>NC_133504.1:81975000-83225000 GCF_049354715.1 Callithrix jacchus | reverse complement strand
TTATCAAGTCTTGCACATGAAGACAGCATGCTTTCCTGATTATACCGGCACGAGGCATAGGAATGGGAATTGTTTTCTCTGGAGCTTGTTATGCGACACCACCCTATTCTTAAGGAAATCTGCATACAGTTGAAGCACTGGGATACTGATGTGCTGTCCTGAAATTCTGTTTATGGCACTAAACACTGCCAACTCTGTCCAAGAATAAGAATTGGGAGGAAGGATTGGGAATAAAAGATAATAAATGAAAATTTTTAAAAAGTTTGAAGAAAAAAATGTAAAAGAGGGAAAGAAACCAAAATCATAAAAGATAAAGATTTATGAGAAAAGCATTAGAAACCCAGAACACTACAGAAATAAAGAGCCATACTTGTTACTACTACAGCTGTCCAAAATGCTTCCAGTGGGGGGAAGTTTAACGTCTCATCAGACAGCTCATTTTATTTCTAAAGAGTTTACTAATAGAAGGTTCTCATTTGGATTAATCTGGACTCCTCTTGTCTGGAAACTTAATCAATGTGGAATCTCTTCTATGTTAACATGCTTCAAATATGTGAAGACAGTCACCACGTTTCTGAGTTGTCTCAGTTATTTCAGCCAATCCTCATGCTCTCTGGTTGCCAGATCTCCTCCTCAGCACACATTTCAGGTGTTGGTGCTCCTCTTACAATCTGGCACTTTGAATGAACATAATCCTTCAGATGTGGTCTGGACAGTGCAAAGTTCAATGGGACTACTCCCTTTCTTGATTTGAAGTCGACACTTCATTAAGACTCACATGAGCTGATTTGGCAGCATGTCACCTGTTGGCACCATGGTGAACTTCTAGGCAGCTAAAACCCCGAGTTATTTTTTTTCCATATTCACTCTTCTTAAGCCAGTTGTCCTGCATCTTGGAGAAGAGCAGTTTATTTTATGAATCTACGCAGAGAATGTTTTGTTTCTCTTTGCTTTCTCTCATTCTTCCTGCTCTTTAAAGATCTAGATGATAGTTGATTTTGTCATCCAGTATATTAGCTAGTGCTCTTGTTAATTTTGGTAAATATGTTGTCTTCATCTGAATCATGGGTTCAAGAGTTTGAGGGGACAGACTAACTCAGAATAAAGCCTTATAAATTGTTACTGAATAACTGCCTTTAGGTTAACTTTGATTTGTTACTCAATTCACCCTGAATGGCATGTTCAACTTTTTACTTACCATTCAGTTTATTTTTTTTTCTAATTAAAAGGATTGTATTTTCTACAAGCCTTATTGGAACTGAGTTATAGCATATGTATAAGCTCCCCAGATTTTGCATGCTGGAAGAAATTTACTTTTTTTTTTTTTTTTTTTTTTTAAGAGACAGGGTCTCACTATATTGCTTAAGCTGGAGTGCAGAGACCATTCTTCACAGGCGCATTAGTAGTGTTTTGCAGCCTCAAATTTCTGGTCTCAAGCAATCCTCTCGGCTCAGCCACTCAGGTAGCTGGGACTATAGGCATGCACCACTGCAAGAAATTTAAATGATATAGTTTGGGCATAAATTATTTTTCAACAATGTAAGGCCACTTCTAATGATCACCAATTCCTGTAGTAACTTACTGAATAAAATCAATTTCCCAGCCAACTTGATTTTTTTAAAATCAGGGAACCATAATCAACCTATTAGTTTTATTTCTAAAAATCCAGACTTTTCTCTTTTTGACACTGAGATACTACATGTCTTCAGTATTCTGATATCCTTGCTTGTTATGAGTCTTCAATGAATGCTTTTAAATATTTTCATACACATATCGATATTTAAAATATGACATGTAATGTGATGCACTCTGGATTCTCAATTTAGCTAACTGTTCTTAAAATCTGTTAACCCGTGAAACCAAGCCGCTTCCATACAAGGTTAATCCCCAGGGTGAGGTAATGCTGAAAGCAGTCACCAGAGGGCAATAGAGGGCTGAGAAATAGATACAGGACCGGTCGACCCCCTGTTAGAAGGACCAAGAGAATGGTAGGCTGGAGGAGACGAATTCTCTGTAGAAGAGGCAACTCTCGGGTTTACCTCAAAATTCAACTTTAGATATGGTTCACATAAGAACTGGGATAGAACTGGGACTCAATCAAGACAGATCAGCCAGTCTGCACTCACTTGGAAGACACATCAACAATATATTTAGGCTGTTTGATATCAATGCCAGTAAAAGATGTTGAAGCAGGAGTCTTGGTGTCATGGTTGAAGCCTGCAGTCAAAGCTAAGATCATAATGATGTAAATTCAGCAAGAATCGCTACAATTTATTGAGTGTCTACTATATGTCTAGCATTGAGCCAATTCTATCTTCCATTCTTGGAACAAGCTTTGGAAAGTAATATTTCCCCATTTCACAAAAAGGAAACTGAAGGACAGGATTTAAGAAATTTAAGTGGCAGAACTGGGATCTCCACAGAGATTAGTTGAGCTGCAAGGCATGTACTCACTATGCTAAAAGGCTACACAATACTGTATCCTGATTCAATAATTAGAACTCTGGGAAGAGATCGTATTTCATCAGTCCTTCACAGATTTGAAGTCCATTCTGCTTTTTTAGGACCACACAAACAAAATATATCATATTAATACATTTCATTTTCTTTAAAGTCAAGGCAAATGGATACTTCATAAATATAATGTCTGGCTTTTAAAAAGTTATATGTATTTAATACAAACTTAGTACAGTGAAGATTCTCAGTAACAATTTGAATTTCCAATAGGATCTGCACCTTTTGGCCCAAATATTGGCCACATAAACGTGGCATCAGATCTATCTGGTAAAACTGCATATTAAGTAGTTAAGGGAGCAAATGTTTATGGGGGGGTAAAAGAATTTTTGGTTTTAGCATTTGTAAAGCCAATATGAGGTCAACAGGTAACTGAATTTGAGATAAAATGATCAGTAGCAGCATGATAAAAGGATTTTAAAAGCACTGACTCTTATTAAATAACTTAACGGAGGAAAAAGTTCAAAAAATGATTTGAAGGATAGCTCAAGCAATAAGGTCCCTGATTTCAAAGATGTATACATATGTTCGAATAAAATTGTTTCAAGAAATCTGAGATTCCAAAGGCCATATTTCTAAACAAACTGGAAACATTCTAAGACAAGCTATAGTACTATAGTAACAAGCATGGTTCTTTATTGTTTCCCTGTTCTGGGTTTCTAAAGCTTTTCTCAAGACAGAAGCAATTAAAATAATATATTACCGGCCAGGCGCGGTGGCTCACGCCTGTAATCCCAGCACATTGGGAGGCCGAGGCGGGTAGATTGTGAGGTCAATAGATCGAGACCATCCTGGCCAACATGGTGAAACCCTGCCTCTACTAAAAATACAAAAATTAGCTGGGTGTAGTGGCGTGCCCCTGTAGTTCCAGCTACTCCGGAGGCTGAGTCAGGAGAATTGCTTGATCCCAGGAGGTGGAGGTTACAGTAAGCCGAGATTGCACCACTGCACCCCAACCTGGCGACAGAGCAAGACTCTGCCTCAAAAAAAAAAAAAAAAAAGATTACCTGTCTGTCTTGTCTTATTTTGGTTTGGTTCCTTCTGTCCCCTCAGTAAACAGAGGTATGTTTTTTCTCCCTCTTAATTTCATATCTTTTCCTTTTTAAAAAACTTTTTGCGTATATGAGTATACAGCATCTGTTTTCAAGCCTGTGCCACATGGATGAAAATAATTACTGGAGGAATCTGAGAAAAGGAAGATCAAGGCACTTTTAACATCAGTATAAGATAATGAAAGGGTAGAACGAAAACGGAAAACCAGAGACACTGTCAGGAGTAAAGTAATGCCACTTTTCAGAGTTTCAACAGATCCAATGGCACTGCCATAAATCTAGATTGAGAAAGTCCATGAGCAGTTATTGCAGATACACTTGCCTTCTCCTCACCCCAAATTCTAAATAACATATATCAAAGTAAATGGACAGATTGGCTATTATTTAAATATTAACCCAATTTACCAGCTTCTTTTAGGTCATAAATTTACATGGATTCATGGTAATCCAAAGGACTGTATAATCCATCAGGATATTCAGAAAAAAAAAAAAATCAATGGCAATACTCAAGCCCAGGTCCATGCCATCTGCAGGGGCTGTGCCATAGTTTCTATTATGAAAGAAACTACCATTAGGATGCAGTCAGACTGGTTTTTCCAAGCACCAAATTCATATGGGTAGAACTCAATAAATACCACCAAATAATAATGACTAACATCTGTAGAGTTCTTTCCGGTCTACATATTGCTTTGTTTAACCTTCATAGCTGTTATAATCCTCCTTTATAGCTCAGGAAACCAAAGCTTAGGGAGGTAAAGTGATCTAGTTAATATCGCATAGCAAAAAACAGTGTTTAAACCATAAATCTCAACTCTAAAATGAAATTTTTTATCCAAATCCAGAGCTTCTCCTACCTTGTGCTTCTCTGAAAATATGTTTAATGACAATAATGTTGTGAGTCTACCTTTTAATGTAATTTTTAGAAAATGTTGCCCTTTAGTGTCACCCAGCCATGGCAGCCAATATTCTATGACGTCATGTTTCTGAGTTATTTGGAGTATAAAACTGAACATTTGAAAACATTTTTGAAATATATTTAAAAATGTTATTTGGTTCACTTGTGATCAAAAATAATTTTTCCAAGTACTGAAGCTTGTAATGCTCTACACAATCGGCTAGCAAGCCACAGCGGATGCATTGCCTGAGGAAAAGGAGCACGGGTTCCAACCAAAACGTGTTAAGAAAGTAAGGTTTCAAAGCACACACGCAGACCACTTATGCATAAGGCGCTTTCCCAATGATCAGTGTTGTTGAATAAAACATAAAGGACATATACTCTATATTAAATAGATGAGGGAAAAATAGACACCATGTCTTTAATTATACAATGCAGTCTTTGAGAGATACTTAACATGTTCTCATGTTAGGCATGCTGAATGCATGCTTTCTTTTCTTTTTTTTTTTTTTCTTTTGAGATGGAGTTTCGCTCTTGTTACCCAGGCTGGAGTGCAATGGCACAGTCTCGGCTCACCGCAACCTCTGCCCCCTGGGTTCAGGCAATTCTCCTGCCTCAGCCTCCTGAGTAGCTGGGATTACAGGCACGCGCCACCGTGCCCAGCTTATTTTTTGTAATTTTTAGTAGAGACGGGGTTTCACTATGTTGACCAGGATGGTCTCGATCTGTTGACCTCGTGATCCACCCGCCTCGGCCTCCCAAAGTGCTGGGATTACAGGCTTGAGCCACCGCGCCCGGCCGCATGCTTTCTTTAAAAAAGAAGCCTGGAATTAATCCTTTATACTGGGAATACTCAAGAAAAGTTAAAGAAAATTCTCAAGTGTTAATGAAAGTATATTCACTCTTGTTTGGGAAAAACATAAAAATATTTAGTTGAAGTAGAGAATAGTGTACAAAGTTTGAGTAGTTAAAATAAGAATATCGTTTTTTAAAGATTGCAAAATGTCAATTTTGAATTTTTAACAGAAACAAAGAATACAATTCAAGTTTCCATTTACAGATTTTAATCTTGCCCCATGCCAAAATAAAATGACTCTTTAGTCCCCATAAAAGCCTTGATGACAGGGTATAGACATCTCAGTGAAGGGCCGTAAATGACCCACAAGCTGCCTATATCTGAGGCTGCTCTACCTCCACTAAACTGTTCCTCTGGTGGGCTGGGATCAGTGACAAAACCCCGTAGCGGTGTAGCTGAGTAGAATTAGGTAAATAAGCTACAGAGGTGCTTGGAGCCTGCAACTAGGTGTAGTAGGTGTTCCCTGTTTCTGAACATTTGGGTTGGGTTTGGTTGGGGCAGGATTGGGAAGCCTGGACATGGACGCATGGAGAGGCAGGCTGTGCATTTGTGCAGGTGCACCAAATTCACATATTTGAACGAATGCTTGTCTGGGGTCACCTTTAGCTTTTGTGGACCAGCTCCCTTCCAGCCAGCTCAGTATTCAAGTGGCTATGAATAGATAAAGCAAATTCCATTCTACTTGGAGAGATACTCCCTTTATTTTGTAAGATGGTAGCCCTCTGTTTCATACAGAGATAACCGAGGTTTCAGGCTAGAAAAATCACTCAGGAATGTAAGTTATATTATGTCACATCTATGCTGAAAATCTTCCAGGGATGTTCCATCACATTTGGGAAGAGTTTCAAACCCCTCACCATGGGTTGCAAGAACATCTAGGGTCTGGCCCCTAGCTTTGTCTCTGTTTTCATCTCCTACCGCACTCTGCTTATTCAAGCCACACCAGCCTCCTGACCATTTCTCAAATAAGCCAAGTCAGCTCTAATCCCAGGATCTGTTACTGCTGCTGTTTCAGCCTGAACCAGCTCTGGCTTAGCTTGTTCTTCATTTCATTCAGGTCTCAAATGGTTCCTCTTCACAGACACCTTCCCTGAGTGTCTTATAGAAAATGGCAATTCCTCTCATTCACCTTTTTCTTAAATTGCTTTATATTTTTCTTCCTAATATTTACCACCTCTTGACATTGTATCACATTTTTATTAACATACATTTACGTACAAAAGTTTCATTTTTTATAGGTTATAAAAACAAATACAGGAATTTAAATGCTAGTCTAAGATGTGCATGCAACTTATCTATCTTAATTGATGTAGGCTTTCTTTAGGTGAAAAAAAATTCAAAAAAATTTCTATTAAAAAGAATGCAACACTGGTTGAATTATTCTTTTCTCTTTTGTCTATTCTATTTTATCCTGTTTATTTATAAGCCAGGAAATTAGCTATTGTTACATTTTCTTTTTGTACCACAAAATTGCAATGTATTAAGTACCCACTATAATATAAATAAATAAAATCATTATATAGTTTATAAAAACTCGTGTTTCATTAATATTTATTTCATATTAAGCTCTTATTCCATGTGTAATGCAAACATGGCAAACATGGTAAAACAGAAAAACCCTTCACAAAGATGAAGGCTCAAGAAAATAAAGGCTAAGGAATGAATTAAAGTGTAAGATAGGAAAGTAATGGCTCATGGCATGTGTGCTAATCTCACTGAGTATGAGGAAGGACAGAAGAAGCCCCACTGGAATTTAAAACTTGTTATGAAGACAACCTTCCTGATTATGTGGTTGAAAATCCTTGTGATTTGTTTACATCGGAAAAGACTAGGGAATATTCTTCTCTACACGTTTTCAATGAAAATTACCTTTTGGGGATTATTTAGCTATCATGTAACTCCAACTAACCATGAGCAAATGGACCATGTCCAGAGCTGCCACAGAAGGAAATAAAACTAATTCCCTGGTTGTTCTAAAATAACAGCATATCATCTTAGTTATGAGAAGACAAAGGAGATAATGCAACCTCTGTTTACTGTTGAATCAGAGTACTAATATGTTAACGTAACATGGCAAATACAAATTCTTTCCATTTATAACAAGTAAAATAACGGGTTTCACTTAGTAAGGAAACCCAACTCTACGACTTTAAAATATGTGATGTGAAATTTATGGAAGATAGCGATATAACTTTTTCCACAATATTTGTTAGTGATCAAGCGCAAATGGATATAAAACATCTGGAAAATGCACAGTGTATATTTATCCTTCCAATCCAACTATGCTTAGATGGAGCTGCTTGACCTACAGTCTGCTGATAATTTCTATTCTTATCTTTCCCTTTTCCTCATTTTGTATTTCTAACTGACTTGACTTAGGCTACTCTCTAATTACCTGGAAAAAAATGCAATTTAAACAATAAGTAAGTATTCATTGAGCCTCATCTATTAACTGAAACTGGATAAGTGGTAGATGGGACAAGTTAACAAAACCATGAATTGGAATACATTAAGTTTTCAAACTAGCATTCAGAAAGTTGATCATTCAATAAAAAAAAAGTTGATTATTTATTGAGTTATATACCCAAACTAAAGGACATTTTAAAATATCCTTATTTTAAACATGCACCACTTATTTAACTCCTTTGTCTAAAAAAATATAAGAATAATATTGTGGAGGATAGAGGTTGTAGTAATTTTTTATGCAGAAGACATCTTTATTTTTAGTTTTTGGCTGTATATATTAGGTATATATATTTATGGGGTACGTCTGACATTTTGATACAGGCATACAATGTGGAATAATCACATCAGGGTAAATGGGGTATCGATTACCTCAAACATTTATCCTCTCTTTGTGTTACAAAAAATTCCAATTGTACTCTTTTAGTTATTTAAAAATGTACAGTAAGTTATTGTTGAATAGTCACCCTTTCATATAGCCAAATACTAGATCATACTCTTTCTATCTAACTATATTTTTGTATCTCTCCCCCACCCCAACCCAACACCCTTCTCAGCCTCTGGTAAGCATGGCTTCACTCTCTATCTTCATAAGTTCAATTGTTTTAATTTTTAGCTTCCACAAATAAGTGAGAAAATTTGAAGTTTGTCTTTCTGTGCCTGGCTTATTTCATTTAGCATAATGACCTCTAGATCCATCCATGTTGATGCAAATGACAAGATATCATTCTTTATGGCGGAATAGTGCTCCATTCTGTATACGAAGCACATTTTTTTTTTTTTTTTTTTTTTGAGAGGGAGTTTCTCTCTTGTTACCCAGGCTGGAGTGCAATGGCGCGATCTCGGCTCACCACAACCTCTGCCTCCTGGGTTCAGGCAATTCTCCTGCCTCAGCCTCCCAAGTACCTGGGATTATAGGCACACGCCACCATGCCTAGCTAATTTTTTGTATTTTTAGTAGAGACGGGGTTTCACCATGTTGACCAGGATGGTCTCGATCTCTTGACCTCATGATCCACCCGCCTCAGCCTCCCAAAGTGCTGGGATTACAGGCTTGAGCCCCGCGCCCGGCCACGAAGCACATTTAAAAAAATCTGTTTGTCTATTGGTGGACACTTAGGTTGCTTCCAAATCTTGGCTATTGTGAATAGCACTGCAATAAACATAATAAACATAAGAATGCAGATATCTCTTTGATATATGGGTTTCCTTTCTTTTGGGTATATATCTAGCAATGAGAATGTTGAATTATATGGTTTTTTTGTTTTTTTTTTTGAGACAGAGTCTTGCTCTGTTGCCCACGCTGGAGTGTAGTGGTGCGATCTCTCAGCTCACTGCAGTCGAAACCTGCTTGGCTGAAGTGATCCTCCTACCTTAGCCTCCTGAGTAGCTGAAACTAAAGACATGCACCACCATGCCTTTTTAGTTTCTCTAGAGACAAGTTTTTGTCATGTTGCCCAGGCTGTTCTCGAAGAGTTTGTAGTGAGTTTGAAAGCAAGCTAGATAAAAACTGCTTGATGAAACATGTGCCCAGAATAAAATAGATTAGAATTTAAATCTATAATAATAAAGAAGCCACCTCTCCTTATAGGGTATATTTAATATATTTACCCTAGAACATAAAGAGTTAATTGTTAATCACTTCACAGGAAGAATAGGAGAAGGGGATCTAAGACACTAAAAGCAAAAATGTGAAGAAATATTATAAATATACTAGAAAGCAGTGGGATCATACATTCACTTAATAAATATTTACTGGCCATTTACTATATATCATATAATGCCAAATATTTGGGAAAATTTAAATTTTAAATGACAAAGCCTATTGTTTTGAAGAGCTCAAAGTACAATGGAGAATAAAGCAATGACCAAAATGTTTGAATTAAGAAGGAGAATCTTGTCTTTAGGAATAAGCAAAGGAAGTAAAATTAGATTTGAGTTTTGAAGGATAAATTGTGTCTTCACAGGATGAGAAATGGATAAAATGCATATGAAAAGGAGCAGCCCGTGCAGTGGCATAGAAGTATGAGAAAGCAAGTAAGTTCGTGACATGACCACTGCAAGCAGATTACAGGGTACTTGAAGGAGTGGTGAGAAAGGAGTCTGAAAGACTGCAGGGGCCAATTTGTGAGGGGTCTTTCATGACATGATGAGGTGTAGTCACTTGGCAGGCTCTAGGGTGCCAATAGCCTTATGCTTTTCAGGCAGGCAATAGCACTGTGGGATGTGCAATTTAGAAAGACAATTCCAGTGGCTTCATGGGGAAAGAGACCGGTGGCAATGCAGCATTTCACAGGCTGTTGCAGTAGTAGCAGCAAGATGGACATATAGAATTACGTATATTGTCCTAAATTAGAGGGTGCATTCTCCTTTGGAATAATCAATGCCATTAATAATTGTGGGCAGTTCATAATATAAAATGTTTTCAAGCAAGGGTAGGTTTGGGGAGGAAGGCCTTGAGGAAGATTCATTATATAGTAAGCTAATAGGACTAAAAGCTTCAATGTGATGTTTGATGTCTTGGGATGGTGACATTTCTTTTAGTTTTAGCTCACCAGAAGGTATTTCCACCATTTTATTTAATTATCTCTATTAGCATCCTTAAATATTAGGGATTTCTTCTTCTTTTAAAAAAGTTAATTTAAGATACCTCTCTTGAGAAAAAATAGAAAGATAAACCCTTTATGCTTGTTAAGCTAATCAATACATTGTATTGGGAAACAAAATATAAAAATAAGTAGAGAACTATTTACTTAATGGAAATGAGGCTTTAAAATCATTTTTCTGCAACAAATGTGGTCTTTTTAACACTGAGAGGAAGAATCTTATATCAATCTTACCAGGATAGAACATTAAAAAGCAAAATCCACCAATTCTGAGCTGTATCTCTACCATTGAGCACAAAACAAAAATTACAAATGCACATTTGCTTTCAAAGTTCATGGCGACTGATTTTTTGTGTATTGAACACAACAATTTGCTTCCTTTGTGCTTCTTAAATAAAAGTAACATTTACTTGCAAAAAAGACTCCAAATTGCTTATGTGGGGAAAAGCTTAAAAGTGAGACAGAATTTCATCTTCAAGGCTTAAAAACATCTCTTAACTGTTATGATGTAATGGAAGTCTAAAAATTTTTATCAATAAACAACAAAGCAGTCAAGCACACAGACCTTGTGAGACATCTTGTCTTGGGTAACATCTTCAAAGTTAGGACTCACTGATTACCAGTTTACGTTCTATGCTAAGGTGGTCAAGAAAAACAACTTCACATTGAGTGACATATACAAGTGCAGCAAATCTTTTTAAATTTGCATGTTGTTTTGGTAACCTTTTTAAAGAAGCTGTAAGCCAGCATATGGAAAGTTATAGATGCAGCCCAAGTTTGCCTGGAATCTAATTCGAGATGCCTTCCAGCTGTTGCCACTGCTTGGAGCCTCTATTTCCTCTTACTCTCTCCTTCCAAACAAACCATGGAAAAGCAAGCTGAACACGAGTTCTCCTGCCTGATGCAACATGAACTGAATTAGGCAGTCTGGCAAAAAGGAGATGAAAAATTGGCCACCTTATTAAATGTTGTTGTCCATAAAGTGTACAATGAAAATTCAGTCAAAATAAGGAGAAAGGTATTGAAACAAAATTAATGTCAAAAAATTTAAGTGCATTACCAGCAGCATAAAAGGCATTATCAATATTACTAGAGACAACATGTTGTCTAACGTTCACTTATTTATGGAAAAATGAAAGAATCCATTAATTTATTTTCTATTCACACTATGTTCTCCAAACTAGACACCTGTGATGATCAAAAAAGGTCTTTGAACCCCTAGCTTTGATAAAGATTAGGCTCCTACATCATAGATTGATTATTTTTTTCTCTATGGATATTAACCTGCATATTTTGACTTCAGTTGAACATATATGCAAATGGATACATAACAGAGCTTAAGGCGTGGAAGGTTGAGAGAAGAACATGGCATTGGTGTAGCCTTTGAAGAGAAATAAAATTTCAAATAGGCTGAGAGGAGGTCACTTGTGTTATAAATTTACCTCTCCCATTTCTTTAATCGTTTACTTTCCACTAATTTCCTTCCCTTTCTCCTCAGTCTTCACCTTCAAGAATGTGTCTCTATCTTAAAAATATCCTTTCTTTGAACCTGCTATGTTTTAAATTGCCACAACATTTCTCTTTCCTTTGTTGCAAGGCTACACCCACTCTTGCCATTTCTACTCTACCAACCCTTTTAATAACCTCTCCAGAATCAAACCATTTGTGTTTTGGGAGCCGGGTGGGGATGGGAAGATAAAAGTGGTGTCTTTCTTCTTAAAATAGCAATTTAAATGCACAATAAAATTTAAATAATAACTACAGCTGTCTGAAGGGAACACTTCTTTTCAGGCAAATATGAAATAAATAATCTGTCTATGTTGTGGTAGACACTTTCCTGAATGGCTCACACAGAACGTAAACCTCAAAAGCCAACAGTATACTATGTGGGAAATGATTTCTGTTTACCCTCAGTTCAGTGCTCTGTCCTGTTAACAGCCCTGCCTCTAAATATGCATGACATTTCCTTTCAAAAATCTTCTGTTTAATGTTTGAAATACACACACTAGATCTGACTTAGTCAACCAATTCCCTAATAATGAATCATCTGGTCAAGCATGAGTCAGAGTAATAAAGATCTCTGAGACACTTCACTGTTTGAACTTTTGGGACATACATAAACCTGTGAACAATTTCACAGCCTCAAAAAAGAATTTTTAGCTGTTATGAGAGGCTGGTTAAGAGAGAACTAGCACTTGCCCGTTTTCATGTCTTATCTTTTCTGATTTTGTTACATTTATTAGGGGAAACTCTGTCCTATCATTTTTTATTTACAGGGATTGCAATTATCATGTGTAGCACTGAAATACAAATTTCACAGTCAGTATGTTTTACTTTATGTATATTAAACATTTTTTCTTGAACAGTTGGCAACTATAATCAACATAATTTCAACTGTTTCATCAGCATATGTTTATATGGTTGCATATTAGCAAATAGAATTTGGTTTCTGAAAAATGGAATGAAAGTATGGAGTCAAATGGCAGAGTTAAAAGTCAGAATATTCCCTACCTTGTATTTTAGTTAATTTTACTATGATCTAACACCCACCTAAATAGATTTTTTTTTCCTGAAAGTCTTCTCGTTTCTCTTGTCTTCAAACCTGTGTTCCTTGGGGCATTAAGCAATTTTCCTTCTATCACTGCTTGTCTCGTGAATTATTGCTCTCTTTTCTGTTCTTACTGTTATCACTATGTTTTTTTCAGTATTATATTTCTCATCCAGACAGCGTCCTATTGCTTTTCCTGTTTTAGAGTTAGAGAAGTAATAATGAGATACTGATAAAATAACAATTAGGCAATGATAAAATGATAAGAAAATGAGGCATTGACAATGATTTGTATTACGCATTTTATAAAACACACATTGATGGAGAATAAATTTTATGTGTAGTTCCCTATACCTGTTCTGGTATGCTTAACTACAACTTCATTATCGAATAATAGTTTCTCACTACTGGGCCGTTAAATTTCATGACAAGTGAAAAATGTGAGAGTTCAATATCATCTGCAAAAGCTTCTCTACCGACATTGCTGTTGTATTATTATTTTCTGTATACCTCCTGTATGCTGGCTTGTATGTTAAGGTATTTCATGCCCACCTCCATGGTAGTGTTATAATACCACAGGTTTATTAGTGAATTGCCTCAACTTTGATAGCTATAATTGATTCTGGTGTATTCATCAAAATGACAGCTATAGTTTGTAGAAAAAAGAAACCAAAACATAGTCTTACGAAAGGTATGTTTAATAGATCTGTAGCTCTTTATTGTTGCTGCTGCTGAGTCATTATTCTTACATTTTATAACTTGATGCTGGTACTTCTTGAGAATTATTGCCTTATCAATATATTACTTATTTGTAGCGTTAAGTCAGTAACTTATTTTCTTGATATGTTAAGAAATTTCCCCCAGGGTAGATTGAATAGGCCCGTGTATTTCAAAAAATAACCCAGGAGCCCTGGAGATTGGCAGAATTGCCCTGAGCCTGCCTTAGAAAGAAGGGGTTGAGGCTGAAACTTGCACCAGCAGCTCTACTTTTCTTTTGTTTTATATGCTGGACTTATTTTCCATCAAGAAATTGACTGAAAACTTCCACAGTGAAAAAGAGTTTGAAAATTACAGAGTAAGTTTCATGTCCAACAAGGAAATAAACCAATGTACTCATGGCAAACACAGGTAATGTGAACTGGGCAGCTCCTCTAGGTGAAACATAAGCAACAGGAGAGAGACTACAGTGCAGATCCTGAGCAGACACCAGGGAGATATGACACACACACTCTACTCACACCCGGGGGAGGCATCCAGCACTTGGGGAGTGAAGTAGCACTTATCCCAAAACACAACCTGGTTTGCCTAAAGTTTTACACTTTAAGATTTAAAATAAAGGGAGTTAGAGGAGGGATTTGAACTTGTAAAAGATTCCTAGATTCTGCAATCTTTAGAAAATAAAAAAATATATATTCTTTTGCAGGAGATGTCCTATAGTGCTTGTTCCTAAAATCTAAGAAAGGGACTGTTTGGACTAACATGTTACATCAGATGGAGTTTGGACTTTTTGATTTCAATACTGTGTGTGGTAACTAAGGTGATTGCATTAAAACAACATTCCTCTCAATGAAATCTTTCTCAGTGTCTGCACAGCTGTTAAGTCTTTGGCCCAGAAAACCACAGCAAAAGCCAGCAATAATGCAACTTATTCAGGTTGACCCATAAACTGTTTAGTGAGTACTTTGTTTTAGAGAACAAAGAGCTCTCCTATGTGGAAAAGTGGTAATAAATGACTGTGTTCTCTAAATTAAAGCAAATGACCTATTTTTAGCCATTTTTAAGATAAGAAACAAAATAGGTGGACTTCAAGTTTTAACAAAAATCTTGGCAGATGTAAATCCTTAAAAATGATATTTCTAAAAATGTAAGTGCAGAACCACCAACGACTGCTCAGACTCTTTTACCTTGACATTAATCCAAGAGAAAGGGAAAAACATGTATGTGTCTGTGTATTTCTCTCTCTCTCTCTCTCTCTCTCTCTCTGTGTGTGTGTGCTTGTGTATCTGTAAACACTTGATACGTGATGCGATCAGTACTCTGAAGTAGCAACACTCATTTTGATGAAAATAGAGATGGATGTTGAATTCATACATTGGCTCTTCATGTAGGTTCCTTTTTATCACCAACCATCTGACCATATGGATGCAGTAATAATGTGCAGAGTTTTGGCTACAAGTCCGAAGTAGTAAAGTAAGGGAGAATGGTGAATTTACCCAGTTCATTCTACTCTGCAACAGCCATGAGGCTAGACAGGTATGCTTGCCTAATGTAGCACCCTCCCTCCACATTTACCTTGCTGCTTTTTCTTTCTTTTGAAATATTAGTAAGTGGTTGAGTCAGAACTCAGATGCAGACTTTCTGACACCATCTACTATGATAAGTGAAAAAAAAAATCTGTAACTGCAAACCTTCAAAATATAAAACCTAACGGAGTCAGGAAAACAAGGGAGAAACAAAGACTACTATTTATTGGTAGGCTTTGAAATGTGGAATGTAATTGTCAAAGAGATTCCTGTAACTTGTGATACATGCCTGCTTGAGCAAGCACTTGTTTTTTTTTATAATAGTTGAATGAATAAACTTGAATTTGTCCCTGAATCCTCCCTTTCTTCCTGTTGCATTTTTAGTTCATTAAAAAATCTTGTCTGCTCTACCTGCAGAATATACTCAGAATCCACCGCTTTCCATCACACCTCCCTCCTCCCCAGTATCTCTCACACAGGTTAATGCTATGGTCTCTTTAACAGATCCACCTGCTGTCCATCCGACCTGCATGATGTATTCTCAACACAGCCACTGAAGCAGTTCTATTAAAAACTAAGTTAGATCAGGTTCTTCTTCTGCTCTGAGCCTCCCAGTGGCTCCCATTTCAGTTGAGTGGAAGTCAGTGCCCCTGCCTGGGCATACATCACACTGTAGGATCTGTCTTCTTTGACTGCTTTGACCCCATTTCCTCTTACTCTCCTGATCTATCTCTGAACTAGCTTAGTGGATCTGTCCTGTAATGGTACTTGGACATACCAGGGGTGCTCCTTTTGTAAGATGTATGCATTCACTCTTCTTTCTGCCTGGAGAAGCTACATACAATGCTTCCTTTCTTGCCTCCCTTCTTATCCAAGACTTCTATGACCTTTGTTATATTGTCCTCTCAATCTCTGTGACTCCGAATCCTCTTTATTGCTTTATCTTCCTTCTTAGAGCATGTCATCCTCTAACATATAGTTTTCTTATTTGTGTCTTCTTGCACTAAAATATAAACACCATGAAAACAGGGATTTTTATAGGTTTGTCAACTGATGTGTTTCCCAGTGTATTAGTCCATCCTCGTGTTGTTATAAAGGACTTCCCAAGACTAGGTAATCTATAAAGGAAAGAGGTTTAATTGACTCACAGTTCCACCGGGCTGGAGAGGCCTCAGGAAACTTATAGTGGAAGGGGAAGCAAACACCTCCTTCTTCATCTGATGGCAGGAAGAAGTGCCAAGCAAAAGTGGGGAAAAGCCCCTATGAAACCATCAGATCTCATGAGAATTCACTCACTATCATGAGAACAGCAACATGCAGGGCAACCTCCCTGATTCAATTACCTCCCTCGGGGTCCCTCCCAGGACACTTAGGGATTGTGAGAAGTAAAACTCAAGATGAGATTTGGGTGGGAACAAAGCCAAAACATAAGCACTCAGTGTCTAGAGCAGCACCTGGCAAAGAGTAGATTTTTAATATTGAATGAATGGATTAATGAATGATGGATGAATTTCAGGGAAATAAAAATGACACCAATTTAATCAAGGGCCATTACTTAATGAACCATTAGCTGTTAATGGAGTGTCATGAGGGTTACAAATTAGTCGCTGAATAGTTTTCTCCCTTTCAGAATTTCTAAAGACATGCATTTAACCTTGGGAGTTTCCTTTATATAATTGAGAAATAAACACACTCAACTATGTCATAGGTTTGAGGTGAGGATTAAGTGACATAATCCAGTGTATTAACATTGATCTTAAAATACTATTAAAATTTTTAAAAATTATTTTGACATCTGGAATCATTCAGAGACACAGGAAAAAAAAAAGATCTAAAAAGCTCTATTCTTGGAAACAAACCATTGAATTATTTTAATTTAGCAAATCTCAGACTATTGATCCAATTGACCTAATTTTCTTTTAGAGGTAATTAATGATAATTAATTCCCTAGCTAAGATGGCTATAATACTTCAGAATATTGTGATATATTGTACATGCACATACTCTGAAATTGATGAAAACTAGATAAAATTCATAGCTTCCTGATTTAAACAACATGCTGAAATAAGCATCCATTTTCTTCAAGTTTGCACCATGGTAGAAAAGGAGCACATAAAAAAGAACAATATTCCCAAATGTTTACATCTCTTAGTATCTTTAATTTCATGATTCAGTTCACAGAAACTCATTATTCAGCTTTCAGTTTCTTTTTGCTCCTTTATGTCACTTATTTTGTGGCAGAACAGATACACATTAATAGAGATGTTTCTTCCAAGAGTCAACTACATGAGACCTTAAACAAGGTTTCAATTTCCGACTATAGGATGAAAAACACAAGTCAACTGACTTGGTTTCAAGATAGTATTTAAATTAAATAGTCATATGCATATAGCAGGTGTTAAATAAATGGTGGGGAGAAAAAAAAGACGCAAAGATGGTAATAAATCACCATGGATCATTAAAGATCAAAACTCTACTGCCATGTTATTCAATATGGTTCCCAAACCAGCGACTTCACCTTCACAGGGAAACTTACTGGAAATGCAGAGCCAAGACCCCCACTCTAGCCCTTCTGAAATAATATTAGGGTAGAGCCAGAGGAATAATGTTTTAACAAGTTCTCTGTGTCTTAAACATTGCTTTATTATATACATCTTACGGTCCTAAATACCTAATTATTAATATTTGAGAGGTTGTTAGGATCAACAATATATGTAGAAAAATTATAAAAACTTTTCACAATCAAGTTTAGCAAACAGTTTGTATAGTGATTAGATAGTTGTTACTTCAAAACACAGTGACAAAAATAGAACTGGATTATACTTTAAGTGTCTTGTGGCATCTACAGTTAATGAATATTTAAACTCTTCATTTCATCTCTCAATAAGATAAAGCATAGTTTGATAAATAGGTTAGGTATTCTTAGAAATTCTGAAAGGTAATACTGACATCATTAATTTATATATGAAACCAATAAAAAACAAGAACTTCTTTCACCATCCCAAAACTGTATGAGAAAGCAGTTTGACAATGAGTTTCTGGTTTTTAGAAGAACTATATCTACTTAGGCTGGGGTTTCTTTAGTTTGAAAACAAGACACTTATTGATTTCTACTCTAAAGAAAGCTGGGCAGAGATAACAAACCCATCCTGTCAGCCATCTGAATAATTTGGTGGGAAAATCACAGTGTTGGAATTGGAATCCTAGCCTCATTACTTACATGGGACCTTGGCCAAGACCTTACTTCTCTGAGCTTGATTTCTTCAAATGTAAAATGTGGATAATAAATACTCTAGAGTTATGAGATTTGTAGGATATGTAAAAGAGATATAGGTGTAGATATATGTATATAGAGAGATAGATGTATTTTTTTGGAGATAGATATACTAAGAATATATATTAGAGGGTAATTTACATAAGATATATTCCTTAGCACGTACATGCCAAATAAATGTTAAATTGCCATTAACAAGATTTTATGCTCAAATAAATCTTTTAGTTAGAAAAAATGTATGATTAAACTATAGAGTTACAGAGATAGCCAAACTAGGAGCAAATTAAAACACTGATTTCAAGTGTTTGAGTTTATATTTTCAAGTATGTAAAAAATATCTAAACCAAATTAAATTTTAATTTGAGTCTGAATCACTCTGCTCACATACATTCATTATGGCCTTACCCTGTGCAAGAACCTGGTGTGTTCAAAGGTTATAATACAGTCTTTAACCTCATAATGTTCATCCCCAGAGATAATTTTTAAAAGTCTGATAAAACAATGTAAAAATTCTTTCATTTCATATTTGAGATTAGGGAATGTATTTTAAATAAATTTCTAATAAATTATAAATTTATTTTAAAAATTTTAATATAGTATAGATTATAGTAGATATGAATTAGTATAGTACAGGCATGCTATCAAAATTATAGTATATTAATATATTATAGGTTAAAAATTGAAATGGAATTAGTATATATGTTTTTCATTAATTTTTTTTCTAGGTAGAAGTGAAGAAAAATTGAGTCAAGTAAATTGTGTACTTTGTTTTGATTTGTTTTTAAATAGAAGAAACTTAAACTTATTTATGTGATAGTAGAAATGCTTTAGCAGAGATTTTAAGAAATGACAAAGAAAGAATGTAAAATTGTGAAAACTAAGTCCTTGAGGAGGAAGGCATGGGTCTTTGACTGATCCATGTGCCTCAATGTCTCCTGAAAAAGGCAGGCAGCACATGTATTGCCAGTGCTGGGAAGTTAGTCAATTTGGTGTTGGTAATGAAAGGGCTAATTTATTACTGCTTCTAATTCTCAGTGGAATTTAGAAGTAAGGTAGTGAGCTGATAAAAGGATATTAGCAGTTTGAGATTAAAAATTTAGAAGTAGTAGATCTGAAGAATGTGACACATAATATAGAAAGGACACATAATATAGAAAGGTGAAAAAAGACTGCTGGCATTTTTAGTGCCTATTTTAGATTTGTGGTTATCAATTTAATTTAATCAAGTGTTGATTGCCACCCAAATTCTTGCTGCTGTGTCCATCTGCTGGCTGGACCTTCTTGGGCACTGAATGTTGCCAAACCGTGCCTATCAAGCATGTTTGGGCTTTGTGCATGGAAAAATTCAGCACTCTTCTTAGATTAAGAAGGTCTACAGGCTTTAAGTCAGTTTCCACAGCTTCTTTATTATCCGTGGCTGGTTGTTACCCTCTCTACCAAGCTTGAGAACAACCAACTTTCAAGAAAAGCATATTATAGTATCTCCTCAGGAAGGGGACAATGACCTAATGATTATTTCGTGGCATGTCTCCCTATGAGGCCCAGTTGGTTGGTAGATTTAATGTTGGTGATACGATAGAGAAATTTTATTATTCATTCAATTCAGTTAATTAGGAGAGAGAATTCATTGTTATAAAATGAAGGTTTTGGGAAAAATAATATTCAATACCTCTTTGAGCTCTACAAATTCTATCACTTTATGTTGGCTGCCACATCTTATTATAACCAAGAAAAAATGTGTAAAGCTTACATAAAGTAAACCTAAAAGGTTCATAGATATGCTGTCATTTCTGATATGGATTCTATATATGCCCATTTGGAGCAAAATTTATAGGGGTAGTTGAGACTTTGGAAATTTTTTTTATTTATATTCAAAATAAATTCACTGATAATTCCATAAAATCTAAAACTAAGAATGTATTGAGCATTTATTATATGTCAGGTAATTCTCTATGTACTTTCACCCATATGGTCTTAATAAGATACACATACCAGAAAGAATGGTCTGTTAAATTCCTACTACTCTCATTTGATTAAGAAGATCTAAAGGCTTTAAATAACCTAAGGTTTCCCTTGAACTGTAGAGATGGGGTTTAGACATAGGTATCCAATCCTATGCCTACTGCTTCTCAAATAACTTCCACTTAACATAACTGCTTTCTCCGAATATGAGAAAATTTAAAATTATACTTGAACAATTAGGGGTTGCTTCCAATCTGAATATCTATGTTCATCCAACTCTATCAAACATGGATCATATCTCAGTTGATGAGCAATGGTGCTATGACATTAACAATTTTTAAATCAAAACATTCCTCTTAAATTTTAAGCTGTTGTACTAACAGATGAAAAATACGAAAGCTCCTAAAATTCAGAACGAATATAAAATGTCATTCTGACATTTTCAATGTCAGTCATAAAACACTTAACATAATTTTGGAATATTTTTTCATTTAGAGCTTTTCACTTGGTTTAATTATTGCATAAATGTTTATTGAAAGTCTGCTTATCAGCAAACATTCATTAAATATTTATGGTCTAACTTAAAGTTTCCCAGCCTGGAAGTAACAAATATTATCAAGGTTATATGGATTTCTATGTGGCAGGCCCTGTTCTAAATGCTTCAGGTACACAATCCTACTTAATTCTCATAATAAACCCCATGAGGTAGAATAATAATCATCCCCATTTTTCCATGAGAAAACTGATAGTTTAAGTTATATGGCTGAAGTCACAGAAGTTCTTTCCTTTTAATTGCATATATGTATGTATATACATATATTTATGTGTTTTTTAAAATTAGACTATGTGAATGAAATTTATAATTTAGTGTATTCTTGTACATTAAAAGTTTAAGAGGAAAGAGGTAATTATAAAAACTGAAACAGCAGCATAAAGAAAAGACTGTAGGAACAGAGAAGAATGCACTTCACTCTGCCTGAGGTGGGGTGAGAGAATGACCAAAAAAGCATTGGTGAGGAGACGAGGGTGCTAGAGAGTCTAGAAAGATGCAATGATGTTTTCCCAGAGGAGAATGCAGAACATTCTAGCATGGAAGCCCTGCTTAGAAGGAAACAGGCTGATATGGGGATGATGCTCTTGTGGGAAAGTACAGATACTCTGGCACTGATAATCCAAAGAAGATCTAAATGGGAAACTGTGGGGATATTGCAACAGAACCTTAGCAGAGGCCAGATTTTAAAGGTCTTTATATGAAATGCTTAAAAATTATGCTTTAGTCTCCAAGTTGCAGAAACTTCTAAAAATTTTAAGCAGGAAAGTATCATAATTTGGGCTATTGTAGGAATTTTACTCAGGTCTTATTGTAGAGGTGGATTCAGATGCTGTAAACAATATAATCATTTAGGAGGTTATTGAAATAGTGATCAGAGAGCACAGATGTTCCACTCCCTATGAAACCTAAAAGAATATATTAATTCAAATCTATTGTGTACCTTCTGAGTGGTAGTCCCAGGGATGAACTGGAATTCAAAGCTGGATAAGACATATTAATAATATTTAATAAAATGTCTTGACCTTTTTGTTGATTGAAGGAATTTGAAGTAATTAATCACTGGACCTTCCAATACCCTATTTTCAATTTCTTATTTAGTGTTATACTTTTAACGCCACTGTTTAAATATACATTTGCTCTTGCTTGTCACAGGCTTAGCCAAGGTTAGATTCTGCCAACCATGACAACCAACAACAACTAAAACAGTTTGCCAGTGCAGAGACTTTAAAAATTACACCCCAGTCACCTCGGTGGACATCTCAGAACTAACAATGTCATGCAGAGTACCTTACCAGATAAAATATATTAAAATTAAAATATATGGGGTATAATTTCAACCC
Organism: Callithrix jacchus; assembly: GCF_049354715.1. NCBI lineage: Eukaryota > Metazoa > Chordata > Mammalia > Primates > Cebidae > Callithrix > Callithrix jacchus. Next base: position 83,202,694 of record NC_133504.1, on the reverse strand, counting down.
TTTTCTTTAATCAACAGATTGAAACTGGAAGAAAGACTAAAGCCCATTCTTGTAAGGTTTGTATATACTTAAAATTATGGAGACATAACTTTAAATTTAAAGGAATGTTTATTTTTAAATTATCTAATATGTAAAATTCTCAAAGTACTTTCATGTATGTTATGTCAATTGAAGAGCAGAATAACTTTTAAGATTGATAAGTAAATAATATCATTGCTACAATTCTCTATATGAAAACAATATGTCTTAGAAATATTAAAAAATTTATTGTCAGTAATTTGTTGAATCAGCACTGTAACTCAGATTTCCTTATAAAAATTCTATGCTATTTCTTCTCCATCACATTACCTGCCAGGGGGAAATAAATAATCATTTATACATTCATTCATTCATTCTTCACACATTTACTTAGTGCCTATTAGTACAAAGCACTGGACGGGGTGCTGTGAGAATTTATGGAGATTATAAATCAGCTTTGCTGCTCAGGGGACCAGCAAGGGAAGTAAGGGGTTCAGTAATAGCTGTGAAGGAGTGGAAAATCATGCCTAATGAGACAGTTACAGAAAGGAATATGAAAGGTCATCATTTAGATAAATTATTTCTGGCTAAGGAATCATGGAAAGCTGTGTAAGTGAAGTGGTATTTTAGGTGAGTCTTAATGAGTGGTTGGCATTTGGGCAAAGAGAGATAGGGTGTAAATTCCAAGGAGTGAAAACAGAATGAGCCAAAGAAGAGAGGAAGTCAAGATGTTCTTGAGAAACTGTGAATCATGCATTTCTTTGGAGTAGAGTTTGAAGGTAAAAAGATAAATACAAGGTTAAAAATATTGTCTAAAGACTGGATTGAGGTGCTTATAATTATCATAGGAGGCAGAATGGGATGATGAAAAATAATAAGGGTTTAGCTAAAGTCACACGAGTTCAGGTTCATGTAGCTGTGCTGCTTAAGAAGCCGTGTGACCATGACCAATTTATATAATTTCTCTAAAACTTTCATATGCCATCCATAAAATGTGGACATTTGTGAAGTATTTTAGAGATATTTTTCAAATAAAAACTATTTTACCTTCAGTGTGAATGAGAAGATCAAACAACAGAATGTCGGAAAAAACAACTGACACAAGAAGGCCTTCAGTATAAAATTACTTCTTTTCTTTACAATAAATAAAAGAATATAATTATTTCTATTCTTTGGTAGTCAGTGGGGAACTAGGGAGGGCATTTGCCGAGGTTGGTGAATGTCATGAGAGTCTATTTTAGTAAAGCAAATGTATTGGGTAAATTAAAAGAGAGAGTGGCTGGGCAAGGTGGCTCATTCCTGTAGTTCCAGCACTTTGGGATGGCGAGGTGGGTGGATCGCTTAAGCCCAGGAGTTAAGAGACCAGCTTGGGCAACATGGCAAAACCCTGTCTCTACAAAAAATGCAAAACTTAGCCAGGCATGGTGGTGCACATGTGTAGTCCCAGGTATTTGGGAGGCTAAAGCAGGAGGATGACTTGAACCTGGGAGGTTGAGACTGCAGTAAACCATGATTTTGCCACTGCACTCCAGCCTGAGCAACACAGTGGGACTGTATCTCAAAAAACATTAAAAAATAAAAAAGAAGAGAGAGAGATTAAAAGATTATAAGCAGAAGTCTTTTACTTATTTATTTTTTTTTTTGCAGTAGGGATGAAAAAATACCTCAATAAGGTAACACTACTGGGAATATATCTAGAATTATAAAAGAACACTGAAACAAACTCTAATTATATCAAGATAAAGTACTTACAAAAAAGATGAAACCAAAACTAATTTTAGAATGTTGCTATAGGAAAAAACTGAATGAAACCAAAATTTGAAATAAAACAACTTTTAAACTGAGCTCATATTAAAAGGGGCAAGGGCTCTAGGTCTTTGGGTCCTCCTATCTTTGATTTCTAAGAGAGGTCATTTGGATGACACAGGATATTGTCAGCCTCCAGTACCTGGATAAATTTCCACGTTGAAGAACAGCTATTTAGGAAACTCAGCAGAATTACCTGAACAGGGATTCACTTCAAGGGCTTTTCTTTTTCTTGACTTCAATATGAGTACTTCTTCTTCTTTTTTTTATTATACTTTATATTCTAGGGTACATGTGCAGATCATGCAGGAGTGTTGCATAGGTACATACATGGCAACGTGGTTTGCTGCCTCCATCTCCCATCATATATATCTGGCACTTCTCCCCATGTCATGCCTTCCCAACCTCCCCACCCCCTGCTGTCCCTCCCCTCCCCCCCAACAGACCCCCAATGTGTGATGCTCCCCTCCCTGTGTCCATGTGTTCTCATTGTTCAACACCCGCCTTTGAGTGAGAACATGTGATGTTTGATTTTCTGTTCTTGTGTCAGTTTGCTTAGAATGATGGCTCCCAGATTCATCCCTGTCTCTACAAAGGACATGAACTCATCATTTTTTATGGCTGTATAGTATTCCATGGTGTATATGTGCTACATTTTCCTTGTCCAATCTATCATTGATGGGCATTTGGGTTGGTTCCAGGTCTTTGCTATTGTAAACAGTGCTTTAATGAACATAAATATATGTGCATGTGTCTTTATAATTGAACAATTTATAATCATTTGGGTATACACCTCATGCTAGTTAGAATGGCAATTATTAAAAATTCTGGAGACAACAGATGCTGGAGAAGATGTAGATAAACAGGAACTTTTTACACTGTTGGTGAGTTAAACCATTGTGGAAGACAGTGTGGTGCTTCTTCCAGGACCTAGAAACAGAAATTCCATTTGACCCAGCAATGGCTATTTTTAAGACTCTTTAAAATTATAGGCTTTGATCTTAAGAGTGTGCCAATAGTTGACTTGACCATAATTCTACTATCAGAAAACCCATATGGTCAAATAGGAATACGCAGCTATTTGTCAAATGGTTTGACTATTGAGCCATTCTTTTTGAAATGGATATGTGAGGCATCAAAGCCACTCTCTCCGCTTGTTATATTCATTTTTCAGAGTCAAAGTAAGGCTTGAAGGAAACTCTGGTTTCTCCTGAACTTCTAACAGTAAACATGTAAATTTTTCTAAATGTTTAAGTATCAACTAAATATCAAATAAATAATAAAATATATTTAAGTATCAACTAAAAATAACTAAGTTATTAGAGTTTGTTTCAGTGTTCTTTTATAATTCTAGATATATTCCCAGTAGTGTTACCTCACTGAGATATTTTTTCATGTCCTACTGTAAAAAAATATTTTCTAAGTGTTTAAGTATCAACTAATATATGAGAAAGTAATGACTGAACTCATATAACTGATGTAACTGATTATTGAGTATTGTCTTGGTGTAACATGCTGCTTAAAACTAGGCCTTGAATAAAAGAAATGGATGGAAGATGAAGCATGCGTGACCAGGCCTTTTACAATAAGCTAATGGGAAATAAGTGTATGTGTACACACATGCCTATAAAATAAAATAATCAAACTCTATTCCTCTAAGCATACTTAACTCTTTCTCCTATCAGAGTGGCTGAAAGAATTCAGTTACCTTTCAGGGTTTCCAACACTAGGACAATTCTAACTTGAAAATTTAATATCTAAAAGCAATATTTTATAAACTGGAAGACACGTTCTTTTGCCACGACAGCCCATTGCCATCCACAGAGGAGGCCTATCTGAATCCTGTCTTTCTAGACCAAATTGGGCCTGCAGAGCTCTCGACTTTATACAGTGCAGTTGTAGCTGGCAAGGCCCAGCTAAGTCAATCTCCAGAAAGAGGCTATAATTAATACCCAACACTCACCACTATCTAAGAGATTATCTGGGAAAAAAATATCCCGCCATATTTTTCATCCCTGTTTATTTAATTCTTTACCAAGTCTCCAAACTTGCCAATTATCTGCTTTCATTCAGATTCTAATATCTCTATATGTATGTCCCTCCTCTACTCTCACTCAGTCTTTTCCCTATCCTAACTCTCTAACACTTTCCAATATGCCCTCTGCTATTTAGCAAAATCCTCCTTAAAACTTTTGTTTTCTACGAGATGGGGTCTTGCTCTGTTACCCAGGCTGGAGTGCAGTGGCCCAATAATGGCTCTTTGCAGCCTCAAATTCCTGTGCTCAAGGAATCCTCTCACCTCAGCCTCCCTAGTAGCTGGGACTACAGGTGCATGCCACCACACACAATTAATTATTTTTACTTTTTAGAGACAGAGTCTCACTCTGTTGTCCAGTCTAGACTCAAAGCAAAATCCTCTTTAACCTCATCTCTTCCTTGGACAGTCCCTGTACCTTTTTGCTGTAACTGACTCCTGGCTGTCCCTGCCACACTTTCAAGGTGGGCTGGGCTTTTACTTACATCCCAATATTCATAAAGCCTGGAGCAGGTATAAGTGCCCTCTCAGTTTCTCACTGGCACTTCTAGACAATTTTGGCTCTTGTCTCCCTTTAAAAGCTCAACTCCTTTGAAAAGTAAGGCAACAGACAATAGACTCATTATCTTTCCTGTTAGAGTCCTTCGTCCAATTTCACGCATTTCCGGAACCTGACCCCTCATTCATAGATGATCCCAGCACTGGCTCACTGTCCTCTTTGCTACTATTTCTTTTTGTTCTCAATGATTTCTCAGTGGATAACCATGGGGGTGATTATTCAACACTCTGTCCTTCAAATGCTTTGCCTTCCTTACTTCCAAAGATGTTTTCTTCCATTTGACCTTAGCGCTCATTACCCTATAATTTTCAAAACCTGTGCTATATAACTAAATTTTGATCCCAGGAATACGCCTTCCCAATCACTATTATCTGTTTTTTGGGCTTTCTGAGTTTACTGTAGTGTTATCAATTCAACTGCATCCAGATAGTTAATTTATTAACTCCAGCATTTTTTAAGAGAAAATATACTCCCATATTATTCCCCCTTTCTTTGCAAAGCTCAGAGTCCATGATCTACCATGTTATTCATTTGGCAAATCCCAAAACCTAGTTAGTTCCATCTCTTCAAATGTACTTCTGCACACAAGCACCAGAACAGGGTGGGTGAAAAACACACAAAAATGTCTGGTGTCTGTGAAAATTTATGACCACAAATCTCAAGTGGGCTCTCATTACTGCCAGAATTTTTACTTCATTTCTTTACCCAATTCACTTTTTCACTCTCCTAGCAGATAGTTTGTGTCTCTCTCTCTCATTAATCCTTCAGATCTTCATTCTCAACTAATTTCCTCATTTACTATTTTACTTAGAAAGTAGATAATTCAAAAAAGAACTACTTCAGAGTCAGAAAACCAAATCTTCCAAGCTATTTGCGTCTGTACATCTATACTCTTTCTTCTTTCCTATGAAGATTAATGAACTGGTAAAAAAATAGCTGAGGCAATTTTGAAGAACAAGCAGGAGGATTTACATTCAAGATATTAATATTTATTATAAAGCTGTAGTAGTTAAGAAAACATAGCATTGACACAACAAATAGACAAAAAGAACAACGAGAATTGGAATGGAATACTGCAGAAACAGACCAAACATGAGCATTCATCTGATTTATGAAAAGGTGATGCTGCAGTGTAATGGAGATGGTATGGTCTTTTTAATAAACAGTGTGGGTCAGATGGATATACACATGGAAAAAACAATCTTCAACTCTCATTTACACCATACTAAAAATTAATTTCAGAGAAATTGTCATCTAAATATAAAAATAAAACAATAAAACTCTTGGGTGATAAAAGACTATGGTCATGATCTTGGGGTAGGGAGAATATCTTAAATAGGACATAAAAAGAAGAAGATTATAATGTGGATTAAAAGAAAATTAAAACGTCCTGTTAATTAAAAAACCAAAACCAAAAACAAGAAACCACTAAAAAACCCAAACATGCCAAAACCAGTAAAACAACAAACAAACAAAACAAACAAAAAAACCGAAACACTGTTGAGGAGAGTGAAGAAGCAAGCCGCAGTATGGGAAAAGAGATCTGCACTACTAACGTCTAACAAACGAACGGAATATACAAATAACTGCCACAAATTAATAAGGCAAAAACAATCATCTAAAGAAAAAAATTGGCAAAATACTTAAATAAATAGCTCTTTAAAGAGGATATAAAATTTATCCATACAAATGTGAAAAGATGCTCAACTTTATTAGTTGTCCAGAAAACACAAATTTAAACCATAATGATGTAGCAGTGCATAATGACCAGACTGACCGAAATGAAAAAGATAATACTAAATGTTGGCAATGATGTGAAGCAAGTAGAACTTCCCATACGATTACTGCTGAGAGTATAAACTGGTAGAATCACTCTGGGAAACTTAAGCAATATCTACCAAAACTAAACATAAACATCCCATTAACCCAGATTTCCATTTCTGGACAGATATTCAAGAGAAATGCATACCTATGTTCACCCAAAACATATACAAGTATTTTTATGGTAGCACTGTTCATAATAACCCAAGATTGAAAACAACCTAAATGTCTATTAACAGTAGAATGGGTAAATAAATTATAATATGCTTATGCAAAGAAACACTATTCAATGATAGAGAATAAATTATATCTACAGGCAACAACATGGAAAAATCTTACAAACATTATGCTAAAAGAAGCTAGACATAGAAGAATACCCTCTCTGTAAGTCCTTTTGTATAAAGTTCAAAACTAAGCAAAATTAATTTAAGGCATAAGAAATTGGGAGAGTGATTATCTTTGGTGAGGATACCATTTGGGTAGTGAGTTGTTTTAAGCACAGTGGATTTATCAAGTATCCTATTAGATATAAGCATTATTTGAGTTACCTTTGCATTTCTTAACAGTGATCTTCATGGTATTTCAAGTGGGATAAATGAGTAACAAAATAGTAAAAGCCCAAAATTATTATCAAAGATATGAATTCAATTCAGATTGTCAACCTTTCCTCCTCTAAACATGTCTAAATTTTGCAAAACTTATAATTCTTTTTGAGGCCTTCACAATATTTTCTGTTAAGAAAAAATGATGTTTTTAATCCATATATTTATTTGCAAAACTTTTTAAAAAATGTGTGTAAATTACTTTGAAATAAACACAGGCAGCTACTTTCCCAATCAACCTTTTATCTTATCAGGACAACTGTGAACACCTAGAATGCTGTTTCTCAAAGGCCAGTGCATAGAATCCCTGCATCACTACCCTTCTTGGAATCTGTTGCCACATCAGTATAAAATGGGTATAACAATAGCAACTACATAAAGTTGTTGCAAGGATTAAATGAGACAATGCATACAAAATGCATTATCCTGGAACACAGTGACGGCTCAGCAGTAGCAACCATTTAATACTAACAGTGTTAATTTATTTTTGATAATGTAATTATCATAATAATCTGACATGCTCATTAAATCACTATTGATTTCTAGAGTCAACCGCCCCCCAGACCTACCGTAGCTGAAGAGCCCAGAAATCTGCATTTTAACTAGCATTTGGGCTGACATTTTTGCACAAAACAATTTGAAATCTACTATCCAGAGATTAGGAATTACTTGTTTCTTCTTCATAGCTGCAGTGCAGGGGTCTGTACACATGAATGTTTATTGACAGGCTGACTGATATTCAGTATTGCCAGACTAGTATAATGTAAATTGTTAAAGGAATCTGCGATTTGCTGTAGATTTGTGTGGTAAATGGAAATAGATTTTTACATTTGTTACTCCAGAAAAATATAAAGGGAGTGTTGTTTTGTTAATAGTAGGAAAAGTAACTTCAGCTTCAATTATGTAAACTCTTTGTCATGTGAAGATATTTGAATCATGTCACATTTCACATAACCCATTTTCCCTTAAAATAGTTTAGTTCATTTCAGTTTTTTTTATGGCTTCCTTTTTTAATTTAGAAGATTCAGAAGGCATAGACATGTATTCATGGAGAGGATAAATGGCACATTCTCTGAAACCTGCATTAATAACTCATTTATGCCTAGTGTTCCATTATTGGAACCCTCAGCATGTGGGAATTATTTATATCCTACTGCTCAAGGTCATCGCCAGGGTCTGATTGTAAAAATTAAAAAAAATCACAAAAATGGGTTAATATTAAGTCCAGAACTGGGCTTCCATAACCACTTTCTTTCTTACATCTGTGTTCATTTAAAGGAAGTTTCCAGCAATTTGTCTAAAAGGAGAATTGCAAGTGAAAAGGTCTTCAAATTTTTAATTCAAATAGAAATTTAAATCAAATCACAGTAGGTATTTGTACTTTTTGTCTATAAAACAGTTATACAACCTGTTGCACTGAATAAAAAATTTTAATGAGAAAAAATTCATCAGATGTCTGATTGCATTGAAAGTACAGAGGAGTCAATCTTTGACCAAAGAGAAAAATTAGGAAATATTTCCAGCTTAGTTTCTGTTTCATTTTATTAAGTAAACATAATGGCTAAAAGATAAAACCTACATATTGTTTCAGTGCAAGATAATGTTTAAGAACAAATTTTCTTGTTTGGTGAAAAGCCTTGAACATATGCTTTACTGTGAAAAATAAATTCCTATAGTTCAATTACATATTTTCAACCACCGTTGGCTATCTGCACAAATCTAAATTCTATAAGTTAGTTGAGGATGTCCAGTGAGGCTTTGTGAGACATTTATTTCATAAGCCAAATATAAGGGTGTTTGAGATTAGACATGAAGAACTTGACCTCCAGGCCACCAGATGGACTTATGATTTTCCAACCCAAATCTGCTGTTTTATAAATATCAAATACCCCTGATTCTCTGATGCCACAATTAACCTTTAAAATGACTCTGATGTACAGTGAGACTTTTCTCATTCTCAGGAGAGGGAAGGATATTAATTTTTTCATTTTCTGGCAATGATGCTAAGTTCTGATGGTTTGCTAAGCAGTGGAAATCATGCTGTAAGCAAAAGTCTATGCAAGACAGAGATTCTTACAAAATAGTCTTAATTTTCCAATGGATACTGGCTACTTTTACAGGATTCAATTCCAAAAACAACTTCATGAAGGAAGGGTTCCCTGCCCTGCAACTGAAATCACAAGACATAGATTCAAACAGCTAAGGCTTTTCTTCTACCTCTGTCCAGCTTATTCCTGCCCCTCCTAGTTTATCTTTATTCCACAGGCTTAATTTGTACATCCACATTAATTGCTGTGGCCTATATTCTGACAGGATAGAGTAAAAATATGAAAATATGTGAACACTTTAAGTAGAAGCTTTAGCTATTTAGCAAAGCAGCAATATGAAAAACACTTTACTTAAGCATCTAGAAAGTCTGATTTCTGTTGGTTAGTCAGAAAATCCCAGACTGGTGAAGAGCAGCAAAAGACTGCAGATGAAGTTTGGAAAGTTTGACTCCTGCAGAGCACTCACTATTGAATTTTCTTGCATTTTGAGAACTGCTCTGGTACTTAAATATGGCTTTCACTAGTGATCTCGTGAGAGAAAATGACCCATCAAGGACCCAAGCAGTCATACATAAACTGGTCATATTTTACATCATCCTATATCTGTTTCATTGGCTCTTTTTCTCTCTGTTATGGATCTGTGGCTCTGATCATTCACTTCTGGTTTAAGAATGTATCAAGTGTCATAACTTTTTTTGATCTTTCTTATTAGTGATGGTGAGTGTGAATTCTGGTATGACATCTGAAACAAAATCTGAGCATGCTCAGAAGTAGAATAGATTTGGAATAGGAGACCATTTTTGGAAATCTCTAATTGGTGGGTGTTTATATGTTCTCATCTCATTTAAAAACTTACAATTGGCTCTGTGTAAAAGGAAAACTAGACTACACTAGTGACTAGAAGATTAAGATCATTAACATTGTATCTATTTTAACGCCATAACCCAATACCATTCATCATTCATTCATTCAGTTATTCCCCATACTTTCTGTTAGTCCCTTAAATTAGAAGCTGGATCTGAATTAAATGCTTAAGATTTCTCCAAGGAATAAATACAAGAAGTAGTAACACTTACTTTCCAGTAATAAACTGACTCCTGGATGGTGTGCAAATAGGCTGGACATAGTAGTTCTCCAGTTTAACTCCTTCAGCAGCGAGCTTGTCAAGAGTGGGTGTTTTAATCTCAGATCCATGGTAACCCACATCTCTAAATCCCTGATCATCCGCCAGGATGAAAATGAGATGGGGTTGGGAGGTGGAAGTTGTGCTGGGCTCTAGTCTCTCTCCAGTTTGAGCTAGTAAGGCCCCTTCCTCCTCCTCTTCTAAGCCCTGGCCCCAGGACAGGTAACCATAAGTGAGGAGGCAGAGGACCCAGAATCCTGCCAGCGCCCCCATGGCTAGCATTTTTCCAGGACAGACCCAGGCCTGTGGAGATGGTGGAGGCGGAGGCGGAGGCGGAGGCGGATGCCCCGCGCAGCCCCTAGAAGCCATTCACTGAGGTCCCAGATGAGACTCCACGCGGAGAATCACGCGCCCCACGTCGCTTCGGGCGCACACATGCATCCAGGAGGGGTATACCCGACAGACGGTGGAGACTCTCCACCTAGCAAGAAATCCTCCTCTCCTCTCGGCTGTCACCATGTCCGACAGCTTTAATCTTCCAAAAGTGATGGCTTAATGGGTGGGACTTCGGAAAGACTAGGAGAGCTCGCTCTTCTCCAGCATAGTTCACTCTCTCCTCCTCTCCACTCCCTAGAGCAGCTTCCACCAAGAAAAAAAAAGTTAATATCTTCACCAAAAATTTGTCTGGAGAAAAAAAAAACACGCAAGGAATTGAGAATCACACTGGACAGGAACTTTACTTGGCCAGAGCGCCCTCGACGTTGGGGAGCGAGGCTGACTGTCCCGGGAGTGCTGGCACAGAGGGCGGTAGGATCGGCCGTGTGTCCCGCGGTCCCCACATCTGGGAAGAACTGCGAAGTCGATCCTTCGCATCTGGCTGTCATCGGGCAGATCCACTGCCGCAGTGGACCGGCCTCCTGATCACCTTCTCCACTTTCCCAGGGCTCTCCATTTTTTCCCAGTACTTTCCTAGGCGTTTGCCAATCTCCCCGACGCTCACCAGGCGGCGAAGTGAGTAAAAAGCCGTTTCCTGATCTCCCTCCACCGCTACCACCCGCTATTCTGCAGAAACTCCGGGCTGCGATCCCTTCTCCCGGCTGCTGGGGAGCGTGGAGGCCAAAGCCGGGTCCCTAAAGCCGCAGCTGGTCCGCGCGGAGCCCGCCTGGTCTTCGCGGAGCTGGCGCACCCTGCGGAGGCGCTGCGAGCTGCGTGCGTTTTCTCAGCTAACTTATTTAGCTTTGGCACTCCGAGTCCTTTTGCCTCCTCCCTCTTTTCTCTCCAGTGAATCACAGAACGGTACTTTCTGCCTTCGCTTCCCGGGAAGAGGGGGAGGGGAAAGGCCAGTTTAGAGGCTCGATCTTTCCTTTTTCCGGGAGGTGGATGGCCAGGGCAGAGGAGGACCAGCTGCGCGTTGCTCGAGCCAGATGGGATTCCGGGGGATCCGCCTGGGCTACCGCGTCCCAAGAGTGTCGCCTCCTGCCCATCACCCCGCGAGGGGGAGAGGGCGGCGGCGCGAACCGGGATGGGTGAAGCGGGTGCTTCTCTTCGTGGGTCTGTAGGTGAAGAGCCCTGTCTCTCATCGCGAAAGCAGCGCTTGCAAACTTTTTAAGCTTCTGGAGTAAGAAAGGAGCAAGAGTAAAACATTTCGCAGGACACTCTTTCCAGTTTCCTTTTCAGGTTTTTCTTTAACTCTTCCCCGCCACCCCTCCCCCACTGTCATTTTCCTATTTCTTTTGTCCCCACCTCCTTTTTTTTTTTTTTTTTTTAACAGTTAACGATGACACATTTTTAAGTTTTATTTCCTCTCCTAATAGCTGGCTTTTACAGCCTGATTCTTCATTACCTTTTCCTTATGTGAACAAACTGGAATTGCCCGCTCTCTCTTACTTCTCCCCTAACTTACCCACAGGGTGTCTCCAGCCAAGAGCCTGGAGAGGAAGAGTTATGCATTTCTTCTAGAACCGCGAAGCCAGTCTGCATTCCTGCATTAAAGAAGCCAATGTTTCCCATCCAGTAATTCGGGGAGCTTCATCATTTTTTCTTTTACCGTGTGGAGTGAAAGCCTTGTAAAAACTCGTCTTGGTTGTGAATATACTCTTGATTTTACTAGAATCATAGAGATTTAAAGCCCTTCTCAAAGGCAGGAGAGGGTTGTATAGTAGTCTCTCTTCATAGAAGAGGCAATGAATGCCAAGAGCCACTGAGATATGTTTTTCTACTACCAAATTTATTCAACAGTTACTTACTGAATACCTACTGTGGGCTGGCACATACCATGTCAGATTCTCCCAATTGACTGAAACCTAAATCTAGGCTTCATTTACTCATTTATTTTTAATTCTCTCCTGTGGCTCAAGTTCCTGCTGAGTTCCCAGGCAAAATTTTGTGAAATGGGAACTTTGAAAGACACGATGGGGCTCCATGAAGTTAACCTTGCTAGCTGCTGTAGGCCTTCTAGTCAATGCTCTTCCTTGCAGCCCTTCTGGCTAATCTGGGCAGAGATGGTCCATTTTAGAAGACATGTTCGGAAATATGAGTTTAGCAATTCTGCAAATTAAGTCATCAAATATGTAATGGGAGTACTGAGTATGAGGGGATTGAAAAGCACTGAGGGGTAGGACTCTAGGCTTAATGAGCCTAGCCAGGTGCTTGAATAGGAAAGACACAAACATTCTGATCAATCCAGCCTTTTATTTGGGGGCATAGTCAGTGACTTCTTGTGACATAGCACAAGAAGTGTCCATGTTCTGTGAGAAGGAGGCACATTTTCAGTTCAGATTCCAGGCAATAACAATAAAACAATCAAAACGTAGGGAACATTTACAATGTGCTAACCATAGTACTCTATATACTGATACATATAACATGTACAGTCATATCTATCAGGGATTAGTTTCAGAACCCTCAGGAATACCAAAATTCATGAATGTTCAAGTTCTCATGTAAAATGGTGCAGTATGTGTATATAACCTACATATTAATATATATTGTAAGCTTTAAAACATCTCTAGATTACTTATAATACCTAATACAATGTAAATGTTATGCAAATAGTTGTTAGATGTATTGTCTTTATTGTTATATTGTTATTTTTTAGTTTTCTTCTTTTCTCATTTCCAATCTATAGTTGGCTGAATCCCATAATGTAAAACCTGCAAATACAGAGGCTGACTGGGTATTTTTGTTTATATAGTGCTGTATACAGTTTACTTATTTTCCTTTTACAGAAGAACAATAATCTTATGAGGTATTCTTTCCATCAACAAATATTTGGGGAGCTAGGCCAATGCTAGAGGATTGGAAGGTAATGGTGAAATAAAACAGTCTCTGCTCTGTTGGAATATACACCAGGGTGGAGAAGAAATACATTGATCAATGAATCACCCAACTCCAATAGTTACTTACTATATAAATGTTCTGAAAAAAAGGAACATTTTCAAAGAAGTGTTGAAACACAAAAAAACTTGCTTTAGATTGGGCACAATTACTAGGTGAGGTGGTTCAGGGAAGTGATCTTTAAACTGAGGGCATGTTATTTTGTTTGTCATCGCCTTTCTATAGAAAACTTAGACTTAGAAATCTATCTGGCTTCAAAGCCGATGCTTAACAAAAGATATTCTTCCTACAAATGGGCTTTAAAGTCCTTGCCAGACACATAGCACAGAGATAACACAGCTGCCAGAGTTAGAATTTTAATCCTCACATGAAGCATGCAGATACTGTACACTCAGGATAGAAGGACAGATTTCAGGCCCTAAAAGGCCATTTCTGGATTAAACAGCATTAACACTAAGGAAGACTAAGAACTACTTACAATTAGTAATAAGAGCCAAGAAACAAGAATGGCCATGCCACAGTAGACCAAATGAGATCTGACTCAAAGAGGAAAATCAAAGCCAGCTGAGTGCCCTACCCACAGTAGGTAAGACTTATTTAACATCCCTAAGGAAGTCATGGAGAATGACATCAGAGGCTATTGAATTCCCTAAGCTTTGTAATACATGGACTGGTATTATAAGTACATACACTTCGCATTTCTCATTATAGGATTGGGTTTCATGCACTCTAAGCAACAGTTTTAGCATTCTCATAAAGTCTCCAGTTAAAGACCCTCTATAATTTAGAATTAGCATTTTGGTATTCAGGCATCAGTTGCCCTTACTGAATTCCATCTTAGGTTTATTTCAGCTTGAATATGCTCATATTACACACAAAATCTAGTTGTGGAATGTTTATATAAAAAATTAAGCTGTTACTTGATTCAGTTTTAAAAAAAGGAAAGAAAAATTGAATTTTTTTTAGAAATGAAATCTGTATGGACAGAGTCTTCAAGTGAGAGTTAATCAGAAGGTGAGACAAAGCTATGCCTACTGTAAGTATGATAAAAATTTAGGAAGGAGGAGAGAAAGTTAAAGGAAGGACATTTCAGGTTAAAGAAAAGAGAAAACCAGTTCACTGAACGTGTTTGGATTGGAAGATTATGGAAAACAATGTTAGAAAGTTCAGATGACACCAGATTTGAGGGGCTTTGAAAAAGTATGAAGGGCTGGAAACTGCTTCTGAGGGCATTAGGAGGAATAAAATAATTTGGGCAGAACATAACCTGATACAATATTTTAGTGAGGTCATTTCTGGGATGGATTTATAGAGATAGACGTTACAAATGAACTGCTTCAGTCCATCAAAGTTTGAAGAGTTGTAACTTTACTCTGAGAGGACTAAACCTGTTGACTTTTTTTAAATTAGAGTAAGACATGATAAAAAAAATATATAGGAAAAGAATTCGTAGGGCATTTTCAGGGAGAGACTTGAGGGAGTAAAGACTAGAATCACAGAACTGCCATGGTGTATAAAATTCGTAAATATTTCTTAGGTTAAAAATATTCTTTAGGTTAATACTCCTTAGGTTAAAAAACTATGCTTTGGTTTTATTACCTGATGGGTAAAGGGCATTTATTAAAAACTTAGAAAGATTTAATCAACTAAGAGCAGGGAAAAAGGGACAAACGAATAAGGAACCCAAGATAGGACCTTGTTTGACTGGATAATAGAAAAGAATGAGTAGGTTAAATTGGGGGAATGACCACTACCAAAACAGGTTGGTATGAATAAGGCACCACAGGGTGCCTGGGTTTCCTCAAGGGAAAGACCAAGGGAACTGGATGCCCAGAGGTGGAGGGTAGAGTGAAGGAGTAGGTATGGGTACCCTATCAGTGAACACAGAAGCTAATAAAATCACAACCAAGCAGTAAAGCAGGTAGTTAAACAGTATTTCTTTGAAACATCCATGTTAAATCTTACCATTAAAATAATATTTCTCATAGCCTCCCACTATACATAGACTGAATAGCTTACTAATTTCTTATATGTAAAAAAGTATTTGAAGGGATGCCTAGTAGGGCAGCATGAAGTGTAGGTTTAAAAAATTGTGAAAACAGCCAATTCAGAGATGTACAGACTATTACAAAGATTTAAAACCTAATTGCTTCTTGGTTCCGTTTATAAGTACATTGAATACTTAAAAATGAAAGAATGTCACCATGCTTAAATTAATATACAAATAGCCTGAAAATGTTTGCCCTAATGTGATCATTTTGACATGGATGACATATAATAAACTCCTTATTAAATAGTATTAACTCTTTATTAGGTTATGGAACTTAGGCTGCTTTGAGCCATTAAGTTATCACAAGCAACACTCACTTTTTGAATAAGACCAAGTAGGATGGGTAACTTGCTGGTTTAGTAAATGTTAAGTTGAGTTTGCTTCTGATGTGGTTTGGCTATGTCTCCATCCAAATTTCATCGTGAATTGTAGCTTTCATAATTCCTACTTGTCATGGGAGGGAAATGGTGGGAGATAACTGGATTATGGGGGCAGTTTCTTCCATACTGTTCTCATGACAGTGAATAGGACTCACAAGATCTGATGGTTTTATAAAGGGGAGTTCCCCTGCACACACTGTTTCCTGCTGTCATGTAAGACGTAACTTTGCTCCCCTTTGCCTTCCGTGACTGTGAGGCCTTCCCAGCCATGTGGAACTGTGAGACAATTAAACCTCTTTCATTTATAAATTACCTACTTTTAGGTATGTCTTTATTAGTAGCATGAGAACAGACCAGTATAGTAACTTGGCACTGGAAGAGTTGGGCACTGCTATAAAGATACCTGAAAACATGGAAGCCACTTTGGAACTGGGTAACACACAGAGGTTGGAGCAGTTGGGAGGGCTTAGAAGAAGACAAGAAAATGCAGAGAAGTTTGGAACTTCCTAGAGACTTGTTGAATGGTTTTGACCAAAATGCTGATGGTGATATGGACAAGGAAGTCCAGGTTGAGTTGTCTCAAATGAAGAGGAGGAACTTGTTGGGAATGGAGTAAATGTCACTTTTGCTATACAAAGATCCTGGCAGCACTTTGCCCCTACCCTAGAGATCTGTGAAACTTTGAACTTGAGAGAGATGATTTAGGATATCCAGGGGAAGAAATGTCTAAGTTATGAAGCATTCAAGAGGAAGCAGAGCACTAAAGTTTGGAAAATCTGAAGTCTATGCAATAGAAAAGTAAAACCCATTTTCTGGGGAGAAATTCAAGGCTGTTGTAGAAATTAGCATAAGTAACAAGAAGCATAATGTTAACCAACAAGACAATGGGGGAAATGTCTCTAGGACATGTCAGAGAACTCTGTGACAGCCCCTCACTTAACAGGCCTGGAGGCCTAGAAGGAAAAAATGGTTTCCTGGGCTAGGCTCAGGACCCCCTTGCTGTTTGCAGCTTCAGGACATGGTGCCCTATGTCCCAGCTGCATCAGCTCCAGCTGTGGCTAAAAGGGGCCAATGTATACCTCAAGCTGTTGCTACAGACAGTGCAAGCCTCAAGCCTTGGTGGTCTTCATGTGGTGTTGGGCCTTTGGGTGCATACAGGTCAAGAATTGAGCCTTGGGAACCTCCACCTATATTTCAGTGGATGTATGGAAATGCCTTGATGTCCAGGCAGAAGTTTGATGCAAGCACAGAGCCCTCAAGGAGAATCTTTTCTTTGTTCAAGCCCTCATGGAGAACCTTTTCCATACTAGGCAGTATGGAAGGGAAATATGGAGTTGGAGTCCACACACAAAGTCCCCACTGCCTAGTGGAGTTATAAAAAAAGGACCACCATCTTCCAGACCTCAGAACAGTAGATCTACCGGGAGCTTCCTCCATGTGCCTGGAAAAACTGCAGACACTCAGTGACAGCCTGTGAAAGCAGCCAGGAGGGGGACTGTACCCTGGAAAGCCACAGGAGTGGAGCTGCCCAAGGTCATGAGAGCCCAGCTCTTGCATCAACATGCTCTGGATGTGAGACATGGAGTCAAATGAGTTAATTTTGGAACTTTAAGACTGAATGACTGCCCTGTTGGATTTTGGACTTGCATTTACCCAATGCCTGTACCTCCATTGAATGCTGGAAATTACTAACTTGCTTTTGATTTTACAGACTCATAGGCAGAAGGGACTTGCCTTGTCTCAGATGAGACTTTGGAGTGTGAACTTTTGAGTTAATGCTGAAATGATTTAAGAGTTTTGGGGACTCTTGGGAAGGCATGATTGGTTTTCAAATGTGAAGACTTGAGATTTGGGAGGGGCCAGCATTGGAATGATATGGTTTGACTGTGTCTGCACCCAAATCTTATGTTGAATTATAGCTCCCATAATTCCCACATTTCATGGGAGGGACCTGGTGGGAGGTATTGAATCATGGGAATGTGTCTTTCCCATGCTGTTATTTCATGATAGTAAATAAGTCTCATGATCTCTGATAGTTTTATAAAAGGAAGTTCCTCTGAACACACTAGCTTGCCTGCCATCATGTAAGACATAACTTTGCTCCTCATTTACCTTCTGCCATGACTGTGGCCTACCCAGCTATGTGGAACTGAGTCCGTTAAGCCTTTTTCCTTTATGAATTACCCAGTCTTAGGTATGTCTTTATTAGCAGCATAAGAACAGATTAATACAGCTTCCTTTTTTCAGAAAGTCTGTGTTGAATAGTAACAGTAATAATTTGTCAAGAAAAGATGAATGATGTGGGAAACACTAAAGTAGTTAGTGTTTGTAGTACTTTTGGGTAGCTACATTTATAAAACACGTATAAATGTAGCTACCCAAAAGTAGCAAGGTTTTTGACATCAGAAACTCAGAAAATCTATACTGTCAAAAAGATCTTTCTTTCATTCAACAAACATCTTTTCCGTGAACCTCCCCGGTTCAAGTGATTCTCCTGGCTCAGCCTCCCAAGTAGCTTCCTTATAGGTGCCCATTACTGCACTCAGCTAATTTTTTGTATTTTTAGTAGAAACTTGGTTTCACTACACTGGCCAGGCTGGTCTCGAACTCCTGACCTCAGGTGAACTGCCCACCTTGGTTTCCCAAAGTGTCAGAGTCACAGGAGAGAGCCACCATGCCCAGCATAAGGATCTTTTTTTTTTTTAAGAAAAGAAAATTCCCAGACCCAAGGCCTAAATCAAAATATCCGTAGTCTGTGACTATGTTACATAAAGTCCTGCGGATGATCCTGTGTGTGTTGAGTTTTGAAAACCACTAATTTACAATCTAAATAATGAAAAACTTTTAACAGAATTGCTTACTTGGTAAAGTTGGAGTCATTTACCAAATACAAGATGGGAAACACAGCTGAAAAACAAATGGACAAGTCTAGAGTCAGAACATATGAGGGCTGAGCACCTAATTTCTGTCAGATGGCAGGAAGAAGCAAGGTTGAGATATGGCTAAGTCGCCAGCATCAAGAAAGGAAAAGAGAGACGTGAAAGCCTAAGTGGGTAGATGCCAGAAGCAACAGTTTATGAAGGCATTGCTGGATTCAGATACATTCAAACAAAAGACCAGGGAACGAGCTACATTTCTAAATCCAGCTCCTTCCAAGTTAAGTCTTTACACAAGATTCCTGGCATTCTCCTTGTGGCATGGGCCAGAGATGAGAAGCGCTGACCTCTGAGATTGGAGTGGCTGCTGTCTAGTTTCAGTGGGTCTAGAAAGATGTGGAATCCAAGGTCAGGCTGATCAATAAGAGTGAGTGCCTGATGTGGCATCCAGGAAACAGTAAAAAATAATGTGAATTAATAAGAAATCCAGTGGTAAAATCAACATAAGTTGGTGATTGGAGAATAAAAACGAGGGAGAATAGATTTTTTTTTTTTTTTTTTTTTTTTTATTTTTTTTTTATTTTTTTTTTATTTTTTTTTAATTTTTTATTGGATTATAGGTTTTGGGGTACATGAGCAGAGCATGCAAGACAGTTGCGTAGGTACACACATGGCAGTGTGCTTTGCTTTTCTTCTCCCCTTCACCCGCATTTGGCATTTCTCCCCAGGCTATCCCTCCCCACCTCCCCCTCCCACTGGCCCTCCCCTTTTCCCCCCAATAGACCCCAGTGTTTAGTACTCCCCTTTCTGTGTCCATGTGTTCTCATTTTTCATCACCCACCTATGAGTGAGAATATGCGGTGTTTCATTTTCTGCTCTTGTGTCAGTTTGCTGAGGATGATGTTTTCCAGATTCATCCATGTCCCTACAAACGACACGAACTCATCATTTCTGATTGCTGCATAATATTCCATGGTGTATATGTGCCACATCTTTCCAATCCAGTCTATTATCAATGGGCATTTGGGTTGATTCCAGGTCTTTGCTATTATAAACAGTGCTGCAATGAACATTCGTGTACATGTGTCCTTATAGTAGAACGATTTATAGTCTTTTGGATATATACCCAGTAATGGGATTGCTGGGTCAAATGGAATTTCTATTTCTAAGGCCTTGAGGAATCGCCACACTGTCTTCCACATTGGTTGAACTAATTTACACTCCCACCAACAGTGTAAAAGTGTTCCTTTTTCTCCACATCCTCTCCAGCATCTGTTGTCTCCAGATTTTTTAATGATCGCCATTCTAACTGGCGTGAGATGGTATCTCAATGTGGTTTTGATTTGCATCTCTCTGATGACCAGTGACGATGAGCATTTTTTCATATGATTGTTGGCCTCATATATGTCTTCTTTCGTAAAGTATCTGTTCATATCCTTTGCCCACTTTTGAATGGGCTTGTTTGTTTTTTTCCTGTAAATCTGCTTGAGTTCTTTGTAAATTCTGGATATCAGCCCTTTGTCAGATGGGTAGACTGCGAAAATTTTTTCCCATTCTGTTGGTTGCCGATCCACTCTAGTGACTGTTTCTTTTGCCGTGCAGAAGCTGTGGAGTTTCATTAGGTCCCATTTGTCTATTTTGGCTTTTGTTGCCAATGCTCTTGGTGTTTTGTTCATGAAGTCCTTGCCTACTCCTATGTCCTGGATAGTTTTGCCTAGATTTCCTTCTAGGGTTTTTATGGTGCCAGGTCTTATGTTTAAGTCTTTAATCCATCTGGAGTTAATTTTAGTGTAAGGTGTCAGGAAGGGGTCCAGTTTCTGCTTTCTGCACATGGCTAGCCAGTTTTCCCAACACCATTTGTTAAACATGGAATCCTTGCCCCATTGCTTGTTTTTGTCAGGTTTATCAAAGATTGTATAGTTGTATGTATGTTGTGTTGCCTCCGGTGCCTCTGTTTTGTTCCATTGGTCTATATCTCTGTTTTGGTACCAGTACCATGCTGTTTTGATTACTGTAGCCTTGTAGTACAGTTTGAAATCCGGTAGTGTGATGCCCCCCGCTGTGTTCTTTTTGCTTAGAATTGACTTGGCTATGCGGGCTCTCTTTTGGTTCCATATGAAGTTCATGGTGGTTTTTTCCAGTTCTGTGAAGAAAGTCAATGGTAGCTTGATGGGGATAGCGTTGATTCTGTAAATTACTTTGGGCAGTATAGCCATTTTCACGATATTAATTCTTCCTAACCATGAACATGGAATGTTTCTCCATCTGTTTGTGTCCTCTCTGATTTCGTTGAGCAGTGGTTTGTAGTTCTCCTTGAAGAGGTCCCTTACGTTCCTTGTGAGTTGTATTCCAAGGTATTTTATTCTTTTTGTAGCAATTGCGAATGGCAGTTCGCTCTTGATTTGGCTTTCTTTAAGTCTGTTATTGGTGTAGACGAATGCTTGTGATTTTTGCACATTGATTTTATATCCTGAGACTTTGCTGAAGTTGTTTATCAGTTTCAGGAGTTTTTGGGCTGAGGCGATGGGGTCTTCTAGGTATACTATCATGTCGTCTGCAAATAGAGACAATTTGGCTTCCACCTTTCCTATTTGAATACCCTTTATTTCTTTTTCTTGCCTGATTGCTCTGGCTAGAACTTCCAGTACTATATTGAATAGGAGTGGTGAGAGAGGGCATCCTTGTCTAGTACCAGATTTCAAAGGGAATGCTTCCAGTTTTTGCCCATTCAGTATGATATTGGCTGTTGGTTTGTCATAAATAGCTTCTATTACTTTGAGATACGTTCCATCGATACCGAGTTTATTGAGGGTTTTTAGCATAAAGGGCTGTTGAATTTTGTCAAATGCCTTCTCTGCGTCAATTGAGATAATCATGTGGTTTTTGGTTTTGGTTCTGTTTATGTGGTGAATTACGTTGATAGACTTGCGTATGTTGAACCAGCCTTGCATCCCTGGGATGAATCCTACTTGATCATGAGAATAAGTTTTTTGATTTGCTGTTGCAATCTGCTTGCCAATATTTTATTGAAGATTTTTGCATCTATGTTCATCATGGATATTGGCCTGAAGTTTTCTTTTCTGGTTGGGTCTCTGCCGGGTTTTGGTATCAGGATGATGTTGGTCTCATAAAATGATTTGGGAAGGATTCCCTCTTTTTGGATTGTTTGAAATAGTTTTAGAAGGAATGGTACCAGCTCCTCCTTGTGTGTCTGGTAGAATTCGGCTGTGAACCCATCTGGACCTGGGCTTTTTTTGTGAGGTAGGCTCTTAATTGCTGCCTCAACTTCAGACCTTGTTATTGGTCTATTCATAGTTTCAGCTTCCTCCTGGTTTAGGCTTGGGAGGACACAGGAGTCCAGGAATTTATCCATTTCTTCCAGGTTTACTAGTTTATGTGCATAGAGTTGTTTGTAATATTCTCTGATGATGGTTTGAATTTCTGTGGAATCTGTGGTGATTTCCCCTTTATCATTTTTTATTGCATCTATTTGGTTGTTCTCTCTTTTATTTTTAATCAATCTGGCTAGTGGTCTGTCTATTTTGTTGATCTTTTCAAAAAACCAGCTCTTGGATTTATTGATTTTTTGAAGGGTTTTTCGTGTCTCAATCTCCTTCAGCTCAGCTCTGATCTTAGTAATTTCTTGTCTTCTGCTGGGTTTTGAGTTTTTTTGATCTTGCTCCTCTAGCTCTTTCAATTTTGACGATAGAGTGTCAATTTTGGATCTCTCCATTCTCCTCATATGGGCACTTATTGCTATATACTTTCCTTTAGAGACTGCTTTAAATGTGTCCCAGAGGTTCTGGCACGTTGTTTCTTCGTTCTCATTGGTTTCGAAGAACTTCTTTATTTCTGCCTTCATTTCGTTGTTTACCCAGTCAACATTCAAGAGCCAGTTGTTCAGTTTCCATGAAGCCGTGCGGTTCTGGGTCGGTTTCTGAATTCTGAGTTCTAACTTGATTGCACTATGGTCTGAGAGGCTGTTTGTTATGATTTCAGTTGTTTTGCATTTGTTGAGCAGTGCTTTACTTCCAATTATGTGGTCAATTTTAGAGTAGGTGTGATGTGGTGCTGAGAAGAATGTGTATTCTGTGGATTTGGGGTGGAGAGTTCTGTAAATGTCCACCAGGTTTGCTTGCTCCAGGTCTGAGTTCAAGCCCTGGGTATCCTTGTTGATTTTCTGTCTGGTTGATCTGTCTAGTATTGACAGTGGAGTGTTAAAGTCTCCCACTATTATTGTGTGGGAGTCTAAGTCCTTCTGTAAGTCATTAAGAACTTGCCTTATGTATCTGGGTGCTCCTGTGTTGGGTCCATATATGTTTAGGATCGTTAGCTCTTCTTGTTGTATCGATCCTTTTACCATTATGTAATGGCCTTCTTTGTCTCTTTTGATCTTTGTTGCTTTAAAGTCTATTTTATCAGAGATGAGAATTGCAACTCCTGCTTTTTTTTGCTTTCCATTAGCTTGGTAAATCTTCCTCCATCCCTTTATTTTGAGCCTTTGTGTATCCTTGCATGTGAGATGGGTTTCCTGGATACAGCACACTGATGGGTTTTGGATTTTTATCCAATTTGCCAGTCTGTGTCTTTTGATTGGTGCATTTAGTCCATTTACATTTAGGGTTAATATTGTTATGTGTGAATTTGATACTGCCATTTTGATTCTAAGTGGCTGTTTTGCCTGTTAGTTGTTGTAGATTCTTCATTATGTTGAAGCTCTTTAGCATTCAGTGTGATTTTGGAATGGCTGGTACTGATTGATCCTTTCTATGTGTAGTGCCTCTTTTAGGAGCTCTTGTAAAGCAGGCCTGGTGGTGACAAAATCTCTGAGTACTTGCTTGTTCGCAAAGGATTTTATTCTTCCTTCACTTCTGAAGCTCAGTTTGGCTGGATATGAAATTCTGGGTTGAAAGTTCTTTTCTTTAAGAATGTTGAATATTGGCCCCCACTCTCTTCTGGCTTGTAGTGTTTCTGCCGAGAGATTTGCTGTGAGTCTGATGGGCTTCCCTTTGTGGGTGAGCCGACCTTTCTCTCTGGCTGCCCTTACTATTCTCTCCTTTATTTCAACCCTGTTGAATCTGACGATTATGTGCCTTGGGGTTGCTCTTCTTGCGGAATATCTTTGTGGTGTTCTCTGTATTTCCTGCAATTGAGTGTTGGCTTGTCTTGCTAGGTGGGGGAAATTTTCCTGGATGATGTCCTGAAGAGTATTTTCCAGCTGGGATTCATTCTCTTCGTCCCCTTCTGGTACACCTATCAAACGTAGGTTAGGTCTTTTCACATAGTCCCACATTTCTTGGAGACTTTGTTCATTCCTTTTTGCGCTTTTTTCTCTGATCTTGGTTTCTCGTTTTATTTCATTGAGTTGGTCTTCGACTTCAGATATTCTTTCTTCTGCTTGGTCAATTCGGCTATTGAAACTTGCGTTTGCTTCGCGAAGTTCTCGTATTGTGTTTTTCAGCTCCTTTAATTCATTCATATTCCTCTCTAAGTTATCCATTCTTGTTATCATTTCCTCGAATCTTTTTTCAAATCTTTTTTCAAGGTTCTTAGTTTCTTTGCATTGATTTAATACATGATCTTTTAGCTCACAAAAGTTTCTCATTATCCATCTTCTGAAGTCTAATTCCGTCATTTCGTCACAGTCATTCTCCGTCCAGCTTTGTTCCCTTGCTGGTGAGGAGTTTTGGTCCTTTCTAGGAGGCGATGTGTTCTGGTTTCGGGTGTTTTCCTCCTTTTTGCGCTGGTTTCTTCCCATCTTTGTGGATTTGTCCGCTGGTCGTCTGCGTAGTTGCTGACTTTTCGTTTGGGTCTCTGAGTGGACACCCAGAATGTTGATGATGAAGTATTTCTGTTGCTTGGTTTTCCTTCTACCAGTCTAGCCCCTTCGCTGAACGACTGTTGAGGTCCGCTCCAGACCCTGCTTGTCTGGGGTGCACCTCTAGTAGCCGTGGTACAGCGAGGGATGCTACCAGTTTCTTTTTCTGCTCTCTTTGTCCCAGGATGATGCCTGCCTAATGACAGTCTTTTGGATATAGAGGGGTCAGGGAGCTGCTTGAGGAGACAGTTTGTACTTTATAGGGGTTTAATTGCTGAGCTGTGCACTCTGTTGTTCATTCAGGGCTGTTAGGCTGCTATGTTTGATTCTGCTGCAACACAGCTCATTAAACAACCCTTTTTTTTTTTCTCAAATGCTCTGTGTTGAGGGGTTTGGGCTTTATTTTTGGATGTCCGATCAGGTGTCCTGCCCAGCTCGAAGGCAGACTAGCCACTGTTTGGCTGCCGAGGCTCCGCCCTGCTGTTGTGTGATTCGCGCTGTTCCTGCCGGCTCTGCTGTGGTCTCCGCCACGCCCTGCGGCGGAGTCTCTTTGTTGTAGCGTGTTGCCTCAGCAACGGCAGGCTGCGTCAGCAGTGGGCGTGTATCTCAGTAGGGACGGGTTGCCTCGGCAACGGCTGGCTGCGTCAGCAGTGGGCGTGTATATCAGTTGGGGCAGGTTGCCTCCGTAGTGGTGGACGCCCCTCCCCCACAGAGCGTCTCGGACCGTCTGCCCGGGATAGTTTGAAATCGCGGTTTTGTTCGTCCCACTGGGTATCCCAAACGATCTGTCCCTGCAATCCCCTGGGCTGGGCTACTGTGCAAGTCTCGTTCAGTCTCAAGTCCAGCCCTCTCAAGTCTCAGGTTGCCGGTTCAACAAGGCACCCGGACAAGCGCGCCCTGTGGGGATTGCTGGGTAGGGCCGGCCGCCGCCGCCCCGGCTGCCGGCTTCGCCAGGCAGACCTACTGCCTGGCGTCCCGTGTCTTTTTATACTTGGGAGTTTCCCCGTTCTGTGGGCAACAAAGATCAGTCTGGAAATGCAGCACTGACTCACCGTTTGCGAATTCAACGCGGGCTCCAATCCTGGGTTGTTCTCACAGCGCCATCTTGAGTCCCCTCTCCGAGAATAGATTATTATATTTAGTTTCAGTTTTGGGGTAACTGACTGAATTGTGGTACCATCTATTATGGTAGAAATTCTGAAGGAATTTAGCAGGTTTGGTGAATAAATGGGAAAAAATTTCTTTTATTTTGAGATCTATGAAGCATCCCAATAGAGGAGTGCAGTAGGGAGGTGTATATTTGGGCCTTCACCCCAGGGGAAGAGAGCAGGATGAGAAATTCCACTGGCCTCTAGATATGGTAGATAAAATTTCCAGGGAAAGGTGGAGAATAAGTAGTGATAATGGGGTCTGGGAGAGAACTCGTTAAGGATAGGGAAGATGACATGAGGTCATAAGGAGACGAGAAGTCGTGAGAGAAACACAACTGTAAAGACAGCAGCATTTATTGAGCATGACTTAGTAATGGTATGGTTTCAAACTGTGCTAAGTGGTTTTACATGAACTATTTCCATGCTCTTTGTAACCACCCTATGCAGGTAGGTGCATGTGAGGAAATCAAGGTTGAGTTACACCAGATGGCTGCACAAAGAGTAGGAGGCAGAAAAGGAACATCCTAAGAGAGCAGGATATCATACAGCCAAAGGCCGGTAAACCAGCACACCAGGCAGTGGGAGAGGTCGATGGAGTCAAGAGTAACCAAGGAGGCCAGTGCCATAAGACAATATTCTAGCAGATTTTAGTTTACTTTAAGATAAAGTCTCTGTAAATAGCTAACTAATGGTTTTATTAAAATTTGTGAGTTCACTGGCATTGACAAAAATAGAGTTCTAAAGTGTTAAAGTATTAATAAATGAAATGATCTTGAAAAGAAAACAGGGGTTTACCCTGAAATCTATAAAAAATTAATAAAAATAAACTAATTAAAATAAACTAGGTGAGGCATGAGGTTTCATGGCGTAGCTCTTCCTTTTATGTCTTTGAGATATAGGGCAATACACTTAACTTTTCTGAGCTTCAGTGATCTCAAATTTAATATGTATTTCATAAAAGTATATATTTATATCAGGAGATGAAATAATTTGAATAAATGTTTGAATAAACTTTTTTGTTCAAAACCAAGGACTAAATATTATATTAAAGATGGTCAAGAGCATAGACTCTGGAGTCATTCTGTGAACTTGCTAGTTAAATGCCTTAGCCTCTCTTTGCTTCGTTTGTCTCATCTGTAAAATAGGGATAATAGTATATTCTTTGTAGTGTGACACACTTGTTAGCTATTGTCAGACAATGATGCTTAGCAAATCATCCCCAAACTCAAAGCAACAATAATTTATTCTTACAAATCTAAGTATTGGGCCAGCTCAAAGTGTTTGCCATGTCCTCCTGGAATCAGTGAGGTAGACACTTGTCCTTTCACGGAAATAGCTGAAGTACAAGAGAACATGTCCCATCAACGAAGCACATATCAGACTCAGAGTATCTGCTTACATTCCATTGGCCAAAAGACTCAGAGTATCTTCTTACATTCCATTGGCCAATGCAAATTACATAACCAAGCCCAGAATCAAGAGATGGGAAATGCATACCTTCCAGGAAAAGGCTATAACAAAGCTGTGGATGTAGAAAACAGTGAAGAATTTGGACTCATAATTAAATCTACCATGGCTGTTTTGAGAATTATATGAGTTAATATGTGAAAATTACATAGAACAGTGCTAGGTCCATTGTAAGCACTATTAATATTTGTTTTAATTTGCTTTTTCTATTATAATTTTTCATAAATTAATTTATAGCTTAATGTCATTTACATCAAAACCTCAACCTGATGACAATAATTTGGAACGTAGCATATGGTAATCTCAAAGCAGTAACAAAAAGGCCTCAACCTTATTATGTGGTAGAGCATAATATTACACAAAAATAATAAATATTGGTTAATGAAAGGAAGGAGAGACAAAAAATGAATCTCATGCCGTAAGAAAACATTATATGAAAATAAACTTTTTGAAATGAAATAAAGTGTAAGCATTATGAGTAATTAACACAACATTTGAATAAATGTGTTGATGTATGTTGCATAATTGTGTAGATTTCAGGGTAAAACCCTGTTTTTTTTTAAGCTCATTTGTATTTACCAATACTTTGACACTTTAGAACTGTATCTTTGTTAATACCAGTGAATTCACAGGTAAGAAAAAAGTGTTAGTTAGCAATTCCCAGGGGCCTTATCCTAAAAAAATTGATCCACATCTTATAGCACATGGCAAAAGAAAAAACAGATGTAGTTGAAATTGGAAAGCTAAATGAAAAAATATTAAATTATAGAAACCCAACAGAAAATTTCATTGAAAGATATGTGGGTAAACTATACTATGTTCAGTTTTTAAATGATACAGAAATTTCAAAAGCACATGATTGATTATAAAATACATTGAACAGACTATTAAGCTAGAAGTTTTAAGCAAGGTGCCAAGATTCAACGCTGTGATTTTCCAAAGAAGTGTGCCAGAACAAGATGCCAATTTTCAAACATTATTAAAAACCAGCTGGACAACTCTTAAAATTCCTACCCATATCAAGGTAATAAAAGGGTAACATCACAGAGGATTTGTGAAGAGACATTTTTTGAAAGTTGATGTGCCCTGAGTACACCTATACCTGCCCATATAATCCAAGATGAGAGGTGCTGATCTGACCCATGAAATTCAAGTGGCATCTGGCTTCTGCCTAGGAAAGCCTAAGGACTGTCTCCTGCTAAAGCACAGTAAGAAAAGAGGTTATAGAAGCTGGCTAGCTTTCCACGAATTTGTCAGGGCAAAGAATGCTTGAATGTTTCCTGGAAACCAGGTATGGGCCACATGTGAAAAAACTGGCCTGGGTTGCCTTCGGTCCTGTGAAGAATGGCTTCTTGTAGGCTTGAACAGACCTCTGTAAAGAGAATCAGGGTATTTCTCTACTCTAAGGGGTTGACTCCATAGAATATGCTTGGAGATGCCTTGTCTCATTTCAAGCGAACTGTAGAGTGGAGAGGCTCAGAGGTTGGTGGGGAGCCTGTATTTAAAAGTGTGCCAGAACAAGTTTCTGGCACCCACCATCCCAGAGTGCACTGTATTGGTCATTTAAGAACTTATTTGATGCCCTTATCTTTTGTCTTTGTCTGCACATTGATCCTGGAGAAGAAGTTGAGGTTAACAAGCTAGGAAATACTAGGAAAGCCTTAGGATTGGCTGTTGATAAACTGGGGAAGAGAGAGGAAGTTACAGAAGCTGACTGGCTCTCCATGAGGTTGTCGAGCTAGGGAAGGAGGAGAAGAAATACCAGATAGAGAAATGGAGACATATTCTAGTTTTCCACACTGAAGTAGTACTGACCTGGGGAAAGGTTCTGTGATGTTCAGTACCCATGAGATCATTTGTTAGTTAAGAGTGACTCCAGAAGTCTCAGAGGTCAGAGAAGTCAAGCCCACAGAACTTAGTGTGACAATGAGAAATAAAAATGAAGTTTCTTGAATAACTGATTGTACTTATTCAGTGTAACATTAGATATACAATTTTTAGTTGTATGAAAACTAATTAAAAGAACTAAACCTAGAAAGGGAAATAAAACTGGAAAATCATTTCTAGGAAATTAACAAAAAGTTTTATATGTATTTCATAAAAAGAGTTTATTCAAATTTATTAAAAAGATCTTGACCACCAATAATAAATACGTAAATAGCTTGAGCAAACAATTAATGCAAATAGAAATGGATAAAAAAATAAAAATATTTATCTTATTATAAATAATTATAAGCAAATTTATGGCACATACTTATATTGAGTAAGTTAGGAGAAACAATGGTATATGATATTTAATACTGTTAATATTGGAGTGAAACTAATAATTAACTGAGAGAATTGATTTGATACAGTCCTTTTAAAAATGCCAATAATCACAAATAATACAAACATCTCTACACATTAGCTCAGTAATAACATTCTTTGACATTTACCTGAAGAAAATGATTCAGCAGAATTAAAAGGTATATTCATGAATGGGGTCATGATTGTACCTTCTATAATAGAAAAATATAAAAATAACCTTAATATTTGGTAAAGATTAAGATGGAATAAAAAGAAGTAATCTTGATATTAAGTAATAGAAAATGAATTAATTTGATGTGATGCTATGACCATTAGAAGTGGTCGTTTTGGATATAATAAGCCTAAAATATGCTTATAATGTAACATATATAGAAACTGAAAAAGATATGCTAACTATATAAGACATATGTATTTATTGCTCCAGAAGATATACATAGTTTCAAACTGGTAATTTTGAATAATTGGCAGAGGCAGTGTTGAACAGAATAGGGGATGATATGAAAGTAAGGAAAAAACAATAAAATTCGATGGATGGGTGAGGTCTGTTTCACAGGACACAGAGAAAAGGGAAACCTGAGAATTCTAATCTGATGTGGTTTCATCGCCCAGCTCTTTGTTTTATGTCTTTGAGATATAGAGCAATTCATTTAACTTTTCTGAGCTTCAGAGACCTCAAGTAAATATAAAGAGTTACTGAATTCCAGCCCTAGATTTACATTCTTTGATTTCCTTTTATATTCCTTTTCTCTCTCCTTAATTAAACAAAGTGCAGGATTTCTAGGGCAGAAGCCAGTTGGACTCCAGTTACATTGATGAAGTCAGAGAGATTTCAAACAAAAGCCAACTGAGAAATTGGTCTTTTCAAAGTCTAACACACCATAGTCTCATGGTAAAACTATATATATGTATTCACTTACATTTATATACCTTGTTTGTTAACAAAAACCTTCACTTTTTGTAAAGCTATTACTTATTTCCTTAACTGAAAAATAAAAGTGTTGTTGAAGACCAGGTTCAAATTCTAGTTTGAATTAGATGGTATATTTAGAAGAAAGGGAAGGTATATTTTCCTTCAGAATGACCTGGAGGCTTGGTTCAAGATTCGAATCCTGGACTTGCTGGAGTTTCACATCATGAGTGGTAGTTCGGGTGGTTGATCAAAGCCCATGCTCACTTCTTTTGCCTTCTGTCCCTGCTCTGCATCTCCCGAGGCCTTTGGATCCCAGGGCATACATAACCTAGACCATATCCAAACTTTCCCGCCACCCCACAATCCCTAACCCAGACAGTTCCCTCTTGTGCTCTTCTAGATCCAGGGAGCAGACACTAGCTGCATTTGTCCTTCCTCCTAGAAGGACAGACCTGAAAAAGAGAACTGTGTATAAAATACTGGAGTCTTAGATATTAAAAATGTGATCTAGAAGGCAGCATATTTACTCTGTGCTCCTTGCCTTCTGGGGAGAAAACAGGACTGGAGGAAGGACAGAAAGTAGCCCCTCTATAGGGTGGGACAGGGGGCAAGTGTTCCTCTTGCCCAAGTCTAAAGTACTGTTCCTGATCCTTAATTGATTAACCTCTTCAATTGCTTAACCTCCTACTTAGCTCCAGTTTAACCACCCTTAGGCTCAGTGTGTCTTTGGGCCGCCTAATTCCTCAAAATGGAAAATATTTGCTTATGCCTTTCCTCTACCTTCATTCCTATGAAACCAGAGAACGATCATTTCCTTTATTAACTTATGCACGCAGGCCTTTCTGCTACTCACTCACCCAACTCAGCCACAACCTCCCCAAACCTTCTCAATCAATTTCTGAAATATGCTCTGTCTCCACTTTGTTCTTTTCTTCCTCCTGCCTTGCCCTTGCCCTTCACTCCACTGTTTCCTATTTAAGGTCCACCATGAGTCAGTGATTAGAGATAAATACAGCAGGGCGTAAGACAGACATGGCCCATGACTTCATGGAGATTATAGTTTACTAGGGGAATGGATATTGGGTGATTAGTTACAATTGTGATGAGTGCTGTGAAGGTGATGTATATAGTTCTATGAGAGTCTAAAGCAGGGTCCTAACAGAGTGTGGGAGCAATTGCACCCCAACTTTAGCTAAACAACTCTATTTTCTTTACTTTGGCTTCCATGCTGCTTCATATTCCTTGATTTGATGTTAATGCTACTCAGTCACAGCTGGGTCTTCCTTGCTACTTAATGATTTTGAAGTTTCGCTCTCACAGCTTTTGAAAGAACTAAAGAAAGGCTAAAATGTAATCAATGTAAAATAGGCTGTGATGTAATTCATGCTTACATGCATGTGGTAATCTCATACCAAAAGGATATAGCTAAATTTAATACAGGGAACATGCAGACTTGTTTTTCTCTTCATTTTAGAGCCCTGCTACTCTCAGCTTTTATCAATGCCTGATGAAATATCTCCTAAGAATCATCACATCTATTTGCCTTGATTTCTTTCATATAAATTGACCTTTCATTAGCATTCATAGTACAAGGAAAACAAAAAGTATATTAGTCTGTTCTCACACTGCTATAAGGAAATACCCAGGACTGGGTAATTTATAAAGGAAAGAGGTTTAATTGACTCACATGGCTGGGGAGGCCTCAGGAAACTTACAATCACGGTGGAAGGCAAAGGAGAAGGAAGGACCTTCTTCACATGGTGGCAAGAGAGAGAAGAGTGAAGGGAAAGGAACCCCTGATAAAACCATCAGATCTTATGAGAACTCACTCACTATCACGAGAACAGCATGGGGAAACCACTCCCATCATCCAGTCACCTCCCACCAGGTCTCTTCCAAGACACATGGGGATTATGGGGATTACAATTCAAGATGGGATTTGTGTGGGGACACAGCAAAACCGTATCAAATAGCAAGTGCAATCTGCCTGGAGACTGAAAACATATATCCATTACCACATAATAAATTGGCATTCTGATTCATTTTTGTTTTTTAGAGACAGAATCTCACTCTGTTACTCATGCTGGAAAGCAATGGCACAATCATAGCTCACTGAAACCTGGAAATCCGGGGCCCAGGTGATCCTCCCACCTTGGCCTTCAGAAGCATTGGGATTACAGGCACAAGCCACTACACCTGGCCCCACTGTGATTTTAAAAATCACTTTCCTACAGTTTAAGTTAGTGTAAATTGCTTACACATAGTTTTTTTACCTGCTCATGCTTATATGAAATAATACAATAGGGCTAGAACTTCTGACCTTAAAATGCTAAGAACGTATCATGGATTCCTGTTAATATTACTGACCTATAAAACTAGCGTGAAGTATTAAGTTTTAGGTTGCTCTGAAACTGCTTCTTCTAAACTGTGTGAATTACAGATACTACGGAACAAGAGGATGAGGAGTGGGGAGGAGGATGGAAAAGATGAGAAGAAAGCAGAGAATAAGGGAGAAGAGAAGGAGAATAAAAGAAAGTTCATAAGTAATGAAAAGAAGTTGATGCCTAACTTTGCCTCATGTGTAACTTAAAACATCCAGATACCATGCCATCATAAGTATGAGGAAATTCAACTAAGTACTGATTTTTCCATTATACCCATTTTAATGCTTTTTTGAAATATCAAAAATATCATTTTCCGTTCAAGATTTATAACATCTTATCTTTTTTTTAGCTTTGTCTCCTGGGAAAACTGGTTATAAATTCTTCCCATCTCTGTGTGCAGCCCCTTTGCAAAACTTCTCCTGTCAGTAGATGTCATTTATTTTTCCCATTCTTGAATCTGGGCTTGACCATTTGACTCACTTTGGTTGATGAGACATGAGTAAACTTGCAAATAGTGGCTTAAAAAATGTTTGTACTTTGAGATTTGGCTTTTCTGTTTTTGTTTATCAGAATCTGGAGACAACTGTGGGTAGGTAGAAACCAGGGCCAGCCTGTGGGAGGATGAGAGACCACATGAGGTACATATGAGTTGTCCCTTGTCACAGAGATGAGGCCCATTAGGCCTGGCCAGCCTGCTAATTAATGGCTATGAATGAAGTCACCCCAGACCACCAACTGAGCTGAATCCCTAGGTGACCAGAGAGATTCAGCAAATTGGCCCAGGGTAGAAGAATTGCCCCATTTACTCACAGAATCACTATAAAAAGTGGTTATTGTTACATGCTGCCCAGCTTGGGTGGGGTTGTCATTCAGTACCCGTCCTCCTCTGAGTAGGAAGTTTGGCTCTGGCTGTGTTCAGGTCGTGACACTGGGCCTGACAGCAAAGGGTCAGCACTGGTGGAGGCTCGTCCTAAAGGAGGAACCTCCTGAGAATGGGAAGTCCAGTAAGAACTGATTTCAGGGACCAAAGTGAGGAGAAAATAAAGTGAAACGGTTTCCTTGAAAGTAGATGCAAAACTCCTTTGAAAGAAGATCTGAAAGAACTTGTAAGACAAATGAAAAATCACACCCAGAGAAAAGCCTTCTGGGAATGGAAGTAATAACATTATGAACTGGGAAGAAAGTTTGTTCTGATCTTTATCTTTGTAAAATAATAAAATGGTCCTTTTTGAAAGAGATTTCTTTAAAATGATATATACAGAGTTTCAACCTACATCAACCACATGGTGGTTATTTAGTAAATATTTGTGAAAAAGAAGTGAATTCAATGGACATTTTTTTACTAGGATACTCCAAGATTAGTAATCGCATATTGTGCAATAGTCTCCATTAAAAAATATTTTATATCATATTTATTTGGGTTGGAAACATTATGCGGTCTTTGTGATATCTTGCTTTAAGAGGGTTCAAATTACCATATACCTTTTTTTCTCCCCAGAGAACACTAACTGGGCATAGGGAATGAGATGAGTTGTAAAAGTGTCATTCACAGTACCTGGCAGGATGTGATGTGCTCATTGTACCTCTCACAAGTATTGAATAGGGCTTATTGGTGCCAGGGACAGTTATTTTTGTGTTATGTATGCATTAATACATTTAATCCTTGCATCAGCCCTATCAGTAGGTAATATCCTTACCGCCATTTTATAATTAAGGGATCTCAGCCAGAGAGAAGTTAGTGACACAGCTAATGTATTGGAATAGGGATTTGAACCCAGTCAGTGTGGCTTCCAAGTCACCCCTCAAAAACCAACAATTTTTTAGTACTTTTTATTTCAGGAATTTGCTGAAGTTTTAATGAGTAAAAGTCAAGTCATTCAATTCTCATAATTTCTCTCAAAGGTACTATTGCTGTTTGCACTTTATAGCAGGTGCTCAGAACATGCTGGTTCTGTGTGCTGCCTTTTTCTTTTTGTCCCTTGCCCATACCTGCCCTCTCTTTTCATAATTCTGCAGTGACTGAAAGAGAGTCTGTCTCCCAGGTTGCCCAGCCTCGATCTTTGCACACTTACCTGAGTTGCCTGGCACCATCCTGTGTGGTTTCTGGCTTGGGCCCGATGCTCTGTGGTGATTGAGCCTATCCCTTTTTGCTACGTGCAGGCCCAGCCAGGCCCAGCGGCAGGAGTGTATTTATGTAACATAGGAAGACCCCACCCAGACTCATTAAACCTGGAAACAGCTGGTAACTATTTCCATGTATCTGCTTCAGGATAAGCAAAGACAGGCTAGGAATTGTTATGTGACTTTCTCGAGGTACATAGCAAATCATTGCCTAAGTGGTAATAAAAGTATGGGCCTCTTGCCTTGGTTTCCATGCTTGCTTTTACATTAAGTCATGCTCTTTATTACCATTATTTTAAAGTATGTGCCTTTCTCCTTGTTTTATAAGTTGACGAGAAGAGTCTAATTTAGAAAAAATTTTAAAACAATGCATTTTATAAGTAAGTTATTAGTTAAGTTCTTACACTTAGTTCAGAAAGAATTTAATTTTCAAAAACCGAGTTGAATTGTCAAGGAATCGCTTTCTATGATGATGAAAGTCTCGGGCAGTACCCCTCCTTCCCTCCCCTGTTCAGCCCCTCACCCCAGCCTCTTAGGAAGCATTTAATCTTAAATCACTGGGTCAACTGAAGCAGTAAGACCGTGGTTTGGCAATACTAAAACAAATGCAGATGTTTTAGAATACTGCTTGTCCAAAATAGGGAATGCTTATTTTGCTGATAAGGTTTCAGAAATACTTTTTTAAAAAACAGCATTTCATATTTTAAAATGTTGCTTGTCAGATTTTTATATTAAAATAATCCCATGAGAAATATGTTGGTTACTTCATTGATTTAAACATTACTGCAACTGATATAATTTCCTTTTAATATCAAAGATCTGACTCATCAAAATAAATTTATGGGAAATGCTTCCCCTTGCGATTATCTGGTGTTTTCTTGCCACAAAAAATAAGAAAACAGATTTTCTGCAGATGTGCTGTTAGCATACTGAGTATTCTGAGCCATAAAGTCTGACTTAAGTTTAATTAAAAATATCCACCTTAAAAACCCTGGGAAATAAGTTGAATGTATTTCTTCTGTTTCTTTCAGTTTAATGCCACACAGAAACTAGTTTTGTAATTTTCATGAATTTATCTTTGTCTGAAATAATCTAAGAAACCTGTACTTTCTTTACAAGGGTATGTTAACAATTTTAGCAAAACAAAATTACATGTAAATGTACATTTAAATATATAGTATCTCCTTGGGGAATCATCCAATTAACTTACATGCATTTGAATTCAAAATAATATAATACTTATATGTGTATAGCTAGTGGGATGGGAGCTTTTCAAATTCAGAAAGTATTAAGCGGAAAATTTCGATTTTGGTTAACTATTCTTTTTTATGCACTGCTGTCAACTTTGATGATGTTTGAAATTAAAGACTTTCTTGCTCATACCTTGTGAAATAGTAAAAGGTCAAAGTGCTAAGAAATAAATAAATTTTTCATGATACTCAAAGCCTTCTTAGTTCAAGACTGGATAGGGAGTGGTAAGCAAATAGTGGTGCTTTAAATAATTCCACGTTATATACAAAAAGATAAATTGAAAGAATACTATAGATGGAAAGACAAAAATGTGATAGTTATCTTATACATTTTGAAACATGTTTTATTTAAATAACTTTCAATAAGAGCATAACATTTTCCTATACTATTTTAATTTTAACATGTCTACATCATGTCTATCAGTCGCATTTTGTAAGCCAATGTTATTTTAAGGAAATAACTAAAGGAATCAGTTTTATAGAGATATATATTATATTGTGATTTCTTTTAAGTGTCCATGTTGTTGACCTAATTCTTTGATTCAGAAATAACAGACAACTAGTTAAATCTGGTCTGTCTCACTGGGAACTGTATTTTAAGCAAATAATTAGAACAAGTTTTAACAAAGAGTATTTGCCTACCTCCCACTCAGACCCTACTCCAGTTAAGACATGCATGAAAAGAATATGTAATAACACATCAAAAGCACTGAAAGCACAGAGAAACTCTGCATGAACATTGTCTAATTTACTGTTTTCCCATATGAAATATAAAGTTTGTCTTACAAAGTTTCAGACAAGTGCATGTTTTCTTCTCTATATATTTTTGTTAACTTAATATAAAAGTCAATCCTTTTGCAAAATGACATCAGAACATTTTACTACTTCCTGGGGACTGTAATTATTTGACTTTCCTCCAATTGATTTTCTATAATCAGCAATTTTGTTTTTTCAAAAAGTCACATCTTTATGCATCAGTTCTGCCCTTTATCTTCTCCATGTTTCTTTTCTTCACAATGTTTATTTCAGTTTATAAAGATAGTGCAGGTATTTGATTAATTCCTGTCCTCACTCACCATCCCAACACACACATTGGAGTAGGGACCAGGTCAGTTTTTGTTCCCCATTCTAGTCCCAAGTCCTAACACCATGCTTGTTCCATAGTAAGTACTTCATAAATATTAACTGAATGAAAAGAGATCATGGAAATTGATGTTGCATGGAACGGAGTCCTTTCTACATTGTCTAAGTATCTTCAGTGAATATGAATGTTCTGGCATTTTTCTTACTGCTTCTTAGCTTCTAAAAATGCCTCATTGAACAACCCTACTATTCCACTTTTGGAAATGAGAGATTGGTTGGGAAAGTCTTGTTGCTATTTCTTGCTGCTAAATTCCACCAAATGTCTGGCTGAAAAATGATTGCTGTTGCCTTTCACAAGAACACTAAAATAACATAAGCCTTTCTCCCTCCCTCCCTCCCTCCCTCCCTCCCTCCCTCCCTCCCTCCCTCCCTCCCTCCCTCCCTTCCTTCCTTCCTTCCTTCCTTCCTTCCTTCCTTCCTTTCTTCCTTCCCTCTCTCTCTCTCTTTTCCTTTCTTTCTTCTTACCTTTCTTTTGACAGAGTCTCACTCTGTCACCCAGGCTGGAGTGCAATGGCATGATCTTGGCTCACTGCAACTTCTGCCTCCCTGGTTCAAGCAATTCTCCTGCCTCAGCCTCCTGAGTAGCTGGGACTATAGGCATGCACCACCAGGCCTGGCTAATTTTTTCTGTTTTTAGGAGAGATGGGGTTTCACCATTGCTGGCCAGGCTGGTCTCAAACTCCTGACCTTGTGTTCTACCCAACTCAGCTTCCCAAAATGCCAGAATTACAGGTAGGAGTCACTGTGCCTGGCCTGAGACAAGATTTTCATTAGGAATGTCAACCCTAACAAAGAGGATGGCAGCTGGAAGGCTGTTGTTCCCTAGCAAGTGCTTCATAAACATTAGCTGAATGAAAAGAGACCATGAGAATTGGGAGAGTGCTCCTTCCTGCCAAAGGTGAACATAAGCATCACAAATAGACCAGATAGAACATTCAAGAAGGGGGAAGCTCTTCAGGAGCACTTCTCCACACATTGCATAGCTCTAGAGATGGGAGAGCTGCTGCAGTTAGTGGAGGAATGAAAACCAAAAAAGAATGCAACCCAAATGCCGATCAATGATAGACTGGATAAAGAAAATGTGGCAAATATATATCATGGAATACTAGGCAGCCACAAAAAAGGATGAATTCATGTTCTTTGCAGGGACATGGATGAAGCTGGAAAACATCATTCTCAGCAAACTGACACAAGAACAGAAAACCAAACACCGCATGTTCTCACTCATAAATGCACGTTGAACAGTGAGAACACT
Organism: Callithrix jacchus; assembly: GCF_049354715.1. Taxonomy (NCBI): domain Eukaryota; kingdom Metazoa; phylum Chordata; class Mammalia; order Primates; family Cebidae; genus Callithrix; species Callithrix jacchus. Next base: position 83,164,234 of record NC_133504.1, on the reverse strand, counting down.
TGGACACAGGGAGGGGAACATCACACACTGGGGTTTGTTGGGGCATGGAGTGGCTGGGGAGGGACAGCAGGGGGTGGGGAGATTGGGAAGGGATAACATTAGGAGAAACACCTAATGTAGGTGATGGAGAGATAGAGGCAGCAAACCACCGTGGCATGTGTATACCTATGCAACAATCCTGCATGATCTGCACCTGTAACCCAGAACTTAAAGTGTATATAAAAAAGAACAGAAAGTGAAAACTTAAATAACATGAAAGAAATACAAATCTGGTAAGAGCATACTTTAAGAAAGAGAGGTCAGAATGCCCATACAACTGCGGTAGACGTCTTTGGCCTCATGTCAAAGTAGGGTCAGATCCTGGGCATGAGTGTCTTTCTTGCTCTTCTGGTATTTTTGCTTCATATTTGAGAAAAGTCTGGAGCATGGGTGGGTTTTTTTTCTTCTGTCTCTCAGCAGCAGAACCTGATGTTTGGATGGGCTTCTTTAGGTATTCCTGTTCTTCCCTCTGATTTGGCAGATACTAAAACTTGGCTACCAAGGAGGGGGTCTCTATGGTCTCCTGCCCTGTCCCCATTCTTCCTTCTGAGTGTCTAGAGGAAGTTTGTGGAGCTAATGAATGGATAGGGACTCCCCTGTGTTTGGGGCTCCCAGAGATTCTAATTGCTCATACTATCCAACCTTCAGTTTTTAAAATTTTGTTACAATTTTTGCACAGTTTTTCTTAACTGCTTTTGTGACTGTCACCTCTTTCTCCTGTACTCTGCCAAAGGTAAACAGTTCATATGTCCTATTTCTCCTGAGTGGAGAAATTTCTCTTGACTTGCTTTGGAATAAAGTTCACCTAATTGCCTTGAGATGTAAGCTCTCAATTAAAATGACTATTTTATATAATAGATTAAACAGGTGTTTCTCATTGTTATATTGTGACTGATACTCTTTTTGCAATTTTTTTAATTGCATTTCGGGTTTTGGGATGCATGTGAAGAACATACAAGATTGTTGCATAGGTACAGACATGGCAGTGTGATGTGCTGCCTTCCTCCCCATCACCTATATCTGGCATTTCTCCCCATGCTCTCTCCCCAACTCCCCACCCCCCACTGTCCCTCCCCTATTTTTCCCCAACAGATCCCAGTGTGTGATGCTCCCCTCCCTGTGTCCATGGTTTCTCATTGTTCAACACCAGCTATGAGTTAGAACATGCCGTGTTTGATTTTCTGTTCTTGTGTCAGTTTGCTGAAAATGATGGTTTCCAGGTTCATTTATGTCCCTACAAAGGAATGAACTCATTGTTTTTTTATGGCTGCATAGTATTCCATGGTGTATATGTGCCACATTTTCCCTGTCCAGTCTATTACTGATGGGCATTTGGGTTGGTTCCAGGTCTTTGCTCTTGTAAACAGTGCTACAACAAACATTCGTGTACATGTGTCCTTATAGTAGAATGATTTATATCTTTTTGTAAATTTATACATCCTAAGTGGAAGTGTGGCCCTCTACTTTCATTTCCATTTGATACTATCTAGTTCTCTGGGAAAACACCTAATTTGGCTCTTCCAAAACTGTACTCAGTCTCCAGCTGAAAGTGATAATCCCATTAGAAGTTACTGATCCCCACAACCCAAGATTCTCCACTTTGCATTTATTTTAAAGAAAGTACAGATGACATAATCAGTGTTTGTTTTTTGTCTGTTTATTTGTTTATGTTAAGTAAAGTTTATGGCCCACTGATAGGCAGTCAGTGTCAGCCAAGAGATCAAGAACTGATTCAGAAATTAACATCCCCTCTTTATTTCTTATGAAAAAATGGCTTGGGAATTCTATCTACTCATGGTTTAATACAACGAAGGGTGATTAAGTACAGCAAAATGAGTTACTAAGAGTAATACAATTTTATTGTTCATGAACCAAACTGGCATGTTTCTGTTTTTTGTTTTTGTTTGTTTGTTTGAGACAGAGTTTGACTCTGTTGCCCAGCCTGGAGTACAGTGGCCTGATCTCAGCTCACCACAACCTCTGCCTCCAGGTTCAAGCAATTCTCTGCCTCAGCCTCCTGAGTAGCTGGGATTACAGATGCCCACCACCACACCTGGCTACTATTTTTGTATTTTTTATAGAGACGGTGTTTCACCATCTGGACCAGGCTGGTCTTGAACTCCTGATCTCATGATCCACCCACCTCAGCCTTTCAAAGTGCTGGGATTACAAGTGCGAGCCACCATGCCTGGCCGAAATTGGCCTGTTTCTACTATAGTTAACTGTAGAATCTAATTTAGTGTTTTATAATGATGTCTGGTAAATATTTCCTGTTGCTATAATAGTTATCTATTGCTGCATATCAAATCACTCTAAAACTTAATATTTTAAAACAATAAACATGTATTGTGTCACAGTCTCTGAGAACAAATTCCCAGTGTGCCTTGGCTGGTTGCCTGTAGGTCACGATCTCTCAAGAAATTATGGTCTTTTGATTTTTGAATGTTGTTTCTAGACTTGCCTGAGTTGGGAGTTGGGACAGATCAGAGCCTGGGTGAATTTTTGCTGTTCCCTTGAGATTTTTAAGACTGACTACTGGAATGACAACCCATCACTTCTTCCATATTCTGTTTGTTAGAAGAGAGTCAATAAGTATAGGCCCCAATGAACTGAGTAAACGAGAAGAAGTAGGATCATTAGGGGCCATCTTAGAGGCTGCCTATTATACTAACTGAATTTCTACTTCCAGCATTCCGATGTAGGTGGCTGCAATGGCCACTGTCTTCAGGAAGAATCCTGTATTATCACTGCAAATGCAGTATTGTCTTAAGCTAATTATGATTTCTATTTTCTGAGATATATGCACCATTAATGAATGCATTTGTAGACTTGACCTTAAAATTTATTTATGGATCTTCTATTTTTGTGTATTTACTACCTTTTTACTATTTTTAAAAGGCATTTAAAAAAATCTTTGGTATAACTGGTGTTCTCCCACTGATATGGTTTGGCTGTGTCCTCACCCAAATCACACCTTGAATAGTAATAATTCCCACATGTCAAGGGTGGGGCCAGATGGAGGTAGTTGAACCATGGCAGCAGTTTCTCCCATACTGCTCTAGTTGTAGTGAGTAAGCCTCACGAGGTCTGATGGTTTTATAAATGGGAGTTCTCCTGAACACACTTTCTTGCCTGCCACCATGTGAGATGTGACTTTGCTTTTCATTCACCTTCTGCCATAATTGTGAGACTTTCCCAGCTATGTGGAACTATGAGTCAATTATACCTTTTTTCTTTATAAATTACCTGGTCTCAGGTATGCCTTTATTAGCAGTGTGAGAGCAAACTAATATACCCCACTTCCTTTGGAAAAAGACCTGTAATGATTGGGAATAGGTGGCAAAGAAATCAGATAGAGAATTTAATGCCATATTCAGTTCAGAGACAAGAAAACAAAACTATAGTTGACAGTTTGGACCCCAAACATCTTTTCTTCTAACTTTGAAAATATACTTGGTCAAGATTAGCATAAAGTCCCTTCTTTTCCAATTCTAAAATTTTCTGGTTATAATCAAGCAATATATCCCACTTTCTTCTATGGAAAAGAATTAAAGGAGAAAGAATAAAGTCAAAGTAGATAGCTAAAAGAAGTATCTTAGAGCTGATTTACTTCTCATTTTATAGATACAGCAAGTGAATCCCTAAAAGCCTCAGTTTTGAAGATATCCTTCAAAGATATTTCAACTGTTAATCGTCTAAACACAAACCCATGATATTCCCTTGCAAAGATGTTCCTTTCTATTCTATTCTGGTGGGAACTGTCCAAGTCCATGTACATAATTTTTGTAGCTACAAATGGTTGTTTATACAAAAGGACTTCTTACGAGTAGAGTATTTCACATTAAGGCAGTTCATGTAAAGAAAAATCCAAAAGATATTGAACTGGTACCTGTGAATAATTCTATAAGGCAATTTCTTGTTAAGAGTGATCACCCTTAATAAGTATTACACAGTTAGATAAGGTCTAGGCAATTCTTTCACTTGTCAGACTTAAAAGGACATAGTCCTACTCAGAATGTTAGTGAAAGCACAGACCTCCATTCAGATGTGGGATGTCAAGCATGCAAATTTCCTGAGAGAGGGCTTTAGACCATTCTTTGCAGGTGTTTTCTGGCAGTTTTTCTATTTGCTTCATTTGCCTCTTCTACAGAGAACAGCAGAATTCCATGCATCTGATGTAGAATTTTCAAGAATTATTTTTAAATGAAAATCTAATCACATGAATTCAATTCCTTTGAAATGCTGCTGGCTTTATGACCAAAATTGCTAAGAAGTCTTACTAGGTCCTGAAAGATCTGACTTCTTTTGTCCCGTCTGGAACGTCTATTCCTCTTACCTACTTTAAATCACTTTCTTCCTTACTTTAAACTAGTCTGCTGCTTCAAGACCTTTCCTTAAACTCTCCTCTTAGGTCTGCTTACCATTTTTAAAAAATGACTTTTTTTTAAAAGCTATTGCCAAGATTTTTAGAACACTTACTTAGAGCCGACTATGAATCACAGGGAATCATTTTGTGGCCAAAGACTGACTCTAACAATCTAACTAGGTTAGTAGGTCATTGAAATTCTTTTCCCTCACTTGAAGCTTATCTTTTTGGTGGTGGTGGGTGAAGGGTAATGCCATAAACAAATGTCAACAGGATTCCCTCCTTCTCTCTTCTCTTCTCTCCTCTCCTCTCCTTCTCTATCTCTCTCTGTCTCTCTCTCTGTCTCTCTCTCTCTCTCTCTCTCTCTCTCTCTCTCTCTCTCTCTCTCTCTCTCTCTCTCTCTCTCTCTTCTCTTTTCTTTGTCTTGCCTGGTTACCCTGGCCAGAACTTCAAATACTATGTTGAATAGGAGTGGTAACAGAGGGAGTGCTTGTCTTTGGCTAGTTTTCAAAGGGAACGCTTCCAGCTTTTGCCCATTCAGTGTGATATGGGCTGTAGGTTTGTCATAAATAGCTCTTATTATTTTGAGATATGTCCCATCAATACCTAGTTTACTGAGTGTTTTTAGCATGAAGGTGTTGTATTTTATCAAAGGCCCTTTTTACATCTATTGAGATAACCATGTGATTTTGATCATTGGTTCTGTTTATGCGATGGATTACATTTATTGATTTGCATACGTTGAACCAGCCTTGCATCCCAGGGATAAAGCAAACTTGATCGTGGTGGGTAAACTTTTTAATGGGCTGCTGGATTCAGCTTCCCAGTATTTTATTGAGGATTTTTGCATTGATGTTCCTCAGAGATATTGGCCTGAAATTTCCTTTTTTGTTGTGTCTCTGCAGGTTTTGGTATCAGGATGATAGTGATCTCATAAAACAAGTTAGTGAGGAGTCCCTCTTTCTCTATTGTTGGAATAGTTTCAGAATAAATGTTACCACCTCCTCTTTGTAACTCTGGTAGAATTCAGCTGTGAATCCATCTGGTCTTGGGCTTTTTCGGTTGGTAGGCTATTAATTACTGCCTCAATTTCAGAACTTGTAATTGGTCTATTCAGGGATTCAAATTATTCCTGGTTCAGTCTTGGGAGGTGGATTCATTTCTTCTAGATTTTCTAGTTTATTTTCAAAGAGGCGTTTATAGTATTCTCTGATGGTAGTTTGTATTTACTCTATTTGATTCCTCTCTCTTTTTTTTCTTTATTAGTCTGGCTAATGATCTATCTATTTTGTTAATCTTTTCATAAAAACAGCTCCTGGATTTATTGATTCCTTGAAGCATTTTCTTGTACCTATCTCCTTCATTTCTGCTCTGACCTTAGCTGTTTCTTGTCTTCTGCCAGCTTTTGAATTTGTTTGTTCTTGCTGCTCTAGTTCTTTTAATTGTTATGTTAGTGTGTCAATTTTAGATCTTTCCCATTTTCTGAGGTGGGCAATTTACTGCAGTAAATTTCCCTCTAAACACCGCTACAGCTGTGTACCACAGATTCTGGTACATTGTGTCTTTGTTCTCATTGGTTTCAAAGAACTTATTTATTTCTGCCTTAATTTTGTTGTTTACCCAGTGGTCATTCAGGAATGGTTGCTAAGTTTCCATGTAGTTGTGCAGCTTTTAGTGAATTTGTTAATCCTGATTTCTAAATTGATTGCACTGTGGTATGAGAGACAATTTGTTAAGATTTCTGTTCTTTTGCATTTGCTGAGGAGTGTTTTACTTCCAATTATGTGGTAAATTTTAGAGTAGGTGATATGTGATGCTAAGAAGAATGTATATTCTGTTGATTTGGGGTGGAGAGTTCTGTAGATGTCTATTAGGTCTACTTGGTCCAGATCTGAGTTCAAGTCCTGAATATTGTTGTTAATATTCTGTCTTGTTGATCTGTCTAATATTGACAGTGGGTTATTAAAATCTCCCGCTATTATTGTGTGAAAGTCTAAGTCTCTTTGTAGGTCTCTAAGAACTTGCTTTATGAATCTGGGTGCTCTTGTATAGGGTGCACATATATTTAGAATAACTCTTCTTGTTGCATTGATCCCTTTGCCATTATGTAATGCCCTTCTTTGTCTTTTTTGATCTTCGTTGGTTTAAAGTCTGTTTTTATCAGAGACTAGGATTTCAACCCCTGCTTTTTTTTTTTTGCTTTCTCTTTTCTTGCTAAATATTACTCTATCTCTTTATTTTGAGCCGATGTGTGTCTTTGCATGGGGGATGCATCTCCTGAATACAGCACACCAATGGGTCTTGACTCTATCCAATTTACTAGGGTATGTTTTTAATTGGGGCATTTTAGCCCATTTACATGTAAGATTAATATTGTTATTTGTGAATTTGATCCTGTCATTATTATGCTGGCTGGTTATTTTGCACATTAGTTGATGCAGTTTCTTCATAGTATTGATAGTCTTTACATTTTGGTATGTTTTTGCAGTGGTTGGTACTGGTATTTCCTTTCCATATTTAATGCTTCCTTCAGGAGCTCTTGTAAGGCAGCCCTGGTGGTGACAAATCCCAAAGCATTTGCTTGTCTGTAAAGGGCTTTATTTCTCCTTCACTTATGAAGCTTAGTTTGTCTGGATATGAAATTCTGGGTTAAAAATTCTTCTCTTTAAGAATGTTGAATATTGGCCCCTAGTCTCTTCTGGCTTGTAGGGTTTCTGCAGAGAGATCTGCTGTGAGCTGATGGGCTTCTTTTTGTGGGTAACTCGACCTTTCTTTCTGGCTGCCCTTAACATTTTTTCCTTAAGGTGAATATGATGATTATGTGTGTTGGAGTTGCTATTCTCAAGGAATATCTTAGTGGTGTTCTCTTTATTTCTTGAATTTGAATGTTGGCCTGTCTTTCTAGGTAGGGAATTTCTCCTGGATAATATCCTGAAGTGTGTTTTCCAACTTGGTTCCATTCTTCCTGTCACTCTCAGGTATACCAATCAAACATAGGTTTGAAATAGTCCCATATTTATTGGAGGCATTATTTGTTCCTTTTAATTCTTTTTTTCTCTAATCTTATCTTCATGCTTTATTTCATTAAGTTGATCTTCAGTCTCTCATACCCTTTCTCCCTCTTGATCAATTCAGCTATTGATACTTATGTATGCTTTTCGAAGTTGTCACGCTGTCTTTTTCAGCTCCATCAGATCATTTATGTTATTCTCTAAAGTGATTATTCTAGTTCGCAGTTTCTGTAGCCTTTTATCAAGGTTCTTAGCTTCCTTGCATTGAGTTAGAATATGCTCCTTTAGTTCAGAGGAATTTGTTATTATCCACCTTCTGAAGCCTACTTCTGTCAATTAGTCAAACTCATTCTCTGTCCAGCTTTGTTCCCTTGTTGGCGAGGAGTTATAATCCTTTGGAGGAGAAAAGGCATTCTGGTTTTTGGAATTTTCAGCTTTTTTTTTGCATTTTTTTCCCTCATCTTTGTGGATTTATCTACTTTTGGTCTTTGATGTTGGTGACCTCTGGATGGGGTTTTTGCATGGTCATCCTTTTCGTTGATGTTGATGCTATTGCTTTCTGTTTGTTAGTTTTCCTTCTAACAGTTATGCCCTTCTTCTGCAAGTCTGCTGGAGTTTGATAGAGGTCCACTCCAGACCCTGTTTGCTTGAGTATCACCAGTGGAGGCTGCAGAACAGCAAAGATTGCTGCCTGCTTGTTACTCTGGAAGCTTTGTCACAGAGGGGCACCCACCAGATGCCAGCCAGAGTTCTCCTGTATATGGTATCTGTCAAGCCCTGCTGGGAGGTATCTCCCAGTCAGGAAGCATAGGGTCAGGGACTCACTTGAACAGGCAGTCTGTCCATTAGCCAAGCTTAAGCAATGTACTGGGAGATCCACTGGTCTTTTCAGAGCTGGCAGGCAGGAATGTTTAAGTTTGCTGAAGCTGTGCCCATAGACACCCCTTCCCTCAGGAGCTCTGTTCCAGGGATATGGGAGTTTTATCTATAAGCCCCTGACTGGTCTGCTGCCTTTCTCTCAGAGATGTTCTGCCCAGAGAGGAGGAATCTAGAGAAGCAGTCTGGTTATGGTGGCTTTGCTGCACTGCAGTGGGTTCAGGACCCAGTTTGAATTTCCCTGTGGCTTTGTTTACACTGTGAGGGAAAACCACCTAGTCAAGCCTCAGTAACGGCAGATGTACCTCCCCTGACTAAGTTTTAGCATCCCAAGTTGACTTCAGACTACTGTGTTGGCAGCAGGAATTTCAAACCAGTGGATCTTAGCTTGCTGGAATCCACCGATCAAGACAACTTGGCTCCCTGCCTCCAGCCCTGTTTCCAGGAGAGTGAATGGTTCTCTCACTGATGTTCCAGGTACCACTAGGGTGTGAAGAAAAACTGCTGCAGCTAGCTTGGTGTCTGCCCAGACAACTGCCCAGTTTTGTGGTTAAAACCCAGGGCCCTGGTGGTATAGGCACCTGAGAGAGTCTTGTGGTCTGTGGTTTGTGAAGACTGTGGAAAAAGCATAGTATCTGGGCCAGATAGCACTGTCTCTCACGGCACAGTCCCTCATGGCTTCCCCTGGATAGGAGAGAAAGTTCTCCAACTCCTTGTACTTCCTGGGTGAGGCAACACCCCACCCTACTTTGGCTTGCCTTGCTGTGGGCTGCACCCTCTGGCTAACCAGTTCAGTGAGGTGAACTGGGTATCTCAGTTGGAAATGTAGAATTCTCCAATTTTCTCTGTTGGTTTTCCTGGGAGCTGCACACTGGAGATTTCCTATTTGGCCATCTTACCAGCCACACCCCTCTTTTGGAGTTAATACAGAAGTAAAATCAATGATTATAAACAAATATAATTTTTAAAAATACTTGTGTTTGGAAAAAGGAAAAATCAGTGTCTAGAGGGAAAGACAAAGAAAGATAGTTAATGTATTTATTTTACTTCATTTAAAAATCTTCTTTATAGCAGGGAATTTTTTAAAAATAATGATTCATATTTGTATGTGTTAATTTCTAATAAAAATGCCTAGCTTAAATTCAGTCCTAAACTCATATACACATTGGCTGTCTAATGTCAAGAAAGACAAATAAATTAATTCAGAAATTGTATTTTAACTTAAAAATCAATAATTGGAAAGAGAATTTCCTCTGGCTGTTATTTTATATTACATGGAATTCCTTCAAGGAATAGTTTATTTGTGATATTTGAATAGCAAATTTCAGTGATATTGTTGAAATATAAAACAAGAATGTTCAGGGCAAGTCATTTATGTATTTTTGTGCTTCAGTTTCTCAATCCACTAAATAAGAATAATAAATTATTATAAGAATAATAATAGAGAATAATAATTTATTATCTCGTAGGGTTGTTATGAGGATTTAAAGACTACATATATAATTTAAAAATATCTATATGTCTTTTCTAAGTACTTTATATAACTTAGCTTTATGATAAGGAGCAAAGTTAAATTATAAAAGAAAGCTAAACAAGCAGGAAATTAAGCACACTAGAAACATACATATAAATATACAAATAAATTAATTTTTCAAATTTCCTCACCTTTTTGTTACAGGAAAAGCAAACACATTTTTTGGTTTTCAAAGGGCAGTTTTAGAGGTATTGCTTTATCAATGATTACACATTAAGTAAGAAGAAGCAATAATAAACCTCCCAATGCCAGGGTTTAATTGGATTTGAATTTTGTAATTATCTCAGTTGAATGTTTTTCCATCTATAAGACCACCTTTTCTAATGCTTTATGAAGCAGACGTGGACATCTTCTGTCTTCTTTCCTTCAGCACCAAGAAAAGTGGTAAAAAGTCTGTAGCTTTTACTACAGCCCGTAGCTATACCATACAACAGATAAAATAGTGCTTTTTATAAGAGGAAAAATTTTATGGTGTTGGGAAATAGCATTATTAAGTAAAGCAAGGATTTGATTCTAACTCCTGATTTGCAGAAAAATCTTAATCAAGTCACTAAATGTAATTTTACAGCCAATAAAATAATTAATAAGAATCCTGAAATGCCACTTAGAAATACTTGTTAAAACTTTAAATTATAAATGTGAGATTTATAAAACTATCTACTATGTTATTATGCAAAATGGCAATCTTTTGATTGGAATTTATTCAACAAAACAAATTCGAAGGATTCTCATTTTGCTTAGTTCTCCAAGGCATAAATAGATTATCTAATTGGTCTTTCTTTTGTTTCTCAGATTTATATCTAATAGCTTGCTCTGAGCAATGATAATCCAAGTGGAGAACTGGAAAACTTCTTATTCTCCTTAAATTCACATTACTAAATATTACTAAATCTCAAGGCCATGGCCATTGAGTAATATGCTCAGTCTCTAGTTCCTTGCACCATCCTGCCTTAAACACAGTAAGAAATACATTTGTTGAATACATGAATGAATATTTGTCAGGAATTTAATGCTAGCTTACATGTTAAATTTTCATCCTTGACAAAAGATGCTACTTATACTAAAGCTTAAGATTTTCCTCTTAGACTATTCTTGGAATTCACTTCCTCTTAGACTATTCTTGGAATTCACAAAAGGTGCAATACCAAATAATAGGTCAGAATTTAGAAAACATGATTTATTCATTTAATGAACACAACAACCTAAAGTGAATAGACATGTCTTCCTTTATGGAAGTTACACTGAACCATTATGTCATAGATGAAAAGAACAATGGAGTGTATGAATAAACCATCAGCTCATCTGGCTGGAATCTCATTTGTAATGAATATTTTCCAAAGCTGGCTACATTTTTTGGTTTCTCATCTGCCTGGCTCTCCTAATTTAGTGATGTGTTTGACTTTCTCCATTCACAACCATCCTGATTCATTTCCTGGATTTTAAAATCTTTCCTGGCATAATGCCTTCTTGGACTGCCATCTCAGAAGTAGAACCCTCTTCTTTCTTTGGACTTACTCCAAAATCAGCTATATTCAACTGAAACTTTTAAAGTGAAGTCTTGACCAACGAAGGCCCAGATCTGTTTACTCTTAGCTCTACCACAGATGAGAGAGAGCCAGGCAGAGGCAACTTTTCTCCTTTGACATTCTTTACATTGGGCTTAAAAGATCAGTTTTTGGGCCAGGCGTGGAGGCTCACGCCTTTAATCCAGCACTTTGGGAGGCTAAGGCAGGCAATTTCTTGAAACCAGCCTGGGCAATATGGTAGAACCCCATCTCTTAAAAATAGATTTAAAAATCATTTTATTGACTTACAGGACAAACACAATTGATAATGTTGACTAAGAGGATTCTTTATCCATGAGAAAGCATTATAGAAACATTATTAACAACATCGCGAGGTACTGCTGAGTCCAATAAGCAGCCTTCAGTCATACATCCTGGGTTTTCTCTCTGTATCTTCCAGTGAATCTTTAATTGATTCAGAAGATTACTGGATAACTCCATACCTCATTTCCTTGCCTGTGTAAATGTGGAAAAATTATGGTCACTACCATGTTTGGTAAAAGAGTGATCTAGATGCTTTGTTTTTATTTTTAAAATCCATCAGTCTGAAGATTTCCTCACTGTTTTAAAACTCCTGAGTGTTTTGATATATATTTGATGTGCAAAGCTCAACCATAAAAAATAATTGCAATGATTCTATGTATCTCAGTTTGCATTTTAAAAATACATGATGTTAGATTGCAAACCTAGAAGGTCTGAGAGGAAAGAATAGATTTATTTTTGTCTCGTTGTTGGAATATAGCAATATAATAAAGTATATCCTCAAGTCATGAAAAATATTCATGGCTGTATTCCAGAAGAAATATTCATTTAAAATACTTAGGTTAAAATTTGATTTCCTTTTATAAACAAAACAATTGCATACACTTTTTAGTGCTAATTTTTGTAGCTTTTCTACCAGCTACCAGGCTGGTAGCTCATTCTCATTTTTTCCCGGTATACAATGGTGACTTAGAAATGTCTATATGATTATGACCTCATTGACAGGGTTTTGGTCCTTATGTAGGTCTGCCAAGACTACAGAGAAAAATTCTCATTTCAAGACTTAAACTGAACTACTGGTGTTAACCAACTCTCATTCAAATGGGTCTGGGTGAAAGACAGAGCAGAAGAAATAGAGTATGGCACATAATCTAGACCAGATAATATATTCTTCATATGAGCAGACTAGTATATGAAACACCTCTGAACAAAATATGTCTCATGAATCTGTAATAACACACTGAGTTTTTTTCTTTAATTTTATACTTTAAGTTCTGGGATACATGTACAGATCGTGCAGGATTGTCACACAGGTATACAAATATTTTAATGATTGCCACAGTGAGGTTTTAAAAATGATTCCAGTTTAATTTCAAAGGTGGAGTGCATCATGCTGGAGGTACAGTAGAGTAGTGGCAGTATGTGCAGTACATCAGTTCCCAAACCTGCATCACTGTTGGAATCACTTGGAGTGGCCCCTGCCACCTCTGGAATCAGAAATTCTAAGATGTGTACTGAGAAGCTTTTTTATGGAGTCTCTCTAATATGGGAGCTACTATTGTAATTGCCAAAGAAAACGATAACCTTCTTTGGAAAGTGCTGCAAGATTAAAGTAAATCATATGGAAAAAACTACTAAATATTGTTAATCAGGATAACCACTATTTAAAAACCAACTAGCATATTTCACAATGTATACAGTGTGTCACAATGTCTCACAATGTGTACACTTACCAAAACATCAAGCTGTAAATATATACATTTTTATTTGTCAATTATAACTTAATAAACCTGGGAAAAAATAAAACTATTTTTGTTTTGTTTTAATTTTAATTTTAATTTTACTTTGGGTTCTGGGTTACATGTGCAGGTCATACAGGGTAGTTGCATAGGTGCATACAAGACCAAGTACTTTGCTGCCTCTATTCCCCTTTCGACTATAATGTAGGATGAATAACTTCAATCAGGAGAGCAAGATTGGTTAAGTAAGACTAAAGTTCAAAAGCTGAGAGTTAAGAAATAATATAAGAAGAAAGGAAAATGGTGAATGAGGCCATGGATGAGCAATTGAGAGTGGTGGAGAAGGTATTAAAGTGGGAAGGCATAAAAAGTGAAGATCAGAACAATATAGAGAGCAATAACCAAATTGTCAATAGTGTTGAAGCATAGGTTGGAGAGGGAACAAGTCCAAAACTTAGTGAGAATGTCCCAGAACCCCTGATAAAGAACCAACACAGAAACTGGGCAGGAGAGATCAAAGGCCAGCGAATGAGGATCATCCACCAGTGACAGTGTATATAATTCAATGCCAGGTTACTGTTGAGACAGCCCTCTTGGATTCAGGGGATAGGAATAGGCAATGGGAAGTAGACAATTATGGGTCTTGTGTGAGTACAGATGGTTCTGGGCGTTGGTGTCTGAGGTGATATTGCCATTCTCCCCACTTAGCTCCATTCTGTGAATATAAAGAAACAGATCAAAAGGCCAAGGCAGTTAAAACTCTTCTTAAATTTGAAAAAAAAAGTAAATAAATAGATGTGTCAGTAAAAATAAGATATCATATCTTCGTTAATTCATATAAAATGTTTTTGTCTCAATTCACAGTTCAAAGAGATAGGTGGGTTTGGATCTGGAAAGACAAAGGCAAAGAGTTTACTCATGAGGAAAACATGAACTGAGACTTGGAGGTGAGAATGACAATTTTTTCAGAGAGAAAATTCATCTACCAACAAAGTTAGCAGTAGTGGAGGGAATGATTGAATGACTGAAAGTGGAACAATTAGAACGTCCCTGCAGTGATTTGGGAGGTACATTTACTAAAATTTTACTACGTAGTTCAGATCATAGGACTACTATATCCTTTATATTCTTTATTTTTTTATTTTAGTAAAGACATTCTATTTCCTTTGAGTTGTATGGAATTATTCATATGGTTTTAATTCTGCTATCTAATTATGTTAGTACTAGACAGAACTAAGGATTAATTTCTTGTTTGTGTGTTGTTTACCTAACAACATCATTTGATAGAACTAAAAATTGATTTTTTGTTTAGATGTAGTTTACTCTAAATGCTTAGCAATGTCTGTCATGTGACTGCTTTGGTTGGAACATGACCATTCAAAAGCCTTTATATAATCTAGACTCTCTTAGATATTTGACTGTGTTATGTCAAATATTTTAAAATGGTCCCATGTCCCACATTCAATATAATTTATATAGAATTAGATAACCTGTATTTCAATGTAGTTGAATCGTTGGTATAATATACTATTTTGAAAACATTATTAATTAGTTAATAATTTTAATTTATAATTTTATTTTCATAGTTTTGAGCCAATAAATTTTTTTAGAGTCTCGAAAATCTGGCAAGCTCAGGATGTAGGCCTTTTAAAGATTCATGAAAAAATAATTGGCCTGTGGAGGTGAAGGTTATTTACATATGTAAGATAACTTCTTGTAGAAAACATGTCCTAAGACTCATTAAAGATCCCGAGTTTTCAATGTTTATTTACCCATCTAATATCCTAATCTCAAAATCATAGGATTTGGTGACTAATTTCTTGAGTTGGTATATTTTGTGTTTATGTATTTTTTTTTAAGTGTCTTGTAAACTTGTTAAAGGCACAGCCTTTCTTTTTAGGCCTTTTTTTATACTAGGGATTAGCCTAGTTACTTCTACTTAGTAAGAGTTTATACATTACTTGTTCCTTCAAATTCCCATCACCTCATTTAACAAAACAATAAGTTACTAAACTTTTACTTTGTGAGTAAAGTTCCTATGCTTGTGCCAGCTGGCAGAAATCATGAGAATGTGTTACCAATAGATTGAATGCACAATATTTAAGAATTTATTCCCAATTTCCTATGTTCTGACCAACATAAAAATTTTAAAAGGTCAGCATATCGGTTTTTATATTGAAACGAACCTTCTCAAAGTTTGTACTTTTGCATGTTTTTAACTTTAATGCCAGCACTGAACTTAACACAGAAATAGAAAAAAGGACATCTGCAATTTCATAGACTTACCAATAAAATTCTGTTACAAATTAACTGGTTCCTTTTTAAGTATTGCCTAGTATAAAGAAAACTTATAACCTAACAAAACCCAACCCATGTATACCTCATTACTTTTCCTTTCCAACTGGGAAATAAACTATTTAAATTCAATTGGTTTTGAAAGCCATTGTGCCAATTTTTAGCCTGAGAACTGCCTTATCATAGCAACTTGGGTGGAGGGACAAAAACAAAATGCTTCACAGGAAGTCAATTTTGAAAAAGCCACAGGGACCACTCACATCAGTGATGCAGGGCAGATTCAAAAAGTCACCGAAGGCTACAGTTTTCTCTCTTTTTATAGTAGAATAAAACAGTATGATTTATAAAAGGGTGGAATCATGGAATGAATAAAGAGGACATAAATACCCTAAGTTAGTTTTCTATAGTAGAGCAGATTTTCTTTTTGAAATGGAATTTGTTTTTCTTCAATCACTTGAAGATTGTTGTTGTTATGTTGTTTTGAAAAACATAGAATATATATATATATATATATAATCATATATATGTCATCTGTATAAACTAGCAAGAAGAATTAATTCACAAATATTACTCTATTATCTATTATATGGCATTTAAAAGCAAGAGAACAATAAAATCATTTAACAGTTTTTGAATTTAGAAAATACAATGTGACAAAACAAGCAAATATATCCTGCCAGCTTAAATCACTAGAGATTCTTACAGCATATCATGATTCCTAACTATGAACACAAACAAGTGAAAACTATACAGGATAAAATATACCATTTTAGTCATAGCTTTTAATATATGTCCCTAGCATTTTTTTTGTTATACCTAAATGCTTCTAAATCAGAACAAAATAACTCATTAAATTTTTGCCTGAGCTTGTGTTGGAAAACACTTTTTTTTCAGTTGCTTTGTTCCTTAGAGAAAGGAATTAAATAAGGCATGAAAGAAAAAACAAGAATCAAGATGTCTGTGTGGTCTGATAGAATAAAGTGATGTGGAGTCCTGCAGAGAGATCTCCATGGACTGGAGAAAGTACTGGAACTTCTGAAAGAGCCTAGTCTTAGTGAAATAAAGAACTTCCAAAACGTAGAGTCCACAGAGCAGGGTTCCAGAGTACATTTATTGAGCTCAACTGAATAGCTTCTAGTATATAGTACATAGTCACTTAATGATGGGAATACATTTTGAGAAATGCATCGTTAGGTGATTTCGTCGTGTGAACATCATAGGGTGTGCTTACACAAACCTAGATGATATAGCCTGCTACACACCTAGGTTATATGGTATAGCCTATTGCTCCTAGACTACAAACCTGAACAGCATATTACTGTACTGAACACTGCAGACAATTGTAACACAATGGCATGTATTTTTGTATCTAAACATATTTAAATACAGAAAAGGTACAGTAAAAATATGGTATTATAATCTTATGGGACCACCACTGTACATGTGGTTTATCATTGATGGAAATGTTGTTTTATGGAACATGATTATTTGAATATCTAGTATATTACATATATCATATATTACATATATAATATGTGTGTGTGTGTGTGTGTGTGTGTGTGGCTAAAATAATCTGTAGCTGCTGCTGTCTGCTGTTTGTCCCCAAAGTTGCTGCCGTGGTAACCATACTGTGCTTCCAAGCAAGTATGAGTGTTTTAGTCTCACTTGTTTAGATATGCTCTTTTGGCCATTTTCAAGATGCTGGCTTTTCATTTCCAAACATTAAAGCTCAAACCCTGACTCAAGAAGACTTGGGATGAAGAATAAATGCTCATCAACTCTTCGGGTTGAAGCTTTGAATCCCGACCAGATGGAAAGAATTTGCAACTAAGAATTGGAGTAATTTTGCTGGGCCAACAATTTATAGTGTTACTTTGTGTGTGGCTGCTCTGTCTAAAGGGAGCATGTTCTAAGCTACAGGTTGGACTTTCCTAGCAGCGGGTTGGAAAGAGTGATAATATGGAAAAATGTCCACATTGGAAGTTTTCTTGGTTATACACTTTCCAGAAGAAACTTAATGTTACAGAAGGTATTCTTGTTTCATCACTTCTTTTTTTTTTTTTTGAAATGTAAACCCATTTCATAGAAAATATTTGTTTACTGTATTCTTACAAAGCATACTTTATATTGGCCCAACCTGAAAGATCTACTACCCTTTGCTTCCTATTTAAACAAGTATAGTCAGTTTTACTTCCTCTCATTTAAATATAAGTTTCTGTATTCTGATGATATGGATAAGTTTTTTTATGGCAAGCAGGAAAAAGTCTGAATCGCAATTCAAAAGTCAAATTTAGTCTAAGACAAGGGGGCACTAAATAGATGGTCAATAGTTTTATGATCCTCTAAGAAGACATCAAAATTTCTGTTTAAGATTTTGTATTATATGTTATATATGCCTATGTATGTGATTATTAAGAATGTAACAGAAATAACCTATATTGTATGTTATCTATCTATCTATCTATCTTCAATTTTTTACCACATGCATTTTAGCTTGGGACATAAATACAGGTTAGGTAATTAACTCTTAGCAAATTAATTAAAGTGAGAATTTTTTTATTGAGGTCACATATATTTAAAGTTTTAAAGATCACATACCTGTGTCTTTCAGTGTTTGTTTTTTCTTTAAAGATCAAGTGTGATTACAATTTGTAAATTAATTTTTAGGCAATTATTTGACTAGTATCTTGACTTTCTTATAGAAGAAAATGGAACAAAATTTTGAAGACTCATTGAATATTGACTACCAACTGTGGTAATGCTAGAGTTCCCAACAAAAATCAACTATGTAAGTTGGTTATATAGGTCAGTAATGCCTAGGGACAGCTTAAATTTGTAGTTTGTGTATATTAGTTTATCTGAACTTTAGTTAAATAAGGCATACTTTGTATCCTGCTTATTTTGGCTTCTGTCATGACCATTCTAGGTTTTTTAGCCCCATGGTATACTAGTTTTTTGTTTTTATTTTTTTAATGCTTGTCAAAACACATTTAATCTCCAAATTTCATCATTTAAACCAAGGAACAATCATCTTTTATAGAATATTCTAGTATTACATACATAATTATAATTTCATGTCACCTTTGCTGTGTATTTTATAATGACAAACACTTAATAAACTTATTTTTTCTACCTCTGAATATTTGCTATGTTAAAGTCAGTACATTTGCTCATATACCTGGGTAAAAGAAAATTTTTTCTGTGTTAAAAAACAGAAGACACATTGAAATATTTGTTTTCAGATTGTAAAAAAATACTACTTGGACATATAAATCAATATAAATAAATATTTTAAGATCTTCTAGGTGATTAATGCATAGTAAAAGTGTAGTATTGTCATTTGGGGAAATGAATGATAATCATTTTTGAATGTAACTATCATAAATCAGACAATGGCTAAATTTTTAGTTTACCAGTTTTAAAGGATTATGTATGGGGCCTGCTGCTTACACACATGACTTACCTGGCAGATACCTTATCAATTAATAGCTCACTTACAATGTCATGAAAGCAGTGGTTTATTGATAAAAATATATATATATAAACCATATAGTAATGGGAAATCCTTTATATTTATATTAATATGTTACAGGTTTCCTGAGACAAGTAACTATGTCTGATTAACTTTTGTCTCCTACCTCTGTGTCTTGTGTCTAATGTAAGCTTTGGTACCAATAGCAGATTCTAAATATCTGTTGAGTGAGTGACTGGCCTAAATATTTTTCTGAGATAAAGTGTTCCATCATGAGCTCTATTAGGTAATGATTGATTCATTTTATATTATGCTTTTGAGTTTTAAATTATAACTTTTAAACCTAACATGCCACATAGATGAACATATATTACAGATACCATTTATATGTTCTTGGGAAATCCATAAATGTCTGAATATATTTGAAATTGATCATATTAAGTTTCTCCCATCAAGAAGAATGGGCAAACACTGAGTTCAGTTGCCCCCCCCGCCAAAAAAATAAGTTGACTATTAGTAGACCTAAACTTTTTTTTATCAATCAACCACTGCTTTCATGATATTGTAAATGAGGTATTAATACTGATCCTCTGAGAGATGGATCAATAGCCCTGTATTGCTTAGTCATAATCATAGTTAGACATTTGATTATACGAACATCTGTCTTCACAAAACTCATCCCTATACTGTTCTGCTGAGCCCTTAATTTGATCCTCTCACTCCCATCCTATTTCTCTTGCTTTTCATGACAAAACTATCTCAAATGTGCCATCTTTTCTAGGAACATTCCCTTAAATTCTTGCTTTATCAAACAACTGCCTGTCCCTTTTTATTGTCAGCTCTATTTGGCCTTGTCAAAAGAAAGTCGTTCTTTCTTGTACTGATTACATGAGGTATGACAGGGTTGGCTGGTGTCCTCTCTGATTTTGATTTGCAGTGTTAGCTCTTTATCTGTCTCCCTCCTGCAAATGCCTACCAGTGTTCTTGAGGCTTATGCCTCTTCTACCTTTTTGTTACTGTTGTCTATTTACCTGCTCCTTAAGGCTCTTTCATTCAAGCATATAGATCCCTAAATTCTGTACGGTATTTGTTTGTGACTTCAGCATCCACATAAATAAAACATCTAAAATGGAGGCTTTTTGGTTCTTTCATCTTCTCATCTCCTAATTTCTTTTTATGCCTCGCTAACCACTTTCACTCAATGTCCTTTCAGCCCCAGAATATTTATCTGGAACATTTATTCAAGTATCTCTACTGCCACAAGTCTTCAAATACATCACAACTCCAACTCTGACCACATCTGGTCAGAGTTATCAGTCCACTCCAACATTCATTTGACCCTGGTGTTTGCGATCTCTGTTCATCATTAGATTACTTCATGGCAAATATCCTTCAATCCCTTATCTTTCTCTCCTTCCATTTTAGTTACCTTGCAAAACTTGGCCATGTGCCTTTTTATGATTTAATTTGAGTGGAGAAACTTTGCTGGGTAAAGATCACATGAGTCTGTGGTCTCAAATTTGAAACTTCTGTTCAATACCACTCATTTATCCTTTCATTTTCTTCTAATGGGATCATGTTTCCACTTTGAAAATGAGAACTTCATACCTTCTATTTTCTCTTCAAACCACCCATGACTTCTTTCTGCTCACAGCTGCTCATTGTACTGTCTCACTTTTTCCTCTTCCATTTACACCACAACCCACTGTGGTCAGGCTTCTGTGCCCAATTCTCTGAGCCCCACATTCCACTGAAAATCCTCATAACTAGGTCACTGTAAACATTTCATTGTCTACATCTTGCTTGATTGCTTGCCATTATGTGAGACAGTAAATACTACTTTTTTCCCCTCTCACTTTTCTCCTTTGGCTTCTGTTCCACACCCTACTGATTTTTTTTTAAATTTAATGGTGGCATCGTCTTAATTTTCTTAGCTGGTTACCCTTCCTTTAAATATCTGGGCTTTTTGATTTTAGGTTCTAGATCTTCTTTGCTTCTTCAACATACATTTTTAGGTGGTTTCATCAACTGACATAAATATGAACTCAGTATTTATTCTGATGACTCTCTCAAAGGTTTATATTTATCACCAAGCTCTTGACTTTCATTTCGGACTGTTTATCTGACACTACAGCTGGGCGTTACATACACCTTGCGAACACTATGTATCCCAAAACAGAAACTTATGATTTTCTATTCTAAATCTCTCCAAACTCTCCTTTTTTTTTTTGCCACTTTAGTAAACATCATCAAATCCACTTGTTTCTTCTACAAGCAAAAGAGAAATGTATTTGTTTTTCCCTCACTGTACTCATCCATCAGTACATTCTGTTGTATTATATTACCAATACAATAGAACATGGTATTCTCTTGTATCTTGTATTCTCAAATTATTCTTCAAACCTTTCTACTTTCCTTTGTCTCTATTATCCTGTCTCAGTTCAGATTACTATCCTTTCTTGCCTGGAAGATAGTTTGCTGACTTTTTTTTTGTCTATTATTGTTGTTTTTCAAACCATTATCCACAAAGCAGCAAGTGTAATCTAAAAGTTAAGTCAAATTATAATTTTTCCTCTGCATTAAAGCCATCAATGGCTTTTAATTTTACTAAGAACAAAAGAAAGGCTTCTTTCCATGAATTACAGAATCGCCCATGTTACGGTTTCTACTCACTTCTTCAAATCCATTGCAGTCCACTCTCCCAGTTCTTTACTGTTATTGACATTCTTGCCTTTCAGAAGTTTAATGAAGCCATCAGAGGCTCTTCCCATCCAGGGTATTTGAAGTCGTTGTTGCATCAACATGAAAGATTTCCTTGCAAACTTCAATGTCAATGCTATAAAAGTCACATCTTTTTCCTGTTTGTTGTTGATTTCTCAGCATCTAGAATGGTGCCTGTCACACAGTAGGTGCTCAATTTGTATTTGCTGAGTTAAGTAAATGCGTAAATATTATCCCTGGATCTTAGCTGAAATATCCCCTCTTACAATGGGCTTTTTCTAACCACTGAATCTGAAGCATCTTCCACCCTATATTAAATTACACTCTATCTCATGCCATTTTAATTTCCTTCATTGCAGTTTTTAGTCTGCACTTACTTATCTTGCTTGCTTACTTGTTTGCTTAATTATTTCCCATATTCTCTATGGCAATATTCTCTCTCTTATTTACCACTGAAATTTGAGTGCCCAACACAATGCCTGCATGCAGTAATCCCCACTTAATGTTAGTGAAACAAATGAACAAATGAGTAGTTGAAAAATAAGAGCAATACAAAAAGATTTCAGAGGGAAAGAAGAGGAAATATGAAGGAGGCAGACTTTTACTCTTTATCAAAATTTAGCCAAAGTAAGCATAAGGAGGCTATTGTTTACCCATTATGATTATTTATTAAAATGTCAAATTGTACATGTTTTTATGTTAACTCATGTTCTTATACATTTTAATACAGAGAGTACAAATTTCTTTATTTCTTTTCCCCTAAAAGATTTCCTTGACCAATCTCTTATCGATGACAAATGTTCCTCCAACCCACGGTCATGTTGGTAGAATCCTGTTTTCAGTCTTAGATGTGGAAACCTTCCAGTGGTTTTTGGAAATTTAAATCATGTAAGACTAGTATTTGAAGTCAGACATAGTTTTTTTCTCTGCTAAACCATGAACGTTTCTCTTCTCAGTGAGAGTTTCATGTAAATGCTTAGTAATTCTACCTTAAATACATGCCTGGATTTTAAAATAATTAAAACCTGTTCCAGTGGTTTCTTATGGTTGTCCAACTTTTCTAGGAAAAATATTATCTATTATGTTTTGAATTTATTTAAAATATCATCTGCTTATCAAAAGGTACATAAATTCAGGATGCAATAAATATCAATGAATTCTTCACCTTTCAAATCAAGAAACAGAAAATTACCAGTGCTACAGAAGAGCTATGCCCTCATACACTCCCAATCTTTAGCCATTTCTTCCTTACTACAGTTTAATATGGGCTGATTTGAAATGTATACAAAGGGAATCATGTATGTATTTTTTGTGTGGCTGGCTTCTTCTTAAAACATTATGCCTGTAAGAGGCATCCATGTTGTTATAAGTAGAGTGTTTCATTCTCTGTTATTGCTGTTTATTTTTCCACTGGACAAAGGTTCTACAATTTTTCTATCCATTTCATTGTTGATAGAAATTGGGATTGTTTCCAGTTTTTGACTTTTATGAATAATGCTGCTATGAAAATTCTTCTACAGGCCTCTTGAGATACATGTGCAAGTGTTTCTGTTAGAAACAATCCTAGTAGTGGAATTGTCATGTTATAGGTTCTGTATATGTTCAACTTTAGTGAATACTGTCAAATAGATTTCTAAATTATTTGTATCAGTGAAAACATTAATTCACAGCTTATGAGAATTTCAGTTGCTTGCCATCTCTTGGTATTGAAAGGCCTTTTATTTTAGCCATTAGAATGGGTACGCAGTATTATCTCATTGTGATTTTAATTTTCCTAATTGCTAGTACTATTCCATATTTTTTTATATGTTGGTGGAGTGTTTTATAGGTCTTGTGTTTATTTTTCTCTGAGGTTTTTTTTTCTATATTGATTTTTGTACTCGTGTTTTATTTATCTTGCATGTAAGCCCCTTGCCTGATACATGTGCAGCAAATATATTTGCTCATTTCTCATTCTGTGACTTGTTTCTTAACTTCCTTAATGCCGTATTTTGATGAACACCATTGGTACATATTAAAGTGGTTTAATTGATCATTTTTTATTCTTATTGCTAGGACTTCTGCTTCATATTTAAGAAATCTTTACTTAACTCAAGGTTGTGAATACACACTCTTGTATTTTTTATCAAATTGTATTACTTTGCTTTTACATTTATATCCATTTCACGTGGAATTGTTTTTTATGTGTGGTGTGAGGTAGGACTCAAATGAGTGTTCAGTGAAACCAATTTTATTTATAAAAAGAGCCATTTGTTCCTCATTGTGCTAAAGGGCCATTTTGGCAAAAATTAGGTAGAAATATGTATTACCTCCCTTGTCTGTTACATCGTACCCTTTTTCTATTCTTGTACCACTACAATACTGCCTTAATTATTACATCTTTATAACAAGTCTTAATATTCAGTAAAACAAATCCCGCCTTATATTCTTTCAAGAGTGCATTGCTATGCTTGGCCCTTTGTAATTCCTTATTAATCTTAGAATCACTTATCTAGCTCAGCAAAAAACAAAAATAAAGACCAATTTGAGAAAAAATAATGTTTGTATAATATTGATTCCTCTAATATATGATCACAGCACTTTCCTTCATTTATGTAAGTCTTTTAACATTTCTGTCCATCAAGATTTACAATATTCTGTGTAGAGATGCTGAATGTATTTTATACACATATTGAAGTATTTGATAGTTTTTGCTATTTTAAATGCTATTGTATTTTTTTTTAATGTACATGCTATTGTAAATGGCATCTTATATTTTAAAAAATTTACTGGTTGCTCTCATTTAAAAGTAAATAGAACTATTTCCTGATGGATACAATACTTGCTTTTATGGAACATTTAATAATAGGCAACTGTGGGACTATATAGGGAATAAAATTAACATTGAATATTTTGAAAATAAAATTAATATAATTTGGGAACTTGTTTGTGAATAATCCATTAATTAACTTAGTCAAACTTTAATGAATGTTTTCCCTTTACCAGGCATCATGAGAGACACTGGGACATACAATGGTCCCAAAATACAATGTAACAATTTTACGATAATACCTATCATGTAAGTACATAAAGCAGGCACACAGAGCTGTAAATTATTTATATATACACAAAAATACATATAACTATATAAAACTTACAAATGTATAAATTCTTTTTTTCATGTCATCTAATTTAATCCCTAGGACAACTTGTGAACCTACTCTTGTTAATACTTTGCAGTGGAGATGGAGACTCTGGTGGGATAAAAACTATCTCTATCAGGAGATATTCTGAATCAGGAGCCTGTCGCACTGTATCATAAACTTGTCCTGGCACTGAATATCCTTCAGTCAATAGGGTACTGAAAGCTTTCTCATGAAAAGTCACTGACAAGATGAGCATTCATTTCCCTGGGAAGTAAACTCTATGAAGGCAAGGATTTTAATTTGCTTTGCTCATTGCTCTGTCTCCATTATATAGAATGATGTCTGTGACATATTTAGCAATCATTAATTATGTTTTATATAAATAAAAATGAGGAAATAAGCTTTACTCTGAAGTGGACAAAGATGAAGAGAGACTTTGACATCACTGGTTTACAGATTTAATCTAAACAATTAAATTAGGTTCCAGAATTAGAAAGACATATGCATAGTAGGTGATATGACAAGAGAATATCTTGCACAAATGAGACAACTACAGGCATTTCATCGTTTTTCTAAGATTTTCTCTTTTTTCCAAGCTAGAATCTAATTCTGCCTGCAATAAAGCAATGGAATTACATTTTAGCACAGAGATAACAATCTTGGAAATAGTCATAACAATCTTCAAAGCAATAAATGAATCTTTTTGGATTAGGAACTTATTCAGGTCATTTGCTATAATTTCATTGTCATAGATAATTGACAGCTAACTGACTTGTCAGCTTATCTCTCTGACCATCAATAAATTTAGGAAACACATACAGATATGTGATTCTCATTTGAAAGACATATTGGACTATAGTGTCATGCTTGTCTCACTAGGACATTGTCAAAATCTTGGGAAAGTGAATTAATCTGTTTCAAATTAATGATGTAATTTTATAAATAAATTACTTCTGTTATTGACACATGACAACAGTAACTGTAAATTTAATTCAGCATTTAAATTTAATTTACAAGTATGACATAGAAATAATTTTTTTTTTCAAAAAATATGACTTTTTCTAGGTTTTCTGTTTTCTCATTGGGCTGTATATTTCTCC
Organism: Callithrix jacchus; assembly: GCF_049354715.1. NCBI lineage: Eukaryota > Metazoa > Chordata > Mammalia > Primates > Cebidae > Callithrix > Callithrix jacchus. The sequence goes on along the minus strand of NC_133504.1, from coordinate 83,138,409 downwards.
TCCAGTGATATCGAACTGTCCTAACATTACAATTATTTTACTTTTTAGAAATTGAGGTGAAATTTACCTAACATAAAATTGACTATTGTGAAGAGCACAATCCAGTGGCATTCAGTACATTTGCAATGCTGTGCAGCCACCACTTCTATTCAGCTTCCAAACATTTTCATTACTTCAAACAATGGAACCTGGCAACCATCAATTTTCTCTCTCCTCTCCACTCCCCTCCTCTCCCCTCCCCTCCTCTCCTCTTCTTGTCCTCTCCCCTCCCCTCTTCTTGCTTTCTCCCCTCCCCTGTACACCTCCCCTCCCCTCTTACCTCCTCTCCCTTTTTCTGCCCTCCCCTTTTCTCCTCCCTTCCCCTTCATAAGAAATCATTCATATATTCTACTCTACAAACTTTGATTTTATTCACATTTGGTAACTCCTGGGTATTTTTCCTCCTTATAGTATTTCCTGTGCCTGTTGTCACATAGGCAACAATTATTGAAAGTTTTATTTACTTATACCTGAGAATTCTTAACTCTATCTTTTTAAAGATTCAAATTTTATATGGACAAAGAAGAAGCAGAAAAGAAAGAACTAATTCTAATTCCATTGCAGAAAGGCTAATATTTAATCTACCTCTCTTCTGAAAATAAATGCAAGATCCAGCCTGTGCAATGTAATGAGACCTCATCTCTGCTAAAAATAAAAAGCAAAAAAATTAACTGAGTATGGTTGTATGCCAGTAATCCCAGCCACTTAGGAGGCTGAGGTGGGAGGATCACTTGAACCCAGGGGTTCCAGGTTGCAGTGATCCATGATCATGCCACTGCACTCCAGCCTGTGCAAAAAAAAGGAGACTCTGTCTCAAAACAAATAGAAAAACCACAATAAATGCAAATCCCCAAGCTATCATTGTTTTTGCACTTAGACCTTGAATGCTTTACATTTCATCAGTCACTAATTAAACTTATTTGTCATCATAGAACATTTGATAATAACATTTATGTCTAAGCTGCTTTTCCTTATAAGGGTTTTAGGTGGACATGGACATGTAACAAAAGTAAGTTCTATTCTCGGGTGAACTTACATTTTTCTCAGCTGTAGATGAGCAATAATTGAAGTGAAAAACTGTCTCCTCTCTTCTGCCTTTGGTATATAATGGCCATGCAGGTGTCTTTTTGCCTACTCTGTGCTCTTGACAGTGTTATTAGCTCAAAATCACCAGGGACAAAACATTTTATACAAGGAACAGAGATGCTGTTATACTACTAAATGAGTTTTCTGGGATTTCTAACACTGCCAGTTTTGTATAAAAGTGGTGCCTACCCTGTGGAGGAACATTAATAGCAGCGAATTCAAAGCAACGATTGTTAGAAGCTTGTATTTTAGAGAATGCCTTTATTTTCTTTTACTAGATTTCATTACAAAAGTCTCTTGTTTTATTGCCATTACTTTTCTAGGCTGGTCTATAGTCCAGTTCTGGCCAAAGGTGAAAATTGTATGCAAACATCCATGGACAATACAAAAATTATTTTCAAGATAGTCTTTTGGGAAATGTTACTTGCTTTCCACTTGGAGTTTGTTATTTCATGACTATTGTCACTGAAACAAAAAGAGTATTCTTAATTAATTGTTTAGTGCATTTGAAGATCAGTGTTATTCATGTTTTTAAAATTTTTCTCATGTCTGAAATAAACTTCCATGTTCTATGGTCAACATAAATCAATGTTCTGTGGCTTGGGCACAGGCATGGCAGGCATAAACAGGTGTGATGCATACCTACCCAGAGAAACACAGGAGAAGTGTCTAGTATATGATATGGGTTTCTAGAAAGTGAAGTCACAATGGATGAGTCCCTCCATCTTCGAACTACAGATGAAGTGAAGTGAAATTACCTGCCAGAGGTCATAAGTATACACAATGACAATACTGGCAGAAGTGTCATGTCTGCAGATCTCAATGTAGTGTTTCCTCAAACAGTATCTTTGGTGTGACACTGGAAATAACTGTAAGAGAGATGGCATAGGTGGAAAACATGTCTCGACTTGAGTCTCTACTTACCTGATAGTTGGCTCCACTGAGAAATTTTTTAAAAGTGGTGTTCGTTTTACTATAAAAATTGTATGAAGTGTAATTACTAAGCGGGCTATTTTTTTTCATTATCAAGGTTCTTTACTATCCAAGAATCACAGGAATAAAAGGAAAAGTGTGCATAAACTTTTATAAGATCAGTGGTAATAGCTTGTCAAAAAACTACTTCATTAGTACTTCATTAAGTACAGTACTTCATTTAGCATTACTCCATTAGATAATATATATAAAAAACAAGGCAAGTGGAGTAAACCATCTGGGTTTAAAGTTGTAAGAGAAAGAGACTTGGTTGGAAGCTTGTATAAATGAAAATATTTGTACTGCAAGCATCTGATTTCTGCATGCATGATGGCAGGCAAGTTATTTCTTGGCTGATGACTAAATCATGTTTTTGAATTGAAAACTAACTATCTGGCATTTAAGGAAGTCTTAAAAATGCAACACACAGATAAGTCTACTTAAAATACAGAACTGAGAATATTGGTTGAGTTATGAAAAATCTACGCTTGGAGACTACCATGATCCATGTCTCCGCCTGGAACCCTCTACTCATCCTAATGTATTTCTCTAGGAGACTTCTTTTTAAGTGCTTGCTTAATGAGTGGTAATCATTTAATGAAGGTTCCAAGTATTATGCTAGGTGATTTACACAGATTATTTACACACATTACTACATTTAAATCTCAAAACAACCCAGGGAGAAAAGATTAAGTAATGCAGTAAAAAGTTCCCCAGCTAGTGAGTGGCTAGCTCAAGATTTGAGGAGTCACAAAATGAATGCAGGCCTTTTTATCTCAGGTCTGAGTTGATATAATAATAATGCTTTCCATGGTGGGATGGAGAGTTAGGAACTTTACCCACCCTTAGACAAATAGAATGCCATATCTTAAGAAAGGGATTTCTATTCTGGAGGAAGACAACCTGGGAGCTCCCAGTTGGAGCACAAATTCCTTAAAGGTAGAAATACTCTCACTGTTATATTCCAAGCATCAAGTAGACACTCAATAAATACTTGTTGAATTTATGAGAGTCTGGCAAATTTGCCACCTTTTAAAAAAGAATGGCCTATAACAGAAGTTTAATTCTAAGGAATTTCAGATAGGGGCAAAAAAGTGGAGTGGAAGGGAGTTGTCACATAATTATAAGGAAACATAATTATCCCATATTTGAGCGAGTATACATATGAAAGACTGATCAATCATAAGCAGATGGGTTAAATCTTAAAAGGAATATAGGATATGACTCAGAACATTAAAGCACTACTACAACAGCCATAAAGATTGGAAGAGATTTAATCAGCCTACCTTAATATGGTGGTTTGGAAGAAATATTAGCTCAGGAGACAAAGCGAAAAATCATCAGAAAACAGTGTGGTTGGTGACAGAAGCAGTGTCTCACCAGAGGTGCTATGAAAATGATTATGTTTAAGGCTGTGTAAAGTGTATCATTCAAAAACTAGGTGCCACTGAAGAACAGTTACTATGGCGACTGAAAGTAATACAGGAGGGAGAGACAAGAGGCCAAGGAAGAAGGAATGACAAATTGAAAACCTGAGATATTCACAGTTAATATCTCTATTTATCTTCACAGCTGTATTTTACCTTCCTGTGAATGCGCTACTACTGCTAAATATCCACAACCTTCTTGTCTGTTCTGTAAAATGGGATCCTATTTTATCAGATTTTCTATTATCTTGCTGAAAACAAGCAGGCACAAGAAAGGGATGTCACTTTGAAATGGAAGAGGTTAATACATTGACTACAAAAGGGAAGAGGAACATCATCAAATAATGGTGCAGTCCTGTGTGCTTGGCCACAGCAGGGACCCACTGTCATGCCTAGGCCTGAAGAGGCGAGGAGGGGAGCAGTTATAAGAAGGTGGAGAGAGGCTCTGTGGGGAAGGATACCTGAGAAGAACAAGGTCTTTCAGTAGAGATAGCCAAATCAGGTGGAAAGTAGCTGAGGGAATAGGAGCCTGCACCTCCCTCTCCTCCAGCCTTCGAGACCTCCTCCTTGTGCCATTCTCTATATAGCAGAACCTGTACCTCCACAGGCTTTTCTGGGTTAAAATGTCCAAGTGCCTGCAGGGTTTTTATCACAGCCTGGATTTGCTGCAAACCCATTCCACACTGACAACTTAAACCAGCTGTATTTTGCTCCAACATTTTGAGCATTGTGCCATTCTTTGTTGTAGGTAAACAGATATCTTACTTTAAAAGCAATATCCTGATAATTCCCTAATCATTAGATTCTTAAGAATCCATACCAATGTGGCAAACCTCTGGAACTTCATAGGGTTTAGTTGCCATCCTCTCATGTACCTGGGTCTTACTAAGACATCTAGGATTCTTAATTCCTGGTCCCCAGACACATTAGTATAATATCATCAGTATAATGAAGAAGCCAGTGTGATGTTCTATGGTATATAGAGACTGTAAATGACTAAATTATGACAGTGGGAAGAAGAATTGACTTTGTCCTGAAGCAAAGTGGTAAAGATATACTTTTGTGTCTATGAAACTGCTTCTAAGTCTTTTTGACGGATTTTTTTAAAATTGGCCAAGTCAACAGCTGTATTCTAGCTGCTGAAGACTCTTACTGATTTTTCCTCATCTGGAGTTGGAGATTAAGACATAACTCAGTCATTATCCAAGACCTATTAAGCTTGTGCACCAGCCAAACAAGCTATTTAGATGAACATGTGGTATGAATCAACTTCCCCTACATTTAAAAGGTCATTTTTTTTGTGGAATGAATTTTTTCAATTCACCCAGGCATGTGGTGTCACTTTTGGATTGCTATATTTTGCATGGGGTAAAGGGGAAGGGGTAAGAAGCAGAGAAGCTTTACTAAAACCAATGAGAATGGTTGTATGGAAAGGGCCACTTGACAGAAGCTATGATGAAACCAACTCCCTGCAACCCAGCAGGGAGGGTCCTGAGAGAATTCATAAATACACTAACTCATCCTTTTCTATCATTTCAACATCTGCTTGTGCTTCTGATTGGCCAAACCAACGAGAAGCCAAAGGGTAATGGCAGCTATTGGTGCATGCTGTATAGATCAGCCTCCCAGATGGAGCACAAACCAAATGAAGAAGTATGGGGAGTATGATGGGTAAGGTGGGAGGTTTTTTTAAAAAAATATAAAAAATAGCCAAAATATAAGCCTTTTACAATTTTAGTAAATTACTACTAGTCTTTAAAGGGAAATGATCAAAACTGGTCATATTATGAAGCTTATGCTATTTTACAAATTTATTTCAAACATGAGTCTTGGGCTACATTTACTGGCTCCATTTTTACTTGTAACTGGAAACTAAGTTGAAATTCCAGCCCTGGTTTTTAATTCCTGTATTTGGGATCAATTCTTCCATCCCTCTAACTCTTCATTTAGAGCTGGTCCTTTGAACCTCTTCATTCAGAATGGGCACTTTTTACATCATGTGGGCCTGTATGTGCAAAAATGAAAAGAATGAATTATAAAAATGCTCTTATCTCCAAGGTCCTATTGTCTGGATAAACTCTATTTCATTGAACCCTTCCCCTTACAAAACTGCTCATATCTATGATTTTTTCTCTCATGTATTCACTAAGAATTGTTTCTGTTCTCTTTTTTGGTGGTATGAGAATACTTGAAAATGCTACTTGAAAGTACCATATGTCAATCTCTGTCCTTTCTTTAAAGGACTATGTTTGCTTAGTATTTTCTGAGTCACAGAATCAAATATTTATCCTCCCTGCAGCAGAAATGGCTGTTCTTAAAACCATTTACTTGCTTCTACAATAGAGTACGTCTGACTAATTTTTTCATGTCCAAAAATGTGTGCTTTTTACATTTATGGGTTGGAGAAAGCTGGAACCAACAAAGTGGCTATGAGTTGAATATTTTGTTTTTTGTCTTTTTGTTTAATCTCATGTTTCTGGGTGGGCCAGTGTTGAATTTTGAACTATCAAATTTATACATCTGGACTCTAACATGCAATTATTTCTCAATCACAGACAATCTGTAAACGCTAAATTGGCTTGAGATTTCAAGTATTTTAAGACACAATATAGCACTACCTCTTTAATTCCACATTTCAAATATGGCCTCTTACCAATCAAATGTTGTATACCTCACATTGAGATTTGAAGACTGCAGGGAAATTGCCATTCCAGAAAAAAAGATAATCCTAAGTTAGGCAAGAATTCCCATTTTTTTGTGAACTTACAGAGGATAAAGTTTAGCAACTAAATGAAAATTTGAAGGAAACATTTTAAAACTCAGATCATTTATTTCTTCCTGAATTGATTCAGGGAATTTGAGTTATTAAAAAAAGAGAATAAAATCATCCATAATAAACATCTGGTTGAGTTTTGCTAGTTATTTATATTTTAGGCATTACAGCTTTCATTATTTGAATGAATGAAATTGAAGTGGGATAATTGTTACTGTTCATAGCTCTGAACTTTCAAAGCGAACATGGCATTGTTTTTGAAGCTTTAGTAATGTGGGAAATTGTTTGTCATTCAGTTAACTTGCTGCATACCCCAGCAGAAATGGCGGGGTTTAAAGGGTAGATTTCATAGACCTCAGAGATTCAATCTCTCTACCAAGCAATACCCAGGGTGAAAGTGTGTGTTAGAACATAGGTCTCTTGTCCAGCTAGAGACCCCTTAAAGAAAGAAATCTGGAAAAGGTCTGGCAGAATTGTAAATAAAACATATGGTTTAGTTATACCAGAGTAGGTGCCCACAAAAATGAAATGCTTTATTCTAGGCTATTTTTAAGTGGAGAAGAATATTCTTGTTTTATTTTATTACATAAGGATTTTGTTTTAGCAAAATCTGGAACAGATGGAAAAATTCAATTGCCATTGGAAGCAGTTTTTTCCTATTTTATGTGCAAAATAAATATAATTTAGATAATTTCTAAATTACCACGAATTCACGTTTTAGTGAAAATGGGCTAGTGTAGTGTATCTTAGATAATAGAGATTTTAAAAACTTCTGGCAAATTTTAATTGTAAAACAGTAAAGAGAATAGTGTAATGAAATCCCATTACCATCTATCAAACGTTAACAATCTTGATCACAGAAGTAACTTTTTTCTATCATAATTTCACAGAACTTGAGAGACATTGGGCCTCAAAGAAATCAGCCTGATACAATAACAGTATTTTGCAGATGTGGCCGTTGAGAGCTAACAAAATTGAGGAAGTTGACTGAAGTCACTCAGTTGCAGAGCCAGAAATAGAAACCCTGCCTTCCAGTTGACAGCTTAGCAGCATAAAATATGCAAACTTTATTTTTGATTTTCAGTTTTTTAAATTGGAAAGTGGAACTAATCATCATAATTTACAGTGTTGCTTTGAGTGGAAGCCATGTAAAGAGGCTAGGTCCTTTCCTGGAAAGTAATAGGTCATCCAAGACATAGACTCCTTTGTTTCCTTCCTAACTCTACCATCTGTGGCCATACATGCTAAGAACTACTCTGTTTAGCTTGGGAGGCCACATTGAAACAGAAACTTTAGCCCTGGGTGAAAAGCGTCTATTAAAAACCATGGCGGATAGGGGAAAGGTGGGGAACTACAAATATCTAAGCTCAGAAAAGAAGGTGAAAATGTTAACAGTTGGCTGTTTGTCCTGAGAGGCAGTTTGGAGTGGACAGTATACAGCCAAATCCTCAAATCAAGGAGCTATTAATATATGAGCTAGGCCACATCCCACAAGGCCACACGCAGTATTGGAGCACTGTTCTGGTTTATCTTAGGGATCTGGCTCTCTGGATTATGGTTAGAGTAGAGCTGATGAAGTGTGTGACAAATACTGAAAGGGAATTCATAGGTAAGCATATTAAGGAGAGAAAAGAGAGGCAGAAGATACAATCAAGATCAGAGATCAGTTTTGCTTCCATGTTTGTTTCTTAAATGCCAACTAAAAAATTTTGGATTTTAATTTATTCCTTCTTTGTTTATGCATAAATTCTTTATGTAGATTTCAAGTAATAGTGTAACATCTTAGCAATTTGTGAACATGTGGAAACCAATGAGTTTGTGTTCTTGGAATCTTTGCTGAGATTTTTATCCTTTAAGATGGACTAAGATCCAAATCAATGGGGATTGCCTAAAGCTGTTACATACAAGTAACAATCTACTTTTATTAAAGTGTACTTGAATCATTTGTCAACTGACTTCCTCTGAAGGGTAAAATAAAATAATACGTGAAAATTTATGTTTCTGTTAGAAAAAAAATCCTTTCTTTTTTATACATATTACTTTTTTCTTTTTTTCATTTTTTATTGCATTTTAGGTTTGGGGGTACATGTGCAGAACATGCAAGACATTTGCATAGGTACACACATGGCAGTGTGTTTTGCTGCCTTCCTCCCCTTCACCCACATTTGGCATTTCTCCCCATGCTATCCCTCCACAGCTCCCCGCTGCCACTGTCCCGCCCCTCTTCCCCACAATAGACCCCAGTGTTTAGTACTCCCCTCCCTGTGTCCATGTGTTCTCATTTTTCATCACCCTCCTATGACTGAGAATATGTGGTATTTCATTTTCTGTTCTTGTCAGTTTGCTGAGAATGATGTTCTCCAGATTCATCCATGTCCCTACAAAGGACAAGAACTCATCATTTCTGATTGCTGCATAATATTCCACGGTGCATATGTGCCACATTTTCCCAATCCAGTCTATCATTGATGGGCATTTGGGTTGGTTCCAGGTCTTTGCTAATGTAAACAGTGCTGCAATGAACATTCATGTTCATGTGTCCTTATAGTCGAATGATTTATAATCCTTTGGATATATACCCAGTAATGGGATTGCTGGGTCAATTGGAATTTCTATTTCTAAGGCCTTGAGGAATCGTCACACTGTCTTCCACAATGGTTGAACTAGTTTACACTCCCACCAACAGTGTAAAAGTGTTCCTATTTCTCCACATCCCCTCCAGCATCTGTTGTCTCCAGATTTTTTAATGATCGCCATTCTAACTGGTGTGAGATGGTATCTCAATGTGGTTTTGATTTGCATCTCTCTAATGACCAGTGATGAGGAGCATTTTTTCATATGTTTGTTGGCCTCTTGTATGTCTTCTTTTGTAAAGTGTCTGTTCATATCCTTTGCCCATTTTTGAATGGGCTTGTTTGTTTTTTTCCTTTAAATCTGTTTGAGTTCTTTGTAAATTCTGGATATCAGCCCTTTGTCAGATGGGTAGACTGCAAAAATTTTTTCCCATTCTGTTGGTTGCCGATTCACTCTAGTGACTGTTTCTTTTGCCGTGCAGAAGCTGTGGAGTTTGATTAGGTCCCATTTGTCTATTTTGGCTTTTGTTGCCAGTGCTTTTGGTGTTTTGGTCATGAAGTCCTTGCCTACTCCTATGTCCTAAATGGTTTTGCCTAGATTTTCTTCTAGGGTTTTTTATGGTGCCAGGTCTTATGTTTAAGTCTTTAATCCATCTGGAGTCAATTTTAGTGTAAGGTGTCAGGAAGGACAGTTTCTGCTTTCTGCACATGGCTAGCCAGTTTTCCCAACACCATTTGTTAAACAGGGAATCCTTTCCCCATTGCTTGTTTCTGTCAGGTTTATCAAAGATTGTATGGTTGTAGATATGTTATGTTGCCTCCGGTGCCTCTGTTCTGTTCCATTGGTCTATATCTCTGTTTTGGTACCAGTACCATGCTGTTTTGATTACTCGTAGTATAGTTTGAAATTGGGTAGTGTGATTCCCCCCGCTGTGTTCTTTTTGCTTAGGATTGACTTGGCTATGCGGGCTCTCTTTTGGTTCCATATGAAGTTCATGGTGGTTTTTTCCAGTTCTGTAAAGAAAGTCAATGGTAGCTTGATGGGGATAGCGTTGATTCTGTAAATTACTTTGGGCAGTATAGCCATTTTCATGATATTGATTCTTCCTAACCATGAACATGGAATGTTCCTCCATCTGTTTGTGTCCTCTCTGATTTCGTTGAGCAGTGGTTTGTAGTTTTCCTTGAAGAGGTCCCTTACGTTCCTTGTGAGTTGTACTCCTAGGTATTTTATTCTTTTTGTAGCAATTGTGAATGGCAGTTCGTTCTTGATTTGGCTCTCTTTAAGTCTGTTATTCGTGTATAGGAATTCTTGTGATTTTTGTACATTTATATCTTGAGACTTTGCTGAAGTTGCTTATCAGTTTCAGGAGTTTTTGGGCTGAGGTGATGGAGTCTTCTAGGTATACTATCATGTCATCTGCAAATAGAGACAATTTGGCTTCCACCTTTCCTATTTGAATACCCTTTATTTCTTTTTCTTGCCTGATTGCTCTGGCTAGAACTTCCAGTACTATATTGAATAGGAGTGGTGAAAGAGGGCATCCTTGTCTAGTGCCGGATTTCAAAGCAAATGCTTCCAGTTTTTGCCCATTCAGTATGATATTGGCTGTTGGTTTGTCGTAAATGGCTTTGATTACTTTGAGATACGTTCCACTGATACCGAGTTTATTGAGGGTTTTTAGCACAAAGGGCTGTTGAATTTTGTCAAATGCCTTTTCTGCATCAATTGAGATAATCATGTGGTTTTTGTTTTTGGTTCTGTTTATGTGGTGAATTATGTTTATAGACTTGCATATGTTCAACCAGCCTTGCATCCCCGGGATAACTCCTACTTGATCATGATGGATAAGTTTTTTGATGTGCTGTTGCAATTGGCTTGCCAATATTTTATTGAAGATTTTTGCATCTATGTTCATCATGGATATTGGCCTGAAGTTTTCTTTTCTTGTTGAGTCTCTGCCAGGTTTTGGTAACAGGATGATGTTGGTCTCATAAAATGATTTGGGAAGGATTCCCTCTTTTTGGATTATTTGGAATAGTTTCAGAAGGAATGGTACCAGCTCCTTTTGTGTGTCTGGTAGAATTTGGCTGTGAACCCATCTGGACCTGGACTTTTTTTGTGTGGTAGGCTCTTAATTGCTGCCCTGACTTCAGACCTTGTTATTGGTCTATTCATAGTTTCGGCTTTCTCCTGGTTTAGGCTTGGGAGGACACAGGTGTCCAGGAATTTATCCATTTCTTCCAGGTTTACTAGTTTATATGCATAGAGTTGTTTGTAATATTCTCTGATGATGGTTTGAATTTCTGTGGAATCTGTGGTGATTTCCCCTTTATTGTTTTTTATTGCATCTATTTGGTTGTTCTCTCTTTTCTTTTTTATCAGTCTGGCTAGTGGTATGTCTATTTTGTTGATCTTTTCAAAAAAACAGCTCTTGGATTTATTGATTTTTTTGAAGTGTTTTTCGTGTCTCTATCTCCTTCAGTTCTGCTCTGATCTTAGTTATTTCTTGTCTTCTGCTAGGTTTTGAGTTTTTTTGATCTTGCTCCTCTAGCTCTTTCAATTTTGACAATAGAGTGTCAATTTTGGATCTCACCACTCTTCTCATATGGGTACTTATTGCTATATATTTTCCTCTAGAGACTGCTTTAAATGTGTCCCAGAGATTCTGTTATGTTATGTCTTCATTCTCATTGGTTTCGAAGAACTTCTTTATTTCTGCCTTCATTTCATTGTTTATCCAGTCAACATTCAAGAGCCAGTTGTTCAGTTTCCATGAAGCTGTGCGATTCTGGGTTAGTTTCTGAATTCTGAGTTCTAACTTGATTGCACTATGGTCTGAGAGACTGTTTGTTACGATTTCCATTGCTTTGCATTTGCTGAGGAGTGCTTTACTTCCAATTATGTGGTCTATTTTAGAGTAGGTGTCATGTGGTGCTGAGAAGAATGTATATTCTGTGAATCTGGGGTGGAGAGTTCTGTAAATGTCTATCAGGATTGCTTGTATCCTTGTTGATTTTCTATCTGGTTGATCTGTCTAATATTGACAGTGGAGTGTTAAACCCTCCCACTATTATTGAGTGGGAGTCTAAGTCTCTTTGTAAGTCATTAAGAACTTGCCTTATATATATGGGTGCTCCTGTATTGGGTCCATATATATTTAGAATCGTTAGCTCTTCTTGTTGTATCGATCCTTTTACCATTGTGTAATGACTTTCTTTGTCTCTTTTGATCTTTGTTGCTTTAAAGACTATTTTATCAGAGATGAGAATTGCAACTCCTGCTTTTTTTTGCTCTCCATTTGCTTGGTAAATCTTCCTCCATCTCTTTATTTTGAGCCTTTGTGTATCCTTGCATGTGAGATGGGTTTCCTGGATACAGCACACTGATGGGTTTTGATTTTTTAACCAATTTGCCAGTCTGTGTCTTTTGATTGGTGCATTTAGCCCATTTACATTTAGGGTTAATATTGTTATGTGTGAACTTGATACTGCCATTTTAATGCTAGCTGGCTGTTTTGCCTGTTAGTTGATGAAGATTCTTCATTTTGTTGATGCTCTTTAGCATTTAGTGTGTTTTTGGAATGGCTGGTACTGGTTGTTTCTTTCTATGTGTTGTGCCTCTTTCAGGAGCTCTTGTAAAGCAGGCCTTGTGGTGACAAAATCTCTGAGTACTTGCTTGTTCGCAAAGGATTTTATTTTTCCTTCACTTATGAAGCTCAGTTTGGCTGGATATGTAATTCTGGGTTGAAAGTTCTTTTCTTTAAGGATGTTGAATATTGGCCCCCACTCTCTTCTTGCTTGTAGAGTTTCTGCCAAGAGATATGCTGTGAGTCTGATGGGCTTCCCTTTGTGGGTGACCCGACCTTTCTCTCTGGCTGCCCTTAGTATTTTCTCCTTCATTTCAACCCTGGTGAATCTGACGATTATGTGCCTTGGGGTTGCTCTTCTTGTGGAATATCTTTGTGGTGTTCTCTGTATTTCCTGGATTTAAGTGTTGGCCTGTCTTGCTAGGTGGGGGAAATTTTCCTGGATGATGTCCTGAAGAGTATTTTCCAGCTTGGATTCATTCTCTTCGTCCCCTTCTGGTACACCTATCAAACATAGGTTAAGTCTCTTCACATAGTCCCACATTTCTTGGAGACCTTTTTCATTCCTTTTTGCATTTTTTTCTCTAATCTTGGTTTCTCATTTTATTTCATTGAGTTGATCTTCGACTTCTGATATTCTTTCTTCTACTTGGTCAATTCAGCTGTTGAAACTTGTGCATGCTTCGCGAAGTTCTCGTGTTGTGTTTTTCAGCTCCTTCAATTCATTCATGTTCCTCTCTAAGTTATCCATTCTTGTTATCATTTCCTCGAATTTTTTTTCAAATATTTTTCAAGGTTCTTAGTTTCTTTGCATTGATTTAGAACATGTTCTTTTAGCTCCCAGATGTTTCTCATTACCCACATTCTGAAGTCTGATTCCATCATTTGTCACAGTCATTCTCCGTCCAGCTTTGTTCCCTTGCTGGTGAGGAGTTTTGGTCTTTTGTAGGAGGTTAGGTGATCTGATTTTGGGTGTTTTCCTCCTTTTTGCGCTGGTTTCTTCCCATCTTTGTGGATTTATCCACCTGTCGTCTGAGTAGTTGCTGACTTTTTGATTGGGTCTCTGAGTGGACGCCCAGATTGTTGATGATGAGGTATTTCTGTTACTTGGTTTTCCTTCTACCAGTCTAGCCCCTCTGCTGTATGACTGCTGAGGTCCATTCCAGGCCCTGCTTGTCTGGGGTACACCTGTAGCAGCTGCAGAACAGTGAGGGATGCTACCAGTTTCTTTTTCTGCTATCTTTGTCCCAGAATGATGCCTGCCTAATGTCAGTCTGATCAGTCCTTTTTGAGGTGACTCTGGATACACAGGGGTCAGGGAGCTGCTTGAGGAGATGGTCTGTACTTTATAGGAGCTCAAGTGCTAAGCTGTGAGCTCCATTGTTTATTCAGGGCTATTAGGCTGTTATGTTTATGTCTGCTGCAGCAGAACTGTTAAAACCTTTTGTTTTTCTAGATGCTCTGTCTTGCGGAGTTGGGGCTTTCTTTATGAGTGTTTGTTGCACTATCCTGCCCAGCTAGGAGGCAGTCTAGTCACTATTTGCCTCCCGAGGCTCCATCCTGCTGATGTGGGGTCCGCCCTGTGCTGCAGGCTCTGCCCTGTTGCTGTGGGCTCCACCCTGCAGTGGAGTCTCTTTGTTATGGCAGGTTGCCTCGGCAACGACAGGCTGCATCAGCAATGGGAGTGTACCTCAGTAGGGGTGGATTGCCTCGGTAATGGCGGACGCCCCTCCCCCACCGAGCTGCACCATCCTGGGTTCAGCTGTGCCCGCAGTGAAACTCTCCACCTGGAGCATTTCAAATTGTTGTTTTGTTTGTCCCTGTGGGGGTGAAACCCACCGAGCCTGCTCACCTGGCTCCCTGCCTCAGAGCGGCTTTCTTTCTTTCTTTTTTTTTTTAAGTTTAACGGTTGGCTCTCTCCCAGGTGTTTCGGTTGCCTACTGTTAGGGCACCGGGATCTGTGTGATTTCCCGTGCAGTGAGCCACTGCGCTGGCTCAAACGCCACTTCCCAAGAATCTCCTGGTCTGGCTCACTGTCCAAGTCCCGTTTAATCAGATGGATATGCTAATCTGCCCTCCCAAATCTCAGATTGCCGGTTTAGCAGGGCACCCGGGCCAGGATGTTTTGTGCAGATTGTTGTGGAGTGCTGCTGTGCTGCGGCGCCAGCCGAAGCGGCCACAACAGCCAAAACGGCTGCGCTTGTGTCCCATGTCTCTCCTACACCTGGGAATTTCCCCGTTCTGTGGGCAACAAAGATCTGTCTGGAAATGCGGCTTTGACTCACCCTCTGAGCATTCACTGAGAGCTGCGATCCTGAGTTGTTCTTACCATGCCATCTTGAATCCTGCCCTGTTACTTTTTTCTTATAAAAGTGCTCATTGAGTAATAATCTCTTTGGCCTGGCTTACATGTTCAAATTGTCTTATACTATGAACTTTGGATCAGTTTTGGTCACTTTCAAATTCCACAAATAGAAACCATAACATTTTTGTACAATATCACCCAATGAAGCAAAATAACTTAAAATCTAGCCAATTATTTTTGCTAATTTTTTGCTTCTTAACATGTGTGTTTTATCAAATCTCAAATCCTGTTATAGATAAAGAATGCTGAATTTAGTCTTCTCTTTTGTCAGTTGGTGGAAAACATCTTACTATTAATATAATTTGTTATTTAGAAATTCAAACCAGATAAGAAACATCTCACTCAAAACTGAGTCTTCTGTAGTTTAGAAATAATTTAAATGAGGCAACAATATTTCATAAAACTCAAAGTGCCTAAAGTAATACTTGAACACTTACCAAAGAAAATGTTTTCTTTCTTTCCAGAGTTCAATAGTTTGAAAAATAGACGAAGCAAGCATCAATCATTAGTGTACATTTGTGGCATTGTTTTTGTGATTAGCCCACTTTAATTAGACTGTAACTTTAGAGAATGGCTCACAGGGTCTTAAATTTGATTGAGAAAGAGCCATGCATGGATGCGGGGATGTGGATTCTATCAGGGCAGGTTGGTTGTACACTGCTTGATGAGACCTGATAAAGGAGTGGGGAAGCCATGGAGAAACATAAGTGGGCTGGAGGTAGGAAGTTAAGATCTAGAATAGGAAGTGCATGTATGGTACACAGACAGACTTCACTTACTAACATTTTTGCCTTTAGCTGATCTCATTAGGATTGTATAATTTTACATAACAAGCTGCATAATTTCCTCTGTACCTCAATTTGCTATTCAACAATTCTAATAATTAAGACATTATTTTAATGTCTAATCAGAACTCATTCTTCTGTAAACTTAAATACTTTGCCATTTGCCCTAACCTTAGAGGAACTGACAAGACACACATTGTCACACTTAAAAACTTGGTGTTGTATTTATTTGATTAAATAGGCCCATTTTTCTTATTCAAATACATACCAAGATTAAATTAAAGAAATTTTTTTGGCTACTGAATGTTTTCACATCCTAGTAAGCACTGGCGTCATTCTCATTCTGCTTTAAGGACATACCTGAGACTGGGTCATTCATAAAGGAAAGGTTTAATTAACTCATAGTTCTGCAGGGCTTGGGAGGTCTCAGGAAACTTCAAATCATGGTGGAAGGGGAAGCAAACATGTCCTTCTTCACATGGTATCAGGAAAAAGAATGAGCAAAAGAGGGAAAGATCCCTATAAAACTATCAAATCTCATGAGAACTAATTCAGTCATGAGAATAGGATGGGGAAAACTGCCCAGATAATTCCTATCTCCACCTGGTCCTTCCCATGACACATAGGAATTATGGAAACTACAACTCAAGATAAGATTTGGGTGGGGGCACACCCAAACCGTATTGGGTGTTCAGGAAAGAAGGCTAATCACATCACTATTTCTGTATACTTTACAGCTTTGTTTCCAAGGCAGGATGCTTATTCATTCAAGTATTGTACACCAAAAAGGAAGGGTGGTTCCATCTGTGAAAATATGATAACATGAGCTTTTATTGGACTAGGGACTAATAAGTAAATTGAGATAACTATATGTATTACTTATAAATACTATTTTTTTCTCTGACTTAACTCTTTGCAAGTAACGAAGTAACCATTTGTTAAGTTAAAGAATTTTTAAAAAATAATACTCGGCTCGGTGTGGTGGCTCATGCCTGTAATCTTAACACTTTGGGAAACTGAGGTAGGTGGATGACAAGGTCAGGAGTTTGAGACCAGCCTGACCAAGATGTTGAAACCCCGTCTCTACTAAAAATTCAAAAATTAGCTGGGCATGGTGGCACACACCTGTAATCCCAGCTACTTTGGAGGCTGAGGCAGGAGAATCGCTTGAACCTGGGAGGCGGAGGTTGCAGTGAGCTGAGATAGCGTCATTGCACTCCAGCCTGGGTGACAGAGTGAGACTGTCTCAAAAAATAATAATAATACTCAGAATACATTTTTTAAAAAGTCACACTGTATGCCACTCTTATATGTCACCCCCTACCTTTGTTTTGTTTTGTTTCTTACAAGTCCCAAATATTTACCAGACATTTCTACATTCCCCAATTTAGCACTGATGCATTTGACCTATTGAGAATTGGTACACTGACATATATAATGGTAGACTGCATATTATGTTAAAATATCTCGATTATTTAAAAACTTAGTTTGCAGTTATGCATAACAAAACTACTATATTTTACATTAATATATTTCTAAATGTGTAATATTTGTAGAGAAAAATGAATAGACTTGTAAAGATAGCATTATTTTTTCTGTCTCTTTCTCTGTGTGTGTTTGTGCAAATAAACAAATACATAAGAAAACATGCTAAAACATTAGTATTCTAAATATATTATGTAGAAAAAGACAGTATGTATTACACAAAATGTATTAAATGTTTAAAATGCATTTTAATCTATATGTGAATTCAGTAAAATCAAAGGTTAAAGGAACTTCCCAACTTAGTAGAGTCAATTCTAGTATTTGTGTGCCTAAGAAATAAAGAGTATTGTTTCTATGGAAACTGCATTTAGAAAAAATAATAACTGTTATTTCAAGTCTTTAAATATCCATGGTAAAGTCAGTAGAATAATTTACTCTTTAGTGATAGAAATATTTAAGCATTTAGAATATATTATACATTGTGAACATAGTACATATTTTACAGTTTAAAACTAAATTTCAAGGAGTTTCTTTTGTTATCAAAATGAATGGTAAACCCAGTAAACTCCAAAAATCTATATATTAGATTTTTAAAAAGTATTTGAACAACCATATAAAACATTTGGCTATACCTTTTAAAATGAAAGAGTACCAGTGATCAAAACTTGCTGTGTGGTAACCACATACAAGAAACCCAACTATATTACCACGAAAATAGGAGTAATAATGAATTGAACACTTTATTGTTAGAATAATTTCTACATTTAATTTTTAACAGATATCACATAGTTGTTTTTTATGTAATTAAATATTCTAAAATTTGGCCTTTCATTTAGTCAGACATTATCTACATGGCTAACAATCTGCTAAATTCATATGACCCATTACATTCATGATGTACCACAGGAAATATTGACTCAATTTTATCATCTTCTGTGGCACTTAATAAAAATACTGTAACTATCTCCTTCAAAGTCAGTGCAATGCATATTTGCAGCCCTGCCCAGAACTTTCTATAGATCAGGTTGCTCTCTTACATAGTAGGATGAATATGTTCTAATATGTTTGGATTCCCCATGGCTGTGCACCACCCTTGTAGAAAGAGGCTCTGGTGGGTGGCATTATTTTTTTCAGAAGGTAATGCTTGCTCTCTAAGCCACCTCCAGATATTACATATCAAGAGGGGTGTGGTTGGCTGGCTGACAAACAAGAAGAGGCTCATTAGCCAAAAGTGTAAGGAGACTTTCTTGCTTGCGCTTTCCACCATCTTTGAGATTTTAAGAAGACACTTTCATATTATCTTGGTTCAAAGCCTTTAAGATATACAAACAATAAATATATCTGTCACTGCTTTTACCCTCTTTGTCTACTTTCTACTTTTTAATTCTTTTTTCTCATTTATTAATAATAGGTTTGGAGGAGTGGCTGTGCCAAATTATCTGAAGTATTATCCCACTTAAAACTGACATGGAGTGGGATCAGTAGAGCTTATGAGTTAAAAGGCTTCAAGCAAACCTCTACATTGAGGCAAGAGACTCAGTGTGAAAGCCTAAAATTTGCATAAGGCAACAATTCTTTGACCTAAAACATATAATCTATTTTTTGCTGAAATAATGCTTAATGAACCACATGAGTTAGCAAGGTGCTATACCAAAACCAAACCAAAACAACAACAAAAAACATTTGTTGCCCACTTACTTTCAAGAAACTTACACTGTAAAATATTTAAGGGAAATGTAAAGATTCAGTTAATGTCTGGGTTGCAAGCTTTGTTTTCTAGGTCTGTGCCAACTGATAATTTAAAGTGGGATAGTTAGGTACTGTCTGTTGTTATTTTCACTTCTACTTTCAAAAAAGATATGACATAAAAACATTTCTCTGATACTTTATTCAAAGAAAGTATATTAAAACATTGTAGTAGAAAGATGTTTGTATTAGAATATGAAAAACATGGAAATTTTTCACAGAACTAAAGAAAACATTAAAATTCATATGGAAACAAATAAACAAACAAAAAGCCTGGGTGGCCAAGGCAATCCTAAGCAAAAATAACAAAGCAGGAGGAATCACACAACCTGACTTGAAACTATAGTACAGGACTACAGAACCCAGAAATAAGACTGCACACCCACGGCTGACAAAAACAAGCAATGGGGAAAGTATTCCCTGTTCAAATAATGGTACTAAGATAACTGGATAGTCATATGCAGAAGATTGAAACTGGATCCCTTCCCTACATCATATGCAAAAATTAACTCAATATGTATTAAAGACTTAAATGTAAAACCCCAAACTGTAAAAACTCTGGAAAACAACTCTGGCAATACCATTCAGGACATAGGCACAGGCAAAGATGGGCAAAAAACATGAAGAGACACTTTTCAAAAGACATACATGAGGCCAACAATTATACAAAAAAAAAAAAAAACTCAATATCACTGGTCATTAAAGAAATACAAATCAAAATCACAATGAGAAACCATCTTATACCAGTCAGAAAGAGTATTCTTAAAAAGTCAAAAATCGCAGATGCTGGTGATCTTGTGAGAAAAAGGAACACTTATATGTTGTTGGTGGGAATATAAATTAGTTCAACTATTGTGAAAGACAGGGTAGAAATTCCCCAAAGACCTGAAAAAAGAAATACTATTTGAATCAGCAATTTTATTACTGAATAGATACCCAAAGAAGTACAAAACATTCTATTACAAAGACATATGCACATATATGTTTATTGCAGCACTATTCATAGTAGCAAAGACATGGAATCAGCCTACATGCCCATAAATGAGAGACTAGATAAAGCAAATGTGTTACATAGACACTATGGAATACTATGCAGCCATAAAAAAGAATGAGATCATGTCCTTTGCAGAGATACAGATGGAGCTGGATGTCATTATCCTTAGAAAACTAACAGAAGAAAAGCAAACCAAATACCGCATATTTTCCCTTATATGTGAGAGTTAAATGATGAGATTACATGGACACATAGAGGGGAATAACACTGAAAGGTGGAGGGTGGAATAAGGGAGAGGATCAGGAAAAATAACTATGGGTACTAGGCTTAATACCTGTGTGATGATATAATCTGTATGACAAACCTCCATGACAGAAGTTTACCTATATAACAAACTTGCACTTGTACCTCTGGACTTAAAAAAAGAAAAATACACACAAAAATGCATTAATTGTTCAGGGTGCCCCAATCCAGGGGCAAAAAGCAGTGATTTTTCTTAGCCATGTTTATGCTTTATATGTTCTTCTGCATCCTGCTTTTTCTAGTTAACCTTCTATTGTAAGAATTTTTCTTATGCCATAATTTTCAAGTGTATTTAGAAGCTGAAGAGTATTTCAATACATGTATGTTGAACTAATTGAACCAATAATATATTACCGAATATTTAGATTGCTTCTGATTTTCTGATAGTGGGGATTTACTACTATAAAATATACATTAGAATGTAAAAACACACATGAGGCAGGATCTGTACTTTGATCTCGTCTTTAAATTTAGAAAATACAGCAGGAACTCAATGTGTAGTTGCTAAATTGAAGAAGAATGAACACAAACTTGAGATTTTTAGATCTTGGTGGAATATGATTTCTTCCTGTCACAATAAAATGAAAGAAGATAATATTAATTCAGAGCAGCACTGTAACTTGGAGGTGGTATTACTAATAGATGACAAAAGTACAGAATTTCTGTATAACAAAAGGTTGGTAGTAACTAATTGATGTTGAGACCCAACAAGGCTGAGAACCCTTTGCGTCTATGTTCAGGGATATTGGGCTGTAGTTTTTTGTTTGTTTGTTTGTTTGTTTTTCGTCATGTACTTGTCTGGTTTTGGTGTCAGGGTAGTACTGGCTTTGTAGAATGAATTAGAATTCTCTACTTTTCAACTTTTTTGAATAGTTTGAAGTGAATTGTTATTAGTTCTTTATAAGTTTGGTAGAATTTGGCAGTGAAGCCATTCCATCCTGGGCTTTTCTTTATTGGTAGACTTTTTATTGCTTATTCATCACTCTTATTACTCATTATTGGTCTGTTCAGGTTTGTTACTTTTTCCTGATTGAGTATTGGTAGGTTGTATGTGTCCAGGAATTTATCCATTTATTTTAGGTTTTCCAGTTTGCTAGGATATAGTTGTTCATAATAGTCTCTGGTGATCTTGTGCATTTCTGGGGTACCTGTTCTTACATCTCCTCTTTCTTTGTTTCTGATTTTGTTTATTTGGATCTTATCTCTTTTTTTGGTTTATCTAGCTAGCTGTTTATTAATTTTGTTTCTCTTTTCAAAAAACATTTTATTTGTTGATGCTTTGTATGTTTTAATCTCTTTCCTTAGTTCTGTTCTGATTTTTATTATTTCTTTTCTTCTACTTAATTTTGGGCTTAGCTTGTTCTTGCTTTTCTAGTTCCTTGAGGTGCATCATTAGATTTTTTTATTTAAAATCTTTCTACTTTCTTTGATGTAGGCATTTATTAATATAACCCTTTCTCTTTACACTGCTTTTTCTGTATCCCATAGATTTTGGTATTTTGCGTTTCCATCTTCATTTGTTTCAGGATTTTTTTAGGTCTAATATTTAGCATCTGTAAGGAACTTAAACTGATAATTTACAAGAAAGATACAAACAACCACGAAATAAGATGGCACACCTATAGCTATCTGAATTTCTTCCTTGACCCAGCGGTTGTTCAGGACCATGTTGTTTAATTTCCTTGCACTGGTGCAGTTTCTAAAGTTCACCTTGTTATTGATTTCTAGTTTTATTCCATCATGGTCTGAGAAAATACTTGGTATGACTTTGATTTTTAAACATTTGTTGAGACTTGTTTTGTGCCATAACATATGGTTTATTCTGGAGAATGTTCCATGTGCTGATAGGAGCATGCATTCTGCAGCTGTTGGATAAAATGTTCTGTAGAGATGTCTGTTAGGTCCATATGGTCTAAAGCGAAGTTTCAATCCAATGTTCCTTTGTTGATTTTCTGACTAGATGATCTGGCTAATACTGAGAGTGGAGTGTGGAAGTCTCTAACTACAGACAGCAAGAAAACATAGGAGGTTTCCCAGCAGACTTTTAGGACAATCTCAATGTAGAGACTGTAGAATTGGAAAAAAGTAACTAAACAGGATGAAAGAGGTGAGTCAGTTTACTCTTCTGAAGATGTCTCATGCCTGCATTGGCACAAAGCTAAGAATAGCATTCTGAAAGGAGGGTTCTGGCAGAAGGCTTTTGGCAGCACGGGTGGCACTAGAAAATTAGAAGTGCTGTAATGGAGTGTTTCTCATACTTGGCCACACATTGGAATAAACTGTGAAACTTGAAAAATAATATACTACACATCTCACCTCTCAAAATTATAATTTAATAATTTGAGGATGGCCTGACAATTGAAACTTTTAAGTTTAAGAAATACTGCTTTAAATAACCACTTTGGTTTACTAAGAGGCCACCCTCAGCAGCAACACGTCCACTTGGACTTCTCCAGTGTAATCACTGGAGGTCTTCTGTAATTAGATCTGTATTCATTTCCAGTCTAATATACCTGGGGTTATGACTTTAAGAAACACATCTTGGCCACAAAAAGTATTCAAGTGTAGGCCTTATTTCCTTAATTTTTTTACAAAAACAAACAGAAAACTAACAATTGTTGTAGCTGACAAAGAACATATTTCAACGAACAGAGTTAATAAAGGAAACAATATATTAAAGTAAATCAAATTAATATCAGTAGAGAAGCATAAGAGAATATCACATTCATAAAATAAGCAAATATACCAAAACTTGCTTTGCAAAAAGAATACTAAAATTTAAAATGTGATTGCTTTAATTAAAAAATAAATCATCATTAGATAGATGTAGTACTAGGAGATTAAGCACAGAGAAAGACTGAATTAGTGACTTGGAAGAGCAAGCCTGGGCAAGCTCCTAGTCTACCATACCACATGATAAAAAAGTGCAAAGTCTGGGAAAAGTATTCAGAAATGTGAAGAATTTATCCAGTAGTTCCAGTGTTCATCTGGGAAAGGTTCCAAAGGGTCCACCTGCTGTCAGACGGGGGTTAATAACAAGACCCACAAACAAAGAGAGCCTGGTGAAGTTTCAGAATTACAAACAAAGAGAGAATATAAAAAAATAGTGAAAGAAATATAGGTAACTTACAAAGAAATGAAAGTCAGATTAATATGGAGTGGCCTCAAATTTCAGAAGAAAAATTATTTAAAATGTGAATATTTTAATTTTGCCAAAAATTCAAATATAATTTCAAAATAAAGATATTTTCATATGAAGGACACAGTTGGAAAGGAAAGAATAAATTTTCTACATTGCAAAATACAGCATATTATAAGAAAACATAAAGGAGATTTATCTTTATGCCTTTATCATAATTTTAAGTTTTATATACCATAAGAAATTCAGGAATTGGACAGATCCACAATTGTGTCAGGAGCTCTGAGCATATTACCCTGGGCTATGGTGTCCTCCTCATGCTTATATCTGCTTTCTGAATTTTAGAATTTATTTAATATAGCTTATCTGTTTATTCCCCCACTCATCCTCAATTATCTTTACTGTTACTGATTGTTTCTCATTTGAAAATTAATTTTTCTCTATGTAATATATTTTCAAGAGGGATTAAAACTGTTATCTTGACCCAAAACTTAGAATCTTCAGACACTTTTTTCAAAATGCCTGCCTTTAACTCAGGTTGACCTGTGATTACTAGCTGCCCAGGACCCATATTCTCACCTGCTCCTTGTATTTTTAAGTCACTGAACTGCCTGATTTCAATTACTTGTTCTCAGAAGATGATGCTTATCTTTCTGCATAGTACAGCTCTCAGCACTCACTATGTTAATTTTTATCTTGGTAAATATTTTTTCTCAGTAAATATTTTTAATATGATAATAGAGCCCTTCTTTTATCATAATGGAATTTTGCAGTATAAAAAGTAGATCTCATAGATTGTTACCATACATCTTTCTATAAAACTGAAAATGCATTAATGCTATTGGCATTTTTTACTGTAAAGGATATTGAATACCACAGTGAATGCATAATGCTAGCTGTCACAAATTCTTCTTAGCACTGAATTTTCTTTCACTTAAATGATCTAAGGAAATTATAAATTATATAATGAATTCTTTCCCCTCTATTTTCATTTGAGGTGGAAGAATATTGGATTTTGCAAAGAAATAAAATGAAAGGTCAACTATTATTTGGTTTTTATTCCATTCCATCAGAAATAAAACAAAGCCTTATGAAAGCACTGATTCACTAGGTTATTACAGAAATTTTTGATAAGATGTATATTATGAGAGCTTCCTGGTCAGTAGTAGCTATTGTCTAAGAAAGTCTTTAAGTTGTTCAAGTCTCTCTCCACTTATTAGCTATTATACAAATATAGATTGTTTATTGCAATTATCATGTGAGGTGATTTACCTAAAGCTTCACAACAGCCTTGTAATGATGACACAATGATTATCCTCATTTTTCAGCTGAGGAAACTGAAGATTAGAGAGATTAGTCAGCAGAGATAGAATTTTTAACCCAAGGCTGGCTAGCTAGCTGTCTATGTTGCTAGCCCTGGATTAAAAATCCAACTCTTTTCCACTGAGTGTATTACATGTCTGTTTTACATATCTGATTAGGAACAGTGGGATCATTGTTGAAGAGTTTCTCATCTATAAGGAAGTTTCTAAGAACTTTCATAGGAGTCCTATGTAGATTTTAGTTCATATACAACTATGATCATGAACTACCACCAAAGTTCAAATCCTATTTTGAAATCCTCCCTCTTTATTGCCTTACAATGTAAAAGCAATTGCCAGTCACTCAATATCTGTCTTCTGCACGAAGCCATACATTTTGTGAAAGCAGGCACCATTCTGGTCTAACTGGATCTCTTATTTCTAAGAAACCGCCTTGCCTAGAGGAGTTACTTGATAAACATTTGTTAATACAATAATTTTTTGACCATTTCTTGTTTCTTCTTTTCAGTTTCCATTTACACCAAAAACAGTTAGTAACTTCTATTCTTTTCACTTGGACTGTTAGGTTGACCTTTTTGGACTTCAGATTCCTCTCATTTCTTCAGCATGCCAAACACATGTCTGCCCCAGTCTGTGCACTCACTGTTCACTTAGCGGAAACATCCTTGTCCCAGTGAGCCACATGGTTACTCTCTCACTTCCCTTGGGTCTCTGCTCAAATGTTATCCTATTGGTGAGAATATCTATTTAAAATGGCAGCCACTCCTTTGCCTACCTGATCATTGAAATTTCATTCACCCCTCCATTTAAGGTCCAGCTTAATTGCTGCAGGGAGAGCTCAAGATGAACCACAGGGATTGTAGTGAATGTGATCACAGAAGTTGGGGACAAAATCATGAAAGGCCCAGTCGATGATCTGGAGAATTCTTTTACTATGAATGAGACAAGAAGCATTGGAAGAGAGAAGCGACAGAAAAACTAGTTCAAGGAATATTTAATATTACCACTGAGAAAGAAAGAGAGAGTAAGGTGTCTTGAAAGTGAGTGTTAATAGTGGATAATATGAATAAAATTTGCCAATGAAATAAACGTAAGATGTGAAAGAGAAGAGTCAAGGATGACCTTAAGGATTAAGGCCTGAGAAATTGTCACAATGGAATTTTTATTTATTAATTTGAGGAAAACTTTGGGGGAATACTTTTGTTTTGTTTTGAGATGGAGTCTTGCATTGTCACTCAGGCTAGAGTGCAGTGGTGTAATCTCGGCTCACTGCAACCTCTGCTTCCTAGCTTCAAGCAATTCTGCTTTGGCCTCCCAAGTAGCTGGAATTACAGGTGCTCCTCACCAAGCCCAGCTAATTTTTTCTATTTTTAGTAAAGCCAGGGTTTCACTATGTTGGCCAGGCTGGTCTCAAACTCCTGACCTCATGATTTGCCCACCTCATCCTCTCAAAGTGAGCCACATTACAGGAAGGAGCCATCGCTCCCGGCCAGGAATAGTTTTTAAAGCAAATATCAAGCTTTCAGTTTAGGACATGTTAAGTTTGGAAATCTATTTAACATCCAAGTAGAAGTTGATAAAGTATAAGTTCAAATGGGCAGTTGCATGTAAGATTCCAGCACTGAGGTGATAAATCCAGGCTTGGGATATATATGCATAAATTGTCAGTGTCTATGTGGTGTGTAAAGCCTTAAAGCTAGGTGAGATCACTGAAGAGTAAGGGCACATAGAGAAGAGGTTCAGGACTGAGTCCTGGAACACCTCAACATGTAGTGGCTGGTGAGATGAGGAGAAGCCAGCAAAAAAGACTTAGAGTAAGTCATGCAATGGGTAAAGATCCAGGAGAGTGAGCTGACTCAGAAGACAGAGAAGATGTTTCAAGGAGAAAGGAGTGATCAATTGTATCAGTGTTTCTGAGGACTTCAATAATATAAGGACTGTGAAATGACTATTGGGACTAGAAACATACAGGCCACTTCTATCCTCTCAAAGAGCAGTTTTGGTGGAGGTGACAAAAGCCTTGGATCAAATGAGAAGGTGATAGGAATGTACTCCAGGAGAAAAAAAATGATATGTGCAAAGTGTGGGAAGCAGGATTAGGGGACTTCTTTCCTTTGTGAGAAATATGGCTAGTTTCTGGCCACTGAAAACTCTCCTTTCCTGGCTTACATGGTGTTTGTGTGTGTCCAAATAGACCATTCAAAGTTTAAGAATAAGGCAGAGATATGCTCAAAGCAATGCTTTATTATTATTATTGTGACATTTTTTCTGTATATCCTGTATATTTTTTCTTTTTCTTTCTGTTTTTGAGATATATTTATATTGGTATTTATAGATCTAGTTCAACCTTTTTAATTATACTTAACTTGTTTCCAGCTTCTTTTTTTGTCTTAATCAAATTATTTATTCATTTTTAAACTATGAATTATTTAAAATGTGTGTTTTTTAAACATTTCTAAAGTAAAAGCTGATTGAAGTCTCACATGTGCTCTTCTAGAATTTTCTCTTCTAATAAGGCTTCTCATTCTCATGGTTAATTTAAAATACCCTCTAGTCCTTAAAAAAAAAACACAGCTTCTTCTTTTTTTTTAATTTAACTTTTATTTTAGGTTCAGGGGGTACATATGCAGATTTGTGACATGGGTGTATTGTGTGATGCTGAGGCTTAACGAAGGACTGACCCTGCCATCCAGGTAGTGAACACAGTACCCAATAAGGTAGTTTTTCAACCCTTCCTCTCCTTCCCCTCTCCCCAACGAGTAGTGCAAGTGTCTGCTGTTCCCATCTTTGTGGCCATATGCACCCAGGGCAAAACAATGCTTTAAAGAAATTGAGCTGACGTCAGTATCATTAATGACTTTAGGAGAGAGCATTCTAAGGCAATAGGGTTTGAATTAAAAAACACAAAAGGCAAATTCAGCTTACTTGAACAGTTAAATTTTTTTCTTTGTATTTTTACTCAAATGAACAGAGTGGCCATGAAATAGTCAAGAGAAATTTGGGGAGTGTAGCAACAATTAAAAGTAAATATTTTAAGCATGGAATTCTCAGATTTAGAATTTATAGGTTTTATAAAATCTCAAAATTATATAGAAAACACTCATTTTTAAATTATTGAGGAAACTATGCCTCATAATTTATGACAAAGATGTTTGCAAGTTCATGTAATATAAAAGTATATGTTTAACTACAGGAAAACATTTCATGTGTGGCCTGGAAAAATTGCTGTGAAGTATTCAACCCTTCAAATATATTCGTATTGTTATTTTCATGGTTCACAAAGTACTAATATAAAACAGATTTTTAAACAGTCCTTGTACATTTGACACAGCTGTCATGGAACTAATATAAAATTATGAATAAGTATATGATCAATTATGTAATTATTTTTTTTTAATTTTTTATTGGATTATACGTTTTGGGGTACATGAGCAGAGCATGCAAGACAGTTGCGTAGGTACACACATGGCAGTGTGCTTTGCTTTTCTTCTCCCCTTCACCCACATTTGGCATTTCTCCCCAGGCTATCCCTCCCCACCTCCCCCTCCCACTGGCCCTCCCCTTTTCCCCCCAATAGACCCCGGTGTTTAGTACTCCCCTTTCTGTGTCCATGTGTTCTCATTTTTCATCACCCACCTATGAGTGAGAATATGCGGTGTTTCATTTTCTGTTCTTGTGTCAGTTTGCTGAGGATGATGTTTTCCAGATTCATCCATGTCCCTACAAACGACACGAACTCATCATTTCTGATTGCTGCATAATATTCCATGGTGTATATGTGCCACATTTTTCCAATCCAGTCTATTATCAATGGGCATTTGGGTTGATTCCAGGTCTTTGCTATTGTAAACAGTGCTGCAATGAACATTCGTGTACATGTGTCCTTATAGTAAAACGATTTATAGTCTTTTGGATATATACCCAGTAATGGGATTGCTGGGTCAAATGGAATTTCTATTTCTAAGGCCTTGAGGAATCGCCACACTGTCTTCCACAATGGTTGAACTAATTTACACTCCCACCAACAGTGTAAAAGTGTTCCTTTTTCTCCACATCCTCTCCAGCATCTGTTGTCTCCAGATTTTTTAATGATCGCCATTCTAACTGGCGTGAGATGGTATCTCAATGTGGTTTTGATTTGCATCTCTCTGATGACCAGTGACGATGAGCATTTTTTCATATGATTGTTGGCCTCATATATGTCTTCTTTCGTAAAGTATCTGTTCATATCCTTTGCCCACTTTTGAATGGGCTTGTTTGTTTTTTTCCTGTAAATCTGCTTGAGTTCTTTGTAAATTCTGGATATCAGCCCTTTGTCAGATGGGTAGACTGCGAAAATTTTTTCCCATTCTGTTGGTTGCCGATCCACTCTAGCGACTGTTTCTTTTGCCGTGCAGAAGCTGTGGAGTTTCATTAGGTCCCATTTGTCTATTTTGGCTTTTGTTGCCAATGCTCTTGGTGTTTTGTTCATGAAGTCCTTGCCTACTCCTATGTCCTGGATAGTTTTGCCTAGATTTCCTTCTAGGGTTTTTATGGTGCCAGGTCTTATGTTTAAGTCTTTAATCCATCTGGAGTTAATTTTAGTGTAAGGTGTCAGGAAGGGGTCCAGTTTCTGCTTTCTGCACATGGCTAGCCAGTTTTCCCAACACCATTTGTTAAACATGGAATCCTTGCCCCATTGCTTATTTTTGTCAGGTTTATCAAAGATTGTATAGTTGTATGTATGTTGTGTTGCCTCCGGTGCCTCTGTTTTGTTCCATTGGTCTATATCTCTGTTTTGGTACCAGTACCATGCTGTTTTGATTACTGTAGCCTTGTAGTATAGTTTGAAATCCGGTAGTGTGATGCCCCCCGCTGTGTTCTTTTTGCTTAGAATTGACTTGGCTATGCGGGCTCTCTTTTGGTTCCATATGAAGTTCATGGTGGTTTTTTCCAGTTCTGTGAAGAAGGTCAATGGTAGCTTGATGGGGATAGCGTTGATTCTGTAAATTACTTTGGGCAGTATAGCCATTTTCACGATATTAATTCTTCCTAACCATGAACATGGAATGTTTCTCCATCTGTTTGTGTCCTCTCTGATTTCGTTGAGCAGTGGTTTGTAGTTCTCCTTGAAGAGGTCCCTTACGTTCCTTGTGAGTTGTATTCCAAGGTATTTTATTCTTTTTGTAGCAATTGCGAATGGCAGTTCGCTCTTGATTTGGCTTTCTTTAAGTCTGTTGTTGGTGTAGAGGAATGCCTGTGATTTTTGCACATTGATTTTATATCCTGAGACTTTGCTGAAGTTGTTTATCAGTTTCAGGAGTTTTTGGGCTGAGGCGATGGGGTCTTCTAGGTATACTATCATGTCGTCTGCAAATAGAGACAATTTGGCTTCCACCTTTCCTATTTGAATACCCTTTATTTCTTTTTCTTGCCTGATTGCTCTGGCTAGAACTTCCAGTACTATATTGAATAGGAGTGGTGAGAGAGGGCATCCTTGTCTAGTACCAGATTTCAAAGGGAATGCTTCCAGTTTTTGCCCATTCAGTATGATATTGGCTGTTGGTTTGTCATAAATAGCTTTTATTACTTTGAGATACGTTCCATCGATACCGAGTTTATTGAGGGTTTTTAGCATAAAGGGCTGTTGAATTTTGTCAAATGCCTTCTCTGCGTCAATTGAGATAATCATGTGGTTTTTGTTTTTGGTTCTGTTTATGTGGTGAATTACGTTGATAGACTTGCGTATGTTGAACCAGCCTTGCATCCCTGGGATGAATCCTACTTGATCATGATGAATAAGTTTTTTGATTTGCTGTTGCAATCGGCTTGCCAATATTTTATTGAAGATTTTTGCATCTATGTTCATCATGGATATTGGCCTGAAGTTTTCTTTTCTCGTTGGGTCTCTGCCGGGTTTTGGTATCAGGATGATGTTGGTCTCATAAAATGATTTGGGAAGGATTCCCTCTTTTTGGATTGTTTGAAATAGTTTTAGAAGGAATGGTACCAGCTCCTCCTTGTGTGTCTGGTAGAATTCGGCTGTGAACCCGTCTGGACCTGGGCTTTTTTTGTGAGGTAGGCTCTTAATTGCTGCCTCAACTTCAGACCTTGTTATTGGTCTATTCATAGTTTCAGCTTCCTCCTGGTTTAGGCTTGGGAGGACACAGGAGTCCAGGAATTTATCCATTTCTTCCAGGTTTACTAGTTTATGTGCATAGAGTTGTTTGTAATATTCTCTGATGATGGTTTGAATTTCTGTGGAATCTGTGGTGATTTCCCCTTTATCATTTTTTATTGCATCTATTTGGTTGTTCTCTCTTTTATTTTTAATCAATCTGGCTAGTGGTCTGTCTATTTTGTTGATCTTTTCAAAAAACCAGCTCTTGGATTTATTGATTTTTTGAAGGGTTTTTCGTGTCTCAATCTCCTTCAGCTCAGCTCTGATCTTAGTAATTTCTTGTCTTCTGCTGGGTTTTGAGTTTTTTTGATCTTGCTCCTCTAGCTCTTTCAATTTTGACGATAGGGTTTCAATTTTGCATCTCTCCATTCTCCTCATATGGGCACTTATTGCTATATACTTTCCTCTAGAGACTGCTTTAAATGTGTCCCAGAGGTTCTGGCACGTTGTGTCTTCGTTCTCATTGGTTTCGAAGAACTTCTTTATTTCTGCCTTCATTTCGTTGTTTACCCAGTCAACATTCAAGAGCCAGTTGTTCAGTTTCCATGAAGCTGTGCGGTTCTGGGTCGGTTTCAGAATTCTGAGTTCTAACTTGATTGCACTATGGTCTGAGAGGCTGTTTGTTATGATTTCAGTTGTTTTGCATTTGTTGAGCAGTGCTTTACTTCCAATTATGTGGTCAATTTTTGAGTAGGTGTGATGTGGTGCTGAGAAGAATGTGTATTCTGTGGATTTGGGGTGGAGAGTTCTGTAAATGTCCACCAGGTTTGCTTGCTCCAGGTCTGAGTTCAAGCCCTGGGTATCCTTGTTGATTTTCTGTCTGGTTGATCTGTCTAGTATTGACAGTGGAGTGTTAAAGTCTCCCACTATTATTGTGTGGGAGTCTAAGTCCTTCTGTAAGTCATTAAGAACTTGCCTTATGTATCTGGGTGCTCCTGCGTTGGGTCCATATATGTTTAGGATCGTTAGCTCTTCTTGTTGTATCGATCTTTTTACCATTATGTAATGGCCTTCTTTGTCTCTTTTGATCTTTGTTGCTTTAAAGTCTATTTTATCAGAGATGAGTATTGCAACTCCTGCTTTTTTTTGCTTTCCATTAGCTTGGTAAATCTTCCTCCATCCCTTTATTTTGAGCCTTTGTGTATCCTTGCATGTGAGATGGGTTTCCTGGATACAGCACACTGATGGGTTTTGGATTTTTATCCAATTTGCCAGTCTGTGTCTTTTGATTGGTGCATTTAGTCCATTTACATTTAGGGTTAATTTTGTTATGTGTGAATTTGATACTGCCATTTTGATTCTAAGTGGCTGTTTTGCCTTTTAGTTGTTGTAGATTCTTCATTATGTTGAAGCTCTTTAGCATTCAGTGTGATTTTGGAATGGCTGGTACTGATTGATCCTTTCTATGTGTAGTGCCTCTTTTAGGAGCTCTTGTAAAGCAGGCCTGGTGGTGACAAAATCTCTGAGTACTTGCTTGTTCGCAAAGGATTTTATTCTTCCTTCACTTCTGAAGCTCAGTTTGGCTGGATATGAAATTCTGGGTTGAAAGTTCTTTTCTTTAAGAATGTTGAATATTGGCCCCCACTCTCTTCTGGCTTGTAGTGTTTCTGCCGAGAGATCTGCTGTGAGTCTGATGGGCTTCCCTTTGTGGGTGAGCCGACCTTTCTCTCTGGCTGCCCTTACTATTCTCTCCTTTATTTCAACCCTGTTGAATCTGACGATTATGTGCCTTGGGGTTGCTCTTCTTGCGGAATATCTTTGTGGTGTTCTCTGTATTTCCTGCAATTGAGTGTTGGCTTGTCTTGCTAGGTGGGGGAAATTTTCCTGGATGATGTCCTGAAGAGTATTTTCCAGCTGGGATTCATTCTCTTCGTCCCCTTCTGGTACACCTATCAAACGTAGGTTAGGTCTTTTCACATAGTCCCACATTTCTTGGAGACTTTGTTCATTCCTTTTTGCGCTTTTTTCTCTGATCTTGGTTTCTCGTTTTATTTCATTGAGTTGGTCTTCGACTTCAGATATTCTTTCTTCTGCTTGGTCAATTCGGCTATTGAAACTTGCGTTTGCTTCGCGAAGTTCTCGTATTGTGTTTTTCAGCTCCTTTAATTCATTCATATTCCTCTCTAAGGTATCCATTCTTGTTATCATTTCCTCGAATCTTTTTTCAAATCTTTTTTCAAGGTTCTTAGTTTCTTTGCATTGATTTAATACATGATCTTTTAGCTCACAAAAGTTTCTCATTATCCATCTTCTGAAGTCTAATTCCGTCATTTCGTCACAGTCATTCTCCGTCCAGCTTTGTTCCCTTGCTGGTGAGGAGTTTTGGTCCTTTCTAGGAGGCGATGTGTTCTGGTTTCGGGTGTTTTCCTCCTTTTTGCGCTGGTTTCTTCCCATCTTTGTGGATTTGTCCGCTGGTCGTCTGCGTAGTTGCTGACTTTTCGTTTGGGTCTCTGAGTGGACACCCAGAATGTTGATGATGAAGTATTTCTGTTGCTTGGTTTTCCTTCTACCAGTCTAGCCCCTTCGCTGTACGACTGTTGAGGTCCGCTCCAGACCCTGCTTGTCTGGGGTGCACCTCTAGTAGCCGTGGCACAGCGAGGGATGCTACCAGTTTCTTTTTCTGCTCTCTTTGTCCCAGGATGATGCCTGCCTAATGACAGTCTTTTGGATATAGAGGGGTCAGGGAGCTGCTTGAGGAGACAGTTTGTACTTTATAGGGGTTTAATTGCTGAGCTGTGCACTCTGTTGTTCATTCAGGGCTGTTAGGCTGCTATGTTTGATTCTGCTGCAACACAGCTCATTAAACAACCCTTTTTTTTTTCTCAAATGCTCTGTGTTGAGGGGTTTGGGCTTTATTTTTGGATGTCCGATCAGGTGTCCTGCCCAGCTCGAAGGCAGACTAGCCACTATTTGGCTGCCGAGGCTCCGCCCTGCTGTTGTGTGATTTGCGCTGTTCCTGCCGGCTCTTCTGTGGTCTCCGCCACGCCCTGCGGTGGAGTCTCTTCGTTGTAGCGTGTTGCCTCAGCAACGGCAGGCTGTGTCAGCAGTGGGCGTGTATCTCAGTAGGGGCGGGTTGCCTCGGCAACGGCTGGCTGCGTCAGCAGTTGGCGTGTAACTCAGTTGGGGCGGGTTGCCTCGGCACCGGCTGGCTGCGTCAGCAGTGGGCGTGTATCTCAGTTGGGGCAGGTTGCCTCCGTAGTGGTGGACGCCCCTCCCCCACAGAGCGTCTCGGACCGTCTGCCCGGGATAGTTTGAAATCGCGGTTTTGTTCGTCCCACTGGGTA
This sequence comes from Callithrix jacchus, assembly GCF_049354715.1. Taxonomy (NCBI): domain Eukaryota; kingdom Metazoa; phylum Chordata; class Mammalia; order Primates; family Cebidae; genus Callithrix; species Callithrix jacchus. The sequence continues at coordinate 83,104,366 of NC_133504.1, read as the reverse complement.
TCCCAAACGATCTGTCCCTGCAATCCCCTGGGCTGGGCTACTGTACAAGTCTCATTCAGTCTCAAGTCCAGCCCTCTCAAGTCTCAGGCTGCCGGTTCAACAAGGCACCCGGACAAGCACGCCCTGTGGGGATTGCTGGGTAGGGCCGGCCGCCGCCGCCCCGGCTGCCGGCTTCGCCAGGCAGACCTACTGCCTGGTGTCCCGTGTCTTTTTATACTTGGGAGTTTCCCCGTTCTGTGGGCAACAAAGATCAGTCTGGAAATGCAGCACTGACTCACCGTTTGCGGATTCAACGCGGGCTCCAATCCTGGGTTGTTCTCACAGCGCCATCTTGAGTCCCCTCAATTATGTAATTATTTAATGTCCACATTTATATATAATAATTCACTCCCAGACACTGGTGAGATAACTGGAATATTAGATCAGCAATCAGAAAAATTAGACTTGGTTGGTATCTTTGATCTTAGTTTTATTATGTCAGGAAAATAGTATTCACTCTGTTTTATAAGGTGGAAGGAAGGATCAAAGGCAATAAACGATAGGTCCTCCTCTAATTTGTCATTAATATTCATTAATATATTTATATTATTTTAATTTATAGTCTATATAAATAAAATATTAACTAATTTTATTAATGTTCCCAGTTGTACAAATAATCTATATAAAAACCTGAGTGTGTGTGTTTTAAAGAAACCTTGAAAGCGCTGGCCATGGTAACTCATGCCCGTAATCCCAGCACTTTGAGAGGCTGAGGTGGGCAAATCACCTGAGGTTAGGAATTCGAGACCAGCCTGCCCAACATGGCAAAACCCTGTCTCTACTAAAAATACAAAAATTAGTCAGCCATGGTGGCACACACATGTAATTGCAGCTACTCAAGAGGCTAAGGCAGGAGAATTATTTGATCCCAGGAGGTGGAGATTGCAGTGAGCTGAGATTGCACCACTGAACTCCAGCCTGGGTGACAGAGCAAGACTCTGTCTCAAAAGGAAAAAAAAAAAAAAAGAAACCCTAAAGGGATATTTTGATATTTTATTATTTATTGTTTCAGCAGATTTATTCGATTTTCAAATAATAATGTAAAACTATTGAAATTCACATTATTATTGGAGCTGAAATTGAGCTGCTGAAGTGTTTCATAAATGATCTTATTACAACCAAATTCAGAGGTCAAGTGTCATTGAACTATAGATAACAAGCTTCATTTTTATTAAAGAAGAGAAACAATTTATCTTTTTTTTCAAATGACTAAGGATGACTTTATGTTATTTCAATTATATTTTGGCTAGAGTATTTTCTTCACCCTGTATGTCTTGACTTATATTCAGTAATTTTTGCAACATTTGGACAAAGGTCTTTACCTCCCCACAAAGCTATAGCATCTATGGCTTACTTGCTAATTCAGCCCCCACATTCTTCACCTTCTCTGTGCTCGAAATCCATTCACTTATACTTGTTTCAGAATATCTAATTAAAAAATCAGTTTCCAATTTGAATTATTACACTTCTCAATACCTTTATGTAATGTGTAGACACATTGGAAGATAGTTTGTCATTTTGCCCAGTATAGGTGCTATTTCCCAAGAAGAATTACATATACATCTACTTAAAAAGTTATGAAAAAAAATTCAACCTTTGGGAAGAAATAAAGTATAGGTTGAGTGTTGGTATTAGAAGATAATTCTCTGAGTCACTCACGTTTTCTGCATGTCTTGCAAGTCTTGGAAGATAGAGGTAGTGTTTCCCTCTGAAGCAAAGCACAGGTGTGTTTAGGGCTCCCTATAAAAGATTCAGGTCCCTGAACTGAAGGATTCTCTCCTAGAGTGCATACCACTGCCTATGCAGTGGTTAGCTGGCTCTATTCTAATCACTCTGTGGAAATTGGGGTTCAAATAATTTGCAAAACTATGCCAATATGTTGGCTACTTGCCATGCCAAGTTGTTGGGGTTTTTTTCCCCCTCAAACTGTGGCAACCTAACTTGTTAGCTTGCATGAAGAATAAATCTCATGCCCGTCAGAGTTTTTGACAGTTTATAATCCCAGCACTTTGAGAGGCCGAGGCGGGTGGATCACGAGGTCAAGAGATTGAGACCATCCTGGTCAACATGGTGAAACCCCATCTCTACTAAAAATACAAAAAAAATTAGCTGGGCATGGTGGCGTGTGCCTGTAATCCCAGCTACTCAGGAGGCTGAGGCAGGAGAATTGCCTGAACCCAGGAGGCGGAGGTTGCAGTGGGCCAAGATCGCGCCACTGCACTCCAGCTTGGGTAACAAGAGCGAAACTCTGACTCAAATAAAAGAAGAGGTGTTGATAGAGACATTGCTTTCTGCCAAGGAATAATGGCAAGAGTTGTACTGTGCCACAGTGCAGTCTATCATGCCAAGATGACAGCAGAAGTTCAAGATTTCCCTTTGATAGACAAAGTCCCATGGGAAATCATTAAATAAGGTGTTGACTAGTGTTTGGGATCTTAGTGCCCTGGATTAGGCTCATAATGCTGATGAATGTGAAATACTGTAAAATAAGACATTGACACAAAAGGACCTAGATAAATTCTTGTGGTCAGACCTGCTGTACTACAAACTTCTCCTATCCCTTACGTTAAAATTGGTGAAAATTTGAGAGATGTTATCACAACAACATAGCACCAAAAGACTTGGATTAAGATGCAGACTTCTATTTTTATATTTATTTATTTTTATATTTCTATGTGCTTATTAGCCCCCATTTAAACTTTTACTTTAAGTTGATGGGTGTATGTGCAGGTTTGTTACATAGGTAAACTTGTGTCAAGGGGGTTTGTTGCACAGATTATTTCATTACACAGATATTAAGCCTAGTACCCATTAGTTATTTTTCCTGATCCTCTTTTTTTTTTTCTCACCCTCCACCCTCCAAAAGGCCCCAGTATGTGTTGTTCTCCTCTAGGTGTCCATGTGATCTCATCATTTAGCTCCCACTTATAAGTGAGAATATGCATTATTTAGTTTTCTGTTCTGGTGTTAATTTGCTAAGGATGATGGCCTCCAGCTCCATGTATGTCTCCACAAAGGACATGATCTCATTCTTTTTTATGACTGCATAGTATTCCATGGCATATATATACCACATTTTCTTTATCCAGTCTATCATTTGTGGGCCTTTAGGATGATTCCATGTCTTTGCTATTGTGAATAGTGCTGCAGTGAATATATATGTACATGTGTCTTTATAATAGAACAATTTATATCTCTTTGGGTATACACGCAGTAGTAGGATTCCTGGATCAAACGGTATTTCTGTTTTTAGGTTTTTGAGGAATTGCCACACTGTCTTCCACAATGGGTGTACTAATTTACACTCCCACCAACAGTGTGTAAGTGTTCCTTTTTCTCCATAACCTCACCAGCATCATTTTTAAAAGTTACTGCTGTTTGAGTCAATCCCGAGTCAACTGATGAGCATAAATCTGCAGCTCTAGACAGAAGACCATGTGAGCTGTGTCTACTTAGGGAAAGCATTCTCCAAGCTGAATAAATGGAATCAGTAATGACAACCTTGCTGTCTCTTAGAGGGCTTTCAGTGAAATGAACACATTACAAGTTTGTTTGGTTTACCTATGAGCAGCCTCTATGCTGCTTGAAACGGAATAAAAATATGCCTTATTCACTTGTGTGGAGCTTCTTTCTCCCTCCACATCTTCTGATCTCTCACTTTCTCCTTTTACCTAACTTCAGAAAGATGATTAGAGGAGGCACCAATATCTTTTTGTGCCTGAGGGATTTTTTTAGGCGATGTACACTGGTCTTAGTATGCTAGGGAACTTCAGAAATGAGAGGGACTCAAACTTTTTAGAGACAGACCATCAGATCTTCATTCTATCCTGTCCCACATGGGGAAAGGAACCCAAACTTAGCTGATGGGGCCTGAGAAAGTTCTACAGTAGTGATTGGAAGCTAATGCGATGTTGTATGACTCGTCATTTGAGGCCAACTCAATGTACTATTGCTGTAGATTTCAGTCTAACTGTGTAGTATATATTAATGTGCCAAATGCTTGCACATTCATTCCTGTTTTATAAAGGTCACAGGGGAGTCCCTCAATCGAGAATAAAAACCTTTGGGGCTCCACAACTTGTGACACCTTTGAGCTACAAGTTTCTCTGACTAACTATTTTAAGGATGTAGCATTTGGCCTTGGAGGGCAGCCTTCATCCTTTGGGGTTAAGGTGTACCCCTTGGGGTTTTATATTTCTCTCCTCCATGTCATAGGCTCTCATGTAATCTCCTTTTGACAAGCAGCTATTAGCTTGCCATGGAATCTTATTGAAATTGAATGCCTGGCCAGTGAAAGCCTTATGACTTTAATCTAATAGTCTTACTTTGGGATGGGTCAACTTGGACTCTGACTGTAGGAAGAGCCCAGTCCATCTCTCTTATAAATGCAGTGAAAATGAAATAGTCAAGAACACAGCAGGCTTGGCTCCAGCATCATCTCAGCTTTACAATAAAAAGTGACAACTGTTCTTTTGAGAGAAACTTTATCTCTTATTAAGACTTCAAAGTGAAGTAACTAGCTCAATAGGGCTCTCAGTTCACAGAGGCTCCACTAAATGTCTGAGCCTCACTAACTGTTGGTTAAGCCAAACTAATACTGTTGAGTGTTTAACTGGCCTCCTCCAAAATCAATCCTCTGTCACCTCTTCTGGTTCACACAACTTGTAAAATTGGTCACTGAATGTGGCTGCCACCTGAATGCAGTCATTTTCCCTTAATCATTACTTAGGTGCATAGTAGGTTGAATTGTGTTCCCCCAAAATTCATGTCTACCTGGGACCTCAGAATGTAACCTTACCAAGAAAAATGATCTTTGCTGATGTGTGTAGTTATAGATGTTGGGATGAATTTATCCAGGTTGGCCCTAAATTCAATGACTGATGTTTTTATAAGAGAAAAAACAGGGAGATTGGAACATAGAGAGACACACAGAAGGAAGTCCATGTGAAGATGAAAGGAGAAATTGGAATTATGTTGCCATAAGTCAAGGAATTCCAGGAGCCACCAGAAACTGGAAGAGTCAAGGAAAGATTATTAATACTTCAGAGAGAACATGTCCCTGTCTACACTTCGATTTTTTACTTCTGGCCTTTAGATCAAATAAAATTAATTTCTGCTGCTATAAGCCACCAAGTATGTGATCATTTGTTATAGCATTCTTAGAAAACAAATACACTGGGTAATCAAGATGAAGAAAAGGAGGGTTCTATAGATGAATTTTGAAAATCAACCTGACCTTCCCAGGATATGATGCATTTCTTTCCCCTAATTGCAACATCAGATTGAACTGACTACGTGTCTTTCAGGTATGATTTGGCCAAAAGAGGGGACACAGTGTATTTAAACTCAGTGCTGGCTCAGCCATCTGGAGTCTGCTGTTAGACTGATATGGATCTAGATCATACAAATAAAGACCACTTGGTTGAATATACCTGCTGGTTGAGTTCTTCTATATAGAGACCCACGAGGTCCAAAGCAGAAATCCTAATGTGCCTCTGCGAATTTTACAAAAATATTCTTTGTGGCACCAGCTGCTGAAGGTGGTATCACCAAAGCCTAGGAATGGATGTGGAGAGGTGGTCATCTCCATAACCCCCTCTCCTCAATGCATCAGTGCACCAGTGTGGACTTGGCAGCAGATCTTCCCATCAGGACTGAGAAGCATGAGCTGAAAGAGACCTCTTCTCAGGTTTCTCCAAAAGCTTCATCCCCATTGAAGGTGAAGATGTACTGGGGGAGGGTTTTTCTTTTTAATGCTTCTCCACTGCCTCTGCCCCTGCCCCTACATGCTGTGTCTTCCTCCTAAGTGCCAACTGCTGGACTGAACCCTGAATTATATCACCGTACAAAGTTACATTGCTACAATATGCAATGTATAAGAAAACAACAGCACAAACCTATCTGAAACCAAGGAACATGTACAGAGCTTTAACACCCTGAAAGCACCCAGAAATAAAACTAATGAATTATACACAGTACACACCACAGTAATTCCCTCAAGGGAAAAACGAATTAAAAATCAAGAAGCTCCTTACAAACAATAGCAAATTAAAAAACAAGCAAACAAGCAATCAGCCCTCTCAGATGAGAAGGAACCAGTGCAAGAATTTCAGCAACAAAAAAACCCGGAGTATTTCATCAACTCCAAAGGATAGTTCCCAAAAAACTTATCCTAACTGAAATGAAATGTCTGAAATGACTGATATCGAATTCAGAATATGGATAGCAAAGAAACTTGAGCTTCAAGAGAAAATTGAAATACAACACAAAGAAGGCATAATGATGATCCAAAATTTGAACGACAACATAGCTATATTAAGAAAGAACCAAACTGAACTTAAAGAATTGAAAAGTTCGCTACAGAAATTTCAAAATACAATTGTAAGCTTTAACAACAGACTAAACCAAGCAGAAGAAAGAATTTCAGACTTTGAAGACAGATTCTTCAAATTGATCCAATCAGGCAAAACTAAGAATAAAGAATTTTAAATTATAAGCAAAGCCTCAAAGGAATATGGGATTATGTAAAGTGGCCAAATCTATAACTTACTGGGATTCCTGAGAGAGGAGAGAAAAGTAATCAACTTGAAAACATATTTGAGGATATAATTCATGAAAATTTCAATCTTGCTAGAGGTTGACATGTAGATACAAGAAATCCAGAAAACTCCTGTGAGATGCTGTACAAGATAACTATCCCCAAGGCACACAGTCATTATACTATCAAAGATCACTGAGAAAGAAAAAATACTAAAGAAAGCTAGAGAACGGGTCATATTATCTATAAAGAGATACCCAGCAGATGATCAGTAAATTTGTCAGTAGAACCCTTAGAAATAAAAATAAATCAGGGGACCATTTTGAGCAATCTTATAAAAAAGAAAATTCCAACCAGGCATTTTCTATCCCTCCAAACTAAGCGTCATAAATGAAGGGTAAATAAAGTTTTTCTTAGTCAAGCAATCACTAAGGGAATTCATCACCACCAAGCCCTTTAAGAGGTTTTAAAGGGAGTTCTAAACATGAAAATGAAAGAACAATATATGCTACCACAAAAGCACACACAAGAACATAGCCTACAGACTATAAAACAGCTACACAATCAAAACTACAAAGCAACTGGTAAAAAACACCACAACAGGAACAAAAGCTCACATATCACTATTAACCTTGAACATGAATTACCCAAATGCTCCACTTAAATGATATAGAGGGGCAAATTGGATTAAAAAAAAAACATGATTAATCCTTCTCTTAAGGTCAAGGGACCCATTTTACATGTAATGACATCCACAGACTCAAAGTAAAGGGGTAGAGATAGATCTATCACACAAATGGAAAATAGAAAAAAGCAGTGGCTACAATTCTTATATTAGATAAAATAGACTTTAAACCCCAACAACAACAACAAAAAAAAAAAACCACAGGAAGTCATTACATAATGATAAAATGTTGAATTCAACAAGAAGACTTAATTATCTGAAATACATACACCCAAATTTGGAGTGTTTAGACTTATACAGCAATGACGTCTAAACCTAAGAAAAGACTTAGATAGCTACACAATAATAGTGGGAAACTTCAATAACTCACTGATAGCATTAGACAGATTATTGAGGCTGAAAACTAACAAAGAAATTCTGACTTAAATTCAAGACTTGACCTAAAAGAGTCTGATAGAATTTTACAGAATATCCCACCCAACAACCATAGAATACGTATTATTCTTATCTGCACATGAAACGTACATTAAGATTGACAACCTGCTCTGTCATAAAGCAAGTCTTAATACATTTTAAAATATTGAAATCATAACAACCATCTTGTAAGACCACAGAGAATAAAGATAGAAATCAATACCAAGAGTAGCTCTTATAGCCGCACAAATACATGGAAACTAAACAACTTGTTTCTGAGTGGCTTTTTGGTAAACAACAAAATTAAGGAAGAAATATAAAAATTATTCGAAACAAATGAAAATAGAGACAAAACATACTAATACCCCTGGAATGTAGTAAAAGAAATGTTAAGAGGAAGGTTTATAGTGCTAAAATGCCTACATCAAAAGATAGAAAGATCTCAAATTAACAACCTAATCTTGCATCTGAAGAAAGTAGGAAAACAAGAGCAAAGTAACCCCAAAGTTAGCAGAAGAAAAGAAATAACTAAAGTCAGAGTAGAGCTAAATGAAATTCAGATCAATAAAATCATACAAAAAGACTCAATAAAATAAAAAGTTGGTTTCTTTGAAAGGATAAACAAGATTAATAGACCACTAGCTAGATTAACAGAGAAAAAAAGGAGATCCAAATAAGCACAATCAAAAATGACAAATGTGACATCACAACCAATCACACAGAAATAAAAAAGATCCTCAGAGACTACTATAAGCATGTCTATGCACACAAACTGGAAATTCTAGAAGAAATGGATAAATTCCTGGAAACATACCACTTCTTAAGATAGAATCAAGAAGAAAACTAAATTCTGAACAGACTCATAACTAGTAATAAAATTGAATTGGTAATAAGTAACTTACCAACCAAAATAGATGGATTAATAGCCAAATTCTACCAGATGTACAAGGAAGAACTGGAACCAATCCTGTTGAAACTAGGATAAAGGGGAAGGAATTTCTCCCAACCTCATTCTGTGACACTAGTATCATCCTGATACCAAAATCTGGCAGAGACACAACAAAAAAGAAAACTATAGGTCAATCCCCTGATAAACATAGATGCAAATATCCTCAACAAAATACTAGCAACACATCAAAAAGTTAAATCACCAGAAGCCAGCTTTATTTCTGGGATGCAAGGATGGTTCAACATATGCAAATCAGTAAATGTGATTCACCATGTAAACCAAATTAAAAACTAAAACCATATAATCATTCAATAGATGCAAAAACACATTTCATAAATCCCAAATCCTTTTATAATAAAAGCCTTCAACAAACTAGGCATTGAAGAAACAAATTTAAAAATAATAAGAACCATCCATGAAAAGCCCAAAGGCAACATCACACTGAATGGGCAAAATTGGATGCATTCTCCATAATTACTGGAACGAGACAAGATTTTCCACTCTCATTACATAATACTATTCAACTTAGTACTGAAGATCTAAGCCAGAGCAATCAGGCAGGTGATACAAATAAAAGGCATCCAAATAAAAAAACAGGAAATCAAATTATCTCGCTTCACTGAAAATATGATTCTATATCCATGAAACCCTAAAGATTCTGCCAAAAGACTTCCAGCCCTGATAAATGAATTCAGTAATGTCTCAGAATACAAACTCAATGGACAAAAATCAGTAGCATATCTATACAACAATAATGTTCAAGCTGAGAAACAAATCAAGAACACAAACCATCTTACAATATCCACTCGCAAAAATAAAGTACATTTAAACCAGGAAGTGAAAGATTTTTACAATGAGGAGTAGAACATACTGCTGAAAATATTATAGATGATACAAACAAATGGGAAAGTATTCTATGCTTATGGATTGGATGATTCATTATTGTTAAAATGTCCAAGCTGCTCAAACTAATCTACAGATTAAATTTTTTTTCTGTACCTAGTACAAAAATACACACAATAGAGATCACTGAAATAAAGCCACATATCAGCTGTGCACGGTGGCTCACACCAGTAATTCCAGCACTTTGGGCGGCCAAGGCATGTGGATTATGTGAGGACAGGAGTTCATGACTAGCCTGGCCAACATGGCGAAACCCTGTCTTAACTAAAAATATAAAAATTAGCTGGGAATGGTGGTGGGTGCCTGTAATGCCTGCTACTCAGGAGGCTGAGGCAGGAGAATCGCTTGAACCTGGGAGGCGAAGGAGGTTGCAGCAGGCTGAGTTGGTTATATTGCACTCCAGCCTAGGCAAGAAGATTGAAACTTTGTCTCAAAAAATTAAAAAGAAAGAAAAGAAAAGAAAGGCACACATCTACAACCAGCAATTAACTGATCATCAACACAGTTGACAGGTATAAACAGTGGGAAAATAAATGGCTAACCGTGTTCAGAAGAATAAAACTGGACCCCTACCTCTCATCATATACAACAATTAATTCAGGATAAATTAAAGACTTAAATGTAAGACCTCAAGCTACAAAAATCTTAGAAGAAAATCTGGGAAATACTCTTCTAGACATTGGCCTAGGCAAAGAATTTATAACTAAGACCTCAAAAACAAATGCAGCAATAAAAAAATGACAGGACCTAATTTATCTAAAAAGCTTCTGCATAGCAAAAGAAACTATCAACAAATAAACAGACCACCTACAGAATGGGAGACAATATTTGCAAAATATGCATGTGACAAATGACTAATATAATAATATAAGGAACTTTAAAAATCAACAAGAAAAAACAACCCCTCTAAAAAGTGGGCAAAGGACATAAACAGAACTTCTCAAAAGAAGACAAATAAATGGACAACATATAAATTTTAAAATTCTCAACATCATTAATCATCAGAGAGATACAAATCAAAACCATAATGGGATACCATATCACACTAGCCAGAGTGGCTGTTATTAAAATGTCAAAAAAAAAAAAAAGAGATGGCAAGGTTGTGAAGAAAAGGAAATGCTTATACACTGTTGCTGGAAATGCAAGTTGTTTTGGCCTCTGTGAAAAGCAGTTTGGAGATTTGCCATTCAGCCCAATAACTGGATGGAACTATCAATCTAGTCAACCTAACAATCCCATTATGGGATATATATTGAAAGAAAAATAAGGCATCCTACCAAAAAGACATCTGCACTTGTATGTTTATGACAGCAATATTCATAACAACGAAGACATAGAATTAACCCCAGTGTCCATCAACAATGGACTGGATAAAGAAAATATGGTACCATGGAATACTATACAGCCATAAAAATGAATGAAATCTTGTCCTTTGCAGCAACAATGGATGTATCTGAGGTCATTATCTTAGTGAGTTAATGCAAAAACAGAAAATCAGATACCACCTGTTCTCACTTATAAATGGGAGCTATACATGGGGTTCTCATGGAGACAAAGATGGAAACAATAAACACTGGGTATTCTAAAAAAAGGGAAAGGAGTGAAGGAGATAGGAGTTGAAGAACTACATATCAGGTGCTGTGTTCACTACTTACTTGGCTGATGGGATTACTAGAAGCCAAAATCTCAGCGTCATGCAGTATACTCATACAACAAATCTGAACATGTGCCTCCAAATCTAAATTAAATTAAAAATAAGAAAAAAATATGAAAATATATACCCAAAGAATAATACTGAGAGCAGTCCAGTCTGTATTTTATCAGTGACTTATACTAAACCTGTAACTGTAAACTTTTGTATGAATAAACCTGATTAAGAAAATAAAATTTTTAAAAAATGCTCTTGCCTTTCTTGTTTGAGACTTGTAGATGAAAGGTCTAGGTGTGATTAAAAAATGGTTTTTTAAAAAGGGCAAAGTTATAGCTAGCTACTGGAATAAGACATCAATTTTGTGGCAGTGAAGGGAAAACAATGACTTTGGCACTGGGAAAGAAATTACTCAGACCCCAGAAGATACAGGGAAGGGAAGGATACTAATGGTCTTTCTTCTTTCAGAATCAGCCCTATAGCCTTTCTCATGCATGAGAAATGACTTGACTGGCTTTTCCAAACTGTTGCATTAAATTGAGCATAATAGTGAGTCTTCCGTCCTTTGCTAGGCAGCTTTTACCACAATTTGATAATCATTCCTCTTAATATTACTAAGAAATTTACTGGAAATAACAGAGGATGATCCAAGCTCCTGCATCTTTCATGCAAAGCATCTGTGACCACCTCCAGATGTCTGTACCAGCTCCACTCCTGGAGCTGCTGCTCGTTCTATGGAGCACACAAATCCCACCCAGCTGTGGTATAAGGCAAGACAACTGCTTGGACTGACGTCTCTCACTCAATGCCTCCAAAACCAGAGGCCTCGACTCAGTTATTCGAACCAAACTGAGAACCCTAAGATCCATGAGAACAATTTGGAGGCACTATTAACATGTGCTACCCCAACTGAAGCCTCAATTATTGCAAACAACCTTTTCTTTGCAGAGTCACCACATGTGTCTCTTGGACTGAACTTTTTATGTGGATACTAGGCATTCATTTGCCTCCCTCCTGAAAATACAGCTACTCATTCCTCTGAGGCAGTAATCTGAGACTGTCTAGAATTTAAGGAATACCATCAGTAAATCATGTATTTCTCAGATGTCGTGGAGTTCTTTCCAATATGAAGCTTCTGTTGCTTACTCTGGGGAGTTTCCTAGATGAATCACTGAGTCATTAATTACATGGCCCTTTTGGCAATTATCCCGGTGATACAAGTAATTCATTTAGAGAAGCACTGCAAGAAATTTGTCCCTAATTTTAACTAAAGCCCTGGAAGGCATACGGTTTAGCCTCCTCTCACTGGCCAGGATCTCTATAGATGATAGAATTATCCGTACCTGGCAATGTGGAGTCCGCAATCACCAAGTGGTGATTGTAGGTCATTATAGAAAGGTCATTACAGAAAGTTAAAGAGAAAGCCTCCTCACTTTCTATTTTTGGATTAATTATGTTTCCCCAAGATCCATATGTTGAAGCCCTAACTCCCAGTACCTCAGAATGTAGCTGTATTTGGAGAGGTCTTTAAAAGGTAATTAAGTTAAATAAGGTCGTTATGGTGCTTGATGCAATATGACTGTGATCTTTATAAATCAAGAAGATTAGGACGCAAACACACACTGAAGAAGGACCATGTGAAGACAGCCATCTCTAAGATAAGCTAAGGAGAAAGGCTCTCAGAAGAAACTAACCATTTTGACACTTTCATCTTAAGTTAAAATGATACAATTCGGGTGAGGCCCTGATCCTATATGACTGGTGTCCTTAGAAGAAGAGGAAACACAAAGCCTTCATGAGCATAGAGGAAAAGCTATGCAAAGGCACAGTAAGAAAAGAGCCATCTGCTTGAAAAAGAGAGGCCACAGGAGAAACCAAACCTACTGACACTTTGATCTTCAACTTTCAGCTTCCAGAACCGTGAGAAAAATATAGTTCTGTTGTTGAAGCCACCTAGTATGTGGTTACTTTGTTATGGCAGCCCTAGCAGTCTAAAACACTTTCTAAGATAGACCTTAAGCATTTGTGGCATCTGCGAAGCTATTCGAGTCCAGAATTCTAGGGGCCTGGTTGAGGTCAGTACTGTTAGATGCTCTCATCCTGTGATACTAGTGTTAATTAAATGTTACATGGGACCAATGGAATGGATTTGGTTTGAGGTTCTGTGAGTCAAGTTAATCAGAGTACCTGATGGAATTGTGAAATGGTATATTCATGAAAAAGTGCACCAGAAGTCAAGACGATGTAAAAGTGAGGAGTGGATTTTGTTGGGACACAATATGGTTGCCTCATGTTTCTTAGCATCTCGTGAGTAGGGGAACTGACTGACTATTGTACTGAATTATCTTTACAAGGATGTTTGCATATGAACAGCCTTGGGAGATAGATTATCTCCCTTTGGAGCAAGGGGTCTGCATACTTACTGATCATGATAAAAGATTTGATTTCCCTAAGCTCTGGGTCTCTCTCCTGTATTGTAACCCACATTGCATGTAGATGTTTTTCAGCATTTCTGTGGCTGTCTGGAAAGTGGAACTCCAGGAACTATGACAAAATATGCTGGTGCTCCTACTGTTTGCAGTGCCTTGTTTTAGCAAGTCTTTGTTGCTGACCCAGGAGGATTGTCCCTTCTACCAGTTCCGTGAAACTGTAGCAGTCTAACTTCCTGGTTTGCAGGCATGGTAAAGTCTCAGACTCTTCAAAATACCTAAAAGTTGGAGGAATATTCTTTTTCTTATTGAAATGAAAAATATGAAATAGAGGAAATCTATTTCAAATAACCCATTGATCAGCTAGGGGCCACACTCTGTTTTAACATCTAAGTATGTTAGACAGTTTTTACACTGCTGTAAAGAATACCCAAGACTGGGTAATTTATAAAATAAAAATAGCTTTACAATTGACTCACAGTTCTGCATGGCTGGGGAGGCCTTAGGAAACTTACAATCATGGCAGAAGGAGAAATGAGGCACCTTCTTCACAAAGCAGCAAGACAGACAGAGTGTGTAGAGCACCTTATAAAACCATCAGATCTCATGAGAACTCACTCACTGTCATGAGAACAGAATTGTAATCTCCATGTGTCCAGGGAGGGATGGGGTGGGAGGTGATTAGATGATTACAATCTAATCACCTCCCACCCCATCCCTCCCTGGACACATGGAGATTACAATTCAAGTTGAGATTTGAGTGGGGCAAAAAGCCAAACCATATCACTGAGAAAATTTGTTATAAATATCCTTAAATTTATCTTCCCTTTCTTCATATTTCTAGATCAATTGACATGGATGCCTGTGGACTCCTGCATAACTAGATTCATTCTTTGAATGTGTACCTTATTTTGATTGTGAGGCAGTTTTGCAGAAATAAACAAGTTCTCCAAACTCAAAAAAATGGGCAGTTTACATAGATGTAGTTTTTATATGTCAGTTAATACCTCTAAAACTGTATAAGGAAAAGGACCACACATTATTTTTGGATTTGTGGCTACCTCGTCGGGACACACATTGAAAAACCTACTCACCTGTCCCTAGGTCTTCTATAAAGTCAAATATATAAAAATTTTCTATATAAAGACATGCTTTTTCTTTTTTATGTAATATTTTGAGTAAAGGATGGCATAAATAAGACATAAAGAAGAGCACAGCAGATACAGAATGAATGAGGTCACCTAGGAAACCAGCAGGTCACTCTTTACTTTGTTGCCATTTTTATAATACTGTATATGTTACATCTACATATGGTTAAGAATCCCTAAATATATTGTTATTATTTTTGCTTTGAGCAAAAATTATCTTTTTAGAAAAGACTAAAAAGAAATAAAAAATATTTTATATTTGCCCACATTTTTGCCATTTCTAGTGGTCTGTATTGCTCTCTGCAGTTCCAGATGTTTATCTGGTATCATCCTCTTTTAGCATGAAGGACTCATATATGTATGCATAAAATACTGTAGTGAAAGTCTACTGTTAAGCTTTCGTATAGCTGGGAACGTTTGTTTCATCATGTTTGAAAATTATTTTCACTAGATAGAGAACTCTAGTTACTTTATTTATTTATTTATTAAAACTTTCAGCATTATAAAGATATTGCTCTACTGTTTTCCAGCTTGCCTTGTAGTGACATCAAATCTTTGATAATTTGTGCCTCTGTAAATCTCGTATTTATATTTTCCCTCTGGCTGCCCTTTCAGATTTCTTTTTCGATGTCTATAAGCAATTTGATTTTGATGTGCCTTGGTGTAGTTTAAGTTTTGTACTTGGGATGTATTGGGCTTCTCAAAATCTATGGATTTATTGTTTTTAATTAATTTCAAAAATTTTAGGCCATTATCTCCTCATGTTTCTTTGTTGTTATTGTTGTTCTATTTCTACCCTCCCTGCCTTCTTTTGGGGACATATATTACAGGTAAATTAGGCTAGTTGATGCCCACAACTTACTGGCTCTTTGCATTTTTGCTTCAGTCTTTTTTTTCTCTGGTTTTTCATTTTTGATAGTTCATATTGCTAGTTTTTTAGGTTCACTAAATATTTCTTCTGCAGTGTCTGATTTGCAGTTCACCCAATGCAGCATATTTGCCTTTTAGACATTATCTTTATTTTCTTTATAAGTTTGATTTTTTTATTTTTAGAAAAACATCTTCCCATGTCTCTACTCAAAATACTCTGGCTTTACTTTTTTTTTCTATGAAAAATTTCACTAACTTTTAATGTCCTAATATACTATCACCTATGTATCATCTCTGTTATTTTTGAGTTAATCTATTGACAGATTTTTTTTTCCTCATTAAGTGTTGTATTTTACTGATTAGTTGCATAGCTGGTAATTTTCAGTTGGAGAGGAGACACAGAATGTTACCTTGTAGGATGTTGTGAGCTTTGATCTGGAATGTAGCTAAATCACATAGCAACAGCTTCTTTTTGAAGCTTGGTTCCCTCCTCCTCCTCGTCCTCCTTCTTCTCCTCTTCCTCCTCCTCTTCCTCCTCCTCCTCCTCCTCCTCTTCCTCCTCCTCCTCCTGCTCCTCCTACTTCTTTTTGCCTTCTTTGAGGTGGGACAAGGAACAACCTTTAGTCCAAAGCTAATTTTACTGCACCATTTAGGTGATCTACCTGACACCCTGTGAATTATAAGTTTCTTCCAATCTGACTACAAGCAGTTCCTGACTTACAATGGTGTGAAACTGGCACAACTACAATGTAATATATAGTATTCAATAAATTACATATAATATTCAAAACTTCATTAAAAGTAGATTTTGTATTAGAGTATTTCCTCAACTGTAAGCCAGTGTAAGTGTTTTGAGCACATTTAAGGTAGGCTAGGCAAAGCTAAACGTAATTCACCACATAAACAGAACCAAAAACAAAAACCACATGATTATCTCAATTGACGCAGAGAAGGCATTTGACAAAATTCAACAGCCCTTTATGCTAAAAATCCTCAATAAACTCGGTATCGATGGAACGTATCTCAACGTAATAAAAGCTATTTATGACAAAACAACAACCAATATCATACTGAATGGGCAAAAACTGAAAGCATTCCCTTTGAAATCCGGCATGAGACAAGGATGCCCTCTGTCACCACTTCTATTCAATATAGTACTGGAAGTTCTAGCCAGAGCAATCAGGCAAGAAAAAGAAATAAAGGGTATTCAAATAGGAAAGGTGGAAGCCAAATTGTCTCTATTTGCAGACGACATGATAGTATACCTAGAAGACCCCATCGCCTCAGCCCAAAAACTCCTGAAACTGATAAGCAACTTCAGCAAAGTCTCAGGATATAAAATCAATGTGCAAAAATCACAAGCATTTGTCTACACCAATAACAGACTTAAAGAAAGCCAAATCAAGAACGAACTGCCATTCACAATTGCTACAAAAAGAATAAAATACCTTGGAATACAACTCACAAGGAACGTAAGGGACCTCTTCAAGGAGAACTACAAACCACTGCTCAATGAAATCAGAGAGGACACAAACAGATGGAGAAACATTCCATGTTCATGCTTAGGAAGAATTAATATCGTGAAAATGGCTATACTGCCCAAAGTAATTTACAGAATCAATGCTATCCCCATCAAGCTACCATTAACTTTCTTCACAGAACTGGAAAAAACCACCACAAACTTCATATGGAACCAAAAGAGAGCCCGCATAGCCAAGTCAATTCTAAGCAAAAAGAACACAGCGGGGGGCATCACACTACCGGATTTCAAACTATACTACAAGGCTACAGTAATCAAAACAGCATGGTACTGGTACCAAAACAGAGATATAGACCAATGGAACAAAACAGAGGCAACGGAGGCAACACAACATATCTACAACCATACAATCTTTGATAAACCTGACAAAAACAAGCAATGGGGAAAAGATTCCCTGTTTAACAAATGGTGTTGAGAAAACTGGCTAGCCATGTGCAGAAAGCAGAAACTGGACCCCTTCCTGACACCTTACACTAAAATTAACTCCAGATGGATTAAAGACTTAAACATAAGACCCGGTACGATAAAAATCCTAGAAGGAAATCTAGGCAAAACTATCCAGGACATAGGAGTAGGCAAGGACTTCATGAACAAAACACCAAAAGCATTGGCAACAAAAGCCAAAATGACAAATGGGACCTAATGGACCTCCACAGCTTCTGCACGGCAAAAGAAACAGTCACTAGAGTGAATCGGCAACCAACAGAATGGGAAAAAAATTTTGCGATTTACCCATCTGACAGAGGGCTGATATCCAGAATTTACAAAGAACTCAAACAGATTTACAGGAAAAAAACAAGCCCATTCAAAAGTGGGCACAGGATATGAACAGACACTTTACGAAAGAAAACATATATGAGGCCAACAATCATATGAAAAAATGCTCATCGTCACTGGTCATCAGAGAGATGCAAATCAAAACCACATTGAGATACCATCTCACACCAGTTAGAATGGCAATCATTAAAAAATCTGGAAACAACAGATGCTGGAGAGGATGTGGAGAAAAAGGAACACTTTTACACTGTTGGTGGGAGTGTAAATTAGTTCAACCATTGTGGAAGACAGTGTGGCAATTATTCAAGGCCTTAGAAATAGAAATTCCATTTAACCCCGCAATCCCATTACTGGGTATATATCCAAAGGACTATAAATTGTTCTACTATAAGGACACATGTACACGAATGTTCATTGCAGCACTGTTTACCATAGCAAGGACCTGGAATCCACCCAAATGCCCATTGAAAATAGACTGGATTGGAAAAATGTGGCACATATACACCATGGAATATTATGCAGCAATCAGAAATGATGAGTTTGTGTCGTTTCTAGGGACATGGATGAATCTGGAGAACATAATTCTCAGCAAACTGACACAAGAACAGAAAATGAAACCCCGCATATTCTCACTCATAGGCGGGTGATGAAAAATGAGAACACATGGACACAGGGAGGGGAGTACTAAACACTGGGGTCTATTGGGGGGAAAAGGGGAGGGCCAGTTGGAGGAGGAGGTGGGGAGGGATAGTCTGGGGAGAAATGCCAAATGTGGGTGAAGGGGAGAAAGGAAGCAAAACACACTGCCATGTGTGTACCTATGCAACTGTCTTGCATGTTCTGCTCATGTATCCCAAAACCTAAAATGCAATAAAAAATTTAATTAAAAAAATGAGTCTACCAATAAAAAAAAAATGGATTTCTACTTAAAATATTTTCCAGCTTATAACTAACTGGTTTACCAGACATAATCCCATATCAAGGAGAATATTTAGTGAAAATATGAGAATATAATAATTTCTGGACCTGTCTGAGGTCTAGGGATTGTTCCTTTTATTGTTTCTTTGCCTGACCTTCGATGGTTTTCTTGTGCAAATGCATTCATCAGAGTCATTGGAGCTCTCTGTGTACCTCTCTCTTCTTCTGTCCTCTGCCTTACAAACGTTGGCTTGGCCTTTCTGGTCTCCCAATGTTGTCTCTTCCTCCTAGGGTTACCTTTGGGATCTACCAAGATTATTGCTGCCTAGGCTGCCATGCTCTCTAGTGGTAATAGCTAGGATAATTACGGGAATGATTTCAGTCACTTCTTTTTCAGGAGTCAGTCACTGTCCTGCATTGCCTTAAAGTCTTTTTTATTTTGTAAAACTGTTTTGTCCAGTTTTAGTTGTTTCTGGCAGTAGGGTAAATCTGGTTCCTATTTATCTTGGCCACAGGAAGTAATGAAACCACTTAAAAACTTGTATTACACATTTTTTATTCTTCAAAAATTGCTTTCTGGCTCCTTTGCCACTGAAGCTCCTTTGCCCTCCCCCACCTCCCTCAGTGCAGCCCATTTCTGCTCTTCCCTTTCTTTCCAGAGTTCTTTCCTTTAGCTTTGACACAGCAATTGCTCCTTTTCTGTAAATCCGCTATTCTAGCTGGTCTTCAAAGTCCCAGCTATACTCCTGCCATCAGGTAGTTTGCAAAGATAGCTATTTTTCTAAGAATTATTGGGATAATGATTTTAAAAATTTCCAATTTATTAGCCTTAACATTTAACCACCCTCCCATCTCTCTCCCATTCTTTCTCTCTCCACCCTCTTTCTTACTTGTATTTTTGTTTGTTTGTTTATTACTTGCTTTTTAAAAAAATTTGGGAGTAGGAGACAGGGATGCATAAACAGATGGAGAAGCCGATGAATGAAGATACAGTGGAGTTGCTTGTCCATGTTCCTGTTTAATTTGAACCTCTTCATGAATGCATAAGTGCCATCTCTATTTTGTGTTAAAAAGATCTTTTCCCTACAATTATTTCCTTTCTTTTCTCCATGAGAACAGAAGCTCTGTCTGCAATCTCTCAGCTTGAAAAGGCTACTCCCTTGTGCCACATGCTTTCAGGTTACCGCTCCATTGTGTTGCTGCTCCTCTTTATATGAAAACTTCATGCAGTTCTCCCACAGACTCACTGTCCCACTTCTTCCATTGTCTCTTTGGCTTAGCCTAATCACTCAAAAACAAAAACAAAAGGCAAAACCAACACACACACATAAAACAAAACCACAAATTAAATAAGCAATTGTTCTTTTTCCCCATCTTTCCCTCTGTTATGGGTTGAATTGTGTCTGTCAAAATTCACGTCAAAGCCCTAACCCCTGGTACCTCACAATGTGACTATGTATTTGGAGAGTCTTTTAAGGTGTAATTAAATTAAAGACAGTTATGAGGGTGGGCCCTAATTTAATCTGACTGATGTTTTTGTAAGAATAGGAGATTTGGACCCAGACACACACAGAAGAAGCACCATAAAAAAACAGCCACCTACAAGGCAAGAAGAGAGGCCCCTGAAGAGACCAACACTGCTGACACACTGATCTTGAGATTACAGCCTAAGGAATTGTGAGAAAATAAATTTCTGTTGTTTAAGTCACCCAGCTCGTGGTACTTTGTTATGGCAGCCCTAGCAAAGAATACTTTCTCCCTCACACTGCTCAAAAGCCACTGCCTTCACTGAACATACCAACCACATTTCTGCCCAGGTCCTTACTATTTCCTTTCCCTGGAATGTTCTGCTTTCAGATATCCATGTAACTTATTTTATTCAGCTTCCTGCTTGAGTGCTACCTGTCAGAGAGGACTCCCTAACCCTCACACCACAAACACTCTTTGTGTCTTTGTATCTTCTCTCCCTTTAAATTTTCTCCAACCGTGTATCACACCACACACACACACACACACACGTATATATATATGTACACACACATGTGTATAGCACATAGGTATAATACAAATATATGTGTGTGTACTTTTTTTCCCTATTTCTCTTCCCTAGAATGTAATTTCCACTACAACAAGGACTCTCTTGCTCATAGGTGTTCATCTAGTTCCTTGCTCATAGTTGGTAGTCAATAACATTTACTGAGTGTTGAATGAATGAATGAGTATACTAGGCATAGCATTTCATCTTAGATAAAGGAAACTGAAATATATAACGATAAAACTGAAACTTTCCCTGTTCCTCAGCCTTACGTGTGTACACCAGAAAGTTGATTGTGATCAACATTCTGATATTTCATCTGGTGTTAGATGAAAATACTATGTGTTATTTGGTTTGACTCTTTAATGAATTATTAATAACATCAGTGTTTCTGGTCAAAAGACGCTGATATCATTACTCTTTTAGTTTGTTTTCTTCAATCATTATGCCCTCTATCCCAACTCACATATAACAAATTCAGAAAAGGACAGTTTTCATAAAGAAACTCATAGAAGCAGATGATTTATGAATGTGAATTAGATTTAAAAATGTTTAATACTTCTGAGAAAATGACCAAACCATTAGATGGTTATTAATTTTACTATAGTCCAAACTTACATTAGTGACCAATTTTTAGAATTTTAAAATCTCAGATTATATGTTCTTTCAACTCAACAAAGTCACAAAGATTAGAATCACTCATCTTAAATTATTTTAAACCATATTCAGTAAGAATATGTGTTTAATAGCACTGAAATCAGTCATTTAGAATTTATTAATTCCCCTCTTCTTTTTATAATGGCTAATTTGAAAACTCTTCATACAAATTTCAGTGTCAATAAAGACTCTTTAGGGCAGATGCAACAGTACATTGCCCAGAGTTGACAGGCAAAGAGACATAATCTTATCAAACTTAATATGTGTGAAGCACTTTACACATGCTCTCACCCTGAATCTTCATGAGAACAGGTAAAATAAATATGACCACCCCTATTTTACTGATAAGAAAGGGATAGTTCTAATTGGATTTACTGAGTTGCAGAGTCACACAGCTAGAAAAGACAAGCCCTATTTTTCTATACTGAATCCATAAACAAGTGTTGCTTTTATTTTGCAATGGGTGCTATAAAGAAATACATCTTTTGAGATCTATGACATAGCATGTTGACTATAGCTAATAATATTTACTTCAAAACTGCTTAGAGCAAATTTCAAATGGTTTTGACATGCAAAATAATTATTCTTAAAAGTAGCTTTTGTTCATGGCCACCTACGTTTTATTTTTGCAGAAATAGTGGTGAAAAACAAATCTGCATATAATAATTGTTGTAAATTAGCTGTGTTTCTTTTCCCACTAAATTACAACTCAAAATTTTTTCTCTAAAAATATGAAAAGAATAACTTGTCATAATTATTTTGTTAAATACACTGAACCAAGAATAAAGCATAATTAATGAAATAACAGAAAAAGGAGTTTTTAAATGTAAAATAACATTTTAGAGTTGATAAGAAAAGGCTCATTAGACTACATGATTATGATAATTCACTTATTAAATGATTTCTTTGAACTTGAAGCTTTTGGGTATATCTGCAGTGTCCCTTGCAGATCGTCTCATTTTTCAATACTTGACATTTGAGAGTTGCAATTTTCTCCAGATAGTCATATTGTTTTTTAAGCATGTTCACACATCCTACTGTGTTCTCTTCTCCCTAACCGTTTCACAGGGCTCTTCCCCAGCAATTATCTGTTATTCTGGAGCTCATCGCAAGCTCAATAGCTCCCTGAGGTCATCTTCAATAATGAAGCAGGACTTGCAATGATCTCTTTTTGTTGTTTTATAAATGAAAGTACAAGAAAAAAAACCCTCTTTGTAAAAAATACATTTCCTTTTCTGCAATGGTCTAAATTCTATAGAGTATCACTCAATTTTGTCATAAACCACTTGTTTCATATTGTACTAATTAATATTTTATTCAAATTATATAACCCCCTGGAGTACACTTATTTTAAAATATTATTTGTATTCCTTTAGGTGTCTCCCTTCAGTTTTTATTTTTTGTCTGTCTCCAGGGTTCTGCATACATTTTCATCTTTCATTAGTAGTTAATTTCAAAATGCAATTAAAAAAAATTCCATTGAGAATAGCAGGCAATAACTGGCTTCTTTGTGTTCAATGCTTACTAAAGAGCAGGAAATATACTTTTTAACTAAGAATGTTTAGAATGAAGGACAAAGAGAGAATCTTTGGGTACATTATTGAATATTTTAGCATTAATGTAACACAGTGTATGAATGAATCATTAAATCATGTCTCTGTCTTTTAGATTGTTTTTAGCAATAATTATTAATGCAATCAAAAGGAAAAGTTTTGATCCCTTGGTTATTTATAAATAAAAACATTCATCATATTTCAGGTTCTCTTAGGTTAACAAAATACTGGATTATTTTACTCTGTGTTTAAACCTGAGCATTGAGTGGTGTACCTAGAACTTGGCCCCATTAGGTTAAGTACCCTGTATAAAAAAGGATTCAGGAGGGTTTGACCAAAAATGCAGGACACTTCCTCAAAGCATTCCACAAACTATGCACGAGAGTCATTTCTGCAACTTCAGAATGTTTGTGGCATAGCCCAGAGTATCAAGGTATGGCAGCTTCTAATTACCAACATTTCAGTTTTTATAAGAGCAAATTATTGTGGTGAGGCATGAAGCAGGAAATTTTTAAAAAGCATGGAAATCTTAAGAGCACGTAAGATAACATTCCCAGGAAGCTGCTGATGACCGTATTGATAATAAAAGGGAAAACTAATGACATATAATATTGAATCTTGTTTTTTGTTTGTTTGTTTGAGACGGAGTTTTGCTCTTGTTACCCAACATGGAGTGCAATGGCGCGATCTCGGCTCACCACAACCTCCGCCTCCTGGGTTCAGGCAATTCTCCTGCCTCAGCCTCCTGAGTAGCTCGGATTACAGGCACGCGCCACCATGCCCAGCTAATTTTTTTGTATTTTTAGTAGAGACGGGGTTTCACCATGTTGACCAGGATGGTCTCGATCTCTTGACCTCGTGATCCACCCGCCTCGGTCTCCCAAAGTGCTGGGATTACAGGCTTGAGCCACCGTGCCCGGCCAATATTGAGTCTTAACAGCTGACCAGGCATCATGTAGAGATAGTAGATAGTTATTGTCAACTAAAATTTTCTGCTCTATTATTCTGTGGTGAGAAGTTACCATATTTACGTCCTGGGATATGATGTATTATTTGTAAACTTCAGTCCAGCAATAATAGTAACAAGCTTTCATAAATATAATCTTCAATACTGACAGTGTACAAGTTTTTAAAGTTGTTGACCAAATATTTTATGGTAATTGTATTTTTAACAATTATATTATTTTAACTGTAGCAACTCAACTTTTAAATCTTTACCCTTAAAATTTCTCCATCATCATTTTAGTTTCAAGTAGAGATGATAACTCTGCATTTATTCATTCAACCATTATTTCAGCTTTATATTCTCTCCCCAACCTCTCTTTTTAATGTTCATTTATCATTCAATGTACACTGTAGGTCAAGAATAATGGTGGCACACATATTATTTTATTAAATAGTTTTAATTTTCACAATAATAACTAATCCTCATAAAGCTATAGGAAGTAAACAAATCATCAATGGTGACATTAAAACAAGAAGGAAGATAGCACATACATTTTAAATAAACAAACTTGGATTGTGAACATGAAGGGAGCTTTGCATTTCCATAAGAAAAAACAAAGACAATATTTTTACAGAAAGAAAAGCAGGAACGAACAATTCTTAGCATGTAAAATTCTAATCACATTGCTCTCGCTACTATTTTAAAGCTATAAAGCAAGAATCTGTTAAATGTTACTATGGGAGCTGATTAAAAATTGACACAGACCATAGGCATTTGATGGCTGGCCTCCACACTACTCTTTGTTTCTTCCTGAAGAATGTATGACGAGGAAACCTTGTTGAATGAAATCTAGGCCAGGCAAACATATGGCAGTGGGATATCTTTTAGATGAGGTAATTTTAAACAGATTTCTCAGAGAATAATTTTTTTTTCCCTGCAAACTTTTATAACAGTACCCTTTAAATCTGGTCATGACAAACTGGAGAAAATTATCCTCTAAAACCTGAGAATATGCTCAATTCTGTTCTCTGAAATCAATTCTGGGAAGATATCCATATCATTTTGGAATAGCAAACAGATTTGTCTGGTGGACTTTTGCCAGGAAAAAAAATAGTGTAGGCATGTTGTGCTTTATTGTGGAAACACGAAGCATTCCTCTCTGCTATTGATATGTGAACAGGAAAATGAGGCATCTTTGCAATTATCACCTCCCCTTTAAGCTGATATATCATTCTGTTTACATCACAGCATACATGTTCACATCAGCTGAAATGTTATCCTAGGGTATTACTAGGCATATGGTTATACTCTTATTTCAAAAAAACAAAACAAAGCACCAATTTATCACAGAGCAATCAGCATTTTAGCTATTACTTCAATCTTGCCAAAATCCCACATTAATATTACTTTGATAATATGAATAGGTTAAATTTTATTGAACAAACAAGACTATTACAATTGCTTAATTATGTATTTATTTAATACTTAAACATTATCATTACAATGGGTAACATTAGCAATAACAATGAGCAGATCATGGTCTTTTTCAAGAAGATAGCCATTGTGTTCACCTTCCATTATTAAATATAAAATTCTTCCATTACATTATTTATTCCTTAAAGGAGTCCCATAATGTGTGCATTGTACCATCTTCCATTTGAGGACACTGAAGTACAGAGAGGTTAAGCAATGTGCCCAAAGTCACACAGACAACAATCAGCAGAGCTAGGATTTAAACTCAAACTTTATGTATGTTAAAGCAATAGGAGGAGGTTTGTTGAATAAAGTGGTATATATTTTGCAAACTACTTAGGCATGATTCAATGGGAAGATATATTTCTGATATGTGGAATAATGTGGGGACCAAAGAGCAACCCTAGAGCTGAAGATAGGCAGGAAACAAATGTATATGGGCAGCCTGAAATGATAAAACATAAAGGGTGTAGAGAAAGCTATAAAACTCAAACAATAAAAATACTGTCTTATAATAAAATTAATTAGCATCAAAGAGTAATGCAGTTTCTTGGAAAAAAATATCTCTAAAGTTTTGAGGGAAATACATTACTTGAGGAAGATGACCAAGCTATTATTTACGAATGAAGGCAATTGAAAGACAGTCTTAGGAATATGAGGAATGAGGAAAAAAATTATGACTCCCATAATCATCCTGGAAA
The DNA here is from genome assembly GCF_049354715.1 of Callithrix jacchus. Taxonomy (NCBI): domain Eukaryota; kingdom Metazoa; phylum Chordata; class Mammalia; order Primates; family Cebidae; genus Callithrix; species Callithrix jacchus. The sequence goes on along the minus strand of NC_133504.1, from coordinate 83,078,143 downwards.
GAAAAAGCCTTGAAAAATTACGCCAACTGAGAAAGAAATCGGAAAAGAACTCGAGATTGAAGAAGGGGAAGCATAATCAAAAGAAATGGGCAATAAAGCCAGTGAAACTTATTGTCTAAAAGTTGTAGACATTATTCCTAAATAATGCAGCTGTGGATATGGTTCAGCTGTGTCCCTACACAAATCTCATCTTGAACTGTAGCTCCCATAATTATCAAGTGTTGTGGGAGGGACCCAGTGGGAGGTAACTGGATCATGAGAGCAGGTTTTTCCTGTGCTGTTCTCGGGACAGTAAGTGTCACAAGATCTGATGGTTTTATAAAGGGAAATTCCCGTGTACACACTTTCTTGACTGTCACCATGTAAAACGTGACTTTGCTCCTCCTTTACCTTCTACCATGATTGTGAGGCATCCATAGCCATGTGAAACTGTGAGTCTATTAAACCTATTTTTCTTTATAAATTACCCAGTTTGATGTATTTCTTCACAGCAGTATAAATATAGACTAATACAGCTGTCAAATTGTTCATAAAAGCCATGGTACTCTTCCAGGTGTGGTGACTCATACCTGTAATCCCAGCACTTTGAGAGGCGGAGGAAGGTGTATCACCTGAGGTCAGGAGTTTGAGACCAGCCTGGCAAGATGATCAAACCCTGTCTTTACTAAAAATACAAAAAACTAGCTGGGCATGGTGACATGCACCTGTAATCCCAGCTACTAGGTAGGCTGAGACAGGAGAATCACTTGAACCCAGGAGGCAGAGGTTGCAGTGAGTTGAGATTGTGCCATTGCACTCCAGCCTGGGCAATAAGAGTGAAACTTTGTCTTGGGGGGTGGAAGTAATGGTACATATTGTAAAGTAGTAATAAAATATGGAAGTAATTTTTAAATTATTCCAATAACAACAGCAAAAAGAAAGTACGAGAGAGGCAACTAGGTATAAAATGAAGTTTTTATATTAAAATGAGGGAATGAGTAGTTATTGTTTCTTGATTTATAATGTTAGAGAAGTATATGTTCCCAGTTTAAAAAGTATGTAGATAACTATTAATAGAGTTAAAAACAAGATATAGAACATTTGAGTCTTTAGAGAAAAAGCATGAGCTAAGAAACCATGCTCAATACATGAAGATAAAAACAAAAACAGAAATATAAGAAAATATACAATAGGATTATGAATAAATGAAATTGTCAGTTTTTATTATAAATATGATTGAGTTCAAAGTCTTATTAAAAGACTCAGTTTAATGAAATAAATTATAAAATAATTCAATGACATTCTACTTATGAGACACACAATAAAATATTAATCTAAGAAGGCTAAAGTAAACATTGCAAATATTATCCAGGGATCAAAACCACAAAAAACCAAGAACAACAATATTAATAACAGATGATATAAAAATAGAAGGCAACAAGGCTTAAAAATAGCAAAAAGAATTCCTTTTATTGGCAAGTCCAACCTACAGTTTAAATACAGAGATAATGAACATTCATGCTTTGAATAACATAATTCCAAAATCTGCAAAGCAAAATTTGTTAGAAGTTTGAAACAGTAAAAGAGAATATGTTACAAGCAAAGAAAGATTTTTACTCTGATCACTTTTATGTCATGTAGACAAAATATGTATAAATAATTTTAGTAAATCTGCAAATAAATTTTATATTAAAATGATTCTACTTTTTTCTCTTTTTAAAATATTTTATTGCACTTTAGATTTTGGGGTCCATGTGAAGAACATGCAGGATTGTTGTATAGGTACACACACAGCAATGTGGTTTGCTGCCTTCCTCCCCATCACCTATATCTGGCATTTCTCCCCATGTTATCCCTCCTCAACTCCCCACCCTCTGCTGTCCCTCCCCTAGTTACCCCACCAACAGACCTCAGTGTGTGATGTTCCCCTCCCTGTGCCCATGTGTTCTCATTGTTCAACACCCGCCTACAAGTGAGAACATGTGGTGTTTGATTTTCTGTTCTTGTGTCAGTTTGCTGAGAATGATGGTTTCCAGATTCATCCATGTCCCTACAAAGGGCATGAACTCATTGTTTTTTATGGCTGCATAGTATTCCATGGTGTATATGTGCCACATTTTCCCTGTCCAATCTATCATCAATGGGCATTTAGGTTCTTCTTTAAGATTCTCCTCAGCTACCAATTATCAATTATTTTCTCGCAACGTAGGCTTCTGTATTTGTCCAGTACTTAACACATCCATCATGTAAGACTACTTTTAAATATGAGAAGGGCCAGTGAACAGAAGATCCACTGGTAAGTAATATGTTTCATCATCTTAAAGAGTGGGAGAGGTTAGGTGTCATAGAAAAATTATAAAAAGCAAATATATTTTTCAGTTTCAAAGATGTTTTGTTATAATGTGTGGTGGGACAAAGCATAATGTAAATGAAATGGTATTAAGCATAAAATAATTCACTCTGTAAAACTTTCAGATGCTACACTGGGCGATGTGTGGAGAATGTAAATAATATTTACTATAGCAAAAGAGATATCATTGTATTATTTTTTCAATCCAATATTTTATCTATTTTTAAGCTTCCTTTCATATTGGGGATGGACTATCTTTTTCAAACAAGGAATCCTTTTACACTCATTTCCTATGATCTTTGACTGCTGGATGTTGAACCAGTGTAAAAATATCAACAACAGTCAGACACCGAGAAACCAAGTTAAATTGTCTGATTAATGAACTTAAAATAAGAACATATCAGACAGTACCAGGTAAGACAAGCAGACAAAGAACCAGATCAGTTTAGAACAGTCAGTCGTTACCCCTGGATCCTAAGTGAGGAGAGGCTATAATCAGATATCAGAAATGTATCTTATATTCCTTGTAGTTACTTTGTTACTTTGTATATAACCAGGGGTAGTAACATATTTAATTCTTGCATTTTTTGTTTTGTTTCATTTTGTTTTGTTTTTGAGAAATAGTCTGGCTCTGTGGCTCAGGCTAGAGTGCAGTGGTGTGATCTTGGCTCACTGCATCCTCCACCTCCTGGACTCAAGCTCTCTTCCCACCTCAGTCTCCCAAGTAGCTGAGACTACAGGCACCTGCCACCATGCCCAGTTAATTTTTGTGTTTTTTGTAGAGGTATGGTTTTACCATGTTGCTCAGGCTGGTCTCAAACTCCCAAACTCAAGTGATCTCCCCGCCTTGGCCTCCCAAAGTGCTGAAATTACAGGCATGAGCCGCTGCACCGGCCTTCAGTTCTTAACTAGAGTTTAATGTAGTGAGAATTAAAATATTTGTTTTTAAGTGGGGAGATGAACCAAAAGGACCTTCTCTGACTAATAGAGCAACAATTCTACTGCCAAGAGTAAAGAAAAACTAGGTTAATGGCATTCTTTAAAGGATAGTCTAAATGAAGGTTTTTTTCTTAAGGTTTTCATTTTTTGCCTCATTTCATAAACAAAGACAAAGAAGAAAGTTTCTAGATTAATTATTTCACATTTAAGAACTGATTAGATAGTAATGTTTGTGGAAAATAGTCTTTTCTGGCATGTAGCATCTGGTTATTTGTTGGGTCTGGCAATTAAGTGAATGATGTGAACATCATTTTTTTAAGGCTATAAAATCTCAATCCATTCATTCTCTCTGACACCAGTGCTGCCAAATTGAGAATATTCTAGAAAGATGTATTCTCTGAGGCTCTGACTAGAAACTTAAAGCAAAAGAAATCACAACAAAGTTTCAAAGTCTGAATTTAATATTTCTCACTGTAGAAAGAGAGCTAATTTTAGAAAATGCTAAAGCAAATTATTCATTTATTATATACTGGGTTAGGAATAGGGTATCTTATATAGTTTAAAGTCATCATCTTGCAGAATTTCAAGTTACAGCATTTGAGAGCTATAACCTTCTTCACTTGGAACAGGTTGCTAATTATTTCCATATAATGAAAGGTATGGGAGTTGGAAGAAAAATCTTCATTCTGAAAAACTTTTGCTTGATAGGTAAAATCCATATTATTCTATACCAATATCTTATTGTATACATATGGTATACTTATATTACATGATAGTAAAGAAAAGACAGAAACGTTCTGCCTGTACTAGATATACATTTCAACTTAGTTTATATAAAGTATTTGGTTCTGTAAGAGGGAATATGAAATTGAATTTATCAATACAATGAGTTATATTTTAAAACCTTTTATTCCAAATTCTCTCTACAAATATATTTTTATGTTGTAGGGTCAATTGAAAAACTACAATAAGTGAATTTGTAGTTAATTAGGTAAATTTTCAAAAACACATTTATTTATTTTTATTTATTTATTTTTTTTGAGATGGGGTCTCACTCTGTCACCCAGCTCAATGCAACCTCCCAGGTTCAAGCAACTCTCTGGTTTCAGCCTCCAAGTGGCTGGGATTATAGGCACGTAACACCTCACCTGGCTAATTTTTGTATTATTAGTAGAGACTGGGCTTCACCATGTTGTTTAGGCTGGTCTCAAACTCCTGACCTCATAGGATCTGTCCTCCTTGGACTCCCAAAGTGCTGTGATTACAGGCATAAGCCACTGCACCCAGCCAACACATTGATTCTTGAGTACACATGTTTCGCTATGTATATATGATAAAAAGTAATTGTCACTATTTCTGTTTCTAATTGTTACATTGACATTCTCTACTCTCTTCCAACTCCATTATTAAATAAAAGAAAGCTTTGCAGGTATAGGCTTCTTGTAACTTATTCAAAGTTACTAGTTATTTCTTGCATTAATTCTTTTGTTAGATTAAAACCACTTCATATATAACCATCCAACCCACGCTTTCTTCACAATTTAAAAAGTAGTATTTACACTGGCAAATCTTTCAACTACCATCTACTAAATTGAATGTGTCCCTCAATGACGGTTCAATGGTGTAACCATTTTCTAATATGTACTTTACTAGCATGCCATAATGTATAATCCTAGAGAACTAAGAGGAATTTATGGTAAAATGGCATGAAATTAACTTGATAAGGCTTTCCATTCATCTTCAATATATATACTTTTTTCTATTTAAACACTGGTAACCCTGCTTCCAAAGTGTGGAATAAGAGAAGCGTTTTCTTACTCTGGTTAAACGATGTCCTCATATTGTAGATTTTTCTGAGAAACTGTACACCTCTGTGTTTGACTCTTCAATGTGCTCAGGAAATATTGTAGGAAAAATGCGTTCCTTGTATTATTGACCACAACTGACATATTTTAAGTTGGCTATTACATAGGACTTTAAGGAATGGATTGTGTTGTTTTTTGTTTTTTTCCTCCTTTAGAGAAGACTATTGAGCTTAGAGAGAAATATCTTTAAAAAAATGTTTAAACTGGTTTTTAAAGTGTTCCAGTATTTTAATTCTAATTATTTTAAGAAAATAATAGAGGAATAGTTTCATTCTCAAGGTAAACACCTGTATACATGTAAAACTGTTAATATGGCATATATAACTTTAAATACAGGGCAATTTTTCTTTAAATAATATGCACTATTTCCTTCTGTTTCTTTAATCATTTTAAACAGAAAGAGAACTGGAGTTCAGGACCAGTGTTTAATTTAAAGAGAGGAAATCAAATATTATCAATGGTGAGGTAACTTGTAGACAATTCCATAATGCTATATAATAAAAATAAAACTTATGAATGTATCATTTAATTTGGAAAAATACTTATTGCTTATATGCTTCTTTATATACATTTCTTCCTGAACTCTGCAGTAAAACCAACAAATAATAATTAACAACAATGACAAAAATACTGCAATCTGAAATGAAACTGAAAAAAACTGAAGGACACAGAAACTTTAGTACTATAATTGAGCAAATTTGGGAAGGCAAAGAGAATAAAAAAATATATAGCCAAAGTAATCTATTCAGTAATTTATTCACTGTGGCTTGTCATTTGGGAAGTATATTTTATGTCCTCCTTCCCCTTTTCATACATATGGGCCAAGTTTAAGATTTTATCAAAATTGTTAGCTGATTTTGTGTCAACTTCAAGGTATTAATAAAAATCTTTTAAAAATATGCTCATGCCTTAAGAAATGAATGTTTCATTTTAAATTTATATCTTTTGTAAAGGGCCTTACTATATGTATTTTAGTATTGTGTTTTCCTTGATCATCACCTGGCCTTTAAACTACCTTTAAAGTTTAAAAGCCAGAGGATGATCAAAGAAAACACAGTCTTACCCAAACTTACATGAGTAATGTTGTTCAAGGTCTTATTTGTTTCAAGTCAAGCATTATGACTTAGTAAATGTTCTGAAGTTTGGAACCAGAAGAGTTGAATGGACCGAATTCTTCACTTACCAAATGTTAGGTTTTACCGTTCCTGTTTCTCCTGTTCCAATTTTAAACTCTCTGCCAATAGAGATGCTCCTTGACTTACGATGAGGTTGACCTGATAAACACATCATAAGTTGAAAATATCATTAAGTAAAAAATACAGTTAATTCATCTAACCTGCCAAACATCATAGCTCATCCTAGCCTACCTTAAATGTGCTCAGTACACTTACATTAGTGTACAGTTGGGGAAAGTCATTTAACACATAGCCTATTTTATAATAACCTGTTGAGTATTTCACATAATTTATTGAATTCTGTACAAAAGTGAAAAACAGTTTCGCATCATTGTATAGCTGAAAAATGATAAGTCAGAGCATTATAAGTTGGGGATCTTCTGCATTTCTGCTGTGTAGGGGACACATTGTAGTGAGTGCTTTTGTCACTCTTTCCATGCCACATTTACTCTTTCCTGTGTAGTGAATAGTGGGTACTTCCTGTGGAGAGCAAGTAGAAAACAATTCAATTATTAGGGGTCATAATGATCCTATCTTTTGGCCTCCAGCAAGTGTACTGGCTTTTGGAGGAGTGCTGTCCTCTGACCCCATGCCATACGCTGACCAATGCAGGGTCTGTCATCCCCCCCAGGGGAGGCCTGCAGTTCTCCAGCTTCTGTGAGTGGATGTGTTCAATGCATACAGCAAACGAGTAGGATGTTTGTTTCCAGCTGCCCTCTCCAGTCCAGGTAAACCAGCAATAATACCTTAACCCACACCAGGATTCTTGAAGAACATGAAGGTTTTGATCAAATGGACCCTTTGACTCTGACATTAACAAGTGACTTAATCTTTTGAAGACCACATTCCTCAGCCATAAACGGTAAACTTTAATGGGCAACTTCACAAGTTATTGTTAAGGTTAATTGCAGTACTGAATCCCTTTCCTATTATATTTGAGGAATTATATTCAGTTTTATATTATTATCTCATTAATCTCTTGTAACAGCCCCGTGAATTAGGAATTATTGTAACTATTTCAAACATGAAAGAACAAAATTACTAGAGAGTTTAAGTAATTTGAAAAGAATACTAGTTAGAAACAGATTCAAAGTCATGTCTGTTTCAAAAGGCTGAGTTTTGCTCATATCAAGTAATACATCATATGTGAAAAAGTCTCTTGGAATTATAAAGTTTTATATTAAATAATATTTTCAAATAAACTAGATATATATTTAGTTCAACCTCTCTTTTGAACTCCAAACATCCAACGTTATATAATTATAATCTATTTTGTTTTTTGTTTTTTGAGGCAAATTCTCACTCTGTCACCCAGGCTGGAGTGCAGTGGCTTGACCTTAGCTTACTGCAACCTTCATCTCCTGGGTTCAAGCAATTCTCCTGCATCAGCCTACTGAGTAGCTGGGATTACAGGTATTATGTGCCATCATGCCCAGCTAATTTTTGTATTTCTAGTAGAGACAAGGTTTTACAATGTTGGCCAGTCTGGTCTCAAATTCCTCACCTCAGGTGATCTTCTCGCCTTGGCCTCCCAAAGTTCTGGGATTACAGGTGTGAGCCACCACACCCAACGAATCTGTTTAAATTTATGTAACTACAAACCATTATATATTGAATATCCTATTTAAAAAATATCATTTCATGTTTATGTAACCCTGCTAATGGTGTCACATTTATATTCTTTTTAAATGAGAAATAAAAATTAGCATTTTTCAGGGGTGGGAAAACAGGGTCTTGCTTTGTCCCGCAGGCTGGAGTGCAGTGGTGCAATCATGGCTCACTGCAACCTCCACACACTGGGCTCAGGTGATCCTCCCAGTTTAGCCTCCAGAGTAGCTGGGACTACAAGTGTGTGCCATCAGGCCTGGCTAATTTTTCTATTCTTAATAGGGTTTTGCCATGATACCCAGGCTGGTCTTGAACTCCTGGGGTGAATGAACTGCCCACATTGGCCTCCCAAGGTGCTGGAATTATAGGTGTGAGCCACCATGCATAGCTGAGCATTTTCTTATACAAAAATAATTTAATCATAATTAGGAAAAAAATCTATGCCTAATCTTTTAATATCTTTGAAAACATAGAAAAGCACAAAATGTCAAAATTATCAACATTCCCATCATCAAAATGACCATTTTAATGTCAGAAAAGTGCATATTGAAAGAGTAATGTAAGTGTAATGATAGCATCATGTACTCCCTTTAAATTTGCTTTTTTTCTTAAAATTTTTTTCCCTTATTTCAATAGCTTTTAGGGTACAAGTGGTTTTTGGTTACATGGCTGAGTTATATATTGGTGAATTCTGAGATTTTAGTGTACCCATCATCTGAGGAGTGTATGTTGAACCCAATATGTAATTTTTTACCCCACAACCTCCTTCTACCTTCCCCATTCTGAGTCTCCAAGATCCATTATATCACTCTGCATGCCGTAGCATATGCATAGCTTAGCTCCTATTTATTATAATTTTATTTTTCAGTAGATAATATTTAACTTTTCTCATGTCAATAGATATATTATTCTAATTTTTATGATATTTAAACTATGCATTATAGCTTGTCCTCTAATGCAGGTATTTAGGTTGTTTTAGAATAGTAAACAATATAAAGAGATACATTTTTATACAGTATGCAGATTCTTGTCCACTTTACTGATCATTTCTGTTGGATTAACTTGTAGAAAAAGATTTTCTAGGTTAAAAGGTATGAATACTTTAAAGTTTTTAAAAAATATATCTCTTGCTAAGTTGTTTGATGAAACTATTGAAACAATTTATTCTCCCACCCCTTGCTCCTTGACAGTGTAAAAAGGTGCCATTTAGTTTCATAGAATAAAAAACTGTATCTGATTTAATTCATTTATTTATTAAATTTTATTATTATATATGTTTACTGACCAGTTTTTCTTTTTTACAAATTACATGTTAACCATCTTTACCTATTAGCATACTCATTAATTTATATTGATTTATAAAATATAGTAAGGTTTATGTGACTAATATCTTTAGTTTGTTTTTACATTTTATTTGTGGTCATTTTGGAGGTACAAATGTTTTAAGTTTTAATGTTGTTAAATCTATAATGTTTCCCTTCAATGGTCTTTGACTTTACTATTTTGTCTCAAAAGTCCTGTTCCACTCCACAGTTATATAAATGCTCACCTACATTTTCTTTCAGTTCTTTGTTTGCTTCATTTCATCATTGCCTTAGTCCATTTTTGTTCCTGTAACAATATCTGAGGCTGGGTAATTTATAATGAACAGAAATTTATTGGCTCACAGTTCTGTAGGCTGGAAAGTCCAGGATTCAGGAATTGGCATCTTGTGAGGGCCTTCTTGCTTCATCATTCTCTGTTGGAAGGTGGAAGGGCAAGAGAGGATATTAGAGTGAACCTGCGGCCTTAAGCCTTTTTTATAATTGATATTAATTCTTTTAGGAATGCAGAGCCCTTATGACACAAAGACCACTCCTTAGACCCCAACTCCCAACACTGCTATGTCAGAGTTTAAGTTAAACATGCTCTTTGGGGAACATATTCAAACCATAGCATTCATTAAGCTTTTTTATTTTACACGTGTTTTACTGGAAATAACAAATCTATTCATAAATCTCTGTTTTAGATTCTGAATCAGCCATATCTTTGAATAAGTCTCATGGTGACTAGTTTGGTGAAGACAAGCTTCATGTTGTTTATAGTCTCCCCAAATTTCAAGAAATGTTAGCATATTAATGGAAAAGACAGCTTTTCCCACCTCTGTAAAAAGAATATTAGCTGAGTTATAGAAATAAAATTAATAATGAGATATATAATAATTATTAGTACTATGTTTAATGATTACATGTATCATGAAATCCTTATTCTCCTGGTGTCTGATTATCTTTATAAAACTCATACTCAGTATCATTGGAGCATAGTTAAGATGGAAATTGGGTGACCTTTGATGCACTAGAAGCTACAACCTCTGTGCTGTCACTCACCTCAAGGTCATGCTCCTTTTAATTCTTTGGCATTTATTGACTTGCTCCATAATACAATGCACATTTTAAAAAAATATTGCTTACTTTTTTATGGTAACTATTATTTTTCTTCTGCTAACATCCTGTGTCCTTATTTTCACCTTTTTATCTTGATAGAACAGGTTTACAATTATCTAAAGAACCATAACCTGGTTGCATCTTTTGAGTACTTAACCATAGTCCACTTAGAAAACAGAAATGACATTACATATTTAAAAAGAGAAAATTTAATATGAAGAATTATTAGTGAGGGATATAATTGCTACTTAATTGAAAGGGTAAAAAGAAATTGTAAGCTGTTATGGAGGGAGTAACTCCAAGAAATAGCTACTGCCCTTGGGGAAGAGACAGAAATTATTAAAACTTAGAAGCTTAAAGGAGAGCTCCCAGGGTCTGGGAACCAGACCTTGGAAAGAGGAGCACAAGCCAGCTGGAGCTAATGCATCCAGAGAGCAATGCGTGATGAAGCTGGTTCTACAGGTGCTGGAAAAAGCGAAACCAGGATTTTGTATTTTCTATGACAAGGAACTGCTCTTGTTTGGGTAAAAAAAAAAAAGTATTACTAGGCTGATACAGAAGTGAGGAAGTCAGGAAGACCACAGGAAACAAATAGGAATGTGCAAGTCCCTCTTCCCTCTTCCAGGTTCCCAATTTCCTTCAGTGCCGCCTATTGTTAGAGTCTAACACTGATCTATCTAGCAAAGCAGAAATGTAGGTTGAAGTCTGAGCTTCAATATCAGAATGCAGATAAGAAAAGGGTAGATCTGGAGCATGTCTTAGTCTGGGCTGCTATAGCAAAATACAAAATTATAAGTGGGTAATTTATAAAGAATAGAAATTTATTACTCATAGTTCTGGAGGGTGGTAAGTCCAAAATCAAGATGCTAGCAGATGTAGTGTCTGATGAGGGTCTGCTTTTATAAATGATGCCTTCTATATGTCTTCTCCTGGCAGAAGAGGCAAAGAGCCTTCTTCAGGCATCTTTTATAAGGGCACTAGTTCCATTCACAAGGGCACCACCCTCATGACTTACTTATCTTCTAAAGCCTCACTCTTAATATCAATACATTAGGGATTAAGTTTCAACACATGAATTTTGGAGAGAAACTTTCAGACCATAGCAGAGCCCTATGACAATAGCTTAATAATTGGCATTGGGAAATCTTCCCTGTACTACTCACTAATTTTTCCTCATTCTTTTTTTTTATACTTTTAGAATCCTTAACACTGAACTCTCATACTCCCCATCCATACCCACATATCATGCCCATCTCTTACTTTGCAAAATTCCTGATTACAGTGCTACTTGTGACTCCTAGTTACTTCTTTGTGATACCTTTTGTTAAATGTTCCATAAACACATGTATTACTTTATAGGAAATCACCTTAATCTCCAGTACGGAAAAAAAAATGGGCTTAGGGTTGAATATTATTTCTGAAGTTCTTACGCGATTGATGATATCATAGAATAGAGTATTGAGTAATGTGATAAGGCAGTGATCAAACAAAACTATCAGCAATTTCCTGGTGTTAATTATCTGGACAAAATATGTACTTCTGTGTGAATAAAAATGTGAATCAATCAAAGTATGTGTGTAATTTTCTCACTGTGTTAGGGCATCAATTTCTTCTACCTATGGAGTTCTAGCTAGAGAAAAAGACAATAAGGCACAGAGTGAATGGTTTCCATAGAGGAACATGATATGTATGTAATAGCAGAGAACCTCTCATGGAAAAAAATTCCAGCCCTCATACAAAGTAAATAACAAAGGTCATTAGCAGCTAAACTCATAAAGTGCAATAAAATGATAAAAATATAACAAAGCTGTCACAATTATCAGATCAATTTATCCAAAAACTTTTCTAATCCTTTTCACATACATTATTTGACCAAAATACCCAGATGCAGTTATTGCAGGAAATTTCCAAGTCTGTTGGCAAAAACTCAGAAGACTTTGGCCCACTGAAAACCTTACTGTATTAGCAGAAGCTGTGTAAATGGGCCATTCTGTACTTATAAGCCAACACCTACTGGCTTTAGTTCAGTTTTTAAGTGCCTCCAAGGGAAATTTCTTACAGGTTTTTATTGACTATGAATTGCTCTTCCTGTTTAACCAGAGCACATGATTTGTAAAATACAATGGGTATATAGCTAACCATTTCTCAACTACAGAAGGGAGGTCGATACCTTTACTAAACATGGAGGTAAAATCTGACACTTTTTCCATTAAGAGACCATTTTGTTTTTTATGAAAAAGAGGAATATATGCAGGTTATATCACATAAAAATATTTTGTTGCTCAGAAAATAAGAAACACCACATTCTTTAATACTTTAAAATGATTTAAAATAATAGCATTCAGCTGATGGTTAATTAGCACATAATTAATTGGTGCCTTAAGACTCTGTAAATAAATCAGGTCTAGATACTCACTTGTATCAAAATACACAGTTAAATACAGGAAAATAGACAGAAAACTGTACTATTTATAAAAGCTGTTCGATATAAAGCAAAAGTTTTGAAAGTATTATTTCACCTGCTATTGCTGTTACATAGTTCTTTAAAAATGTAAACTTCTTTATAAGAAAAATTTTTTTTAGCTTTGAGGAGGAATCTGAGGAAGGCAGCAAAACACACTGCCATGTGTGTACCTATGCAAATGTCTTGCATGTTCTGCACATGTACCCCAAAACCTAAAATGCAATAAAAAATATGCATTTATTTTTATATAATCCTAATCATCAATAGGAATAAATGCCTACTGAGACCATAGCACAAAAGTGAACCAACATAGTCCACTTAGTTGGTTATAAATTTGGGATAGCTATGTATATTAATACAGTGACTTTGGTGTATATCAGAGTATAAATAGAAAAATGCTAAGAACTTGAAACAGAGGAAATTTAATGGTAGAAAACTGATTACAGAGGTCATAAAAAGTTAAGATACCATGAGGCTGGCAAGGCAACTCAGAATTTAACTGCAGGAAGTCACCAACCCTATACTGAAGAACCAAGAGAAGTAGTTTTCCCAAAGTCCAGATCACAGGATCAACCATAAGATGCAATTATAACGGGTCTAGCAGGAGGCATCTGGAGAGTAATAAAGTATTGAAAATGCCACCTGAGGCCTAGAGGCCTAAGTATACTGGCTGCCTCTCCCTTCTTCACTCTCCAATGCCCCACCAGTGCCTTCCTATGTGAGACACAGCCAGAAACCAAGATACAAGAAAATCTGGAATGTGCAGCTGCCCAGGACTCAGTACGCCACACCTCTATAGCCTTCTCTTCCCAGGATACAGAGGTGAGCAAAGAAAATGGCAGAGAGGCTGCCAGTGCAAACACATCCAGGAAGAGCTAAGGTTATTCAGTAAACTGTATAACTTATGAGCCAAAGGCAAATGTTTCATGTATCCCCCTTATATTAACACTTTTTTAGTCATTGAACATTCAGATTATGGTAATAAAGTTTCTAGGAAGTCTAGCCTTTTCCTTATACACTACTTAAATTTTTTAAAGGAGTAAATATTGATTTTATAAAATATGGTGAGAAAAAAAGCATATACTTTCATCTTCTTTAAATTATTATGCTACTCTCTAAACATTTTAATGCCAATGTGCTCTATTTCTTTTTTGGTTGAAGAGGGGAAAACTCCCTAAAATGAAAGGACAAGAGAAGGCCATAGATCTGAGGACAGACATATTTTTCCTACTGTCCACTACAGAAATCTAAAAGGGTGAAGCAGTTTCCCTGTGATCTGGCTGGCATTATAACTAGAAATTAGAGTGGGTAAAATCATATCTCATACTTGATAGGGAAGGCTGGACAGCAAAAAAGTTGGAAAACAGACTTAGACATTGTGCTACAGTTTCACTGAAAAGAAGAGTATACCTAGAGAAACTGAGTTCTCCTTCAAAGGCTCCAGCTTCTTTGCAAGTCTCTTCAGGCTTTCTGAATTGGGGAAGTGAAATTTTATCAAACATCCTCCAATCAAAACTTCGTATCTGATTAATAGAGTTTTAAGAGCAACCAGGTGGTCAGTGAAAAATTCCAAGGGCCTTCTGTCCTGCAGACATTTGGCCTACATAAATCTCTCTCTTTTGTAGGATGAGTTAACAGATGAAAAAAGTACTGAATGAACTGAGGTCTATGGACATATATTCAACATTAAAATTAATATAATATAAAAATATAGTTGTGAAAAAAATGTATAATTGAAAAAGCTTTACTTCAGGAAAACTGAAATACATTTTTAAAACTTTCTGCATTGACAATAAAAAATACAAGGAATCATAGACCTTATAAAAAGAATGGGTGACTATTTAATAGAAAAGATGGAAATGAAATAGGAAGCTTGGGGAGATAAGAAAATAATGTTATTTTTAGTAGGAAAACAGAAATTCAATAGAAGAATAGAAATGTGCATAAGACATTGAGGGATAGGAAATCAAATCGATGATGTAGTAAACAAACAGTAGATCTAAAATGAAATGGAATATGACAGAAGGATAATTATAAGAGGCATTATTATCAATAGAATTTAAGTTAGTAATCTACTATAAAAAACATTTCTGAATGAGAAAATAAAACAAATAAAAAGTTTAAGCAATGCAAAATACTGTAAAATGGATGAATATATTCTGCAATAAGGGACATCCTAATGGGATTTAAATTTATTTCCTAAATATTTACCAAGAAAAAGTAATGAAAAAAATTTTAGTCATATTCACATAAATTTTATTATTCTTAATTTCTAAAATATAATTAATTAAACAGCCAAGAAACTTAGGTACAAAAGTTTATCCTTAATATGTCTTTGTGTCACTAGTGCCTCAAATTGAACCTGCCTTTTTATTCCCATTTTATAGATGGAGATACGTAATTCGGAAATATTTAAGTAACGTTTTCAAAGTCATGCAATCCTTGCCCACAAATATCTAATTCTCTTAGCATTGCTTTTAGCAGTTTTGTTTTAGTTCTCCTGCTACACACCTTTTTTTCTCCAAATATATAGTTGTATTAGGTAACTACAATAAATAGAGTTACCACTCTTTTTACATATCTGTTGGTTAAATTTAACTTTTAATATATATTTGGAAACCATTCAACTAATGCATTTCTTCTTCCTCCTTTCTTTTGTAATAATTTAATCACCATAGATTAAAGAAGAGGGACTATCAAATGGAATATAGAAAATACGATGCAGAGGGTATCTTTGCCAGACAAGAAGGGGAGTAAATGAAAGTCCTTTCTAGCCAGTAGATTGTGGGAAATGGGAGAGAGGAAAGCAGTAGAAACACCCATATCCACACTTTCTCCCAGCTTCCCACCACTGGGGATGGAGGGTGGAGAATTGTGGGAAGACCAGTGACAGTGAATCTGCAGAAATGTGTTCTTGCACACGCTCAGCCAGGTAGGGATGAAGGCACAGTGCAGTTAGGAGAGAAAGTGTGTAATTTATGACATCTGAGCCTCTCTAGACTCCTTTGTAATATAGAATCGATTCACAAGTTCCTGCATGTCCTGTGGAGGACAGTGAAGTAGCTAAGATGAAAACCAGCTGGCCTGCCATGGGGGCTGCAGTGGGAAGGCTTGAGATGTCTGGAAGTGTGAACTGGGCCAGAGGCTGGAGCTCAACTTTGCTGAGACCTGGAGGGATGGCAGCACAAATAAAGCCAAAGTGGGCTTCAGTCAAAAGGAGAAATTCAGCAGTCCTGGCAGAGCTAAGAGAATAGAACAGAATTCTTCAATGTAGACATTGGCAGGGGAAGAGAGTAATGTACCCAGCACATAAGAAGCAACCCTGAGGACCCCTGAGGACGCAGGGAACAGGTCACAGGAGCTCAAATAATGCTTTCTTACTGTGATTCTGTATCAAGTTGGTGTTGGAGGGAAGGAAAGTATATAAGGGAAAGGAAATCTTAATGACAAGGCATTTCTGTGGAATAAATTGAGTTATTGAAAAGACACAGTTTAAACTGGAAACAACAAGTTTAGTTTAATAAGAGCTCTGATAAAAAGATTAAATCAATTTCAGAAACAAATAACTACATTATCTCTGTGCTGCTGCTGAGTGGCAGCATGGTAATATTTTCATGCAAATTATATGTTTAAACTTCTGATTATCACTCAATCAATATCTTATACTTTCTCAATTTGAAAGATGAATATATTTTCTCCTTTGCCTTTTCTTCCACCTTTCTCTTCCTTTCCTCCTCCCAACAGCTGTCCTGTGTACTTTTACAAATATACACACAAAATAGATAATAATTGCAATATATTTTTCAGCATAATTAAATATTTATCGCTTTTCCTAAAAATCTGATTCTAAAGGTGGAAACTTTGGGAATCCTCTTCCTGTTTGATCTGTGTATTACTTGGAATATATTTTATCCTCCAAATAGAGAGCCAATCAATTCAATTTCCAATCTGGAAGCATCTATATGTTTGGACTCGGGATATCTCACGTTGCTTTTCACTGTCCTGGAGTTTTACTTGGTTGCTCTGTGCACCTACTGGACAGTTGTACGGATAGGAACTCCCTTCATTACTCTCCTTGGTTAGATCTAGTGTCTCTATTTTATGTTCACCCCTCACCTTTTTTTCCAAAGTAAAACCCTTAAGTAAATTACTCAGAAAAGATTTGTGGGAGATAAATATTCTAATGCTTTTTACATATCTTATGGTATCTTTATTTTACCTACAGAATTGTTAATGATGGATGGATATTGGATTTCTGGGCAAAAGTAGATTTCCTACATTTTTTAAAGCATTGTTTCATTGTGTTTTACCTGTAGTATGTCAGGTGGAAAGTGAAATGCCAATGTGATTTTCATTGCTTTGAACATAACTTGTTTTCTTCCTCTTTCTGGATGAGTTTTTTGTTGCCATACTGATGTATCACAATGATAGGTCTAATTATAGGTCTGCTTTCATTTGTCCCGCTATAGCTTGATGATCCCTTTCAATCTGAAGACTCCTTTGTTTTCAGCTGAGAGAAACTTGCTTATTTTATTTATGTCTAAAATGACTTCACCTGTTCAATTTACTGGTTATTTTCTGTTTATTGCATCGCTCAGATTTTCTGATGCCACACTGAAAACTACCCAAATACCTTTCACAAGTGAGGTTAGCACCACACAGAGGAAATACAGGGGAATTCAGTGAAATAAATACAACGCTATGAATAAATATCAGAAATATAATGTTGAGTGAGAGAAGGCAGGCATAAAAAAATACGTGCAATATGATTTCAAATATATAAGGTTACACAATCAAATAAAACTAACTTATGCTGGTAGAATATTGTTAATCTTTACTGGGAAAATAAAGACTAGAAGTAGCAGAAAGGTCGCTGGGTGTCATGCGGCCCTGTTTCCTTACAGGTGCTAATACACAAGTGTGTTATTTGCAAAATTTCTTTCAGCTGTATACTTTGTAAGTATACTTTTTCTGTAACTATCCTTGAATTAAGAGTTTAAAAGAGTAGCAGCAAACTGGTAAAACTAATGTTTGCAATATATTTGACACAAAATATTCATTGTTTAATAGTTCAAAGAGAGCTCTATAAAAACTGAAGAAAAAGAACACTTTAAAAATGTATAAAGGATAAGAATTTTTAAAAATTACCGATGAATACATACAAGTGACTAATAAACATTTTTAAAAGGTTAAAACTTACTGGTGAATGAATAAATGAAAAGTAAAATTTGTATGGCATATAATTTAAGTTGGTAAAACGAGAGAAACTTTCATGTTGGTGAAGTTTTGGAAACATGAACACTGACTACTGCAGAGGGGCCTAATGCTGGTAGAGACTTTCTGGAGGATGAATTGGCTATGACAACCAAATTCCAGTAAAAGTGAGTACTCTGTAGCCTGCTATTAAACTCTAGGAGCTTATCCTTAAGAATTCATTGTGGATGTTTATAAATATTCTACTACATCAATTATTTATCAAAGCCAATTTATCAGAGTTAAATTTTTTTTAACAACTTAGCCCACCAATGAGTGGTAGGTTAATCAATTTATGTTAAAGTTTTACAATAGAATTTTGTGTGGGCTTTAAAATAATGCTGCATATAAATATTTCATTACATTGAAAGATGTTCAGAATATATTATTAAGGAAAAACTTTCAGATATGCATTTCTTCATACTTCCCCCACAAAATGGAACAAAATGGAATAGAATAAGTCAAAATGCTAGGTTTATCTCTCACAGGTATATTATCCATAATTTTATTTTATTTTTTGATACAGGTTCTCACTCGTGCCCAGGCTGGAGTGCAGTGGCATGGTCATGACTTACTGCAGCCTCAACCTCCCAGGCTCATGCAACCCTCCCACCTAGCTGGGACTATAGGCATGTGCCATTACACACAAATTGCTTTGTTAGCTTTACCTTTTGTAGAGACAGGGTATCACAATGTTGCCTACGCTTGCTTCAGTTTGCTTATTTTATTTTGCTTTCTAAATTTTCAAATGTTTCTACAAGGAACAAAAAAGTAATTATTATATTCAAAAGATAAAGCATCTTCTAAAAATATTGACATTTTGCTTTAAAAGATACGTTATTCATATTCACAGAACTTTTTTGCCTTTCTATGAGAAAGTGTTGACTATTTTCATTCATAAAGTTTCTAATGCTGACTAAAATCATTTTAATTACTGTATTTTAAATAATTGTTTTATTTCATTCAAACTTAAGTAATTATGTTTTGAGAAAGAGTAAGAAACAAATAAAGAAAGAAAATCTTGTCTAATTTACAGAGAAAACGTCAAATTATATAATCTCAGCACAGAAGCAATGAGCAGACAGATCAATTTTGGGTTTCTCTGCCAATTAACCATAAATACTCCATTCAGTTCCTGAGCTACGTGCAGAGACCAGATATGACACTGACTACTCATATGCAGGCTAGAGAAAAGCAGGATGACTCACCAGGCTTTGGAACCTCTCCATTTTCCTTAGATGATTTAAGATTTCATCAATGGCATACGTCAGGCCCTAGAGGGAATGAGGTTCCTAAGTAAAAGCTAAAGATTTACTTATACAATCTTAGTAACGGTAGAAAGTGTGATATTGAAAGTTAAGTATTATAATTGGAAGTATAATTTTCTTTAGACTTTTTGCAGCATATACATTTCACTTAATTTTCCATTCACATGCAATAAAACTACTGATGTAAAACAGTTGTGCTATTGCATGGATGCTTTTAAAAGTGTATTCTACAAGTGCTAAAAACCAAGATAGTCTCTTGGGAGAGGCAAGAGAGAAAGTGCTAGAACCAATATTCATGAGGGCAGTTCTTAGAAATCTGTATATTCCAAAATAGTAGTTAGCAATGCTAAATCAGCCAGTTATATGATGTTTTCCCTGAATTATCTTTTTCTGCCCTCTAATTCTGTAAACTATACTAACTATGTACATATAGTCTAATTTATCCCAACTTTCAAATAGTGAACCTAACATTTAATCTCAATCTACATTTGGGTAGCATGTATGAATCTCAGTCTATGAAATGTTTTACTTTCTATATTACTTAAGATTCATTTTTATCTCCCATTTTGTCAGCTACAAGAAATTTGATCTCAGTTAGTTTAGGGTTTACCTACTCCTGGACCTCAGCTCTCATTAAGTTCCCAGAGGCTGACAGAGTGCCAAGTCACAGGACGGGAGGGCATCTGTTACTCAGTGTCTCCCTCTGTCCAGATGGCACTGTTGGGATGTGTTTATTCCCATCTGGTCGTTAGTCATTGGTCTCTGTAGGTAGATGCTGAGTCATCCTTTGACCTAGGCACTAGGCTTTTTCTATTTTTCATCTACTTTTCTGCCCTTTTCATACTCTTTTGGGTTTTAGTAAACTATGGATCTGACCAGGGTCATCATCACTTTGATGTTACTCTGAGATGTATAGAATCATACTCCTCTAGGTGTGGAAAACTCTGTCTCCTGTTTCTCCATATTTTTGCATGTAGGGATCAAGCTGACTCTAATCTGTACAACTACCACATAGAGACTTTGTGCATATTAAAAAATGAAATTCCCACTAGGCAAATCAGCCCTGAGAGCAGGCATGCCCTTCAGGGGATGTGCTTCCTGGAGGTGAGTATAGTACCACTCCAGGCACGTGTACATGGCTTGCTGAGTGGAATGAGCTGGATTTCTTTTTTCTTTTCTTTCCTGATTTTTTTTTTTTAATACAGCGTTCCATTCTGTCACCCAGGCTGGAGTGCAGTGGCATTATCATAGGTCACTGCAACCTCAACTTCCCAAGCTCAAGGGAGTCTCTCACCTTAGCTTCCAGAGTAGCTGGGACTACAGGTGTGCTCCACTATACACCTGGCTCATTTTTGTATCTTTTTGTAGAGATTCGGTTTCACCTGGGTGCCATTTTGCCCAGGCTGGTGTTGAACTCCTGGACTCAAGCAATCCACCTCCGTTGGCCTCCTAAAATTCTGGGATTACAGGCGAGCTCCACCATGCCGTGAAACACACTGGATTGCAATTTCCTTATTCACCAGGTCTCAGGATTCAAAGTACATTTCATTTCTTTCCTCTAATGCACAAAGACTGCCTCTTCATTCAATAAACAGTTGTTTAGAATGCAGTTGTTTAGGCTGCTCTCAGCAAACCCAGTGGTATAATAAACATATTTCTCAATTATATCCAAAAGCCAATTAAATGGCTTGCCAAAGTCAAAATGCACAATGTCTTTGATATTAACTTGATTTCAAGTCAAAAATACTCTATTTTTAATGTAAGACTAGATTTCTGTAGCTTTTGAATGTCAGTACTCATTATTTCTTTTAATCATTGATAGATTTCATAAGTGCTCATAAAACTTTAAACAACCTTCTAAAGTTTGTCTTAATTTCAATATCATGCATACAAATATAATATTACTAGAAAGAAATTTTCTTTCTTCATTGCCTTCCTTGAAAGTAAACGTTTTCCAGCCCCTCTGATTTGCAAGGGATTGTGGTAGACACTATCAGAATTCCTTGGACAAAAAACAAAACAAAACAAGAAAACAAAAAAATACCCAATATGGCATTTTTGAGGGTGTGAGGCTCTGGGAAAGGAGTTAAAGAAGGAAGATAATATTTATTTGTCTGTGATATTACAAAATTTTATTTGTAAAAATATAAGTTTTTAGGTCTATGATATTATAGGCACATTTTATTACATTTATTTTTCTCACCAGATTGATGTGGCAGTTATTATTTTTATTCTCATTCTATGGATGACAAAATGCATACCATGAGATATCATATTACTCAAAGGCATTGAGCTATAATTTCACACAAATGTATCTTCTTCCAAAGTCAATTCTATTTTATTTAATAATAGTGCTCAATGTTAGTGTATTTAATATTAGCTTATTAAAAAGCACATCCATGGGTCCTATCTCTAGAGATACATATGCAATCAATCTAAAGTAAGCAGTATGATCTAATTTTTAACAAGTAGTCCAAGTGATTTTGATTCAACTAGTCTTTAGACCATACTTTAAGAAATTGTAATAAAAAATATGTGTCTCAGAAGTGACAGTCTTTTATGGAATTACCAATGCATTTACAATTACAATAAGGATAAACTGGACTAATTGTATAATGCAGTTACAAAGAACCTTAGAGAACTAGAAATGAAAAGTTTGGTTGAAATGTGGGTGGATCTGGAAGACATTTAATCTGCACAGTAAAAGTTGGCTTTGATTAACAGGACGATGTGATAGAAAGG
This sequence comes from Callithrix jacchus, assembly GCF_049354715.1. Lineage (NCBI taxonomy): Eukaryota > Metazoa > Chordata > Mammalia > Primates > Cebidae > Callithrix > Callithrix jacchus. The sequence goes on along the minus strand of NC_133504.1, from coordinate 83,056,077 downwards.
ATCATGAGCATATTTATAGAGATAGCAGAATAAAAATAAATTTCGGCATGGCTACAGGTAGTGGTGCAAGGTGAGAGGTATAGAAGGTGTTTTTTGCAATTAGGTTGTACATGGGTCATGCACTCAAAATTCCTGTATGCAAAAAATATATAATAAGTATCGAAAGAATGGAAAGTGAGTAGAACGAAAGGGACAGATCTCAGAATGTTTTCATGTTAAAATTAGCCAGGTGTGTTGATTGACACTAGCTGCTAAGGAAAGATAAAATACTTAAATATTTCTTTAACACAAAACTAAGGTGGTTAGAAATGTGGTGGCAGAGATAGTGGGAAGGGGATCCTGATAATGGGTTGGTGAGTCAAGTTTAAATACAACCTGCAATCCTAGACCACAGTTTCAAGCCTAGTAAGACTGTGAAGTAAATAGAAATAAGAAATAATAGCTTGAGGAAAACCCGAGGTAAGTAAAGAAGGTATTTTTGTTGTTGTTGTTGTTTTAGAACTGAGGAAATTTAGTGTGTTTATAGACTGAGATCAATCAGTGTAAACTTATCATATGGATTACAGAAGAGAGGAAATGGGAAGCCAACAGGAAGAAAGAGTATGTCAGCTCATTCCTTGTTCTTATGAAAAGAAAATTTGCATATCACCTTGCACAATGTATATACATTAGTAATTTTATTTAGCCTTAAGATAATTGTGAAGGTGATGGTTTATGATGAAGCAATAACATAATTTCATTACAGTTACTTAACCACTGCTACATCTCAAAATATGTATCATTGACAAATTTGATTTTAATTGAGGCACTTAATTATTTCCATTAACATAGGTTGTTACAACAGTGACCAAGTGGAAATTCTGTGGTCTTCAACTTGTTCTATGAATAAGGAAAGTAAGATAAGTGAAATTGAATAGACTATAATTGTTAGGATCCATGAGGTAGATACTGCCCATGTTATTTTTCATGTTTGGGTTCTACTGGGTGGCATAAATTATCTTTCAAAAGTTTTAGTACTGACTATTTATAGAAAAAAATGCAGCAAAGAGCCAAACATTTGCTACTGAAGAAAAGGCAAGCAAGATGGAATTTCACATCACTCCACAAATGTTCAAGAGTTTTCATTATAACTGCCCTCAATGAAATAGTATCTAAATGTCTATAGTAATTTAGAGTCCACATAATTTTCCGTTGCAAGTTTTCAGTGACAAGAATCTCTATGTTATTTTTTAAGGAGGAAATTTTTATTTTTCATCTACATAAACAGGCTCTGCTAAAGCTGATAGCGTAAGAAGTTTTGTAGAGAATTTTTGACATCCATGTGATGTGCTCACAAGAGAAATAATAATTCTGAATTTTAGCCAAATTGAAGCCTATAGAGAAAGATCTAAATGGACATCTCAGCATATTAATCTCTTTCTTGTTTGATGCAGCTTGCTTTGATAATTATATAAAAAGGTCGCAGTAACAAAAAATCACACCTTAGTTAAAGATGTATTCTCCATTGTAAAGCAATATTTTGGATCTGTAGTTCAGTTATCAGAAACATGACTGAAGGAAAATTTAGACAGGTCAGGCCTCAATCTAGAAGAAATGCAAGGGAGAAAAGTCACTTTTTCATTTTTACCCTAGAAAGAATAATACTACAAGATGTTTTAATGTCAACCAACAACTTGCTTTGGATTATATTTTCTAAAATGTAATCCACTACCTATCTTTTTTCTTTTTCTTCTGAAATAATTTTGGTCTTACAGAGAGTTTTGAAACTATTATAGGGTTCATATATTTTCTTCCCTCGCTTTCTTCACTGTTTACAGTTTACAAACCATGAAATAATTATCATTCGCATTATTACAATATCATTAACTAAGCTATACCCCTTATTCAAATTTTACCATTTTGTCTCCTAATATACTTTTTCTGTGCTGGAATATAATCCAGAGTTCCACATTGCATTTAATTGTTGCCATATTCTCTACTAATTGTGATATATTCTCAGTTTCTTCTTGTCTTTCATGACCTTGACATTTTTGATAAGTACTAATTGGTTACTTTGTAGAATATCGCTCAATTTGAATTTGCCTGAAGTTTTCTCCTAAGATTGAGGCTGTACATTTATAGAAAGAATACCTCAGAAGTGATATTATTGTCCATCCATCCCCTAGCTTCATATCAAAGGTATTTATGATGATATATCTTATTTACCTGTGATGTTAACCTGGATCATTTGGCTAATGTGGCGTCTGCTGGCTTTCCCACTATTTTTGTCCTTGTAATTAGTTAAGTACGTTAAGGTCAATATAATGTGGTTATGCAATGTTTCTCCTCAAACTTTTGCCCAATTTTAGCAACTTCTTGCCTGCAACAATTATGGCTGTAATGTTTGAAGTTGCCCATCTTAAAACAAAAGACACATATTTTTTCCAATAATGGTGTATTTAAATGAGAAATGCAAACTCAAATCAATTAGCATTTTGCTTTTTATTGAGTTACCTATGGCTGATATCTACAGGTTCATAGTTTCAGCTATAGCATTTAAAAAAAGATAAAGGATGTAAAGTAATAAAATAGAAATTTTCATTGTGCTCCCCGTATTTGCCACATGATTGGAATTTGACTTCCATTCTGGATTTGTTAGGAGAGGCAGAAACAGCTTGCTGCTTTAGTGGTCTGGCATGATTTGCAACCAAATGTTCCAGGCTTCTCAGCAGTCAGGTGAAGATCCCAGCCTGAGGTCACCTTCACTGTATATCTCTAAGGTAAAAGCAATTTTAGAGTCTTTTTGATGCTGAGGATGTCCTAATTATCCAGTTCCAGAAATTGCCAGTTGATGTGATATTCAATTCTAACCTTACTTTCCATTTTAGACTATTATTTTTAATACTACTATTATTGTTATTAAAAAATTTTTAGTCTTGTGAGGTTTCCCAATTAGTTTAATTAATTGTGTATTCTCTAGGTTTCTTAATATTTCAGATTCAACAACGCTAATCTTTCTTTTCCACTTCCTTCTTCTTTTATATTATCTGACCCTTACTGGTGTGGAATTCCAAAGAACAGGATGGGTAATGATAATTATTTTAAAAGCCCTGACAAATTTCAGTTTACTATATAAAAACCTAACTTATATTCACATAGAGTTTATTCTGTGAAATTATTTTCATAAGTGAGAAAGAATAACTATCTTATGAGGGCTTGATGTGTGTCTTTTTGTTTGTAATAGTTTTACCCTACCTGCCTAGAACTGTCCCTGACATATATGAAGTTACCAATACATATTTGTTGAATTTCATGTTAAGTGAAATAAGTCAGAAACAGAAAAGTAATCACCACATGTTATCACTCATGTGGAAGCTAAAAAATGTCAATCTCATAGAAGTGAAAAGTAGAACAGAGGATGCTGTAAAGGCTGGGAAGGAGACACCTAAGCCAGGAGCAGGGGGGAATAGAAAGATTTGTTAAAGGATACAAAATTATAGATAGATAGGAGAAATGCCTTCTCACGTTCTGTACCTCTGTAGGATAACTATAGTTTATTATGCAGTTTCAAGTAGCTAGAAGGAGAATATTGAACTTTTCCAACACAAACAAATGATAAATATTTGAGATGATAGATATGCTTATTACCCTAATCTGATAACCATAAGTTATACATATCTAAACATCACTATGTACCCCATGAGTATTTACAATTATTATTTGTCAATTAAAAATAAAATAAAATAAAATAAATTGGTTTCTTGTAGACATAAAACAATTGCTGAATGAGTAAATTAATTTTAGGCAAAATAAAAGCCTCCTAACACCATATGAGTGATATGCAGAACTGCTAGCCCTATTTCTTCTCCTCATTAACATTTTTATTTCTTTAGTAATTTGTGAGTATGCATTCATGGTTTTATTTTATTCTATGAGTTATAATCTGTTACTATCATGATTTATTTTGATACTCAAATTTTTGGTCTGTGCATTGTTGATTAGAATCTATCTGTTCCTCAGCAGACTGTACATGACTGATTAGAATGCCATCTGCTCCTGGGTCACAGCTTAACCTAACACACTCCTCAAAACACACTGTTTATGCTGAAGTGTTTTCAAGTGAGTTACAGACACTGTAACTAACATAAAGGTCCGATTCACTAGGGAATAAATTAAATTTGAAATATGAGCCTCCAAGTGAAAACCATAAGTTTTGAAAACTAAGCATTTTGAACATGTTTTGAAGCATGAGTATTAGTCAGGCACTCAATGAATTCAGGTAAGGCTTGTCATTTGATATATCACTTATCAAAGCAAACAATTTCTTTGGTATTTTAAAAAATAATTATTCAAATTTATGTTTCTTTTTTTCTTTGGAAAAAATCTTTTTAGTTTGAATCAGCCTTGGATTAGAAGTAATGAAATGTTCTTTGAAATTAGCATTTTGCTGGCTTCACTTCTGGTGATTTATGAAAACTACTGGACTTGTGGTTTCCTGTTACTTGTATCTATAATCAGTTAGTTATTCAAATAGTGAAAAAATTCCTATGTGTTAATTCAAACTGATCTTGGGAAAATTAAAACCTTCTGTAAAGTCTATATATTATAGAATATGGATGAAATGTAGATGCTTACTCTCATTTCTTTAGTAGTTTGCTCATTGTATATCAAATTTTATGTTTATAAAAATGTTTGTATTAATCAAACCTCATTTCTTCTGATTATTACTTCATAAATCTTATTTTAATAAATTAATTTTATAGAAGAGGTCTATAAAATATAAACAAAATATGAAAACCGATAATAATCTTATATTTTTAAACTTCAGAAGTAATTTAGATAAGGATAAGTTCAGTTAGATTTTAAATTCAAGGAAGGTATAGTATTTCTAAGACAGTCAAAATGCTTTAGATCACCCACAAACATAGTAATCATAATTCTCTCTTAATTCTGTTTTTTTCCCCATGCGCTATTATTAATTGCTTTTTAGAGAAAAAGTAAAAGTGAAGAGGGAGACATGATGGCAGCATATAATTTCCCCTAATGCTTTATAGCTCCAGCCTATTCATTTTCATACTTTCATTTAACTCTAACAACCGTCTTATGAACAATGTCATTATCAATGTTTTCCAATTGAGAAAATTTAATTTTCAAGATAGCTTGCCATGGTTATTTAAGTGAATTCACCGTTTTGGAAATGGGACCCAAACCTAAGTGCTTTTACTTCAAATCCTGACTTTTCACTTAACCATGCTTTGCTTTGTGAAAATGTGAAATGTGATGGAAAGAATATCCAGAAAATGAGTTGTAGTCCTGTCCCTACCATGTACAATGTGTGACTTTGAAGTAACGTCATGCCCTCAGTTTGCTCTGAGGTCTCCTTTGGATCTGAGTTAGCTATCTGGACATTGATTTGGCACATCTTCATTGGGTGCTAACCCCAGCCCAATCACTGTCTTAGACACTGGAGATACAGGGTGAATTTGTACTATTCCTTTCACAGAACTTATGTTAAAGTGGGAGTCTCATAGGCCATAAACATGTAAGCATATATATAGGTGGAACTTCTATTAAAATTTAGGTAAAAGAATAAAATTCTAAGACTTACAGCTGGTTAAGAGAACATGAAGGACATGTTCTGTAATTTCATTAAAGTAATTAATTAAGTTTTTAATTTACAAATAAAAATTGGATATATTTATGGTGACAACATGATGTTTTGAAATATGTATACATTGTGGCATGACTAAATCAACCTAATTAACATATGCATTATGCATTACCTTACATATCAGGTTTTTTTTTGTGTTAAAAACACTTAAAATCTACTCTTTTAGCAATTATAAAGTATGCAATGAATTGTTATTAACTATAGCCACCATGTTGTACAATAGATTTCTTGAACTTAATCCTTCTAACTGAAATTTTGTATTCTTTGACCAATATCTCCCTGCACCACCCCTGATCAGTCCCTGGTAACGAGCATTCTACTCTCTGCTTGTGAGTATGACTTCTTTAGTTTCTACATATAAGTTAGACCATCAGGTATTAGTATTTTTTGCCTTTCTTATTTTATTTAACATAGTATCTTCAAGCTGCATCCATGTTGTCAAAAATAGGATTTCCTTCATTACAAATATTATCGATATGCACATTATTGACCAAAATCTGGACCTTTCAGCCAATCTTAATAGCTAACTTATTTTAGTATGATTGATTTAACCTCCATGATCAGGTCCTGTGTTTTACTTCAATAATAATATAGATATAATTTTATTTCCACTATATTTTATATTTTCAAAACCATATTTGGTTAAGTATGCTGAATTATTTTCTTTTCTTTGGACATTTTATTGCTAAGTTTATGTGATGTATGCCTGCATTATGAAAAATGGTTTTATTGAGATATAATGCCAATCCGCTCATTTAAAGTGAAAATTCGGTAGACTTGTATGTTCACAAAGTTGTGTAACTATTATCACAATTAATTTTAGAGAATTAAAATAAAGACTATAATTTACAATGGCATCATATCATGATATATTTAAGGATAAATAAAACATGTGAAAGACATATATATTGAAAACTGTAAAATATTACTGAGATAAGACCTAAATAAATAGATATATCATAGATATATCACATCTATGGATGGAAGACTCAGGGATATTAGGATGTTAATTCCCTCCAAGTTGATTTATAAGTTTAATTTAATTCCAGTCAAAATCTCAATAGACTGATTTTTGGTAGAAATTGAAAAACTGATTCAAAAGTCATCTAGAAATGTAAAAAAACTAGAGTAAACAAAAAAATTTGAAACAAAGAAAGAAAAATGGAAAACTACCACTATCCAATTTCAAACTTATTAAAAAGTTACAGCAATCAAGACTATAGTTTTGGTGTCAACATAGAAAAATAGATCAATGGAACAAAAGTAGACTTGCATATGTGGCAACTGATTTCTACTATAGCTGAAAAGGCAATGCAGCAAAAATTACCTTTTCAAAATTAGCACTGAAACAGTTGAGATATCCATATGAAAAGAACTTCAATCTATGTCATTCACCATATACAATATTTAACTCAAAATGGATGATAGGCCCAAATTTAGATTTCAGTCAACATTTAGATTTAAATATAGATGTAAGTCTTAAAACCATTAAGTTCTGAAAGAAAAAGTTGAAGAAAACCTTTGTGACCTTCAGCAAAGCATAGAATTTTGGGTATTACATTAAAAGTATAACATATCAAATAATAAATTGATAAATTATACTTTATCAAAGTATTTAAAAAATTGCTCCTTGAAAGAAAGTGTTAGATAATGAGAAGACAATTTAGAATATTTGCAAATCATATAGCTGCAAAGGATTTGTATCCAGATTAAGGAAGTCTCAAAACTTAATAACAAAACAAAATCAAATTTTAAAAATGGTCAAAATATTTAAGCAGAAATGTCATCAAAGTAAATATACATATATGCACATATGGAAATAAAAGCATGAAAAGATGCCAGACATCACTAATCATTAGGCAAAGGCAATGAGATTCCACTAACACCTATTTATTATAAAGGCTAAAATTAAACATCTTGACTGTTCTAAGTGTTGGTAAGAATATAGAGACATTGGGGCTCCCTTAATACTAAGTATCACTTTAGAAAATCAAATTGGCAGTTTCTTAAATAGTTAAATCTATAGTTACCATATGGCCTAAGCATTCTATTCCTAAGTATTTACCCAAGAGAAATAAAAGGCTATGATCCTACAAAGACTTATAATAGAATGTTTATAATAGCTTTGTTAGTAATAACCCCAAATGTGAAACAATCCATATGTCAATCAATAGGTGAATGGATATACAACTGTGATATAGCCATGTAATAGGATTTACTAAGCAATAAAAAAGAAACTATTAAAATATATTGCAACATAAATCAAATAAAGAATATTGAATAAAAAAGGCTAGAAAAAATTCACATATATGATTTCATTTATATAAAATGCTAGAAAATGTCCCCTAATCTATAATATCATAAAGATTATAGGCTGTTTGTGGATGGATGTAGGGGAAATAAGGGTATGTGAAATTATAAAGGACCACAAGGAAACTTTTGTGGTTCTATGAATATTTCCATTCTATTAAGTGTGTTGGTGGTTTCACAGGTATTAATGCATGCAAATTTATTAAACCAGACAAATTAAATATGCATAATTCATTCTATGTCAATTATATATCAACAAAAGTATTAAATTAAAGGAGAAAAGACAGTGAATTTGTTGAGTGTTTTTTAATTCCCTACATCTTTAAAATTTCAAACACTAGATTTCACTTCACGAGAATTTAGATTGTTTAATTTCTCATTACCAGAGCCTATTAAGCTTCTTAATGTTATTTCAGGGAGGATTTCAAAAATTGAAGAAATAATTTAGCCAAGCCCTTTTACTATAAATCTTGCCTTACTTCTTGGAAATATGACTAAATGATTACTATAACTGAAGACATAGAGTGGCCATTTAAAAAAATTAAATATATTTTTGATAAAATCCCTTATATGCCCATTTACTAAGTCCCAAAAAACATGTACTAAGTATCTGAAAATATTAGTCTTTAAAGATAGCGTCTTCAAAACAGAGCTTTGCAGAATAATAAAAAATAGATTGAGAGAATTAGAATAGTAATATTAGTAAAACTGATTTTTTTTCCACACTGTTAACATTAGCTAATTTAATTCACAAATAGCAGAATACATTTGGAATGAGGTCATTCTTGAGGCATTAAAATAAATATTCCTTAGTTCTAGGCCAATGCCTCTATATAATGATGATTCCTGGCTTGAGAGTCTACATTTTTATCCTTTTTTTTTTTTTTTTTTTTTTTTAGAAGGAGGCTCACTCGTTGTGTCTCTTAGGCTGGAGCACGGTGGTGTAATATCGGCTTACTATAACCTCTGCCTCACATGTTCAAGCTATTCTCCTGGCTCAGCCTCCCAAGTATCTGGGACTACAGGTGACCAGCACCATGCCCAGCAAATTTTTGTATTTATAATAGAGATGAGGTTTCACCATATTGGCCAGGCTGGTCTTAAACTCCTGACCTCAGGTGATTCTCGTGCCTTGGCCTCCTAAAGTGCTGGGATTACAAGCATGAGCCATTGCACCTTGTCCTAAATTTTAAAGTCAGTAATTAAACACTTGTCTGGAGAGAGGGTTGTGCCAGGCCAGATAGCTCTACATCTCCTCTCCTGGCATTCACAGTGATTTCAAATTATGTTTTCCTAAGTAAAAAAATTAACAAGAGTCCAGTACTTTGTTAATTGTAAAACATATATCTTTAAAAGTATCTTAAAAGGCAGATCCTTATATTCTGGTTATATTTTGTAACACAGAGGCAGCACGGTCTGCAATACCTCTTCTATTTATTTTATTTTGGATGAAGGTGTCAAACATTAGCAAACATACAAGGCATTTACACCTATTCATATTCCTGTTCACCTCTTTGATGCCCTCTCTAACTACTATGAAGTACAAAACAAGCAACAAATGATATAAAATTTTGTTAGTAGAGCTATCTTAGTAATCTAGTAGATTAAATTAATGATGTTTTAACAATGTAATGTGGTTTATTTAAATACATCAAAATACATATGTGTAGCTGGCAAGGAACAAAATAGAAAAGCCTAAAGCAAACATTCTTATCTTACAGTGTGAGAGGTTTGATGTATAATATTAGACTAGTCACTTTTGCTACTGGCAAGGTCTTTTTTGGGTTGGCAATTTCAACTAGTCCAAGAAGTCATGCTGTATAATTAGAATATTGGTTTCCAGTTCTGAAACAAAATGCCATAAAATCATTTTTTTTAAATTTTGTTTTGTTTTGTTTTTGAGAGGGGGTCTTGCTCTGTTGCTCAGGCTGGAGTGCAGTGGCACAATCTCGGCTCACTGTAACCTCTGCAGGTTCAAGCATTTCCCTGCCTCAGCCTCCTGAGCAGCTGGGATTACAGGTACGTGCTACCACGCCTGGCTAATTTTTTTGTATTTTAGTACAGACGGGGTTTCACCATGTTGTCCAGGATGGTCTCAATCTCCTGACCTCATGATCTTCCCAGTTAGGCCTCCCAAAGTACAGGGATTACAGGTGTGAGCCACCGAGCCTGGCTTATTTTTGTCTGTTTCTATCCTCTAAATAAAATTAAACACCCTAGACATGATTCAAGAGACAATAACAAAAGTACTTTTGTATTACTTTGTTTTCATTCTGCTGTTAAAGATATGCCCAAGACTGAGCAATTTACAAAAGAAAGAGGTTTAATTGGACTGAAAGTTCCATGTGGCTGAAAAAGCCTCACAATCAATCATGGTGAAAAGCAAGAAAGAGCAAGTCATGTTTTACACACACAAAGCAGACAAAAAGAGAACTTGTGCAGGAAAGCTGCCCCTTATAATAACCACCAGATCTTGTAAGATATACTTACTGTCAAGGGAACAGCACAGAAAAGACCTGTCTTTATAATTCAATTACCTCCAACCAGGACCCTCCCACAACACATGAGGATGTAAGATGAGATTTTGGTGGGGACACAGCTAAATCATATCATTCTACCCCATACCCCTCCCAAATCTCATGTCCTCACATTTCAAAACCTGTAATGCCTTCCCAGCAGTCCCCCAATATCTTAATGCATTTCAGCATTAACTCAAAAGTAAACAGTCCAAAGTCTCATCTGAGACAATGCAAGTCCATTCTGCCTATGGGCCTATAAAACCAAAGCATGTTAGCTAATTCCTAGATACAGTGAGGTACAGCCATTGGACAAATATAGCCATTCTGAATCAGAGACATTGTCTGAAACAAAGGAGCTACAGGCACCATGAAAATCCAAAATCCAGTGGGGCAGTCAAATCTTAAAGCTCCAAATGATCTCCTTTGACTCCATGTCTCACATCCAGGTCATGCTGATGTACAGGTAGGTTCTCATGGCCTTGGGCAGCTCTCCCCCTGTGATTTTTCAAGGAATAGCCTCCCTTCTGGCTGCTTTCATGGGCTGGCATTGAGCCTCTGCAGCTTTTCCAGGTACATGGTGCAAGCTGTCAGTGGATCTACCATTGCTGAATTTGGTGGATGGTAGCCCTCTTCTCACAGCTTCACTGTACATTGCCCCAGTAGGGATGCTGTGTGGGGGCTCTGACCTCATATCTCCCTTCTACACTGCTCTAGCAGAGGTTCTCCATGAAAGCCCCACCCCTGCAGCAAACTTCTGCCAGGACATCCAGGTGTTTCCATACATCTTCTGAAATCTAGGCAGAGGTTCCCAAACCTCAATTTTTCACTTCTCACTCACAGGTTAAACAACATGTGAAAGCCGCCAAGGCTTGAGGATTCCACCCTCTGAAGCCATGGCCTGAGTTTGACATTGGCTCTTTTCAGACATGAATGGAGCAGCTGGGATGCATGGCATCAAGACCCTAGGCTGCACACAGCAAGGGTTCCCTGGGCCCACCCCAGGAAACCAGTTTTTCTTCCTAGGCCTCCAGGCCTGTGATGGGAAGGGCTGTGTGAAGACTTCTGACATGTGCTGGAGACATGTTTCACATTTTCTTGGGGATTAACATTTGGCTCCTTGTTATTTATGCAAATTTCTTTAGCACACTTGCATTTCTCCTCAGAAAATGGAATTTTCTTTTCTGTCACATTGTCATGCTGCAAATTTTCTGAACATTTATGCTCTGCTTCCTTTATAAAACTGAATGCCTTATCAGCACCCAGGTTGCCTCTTGAATGCTTTGCTGCTTAGAAATTTCTGCCACTGGATACCCTAAATCATCTCTCTCAAGTTCAAAGTTCCATAAATATCTAGAGCAGGGCAAAATGCTGCCAATCTCTTTGATAAAACATAACAAGAGTCACATGTGTTCTATTTCCCAACAAGTTTCTCATCTCCATCTGAGACCACCTTAGCCGGGACATTATTGTTCATGTCACTGTCAGCATTTTTGTCAAAGCCATTCAATAAGTTTCTAGGAAGTTTCAAGCATTCTCACATTTTCCCATCTTCTTCTGAGCCCTCGATACTGTTTCAACCTCTCCCTTAACCAGTTCCAAAGTCTCATCCACATTTTTGGGTATCTTTTCAACAACATCCTGCTCTATTAATGCCAATTTATTGTATTAGTTCGTTTTCACACTGCTGATAAAGATATACCTGGAACTGAGAAATTTACAAAATAAAGAGGTTTAATTGGACTTACAGTTCCACATGGCTGGAAAAGTCTCACAATCTTCACAGAAGTCAAGGAAGAGCAAGTCACATCTTACATGAATCGCAGCAGGTGAGAGTGACCTTGTGCAGGAAAATACTCCCTTATAGTAGCCATCAGATCTTGTAAGACTTACTCATTATCATGACAACAGCATGGGAAAGACCTATACTTATGATTCAATTACCTCCCACTAGGTCCCTCCCATAAAATAGGGGAATTCAAGATGACATTTGGTTGGGAACACAGCCAAACAATATCAATTCTGAAATTTTGATGGGAAAATGTGGGTTTCCTAATGATATCATGAATTGAGGAATGACAATATCATAATCTCTCTGGATTTTCTTTTTATGTCTCATATACTATGGGATTGGGTGTTGGAGAGGGCTATAGCCTGCAATCAACAATCCTAGAGAAAAACAAAAAACTAAAACAAAAATAAAACTACACAGACAAAAACAAAACAAACAAACAGAAAGCCTACTCTATCTGTCCAATGGATTAAGAAAGAAGTCCAACAGTGGGGAGTTCTAACCACAGCTCTACAAACTAGTCTGCTGGGCAATCCAAGCCTCTGAAAACAAAGCAATAAAAGCTCAGGCCATCCCAGCCCTTGTTCTATAACTGGGTCATCAGCATCTGTTCCAATCTAGTGGCAGTGGTGGTGACAGCACTGAAGCCCTGTGTCTCCTTATCTCCCTGACTTTCATCCCCCTGACATACAGAAATCAAAACTCAGTGTCTTCTGTACTTTCCAAAAGATTGCTCATCAAAAACAGGGTGCAAAGGGATATGCTTCTCCCCTTGTAAATCTGTAAATGGTATCAGGAGGGATTAGTGGGAACCCCCACAGTGTCAGAAGAAGAAAGCAGGCCAAAATTATAAGGGGCTCAGGAAACTAAACTGTCATTGCAGTTAAATCATAAGAGGTAAACTAGAACCTACCCACCAAATGAAACAGAAAAAGTCTCCTAACATACCAAAATATCTAGGATACAATAAAAATTTCTTGTCATACCAATAATCCAGGGAAACAACAATTTGAATGAGATCAACTGATATCCATATGATATTGAAATTGATGAATCAGATATTGAAATTATCTGACAAAGATTATAAAGAACAGCTGTTATACAAATGCTGTGGACACAAATAAAAAAAACAGAAAATCTCAATACAAAATCAAAGTGTTAAAAAGGTCCACATAGAAGTTATAAAATTTAAAAATGTAATCATCAAGTTAAATTTTACTATATGAATTCGGTAGTGGAATGGGAATGGCAGAGGATAGAATTAGTAAGCTTAAACACAGATCAATAAAATTTACTCAATCTGAATAACAGAGATAAAAAACAACAAATAAAAAGAGAGCCTCAGGACTCTGTGGAATAATAACAAAACATATATTAGGTTGGTGCAAAAGTAATTGTGGTTTTTGCCATTAAAAGTAGAATCCCAGAGATGAGAAAAGGTGTGAGACTGAGACTGAAAAGGTATCCAAACAAATAATTGTGGAAACTTTCAAATTTGGTGAAAAACATAAACTTGCAAATAAACTTATAAAATCTTGCTTTAAGAGCAGAGAGAAATGATACATTATACATTTAATACAGGTCTAATCCGAAACCATTGGGCACAAAGGAAATAAAAGATTTTCAAGCACTGAAATGAAAGAACTATTAACCTTGAATTCAAACCTTCAGGGAAAAAGAAAAAATACAGACATTCTCCAATGAAGAAAAACTAAGCAAATTGTTGTTAATAGATTTACTCTTTAAGAATTGATAAAGGAGGGAGGTAAGTAGGAATATGGCAGGCTGGAGGCAAGACTACCTTGCAGCTCCCACTCGGATAGACAGAGTAGCTTGTGGAGACCCACATCCTTAACTTTTGCTCCCTAAACTACCACAGGAACATAACAGAAATGATGAGAGGATTGGCAGACCCTTTTAAGGACGTGGATTGCCCCTGCAGGCTCAGTGGGACAGCCAAGGAAATGTGTCAGCTTGCTTTCTCAGTCGGGAGGCTTGTAGCCTGAAGCAAGTTCCCAGCCTTGCTCACTGGCTGCCTAGAAATAAACTTGGTGCTGTTTTGGGTAGGTGGGGGAGCATGATAGTAGTGAGACAAAACTTTTGGGCTATGGGGTGCATGAGCTGGAAGAGGCCTGTGGCTGCTGGCTTTCCTTCAGTTCCCTGGAAACTTGTGTGATGCAGCAGGGGTAGCCATAATCCCTCTGGGAACATAGCTCCATTGGCCTGAGAACTGTACTGCCAACCCCCATAGCAGCTGCAGCAAGCCCTGCTTAAGGAGTCTGAGGTTAGATATGCCTAACCCTGTCCCAACCTAATGGACTTTCTCTGCCTGTCCTGGCAGCCGAAGACAAAGGACATAACCTCTTGGGAGTTCTATGGCTCTGTCCATTATCTGAGATACCAGAATACTCACCCAAAGGCTGCCGTATGAAAAGCTATTTTTCTCCTTATGCTACTGCTGCTGATGCACTCTTGAAAGCACCACCTCCTGGCTGGAGGCCAACCATCACAAAACTAGCCCACTGAACAAAAATACAACCTAGCATCCTCACATGGTTCGCTTCACTCCCCTGCTGACTCCACCAAAGTCGGTGCTGGTATCCATGGCTAAGAGACTTGAAGACAGATCATATTATAGGACTCTTTTCAGATACTCTACAGTATCAGACCAGAGCCTGGTAGCTCCACTGGGTGGCTAAATCCAGAAGAGAAAAAAAAGAATCACTGCAGCTTAGCTCTCAGGAAGCCACATTCCTAGGGGAAATGAAAGAGCACTACATCAAGAGAGCACCCTGTGAGACAAAAGAAACTGAACAGCAGCCCTTGAGTCCCAGATCTCCCCTCTGACATAGTTTACTCCAATGGGACCAGAAAAACAATTCTGCTTATATGACAAACATTGAAAGGCCGAGGTGGGCAGATCATTGAGGTCAGGAGTTTGAGACCAACCTGGCCAACAAATGAAACCATTTCTACTAAAAATGCAAAATTATTGGGTGTGGTGGTGCATACCTGTAATCCCAGCTACTGGGGAGGCTGAGACAGGAGAATTGCTTGAACCTGGGAGGTGGAGGTTGTAGTGAGCCAGGATTGTGCCACTACACTTCAGCCTGGGTGATAGAGTAAGACTCTGTCTCAAAACGAAAGAAAGAAGAAAGAACAAACAAAAGAATGAATGAATGAACAAAAGAAAGAAGATTCTCCAACCCTTCAAAAGATTATACTAACTCGCTAGCAATGGATCTAAACCAAGACAAAAATCTCTGAATTGCCAGAAAAAGAAGTCAGAAGATTGACTATTAAACCAATCACGGAGGCATGAGAGAAAGGTGACGTTCAACTTAAAGAAATAAAAAACATGATACAAGATGTGAAAAGAAAAATCTCCAGTAAAATAGTCTGCATGAATAAAAAACAATCACAACTTCTGGAAATGAAGGACACACTTAAGGAATTGCATTTGCACCAAAAAGCCTCAGCAATAGAATTGAACAAGCAGAACAAACAACTTCAGAATGTGAAGACAAGGCTTTGAATTAACCCAGTCTGAAAAGGACAAAGAAAAAAGAATTTTTTAAAATGGGCTGGAGCTCTAGGTCTCGGTGGCCTCATGACCTACGGGTATTGGGAGGTCCACAGCTAAGACTCTGGGACACCCTGGAAGCCTAGAAATGAAGCGTGAGAGCCTAACTTCATTGGGCACCTGGCTTCAAGTTGCAAAACTACCTCCTGTTATAAAGATATGAAAAGTTTATTTTGTCATTGAATGTAACAAATTAGCATACATGGATGGCCTTGCCAATTACCAGGTGAATTAAGGATGAATTATGTGTGGCATGTTGTTCCCATTTTTCCCAAGACCTTTGGCCAGAGCAGTGCATAAGAGATTCTTTCCAAGAAGTAATACTGAGAAGATATGCAATATATGGACATGACAATTTACAATTGAGAAAAGGCTGTGAAGGTGTGGATGAGTGTAAGATGCACCAAGGAGGTTATGACAAACTTAAGCAATGTTTGACAATTACCCTGAGCAATATATTTTAATGTGATCAATGTGTGAAAGTCTTTCATAAAATTTTAAGTTCAAATAGCCATAAGGTAAGATATACTGGAAATAATTCTTTCAAATGTAAAGAATGTGGCAAATCATTCTTTTACACCTAACTCAACATGAAAGAAATCACACTAGATGGAATTATTACAAAAGAGAAAAAAGATTGGCGGGGCATAATGGCAGGTACCTGTGACCCCAGCTACTTGGGAGGCTGAGACACAAGAGTTGCTTGAACCCGGAAGGCAGAGGCTGTAGTGGGCTGAGATTGCACCTCAGACTGGGTGACAGAGCAAGACTCTTTCTCAAAAAAAAAAAAAAAAAAAAAAATCAGTGATGAAGATAAAACATTGATTTTTCATATGGAGGGGACACTTCTTTCCAGGCTGCAAAGTCGAATCTTGCTCAATTTAAAGAGAAATTCTGCTGCTTTAATTTTCTAATTATTTTCTTTTTCTTTTTTCCCTTTTTATGTTTATCCTGACTATGTATGTATCACAGCCCTTTTCTTCTTGCTCTGTTACAGCTACAGGCTTCTCGCTGTTTTCTACATGCCATGACATTTAGCATCATACATTGTAGGTTTTGATGAGAAAGCTGGTACTTTTTAATGCACTGAATTTTAACTAGATAGTTTGCATATCAGTATAACTTTCAGATCAGTTAATTAAAATAAAGGACATACACTTTCCACAAGTGAGAAGAATATATCAGTTAGCATGATTTTAGTTATTTATAAAATAAAAATCTTATTAGATTCTCACAGTGTGAAAAATATAGTGTTCTAAATATATATATATTAGAAATTTAATTTTTAAGAGTTGATTATAAGTGAACAATTTCAAATTTCATTTTCATAATATACTTATAACACAACTTATGTTTCTATGCAGAATCTTCAAGTTTTAAATGTGAATATTAAAGTTGGTAAAATAATAAAATTACATTTGTGTATTTGAAGAAAAAATGAACAAGGCCTCCAAAAAGTTTGTGATTATGTTAAATGACCAAACCTAAGAATAATTTGTGGTCCCGAGGAAGAAGAGAAATCTAAAAGTTTGGCAAACATATTTGAGGTAATAATCAAGGAAAACTTTTCTGGCCTTACTGATGATCTAGACATCTAAACACAAGAAGCTCAAAGAACGCCTGGGAAATTCATTGCAAAAAAGATAATTGCCTGGGCACATAGGCATCAGGTTTTCCAAAGTCAAGACAAAGAAAAGAATCTTAAGAGCTGTGAGACAGAAGCATCAAGTAACCTATAAAAGAAAACCTATCAGATTAGCAGCAGATTTCTCAGCAGAAACCCTACAAGTTAGAAGGAGTTGGGGTTCTATCTTTAGCCTCCTTAAAACAATTACCAGACAAAAATTTTGTATTTAGTGAAACTAAGTCTCATAAATGAAGGAAGTATACAGTCTTTTTTCAGGCAAATAAAAGCTGAGATAATTCACCAGTACTAAGCCAGCACTACAAGAACTGCTAAAAGGAGCTCTAAATATCGAAAAAATCCTCAAAACACACCAAAACAGAATCTCCTTTGAGCATAAATCTCAAAGGGTTTATAAAACAAAAACACAGAGAAAAAGACACCAATGTATTCAGGGAACAAAAAGCACAATGAATAGAATAGAACCTCATATCTCAATGCTAAGGTTGAACGTAAATGGCCTAAATGTTCCACTTAAAAGATACGAAATGGTAGAGTGGATACAAACCACTGCTCAAGGAAATAAGAGAAGACACAAACAAATAGAGAAACATTCCATGATCATGGTTAGGCAGAATCAATAATATGAAAATGGCCATACTGCCCAAAGTAATTTATAGATTCAACACTATCCCCATCAAGCTACCAATGACCTTCTTCACAGAACTGAAAAAAACCACCTTAAACTTTATATGGAACCAAAAGAGAGCCCGCATAGCCAAGACAATTCTAAGAAAGAAAAAAGAGAAAAAAAAAAAAGCTGGAGGCATCATGCAACCTGATTTCAAACTATACTACAAAGCTACAGTAATCAGTATGGTACTGGTACCAAAACAGAGATATAGACCAATGGAACAGAACAGAGGCCTTGGAGGCAATGGCTATGCATCTACAACCATCTGATCTTTGACAAACTGGACAAAAACAAGCAAGGGGGAAAGGATTCCCTGTTTAATAAATGGTGTTGTGAAAACTGGCTAGCCATGTGCAGAAAGCAGAAACTGGACCCCTTCCTGACACCTTACACTAAAATTAACTCCAGATGGATTAAAGACTTAAACATAAGACCTAACACCGTAAAAACCCTAGAAGAAAACCTAGGCAAAACCATTCAGGACATAGGCATAGGCAAGGACATCATGAATAAAACGCCAAAAGCATTGGTAAGAAAAGCCTAAATAGACAAATGGGACCTAATTAAACTCCAGAGTTTCTGTACAGCAAAAGAAACAATCATTAGAGTGAACTAGAAACCAACAAAATGGGAAAAAATTTTTGCAATCTACCCATCTGACAAAGGGCTAATAACCAGAATCTACAAGGAACAAAAACAGACTTAAAAGAAGAAAACAAACAAACCCATCCAAAAGTGGGAGAAGGATATGAACAGACACTTTTTATAAGAAGACATTTATGAGGCCAACAAACATATGAAAAATTCTCATCATTACTGATAATTAAAGAAATGCAAATCAAAATCACATGGAGATATCACCTCATGCCAGTTAGAATGGCAATCATTAAAAAATCCAGAGACAATAGAAACTGGAGAAAATGTGGAGAAATAGGAATGCTTTTACACTCTTGCGGGGAGTGTAAACTAGTTCAACCATTATGGAAGACAGTGTGGTGCTTCCTCAAGGATCTAGAAATAGAAATTCCATTTGACCTAGCAATCTCATTACTAGGTATATACCCAAAGGATTATAAACCATTCTATTATAAAGACACAGGCACTGTTTACAATAGCAAAGACCTGAAACTAACCCGAATGCCCATTGATGATAGACTGGACAAGGAAAATGTGGCACATATAAACCATGGAATACTATGCATCCATAAAAAACGATGAGTTTGTGTCCTTTGTAGGGATGTGGATGAATCTCGAAACCATCATTCTCAGCAAACTGACACAAGAACAGAAAAACACTGCATGTTCTCACTCATAGGCTGGTGTTGAACAATGAGAGCAAATGAACACAGGAGGGGAGTATCACACTGGGGTATGTTGGGGGGGGCAAGAAAGGGACAGTATTGGGGTGGGAACGTCAAGGAGGAATAACATGGGGAGAAATGCCAGATGTAGGCATGGGGGGATGGAGACAGGTAACCACATTGCCATGCGTGTACCTATGCAACAATCCTGCATGATCTGCACATTTACCCCAGAACCTAAAGAACAATAAAAAAATAAAGTAAAAATTTATCAACCAAGTATCTTCTGTCTTCAGGAGACTCATCTGGCTCATAAGGACTCATATAAACTTAAGGTAATTGGATGGAAAAGTTTTTCCATGCAAATAAAAACCAAAAGCAAGCAGGAGTAGCTATTCTTATGTCAGACAAAACAAACTTTAAGAAATAGCAGCTTAAAAAGACAAAGAGGGACAACACATAATGATAAAATGAAAACAATATAAATATTTTCCAACATGAAAATATATACAACCTAAATATATAGGCCTCTTATGATGGACTCCAAAATTTATAAAACTATTACTAATAGACCTATGAAATGATTGCAACACAATAATAGTGGAATACTTCAATACTTCACTGACACCGCTAGGCAGGTCATCAAGACAGAAAGTCAGCAAGAAAATAATGAAATTAAACTACACTCTAGAACAAATGGACTTAACAGGTATTAACAGAGCATTCTACCCATCAGCTGCAGAATATACCTTCTGTTCATCAGCACATGAAACACTCTTCAAGATAGATAATATGATAGACCACAAAACAAGTCTCAACAAATTTAAGAAAATTGAAAATGTAGCAACTACTCTTCCAGACCACAGTGGAATAAAATTGGAAATCAATTCTAAAAATAACCATAAACATCATTCAAAAACGTGAAAATTAAATAACCTGCTCCTAAATGATCACTGGGTCAACAATGAAATCATGATGGGAATTTAAAGATTATTTAAACTGAATGATAATAGTGACACATCTATGAAAACCCCTTTGAATACAGCAAAGATAGTATTAAGAGGAAAATTCATAGCATTAAATTGAATGAATGAAAGAGCACAAATATACAATGTAAGCACACACTTCAAGGAGCTAGAGAAACAAGAACAAACAAAACCCAAACCAAGGAGAAGAAAATAAGTAACTAAGAGCAGAGCAGAACTAAATAAAACTGAAACAAAAATATTACAAAAGATAAATGAAATCAAAAGCTGGCCTTTGAAAAGATAAATAAAAGTGATAGGCAAGATTAACCAAGAAAAGAAGAGAGAAGAAACAAATAAGCTCAATTAGAAACAAAATGGGAGGTATAACAACCAATATCACAGAAATACAAAAGGTCATTCAAGGCTACTATGATCACCTTTACATACATGAAATAGAAAACCTAGAGGAGATGGATAAATTCTAGAAATATAAAACCCTTCCAGATTAAACCTGAAAGATGTAGAAACTATGAACAGACCAATAACAAGCATTGAGATTGAAACAGTAATTAAAAAGTTACCACCACCACCAACAACAACAACAAAAGCCTTGGATCAAGTGGATTCACAGCTGAATTCTATTAGAGATTCAAAGAAGAATTGATACAATCCTATATAATATTCCAAAAGATAAAGAGAGAATCCTCCCTAAATCATTCTATGAAGCCAGTATCACCCTAATACCAAAACAAGGAAAGGATATAACAAAAACAAAACAAAACAAAAAAACCATAGACCAATATTCCTGATGACATAGATGCAAAAGTCCCCAACAAAATACTAGCTAACCAAATCCAACAGAATGTCAAAAAGATAATCTACCATCATCAAGTGAGTTCCATACTGGGGAGGCAGAGATGATTTAACATCTGCAAGTCAATAAATGCGATACACCACACAAACAGAAATGAAAACAAAAATCACACGATCATCTCAGTAGATTCAGACAAAAACATTTGACAAAATCCAGCATCCCTTTATGAAAACCCTCAGCAAAATTGGCATAAAAGAGACATACATTTAGGCAATAAATGTTGTCTTTGACAAACCTACAGCTAACAATATACTGAATGTGGAAAATTTGAAAACATTTCCCATCGACAGTAAGGCAAGTCACAAGAATAACTGCAGTTTCTGCCTACTGTCATGGACAGCATTTGATACGCTGTGTCTTGAGGAAAGTTTAATTTATATTAAGACTTGAAAAAATATTTGATTGCTTTTGGAGATTTTGAAAATTTCTTGATTGATTTGCATTGTCAAGCCAGGAAAATGCCATGAACTTTTCTTGTTTACATAATTTTCTTCTATGGATAACAAAGCCAATATGATAAAATATTCTTTAAGTCCTAGGCTTAAAGTGCATCTGTGATAATACTCAAATCATATTAAATGTGGAATGAAACAAATTACATTCAATTGTATAGTGAGTGAAAAATAAAGTGTTAAGAAAAATCTTTTCATGACTTCTCCCTTGTAATATCAGAGGTTCCTTTCTTTCCTCATATAAACCTGAGCTTTAGACTATCAGTTGCTCAGAAATCTTGGTGAAGTTGGTGCTATGAATAAGTCAAATATAAGAGTTTCAGGATTAGAAGAAGAAAAGATAAAAAGCCAGAAGTGACTAACTTTAGAACTCTAATGAAAAAACCCAGCCTAAGCTGTATATTTCCCTGAGGAAAGTTCTTAAGGCAAATGTTTTATTTTATATTTTCCTAGAATTTTTGTCTGTTTCTGATTAATCTGTTTCTCTGACCACATCAGACAATCAGCACAATGATATAATCATTTCTGGTGAATATACAATTTCGATTTAGAATAAGTTCCAGAAGTTTTAATAAATGGTCCTTACAGTAAACCAATTATGAGGGAGTTTCTGGTTTCAATCTGTTTTCAGGGAGCACAAGGGTTTGTTTCAGCTTAAAACAATGATGGGCTTTTTGGCACAGAATAATCCTGAAAATCAGAAAGACTGTATTTTCAGTAGGATGTGTGTGAAATGTGGCTCTTTATAAAATAAAACAAAATATTTGTGATGCATTTTTTTTCCACCAGGATGACATTTTGTTACACCTTGAGAATGTGATTGCAATTCCATTCACTGATGGTGTAAACAAAAATTTTTAAGTGCCATTATGAGGGCTTACTCTACATTCCTTACAAAACATATTAGACTTGGTTTTCTTTCAGATATGTCTTATCACTATTACACAACCTGAGATCTATAAGACTGACAATAACATATATTTACTAAGGTGTTTCTCCTCATCTTATGACTCCTGTCTTTTCTCCATCGTACCAAGGTGTGGCTGCCAACCTGAATTTTATTATAGCAGTATATAGCTTTAAAAAGTTTCATCATACAAGGCCAGGTGCAGTGGCTCATGCCTGTAATCCCAGCATTTTGGAAGGCGGAAGCAGGCCGATCACAAGTTCAAGAGATCAAGACCATCCTGGCCAACATGGTGAAAGCCTGTCTCTATCAAAAATACAAAAATTAGCAGGGCGTGGTGTCACTCCCCCATTGTCCCAGCTACTTGGGAGGCTGAGGAAGGAGAATTACCTAAACCCAGGAGGTGGAGGTTGCAGTTAGCTGAGATTCACACCATTGCACTCCAGCCTGGTGACAGAGTGAGACTCCATCTCAAAAAAAGAAAGAAAACTGTTTCATCATATAAACATTTTATTGTACTTTAAGTTCTAGGAAACATGTGCAAAACGTGCAAGTTTGTTAGTTATACACGTGTCATGTTGGTTTGTTGCATCCATCAGCCCATCATCTGCATTAGGCATTTCTCCCAATGACATCCCTCCCCTATCCCCCCACCCCCCTGACAAACTCTGGGGTGTGATGTTCCCCTCCCTGTATCCATGTGTTCTCATTGTTTAAATGCCACTTATGAGTGAGAATATGAGGTGTTTGGTTTTCTGTTTTTGTGTTAGTTTGCTGAGAATGATGGTTTCCAGCTTCATCCAAGTCCCTGCAAAGGACATGAGCCCAATATTTTTTATGGCTGCATGGTATTCCATGGTGTATCATGGAGGCTCATGCCTGTAATCCAAGTACTTTGGAGGCCAAGGTGGGCAGATCACCTGAGGTTGAGAGTTCAAGACCAGCCTGATCAACCTGGTGAAGCTCCATCTTTAAAAAAAATTAATTAATTAAAAAAATATATATATGTGGGTGTCACATTTTCTTTATCCAGTCTGTCTTTGATGGAATTTGGGTTGGTTCCAAGGCATTGTGTACCGTGCCAAAATAAACATACATGTGCACGTGTTTTTATAATAGAATTATTTATAATCGTTTGGATATATACCTAGTAATGTTATTGCTGGGTCAAATGGTATTTCTATTTCTAGATCCTTGAGGAATTGCTGCACTGTCTTCTACAATGGTTGCAATAATTTACACCCCCACCAACAGTATAAAAGCTTTTCTATTTCTTCACATCCTCTCCAGCATATGTTGTCCCCTGAGGTGTGTTTTTTTTTCTTTGAGACGGAGTTTCACTCTTGTTACCCAGGCTGGAGTGCAATGGCGCAATCTCAGCTCACCACAACCTCCACCTGCTGGGTTCAGGCAATTCTCCTGCCTCAGCCTCCTGAGTAGCTGGGATTAAAGGCATGTGCCACCATGCCCAGCTAATTTTTTGTATTTTTAGTAGAGACGGGGTTTCACCATGTTGACCAGGATGGTCTCAATCTCTTGACCCCGTGATCCACCTGCCTCGGCCTCCCAAAGTGCCAGGATTACATGCGCCCTGAGTTTTTAATAATCACCATTCTAACTAACATGAGCTGATATCTCATTGTGATTTTGATTTGCATTTCTCTAATGACCAGTGATAATGAGCTTTTTTTCATATGATTGCTGGCTGCATGAATGTCTTGGTTTGAGAAGTATCTGTTCATATTCTTTGCCCACTTTTTGATAGTTTTTTTTCTTGTAAATTTGCTTAAGTTCTTTGTAGATTCTGGATATTAGCCCTTTGTCAGATGGGTAGATTGCAAAAATTTTCTCCCATTCTGTAGGTTACCTGTTCACACTAATGATAGTTTCTTTTGCTGTGCAAAAGCTCGTTAGTTTAATGAGATATTATTTGTCCATTTTGACTTTTGTTGCCATTACTTTTGGTGTTTTGGTCATGAAGTTCTTGCCCATCCCTATGTCCTGAATGGTATTGCCTATGTTTTTGTCTATGGTTTTTATTGCTTTAGGTTTTACATTTAAACTTTTAATCCATCTTGAGTTAATTTCTGTATAAGGTGTAAGGAGGGGATCCAGTTCCAGCTTTCTGTATATGGCTAGCCAGTTTTCCCAACACCACTTATTAAATAGAATATCCTTTCCCCATTGCTTTTGTCATATTTGTCAAAGATCAGATGGTTGTAGATGTATGGCATTATTTCTGAGGTCTCTGATCTGTTCCACTGGTCAATACGTCTGTTTTGGTACCAGTACCATGCTGTTTTGATTACTGTAGCTTTGTAGTATAGTTTAAAGTCAGGTAATACAATGCCTTCACCTTTTTTTTTTTTTTTTTTTTTTTTTTTTTTGCTTAGAATTGTCATGGCTGTGCAGGCTCTTTTTTGATTTTGTATGAAATTTAAGGTGGTTTTTTTTCCAATTCTGTGAAGAAAGTCAACCATAGCTTGATGGGGATAGCATTGAATCTATAGATTTCTATGGGCAGTATGGCCATGTTCATGATATTGATTCTTTCTAATCATGTACATGGAATGTTTTTCCATTTGTTTATGTTCTCTCTTATTTCTTGAGGAGTTGTTTGTAATTCTCCTTGAAGAAGTCCTTCACATCCCTTGTTAGGTGTATTTCTAGGCATTTTACTCTCTTTGTATCAAATGTCAATGGGAGGTCACTCATGAATTGGCTCTCTGTTTGTCTGTTATTAGTGTATACGATTGCTTGTGATTTCTGCACACTGATTTTGTATCCTGAGACTTTACTGAAGTTGCTTATCAGTTTAAGGAGATTTTGGGCTGAGATGATTGGGTCTTCTAAATATATAATCATGTCATCTGCAAATAGAGAGTTTGACTTCCTCTCTTCCTATTTGAATACCTTTTATTTCTTTTTCTTGTCTGATTGCCCTGGCCAGAACTTCCCATATTATCTTGAATAGGAGTGGTGAGAGATGGTATCCTTGTCTTCTGCCAGTTTTCAAAGGGAATGCTTTCAGTTTTTGCTCATTCAGTATGATACTGGCAGTGGGTTTGCCATAAATAGCTCTTATTATTTTGAGATGCATTCCATTGATACCTAGTTTATTGAGAGTTTTTAGCATAAAAGGCTGTTGAATTTTGTTGAAGGCCTTCTCTGCATCTATTGAGATAATCATGTGGTTTTTGTCTTTGGTTTGATTATGTGATGGTTTATGTTTATTGTCTTGTATATGTTGAACAAGCCTTGTATCCTGGGGATGAAGCTGACTTGATCATGATGGATAAGGTTTTTAATGTGCTGTTGGTTTCAGTTTGCCAGAATTTTATTGAGGATTTTTGCAGCAATGTTTATCGGGGATATTGGCCTGAAATGTTCTTTTATAGCTGTGTTTCTGCCTGGTTTTGGTATCAGGATGATTTTGGCCTCATAAAATGAGTTAGGGAGGATTCCCTCTTTTTGTATTGTTTCAGAAGGATTGTAGCCACTCTTCTTTGTACCTCTGGTTGAATTCAGCTGTGAACCTGTCTGGTCCTGGACTATTTTTTTTCGTAGGCTATTAATTACTTCCTCAATTTCAGACCTTGTTATTGGTCTACTCAGAGATTCAACTTCTTCCTGGTTTAGTCTTGGGAGGATGTATCTGTCTATGAATTTATCAATTTCTTCTAGATTTTCTAGTTTATTTGCATATATACATTTAAGCCTAATATTATATGGTTTGGGTTAGATGTTCTTAAACAATGAACATTTAACAGCCTTCCCAAAATCAAACTCAACTGAACTATAATTAAGACAATTATGTGAGGAAGTTCCTAATTACCTATCTATCTAGCTAGCTAGCTAGCTATCATCTTTGTCCTATTCTGTTTGTCTAAAGAACACTAACACACATTTTGGTAGAGAGAGTTCTAGAGAAACAGAATTTTGAGGATGAGTTTTCCAAGTTGGTTCTGGGATCTCTGGAATTTGCTATTTAGTCTGATTATATTTGAAGACCGTAAATACCTTATTTCCAGTAGTAAAGAGCACACTGATATACATGACTTGATATGGCAATAGAGAGACACAAATTACTACTATTGGATATTCTAGCCCCATAACATAACAAGCAGGGATTGGGAAGACTGTGTATATGATACTTTTGAACATTTTTTGGACCCTAATTTGTATATGAGATGCAATGGCTGCTTCTGTTGTTGCTGGACAAAGTGGGGATAGAAAACAATGAAATCAGGGGTTTAAATTTCAGCCCAAGTGCCACATAAATCACCTGATGTGTACCCTTAAGGAGACCCGTATTTCCTTTAGCATGACTGATACTGCTGAAAATTAAACACAGAATCTCATCTTCCAGTTGGCTTAATTATAGTTCAGTTGAATTCCAAGACCCAAACAATAATTACTGTTTATGTGAGGACATTGACAAGGAAGGAATGAAACCTTAAAATTTGGAATGGGGACATGTGGGAAAACCGTGATGAGGGATCTTTGGGGCGTTGAGTTTGATTTTGGGAAGGCTGTTAAATGTTCGAGGTTTAAAACACTTGATATTATAAAATAGAATTACAGATTAGCATAAGTTATTTATTTTGCAAAAACGAAGAGTCAGAAATTTTGAAGGAAAAAAATCTCTTATAACCCTTTACAAATTTTGCCCAGAGCAGATTAACACCTTAGGAAAACCTTGTTATGCTTTTATTTCAAAACTCAATTTACAGAAAAATCTGATAATACCCTTTCTTGAATTTAGTCAATATGTTCACACTGCGAACCTCTTCGGCAAGATTAATTTCCACCATTCTTCCTTCTTTGAATCTTCAGCTTTTTTCTAATTTAACTCAAAATTATTCTTTAACCCTTAAGTGTGCCCTTAAAGGCAAAAGTTGACATTTACATGACTTCTTATAACCATCTACTGAAAAACACATTTTACAGTGCTTATACACCTTGTGTGTAAATCTACTTTCAGTAGTTTCAATTGCACATTTTAAAGATAACTCCTAGCCATTTTTAACTCTAAAGTAAAACCTAGAAAGTTGCTTTAATTTTGTTCTAAGTGCAGCCTTCTTAACAAGGGTGGGGTTAGTTCCATATGTTCCCAGGCCCTACCTACCAATTGTGAAACAGGCAAGACAAATAGTTTTCAAAACCAAAAAGGCAGTTTATAACCTTAAAACACTTAGCAAACCTTGCATCTGACTTGCATTTTACCAACAACCTTTAAGGCTGTTTTTACTTTTTAAAAATTAAAGTCACATAAACTGAAAGTTACCACAGCTTTTAACTTTCTTTAGAAAAAAATACTTGATGTAAAACTTGTTTTTAGTCTTCTCTTTGCTTTTTGGAGACAGAATCTTGCTCTGTTTCCCAGACTGGAGAGCAGTGGCATGATCTTTACTTACTGCAACCTCCACCTCCCAGGTTCAAGCAATTCTCCTGCCTCAGCCTCCTGAGTAGTTGTGACTACATGTGGTTGCCACTATGCCCGGCTAATTTTTTGTATTTTACTAGAGATGGGGTTTTACCTCTTGAGCTCAGGCAATCTGCCCATTTTGGCCTCACCTCCCAAAGTGCTAGGATCACAGGTGTAAGCCACTGCACCATATGCACTTGTCTTTCTTTAGACAAAATTAATTAGAGCTCTTCTTACAGACATCACGCACAGTATACACACAAACAGGCAGAAGAAAACCTAGTTGCTGGACGGGTCCCTTTAAGAGAGAGGAAAAGGAAAACACTTAGATATCCAACCAGAGAGGGCTCATCCCCTAAGGCGGGATTGCTAAACAAGGCCTTGCCAAGCAGTTACTGGACACTTCCCCAGGATGCAAAACAAAATGGAGGCTTGCAGCACAAACCAAACAGATATGCAAACACATCAGGTTAGCCACAGCCCAAGGTTAGCCCCACAAAACTTTTTCATAATTAAAACTTTAAAGAGAATAATTTAACTGCTGTCAGAGTGGAGAAAAGGAAAGAAAAAAGGTTTAAAAATACCTGGGGAAGAACTTCTTATTCTTATGCAAGTGGTTCCTCCACCAGGGAGACAAGTTTAATTGCTGTGGTCAGAGCTGGCCTCCCTGGAGTGAGGAGGAGGACACTCCATTGGCACATGGCAGAAAATGCCAATCAGCACTTGTGGCACCATGGGCCACACATCCCAGCCCGGCAGGGAGGGGAGGGTGCTGGGATACCCCTGCATACTGGTACCTCTTGAAAAAGAAAGAAAAATGCTATGGAAAGTCAGGTTGATTCCTGATCCCCAGGAGCAACAGTGAGTGGGGGCACAGTTTCACCTACTCTCAGAAGTCCCAGGATGGAAAGGCTTAGAACTGACAATGAGAGGTTTTGAGTCCCCATTTCACTCACCACTTCTTGAACCCCCACATTACACCCCAAAAATATTGCAGGACTTTGCCTTAGTTCAGCTACAGACGGGGTCCTTGTCCATGAAAATTTAGACTCACAGATAATATGAATGATGAGTAAAACAGGGTTTTATTTGGTGAAAAGGAAGAGAAGGGGGAAACAGACTCTCACAAAGCCAGAGTCTCTGCACTATAGTGCTTCCCACCTGCCATTTAAATCCCATGCTCCACAAAGGAAGAGGAGGGGCCTGACTCCTCTCTGCTGCAAAGGGGATGAACTTCTGTGACTCCACCCCAGTGCGGAGGCTGGTTGGACTTTTTCCGTACAGCCCCTCCCACATGGCTGTTTCACTATCATGGCTTCCCTTGAGCAGACATACAAAATAATGCTAAATCTCCACAGGATCCACCCCATTACCCCATTTGTTTCTAGACCTGTAACTACACACAAGTCCCAGAAGGTCCCTAAAAGTAAGGTGCAAAGTGTGAGCCAGGAGGAGGTACATTACATTCCAGAAGAACTACTTGAGTTTAAAGATTTATACAAACAGAAACCTGGGAAACCAGTGTGAAAATGGATATTAATAGTGTGAAACAATGGTGGAAGTAACAAAATGTTATCTCAGGCAGCATTTATCAATATGGGCTCACGAAACAATTCTGAGTTTAATGTTGCAGTTCAGGGAGTTCAAAAGGACTTTAACAATTTATTTGTTTGGTTGGTGACCAAGGATCGAAAATGTTGAATCTGCCTTGTTCTAATGTACAAAAAGGGATTCAAAGTCTTTAAATGATTAAAATCTCAGATGAATTTGTCATTTAAGACATACCCAGGCTGAAAAGGTCTAGAAGACAGAGCTTTCATTAATACTGTGGTAAATAAATTTTTAAGGGTAGCCTGAAATCCTTGAATAGCTCTGTGGTTACTGTCTTCTCTAGGCCACAGCATACAGAGAGAATTGCAGTCACTGATGTGGGGTATCTAAATGCATTGGGGGTAACTCTATTCTGAGGTAACAAGGGTCAAATGCTGAAACTCAACTAGCGTAGGCAAGGTGGGTACAGTTAATGTAATGAACACAGAGTCAAAGCAGCAATCAATATAGTTCAATGTACACAGAACTGTATATGATGTTGGCTGGTTGATCATGGTGTTCCTAGAAGTGTAATAGGAAGCCTACCAAATCCTTACCTGATATGTAAAAGCAGCATATTCCTAGGTAAGTGACTATGAGTCTAACCTGAGTCAAAAAATTAAGAGTTGAGTGTCACAGATCCTCAATGAATTCCTAGACTTGAGCCAGTTTAAAGACCCAGAACAACTTGAATGAACTACAATCTGAGTCGTCTTGAAGAAGAACCCCAGTACACTACCAAAAACTTACACTGTTAATTTTTCTCCCAGACTCCCCCAGAAGGACCTACAGTCTTTTACCAGAGTAATTGTTTACTGGGGAAAAGAAAATTATAACACATTATAACCTAGTGTGTCACTAAACTCATTCTTTGCTTATTTATCCAGTTCCAGAATGTATAATTGGAATAGATATATTCAGCAGCTGGAGGAATACCCACACTGGCTCACTGACAGGTAGAATTAAGTCTATCTTGGTGGGAAAGGCCAAATGGAAGCCACCAGAACTGCCTCTACACAGGAAAACAGTAAAGCACAGGCAATACCATATTCCTAGAGGGATTGAAGGGATTAGTGCCACTATCAAGAACTTGAAAGGTGCAAAAGGTAGTAATTCAACAATATTTAAAGAAAAGTTGCTTATTTGGCCTGCAGAACAGACATATGGATCTTGGGCAATGCCAATAGATTACTGTAAGCTTAACCATGTAGTGATTCAAATTGAAGCTGCTGTACCAGATGTGGTTTTATTGCTTGAACAAATGAGAGGTTCTCCTGGTACTTCATATGTAGCTATTAATCTGGTAACTGCCTTTTTCTCCATTTCAGTCCATAGAGACTTTCAGAATCAGTCTGCATCAACTGGTAAGGCCAGTAGCATACATTCACCATCCTACCTCAGAATTCTGTCAACTCTTCTGCCGTATGTCATAATTTAGCTTGCAGGGATTTTGGTTACCTTCCCTTGCACCACCTAATACAGTGATATGTTATATTGATGGCATTATGCTAATTGGGCTTAGTGAGTAAGAAGTGGCAACCATTTTAGACTCATTGGTAAGACATTTGTACACGATAGGGTAAGAAACATATTCAACAAAGATCAGGGGCCTTCCACTTCAATTAAATTTCTGGAGAATCCAGTGATTGCATTTGGTTCCTCCTACAACCAGAAAAAGTGGAACAATCTAGAAGTGAGCTTCTAGATTTCACAGGCAATGTACTCCTTAATTGGGTATGTTACTCCAGCCCATTTATTGAGTGACTCAAAAACATGCCAGTTTTGAGTGGGGGTTAGGAAAATAGAAGTCTCCGCAACTGATTCAGGTGTCAGGTTGCTGTGCAAGCTGCTCTGACACTTGAGCCATATGATCCAACAGATCTGTCAGTGCTGGAAGTGTCAGTTGATGATGGGAATGCTGTTTAGAGCATCCTGTTGAACTATTTTAATTGCTGCTTTTACTCTGCTGTCCATCACATTTACCGTACCCACCTTGCCCTCAGTGAAGGTCAGCATTTGACTCTTGCTCTATATGTGTTGTATTGGCAGGCCTGTATGTGTGAATTGTAATACAAGCTCTTAGGATTTTGGAACAAAGATCTGCCATATTCTGTGGATAACTACTCCTCTTTAGAGAAACAGCTCTTTGCCTGCTACTAGGCCTTACTAGTTAAACATGGGCCACCAAGTTACGATGTGGCATGATCTGTTCATTGCGAACTGAGTATTATCTGATCCAACAAATCATAAATTTGGGGAGGCACAGTAGAACTTCATCATCTTACATAAGTGGTATATACAATATCAGACTCAAACAAGGTCCTGAATTATGTGGAATTCTGCATGAGTAACTGATTAATTCTTCATTATGTATTTATTTATTTAAACATTTATTTGCATCAGTATGAACTAAAGGATTCTTTTTAAACTTTAGGTTATACTACATTACTAATTTATATTTTGTGCTCATAATGTTCTAAATTTGGCCTTTGAAAGCTCTTTCAATTGGCTTCAATTTTGCTTTGACATATCTCCATTGCTGTGTTATCTTATAGTGCCAAAAAGCATATTCCCTTTCTTTTTGACACTATAAGATGTTGCAAGCCCATTTTGTGTATTTCCTGTTCCAGTCCTGGAATCAGCCATTTCTCCCATGGGCCCTGTTTTTTTGATAGGAGAATGGTATTAGAAACCAAGATCCAGACTCTAGCTGCATTATAAGAATTTTGACTTTTAATCAGAGTGGCCATTGCAGAGTTTTGAGAGAAGAATCATATGTTGAGACTTATAATTTTAAAAGTTTCCTCTGGCTGCTCTGTTGGGACCAGACTACAAGAGAGCAGGAGTGGCAGCTACTAGGAGGCTACTCCAGTTATCTAGGACAGAGGTGACGGCTTTGATTAAGATAGCAGCAGCGAAGGTAGTGAATATTGGTTGGATTTCCATTTGAAGAAAGTTTATCTCCATTATTTTTCAAATATTTTCTGCTTTTCATTTTGGTTTTTTCCTCCTCTGGGACTTCTACTATGTAGATATAGATATATCCACATTGGTTCTCTCTAGTGTATTTCCATTTTGACCTTTACTACCATTTTATGAGAGAATTTCTTAATCCAGTCTCTTAACTCACTACCTCATTCTTTAGCCATATTTATTCTTTCACTTATACTGCTTTATTTTTTGTTTTATGAACTACTTTATGTCCCTATTGTTACAACTTTTGAAATTAAAATTCTGCCACCACCCCATTCTCTGTTCTTGTTCTTTCCTTTGTATTTTTCTTCAATAATTATCACCATTTAACATGCTACATATTTTTCTTATTTTTCTCATTTATTGTCTATCTCCCACTAGAATGTATCTTCCATGAGGGCTTTGACTTTGTACTGTAGAAAAACTGCTCTACCCCTACAATCTATTACAATGCCTGAATACAGTAGAGGTTCAATAAATATTTGTTGAATGCGTGAATTGTTAGAATTGATGGCTTAAATAATCTTGTATTTGAGAGAGTGAGAACACAATTACATTATGGGAATGTTATGCTTCTCTAGCTTTTGGAGGAATGATTTATTCCTGAGCTACCTCAGTGACAGCTGTTCAACCACATGCTTGGCCTTAGGCATGGTCACCTTTGGAATTTGCCTTTTGTATAAGTGCTGTTCAAATCTGCAAATGTCTGAGAAAGGAAATATAAAAAGACTATACTCTCAGAAAGGAATTATAGTCGAAGCCTTGATTTTGTCAAATGATCCGTGTCTGACAAGGCCTATGATTATGTAAATTAAATTTGTGACTTGATCATTTTCTAAAATAGAGATAAATTGAGAATATTTAACCTCTAAACTAGGTACTATTTAAGAAAACTGGTTGGGAAAGCTCTTCTTTTTTTGAATCTTCACCACATCACTGTTTTTTTGTTTTGTTTTGTTTTTTTGCCTATGTTCCATCTTACTTTTGAAAGCAATAATGATTTCTTTTCTGTTTTTGCTTTGATTGTATCAAGATTTAATTAGCCTGGAGAAAAAGTCTGCTAATGAGTATGGAAATTTTTTTCTTCTGGAAGGCTTCTTAGACTGTTCTCTTTTTTCCCCTCCACATTTCTATTTCTGTGGTAGAGAAGACTGAGGTTCCTTCAGAGTATTTTACAAAATCTGAGGCTACAGAACACCAATTTGTACTTCAGACAGTTTAGATTGTGATAACGTCTGTTTCTCTTGTATACACACACTTGAAGAAACATACAAACTTCTATCTAAATGTAAAATAAATAAATGTACGTCTATATACATATAACTTAAAAGGAGACTTTTATAATGTGATTTTTCCAAATGTTAAAACAAGGTGCACTTCTTTTTGTATGTATATTTATTGTTATTGATTTTGCGTTATCACCATTTCTCATTGATTGACATTTTGTTTTCCTCTAGCTTCGTAGTTCTAAAGATTGATGCTGTTTGTGGTCTGATTACCCAAGTCTTTCCCAATTACGTTTTTAATGTATTATTTTTTTCTAAAATGCCTGCAGCTTATGGCACTGCCCCAAATTGCTTGTTCAGCTAAGGTGCTTTCTCAGCACATCCTTTTTCCATAAGCGTGTCACCTTCAATGATGTTTCACTTTCCCTACAGAGTACTTTTCATTTACATTCACATATGGCATCCAAATCTTGTCCTTACTTTGCACTTGATATTTTAATTAAGGTTTCTTTACCATGAAGTGGCCATAATTTATAGGGAATTGGTTAAAAAATGCAAAGACGAAATGAATAGAAAGACACATTTTAATGCATAATCTGTTTTTAACTCTCTATTATTAAACTATATCAGTAATGTTTTAATTATAAATGTATTACTTTATTTTTTAGTAACTGCAGAGAGAGTACTTCTTAGTTAAATAATATGTTTAAAATTGATGTATTAAATAATGGTAGTAGAAACAGAATGGCTAGCAATAGCCATCAACCCATCCTCCCAAAGAGACAGTTAAAGCGATCCTTAAGTATATTTCATTAGCAATACTTAAAATTATTTATGAAGAAATTACATGAATAAGTAAAACATAGTAAAGTATAAGCTTAACCTCTAAATTCCAGACATTCTGCTGTTTGTGCTGCTTTCTAGCTGTGATGCGACTAACCATGCCGATCCTCATTTTAGGGGATTTAGTTATAAATATAGGTTAAAAATTTTTAGAGGCCTCACTGAGAAGTTAACAGATTAAACCTATTTAATTTATGTAGAAGTACAGAAAATTGAACAGCAAGATCAGTAAACTCGTGAGCATATGTACAAATGTATCTTTATCTTTAACAAATACAGATGTCATATTCATTTCAAACCCACACAGAATAGCCTAAAACATTGATAATGTACTAGTTCTCTCCAAAACCCCAATAATTTCTAAGATTACTATCATATAGGCTAGATTCCTTAATCAGAATGGGTAATAAATGGATAGCTATAAAAACTTTATATGTCAATGTGAATGACAAACAGATATATGAAAATGTGCTCAACTAATTTATCATCAGAGAATTTCAGATCAAAACTACAATGAGATATCATCTCACCCCAGTAAAAATGGCTTTTATCCAAAAGATAGGCAATAATGTATCCTGGTGAGGATGTGGAGAGAAGGGAATGCTCATACAATGTAGAAGGAAATGTAAGTTAGCACAACCACTATGGAGAATTCTTTGGAGGCTCATGAAAACACTAACAATACAGCTACCATATGATCCAATAATCCCACTACTACATACACTCAAAATAAATAAAATCAGTATATCAAAGAGATATCTGCAACACCATGTTTATTGCAGCAGCATTATTCACAATAGCCAAGATTTGAATAGATAATGAAAATGCGGTATATATATATGATGGAATACTATTCAGCCATAAGAAAGAATGAGATCCTGTCATTTACAATAACATGGATGAAACTGGAGGCCACGATGTTAAAAGAAATAAACCAGGCACAGGAAGACAAACTTTGCATGTTCTCACTTAATTACAGGAGCTAAAAATTAAAACAATTAAACTTATGGAGATAGAGAGTGGAAGAATGGTTACCAGAGGCTGGGAAGAGTTGTAAATGTGGGAGGAAGTGGAATGGTTAATGAGTACAAAAATATAAATGAAATGAAAATCTAGTGTGTGAAAGTACAGCAGGGTGACTGCACACAACAATTTATTGTGCATTTAAAAACAACTATAAAAGATTGTATTGGATGTTTGCACCAGAAAGAAAGGATAAATGCTGGAGGTGATGGGCACCCTCCTCTGCACAAAAACTTGGTATGTCAAAATGTGTGATATATTGTTAATGCAGCATTAATAAAAATTTGATAGACTTCATACATTTTTAAGCATCAAAAATGATTGAAAATAAATTAAATGTTCATTTCAAAAATACAGAAAAATAGCAACAGAGTAAGTTGGGAAAAAAAACAAGAATCAGATGTAATATACAATAGCAGCAGTAGATACCAATTTTCTACAACCATATTTGATAAAAATTATCAAATTGGATAATATCAAGTACTGGCAAGAATGTTGTCATGAGAGACCCTCAGTCACCCCTGGTAACGTAACAGCTAGTGAAGAAATTCAGAAGAGTTACTTAGCAGTGTCTTAGTGAGGTTTTATATATAGATATATTGCAGTTGTATCTTTATTTTAAACAAAGCCCCAAAATGCTTGAAGATATACACTGAGAAATGTTCAAGAATGTCCATTGCAGTATTGTTTGGGGTAAGTAGATGGAAAGAGAATGATGTCTATGGCACAATAAACTTCATGTGTTTAAAAAACATGTATTTAAAAAACTAGGCAACATTATGTATATTTTTTAGAATAAACATAACTAAATAAATATATAAATAGTAGATTAGAAATTATAGTAGTAAAAACAGCTAAACTGCTTCACCAAAGATTTGAATATCCATAGAATCAAATTAAATCAAAATTTTTCCTAACTAAAATAAACAAACAAAATAAAAGTGTATTTCTTATTTCTTAATGGTCAGATGGCTCTGCTATTAATACATGTTTTCCAAGGTTACTCCACATCCTCCTGGAGATAAATGTATGCACCTTCACACATGTATAACAAGTAGCAGGCCTTTTTCTCCAAGAAGAACCCATAAGCTTTTTATTTTTATTAGGCTGCTATATAACTGACTGTTAGTAATGTAATGATTTAATGGTTATCAACAATAACTATGCAGATATAGCCCATTTCTTTTATGCTTTCTTTTCTATAAAAACCACCATTAAGAAGATACAAATATTTTTAATTGGCAAAGCTTTAAAGTGTATGGGACAATTTTGTGTATATTAATTCATTTAATTTCATTTAAGACCATGAATGGCAATCATTCTTAATGCACAAGTCATAATGCAAACTAGAAAAAAAATCTACTACTCATGCTGGGCCAGTCAATATACTTTATCTTCCAGCTAAAATAGTTCCTCATGGAATTGATGTTTGTCTTCATAGAGTAGACACAACTTGGATAGAATTAAAAATACACCTGCTGATTGTAGACATGTCAAGCAGTCATGGGCACAGAAATCCTGCTTCTATTAGAGGCAAAATTCTGCCTAGCTGGTCGCACTATTCCTATTGGGTCATAGTATAAGTGGTTCAGTGCCTGGCATCAAGTACATACCAAACCTATCAACTTGTTCATCCACCAGTCACTCGATTGATGACTATGTCTCACCAGTAGAGGACATAGCAGTTTGATGTTATTCCATGCTTTGTATTTATGTGATGTTTAAGCATCTTATTATTGTGTCATTGCACACCAGAAAGTATATAAAATATGGGAAATTAATATACTTGAGAAACAGCTCAAAAAAGTGCATGCAAATTTGCCAAAATTTATTTATGAGGCATGGATAATATTTGCTATATTACTGCATTTAATGTGATTAGTTTAAGTTACTTCATTCATTTGTTTTTCTCTTTGAGGTCAATACAGGAATTACTGATGATGGACTGGTTTTATTTATATTTGTTCCATGATTAAGAGCACAAAATAGTTCACTTTATTTTCTCTGTCAGAATATTTTTGATTAATGGGTTGCCTTGATTATATGATGTGGATCTCATGCCTCCATTTTCTCAGGCAGAATGCTACCTCTGAACAAAAGAGAGATTTGTTGGCGGCCCTCCAGTCATGAAAATGTAGCAATAAAATAAAGAAAATTGATGTAGAAAAAACCTCTTCTTTGATGCACCTCTTCAAAATATGGGGGAAATTTTCCTATATTCTGTCTGTAAGTGGATTTGTAATAAATCTTCCTCTCAATATGTCATCATAAAACATGAGCACTGAGGACTGAAGTGTGCTATTTTGCATATTAAAATGAAGACAGAGGAAAAAGGAGCAAGATCAGAGGATCTATTGTCTGCTGCTGCTTTCTTGACAAGGCAAATTGCTTTAATAATATTAAGGTGCTTGGAACTTGCACGAGGCTGCTGTACAGGGCTCAGACCTTTTTAGGCAGTAACAGGGGTGCAGCTGCCAATGAGGTTTTGACAAATCCTTTATTGGTACAGCCTAAGGACATTGCCAAAAGTGGCAGGATGACCTGAATGTTTACCAGCCTTCACCTGAAAGACCTTGACTTTAAGCTTACGCTGAAGAGAAAACACACTTAATGTGGAAAGGGATTTGGTCTATCTTATTTACAGGTGTAACTTCTCTGCCTTTAAATCAATGTTGAGTTGGATTAGGAGATATTATTTTTCTAATGTGCACACTGAGACTTTTGCTACTGGTAATATTCTTTCAATTTTCATAAGCAGAAACAACTCTCCTCCCACAGACCCTGAGAAGAGTTTGGGCTAGATTGACATTAATGTCCCTCAACACCTAGCACTGAGATTATCTTAAAATGCTCATCTTAAGTATATTTGTGCCAAATGGAAAAATGAACAAATATGTGCATTTACTTATATCTGCTGTTTCAAAAATGAGGTTTAGTGCATGAGCTGCTTTTACAGACATCTAGAAATTCACTAACCTCATGTTTTCTGTAATATTTATTAATGACAATTTGTGTAAACGTTTTCTATCATCTTGATCTTCTAAGACTGGGCAAATTGATTGACCTTGAGCTTTTTCCAGTGGTCTTAAAGTATTATCATCCTGGCTTGGGCAGAGGCAGGATGAGACAACCAGAGGCCTGAGGTCAGACCAAGCCCTGGCAGAAGAATGGGTATGGCTGTCAGCAGGCAGAGAGGGAAGAAGGGGCAAAGGGCCCATGGGGTCAGTGAAGAGCCACAGTGAGCAGCC
Organism: Callithrix jacchus; assembly: GCF_049354715.1. Lineage (NCBI taxonomy): Eukaryota > Metazoa > Chordata > Mammalia > Primates > Cebidae > Callithrix > Callithrix jacchus. The sequence continues at coordinate 83,017,075 of NC_133504.1, read as the reverse complement.
TGCAATGACAGAGAGAGATGTCTGAAATCCAGGTAGAGAAGACTAGGGTATCAAGGAATTCTGACCAGAAAGAGTAGGGATTGAGCCACAGGGAGGGATCAAGTACCAGGGAAAATTGGAGAATGAGGCAGATCTCAGAGGATCTGGAGCACTGAATACATGGCCAGGCCAGTTACCATCAAGGGACATAAATCCCCAGTGAAAGGAGAGAATGGAAAGAGAAAGTTAGGTTGGTTTCTCAAGTTCTCATTATACCTAACTTTCTCTTTCCAAACCTAATTTAGAATTCGGAAAGAATTAAAACTACAGGTAATAGTGCAGGAGGTGACACAGCAGGGTTTAGAGTTAATCCAGTCTATTCCATGGATGAACTTTATGAACCAGCTTCCTTAGTCTTCAGAGGTACAGAGACATTTCCAGAGGTAATTGATGTCTCTATCTATCTATCTATCTATCTATCTATCTATCTATCTATCTCTCTATATATCATTAAATATTACCTATCTTTTACTGCTCCCAGGGTTCTTTACTTAAACAAAAATTTTGAGCCATTTTTTACATTCTAGGAGAGTAATCTCTCCCTGTTGATGGTCAGCCATCCCTTATTTATGAGCAAGTATGTGTATTTTGAGCTGTTACTCCCTGATTTTTAATTTGTGTCTCCCAACCTGTCACAGGCAAGAAAACTCAATAACCACATTCTGCTGACCTGTCAACAGGACACTCTTTGGGAGTAGTTCAGTGGCAGCCCACATATCCAGAGATCTCTTAATTTAGAAGACACAGCAATGGCACAGTTAGTCTTGAAAACCCTGTAAGAGAATTATCTTAGATGCCAAAGGAAACTTCAGAAAGATCATGCTCCAAATGTCCTATATTTTGTTTACAGGTGAGTCTCTCAGGCTTCTATCCTCATTTTATTAATATTTACACTTTACCTCTTAAAGGTGTTCCTTTGTTTCAATAACAGATCCATGTCTTGGCATAATTCAGAATTGGTAGTGGGAGAAGGAGGCAGTTAATCTAATCAGAATATTCAAGAAAATTCCTTCTTATGTGTTTCGACATCTGAGTTAATACTAAATTAACTGCATAATTTTTCTGTAAAAGCTTTGCTTGACTAATAGTGAATGTACAATAGATACTATTTTGAAGTTTGGAATGATAACACAAATTTATCCAAAAGGCATGAGGTGTTACTCAACCCTGCAAGTCTTTGTGTTCCAACCTAAGACAAATAAAAAAAAACAACAATGATGACTAATGAGAGTAGAAATACTTGCATAAGGAAATATGAAATAAACACTTAAAACTGTTTAATTAAAAGGTTTAAATATTTCCCATTATTTTATCTACTTATTATTTATTTTTAAATTTATTTTTCTCATTCTTTTTGTTTTTATTATACTATTGCCCACTTTGCTCTTATTTTCTCCCTTTTTATTTTTTTATTCTTTTTTATTTCCAATTTTCTATCTGCCTTCTTTCAAACAATGCATTTTCTGTAAAAGCATTTTATTGTTATTTTATCTAATCCTATCCTACCTTTTTTATGTTACATTTTAGTGGCTTTTCAATTATGTCTTTTCAAAAACTACATCAAGAATCAAGTAAATCAAGACTTAGCAGCAATTCAAAACTGAAAAAAATAACATATTAAAACTGCTAGGCTAAAAGAGACATTTTACATAAATAGATTTGCAATCTGTCCTCAAGTCAGCCAACTGGGCGTTTTGTCTGAGTGAGGAAGGCAGAGAATTGGAGAATGGGACGGTTTGTGGCTTTTTTCACCTGCAGTCTTATAGGTGTTCTTTTAACCCATGAGCAGCAGTGTAAGAGGGTAGGTGTGAGACTATTAAAAGTGGGTTAGTGAAATAGTTGGAAATCTGGTGAGTGTTGTTTAGTATATTTATCTATAGCCAGCAATTTAGTTTCCATGGGTGACACTGCTACCTGTAGTAACTAACATTCAGTGATAGCTATATTTAAATCCCCAGCACATAAATCTTGCCAGCACTTTTTAAATTACCCTTACACAAGTCAAACTCAAGATTTCTTTGGTGGATCCAAAGATTTTCAGTACACAAAACATGTTGAAAACACAAAGTTAATTTGGATGACAGAAACAGTAGTGAGAGGGCAAATATTTTAGATAACTAAAACTTATTTTTAAGATCATTTCCTGTATGTTCTTACTAGGAAGGGCTTATCACATTGTCTCTCAAAAATAACCTTTTGAAAAATACCAGAAATGCTCCCGATGAAGATCATGGTGCTGCTAGTACAGCAGCAATGGCCCATACCCTCTCCTACCCATTCTCATTCTTATCCTGAACCCTTGCTTTTCTGTCAACACAGCATGTTATATTACATGTGAAGAAAACAAAATCTTGCTGGACATAATAAAGGTATGAATAAAGCAATAATAATGTTTGTCACTCCTGCCTGGGATTAGTTAGGGTACTTGTTATATAAAGACTTCCCAAGTTGACATTAAAAAACATAAGTCAAGTGCCACAGGAGCCCGTACTGTCTCTGGCATTGAGTTGCAATGGGAAGCTTAGCAAAATCTTTTATCTATTAAAAGGAATAGATAGCTTCCTTAATTATAAAATGGAGAATTGTAATTAACAATTTCAGAAAGTTCTTTCTAACATTTTTAATTCAAATATAACAGGTAGAATGACTATATTAAAAATAAATGTTGCTACTTTTTTTTTAATTTCTAAAATTCTTTTTAGGCTCAGTGTGGTGGCTTATGCCTGTAATCCCATTGCTTTGGGAGACTGAGGCTGGTGGATCACTAGAGCCTAGGAGACTGAGACCGGCCTGTATGACATAGTGAGAGCCTATTTATTAAATAAATACATAAATAAATAAAAATTTTTAATGGAATTTTTAGCACAGTTACATTTCCTGAACAGTGGTATTAGGAATCCTGTGACCCTGTCCCCAGTAAAACAGTAATAATTGATAAAAAATTAACCAATTAAATTCTAATTGATTAAAAGAACAACCAATTAAAATCTCTGAAAATCTAGGCACAAATAGCAGATGTAGAAACATTTACTTGGAAAAAAATCTACCAGATATTGGTAAAGAGTGAGACTCTGTGGCACTTGAACCATGAGCCACTCATTCCCTCCCAACCTCCATGTCCCAGCTCATCTGCATAATGGAAATTCCCTGCCTGGTGGCACAACCAAAAGGGGAGTTCAGCTCCTTTTCAGCTCCTGATCCAGTGATACAGTATCAAATCCAGGGAAGCAAACCACTAGCATTTTTTAATTGCTGGCAAAATTCTGATAAGTGGGCCAAGAGATTGGGTGTTTCCTTCTTTCATTTGCTCCCCATGCATAGACTAGAGACTCTCTACTCCAGGTATGGCAAGACCAAATTGTTGGACTCTGATTGCTCTCAGCCCACCTCTTAGTAGGGTATTGTTCCAAGCTGGGAAAGGAAAGACTAGAAGGCCAGATTGAAAGGACACTTTCAAGAAAGTGAAAAGACAACACAGAGAATGGGAGAAAATCTTTACTAACCATATATCTGTTAAAGGTCTAGTTCCAGAAAATATAAAGAATTCTTACAACTCAATGTAAAAAGAAAACAGAATTTAAAATGGGCAAACATCTGAATAGATATTTCTTCAAAGAAGATATACAAATGGATAATAAACACATGAAAAGATTCTCATAACCCTTAGCCATTAGAGAAATGCAAATCAAAACCACAGTGAGCTAAGACTTCATACCCACTATCTCATGGCCATACATATATACATATAACATACTATGTATATATAATGTGAGTAAAATAATAACAACTGTTTTCAAATATATTAAGAAATTAAAACCCTCTTACACCTTAGTTGGAAATATAAAGTGGTGCAGCCACTTTGGAAAACAATCTGTTAGTTCCTCAATTATTTAAAAATAGTTTCCATATGGCCCAGCGATTTGCTTCTAGGTATATACCCAAGATAAATAAAAATATGTCCACATAAAAACTTGTACATAGATGTTTTTAGCAGCATTATTCGTAATAGCCAAAAGTAGAAACAATCTAAATGTTCATCAACCGATAATGGATAAACAAGCTGTCAAATATACCTACATACCACAGAATATTATTCATCACTAAAAAGAAATGAAGTGCTGATACATGGTGCAATACAACATAAATGAATCTGAAAAACATTATGACAAGAGAAAAATGCCAATCACAAAAGACAACCTAATAGACAAATCTATGGAGACAGAATGTAGGTTGCCTAGGGCTGAGAGCAAGGTGCTGGGGTGACAAGGAGAATACTGCTGATGATTACAGGACTTCTTTTAGAATGGTGAAAATATTCTAAAATTGATTGTCAATATGCTAGATGCCATTGAATCGGGAATAGTTTGACATGTAAATCATATTTTAAAGCTTTTACGAAAAAATGTAAATAAGTACTTTGACTAGTCAATGTGTTGTAATTTTACATTTTCTCATTTTTCTATTTCACTTTGTACTTAGTTTATAATATTGCTATCATATAAAAATTTTATTTATTCAAAATTTTCAGTAATTTTCTATATGGCTTTGTGTATTTTGTGATTTTAAGAAGAATTTCTTACTGCAATATTGGATGCAAGTTTTCCTTCTTTATTGTTCTAGCACTTTTACAGTTTTTAAAAAAAACATTTAAATCTATCATCTATCTAAACAAATTTTTTAGACAAATTAAACAAATTTTGTTTTATTAAAAACAAAAAAGAACATCTTTTCTTCCTAATTTGCTACTCCATTTTTATCATATGTAAATTGCTGACATTTAATTAAGACTATTTCTGAAAACTCTCCATCTAATCATGACACTATAGCACATTATTTTAATGACTGTAGCTGCCAAGTATGTTTTAATACCTGGTAACCATAGTGAAAAATTATCTCATTTCTAATATTTCAAAATTTTTATGGCTTTTCTTGCATGCTTACTTCGCATTTAAAATTTTTAAGTCAGTTAATCTAATTTCAATAAAATGGATGTTGAGTACTCATGCTATTTTCATTGGAACTATATAAAATGTGTAGATTCATAGTTTAGATATTTTTTAAATACTGAGTTTATATACATAGTAAGAAATTAAGTCTTATGTTTCTTGGAGTTTTGAAGTTATCTTTTATGAGAATGACATATTGCTTATTAGGTTTAAGTTCTGTTTTTTGTCTTTTTTTTTGTCTTTGGTGTCATATAAATAAAATTTTTTCCCACTTTTTTTCTGTGTGATTATTTGTAAACAGAAAAGCTTGACTTATGTATATTAATTTAATAATTATATAACCTATTATTTCTAGTAATTTTAATTGATTCTCTTAAATTGTCTAGTCATAAACATAATAAAAATGTGTTCCTTCTGGTCAGTTGTTATACTTCTTTTTCCTTTTACCTCTCTAACTATATTTGTTGGCACTATCAGCAAACTTAAAAATACTGATGAAGAAGTGCAACTTTGTGCCACACTTCAATGAGAATACTTTGTGTTCATCCAGTAAGCATAATATTAACTTGTTTTAAAGACATATTTTATTACATTCAGAAAATATCTGCCTATATTACAATTTTGTTTACAAATTCTTTTTCTTTTTTGTTATTATACCTTAAGTTCTAGGGTACATGTGTAGATTATGCATGATTGATACACAGGTATACACATGCCATGGTGGTTTGCTGCATCCATCCCCCCATCATCTACACTATGTATTTCTCATAATGTTATCCCTCCCCAATCCCTCGACCCTCTGTTATCCGTCCCCTAGCTCCCCCATTCCTCATTAGGCCTCAGTGTGTGATGTTACCCTCTCTGTGTCCATGTGTTCTCATTGTTCAACACCTGCCCATGAGTGAGAACACGTGGTATTTGGTTTTCTACTCTTGTGTCAATTTGCTGAGAATGATGGTTTCCAGCTTTATCCATGTCCCTGCAAAGGACGTCAGCTCATTCTTTTTATGGCTGCATAGTATTTCATGATGTATATGTGTCATATTTTCTTTATCCAGTCTATTATTGATGGCATTTGGATTGGTTCCAAGTCTTTGCTATTGTAAACAGTGCCACAATGAACATACGTGTGCATGTGTCTTTATAATAGAATGACTTATAATCCTTTGGCTATATACCCAGTAGTGGGATTGTTGGGTCAAATGGAATTTCTATTTCGAGATCCTTGAGGAATTGCCACCCCATCCTCCACAATGGTTGAACTAATTTACCCTCCCACCAAGAGTGTAAAAGTGTTCCTGTTCTCCACATCCTCTCCAGCATCTTTTGTCTCCAGTTATTTTAAGAATTGCCATTCTAACTGGTGTGAGATGGTATCTCAATGTGGTTTTTATTTGCATTTCTCTAATGACCAATGATGATGAGCATTTTTTCCTGTGTTTGTTGGAGGCATAAATGTCTTCTGTTGAATCTGCATGCAGTATTCTCACCCATGTTGAATGACTGCTGCCTGTTTACCTTTTGGAAACCCTGAGGTGACTGAGGAAAGCCACCTGAGACCACTTCATAGCAAGGGAAGGCTTTAAGCAGTTACTAGAAAGAGATGGGGTTTTGGTCCTGGCTCCTCTAGCCTGAATTAGCTGATATCCACTGTCCATGTTCCTTATGAGTCAAATCCAGAGTCAAAGGATTTGAACCTGCATTAGGAAATGTGACCACTCACAGGACCTGGACCGCCGAGGTTGGGAGGATTGTACACTACTCTCATTTAAAGGGGAAAATTAGTTAATATAGAATATAGATGCATTAATAAGAAACTGTGAGCATGCTGACAGTTACACTTGTTGGTTTTCTGGTTTGATTGATTTCCTTTTTTCTTAGAAACATCAAAGCTCAGAAAGATGGTTTTACCTTTACTGACCCAACTATAAATATGTATCTAGACTGTTTTTAAATGTGTTTCTTCATGACTGCTTCGTGGAGCTCCAGAAAGCCTGTTTCACCTGTGTAAGTTGGTATTTGGGCACTTTATATTTTTTCTAAAAATGTGTTTTGGATCCTGTACTCTAATAAATCATAAGTTTCTTTTAAAATTTTTTCCAAAACTTTTCTCCATTTAAAAAATCCCTGTTATAAAAGTAGAACTTTCGCAATGTTAAAATGTTAACTATTTGGATATAGCAACTTCTTTTCTCCTCAAATGAATGCCAAGATTTTGTTGTACAATGATTAATAAATGGAACTTATCCAAAGAAACCAAAAAAAAAGAAGAAAAGTGTGTGTTCATATCCTTTGCCTACTTTTTAATGTTTTTTTTCTTGTAAATTTGTTTAAGTTCTTTGTTGATTTTATATCAAATTAATTGAATTTTATCAAAATTGTTTTGACATCAAGGGGCCTGGTCATACGTTCTTTTTTATTTGACCTAATTATAAATGGTAGTCAACAAATATCTCTCCAGCTAGTTTAGGCAGAAAAAGATTTCTTAACAGATATTTTATGCCTTTCAAATCTTTTTAAGAGCTGTAGTAACTGACTCTAGGTTGAGCTTTGAAGTGCGGACTCCAGCCCTGCGTGTCATACCCACTGCCCTCATCTAGAAAGCAGCTGCCATTGTTATTGAAGCTGCTGAAACAGGGAACTCAACTGTGTGTCCAAAGGGCTGCACCTGAATTCCTATCACAAAGCATATCCTCATTCCCTGCCTTTCTTCCTCTTCACCCAGTTTCAACTTGAAGCCTTAAAGTCTGATTTCCCTGCTTGATTGGCAGAACCTAAATCACACCCAGCTTTCCAGATGTAAGAGTGACTGAGAAATGCAGATTTTAGAGTTTCAGCCTCTGCAGTACAAGGAAAGCATACCCCAAGGGGGCTTAAATGGCTATGGAGAAAGACAGTCTATGCAACCTGCCATGCTATTAATACAATGAATTATATTCAAAGAGTTTGTAATACTGAAACAGTTTTTCATTTTTAGAAAATATTCTAGTTAACTCTATAGGCCAATATTTTGCATTGATATTATTGTATGTGATTGGTTGGGTATACTGTCCCCCCACTTTTTATTCTGTTTGATATGGTTTGTGCCCAACTCTCAGTCTAAATATTCATCCCCAGTGTTGGAGGAGGGGCCTTGTGAGAGGTGACTGGATCATGGGGATGGAATTCGCCCTTGCTGTTTTTGTGATAGTGAGTTTTCACAAGATCAGGTTGTTTAAAAGTATGCAGCATCTCTTTCTCCTGTTCCTTCCAAGTAAGACATGCCTGCTTCTCCTTCAGTTTCTGCCATGATTGTTAGTTTCCTGAGGCCTCCCAGCCATGCTTCCTGTGCTGCCTGCAGACTGTAATTTTTTGTGTTGGATAATTAACACAGTGGCTTTCTTTTCTACAGAAATCATCATATAAATTCATACATTTTCCTTTATTTATTATTAACACAAATATTTTCTGCTTTCTAGATGGTTGGCTATTTCCATTTTCTTTCTGAAACAAAATTAAAAATAATTTCCAAATAACAAATACTTTGGCATATTCTTTTTGTTATGCTTTTTTATTTTTATAAACTTGTAATCAGATAATTTTGTCCCATGTTTTTATCTCTTTATAATATATTGGTAATTTTTGGAATAATATAAAGTCAAACTTTAAAATATGTAAGCACTTAAAAGTGTGTTCATGGTTTTCAGAGTATACAGATTAATATATCTTTCTGATCAACATTTTTATGTTTTTTATACCTCTTATTTGCCCTTTTAAAAAATTCTGCCTGATTATTTCGAGGCTGAGAAAGCCATTAACTTTTTTTATTATTAATAGCCTGTTTTATGTTACATTTCTGAAATATGTTTTATACATTTAGATTTTATATAATCAGATGATTAAATATTCAGTCTTCTTTGTGAATTTTGTGATTTCTTATTAATAAAGTTGTCACTTGACAGATTTAATGCTTTTTGCTTCAATTTGTCCCTTGGCTAATACCAATATGTCAATTTTACTATTTTTAATTGCATTTACTTATTATATAATTGCCTACTATTTTACTTCCAACTCTTGTGAGTCACTTGTTTTCATTTTCTCCCTTAAACATAAGATACTGTTGGTTTTAGTTTCAAATTTAATCTGTTTTAATAGACTAATTAATTCTTTTTATACCAATTGGTATGACAGATAAGTTTTCTTGTTTTTAATTCTGTAACCTTTTGATTTTTTTCTTGATAAAATTAAGGGAATAAATAAAACCACTAGATTTCAGTCACATCTTTATTAAACTGTAAGAGCCAGAAGGGCTACTTTTCTATTTTTATCTTCTGCCTTCTTATCTTCTATGCTCTTATTCCTTGATTTAATGCAGGAGGAAATTATCTATGGATATTTATAAATGTTTTCTTTCTTCCTTTCTTCTATGTTTTACCTATTTACTCATGTTTATTTAGGATTAAAAATGGGAACTCTTATTTTATTCCTCCCTTTCAACTCAGAAATCTAAACCTATAATTTTTAATGAATACTTGACAAATCATATTATAGATGTGCTATACCTCTTCATCCTCTTTTGCCTAGTTATTATTTTTTTACTGTTAGTTGCATATAGTATGGAGGAAGACAGGAGGCACATTGTTACATCTTCAGTGATTAGAGTCTCTAAAGGACTTTGTCCTGCCCTGTATGTGCAATTATGGTAGAAATAATCAGGGTGTTTATAATCATGTATTATTAGAGATTGACTGTTGTAATAAACTTTTCTTCAGTGCAGCTGGGAGAAGTCTGTCTCTCTCCACTTTTACTAGAAAGGCATATGAAGCAATAGGTCTAAGCAAGAATTAACCTCAGCTGAGCCAGAAGAGTCACTTACTGCCTAATAGCCAAGAAACACATACTGTATTCCCAAGATTTCAGATCAGGTTCTCTGGAAAATTTAAAGTGATGACTAGAATTGTTTGAGGGAACCCTTACCCAAAGACATGAGTAGAAAGAGAAAGATTAGGTAACAAGAACACACTAATTTTAGATCAAGTCAAGTGATTAAAGCAGTGATTCCTATTAAGATAATGTTTAGTTTTAGAACAGGAGAAAATCTTGAATGAATTGTAAAGTTTTATGATTTCATACCACAATGGAAGAATCAAAAACCTGCAAAGTGAATAGAGTTTTCAAAAATGGAATGCATGTTTTATTAGTCTCTTCTCATGCTGCTAATAAAGACATACCTGAGACTGGGTAATTTATAAAGAAAAAGAGGTTTAATGGACTTGCAGTGTCACATGGCTGGAGAGGCCTCACAATCATGGCAGAAGGTGAAAGGCACATCTTACTTGGTGGCAGACAAGAGACAATAAGAACCAAGTGAAAGGGTTTTCCCCATATAAAACCATCATATCTCTTGAGACTTATTCACTACTGTGAAAACAATATGGAGGGACTACCTACATGATTCAATTATCTTTCACCAGTTTCCTTCCACAACATGTGGGAATTATGGGAGCTACAATTCAAGATGAAATTTGAGTAGGGACATAGTCAAATCATATCATTTCACCCCTGACTCATCCCAAATCTCATGTCCTAACATTTCAAAACCAATCATGCCTTCCTAACAGTCCCCCAAAATCCTAACTAATTTCAGTGTTAACTCAAAAGTCCAGTCTCATCTGAGACAAGGAAAGTCCCTTCTCCCTATGAACCTGCAAAAACAAAAACAAGTTAGTTACTTCCTACATACAATGAGGGCACAAGCTTTGGGTAAATACAGCCATTCCAAGTGGGATAAATTGGCCAAAACAAAGAGGCTACAGGCCCATGCAAAAATTCAAAATCTAGGGGGGCATTCAAATATTAAAGCTTCAAAACGATCTCCTTTGACTTCATGTCTCACATCCACCTCACACTGATGTAACAGGTGGATCCCAATGGTCTTAGGAAGGTCTACCTCTGTGGCTTTGTAGGGTACAACCTCCCTGCCAGCTGCTTTCACAGGCTGGTGTTGAGTGTCTGCAGCTTTTCCAGGTGCATGGTGCAAGCTGTTGGTGGCTCTACCATTTTCTGGTGTTTGGGGGATAGTGGCCTTCTCCTCATAGCTTCACGACGTGGTACTTCAGTGAGGATTCTCTGTGGAGGCTTCAACCACCTATTTTCCTTTCACACTGCCCTAGCAGAGATTTTCCATGAGGACCCTGCCCCTGCAGCAAACTTCTGCCTGGACATCCAGGCATGTCCATACATCTGAAATCTATGCAGAGATTCCCAAACCTTAATTCTTGACTTTTGTGCAACTGCAGGCTTAACACCACATGGAAGCTGCCAAAGCTTGGGGCTTGCGTCCTCTGAAGCCATGGCCTTAGCTCTATCTTGGTCCCCTTTAGCCATGGCTAGCGTGGCTGGAACACAGAGTACGAAGTTCCTAGGCTGCACACAGCATGGGGGCCCTGGACCCCAGTAATGAAACCATTTTCTCCTCCTAGGCCTCCAGGCCTGTGATGGGAGGGGCTGCCATGAAGACTTCTGACATGTCATGGAGACATTTTCCCCATTGTCTTGGCAGCTAACATTTGGCTCCTGGTTACTTATACAAATTTCTGAAGCAAGCTTAAATTTCTCCACTACGAATAGATTTTTCTTTTCTGTTGTATCATCAGGCTGCAAATTTTCTAATCTGTTATGCTCTATTTCTCTTTTAAACCTGAATGCTTTTAATGGCACCCAATTCACCTCTTGAATGCTTTGCTCCTTAGAAATTTCTTCCACCAGATATGCTAAATCATCTTTCTCAAGTTCAAAGTTCCACAAATCTCTAGGGCAGGGGCAAAATGTCACCAGTTTCTTTACTAAAACATAGAAAGAGTCACCAGATCCCAACAAGTTCCTCAGCTCCATCTGAGACCACCTCAGCCTTGATTTCATTGTCCATAACATTATTAACATATTAAGATTATCAACATTGCTCCAGATCCCAACAAGTTCCTCATCTCCATCTGAGACCACCTCAGCCTTGATTTCATTATCCATAACATTATCAACATTTTGTTCAAGCAATTCAACAAGTCTCTAGGAGGTTCCAAACTTTTTCAAATTTTTCTGTCTTCTTCTGAGTCCTCCAAACTGTTTCAGCCTCTGCCTGTTACCCAGTTCCGAAGCAGTTTTCACATTTTCTGGTATAATTATAGCAATGTCCCACTCTACTGGTACCAATTTACTGTATTAGTCCATTTTTCACACTGCTGATAAAGATATATCTGAGGCTGAGTAATTAATAAAGAAAAAAAGGTTTAATGGACTCACAGTTCCATGTCGATGGTGAGGCCTCACAATCATGGCAGAGGTAAAAGGCAGGTCTTACATGGCAGACAAGAGAGAATAAGAACCAAACAAAAGGGATTTCCCCTTATAAAACCATCAGATCTCATGAGACTTTATCACTACCATGAGAACACCCCATAATTCGATTATATCCCACTGGGTCCCTCCCACAACACTTGGGAATTAAGGGAGCTACAATTAAAGATGAGATTTGGGTTGGGACACAGCCAAACCATATCAGTGGTGTTCAAATTTAAAATTTCAATAAGGAAACTCAAAACTTATGTAACTAAATTATTTCTCTGGAAGACCAAATGCAAGTCAGTGCAAAAATATTAGAAGACATGGATGAAAACATGAGATATGGCAATGATCCAGGGCTTCCTAAAAAGAGAGAAGGACAACTGAGCGAGAAGAAATGATCAAACAATAGAAGAAAACTTTGAATAACAGAAAGATATAAATTCCTAAGTAGGAAAGGCTCACTGACTTCAAAATATAATTAATTTGTAAAGATGTACCTAGGGAATTTTCAGAATGACAGAGATAGAAGAAACTTTATAAGCCTACAGATGGAAGAGAATGAAAATGGCATCAAGCTTCTCATGTAGGCTAAGAAAACAAACTTTTACAGAAAAGAAGTTTGATCTAAGAATTATATTCCAAGCAATTTTCAATTCTTATGTAAGACAAAAGGCAGAGATTTAGGGACATGCCAGAAAGCTAAAATTACATCCCTTTAATTTAAATAATTGAGAGACTTCAAAATAGTGAAAATTGTATTAGAAAAAAACATTTCTATAAGACTGAGTAAGAAACAGTGACGAACCCCCTGAGACTGCTCTCATTGCTTTTGAGAAGCCCGTACTCCCACACCTTCTTGCTTTGCTTCTTGTTGGTGGGCTACTTGATTTGTATATTTCTTTTAGAATAAACATGACTGTTTTGTGTTTGTTTGTTTGTTTGTTTGCTTATAAAGCCTTTATGCCAACTTTCTTGGAACATCCCTGATGGTTGCTGGAATAGCAGGTTTCTTCTGTGGTGGTCCATGATGCTTCCAGCATAGTGGTAATCTGCTGGAATGATGTGATAGGTAAGAGATGTCATTCTGTTCAGTACTCAGATATTTCCTTTTTGGAATATTCATCCACATATTTCTATTGCCCATGTCTAGTTATTTATTAGTCTTCGGTGATCTGGTTTCCCTGTGGGCTGCAGAGACTGTATGTCCACTATAAATTAGTTTAATATGGCATTAGGTATAGGCCTCATCTTAGGCACTAAGGTGGGCAGAGATCTTATTTAATTAAAAGAAAAATGTTATACCATATAAGAGTGTGTTCTGTTTTAATGTTTCCATGGAATGATGTAAAACTCAAGAGTCTGTATAATGGCTGGCAACTGGGTAAGAACTAGACACTCCCAGTTAAGAAGGAATATCAAATACAAGGTGTGGCCATAATACACAGGGCACCACATAATTAGAGGACTGCTCAGCTTCTGTTAGTATTGAAGGATATTAAGAACCTAATGTTCTCTGAAATTTAAGACAAATTTAATGCACTTACTGTACTATAGTAATTTTGACTTTGCCATCAGTGACTGCTTTGGGGTGAGGTTGAAGGCCATGGGCTACCTCAAAGCTACAGCAGCACCCTAAGGGCCACTTGTAAAGCTATATAACCACAACTCCCATGTGATCTCTTGTACTCCAAGACCTCATTGTGTAATGGTGCTGGTCCCTCACTAGCACTCACCAAGTCATTTCCTATTCTATTCTCTATCTTCTCCCCATTCCATCATCACGGACCTCCAGCTGACTGTATGTGAGGTCTGGGTCAGTGACACACCCGTGGTCATGTGGCAGTTTGATACGGTGGGGGATGGACCAACACCTTTTCTTCTCAGGAGTTGTCTAGGAGTTCAGCCCCTGGAGTCTATACAGTTTCGGCAGCTACATTAGATTTAGCGGCCATTCTTAAGAAGACATCTAAAAATGCGAGGAAAAGACTGATGAAATAAAAAGTGATTAGAAGGAATTTTAACGCAAAGAAACAAACTCCAAGATAAGTGAAATGCTACGATGGGAAGGATGGTGAATTGGCATTCATGCTAACAAGATGTGCTTTGGAAACATTTGGTGGAGCATATGAAAAGAGAAAATTACTTCCTGGTGGACATCTGTATTGTTAGGTCACCAGCCAAGCCTTCAGCTGTGTGTATTTATAATGTGGGTGTTCAGCAATTAGCTCAGGAATGTTGGGCAGTAATTGTTGAGACAAACTTGGCCAAAAGGAAAGGTATTAATCATTTACAGAAAAAAGTTTTATTTTTCCATCTGGGTGAGTAGGGTTAAAATTTTTAAGGGAAGAAAGATGTCAGTTATCAGAATATGAAAAGAAGGGTGGAATAGCAAATGTGATATGCGGAAAAATGGAGGAGACCAGAAAGATTTCCTAAGAGGAAACAAAATTACATATTGATAAAATATTAGTCACCTGGGAGAAGATAGAAATTGGTAATGAATAGCAAATTAAGCAAAATGAATCTTTAAAAAGAATTATAACTCACCAATAGAATATGAAAAGCTTCTCAGTTTCATATATGATTAGGAAGATGCAAATAAAGCCACAATAAGTTGTTAGTTTAAAACTACCAGGTTAGCAGAAATTATTTTTACATTTTGTTATATTTAGTGTTAATAAAGGTGTGGAGAAACAAATACATCTATGTGCAGTTGGTGGAACATTAAGTTAATCCAATTTTTGGAGTAAAATTTGGTAATATCTATTAAATTTAAAATTTCTATACTTTGATAAACAATTTCACCTTCAGAAATTTAACCTTAATGCAAAATTGAATTTACATGAATTTAAATTTGTGTTATCTGCAAGTATAAAAAATTGGAACAATGTAAGTGTGTATTAGAAAAATTGATATTCTAATGCTGTCAATTCTAATCAAAGTAAAAGATGGGAATTGAGATAGGATGTTTTTAGTAAAATAATTGATGGAAAGACTAATAGAACAAGATGGAGAGTTCAGAAAACTGTTTATGTGAAAATGTAATTTATTTAGAAAAAAATCATATAAGTGAGAAAAATGTGAGGAGTTCTATTAGTGGTAGAAAGACCATTGATTGTTAACTTGCAATAAAATAGGTAAAGTTACTACATTTCATTGATTCTAACACCACTTCTCATATTTTAGCATTTCTGAAATGTCTATATCTTAGAGTTAGAGGAGAGTCATAGTTTAATTAGAAACATTTTCTTTTCTTTCTTAGAGATATGTAAATTAAACTAATACTCTTAGAGTTCTATATTTAATAACATATGGTAGATCCCTACTTAACACAATGCAGGAAAATTAATCATACATACACATACACACACACACACACACACACATACAAGTACATATAACAGATATACGCAAATATCAAAATACAAGTAATTTTTATTTGTAATTGAGAAATTTTGCTCTAGGCCACATCCCTATATCTTACCTTTCAAACCTGATCATAGAAATTACAAAGGCTTTACCTGGCCATGCTAATGGGAAAAAGCTGCCCTGCACAGTTCAAGCTTGGTGTACAACCAGTGCATTGCTGTCTCTAGAGGGAGTTGCAGTGGAGGACTCAGCCTCTCGGCACCTCCCCATCCCACTGACCAAACTCATAGGTATTCCTGAATTCCAAGCTTAAGTGCCTCCATTCAGTGGCCTTCTTATTGGAAGAGGAGGGAGGGTGTTTCTGCTCAGACCCTTTTCAGGTGCCTCCACTGAGACCCATTTTTTGGAAGGCGGATGAGTGTGCTTGAATGAGTGTCCAAAGCTACAAACCTCTACTGCACATTACTATACTAAATACTGCAGGCAATTTTAACACAACCCTAAGTATTTGTGCATCTAAACATAGAAAAGGAGTAGTAAAAATACAATATTATAATCCTATGAGACCACGGAAGTGTACATGGGCTGTCACTGATAGAACTGTCATTCTGTAGCACACAACTGGGCATCTCAAATACTGTCAATAATTTAATTTTCTCATTTTTCTCAGAATCCCTGCTTTAATATTGTCATAAGCACTTGTTTTATATGATCAAGAAGTAGTTCAGCAGGGTATACATTGTGAGCTGTTTGTGGTGGTTTATCTGAGTGTGCTAAGAGAATCTGTCCAGCATTCTGTTCAGGGACACTAGCAGCTGTGAAATTTAAAATGTTCGCTCAGTTGCCACTAGGAAGGTCAGTCTCCTCCCAGCCCTCTGAGTCATGAGTCTTCTTGTGGGCAGCAGCAAGTAGGGGTATTTGGACCCTGACATCTGCTGGTATTGATGGCCCCATTTTCTCTGGCATGGAAGCTTCAGATATGTTTGGGAGCCCTGTGATCTTCAAGGAATAAATAGGCTTCACTCAAAATAGAGAGAATAGAGAGAGAAAGTGACTGACAGATTGTGCTAGGCCAGCTATTTCTCAAGAATGTTAGAAAAAATACTTTTAATATAAGTTTTGGAAAATAACATCATTCAATTTCCATAAAACAAGATGAACAAGACTAATTTCTAATTGACAATTTGCTGTACACAGAATTTTTCAACATCACTTGAATTCTTTCATTTATTAAAAAAAAAAACCCTCATCTCAAAAACTAGGGCTGAAATGGCACATAAAGAGGTAGCCTGAAGTGCCTTTTATAAGAGTAAATGTTTTTCCAGTACTAGATTTAATTAATTACATTAGTCTAATAAGCTCAATTTCCTATCTACTGACTTTGATGTTCAGAATTATACTGAGTTATCTGTACAAAGACTGTGGTGATTAAAGATATTGACTTTATAATAGTTCAGATCTTTTGATGTGCTAAATTGTGAGTTTCCTTAGAGGTATAGGTTAACTACACAGTTGGTATTCTGAAATGCCAATTACTTTTTCACAAAAAATTATCAAAATGAACATATACATGATCTCTGTCTATCTCTTCCTAAAGAGGTTGGCTTTCTCTTTGAATTACTCCGATTCTTAATGGAGAAGAAAATGTGGCCATCAACACTGGCTCCTTCCTGCCTTGGTCTAAGGACGTAATTTGTCCACATTGGGCTCTTCATAGTTTTTAAGTGCAAAGTCAGTGCTCAACACACTTTGCCCCTTAATTTTCAGTTGAACTGAATGAAATGAAAAATAACTTCTCATAAAAAGGATGGGGACTGACTGAGGACTCTCAGAGATTTTGACAAGAATTCATTCCTTATGTAGAGAACTACAGTATTCACATTTTTTATTCATTATAATTGAGTAACCCGAATGGTTTAAAAATAGTCACAGAGAAGATAGTAAGAGTAATTATCTTATTACAGAGAAAGCATATACTATGTAAGAGTAAATTTTCTTTAAAATATCTGGAGAATACATATAGTACAAACTTTTTAAAAAAGATGGAAACTTTATTCATCCTCCACACTTGGAGAGAGGTACAAAAAATCATATTTAATTCTTTCCTTGGGAGGATCACTTCTGGTTCCTATGTCTTTTCCTACTATTGCCTCATTCCCATCAAAACACAGACATTCTTTTCTTTTTTATTTGGTGATTTGGAAGAAAATTACATTCTTCTAGCATAGCCTCAAATCATGGCTTTGATTTTTCTCTGATGTTCAAATTACTGATTGATATGGCTTGGCTGTGTCCCCTCCCAAATCTCATAATGAATTTTAACTCCCACAATTCCCATGTGTCATGGGAGGAATTTGGTGGGAGACAATTGAATTATGGGGGCAGGTTTTTCCTGCACTTTTCTTGTGATAGTGTATGAGTCTCATGAGATCTAATCGTTTTAAAAATAGGAGTTTCCCTTCACAAGCTCTTTTTTTTGCTTGCCACCATCCATGTAAGATGTAACTTGCTTCTCCTTGCCTTCTGCCATGATTGTGAGGCTTCCCCAACTATGTGGAACTGTAAGCCCATTAAACTTCTTTCTTTTGTAAATTTTCCAGTCTCAGATGTACCTTTATCAGCAGCATGAAAATAGACAAATACAGAAAATTGGTACCAGGGGTGGGGTGCTACTGAAAAAGTATCTGAAAATGTGGAATCGACTTTGGAACTGGGTAACAGGCAGAGATTGGAACAGTTTTGAGGGCTCAGAAGAAGACAGAAAAATATGGGAAAGCTTGGATCTTCTTAGAGACTTATTGAATGACTTGTTGAATGCTGATTATGTTATGGACAATGAAATGCAGGCTGAAGTGGTCTCAGATGGAGAGGAGGGACTTGTAGGGAACTGGAAAAAAGATGACTCTTTCTATGTTTTAGCAAAGAAACTGGTGGCATTTTGTCCCTGCCCTAGAGATTTGTGGAACTTTGAACTTAAGAAAGATGATTTAGGGTATCTGGTGGGAGAAATTTCTAAGCAGCAAAGCATTCAAGAGATGACTTGGGGGGTGCTGTTAAAGACATGCAGTTTTAAAAGGGAAACAGGGCATGAAAGTTCAGATACTTTGCAGTCTGACAGTATGATAGAAAGGAAAATCCCATTTTCTGAGGAGAAATTCAAGCCTGCTGCAGAAATTTGCATAAGTAACTAGGAGCCAATGTAATTTACCAAGACAATGGAGAAAATATCTCCAGGGCATGTCAGAGGTCTTCATGGCAGCTCCTTTCATCACAGACCCAAAGGTCTAGGAAGAAAAAATAATTCTGTGGCCAGGGACCCAGGCCTCCTACCCCTGGCTGCTGTGTGTAGCCTAGGAACTTGGTGCCCTGCATTCCAGACACTCTAGCCATGGCTAAAAGGGCCCAAGGTACAGCTTGGGCTGTTGCTTCAGAGGGTGCAAACCCTAAGCCTTGGAAGCTTCTATGTGGTGTTGAGCCTGGGGCACTTGAAAGTTAAAAATTGAGGTTTGGGAACCTCCACCTAGATTTCAGAGGATGAAAGGAAACACCTGGATGTCCAGGCAGAAGTTTGCTGCAAGGATGGGTCTCTTATGGAGAACTTCTCCTAGGGTAGTGTGAAAGGAAACATAGGGCCGGGACATTGCCTAGTGGCCTATGAGAAGAGGGCCACCATCCTGCAGGACCCAGAATGGTAGATCCACTGAGAGCTTGCACCACGAACCTGGAAAACCACAGACATTCAATACCAGTCTGTAAAAGCAGCCAGGATAGGTGCTATACCTTGCTAAGCCACAAAGGCAGAACCCCCCAAGACCATGGGATCCTACCTGTTGCATCAGCATGACCTGGGTGTGAGTTTTGGAGTCAAAGGAGATCGTTTGGGGGCTTTAAGATTTGACTGTCCCACTGGATTTTCAACTTGCATAGAGCCTGTAGTTCTTTTGTTTTGGCCAATTTCTCCCATTTGGAACAGCTGTATTTACCCAATATGTGTACCCCTATTGTATCTAAGAAGTAACTAACTTGCTTTTGATTTTACAGGCTCATAGGTGGAAAGGACTTGCCTTATCTCAGATGATACTTTGGACTATGGACTTTTGAGTTAGTACTGAAATGAGTTCAGAGTTTGGGGGAACTATTGGGAAAGCATGATTGGTTTTGAAATGTGAGGACATGAATTTGGGAGAGGCCAGTAGAGGAATGATATGGCTTGGCTGTGTCACCACCCAAATCTCACCTTGAATTGTAGCTCCCACAATTCCCACATGTCATGAGACGAACTGAGTGGGAGGTGATTGAATTATGAGTGTGGGTTTTTCCTGTACTGTTCCCATGATAGTGAATGAGTCTCATGAGATCTAATGGTTTTAAAAATGGGAGTTTCCCTGCATAAACTCTTTTTTTTTTTTTTTTTTGCCTTCTACCACCCATGGAAGATATGACTTATTTCTTGTTGCCTTCTGCCATAATTATGAGGTTTCCCCAGCCATGGGGAAATATAAGTCCATTAAACCTCTTCCTTTTGTAAATTTCCAGTCTTGGGTATGTCTGTATCAGCAGCATGAAAATGGACTAATAAACTAATAAAACATACACACTCTCTGCTCATTTTTTTTATGAGGTGTACCCAGCATGAAACAAGATGGAAGGGCTAGATTGGAGGGAGAGTTTTGATACACATTAGTGCCCTATTATTGTAGGGTGTGGTTCTCCAGCAGTAGCGAAAGCAATTCAATTCAGAAAGATAGAAGTAGAAAGCCTGATATACTGTCATTTTAAGGCCTTGGCGTTTATACTTTCCTCTGCCTGGAGTGCTGTTTCCCAAATATTCAGGTCTCTGCCCAAATGTCTCCTTCTTTGTGAGGACTTTCCAAACTACCCTGTTCAAAATGATAGCCCCCTTCCTAGCATTCTTTATATCATTCATTGATATCCCACATAGTTTATTGTTTCTTCATTCTCTCTTTTCCCAACTAGAATATAAGCTCCATAAGAATTTAACTGCTCTATCTTACTGCTCAGAATACTTGCTGGTATAATTCTACAAGCATTTTTTGAATAAAAGAATTAAGACCCATGGTTTCTGAATCAAGCTGTCTCTTCAAAAACAGTTTTACCTAGAAGCCTATACTTTGGAAAATAAAGATAGTACTACATTTTAGTTCCTGTACAGCTCCTAGGTATATTTCTTAAATTTGTTATCCCCTTAGATAAGGAGGATTGTGATTAATGACTATCTTAAGACTGAGAATAATATTTTTAAATCACAGCTTTGTACCAGCCAAAGCTGTCAAGTTTAGTGGGGTGGAGGTATGTGGGAAGAATGCATATTAAGATTTGCATTAAATTCACTGCCTTTATTGGTTTAGGTAATTTATTTATACACAAGCATATATAACCCCTTAACTCTTAGATAACTACTATATAAAAACCATTAATATGTCACTGTATGTATATAGCTAGATAGATATAAAATCACTCATGCTATAAATTGTGGTATTTCAGAGTGAAGGAATTATGAGTTTCCATTTTCATCACATTTTTGAGTTATTCATTTCAAATTTTAAATTGACCATACATGATTTAATCACTACACAAGAAGAATAATTCTGGGGCAAAAGAAACTAGATAGCTTCCTTTCATAATAATATGTTATATGGCCTTTCTGTCCTCAATTTGCTTGATAGCAATTCTGTCTAAATGCTCATATACACGTTTAATAAAAACAGAGCACTTGATCTGCCAGATTTGAAACAAATCCAAATAGTTCTCACGTTCACACAGTGTATTTTCTCAAAATAATACTTTAATCATAACATTCATTAACTATTTTCAAGCATAGGATAGCCTTCTGTTAGTAGTAGTTTGGCTTCTAATTAAGATGACTGGCAGGTTGCACACATGTTCTATTTACAAAAGGATTTGATTTAAATTAGACCCTAACCATAATCTGTAAAAGGTTTTATTAGCTCAACATTACACAGTACACATCCTTTTGAATCGATTCCCAAGAAAATAAATGTATTAATCAATCCAAAAATCCTTTTTTGACAACCTACTAAGTTTCAGGCACAGCTTAAACACCAGCAATTTGATGTTGAGCTCAACTAGAAATGGTTCCTAGACAATATTACTGTTCTCGAGGGAGACTGCTTAATTCTCAGGTAACCTACTCTTCCATCCACGCTGTATTTTCAATAGCCCTTTAGTCTCAAAAGCTCTTGTGAAATCTCTATAACTTTTCATATTTAACACATAGTTTTGCATTTTGTAAATCTTGTTTCGGAGCAGGTATGGCAATTTCAACTGGTTTCTAATGATTTTTCCAAAAAGGAATTTCTATATAACAAAGAATATACATGTTCCTTGAATATGTAAGGAAAACTCACTCCCTATTCTGTTATTTTATATTGGAACCATGTGTCTGTGTATTTAAAGCACAAGCACACATACATACATTGTGTTCAAATAACAGGCCTTGTATTAATATTTATCAGTGTGTGATGTTATGCTTTACCATCTATTTGAAATTTTCTCCTCCTCATTCCATGCAATTTCTCTAAATCTTATTTATCTATTAAAATCCTTCTCTTGGGAAGAATCTTGCCTGTGCACTCTGTCTCAAACACACGTCTCCTTCTGAGTACCCAGAGCACTTATGTTGTATACCACATAATCATTTGGCATTTAGAGTAGGAATGATTATCACTGTGATTCACAGTTGTTATCTATTAGGTATGCGGCTATGCATGCTATTTTTAAATATTCAAGAGGAAAATGTATCTGGTATCTTTAAAAGTGAAATAAACTTGAAAAGAAATCTATATAATTTGATAAAGAAGTTAAATGTATTTCGTTTTACATTCTTGGAGCATAATAAAATTGTTTTCCTATTTAGAAAAAGAGAGTCACAAGGAGATTTGCCAAGCATAATCATCATTTTTCACTATTTCTTTTCATCCCAGATTAGAAGAGAAGAATGCTGCAAATGGTCAATTGTTCCCTTTTGCTGAAAGATAGCTAAAGAATTTGCAAGAGCAGAGCCTGATAAAAATGGTCAAGACAGTGCAGTGAAAAACCTAGGTTTCAGTGGAAGGCTTATGTGGCCCTAAATAGTTGAGGCTGTTCCAAAAGAGGCTTTAGACACCCAGAGGATGAGTTTCATGTATTCTCTAAATAGAGTTAGAATAACCTGTTGAGAGTGGTGATCATAGTTAAGATGTGTGCAATGATGCCTCATCCAACATAGTGTAATAAAGGATCTGACCCCATTTATATTTAGCAGCTGATGACTTTCAGGCCCACTTTGCCTCCTCTCTTTTTCCTCAGATCTGGGCAAATCAATTAAAAAGCCTGGATGCTGTCTTCTCTGGCATTGATGATTTCACCATGTACACTCCTGCCCATGCATGGGAACTTTACCCCTGGCCTTACCTTGTCAGGAATAAAGATACATGCAATTTTCCTTTCCTGGCACTCTCAAGCCATTTCAGACCTGTTTGAGAGTCCTGCCTTGCTTTCACCAGAAAAGCATCAGTTCTGCAAGTTAGGAACCTTTCCATATTCTCCTGGTGTGTGTGATGTCATGTCTCGCCATGAACTGAATATTGAGTAGACTCATATGCTTTTAAACAGAATAGCCACAACAAACCCCAGTGTTTGAATTATAAAAATTCCCCATATATTGTGTTTGTTTAAAATTATTAACCTTAATTTTGCCTACATTTTTAACAATAAAAACATGGGTTATTAGCTTGCAATGGCTCTTCTCTAAATATATGATGAAACTGAGATACACGGGTCATAAAGTTACAGCATAAAACCATAAAAATGTCCACTTGGTGACTGATTCCTAAATTGCAATTTTACGCCTTAGAAAGAAATAAACAGGCTTATTCATATATGCTCACCTTAGACACTCAAACCAGGATATAAGTCTTTAAACACCATGCTTAAAACCCTGTAAATATTAGAATTGGAAGGCAAAACACCTGTCAAAGTGTCTTGTTAGTGGCAGATCCATAATGTCAGCTTGGGCTGTTAAAAGTTCACAGATAACCTAATCGACCTTGAAGGTAAGAAATCCTGAAGATTAAATTATGTGTAATCTAATGACAGTGATACTTTTGTTACTACTTTGAGCTAATATTTACTTCTATGTTCCAAGCACCTTAATAAGCAGCTTACAAGCAGTGCCATGCCCAGTTCTGCAAAGACCCAGGGGACAGATTTCAGAGAAATGACTCATGAGCAGATGAGGAAATGGACACTGGTATCAGATAATCTGCAGTTCAGGGCTACACAGCTAGTATGTGTGAGAGCCTGGAGCTCAGGTCTGCTTGGCTCCAGAAACTTTTCTCCACTAAACCCCTGTGTACCTATCCCAAACTCTTGTGTATCTATCACCCTTGTGTGTGCTCTAATCTGGTTACACCTAAAACTTACTGAATAATTAGTTTTGCATGAGACATGCTCACAGAGAATCAAGGTGTCACTGTAGAAAGTGTATTGAATAGTGTTTCTGCATACATAACTGAATTTCCGCTATGCTACATATAGGTTGGTTATGAGTAAAAGCACTTTTTTAGTGAATTTATTTATTTATGAAACTGCAGGGTGGGATAAGGTTAAAGGTTCTTATTTTGAGATTCAGAGAACACTGAAAATATATGCAAATCTTATTTTTGCATGCATGAATACATTTTTCTACTAACAATGTCCATAACATATCTATTCCTTAAAGGGTTTCATAAAAAATAAGAATCTCAACTGGATAACTTTTAAGTTCTCTTGTAGCTCTAAAAATACCATAATTCCATCCAACTCAAGAAGACAGAGAGATAGCAAAAAGGATTAGGAAATGGAAAAAAAAAGATAGTGTTCTGAAGTTTTTATTTAAATAATATTTGGCTAAATCAAAACCTGGTAACCAAAATAAACAAAAATCTATAGAGATTTTTCTTTCAATGTCCAAATCTACATCTTTCTATATAAGTGGGGAAAATAAGTCTGATCTTACTGAGGTGCAAACAAGATCTTCATGGTAATGTTGTGAATTAGAATCCATTTCAGGAGGAAAAAAATTGAATCTCCTATTTTCTGCTTGAATTAATCAATAAAGATCTTCAGATCTTCAGTGTGGAAAAAAACTGGAGCATTTCCTATTGCGTTACTTTAGCTGACTTTAGTATTAGTATCCATCTGATGTGAAAGCTCAGATATCCAATTATTAAAAAGTTTTTTTCTTTTCTCTTTTAAATCTGAAGCTTCTGATCATGTGAAGCTGAAGAATTTCAGAGGAAAAGAAGCTTATTATCATTCAATTCCTCATATTTAAAAGTAGTGATATCCTTGAGGGCAGTAACAGAGCACATGTATCCTGATCATATAATGAGATGATTACCAGTGTGGGTATAATGGCAAAGGCATTATGTAACCTAATCTTCTTGATTGCCTTTCAAAGGTACAAAAGTTTTCATGAAAGAGCATCTGCTTCTTATTTGAAGTTTTTTCACAGTTAAAATTTTATGGAGAAAACCTTAGAGGTCATAGATAACATATAATGTCATTGTCGCAATTGTTTTGCATGGCATCTGACTGTGAAGTATACTGCTTGGCATTATTCTGTAGTCTTCTCTGAAAGTAAAATAGTTTGTTTAAATAATTAGGATTACTGTTTAAAAAAATTAAACCAAATTTTCAAAAAGTAATGGGTGTTATGTCTGAAAATCCCATTCACTTTAAGGCTTGTTGCAATTTGGCTCCTCCACCTCCAGCATCTCATTTTCATCCTTCCTTCCCTCTCCAAACCTGTTTTTCCTCAATGATTCTCAGATAATCTTGTCACCACGTTTAATGTTTATTTCTAAGTGACTGACCTTGATATTTGTTCAGAAGACTGCTGATTTCTGTGTCTTTCTTATAACTATATTAAATTTAAGATTAACATGTATTTTTAAAAATTCTCTGGTTCTTCTCCACCTTTCTTAACCTCTGTTTCTTCTAATTTCTAAATGTAGGTTTTCATCTAGATTAATGTTTAGTACTTTTTTTATTTTCTCTAAATTTTCTTCTTGACTGATCTTCTTAAGGGTTAATTCCATGTGTAAGATGATCACTTAGCTCCCATAGGTTTTCTAAAATTACAAAATATTATTATTTAAAGGCTATACACCAGTTATTGAATTAAAAATGACTAGAATAGTGATGCAACATGCTCAAGACACAACTAATGAGAAAGAAAAATGGAACACGTATCTTGGTGTTCTGATTCTAAATATAACCCTTGTCCCATTCTGCCAGGAGCTAGGAGGCAACACCTCAGAGAAGTAGAGATGAAGAAAAAAAGGCAAACAGAGCCACAGGTGAAACAGTTCAATACAATTTAATTGAAAAAAAAATGAGCAGTTTTCACGCAGCTGATAAAGACATATTTGAGACTAGGCAATTTGCAAAAGAAAGAGGTTTGGTGGCTCAAGCCTGTAATCCTAGCACTTTGGGAGGCCGAGACGGGTGGATCACGAGGTCAAGAGATCGAGACCATCCTGGTCAACATGGTGAAACCCCGTCTCTACTAAAAATACAAAAAATTAGCTGGGCATGGTGGTGCGTGCCTGTAATCCCAGCTACTCAGGAGGCTGAGGCAGGAGAATTGCCTGAACCCAGGAGGCGGAGGTTGCGGTGAGCCGAGATCTTGCCATTGCACTCCAGCCTGGGTAAGAAGAGTGAAACTCCATCTCAAAAAAAAAAAAAAAAAAAAAAAAAAAAAAAGAAAGAGGTTTAATGGACTCACCGTTGCATGTAACTGAGGAGACCTTACAATCAATGTAGAAGGCGACAGGCACATCTCACATGGTGGCAGACAGGAGATGAGAGCTTGTGCAGGGAAACCCCCTTTTTTAAAACCATCAGATCTCATGAGACTCATTTGCTATCACAAGAAAAGCACAGGAAACACCCACTCCCATGATTCAATTACCTCCCAATGGATCCCTTCCACAATACGTGGGAATTCTAGGAGTTATAATTCAAGATGAGATTTGGCGGGGGACACAGCCAAACCATGTCACCATGTGACCATTCAGTATGTTTGTTTTCCCTTCCATGTTGACAATTGCCATGGTCCAGTTTCTCCTTTAAAAAAAAAAAAAGTACTTTATTAGTTTTATAATACATTTTCTTTCGTTTCTCTTTTTAAATTTTAAATCTATTATTAAAATTTAAATCTTTAATCTGATTTTGAAATTTTAGGACAGGTTAAGTTTAGAAGAGGCAAGTTTTCTTTGTTGCAGGATGCTAAAAAGGAAACCAACCTCTTCTAAACTTCACCTGTTCTAAAATTTCAGCCTCCAGCCCTTCCTATTCCCTTCCCTTTTTTCTTCCTTTCCATATATTTACCACTATTCAACATTCTATATAATTTGCTTATTGACTTTGCTTTTATCACCTGTTTCCCATTTAGACTATAAGCTCCCATAATGTCAGACATCCCGACTGCTTTTTTCTGTCTTTTATCCCCAAAATAAGGAGAATTCCTGGATCGTGGAGTTTCTCATTACAGATATCACTGTGTTCCACACTAAAACCCTTTTTACCTCAGTGGAATTAAATTTAAAAATATGCTTCTAGGACAGCAGAAAAGAAACTAAATTTATTAATAAAAAGAAATAAGATGTCATCTTTGGAAGAAAGAACATCTACATGCATATTAAATAAAGTCAAATCCTGTCTTTCACATCAAAAATCACTCTTTTTGCTGACAGTTTTTGTACTTGGAATCCTGATTAACAATTCTGTTCTTACATGCAGTTGTCATTTCAAAGCTCTGAACACTGGAGAAGATAAATGTCTGCTATTGTTAGGAAACAAATGTTTCTGTGGGTGCTGCCCACAGAGAAGTATCAAATAAACAGTGTTTTCCTATACCTTTCTATGCCCCTTTTGAAAACAAAATACAAGTAACAAAGAGAGGGGGTTGTATTTAAAGTTCATTATCCAAGCATAAAGAAATTTAGACATCAGGAAGCCTTCACAAATCCTCTCCATTCTTGCTCAGAACAGAGTTGGAGGACAAAGTTAGGTGGCAACTTTTCCTTCCTTTTTTTCTCATACATTTCCTGAAGCATCTTCAAAGAAAATCTAAAAAATGACTCTCTACATTACAATATAAAAAGTAAAAATTTTCAGAAGATAAGAAAGACCATCGGAATTGACTTATTCACATAAATCTAAACAAGAATTTGTAGAGGTAGATTTTGGTCTCAGAAAAGGCAGAGTTTTGTGGCATTCATTTATTTTTAACTACATACTTCTTTTCCTTGCACAGTGTAGTGAATAACAGCATAATCTTTGAAGCCAGTCAGACTAAGATTTCAATCTCAACTGCAAAGTTAAATAGCTATGTCCCCACTGGGCAATTAATGTTTTATTTTTTATTTTTTCCTATCCTGTAAATTGTTCTTAATATATCTCAAAAAGCTGTTTGAAATAATATAATTTATATGAAATATGTAACACAAAATAGGCAAATAGATCTTTTAAATTGCTAGTTTTCCCCCTACACAAACATATGTATTCTTTGTCTACATTTATATGTATATATACATATAAATATATTAATACTTTATTCATTTAATTACTAATCTAAATAAAAGTGTCAAAAAATTTAAATTTTGACTATTTTCTAGTCCTGTCCTATTTACTTAAAATTGACATTTCAGTAATTTGATTACAATAGCAAAAAGCAACTTTGACATATTTTTTTAAAGGATTTTTTGTAGAGACTCTATTAGGAAACCTTGTCAGAGTTTCTACATTATATTCTGTGGCTGAGTGTCAAGGTTGTACTATGAATTTCTCTAACATTGGTACTTTTCCAAGACATTATTCTCTAGGCAAGCAAAAGCTAATATGATTGAAAATAATATTCTTAAGATTACCGCTGTACTTATTAGGGTATATTAGTTACCATTTTTCATTTTGAGTGAAAATGTTGTGCTTCATTTACCACAGTTTTTCATAGAAAAAAAAAAATAAGTGCCTGAAAAGCTGTTCTTGCTTTCTGCTCTCTTAATTATCTGCAACTAAAAAAATGTATTTGCTATAAGCTTCAATCATTTGAACATAAGTCTTACATAGCCCATTATAGGATTTCTGAATAAAAAGGATAACAGAGACTAAATTGTACATAGATGCTTCATTCTCACTGTTGCCCAGGCTGGAGTGCAGTGGTAGTGATCTAGGCTCACTGCAACCTCTGCCTCCTGGGTTCAAGTGATTCTCCTGCCTCAGCTTCCCAAGTAGCTGGGATTACAGGCATGCACCACCATGCCCAACTAATTTTTGTATTTTTAGTAGAGGCAGGGTTTCACCATGTTGTCTAGGCTGGTCTCAAACTCCCAAACTCAGGTGATCCGCCTGCCTCAGCCTCCCAAAATGCTGGGATTACTGATGTGAGCCACCTCGCCCAGTCTATTTTTATTTATTTTTACATAATCATTTAAATAAATATTTGACAAATATAAAAATATATATCTTCTACATATCTAGCCATTTATGTAAATCTTTGGTCATGTTACATGACTCCAAATTGGCTTACAAAAATATAGCATCCTGACCTGACTTGTAAGACTGACTACCACAGTGAAGAATGTTTTCCTTCCTTTATTAAAGCTTTAAGGTGTTTAAACTTCCTTGAAAGAATCACATTTTTTGTTAATTAGTATCCTGTTAAACTGTCATGCAGTTATCAAAATAGGAATCAAAAAATGACTGAGGCAAAGAGAACAGAATATTGAAAGCGTGCAATATGTTTATCACTGGAATCCTTGCCTTAGTTTCAGCTTCCAAAAGAACTCACCCTGTGTCTTTGCCTATAGCATTTTATAAAGAAAAATATTTGACCTAAGTAGGTTAAGTAACTCATGAAATTTGCAAAGTGACAGAGAGCAGAGGTTGGATGGCATATATTCCAATATTTAATGGACAGGAAAATTCTTAGAGCAATGATTCTAACCTTGGCTGCCCATTAAAATTGTATGGGGAGTTAAAAAAATTTTTCATTGCTGATGGAAAAGTCACATTATATACATACTAAATAAGAACCTCTGGAGTTGGAGGCATGGCAGTAGTATTTTTAAAGTGTCCCAGGTGTATCTAGTATGCAGCCAGGGTGGAGAACCACTGCCATAGAGTTAATTGTGTGGTTATGTTTTTAACATAAGTGGTGAAATAGAAGTAGGGTTGGATTAAAAAATAGCAAACAAAGTTTGAATTTGGCAGTGCTAGGATATTCCCTGTTTATTCTTTCTGACTTGATAGGGAAAATGGAACAGATACGTGTTTTAAACCAAGTTTGCAATTTCAACTGTTACAGAGGCTGGGTATGAATACATGAGGAAAGGAGACAATACTTTTTTTTATAAAAACTTTCTTTTATTGCTTAATATTAAATATGGAGAAATAACTTATGCTTCCACCACATGCTCTTTCCTTTCTTCACCCACCTCCCTTTATCTTGAAATGTAAGGTCCTCCAGGCTGATCTTTCATTTTTCTATTTTTGACAGAATATGGATACCCAAAATGTTTCCTTTCTAAAAAATTATTATCTGTGAAATCATGACAGTTATGCTCAGGACTGGCCACTGACCTTTGTCTTCAGTGCAGCAGAAGCAATAGGAAGAATGAAATGCCCTAAAGCCACGTAGAAAACTGCAACATTATCATTGTCCTTTGGGAATACATGCCTGGTGTTACCGGAAATTTGATTTTTTGGGAGTTCAGAGATCAAGATTTTGTGGGAACTTCTATTCATTTAAATGTTAAACAGATAATTTAAAAATATTTAAGAAATAATGATGACTGATATTGTACAGGAAAACTGAAACAGATTCATAGAATGGATTTTTTCTACAGGTCAGTAGGTTTTGAGTTTTGGTTTAAAATGTAAGTTGTAAATCTATAGCTTTTTTTGGAAAAATACTAATTTAATTCTAAATTTTATTTTACATTGCTTGATCCCCTAAATTTCAATGGTCTAAAAGTAGTGCTAGCTTTATATGATACACTCTTGTTCTCCTTCACCCTATGCATATTTTCTTAGTTTTTAATTTTCGTGGATACATAGTAGATATTTATGGGATGCATGCGATGCTTTGATGCAGACATGCAATGCATGATAATCACATCATGAACAATGAGGTATCCATCTCTTCAAGCATTTATTCTTTGTGTTACAATCTAATTATAATCTTTTAGTTATTTTAAAATGTACAGTTAAGTTATTGGCTATAGTCACCGTGTTGTGCAATGAAATAGTAGGTCATATTTACCCTCTATATATTTTTCTTTGCCCATTAACCATCCTGTTCTCCCCTCTACACTCAACTATCCTTCCCAGCCTCTGGTAACCATCCTTCTACTCTTTACAACCATGAGCTCAATTGTTTTGATTTTTAGACCTCACAAATAAGTGAGAACATGCAAAGTTTGCCTTTCTGTGCCTGGCTTATTTCGTTTAATGTAATATCCTCCAATTCCATTTATATTGTTACAACTGACAAGTTTTCATTCCTTTTTATTGCTGAATAGTACTCCATTGTGTATGAGTACCACATTTTCTTTATTCATTCAACTGTTGATAAACATATGGGTTGTTTCCAAAATCTTGGTTATTGTGAACAGGGCTGCAACAAACATGGGAGTGCAGATACTGCTTCAATACACTGATTTCATTTCTTCTGAGTGTATATCCAGCAGTGAGATTGCTAAATTATATGACAGCTCTATCATTGGGTTTTTGAGGAAGCTTCAATGAGTTCTCCATAGTGGTTGTGCTAATTTACACTCCCACCAGCAGAATATGAGTGTTCCCTTTCCTCCACATCCTCACCAGCATTTGTTTTGCCTGTCTTTTTAATATAAACCACTTCAACTTGTTTGAGCTGATTTGCATTTCTCTGATGATCAGTGATATTGAGCACTTTTTCATATTTCTGTTTGTCATTTGTATGTATTCCTTTGCGAAGTGTCTACTCAAATCTTTTGCCCATATTTAATTGCCTTATTAGATTTTTTTTTCCTATAGAGTTGTTTGTGCTCCTTATATTTTCTGGTTATCAACCCCTCACCAGATGGGTAGTTTGCAAATAGTTTCTCCCATTTCATGGGTTGTCTCTTCACTTTCTTAATTATTTTCTTTGCTGTGCAGGTTTTTAACTTGATGGGATCCAATTTGTCCATTTTTGCTTTGGTTGCTTTTGTTTGTGAAGTATTACTCAAGAAATTTTGTCCAGACCAATTATCGTCTCCAGTATTTTCTTGTAGGAGTTTCATAGTTTGAGGGCTTAGGAAGAGTCTTTAATCCATTTTAGTTTGATTTTTGTATAAGGTGAGAGAGAGAAATCTAGTTTCATCCTTCTGAATATGGATATCTAGTTTTCCCCACATCACTTATTGAAAAAACTGTATTTTCTTCAGTGTATGTTCTTGGCACCTCTGTTGAAAATGAATTCATTTTATGTTTATGAATTTGTTTCTGAGTTCTCTATTCTCTTTCATTGGTCTATGCATCTGTTTTTATGCCAGTACCATGCTGTTTTGATTACCAGAGCTCTGTAGTATAATTTGAAGTTGGGTAATGTGATTCTTCTAATTTTGTTATTTTTGTTTGGAATAGCTTTGGCTATTCCGGTCTTTTGTGATTTCACATACATTTTAGAATTGTTTTTTCTATTTTTGTTAAAAATGACATTGGTATTTTGATAGGGATTGCATTGAATGTGTAGATTGCTTTGGGTAGTATGAACATTTTAACAATTTTGATTCTTCCAATCCTATAAGCATGATATAGTTTTCAATTTTTTTGCTGTTATGTTCAATTTCTTTCATTAGTGTTTTATAGTTTTAATTATAGAGATTTTTTTCAATTCTTTAGTTAATTCTTAGGTATTTTATTTGTGGCTATTGTAAACAGGATTGCTTTTCAAATTTCTTATTCAGTTTGTTCACTCTTTTTTTTTTGAGATGGAGTTTCGCTCTTGCTACCCAGGCTGGAGTGTAATGGTGCGATCTCGGCTCACCACAATCTCCGCCTCCTGGGTTCAGGCAATTCTCCTGCCTTAGCCTCCCGAGCAGCTGGGATTACAGGCACGCACCACCGTGCCCAGCTAATTTTTTGTAATTTTAGTAGAGACGGGGTTTCACCATGTTGACCAAGATGGTCTCGATCTGTTGACCTCGTGATCCACCCGCCTCGGCCTCCCAAAGTGCTGGGATTACAGGCTTGAGCCACCGCGCCCGGCCTGTTCACTCTTAACAAATAGAAATGCTTCCAATTTTTGTATGTTGATTTTGTAACCTGCAACTTTACTAAATTTGTTTATCAGGTAATCATTTTCTTTGTGTGGAGTCTTTAGGTTTTTCCAAATATAATATGTCATCTGTGAAAAAGAATAATTTGACTTCTTTCTTTTCAATTTGGATGCCCTATAATATCTTTCTCTTGTCTAACTGCTCTAGCTAAGACTTCCCATTCTATGTTGATTAATAGTGGTGACAGTGGGTATCCTTGCTGTGTTCCAGATCTTGAGAAAAACCTTACAGTTTTTCAGTATTCACTGTGATGCTACCTGCAGGTCTGTCATATATGACTTTTATTATGATAAAATATATTTCTTCTACACCCAGTTTTTTCAGGGTTTTTATGAAAAAGGAATGTTAAATTTTATCAAATGTGTTTTTGGCATCAATTTAAATAATCATGTGGTTTTTGTTCATCATTCTGCTGATATGATGTATCACATTGATTAATTTGTGTATGTTTAAGCATCTTTGTATCCTAGGGATAAATTCAACTTGGCTATGATGAATCTTCTTTTAAATGTATTGTTGAACTCGGTTTGTTATTTTTTTTTTAAGGATTTTTGCATCAATATTAATCAGCAATATTGGCTAGCAGTTTTCTTTTTCTGATGCATCTGTGTCTGCTTTCATTAGTAGGGTAATAACAGGCTCGTAGCATGAATTTGGAAGCATCCCCTCCTCCCATAGTTTTCAGAATAGTTTGTGTAGAACTGGTGTCAGTTCCTCTTGAAATGTTTGGTAGAATTTAGTGGTGAAGCTCTTGGGTTCCAAGCTATTTTTTTACTGGGAGACTTCTTATTATGGCTTCAATCTTATTACTTGTTATTAGTCTGTTCATGTTTTGGATTTCTTCATGGTTCAATCTTGGTAGAAATTTATCCATTTCTTCTGGATTTTCTAATATATTTAAATCTTTATTTTCTTCTTAGTTAGTTTGGCCAAAAGTTTATCAACTTTAACTTTTTTAAAAAACAAGTTTTTCTTTTATTAATCTTTGGTATTGTTTTCTTTATATCAACTTTATTTATTTCTGCTAGAATTTTTCTTATTTCTTTTGGTCTACCAATTTTGAGTTTGGTTTGCTCTTGACTTTCTAGTTCTTTAAGATGCATTATTAGGTTTTTTTATCTAAAGTATTTATTATTTTTTGATGTAGACACTTACAGCTATAAATTTTTCTCTTAGTACTACTTTTGCTCTATCTCCTAGATTTTGACATGTTTTGTTTTCATTGTTGCAAGTAAATTTTTAACTTTTTTCTTATTTGTTCATTAACCCACTGGTCATTCAGGGCACATTGATTAGTTTCCATGCACTTGTATAGTTCTTAAATTCCTCCTGTTATCGATTTCTAGTTTCATTCCATTGTAATCAGATAAGATGCTTAATATTATTTTAATTTCTTTAGTGTTTTCATTTGTGTTTTGTGACCTAACATATAGTCCATCCTTGAGAATGACCCATGTGCTGAATAAAATAATGTGTTTTCTGCAGCTATTCACTGAAATGTCTATTAGATCCATTTGGTATTTAATGCTGATTAAGTCGGATGTTTCTTTGTTGATTCTCTCTGGAATATCTGTCTAATGCTGAAAGTGGGGTGCTGAAGTCTCCAGCTATTATTGTGTTGAGACACATTTCTCTGCTTAGTTGTAATAATATTTCCTTTATATATCTGGGTGCTCCAGTGTTGGGAGCCTATATATTTACAACTGTAATATCCTTTTGCTAAGTTGACCCCTTTTTCATTATATAGTGACCTGCTTTGCCTCTTATAATTTTTGTCTTGAAATCTATTTTACCTGATGTAACTATAGATATTCCTGCTATTTTTTTGTTTCCATTGGCATGGAATATATCTTTCCATCCCTTCATTTTCAGTATATGTGTGTCTTCAAAGGGGTTTTTGTAGGGAACAGATAAATAGGTCTTGAATTTTTATCCATTTAGCTACTCCATATCTTTTGATTAGATAGTTTAGTGTATTTACATTCAATGTTATTATTGATAAGTAGAGGCTCACTCCTGCCATTTTGTTATTTGTTTTCTGGTTGTTTTGTGGTCTTCTCTGCCTTTTGTCTTTCTTTCCTGTGTTCCCTTTAGTGAAGGTAATTTTCTCTGGTGATATAATTTAGTTTCTCGCTTTTTACTTTTTGTTTATCTGTTGTATGTTTTTTGGCTTGAGGTGACTATGAGGCTTGCAAATACTATCGTACAACTCATTAGTTTAAGCTGATAGTTACACTGTTTGCATGAACAAACAAATAAGTGAAAATAAAATCATTAAAAACTTTAAGTCTTATCTAAGTCCCCCTGCTTTTTAACTTGTTTCTCTTTATATCTTATTGCACTCTCAATGTCTTGAAAATTCTGTAGTTATTATTTTTGATTGGTCCATCCTTTAGGATAAAAGTAGTTTATGTACCACAATTACAGTGTTATAATATTTTGTTTTATTCTCTGTATTTGCTATTACCAGTGAGTTTTGTACCTTCAGGTGATTACTTATTGCTCACTAATATCCTTTTCTTCCTTATTGAAGTATTAACATTTCCTACACTACAGGTCTGGTGTTGATAAAATCCCTCAGCTTTTGTTTGTCTTGGAATGTCTTTATCTTCCCTTCATGGTTGAATAATACTTTTGCTGGTTATTTCCCTTCAGCACTTCGAATGCGTCATGCCTCTCTCTCCTGGACTGTAAGGTCTCCACTGAAAAGTTGGCTATCAGATATATTAAAGCTCCTTGTATTTATTTATTTTCTCTTCCTTCTTTTAGGACCCTTTCTTTATCTTTGATCCTTAACAGTTTGACTATTAAATAGTCTTCTTTGGGTTAAATCCACTTGATGTTCTCTAACTTTCTTTTACTTGGATATTGATATCTTTCTCTAGGTTTGGGACATTATCTGTTACTATCCCTTTGAGTCAACTTTCTACTCCTCCTTCTTTATCTCCTCTTTAAGGCTAATAATTCTTAGACTTACCCTTTTGGACTATTTTCTAGATCCTGTAGGCATGCTTCATTGTTTTTTATTCTTTTTCTTTTGCCTCCTCTGAGTGTGTATTTTCAAATACCCTGTCTTTAAGCTCACTAATGTTTTCTTCTGCTGGATCCATTCTGCTGTTTAGGACTCTGATTCATTATTCAGGATACTGCTTGGATTTTTCAGCTCCAGAATTTATTCTTAACTCTTTTAAATTATTCCAATATCTTTGTTAAATTTATCTGATAGAATTCTGAATCTCTTCTTTGTGTTATCTTGAATTTCACTGGATTTCCTCAAAACAGCTATTTTGAATTCTGTCTGAAAAGTCACTTATCTCTGTTTCTTGAGGATTTGTTCCTGGTGCCTTACTTAGTTCATTTGGTGAAGTGTGTTCTCCTGGACTGTCCTGATACTTGCAGATGCTTGTCTGGGTCTGGGCATTTCTTCCCATTCTGGGCTTCTTTGTACCTATTCTTTTTGGAAGGCCTTCCAGATATTTGAAACCTCTTGGGTGTTGTGATCTAAGCTCTATCTACTCTATGGGACACCTTGAACTGATTAATGCTGTGCTCTTTGCAGACCCGAAGAGGTACAACATTAATGGTCTTGGACAAGATCCAGGAGAATTCTCTGGATTACCAGGCAGATACTCTTGTTCTCTTCTTTTATCTCTCAAATAAATGGAGTCTCTATTTTGGTTCTGAGCCACCTGAAGCTGGGATTGAAGTGAAATAAGCACCTCTGTGGTCACCACTATTATGACTGTGCTGGGTCAGACCCTAAAGCCAGCACAACACTGGCTCTCACTCAAGGCTGGCTGTAATCCTCAGCTCCCGTCTATGTTTGCTTAAGGCCCTGGGCCTCTATAACCAGCAGGTGGGAATGCCAGCCAAGCCTGTGCCCTACCCTTCAGGGCAGCAGACTGCCCAGGTCCCAGGCAGGTCCAAAGGTCCTGTCCAGGAGCCAGGGCCTAGAGTAAACCAAAAGTCTACCTTGTGATCTACTGTACTGTCAGTGAACTGGCATTTCAACCACAGGACTCAGTCCTTCCCACTCTCCCCTCTGCTTTCCAAAGGCAGAGGAGCCTCACCCCATGGCCACAACCACCATAGTCCCACAGAGAGGACTGCCAGAGCAATTTTGACATGTTCCCTCAAGTCCCAAGGCCTCTTCAGTCAGCTTTTGGTGAATGGTGCCTGGCTTGGGACTCACCCTTCAAAACAGTGGTCTTTCCTTTGGCCCAGAGCAGGTCTAGAAATGGCATCCAAGAGCCAAGTCCTGGAATCATGGATCCAAAGAGCCCATTTGGTGTTCTACCTCCCTGTGACTGAGCTGGTAACTAACATGCAAGCCAAAGTCCCCTTTACTTTTTCCTCTGATTTGCTGACGCAGAAGGAGTTTTGCCCAATAGCTGGGAATGTGCTGAGTCAAACCAACCAGTTTTGAGTCTCATCCAAGACCCTTGATGTAGTAACTGGATATTGCTACTGGTTATTCAAGGCCCACGGGCTCTCCAGTTAGCAGATAATAAATGCTGCCAGGATTGGGTCCTTCTCTCCAAGGCAGTATGTTTCCTTCTGGTGCAGGGTGTGTCTAGAAATGCCATCTGGGAACTAGAGCCCAGAAAGAGTCCTCACAACTCTGACTGGTGCCCTATCCTGCTGTGGCTGAGCTAGTATCAAAAATGCAAGACATGTCCTTCCTATTTTTTCCTTTCTTCTCCTTAAGTGTATGGAAGAAGTCTCTTCTGGGGCTATGAACTGTGCTGCCTGGAGTAGGGGAAGATTGATGCCGGCACTGCCTTAGCTACCCCGGTTGGTGTCTTAGTAGGTCATGTGCCCCCTGAGTCCACTGTCTCTGGGCCTAGCTCAGCACCAGGACTCTCCTAGGTGTTGCAGTGTTTGTGGCCTAGATTGCCTTTCAAGTTTATTTAGAGCCCCAGCGCACTATAACACACAACAGCAAGGCTTATGGAAGTCAAGTTTTGACTGCTGAGATTGGCAATTTCTCTCTGGCAAGGACTAGTTTAAATGCTTCCTCTGTGGGTGAGCACCAGCTGAGTTTGATACAGTTTTCCTTTCTGCTATACCCGGACAGCCAGTAAATTTAATGCCTCAAAGTTGCTGCACTATCTGCCCCTGTTGGCACACATAAATGCCCTCCTCACCATGCTGCCATTGCCAGCGCATAGAGGAGGGGTGGCGTTGGGAATTCAAGACTGTTTTTTCTATCTGTTCAGTGCCCCTTTCAGTGATGCAAAGTTACTACCAGGTACTATGAGTGGTCACTTGGGTTTTGGTTCTTACAAAGGTTCTTTTGTATGTATATAGTTGTTAAATTGGTGTCCTTGCAGAGGGGACGATTGCCAAAGCCTTCTATTTCTCCATCTCACTTTGACTCCTTTGTCCCCCTGTGCACTTTTTATGTTTACTTATGTATACTTCATATAATATAGAGATGGAAGTAAACATGCACATATATTAGTTTTCATAATCAAAGATTAAAATTTTCACCACATTCTTCTGGATGGGAATAATCTAACAACTTTTGACTAGGTTCTACATAGGCCCAAACAAAAACATCTTTTGATGAGGTGGTTTTGTTTTTCTACCACATTTCTTATACCTTTTTCTTTTCTTATTTCACAGAACTTCTTGCTAACAAGAAGTCTTATTAGCTGTTTAATGTGTATTTGCTGTGTTTTATGATTTTTAAGAATAATATATCAAGAAAAATACAATTCTAAAAAATTAAACATTTTCAGTACCTATAAATCAAAATGTAGAAAAAGACAATTTACATCTCTGAAACAACAAAGGAGAAAGTATTTTAAAATGCTTTCTAGACATTTAAAATGTATTTAGATCCCAGAGAAAAGCCATGTAATGAGGATCTTTGCAGTTGTAGAAGAAACAAATTAGGCAATAGCTTTCCACGTGTTCATATGTAACAGTGCAATCAATATTACAATATGGAAAATTTGAGCCTCAATATAAAAAAAGATAACGATGGCAGATTTTTTATAAACCAGTCAGATTAATAATTGATTTGCCCTGCAAAAAAAATAATAATAATAAAATTAAGGTTGAGCATAAAGAGAATAGGAAAGAAAGTGAGGAGGGTGGTATTAAAATCCATCTCTTGATTAATTAGCAATCAAAGTGGAACAACAAATATGAAGGCCTGATCAATCTGGCATGTTCATTAATAAATGTCTGAGCAAAATTCAGGTGCAGAGGTTGTTGCAGTGGGAGGTGTACATCATTATATTAAGCATGTTTCAGATACCATGAGGAGTTCTGCTGGAGAGAAGTTTACAAAGTACACGTGATAATATTTTGTATATACCTCAAATATTAAATAAGGTGATTAATGAGATATTACAAAGCAGTATATGATTTTACAAAAAGAGGTATGTAAGTGCTATGAATTCGGTGGACAAAGAAAGTTGATGATACAGCAGAAAAATGAGTTGTATTCCTACTCATTTGAAAGATTTGATAATTTTTAAGTCAACCCTTTTGTACTTTCCTAATTATCTTTTGCAAATAACCTTGATTAGTTTGATACTTCAAATCTTTTTATAGTTATCGTAGTGTCCTTCCAAGTAATTTGTAGTCTATTGAGAGTTCTATTGTTCTTTATTTCTGTTTACAATAACAGGACAGAAAGCCTGATCCAATGCTAGTAAACACCTATTTATTTCCTAATCCTTCACCTTTTTTGTTTTTTTAGTTTCTCCTCTAAGAATCTCCCAGAATTTTCTTACAAAATGATGCCACTGAGGAATGAAGACTTGGCCACTTAGGAATTCCTTACTAGAATGCCAGGTCTAGAAAACTTAACCGATTATTTAATCTTATTATATAATTTTGAAAAATAAAGAAATAAGCTATTGGAGTCATATACTTAATCAAGTTCTTTAACATCAGAAAGAGTTTTAGAATACTAAACATAAAATTATGGTCATGTAGTATTTGAATAAATATTTAGTTCAAACTTCATACCATTTCTAAAATACATATTGACTTTTACCTATACTGCATGTAAAATATATTAACAATGGATTTGCTTTTCTATGTTTAGACTCTTACATATATTTGTACAAAATAATTCATTTTTATTTTTAAAGTGGAGAGGAGAATAATAATACCTCATCACTACTTTTTATTGGTTTGGATTCGTATTAAAGTGTATTAACTGCAAATAACATGTAATTGCTATCACCTTTTTCTCTGTTCTTTTCTTTGTCGTTGTTGTTCTACGCCTTTTCTTTCTTTCCTCCTCTTACTTCTTCTTATCTTGTTTTGTTTCATCATCTCAATTTCATAAAAATGAGATAACATTTGGTCTACTTCAAAAATAAAAAAAGTGTGCAGGCCATGCACAGTGGCTCACTCCTGTAATTCCAGCACTTTGGAGGGTGAGACAGGCAGATCACCTGAGGTCAGGAGTTCAAGACCAGCCTGGCCAACATGATGAAACCCCATTGCTACTAAAATTACAAATAATAATAATAATAATAACTAGGCGTAGTGGCAGGCAACTGTAATCCCAGCTACTTGGGAAGCTGAGGCAGGAGAATTGCTTGAACCTGGGAGGTGGAGGGTTGTAGTGAGTAGAGATCAGGCCACTGCACTCCAGCCTGGATGACAGAGTGAGACTCTGTCTCAAAAGAAAAAAGAAGGATGTGCATTTGTCTGTAAAAAAAAAAAAACAAAAACCTTTTACTAAAATACTTGCTGGTATATGACATTTGCAATACAGATATTAATAAAATTAAATTACAAAAAAATATTATTTAATAATACTCATAGTATACAGAAGAAAAGATGAGTAGAAGGTAGCTGGGCCAATTCAAACAGAAATAGGAAGAGTCACAGCAATAGCATCATACTGTGAACAAAAGGCAAATTCCATGAATAAGATTAAAAACCTTCTTATGTCTAAAATATTAAGTGGAAAACTGAACAAATATAGCAGCAGAACCCCAATAACTTTCATTAAAACAAAATGGTTTTAGAAGATAAAATATTTATATCAACTGATGTGAGTCATAATTTGGCTTGACTGATAAAATTAATTATACTCAGTGATAGCGATAGGACATATATACATCTAACCTATCACTCAGATAAATATGCATGACTCAACAACTCTATACACTAATGAAAGAAAAACATATGACTAAATATAAAAACTACAATTTTTACATTATCAATACTATATCTGCTGCCTTTAAACATTATGAAGAATAAGTCTCCATGAGAAAGATAGAATATTTTCTTTTTTGAAGTAGTGGAGAATCACAGTAATATCAGTATGCTGTCAAATTTTAATTTTCAAATACGGCATTATTCAATATGGAAAAGGCAAGAAAGAAAACTGCTCAGTAATCTCTCACATGTACTCCATATTTACATTTTATTTTGTTCTTTTATTAATTAATGTATTCCTTTATTACTTATATTCTATCTAGTTTGAAATAGATTAGAAATATGCTAAAATTAGAAACAAATTAAGAATTAAAATGATGGAATGGAACCATTAAAGGGTGAATTTAAAAAATCAATAGACATGGTAAAGAGAAATATTTACATCAAAAGGAACTAGGCTAAAAAGTTAAAATACAATAAATTAGCTCAAAGTTTAGCTTTTGGTTTATAGCAAGAAAGTTAAACAAAAAAGAAAAAGAAAGAAGGAAAGGAAGGAAGGAAGGAAGGAAGGAAGGAAGGAAGGAAGGAAGGAAGGAAGGAAGGAAGAAAAGAGCTTTTTGAAATTTCCACTACCTGCAATCCAAAGTAGCTTGATCAGCTTGCAAA
This sequence comes from Callithrix jacchus, assembly GCF_049354715.1. Classification (NCBI taxonomy): domain Eukaryota; kingdom Metazoa; phylum Chordata; class Mammalia; order Primates; family Cebidae; genus Callithrix; species Callithrix jacchus. The sequence goes on along the minus strand of NC_133504.1, from coordinate 82,975,227 downwards.
CACTGTGCTCTGCTCTTTCCTGCCACGTCTGGTTTCCCTCAGTTTTGCCAGAGTTGCAGACATGTTGTTTTCATTCTGGAAGCTGTGCAAGCTTTTGGGAAAAACGTACATGCACTTACACTCGCATTTTTACTTTCTTCTCCAAATTTATCTGCTATGATCATGTAATATGTTATTTAAAATCATAAATGTTGAAAATGTAGTATAAAGATATATGTTCTCCCTCTACCCAGTAGGGGAACATGACCCTGCTTCTACATGTAAAAGAATTGAATACATGCTACTTGGAAAATTTTTAAAAATGATTATTAACTGTGGACTCACAGGATTCTGTTATGTGTGTGTGTGTGTGTGTGTGTGTGTGTGTGTGTGTGTGTGTGTATGTATATATATATAGAGAGAGAGAGAGAGAATTCATATATATATACATAATGTGTATATATATATATATATATATATATATATATACATATACAGAGAGAGAGAGAGAGAATTCCTTATCTGAAATGCTTGGGACCCAGAAGTATTTCAGATACTAGATTTTTTTGGATTTTGGAATGTTTTATATACATAATGATACGTGTTGGGGATGGGACATATGTCTAAACATAAAATTCATTTACATTTCACACACATTTTATAAACATAGCCAGGAGTATTTTATACAATATTTTAAATAATTTTGGTACAAGAAACACTTGTGTACATTGAACCATCAGAAGGCAATATTGTTACCTTATCAGCCACCCACTTAATCAATCTGTGCTTGTTTGGCATCATGATCATTTCTGATTCTGAATTTATCTGCTACTGATAAGCAATCATTTTCTTACACTTATTTACACATAAATGCTTAATAGAAAAAAATATGGCATACAATTTATACAGTGAACAAAAAATAATGTGTTCACAGTAACTAAGCAGAACAGCAGCATCATCAGAAAACCTGTATCAGCTGTTAAAGTAACCAGTAGCCAAGTATGGTGGTTCACGGCTGTAATTCCAGCACTTTGGGAGGCTGAGGCAGTAGAATCACTTGAACCTGGGAAACAGAGGTTGCAATGAGCCAAGATGGTGCCACTGCACTCCAGCCTGGGTGAAAGAGCAAGACTCTGTCTCCAAAACAAACAAACAAACAAACAAACAAACCAAGCAACCACTAACAATGTCAGGCTTTCAATCTCTACCTATGGTGCTAGATTTCAGTTAAAAAGTTAATATACACTGCATTTTATTCTTTTGGGTGAAAAGAAACATCAGAAGCAGTTGAGGACTAGGATGTGGGTCCTCTAAGGATGAGGAGATCTTCTGCTAGATGGCTTTTAAAAATATTTCCTTCATAGTTATGAGCCTCATTAACAATGGTTTTTGTCTTCAAAGTCTCTCTGATTTTATGAACTAACATGATTTCTTGTTCCACTATATATACACACTGCTCTAGTTCTTCAATTAACCCATCACACATTTTATCATGTGGTCTACAGGCACTTTTTCTGCACGGTTCACAACATTTTCATTGTCACTATTATCATGATCACTTTGACTCAGAACCATTTTGGCTATTTCACTTTAGTCAAGAAATAAACTGGAGCCTCATTAGGGGTGTTAAAAAACACCTTCGATATTTACTTTTTACACTTACTGAAAGTCTCTAAAGGTATATGTTTTGCCTCTATAAGAATGTCAGACATCATTTTTTTCTCACTTGGCATATGGAATTCTTCAAAGTCATCATGTTGTTCATCATCATCATAGAACTTAGTCACAGGCCAGAAGTTGTACCAGGCATGCGCAACTGTGTTTTAACTCACTGTGCTCCAAGCACTGGCAACAGCATGTATAACATTTTTTGTGCTAAATGCCTTTTGGAAACTCATTCTCTGCTGCTACAATGCCATCCGAAAAGTATTTTTATATTTACTCTTTATTGATTTAAGAATACTCTGATCCAGTGGCTGAATTAATGAAGTCATATTTGGGGGAAAGCACACGGCATAAAAAATAATTTTTGATGAGTATTTCATCTGGGGGACTTGTAAACACCCTCAGTTATCGAGTTAACAACCTTGCAATCATCATTCAGTCCAGTTCCTCTATAGTGAGCATGAGCTGCTGGTACAAAATATTTGTGAAATTAATCAGAAAAGATGTCTCTGGTGATCCATGCCTTTTTGTTAGCATGGAATTAACTCCTTGAAAAGAATGAGGACTCTTTTGCCTATCTCAGCAACTTTACACATATACAGGCCTGCCGCATTAGCACATCCCAGCGCAGTCATTCTCTCTTCAGCGTTTTCAATTCATGTAGGGGCTGTCTCATCAATGATCGTGAGTGTCCTTCTGGGATAGTAACACCAAAGCAGTGATGCTTCATCAATATCACAGATTTGGTCTGGTGTCAGATTTTCATCAGCGGTGACCTTGGCAAACTTGTTAATGGATTCTTCCACTATGTCACAATGAGCAAATGCTTACCACCACAAATCTTTTAACATGTCATACCATGGCTTTTAAAAAATGTCTCCAGACAGCCTGTTGAATATTCACAGTCGTTCTCAGTTCATAGTAATGGTTCTTTGCTTGTTTCATGATCAGCGTACCATGAAGTGGCATGTGTGCACTGAAACTGTCGTGGAGCCATTTGTTTAAGACACAACCAAAATCTTCATTTTTAGCTTTATATAGTGTTTTCTATTTGTAATTAACTTCTGTTTATCACTTTCAGCATAGAACTTCAGCAGTTGATCCTCTGATGCTTCAAATCATATATGACGGTCATTTTAACACCACATTAGTCTGAAAGTTGTTTTATAATTACACCACTGTTGTTTCTCCAGAAGTTTGACTTTTCATGCTATAAACATAAATGCTTCCTCCATCTCTTATCACTGTTACTCACAGGGGTATCTGCAGGCTTTTTTGCCCCCACATTTTCAACATTATCTGTATACTACCAATTAAAGAATATACAAAGAAACACCATGAGTAATGCACACAGGTCTTGACCTCATGTGAAGAATTACAGGGAACTTGCCATTGGTGTGTCCACCCTGCACCCACACTTTTTGTGAGGGTGCTTATGTGGGGGAATCTAGGCAAGTACAGAAAATATATATTGCAATTGAAGAGGGATGGAACAGTCTTTCATCCCTTTGGGATGTTGAATAAACTGTTTTATGCCTGCATTTGACTGACCTATCACATGTAATCAGGTGTGAAATTTATCACTGTGGCATTATGTTGACACTCAAAAAGTTGTGAATTTTAGAGCATTTCTGATTTTGGATTTTCAGATTTAGAAAATTCAAGCTGTATGTCAGTATGAAAGGTAGATAAAAGATTCAATTTATGCTTTCTTATTTTCCCTGAAAAATAAAACAGAAAAAATCCAACAGAATTGTCAACTATCTTATAAAAGAAATATTTACTGAATAAAACATATTGTGTGTCAAACAAAACTGATAAAGAGAAACTAACCCCTGGAAATAACTTGGTGAATTTACTATTATTTCAAGGAAATAGAAAATTCTGGATTTCTACAGAAAAAAAATCTCATAATAAAGGGAAGATCAGACTGGCCTCAACCTTACTTCTCCAGTGCTAGAAGACAGTGGCACTAAAGCAAAGAACTAGTAATCAAATAATTGTGTAACTAGAAAAGCTGTTTAAATATAAGAATGACAAACATGAAACACAAAAGAAGTTGAGAAATTTAGTTCACTCAAATCATTATTGAAAATTAAAAGTGCTTGATGCCGTAATCTATTTTATCAAGAGTTGTATCAAAATAAGTAACTGGAATGGAGAAGTCGTGATATAATGGAGAGGTGAAGAAACCTTGATGATTTTTAACTACAGTATAAAGGTTAAACTTGTAGGAATTCTGGTTATGAAAAAGACAATTGTATTAGTAACATTGAAATATAAAAATAATAATTTGAAAATGTGTGTGAGAAGACTAGAAAAAGGCAAGCATAATGTAATAAATTTATCTGATTTCAATTCAGGCACTAAAAGGATCTATAACTTACATCTAAATGTATAGATAATAGCTAAGTATGGTAGCCAGAATTATAAAAGAGAACACTGAAAGGACTGAAACCAGCCTGTGAGTGCTGACAAAGAACCAGCACACTTTGAATGTCTGGGGCCACTGGGAACAACAGAGATCTGGACATTGCGCCTGGAAAGAAAAGCATGTTTTCTACAAGTGCCCCTTATAGACATCTTCCAACATTTTCTTATTCTGTTTAGTAGTTTTGACTTCTGTAGTATTGTTGTCAATAGTAGCAATTGGAATTTTCTAAGTGTAAATGTCAATATATTCTTAGCTGCAAGTAATAGAAACAAAATCCCAATTCAATAGGTTTCAACCATGAGGAAAATTAGTTTCTCACTCAAAAAGAGTCTCATAGACAGAGATTTAAGGTTGTTTAGTTCAGCAGCACAAGGACCTGGGTCCTGCTACTTTTCAACTCTGTCAGTGTGTAGCTTCCTACCAGCCAGCTCCACCCATTGTCATGTGATGACTGCAGTTTCACGTGTCACCCATAATATTACTATCACATCAATATACACAGGCCACACATGGAGAGATACTTCTCTCCCTACTATTTCTTTGGAAATTGGGAAAAATATTTTCCTCAAATATTCTCAGCAATTTCTCCTTCTGTCTAATTGACTATAATTGTGTTGCATACCTACACCAAAACCAGCAACCTAGAAGGCAAATGGGATTCCCGTGATTGACTTATACCAACTGTACATCACCATGAGTAACAGGAAAATAGGAGGGTGTGAAATAAGTGTGTGGATTTTTCAGCAAAAGGAATGGTGAGAATATCCATTGGTAGGTTATTAACAGTGACTTCACATGTTGTCATTAAAAAGAATTAGTATTTATTCCTGTACATAATTTATTAAAGTAATATTTTTACCTGATTTTAAAAATTTGCTAGGACATCCAAGATATTGAATAAAAGTGGTGACAGCAAGTATCCTTAGTTTGTTCTATTTGTAATAACTTGAGTATTTAACCACTTTAAGATTTGCTAGATTTATCCTTAATAATATTTAACAAATTTTTTCAATGCATGTTTTATCAAAAGTTCAAGCTTTTAATTAAGTAGAAAAAAGGAGAAATAAAAATGACATAAAGAATAAGTAAATTAAAAATAAGAATTCTTGAAAGACTATTATAATAATTTGCTCTTGTTTCTAGTAAGAGGAAGGGAAACACACACCTAATATTTGGATAATAATTTTTAATGATTTAAAGGTGTGAATTATTTCTAAATTAATTTGTAAACTATGATATCCCAATAAAAACAAGACACTTTTAACTTTATATGATTATGTATTAATATAATAGCCAAATGGAATGATATACATAGAATAGTCAGGAGACTTGCAGAGCTGAGTACAGAGCAGAATAGAGTTAGCTGTACCAGAGAATCTTGAAGTAGAGCTTTAGGCACTAAAGTAAGATGACACAAGGTTTTGATTAGATAGACAGAAAAATGGAACAGAAACATACCTAAAGACACATGGACATTAAGAATATTTAAAAATTGTCATTTCACCCTAGAGATGTAAAGGTGAATTATTTAACAATTGTAAAATAAATGCGAAGATTGATAGATACTAGATAAACTGTGAGTAGATTACCCACTTTTGTATCTGTGAATAATTTCTGAAAGAAGAAAGATGTAAATATTCAAAATGAGAGGCCATAACATACTAGAAAGTGCTAGTGTTCTATTTTTTAAGATAGTTTTACAGGAAAAGATGTAATTTGTAAGTATGTCCTTAAATCTCAAATTCACAAAGATAATAATGAACAATTTATACAAATATTTTTAATTATATAAGACAATGAAACCTTATAAAGTTTTACATAAGTCAAGGACAACTGAAAAATTAGGAAAAAAAATGTGGCCATTAACTTGACAGAAAAGAAGTGTCAACATACAGCTTTGAAAAGTTAAGAAGATGACTCATATACAAATAAGTAAATATGTCTCAAATATATAATCAGCTCATTAATTGAACTAACCAAGTGTTAAAAAATTCTATTTGATATTTGATAATTTTCTTAGCATAAAAATAAGCTCTTGGGTAAAAAAAAAAAAAAAAAAGACCACATGCAAAGGACATAGAAGAAAGTTGACAAAATGATAAGAATATTTAAAAACTGTATTGAAAATTTTTATTCTCACTTATAATTGTAATTATAATTAAAAGAATAAATAGGGATGAGGAATAGAGGCAACAAAGTCACTAAAATATGAATTACACAGAAACTTAGAGACATTTTGTTATCTACAACATTTTAAAACCAGCTGGTCAACCCCCTGGACACCTGACTTTAAGAAAACTTCTAAAAATCGATTATTCTAAGTAAACTTTCTTTAACATTTCTATTTCTAGATCTCCCCATTATGTTTCTTTATATTGCAAGTGTCTGCAGAAACACTCTACTAATGTAACACTGTTATTTCAGACTTTTTAAGCTTTAAAGGATTCTTGGAACCATTGCTGTGGTACCCTAAAAAATAATTATCACCATCTTTGCCCTCATTTCTTGTGTGAAATAAAATCATTCACCATAGTATCTTATTTTAATTTGCTAAAGATAAAGATGAATATGTATGAACATTAGTTTGTGAAAATATTTGTTATGTAATCTATATTAGTATATGAGGAGTTAGAAAACAATAATAAAATTACCACACATAAAAACAAATAACCATACATACTTACATTCTGATCACAGGATCTGTAAATCTTCCACTGAGCCTCAAATTAATTATAAATTGCGAAGGTTTTTTTTTTTCTGTTACTTTTCTAGTAAAACCAAAGCACATTCATAAAGCAAGACAATATAAATGTACTTAAGGTTATGGCTGTCATATAAGCATTGCAGACATGGGCATTCTTTATTGTATTTAGACATCTGTTTAATAACAATGTCAAAACTTGGTCATAGTTTTCCTAATGGTTGAAGACTTTCTAAAGGAAAGAGCTACATTGACCTAAAAGACAATCTTTATGAAAAAATTGAAGCTACAACAATTCAGAAACTAGAGCTGTAGTGAGTGTGTTTTATAGTTAAACTTAGATTTTTTTTCTGTCTCCTCATTCCTTCTCCTCCATTTTTGGAAAAGTTCTAAAAAGTGGAATTACAAGAGGAAAAGTTATACGCCCTTACATTTTTATATATTACTGTTTCTTGGCCTTCATTCTCTTGTCAAGCTCAAGACAAAGGCTTGGGTGCACATGATTAATTTGGAAATTTAATCTTAGGAACAGGAATGCAAGACAGGGTAGTAAAACAAAGAAGGAAGGTGTCTTAGTTCATTCTTGGGTTGCTATAAAGAAATACTTGAGACTGAGTAATTTATAAAGAAAAGATGTTTCATTGACTCACAGTTCTGCAAGCTGTGCAGGGAGTATGGCACCAGCCTCTGCTTGGCTTCTCGGGAGCCCTCATGGTGGAAGGCAAAGGAAGAGAGGATGTCTCATATGGTGAGATCCAGGAACAAGAGAGAGAGAGTAGAGAAGTGCCACATACTTTAAATAACCAGATCGCAAAAAAACTCACTACCACGGAGGACAGCACTAAGCCATGAGAGACCCACTCACATGACCAAAACCCCTCCCACCAGGTCCCACCTCCAACTCTGTGGATTACATCTCAGTACAAGATTTGGAAGGGACATCCAAAATATACCAAAGGGAAATGTGAAATAAGAATATATTACTTAGAGGTGCCACTTCAATCACTGGTGCTAGATCTGCTAGCAACTTTATGAAATATGTAGGAAACAATTCTCAGTGCTTTCTCCCCATGGCATAAATTTACTTCTTTCCCCTTAGTCAGGGGAGGCCTTTCAGATATTAACTCCCCATCACTTGCAGACTTCTCAGAGAAGGATGCCTTTGAAAACTCTCACCGTGTCATCACAGAAGCCTCATATCCTAAAGCAATATAGAGGCAGTAAAGCCAGATATGAAATGTTATTAACTGAACCTGAACAAAGCTAGCAGTGGTGTCAGAAGTGACAGGTGGGTTTGACAGGAATTTCAGGTGACATCAAAAAGTTCAATAAGATTGCCAATTTTGCCTTCGATAAAGTTATTCTAATTCAGATTTTCACCAGCAGAGTATGTTAACATCTGTACACATATACATGTGCATACACACACACACACACACACAGAATAGTATTACTGTGTGAGTTTTTTATTCTGCCATTACAGAACACCTGAGATTGGGTAATTTCTAAGGAACAGAAATCTATTTATTTCCTCTCAGTTCTGGAGGCTGGGAATTTCAAAACCAAGTCATGACATCTGGTCAGGGCTTCTTGTTATGTTATACATGGCAAAAGGCATCACAGGAGAGAGAGTAAGGTAAGGGGGGCCCAATCATCTTTTTGTAAGAAACCAACTCCCATGATAACAAGCACACTCCTATGATAATGGTATTAATTTATTCATGAGGGCAGTGCACTCCTGACTCAAAACACCTTCTGTTAGATCGCCTTCTAATACACCACATTCAAGATCAAGTTTCTAGTACATGAACTTTAGGGGACACATTCAAACCATAGAAATTATTCTTCTTAATCTTGGGATGATTGAGAAATATGGATCTTATTCTTCTAATTAATATGAGTTTTTTAAGTGTTAGTAGTCATTATCATTATTCAAAATAGCAGCTATGGCTAATGAGAATACTGTTGGTAAATGTTCATTCACTGCTAACAAGACAGGAGACGAACTGAACTGTAAACAACAGTCTATTTTTACTGTCAGCCCTTTATGAGGAATTATCACTAAGGTCAATTTTTAAATGAATTAGATTATTTCCTGAGATAGTTTCATCAAAAAAAAAAAAATAGAATGAGTTTAGGATAATAGATTTTTAGCTTATACTGAAATCCTGACTCCTGCTCCGGGATGGCCAACTAGACGGAGTCAGGAAGAACATCTCCTACTGAGGGACGGGGACATTGTGAAGACTGGCCACTCCTAGCAGATCTTCAGAGGAAAAGCATTGAGAGCAAGGAGGGAAGTTAGATACTAAGCTGAAGCGGGAGGAAGCTGGGTACCCTGCATGGGGCTACTGTGCACCACCACTCAATCCTGGCTCCCAAGGACTCCCGCAGAGGGCATGAGTTGAACAAGCAAGGAGCAACTGCTGTCCTCACCGGACTCTGGAGTCTCAGCAGGAAGAGACCCCTTGACCACCACGGAAACTTGACTTGGCAGGGAGTGCTTCTTAGATAAGTGGTAGGGGCACAACTCCAGCCAGTGTGGAACTCAGTAGTGGAGCACGGCCAGGGATGCCCATATCCCTAAGGCTCGACTTGCTATTATGCGAAACTTTAGCACTAGAGGAACTGTGGGGCCTGCACTCTGCTAGTCAACCTTGCTCTTGAGAAGCGGCCAGTTCAATTTGAGCACCCACAGTGGGCTGGCCCCTCTCAGGGCCCAAGCCTGGCTGCACAGACTTACAGCACAGAGCCTAGGAACCTCTTTGGGGCCCCAAGCTCCTGTACTGGTGGACGTTGCCTCAATGCTCCAGCAGAGCTGCCCGCAGGCATGCACCAGTTGGCCCTCCCCACAGGGCAGCCACTGTTGTGCTGTGTTGCTTCATCTTCATGCATTTGCCTATGGCCACGCCCTACATTGCTTTGCTCGCATGTGTGTGCATGGGCAGACCGTGTCTTCCCTTTCACACCATCGTACATGTGCCACCTAAACCCTGCGGTGCCACCGCTGCTGGCCTGAGTGTACCCCAACCCCCACACCCCGCTGCACCGCCGTTGTCCTTGGCAACAGGGAGCCCGCCAGCCCTTTCCTCACAAGTACACAGGCTCTGCCCCAACACTGACTGCCACCTGCAAGTCATGAAGCTATGAGTGGAGAACAGGGGATCTGTCCTTTCACTAAGCGGCTATCGCGGCCAGCGTGCACGTGCAGAGGGAGCACGCAGTACTGCACACACCAGTGCCCCACCCCGTGCTAACATCACCATCCAGATGAATGCACACACAGTCCCTGGTGGGGTCTCACAACGCCCGTAACTCTTCTGCCACTGCCACTAACGCCCACATGGAAACTGGCATTTGCACCTGCGAGCCGTGGCCAAAAAGCATGCACCCTGCCACACTGCCTATGCTGCTGCTGCTAAGTGGGAAAGAGGAGGGATCCCACCGCCACGGCCCTAGGAAGTGCTTTGGAGCTGAACTGAAGGAGACTCACACACACACACACACACACACACACACACACACACATTCAAAAGATCCACAAATCCAGGAGCTAGTGTTTTGAAGAACTAGATGGCCACTAACTAGACTAATGAAAAGAGGATCCAAATAAACAGAATTAGGAACAAAAAAGGGATAATACCACTGTCACCACAGAAATACAAATAACCAGCAGAGGCAAATATAAACACCTCTGCATACAAACTAGAAAATCTAGAAGAAATGGGTAAATTCCTGGACACATACACTCTCCTGAGACTGAAGCAGAAATAAACTGATTCCCTGAACAGACTCATAACAACTCCAATATTGAATCAGTAATAAATAGCTTAGCCAACAACAAAAGCAAAGCCCAGGACCAGACGGATTCACAGCTGAGTTACACCAGATACAAATACCAGAAATAAAAGAAGATGTGGTACCATTTCTACTAAAACTATTCCAAAAAACTGAGGAGAGATTTCTCCCTAACCCATTCTATGAGGTTAGCATCATCCATTCCAAAACCAGGCAGAGACACAACAACAAAAGAAAACTTCAGGCCAATATCCTTGATAAACACTGATGGAAAAACTTCCACAGAATACCAGCAGACCAAAGAAGCAGCACATCAGAAGGCTAATCTACCATGATCCAGTAGGTTTTATTTGTGGGATGCTAGGTTAGTTCAGTATCTGCAAATCAATAAATATGATTCAACACATAAATAGAACTAGACAAAAGTCACATGATTATCTCAAGAGCTGCAAAATAGCTTTCAATAAAATTCAATATTTCTTCATGTTAAAATCTCTCATATGCTAAGTATTGACAGAGCATATCTCAAAATATTAACAATAAGAGCACTTTATGACAAACCCACAGCCACCATCATACTGAATGGGCAAAAGCTGTTATGTTTCTTTAAAAAGGGGGCAGAACATGACCATACCAAAAATGGAAAGAGAATCTGATATTGACAGCTTACTTTGTATCCATTCCTCTCTAATATTAATAGTATGACTGGAGGTGAGAATCGCTTGTTGTAAACATAGTCCCTGGAGTCCTCATTCAGCTTCAAGTGTGTGTGTGTGTGTGTGTGTGTGTGTGTGTGTGTAAAACAGATACTTTTCAAAAGAAGACATACATGCAGCCAAAAAGTATATGAAAAAAACCTCAGTATCATTGATCAGAGAAATATAAGTCAAACTCACAATGAGATATCACCTAACACCAGTCAGAATGGCTATTATTAGAAAGTCAAGAAATAACATGCTGCTGAAGTTATAGAGAAAAAGGAATGACTACGTACTATTGCTAAGATTATAAATTAGTTCAACCATTGTGGAAAGCAGTGTTGTAATTCCACAAGAGCTAAAAACAGAACTACTACTTGACCCAGCAATCTCATTACTGGGTATATAACCAAAGGAATATAAATTGTTGTATCGTAAATACAGATGCAGCACTATTCACGATAGCAAAATAGGATGGACTCAACCGAACTGCCCATCCATGGTAGATTGGATAAAGAAAATATGGTACATATACACCATGTAATATTAGGTAGCCATAAAAAAGAATGAGACCAGATCCTTTGCAGAAACACAGATGGAGCAGGAGGCCATTATCTGTAGCAAGATCATGCCAGAACAGAAAACCAAATATCACACGTTCTCACTTATAAATGGGAGCTAAATAATGAGAACACATGAACACAAAGAAGGGAACAACAGACATTGAGACCTACTGGAGAATGGAGGGTGGGAGGAGGAGAAGGAACAAAACAAAAAGCAACTATTGGGTTCTAGGCTTAGTACCGGTGTCATGAAATAATCTTCACAAAAAATTCCCATGACATAAGCTTACTTACATAAAAAACCTACACATGTATCGCTGAAGCTAAAAGTTAATAAAAATTGCTAATTTTAATATAAAACTCAAAAAATATTTATTGAGGTATCTATTATGTGTGAGAAGTATCATATGTTTTATGAATATTCAGATTACAGCATTATTTATAAAGGCAAATAATGAAAATAGCTTAAATAATTACTAAAAGAAGATTTTAGTACTACTAAATACTACTAGATTTTGTGTATTACTATGCAGTCAATAAAAATAATGATGCATATTCATCTTTATTGAAATGACATGATGCCCATAATGTATGCTTAAGTAAAAATAATCATCTATATGTAACATCATATTTATCACTTTCTATTTTTGTAGAAAGATAAAAGTGTGTATATATAAACATAGTTGAAATTATGGTGAGATATGTTTCAAATTAGAAGGCAAGGTTATCTACAGGTCACTTTCTGCCTTATAGTTTTCTACATCTAAATACTTTATCAAAGAGTTTTATTTTATTTTATAATTTGAAGAAGTTTATTTATTTTAAAAGTACATTATTCTTTCTCTTTAACTCCCATTTTAACATTGATTCACACAATGAACAGTTTTGGTTTTGGTAAGAGAAGACATTTTGAGGACCAATTTAAAGTATACAATTAAGAAAACAATCACAAGGGCATCTGTGGATCAACTTAAGTACATGACAGAAGATCTGAAAAATTATGCAAATGTGTGTTAGATCCATTCCTTCATTAGTTCAGTCGACAAATATCTATTGGGTTTACCACATACCCATTGTTATAATATAGAAATTCTCATAGACAGGAAAATGAACAGAATAGCCATTATTCCCCTTCTTTGCCTGGCTAGCTACTACTTATCCTTCCTTCAAGATTTATCTTAAGTATCACCTTCTCTAAAATATCACAACATATTCTCATTGTTATAGGGAGAAGAGATGAATTAACAGTTGAAATGGCAAGTGGTAAGTATGCAGGGGACATATTGGAGGAATATCAGACTCTGATGCTTGACGACTGTAACAAAGGATAGTTGAGTAGAAATTATCCAGTCAGATAAAATGGGATAATAGATATTTGAAGCAAAAGAAACAGAATATGCAAAGGCCCTGAGGTTTCAGGAAACATGGAAATGTAGAAAAACAAACAGTTGTTGTATACATGATATAAAGGAGAAACAAAGGTCAGCATTAAAGAGTTGTGAATATTTTAGAGGAAAAAGTATAAGAGGAAACAAATGAGTCAAAAATCAAAGTTCACCTTTGGCCTTCCCTCTATTTCCGTATAATCAAGTGGTACTGATTTTTCTCTTAGGTATCTTATGTATCTCAGTACATGCTTCCTCATCTCTACTGCTAATATTCTACTCCAAGTGTCTTAGTTTGCTTGATATGCCATAACAAAATTTCATATACTGGATGGCTTAAATAACACACTTTTATTTTCTCGCATTTCTGTAGGCTGGAAAGTCCCAGCTTAAGATTCTGGCAGAAATCTGGTTCTGGTGAAATCTCTTTTTCTTGGCTTTCAATAGCCACTCTCTTGGTGTGTCTTCGATGGCAGAGAGAGACAGATATCTGGTATTCTTTTTCCTCTGTTATAAGGATGCCAGCATCCCTATATCAGGGATCCACCTTTATGACCTTATTTAACCTTGATCACTTCCCTACAGATCCTGTTTTTAATATAGTCACAAGGAGTTTAGGGATGTAAGACTTCAACATAAGCATTTGGGGTGGTGGCGAGGGACACATTTCAGTCCATAACACTAAATTCTTATTATTTCTTGCTGAAATTACTAAATTACTCTTTCTAACTGATCAGCCCATATCCTCTCTTGACTCTGTCAAAATTTTTCTCATTGCAGCTGGGGTCTTCTTTTAAAAATGCACATCACTTTGCTGTTGCTGATAACTAAATGATTTCCAATTTGTTTTAGAATAAAAACATATTTTTAAAAACTTTGCTTGCAGTGCTCTGTAGGGCTCTGTCCCCACGTACCTCTCCAGTCTTATCTTCACCATTTCCTCATGCACTCTGTCTCCAGCCCTCGTCTTGAATATCCATGCCCTTCCCTCTGCCAGGCTGCCTTTGAACATGTTCTTTTCTCTATGGGGAATGTTCTGTCTCCTAAAGTTTTGTCTACTGAGTCTACTATTTCTTCAGATCTTAGAAATAATTATTGCATCCTCATTAAGCTAAATCTCATGAGGGAGGGGACTATGCCCCTTTTGCTTGTATGGTATTCACAGTTTCTTTTAGGAAGGTGGATACTTGACTGATGTTCAATGAAGTACTTTAATAAGCTAATTAACGGCAAAAAAGAGATCCAAGGTTTGTTTTAGAAGATGTCAGAGTCAAACGAAGCCATACTACTCACTTCGAGTTCCTTTTAGGTGGAATTTCCCAAACTGAGATATATTAAATTCTAATGTTCTATTCGATAGTAATAGATGAATTACAAAATAGAGTCCTTTAGTCTCTAGAAATGCTGGGCTAAATGAGACTGCCTTTTTTTTCTGCAGGTGTTCTTAGATTCTTTAAGATTATACTATTTAACACACCCTCTTGATCACAAAACTCTTCTTATAAAACACCTTCAACATCATTACTGACACCAGTGTCCCAAATGCATACTTTGGCATATAATGGCTTGAGGAATTTAGCTACATGAAGATAATTTTTAAAGTTTTAGTTAATTGATATTAGAATCGTTGATCTTTATCAATTTATGTTAAACTTTCCTTCTCTGAGATCTATTACACAAAGCAGCTTTTGCTGTCCTTTTATTGATCTCTGAATTTGATAATAGATTATACAGTAGGTAGAATATCTTTACACTGTTTTTATTTTGAAACAAAGACCAAGATGATGGAAGTCAGAGTTTTGTCATTTATTCCTAACTATATTCATTTAACAAATATTAATTGAGAATTATTTGTGTAAAATGCTTGGCTCTGTGAAAGATAGTCATTCGTATAAGATTGGGCCTTGGTACACAATAAGTCTATAATATAAAAGGGGACATAACTGTGTTAGCAAATAATTACAGCATAATAAACATGTAAGTGTATCAGTGAAGCAAAGTGCCATAGGAATTCATTGGTGATACAGATTACCTCCTCCCTGTCCCACAAGCAAAGAATACCTAATAAATGGATGAAAAAAAACTAAGTGAAGTAGGAGTTTCAGCTTAAGTCTCAATATTGATGTCTTCCTTAAACAAGAAGGCAGAACTCCCTGAGGATCTAGAGTGTTTAGGAAAGTTAGACAAGAGGATTGGAGCAGATAAGAGATGATTTGGAACTTAAGTTATAGGAAACAGACTAATCTATCATGTAGAAATGAATAATAAGATATTCAAGTAGCTTTGAGAACCCACTTAAAATAGGCAGGATGGATTTCTGATAGGTCAGTCAGCATGGTTCTATGATTAGCAAATGAATGTAAATGACCTGCATGCTCACTTAAAAGGTACATAGTGGCAGAATGGCAGAATGAATAAGAATTTTCCAACCAACCGTCTTATGTCTTCAAGGGACTAACCTGACAAAGACTCACATAAACTTAAGATAAGGGGGTAGAAAAAAATATTCCATGCAATTGGCCACCAAAAGCAGACAAAACAAATGTTAAGCAATAACAGTTAAAAAAAAAAGACAGAGGGACATTATATAATTATAAAAGGACTAGTCCCTCAGGAAAATATCACAATCATAAATATATATGCACCTAACACTGAAGGTTCCAAATATATAAAACAAGTAAAACTAGACTTCTCCCGGACTACTTGCAGAACTCAACGCCTGCTTCCAGGTTGGGCCCAACACTGAGCCCGTGACGTTTGCGGCAACCAGGCCACGATGCCCAGTGAAACTCTCTGGGAAATTGCAAAAGCTGAAGTGGAAAAAAAAGGAATTAATGGAAGTGAAGGTGATGGAGTAGAATTTGGAGAAAAATCTGTTTTCTTCATTGGCAGTAAAAATGCGGGAAAGACTACTATTATTCTAAGGTGTCTTGACAGAGATGAGCCACCAAAATCAACCTTAGCTTTGGAGTATACATATGGAAGGAGAGCAAAAGGGCACAACACACCAAAAGATATTGCTCACTTTTGGGAACTGGGTGGAGGAATCTCCTTATTGGACTTAATCAGCATACCTATCACAAGTGACACCTTACGGATGTTTTCTCTTGTTCTCGTTCTGGATCTTTCAAAACCTAATGATCTTTGGCCCACCATGGAAAATCTCTTGCAAGCCACAAAAAGCCATGTAGACAAGGTGATAATGAAACTGGGAAAGATGAATTCTAAAGCAGTTTCTGAAATGAGACAGAAGATCTGGAATAATATGCAGAAGGACCATCCTGATCGTGAAATAATTGACCCATTTCCAGTACCTCTGGTCATTATCGGAAGTAAATATGATATTTTTCAGGATTTTGAGTCTGAGAAGAGAAAGGTAATATGCAAGACACTTCGATTTGTTGCACATTATTATGGAGCATCATTAATGTTTACCAGCAAATCAGAAGCTCTATTACTAAAAATACGTGGCGTTATCAACCAGTTGGCATTTGGCATTGACAAAAGCAAATCAATATGTGTGGATCAGAATAAACCACTGTTTATCACAGCAGGATTGGATTCTTTCAGTCAAATAGGATCTTCTCCCATTCCTGAAAATGACATTGGAAAGCTTCATGCCCACTCACCAATGGAGTTGTGGAAAAAAGTATATGAAAAGCTCTTTCCACCAAAGAGTATTAACACACTGAAAGATATCAAGGACCCCGCGAGAGATCCTCAGTATGCTGAAAGTGAAGTAGATGAGATGAGAATTCAGAAGGATCAGGAACTGGAACAGTACAAAAGAAATTCTTCCAAGTCTTGGAAACAAATCGAACTTGATTCTTGAACCTAATTCAATTATTGTGTCTTCTTTTCCAAATCCAAATAAGATTATATTGTGAATTAACTATTGTGACAATATGTGAAGAAAGTTAAACTGTATAATTTGTTAAAGGACAAGCCGGGTTTCTTGAACTAGTGCATATCCTTGAAGCTTTTTAAAAGGAAAAAAATATTTCAGAACCATGTGTAATTTTTTTTTAATAAAATAATCTTCTACTTACCTCTAAAAAAAAAAAAAAAAAAAAAAAAACTAGACTTAAGAAATGAGGTAGATGGCACCACAACAATAGTGGGGAACTTTAATGCTCTACTGACAAAACTAGACAAGTCATCAAGAGAGAAAATCATCGGGGAAACAATGGACTTAAACTATACACTACAACAAACGACTTAACAGATATTTATAGATCATTCTGCCCAATAACTGCAGAGTATACATTCTATTCATCAGCACATGGATCGTTTTGTAAGATAGACCTTGTAATAGACCACACAAGTCTCAAAAATTTTAATAAAATCTAAACTGTAGTAAGTACTCTTTCAGACCATAGTGGAATAAAATTGGAAATCAACTCCAAAAGGAACCCTCAAAACCATGCAAATGCATGAAAATTAACCTGCTCCTGAATGATCATTGGGTCAACAATAAAATCAAGATGGAAATTTAAAAATTCTTTGAACTGGGCCGGGCGCGGTGGCTCAAGCCTGTAATCCCAGCACTTTGGGAGGCCGAGGTGGGTGGATCATGAGGTCAACAGATCGAGACCATCCTGGTCAACATGGTGAAACCCCGTCTCTACTAAAAATTACAAAAAATTAGCTGGGCACAGTGGCACGTGCCTGTAATCCCAGCTACTCAGGAGGCTGAGGCAGGAGAATTGCCTGAACCCAGGGGGCAGAGGTTGCGGTGAGCCAAGATTGCGCCATTGCACTCCAGCCTGGGTAACAAGAGCGAAACTCCGTCTCAAAAAAAAAAAAAATTCTTTGAACTGAATAATAATAGTGACACAGCTATCAAAACCTCTGGAATACAACAAAGGCATTGCTAAGAGCAATTCATAGCATTAAATGCTACATCAAAAAGTCTGAAAGAGCCCAATGGACAATCTAAGGTTACACTTCAAGGAGCTATAGAAACAAGAACAAACAAAACCCAAATTCAGCAGAAGAAAAGAAATAACCAAGATCAGAGCAGAACTAAATATAATTGAAAAAGAAAAAAATACAAAAGGTAAATGAAATGAAAAACTTGTTTTTGAAAATATAAATAAAATTGATAGACCATTAGTAGGATTAACCAAGAAAACAAGAAAGAAGATTCAAAACAATCTCAATTATAAACAAAATGGGACATATTATAACCAATACCATAGAAAAGCAAAAAAATCATTCAAGGCTACTATGAACACCTTTACACAGATAAACTAGAAAACATAGAGGGGATGGATAAATTCCTGGAAACATACAATCCACCTAGATCCTTGCCTTTTTTGGAGAGTTCAAGGTGACTGGGGGCTGAAGTGGAATCTTTGTAGAGAATCCATGAGCCCTACACACTGGGTGCCAGAACGTAGGGATCCATGAGCCTCACATTGGGCACCAAAATGTAGGGAACCAACCCTACATCACCCATGGGTACCCCAAGTTCGGTGGTGACAAAGGAATGAGAAAAAGACAGATTAAGAGAAAAAGTGGGACTAGGAGACCATCATCACTTCATCACTCTGGAGGTGACAGTGAAGTCCCCGAGCTCTGATCATTCACATTATTTGTTGATTACAATCACTTTAATCTACAGGGCAGGGGTGGAGTCATAATGGCGAGAGTGTCATGGTGGAGTGAATCGGTGAGGTGGAACCAAATCAGTGAACCAGAACTGGTGTGTCATTCTAAGGGTTGATAACAGTGGTGGTTTGGGAGTTTCAGAAAACAAGAACATGTGGTTATCTTTAGCTTATTATCTATGTGCAGCTGATGGAATGCGGGCCTTACAAGGAGCCTACAAATCTGGCTATGTCTTAGTGCTACAAAGGGGATTTACATGCTTGAACATAATGTTTATGGTAACAGAGCCTACGTCACCCTGCACCGGAACATGAGGCATGAAGAGGCCTTCCTCCTCAGAGACCTCCTGCCACCTTCTGCAGTTTGTTGTTCCTTGTTTATATGTTACCCATTCCCAACAACTCTTAGCACAGAACAGCTGCTATACAAAAAAAAGTGGCCAGATTACTTGTTTACAAGGGTCTCTGAACTCATTCCTCCACATTTGGTTGGATCTCTTCACTGCATTCTCATTTTATGAAGTCAGTATCACCTTACTACCAAAACCAGGAAAGGGCATAACAATGAAAGAAAACTACATACCAATATTTCTGATGAACATAGATGCAATACTCCATGGATACAGGGACTGTTTAACATACACAAGTCAATGAATGTGATACACTACACAAACAGAATAAAAAATGGAAGTTACATGATCATCTCAATTGACACAGGAAGAACGTTTGACAAAATCAAGCACCTCTTTTTTATTAAAACCCTCAGCTAAATCGACATAGAAGGGACATAGCTTCAGGTAACAAAAAGTCATCTATGACATATCCACACCAAATATTGTACTGAATTGCAAAGTTGAAAATATTCCCCTTGAGAACTGGAACAAGACAAGGATGGTTGCTTTCACCACTTCTATTCAACATAGTATTGGAAGTCCTAGCGACACCAATCAGACAAGAGAAAGAAATAATGGACACTCAATCAGTAAAGGGGATGTCAAACTGTCACTGTTTGCTGATGACATAATTATATACTTAGAAAACCCTAAAGACTTATCCAAAAAGTGTCTAGAAATGATAAACGAGATCAGCAAATTTCAGGGTACAAAATTAATGTACAAAACTCAGTATCTCTGCTATACACCCATAGTAACCAAGTTGAGAATGATTTAAGAACTCAGCCCCATTTTATAAAGGCTGCAGAAAAAATAAAATACTTGGGAAAATATGTAACTAGGAAGTAAAAGACTTTTACAAGGAAAACTAAAGAAACTGCTGAAAGAAATTGTAGATGACACAAATAAATGGAAGCACATCCCATGCTTGTGAATGAGTAGAATCAATACCATGAAAATGATCATACCACCAAAAGCAATCTACAGGCTGGGTGAGGTGGCTCATATCTGTAATCCCAGCATTTTGGGAGACTGAGGTAGGCAGATCACCTGAGGTCAGGAGTTCGAGAGTAGCCTGGCCAACATGGTGAAACCCCATCTCTACTATAAATACAGAAATTAGCCATCATAGTGGTGCATGTCTGTAATCCCAGCTATTTGGGAGGCTGAGGCAGGAGAATGTCTTGAACCTGGGCGGTGGAGGTTGCAGTGAGCTGAGATCACACCATCACATCATTTCAGCTGAAATGACAAAGCAAGACTCCATCTCAAAAATTAAAAAAAAAAGCAATCTAAAAATGTAATGCAATTTTCATCAGAATACCATCATCCTTCACAGATCTAGAAAAAAAATCATAAAATTCATATAGAACAAAAAGAAAGAAGAAAAAAAGCCCCCAAAGCCAAAGCAAGACCAAGAAAAAAGAACAAATCTGGAGGTTTCTCATTACCCAACTTCAAACTTTACTATAAGGCCATAGTCACCAAAACAACATGGTATTTATATTTTAAAAAGGCACACTGACCAAGGGAACAGGATAGAGAATACCAAGATAAAGTGAAATATTTACAGCCAACTGATCTTCAGCAAAGCAAGCACAAATATAAAGTTGAGAAAACCCACACTATTCAACAAATGGTGTTGGGATAATTGACAAGCCACATGTAGAAAAATGAAACTGGATCTCCATCTCTCACCTTATACAAAAATCAGCTCAAGATGGATCAAAGACTTTAATCTAAGACCTGAAAGCATAACAATTCTAGAAGACAACATTGGAAAGGCCTTCTAGATATTGACTTAGGGAAAGACTTCATGACCAAGAACCAAAAGGTAAATGCAACAAAAACAAAGATAAATAAATGTAACTGAATTAAAATAAAAAGCTTCTGCACAGCCAAAGAAATGATCAGTACAGTAAATAGAAAACCCACAGAGTGGGTAAAAATCTTTGCAATCTATACTTCTGCCAAAAGGCAAATACCCAGAATTTACAAGGACCTCCAAAATATCAGCAAGAAAAAAAAAATCCCATCAAAATGTGGGCTAAGGACATAAATAGACAATTCTTAAAAGAAGATATACAAATCACCAGCAAATATATGAAAAAATACTCAACACCACTAATGGTCACAAGAATGCAAATCAAAACCACAATGCATGCCACTTTATACCTGCAAGAATGGCCTTAGTCAAGAAATTAAAAAATAATAGATGCTGACATGGATGTGCTGAAAAGGGAACACTTTTATACTTCTGGTGGGGATGTAAACTTGTAAAACCACTATAGAAAACAGTGTGGATATTCCTTAAAGAACTAAAAATAAAAAATAAAAATAAAAATACATTTGAAAAAAAAGAACTAAAAATAGATCCACCATTTGATCCAGCAGTTCTACTCCTGGGTATCTAAAGAGAGAAATAATAAGTCATTGTATGAAAAAGGTACTTGCACATGCACGTTTATATCAGCACAATTTGCAACTGCAAAAATATGGACCAGCCCAAATGCCCATCAATCAATGAGTGGATAAATTGTGACGTATGTATATCTCACATGAAATATTACTCAGCCATAAAAAGGAATAAAATTGTGATATACATATATATACACATCACAATTTATTTATCCACATATATATACACATACACACACACACACACACACACACACACACATATATATATATATATCTGGGATATATATGTTTATCTGGGAGATATATATATATCTGGGATATATATATGTGTGTGTGGATATATATAAAATAGAATATATATATCATATATATATATATACATCATATATATATCATATATTATACATCATATATGTATATCATATATATATACATCATATATATATATATATCTCACGGAATATTGTGTGTGTATATATATACACACACACACATATATATATATATATATATATACATGGAGTAGGAGACCACTATTCTAAGGGAAGCAACTCAAGAATGAAAAACCAAACATTGTATGTTCCCACTCATAAGTGGAAGCAAAGCTACAAAGATGCAAAGGCCTAAGAATGATACAATAAACTTTGGAGACTTGGGGAAAAGGGTGGAAGAAGGGTGAGAGATAAGACTACAAATTGTGTACAGGCGATGAGTACACCAAAATCCTAGAAATAACCACCATATAACTTATTCATATACCAAAAAAATCCCTACAACATAATGGAGCCTCATTCCCCCATGCCCTTTCAATCTTAGGGCATTTTTGTGGCCCTTAAATCATATTTTAAAAATATGTAATAAATTGTGTACACTTGGCAAAAAAGGATGTTCTTACTATTATTTTTTATAAACCTATGCATATGAGTATTATGTCACTGGTAAATTCTATTACATATAATCTTCATTCACCTAGCCTTCCAAATACAAAAAGTTGTAGGAGAATCACTGAATCACTTTTTATTACAGAAATTGGATCATGATTTCATGTTTAGCAAAAGGGCTGTTGCTTTTCTCTGTCTGATATACGGTCCAATATATCTTCCCGCAATTCACAGCAAAAGACCAGCTGCATAATGTATTATTGAGATACTGGAAAAATGCACATGAATCTACATCTATAAATCATTGATCTAAAGTCTTTATCTCTAGCTCTCTGAAGCATATTATCAATCTTAGCTGAACCATCGAACAGTTATTGTGTCATTGCCCTGGGTGAAAGTAATTTATGATACTGTTCACAGGTTTGTTGCAGGGAAGAAGAAGCTATCTAATTTTCAGACTTTGAATTCATGACTGTGAACAGTGGAATGGAGTACACCTATTAAGACTAGGGAGTTCACTCTTAAAGATGGAACATAAAGCAAGTAACTTGGGATACTCAGATATGCTGTCAATTTTTGTTCATGAAAAGATACTAATTTTTTTCCCACACCTCCACTGTTTATCTCTGTAATTATATAGAGTGATTGAAAAATCGCTGTTTTTTAAGATACAACTTTTGTTTAAAATTCTTCATTGAATTTCTTTGACTTCATTGTCCTGTTTTGTTTGTTTTGTTTTGTTTGTAGAGACAAGGTCTTGTTCTGGTACCCAGGCTGGAGTGTAGCAGCATGATTGTAGGTCACTGCAAACTTGAACTCCTGAGGTCAAGTGATCCTCCCACCTCAGCCTCACAGGGAGCTAGTACTACAAACAGATGCCACCATGCCAGGCTAATTTTTAAATTTGTTTATTGTTGAGACAGGGTCTTACTATGTTGCTCACACTGGTCTTGAATTACTGGCATCAAAAAATCCTCCTGCCTCAGCCTCCCAAAGTTATGGAATATAGAGTATTAGTTTCCAGCCCTTCATTAATTTTTTAAAATATGGAACACTTCACAAATTTGCATGTCATTTTTAAAATTACTCCCTCAACCAAGTGAGTTGAATTTGAATAATTTCTGCTATGTTGATAAACTTTTTTGCAGTAGTTTAATCTCAAGACAAATCACATTTTTAGAAGTGACCATTGCATGTGTTTTATCATTCATATTCATTTAAAACATTTGTTGAACGCCTTAGTATGCACCAGTAAGGCCCATCCGCCTTTTTTTTTCTTTATTCTTTATTTCTTTTTGTTCTTTCATTATTTCTCTTGCCTATTAATATTTACAGAACATGTACTATATGTGCCAAGCACATGGGTAGTACATACATACCAGTCAATATATTTGGCATACACATCTAAAGGATTCTAGTATTAAGAAGGAGACCACAATGGAACATTTCTCAAAATCATAAAAGCTATTTATGATAAACCCACAGCCAATATCATACTAAATAGGCAAAAACTGGAAGCATTCCCTTTGAAAACCGTCACAAGACAAGGATGCCCACTCTCACCACTCCTATTCAACATAGTAATGGAAGTTCTGGGCAGGGCAATCAGCAAGAAAAAGAAATAAAGAGTATTCAATTAGGAAAAGAAGAAATCAAATTGTCTCTATTTGCAGACAATATAATTGTATATTTAGAAGACCCTATTGTTTCAGCCCAAAATCTCCTTAAGCTGATAAGCAACTTCACCAAAGTCTCAGGATACAAAATCAGTGCACAAAAATCACAAGCAATCCTATACGCCAATAACAGACAAACAGAGGGCCAAATCATGAGTAAACTCACATTCACAATTGCTACAAATAGAATAAAATACCTAGGAATACAACTAATAAGGGATGTGAAGCACATCTTCAAGGAAAACTACAAACCACTGCTCAAGAAAATGAGAGACAAGACAGATGGAAAAACATTCCATGCTCGTGGTTAGGAAGAATCAGTATCTTGAAAATGGCCATATTGCCCAAAGTAATTTATACATTCAATGCTATCCCCATCAAGCTACCAATGACCTTCTTCACAGAATTGGAAAATGCCACTTTAAACTTCTATGGAACCAAAAGAGAGCCTGCATAGTCAAGACATGCTAAGCAAAAAAATCGAAGCTGGAGGTGTCATGCTACTTGACTTCAAATTATGCTACAAGGCTACAGTAATCAAAACATCATGGTACTGGTATCAAAACAGAGGTATAGACCAATGGAACAGAATAGAAGCTTCAGAAGTAATGCCACACATCTGCAACCATCTGATCTTTGACAAACCTGACAAAAACAAGCAATGGGGAAAGGATTCCCTATTTTTAAAATGGTGTTGGGAAAACTGGCTAGCCATATTCAAGCTGAATCTGGATCCCTTTCTCCCTTCCTTACACCTTATACAAAAATTAACTCCACATTGAGATACCATCTCACACCAGTTAAAATGGTGATCATTAAAAAATGAGGAGACAACAGATGCTGGAGAGGAGGTAGAGAAATAGGAACACTTTTAAACTGTTGGTGGGAGTGTAAATTAATTCAACCATTGTGGAAGACAGTGTGGTGATTTCTCAAGTATGTAGAAATAGAAATACCATTTGACCCAGCAATCCCATTACTGGGTATATATCCAAAGGATTATAAATCGTTCTCTTATGTACATGCACAGGTATATTTACTGTGACACTGTTTACAATAGCAAAGACTTGGAACCAACCCAAATGTCCGTCAAAAATAGACTGGATAAGGAAAATGTGGCACGTATGCACCATGCAATACTATGAGGCATAAAAACGAATGAGTCCATGTCATTTGCAGAGACATGGATGAAGATGGAAACCATCATTCTCAGAAAACTGACATAGGAACAGAAAACCAAACACCATGTGTTCTCACTCATAAGTGGGTGTTGAACAATGAGAACACATGGACAAAGAGAGGGGAACATCACACACTGGGGCCTTTGAAGGAGTAGGGGCCTAGGGGAGGGATAGCAGTGGAAGGAGGGGTTGGGGAGGGTAACATTTGAAGAAATACCCAATGTAGATGATGGGGGATGGTTGCAGCAAACCACCAACGCACGTGTATACCTATATAACGAACCTGCATATTCTGCACATGTGCCCCAGAGCTTAAAGTATAATAAAAAAAAAATAAGGCATTTGGTAATTAAAATAAGAGAAAAGACCATAACAAATTTCATTTCACAAACATTCTTACGCTATTTGAGACAAATGGTGAAAAAGACTGTGGGGCTGAAAATAGACCCTCAATCTTGTTTCATGTCTCCTTTAATGAGCAGGAGACACAAGGGTCCTCTGCTTTGCATGTTTTCTGGTGAAAGGTAGAGCCCGGGAAAGTTAGGGAGATACTAAGTTAGGAAAATTTTTAAATATGTGAACCCAGTCCTGGAGTGGCTAGAGCAGTATGGTTTCACTTATATGGGTTGTAGTCCAGAAATTTAAATTGTAATACTCCAAGTTTATCAACAAAACAGACTTTAAAACGGAAAGAGTACTAGCGTCCATGAAAGAGTAAATTATCTACTCTCCTACAGAATAGCTGGCCTATCTTCTAGCTCTGAAACCATTTGAAGGGAAATTGCTTATTCCAAGTCATAGGAGGGCAATCAGTGTCCATGCCAAAATGAGCCCCAGAGCAGAATTGAGCACCAGGAATTCCCAGAAGAGTGGAGAACATGTGAGAGTATCAGTGAAGAAGTCATGGGCTCAGGCAGCGATGCCCCTGAAACTTACACCCATATCTAGGACTATCTCAAAGAGTAGGTTCATGGACTTGGAATTCTTAAAGATGATGTCAATAAAGCAGAGATAAGTGACAGTTTTGGATGCCTCCTCTCTGACAAGCATCTGTTAAGAGCTTTGCATGTATTATGTTATTTCTTTTCTTAAACAGCATCTGATGTTAAGAACTATCTCCATTTTACATATGTACAAACCAAGGTCACACTACCTTGATCTAATCACAGTCTTTGGAATAAAAAATCCAAGATGCCTCTCTAGTATTGAGTGCTCTAGATGCTCTAGCATCTGAATCCTTCCTACCTCTCCACCTTTGTCTCCTTTTACTCATGCCTCACATTGTAAGCTTCCTCCATACCACTCTGTAAGGATATTTCCTATCTCACTACCTTTGCTAATATTGTTTTCCATAACAAAGATAGGAAGGATCCACATGCATCCTTCTTCACCTTTCTGAAATCTATTAGAGTTATCTCCTTTATAAAATCTTTATACTCAGACTGGGTTAGCTTCCTCTAAGCTTATTTGATGTCTCTATGGGATATTTCCTACATAGGCTTTATCCTTGTGGAAATGGAGCACGGTATAAAACAAAAGGCAAGTACTCTGTCTTATTTTTCTGTATATAAAGTATTTAATATAAACTAAAGTGTTAACATCAGAATTCAAGTCAATGTCTCTGTTATTTAGAACGTCTCTGTTTAAAAGATAAGACATATTCACAGTAATTACAGAACAATGAAATTAGTAAAAAGCTGCATTAAAAAATTTAGATAAAATGCTGTAAGATTATTTTTCTTTTCCAATTTCATTGGAATTTTGATAGGGATCACTTTGAATCTGTAGGCCACTTTGGGTAGTACAGAAATTTTAACAATATTACTTATTCTGATCCATGAACATAATACATTTTTTCATTTACTTACATTTTCTTGAATTTCTTTTTAATCAATGTTTTACATTTTCAATATACCAGTCTATAATTTTCTGGTTACATTTATTTCTAAATATTTTATTCTTCTTGATACTACTATAAATGGGAGTATTTTCTATATTTTTTTCAAATAGTTTTGTTAATACGTAGAAACACACTGACTTTTATATGTTGATTTTTTGTCCTTCAACTCTACTGAATTTGTTTATCAGTTCTAAGAGTATTTTATTGTCTTTTATATACAAGATCATATCATCTGCAAACAGAAACAATTTTATTTTTACTTTCCCCTTCCTTCCCTCCCTCCCTGCCTCCCTCCCTCCCTCCCTCCCTCCCTTCTTTCCTTCCTTCCTTCCTTCCTTCCTTCCTTCCTTCCTTCCTTCCTTCCTTCCTTCCTTCCTTCCTTCCTTCCTTCCTTCCTTCCTTCCCTTTCTTCCTTTCTGTTTTTTTTAATTGTTATTGTTGAGACAGGGTCTTGCTCTGTCACCCCACCAGAAGTGCAGTGACATGACCACAGCTCACTGCAGTCTCACTAAATCTCAAAGGCTGAAGTAATCATCTCACCTCAATCTGCCAAGCAGCTGGGATTACAGGTGTGCCATCATGCCTGGCTATAGTATTTTTTGCAGAGACAAGGTTTTGCCATGTTGCTTAGGCTGATCTTGAACTCTGGGGCTCAAGCAATTCAGCTATCTCAGCCTCCAAAGTACTGGAATCCACAGGTGTGAGACACTGTGCTTGGCCACTTTTTCCTTTTCAACTTAGATGACTTTTATTTATTTTTCTTACCTAATTGCTCCGGCTAGGACCTTCATAATTTATTTGAAATAGAAGTTCTGTAAGTGAGAAACTTTGCCTTGTTACTGATCTTAGTGAAAACATTTTCAAATTTTCACCTCTGAGAATGATGTTAGCTTCGGGCTTGTCATATGCAGTCTTTATCATGTTGAGGAACATTACATATACACCTAATTTATTTAGAGTTTCAATCAGAAGATGATGTTGAATTTTGTCAAATGTTGTTTCTGAACCTATTTACATGATAACATGGGGGTTTTGCTTTCTTCCTTTTTTATTTCCGATTCAGGAGGTACATATGCAGTTTTATTACTTGGATCTATTTTGTAGTGGTAATGTCTATACTTATAGTGAACCCATCACCTGAACATTATACCCAGTAGGGGAATTTTTCAACCCTCACCTCCTCCCACCTTACCTTCTTTTGGAGTCTCCAGTGTCTACTATTACCCTTTTTACGTGCATGCAGCCGTTGTTTAGCTTCCACTTACAAGTGAGAACATGCAGTACTGGATTTTCTGTTTCTGAGGTATTTCATTAAGGACAATGACCTCCAGATACATCCATGTTGCTGCAAAAAAACATGATATCACTTTTTTTGTGGCTGCATCATATTCCATAGTGTATATATAACTTTGCCTGATCCATTGATGGACACTTAGGTTGATTCTGTGATTTTGCTCTTGTGAATAGTGCTGTGATAAACATACAACTACATGAATATTTCTGATATAATAATTTCTTTTCCTTTGGGTAAATACCCAGTAGTGGGACTACTAGGTTGAAGGATATTTCTATTTTTAATAGTTTGACAAATCTCCATACTGTTTCCAACAGAGTTTGTACTAATTGAAATTCCCACCAATATGTACAAGCATCCCCTTTTCTCTTGATTGTCACCAACATATGTTGTTTATTGACTTTTCAGTAATAGCCATTCTGACTGGTGTGAGGTTGTATGTCATTGTAGTTTTAATTTACATTTCTCTGATAATTAGTAATGTTGAACATTTTTCACGGTTGTCAGCTGCTTGTATATCTTATTTGAAGAAGTTCTTTTCATGTCCTTTGCCCACTTTTTTAATACAGTTCTTTGGGTTTTTGTTGTTGTTGATTTATTTGAGTTCCTTATAGATTCTGGATATTAGTCATTTGGCAGCCGCATAGTTTGCAAATATTTTCTCCCATTCTGTAGGTTGCCTGTGTACTTCATTGTGCTAAGAAGCTTTCTTCTTTAGTTAAGTTCTATTTGTCTATTTTTGTTTTCGTTGCAATTGCTTTTGAAATCTTAGTCATAAATTCTTTGCTTAGGCCAATACATAGAAGAGTTTTTTTGTAGGTTTTCTTCTAGGATTTTTATAATTTCATGTCTCATATTTAAATCTTTAATCTGTCCTGAGTTAGTATTTGTATATAGTTAGAAATAAGAATCCAATTCATTTCTCTGCATATGGCTATCCAATTTTTCCAGCACCATTTATTGAGTAGGGTGTCCTTTCTCCACTGTATATTTTTATCAACTTTGTTGAAGATCAGTTGATTGTAGTTATGTGGCTTTATGTCTGTGTTCTGTATTCTGTTCCATTGACAAATGTGTCTACTGTTGCATCAGTACCATACTGTTTTGGTTATGATAGCCTTATAGTGCAGTTAGAAATCAGGACATGGTATGCTTCTTAGGATTGTTTTGGCTATTTAGGCTCTTTTCTGGTTCCATACAAGTTTTTTGTTCTTTCTTCTTAGATTTGTTTTGGCTATTCAGGCTCTTTTCTGGTTCCATACAAGTTTTTGGATTATTTTTATCAATTGTGGAAGAAATGATGGTAATTTGGTAAGGATTGCATTAAATCTGTAGATTGCTTTGGGCAGTGTGGTCATTTTAATGACCTATCCATGAGCATGAGATGTTTTTCCATTTGTTTGTGGCATCTATGATTTCTTTCATCAGTGTTTTATCATTCTCCTTGTAGAGATCTTTCACCTTCTTGGTTAAATGTATTCTGAGGTATTTTACTTATATATTTTTATGTCTGCATAAATTGAATTGAATTCTTGATTTGGTTCTTAGTGTGAATGTTATTGGTGTTTAGAAAGGCTATTGATTTGTGCATGTTAATTTTGTATTCTGTAACTTTGCTGAAGTCATTTATTAAATCTAAGAGTCTTTTGGAGGAGTCTTTAGGGCTTTCTTGGTATACAATTAAGCCATCAATGAACAGAGCTAACTTTACTTTCTCTATTCAAATTTGAATGCCTTTTATTTCTTTCTCTTGCTTGATCTGTTTAAGACTTTTAGTACAGTGTTTAATAAAAGTGGTGAGAGCGGGCATGTTCTAGTTCTTGCCTTGTTCCAGTTCTTAGAGAAAATGCTTTCAGCTTTTCCTTACTCAGTATAATGTTGGCTGTGGATATGTAATATATTGCGTTTTTTTTTTTTTGAGGCTTGTTTTTTGATACCTAGTTTGTTGATATTTTTTATCAGGAAGGGATGTTGAATTTTATATAATGCTTTTTCTGCATCGATTGAGGTAATCATACACTTTGGTATTTAATTCTGTTTCTGTGGCAAATTACATTTATTGACTTGTGTATGTGGAACTATCATAACATTTCTGGAACAAACCCCAATTGGTCATAGTGTATTACATTTTTTAAGTGCTCTTGGATTCAGTTTTATATTATTTTGTTGAGGATCTTCTCATTTATGTTCATCATGAATATTGGCCTATAGTTTCCTTTTTATATAATGTCCAAGTTCTGGCAGCATGGTGATACTGGTTTCATAGAATGAGTTAGGGAGAATTCCTTCCTCTTTGAATTTTTGGGATAGTTTCTGTAAGATTGGTGCCATCTCTTCTGTGCACATCTGGTAAAATTCAGCTGAATCCATCTTTTGTTTATTTGGTTGTATTTTTTTTAATGCTAATTCAATTTCACTACTAATGATTGGTCTGTTCAGGATTTCCATTTTTGTCTAGTTCAATTTTGAAAGGTTGTATGTTTCCAGGAATTTATCTAGTTCCTCTAGGTTTTCTAGTATCTGTGCACAGAGATATTCACAGTAGTCCCTAATGATCTTGTGTATTTCTGTGGTATCAATTTTGATGTAAACTTTTCCTCTTCTAATTTTGCTTATTTTATTTTATTTCATTTTATTTTATTTTTTTGAGATGCAGTCTTGCTCTGTCGCCAGGCACCAGGCTAGAGTGCAGTGGCGCAATCTCAGCTCGTTGCAACCTCTGCCTCCCAGGTTCAAGCAATTCTCCTGCCTCAGCCTCCCAAGTAGCTGGGCCTACAGGCACATGCAACCACACCCAGCTAATTTTTGTATTTTTTAGTAGAGACAGGGTTTCACCATGATGGCCAGGATGGTTTCAATCTCTTGACCTCGTGATCTGCCCACCTCAGCCTCCCAAAGTGCTGGGATTACAGGCGTGAGCCACTGCACCCTGCTATTTTGCTTATTTTAATATATTGGTTTTGGCTAATCTAGCTGGCAGTATATCAATATTATCTTTTAATAAAACCTCATTTTTTTAATCCTTTGAATCTTTATATTCTGTTTTATTTAATTTTTGGTCTAAAAATCATTTAGTTCTTCATTGATTTGTTTGTTTGTTTGTTTTTCTACTACTAGCTTTAGGTTTGGTTTACACTTTTTTTTTTCCTAGTTTCATGAGGTGCGAAACTTGATTGTTAATTTAAAATCTTTCTATCTTCTTGATATAGGCATTTAACACTATAAACTTTTTCTTTTAGGAGTGAGTTTGCTGTATCCCATAGGTTTTAGTATACTGTGTTTCTATTTACATTCATTTCAGAATTTTTTTGTTATCTGCTTTATTTTTGCTATTTAGTGTGGTTGAATATTGTTTGTATTAATTTCTAATTTATTCCACTGTGGTCTGAAAAGATATTTCATGTAATTTTATTTTTTAATTTATTGATATTTGCTTTATGGTCAAGCATATGGTCTATTTTGGAGTATCTTCCATGTACAGATAAGAAAAATTGTATTCCACGTTTGTTGGGTGAAATGTATTGTTAATGTCTATTAGGTCCATTTGGTCTAGAGCCCATTTATGTCCAGAATTTCTTTTTTTTTTTTATTTTCTGCATCACTGATATTTCTACTCCTTCAGTGGGACATTTCAGTCCTGACTTTTATTGTATTCCTCTCTCTTTTCTTAGGTTTTGTATGTTTTTTTATGAATTTGGATGATATGGCATCGGGTGTATATATATTTAGGATAGTTACATCTTCTGGTTGAATTGAAACCTGTGTCATTATATAATGCCTTTTTTGGTCTTTTTTATTGTTGATGTTGATAAAATCATAGCTACTCCTGGTTGTTTCTGTTTCCATTTGCATGGTATATCTTTCTTGACTCTTCTACTTTGAGTCTGTGGTTGTCTTTACCTCTCGTGTGTTTCTTGTAAGCAGAAAATAGTCAAGTCTTATTGATTTTTATCTAATTTGCAATACTATACTTTTAAGTGGAGTATTTAGGCCTTTTATTTTCAGTGTTAATACTGGTTAAGAGCTGGGCATGGTGGCTCACGCCTGTAATCCCAGCACTTTGGGAGGCCGAGGCAGGTGGATCACGAGGTCAAGAGATTGAGACCATCCTGGTCAACATGGTGAAACCCCATCTCTACTAAAAATACAAAAAATTACCTGGGCACTGTGGCGCATGCTGGTAATCCCAGCTACTCAGGAGGCTGAGGCAGGAGAATTGCCTGAACCCAGGAGGCAGAGGTTGCGGTGAGCCGAGGTTGTGCCATTGCACTCCAGCCTGGGAAGCAAGAGCAAAACTCCATCACAAAAAAAAATACTGGTTAATACTGACATGTGAGGTTTGGTTCCTGTCATAGTTTGTTACCTATTTGCTCTTTACTCTCAATTGTGTAATTTCATTATAGTATCTGTTAGCTTTGAATTTTTGTGAGTTTTGTGATAGCAAATACTGTCTCCTTGTTTCCATGTTTAGAACTCCTTTTTAGCATTTCTTGGAGGACCAGTCTAGTGGTGACAAATTTGCTTAGTGTTTGCTTCTCTGAGAAAAGCTTCATTTCTCCTTCAATTGGAAAACTTAGTGTGACATCATATAAAATTTTTGGCTGAGGCAGGAGAATTGTTTTAACCCAAGGGGCAGAGATTGCAGTGAGGCAAGATCATGCCACTCTAGCCTGGGTGACAGAGCAAGACTCTGTCGTAAAAAAAAATAAGAAAAAAGAAAGAAAAGACAATAAAAATTCTTTGGCTGGCATTTCTTTTTCCTTTAAGAAAGATAAAAATAGCTCTCCAATCTCTTCTGGTTTGTATGGTTTCTGCTGAGAAGTCTGTTGTTAGTCTAACGGGATTTCCTTAATAAGTGACTAGACATTTCTCTCTAGCTGATTTCAGTTATTTTTTCCTGCATGTTTACATTGGATAGTCTGATGATCACATGTCTCAATAAGGTTTGTCTTTCAGAGAATTCTCCAGGTATTCTCCAAGTTTCTTGTACCTAGATATCTACTTTTCTAGTTAGACCAGGGATGATTTTCTAAATTATTACTGAATGATGTCATTATTCCTGAATGATGGCTGAAATACGTTTTCTAAACTTATTACTTTTCCTTTTTTCACCCTCAGGAATGCCTGTAGCAGATAGGCTTGGATGCTTTACATAACGTTATATTTCTTGAATGCTTTATCTTTTAAAATTATTTGTTCTTGTCTGAGTGGGTTAATTCAAAGGACTATTTTGTGTGTTTGTTTGTTTTTTGTTTTGTTTTGTTTTGTTTTTTTTGAGGTGGAGACTCATACTGTTGCCCAAGCTGGAGTGCAATGGCATGATCTCTGCTCATTGCAACCTCCACCTCCCTGGTTCACATGATTTCCTGCCTCAGCCTACAGAGTAGCTGGAAACACAGGTGCATACCACCACACCAGATAATTTTTTGAATTTTTAGTAGAGATGGGCTTTTACTATGTTGGCCAGAGTGGTTTCAAACTCCTGATCTTGTGATCCACCCACCTCAGCCTCCCAAAGTACTGGGAGCAACTGCACCCTGCTAAGACTGGTCCTTAAGCTCTGAAATTCTTTCTTTTGCTTAATCTAGTACATTGTTAAGGCTTTTAACTGTATTTTTCAATTCCCTCTATTTTTTTTATTTTCAGAAGTTCCCTGTTTTTTTAATATCTCTCTTTAGTAAATTTTTCATTAATATTGTGAATTGTTTTTCTGATTTTGTTGTGTTGGTTTTCAACTTTCTCTATATCTCCTTGAACTTTCATATAATCCATATTTTGAATTCTTTATTCTTTTCAGAATTTTTATTTCAGTTAAGATTCATGCTAGAGAACTAATGTGATCTTCTGGAGGAATTAACATACTGCATCTTTTTGTACTGCCAGAGTTCCTGTGCTTATTCGTTCTCATTTGGAGCTGTCATTTATTTTTGAATTTGCTTCATTTGAATGAATCATTTTTATATTTTATATTTTTCCATCTTTAGGATGTAATTGTTATGTATTTTTTGTCTGATCATTTGACTTCAATTTTGGATGCTTTCAAGGGGTAAAGTCTCTGTGCGAATTCCTTGGTTAAAGATAGCTTTGGTGTGATGACTTTTTCAAATGCTGATTGTTGTAGCAATGTATAAGATGTCTGAATCAGCTCCCTACCTTCTGTAGGGCTGGGAGGGCAGAAGTCTCAAGAAACTTATTTCTTTTTAACTTGGTTGCACAGTTCATTCTCCTGTCAACTGATGGTGCTTTTGAGTGAGAGCGAACTCTCTTTTGGATGCCACAATGATGCTTGCAAATGTCCACCATGACAGGGATGGCAGGGAGAGGTCATGGTGGGCATGGACGTCTCTTCTGGGAAGGTTGGAAGGTGGCTGCACCAGCTCCTCATATTAGAGAGGCAGAAAGGTGATCCAATTTTCTATCACACCCCTGAGTCTTAGGGCTAGTGACCTTAGGTTCAGATAGACATGGATTTTTATCTCCAGACCACAATGTAACTGAGGTCCATGGCTACTGCCAAAATGGCCTTAGAGAGGAAGCTCTTCCTTCATCCCAAAACAGGTAGCTCCACAGCTTGTTCTCACTCTGCTGCATGAATGTTGCCATTCAGCATAGGGATGGGGAGATGTTCCCTGGCCTTGGCAAGCCCTGGCCAGTGGGCCTGCTTTCAGTGGGGTGCAGTTGCCCTAAATAATCCTGGAAAGGCTTATTTGTAAGTGCACCTGTGCCAAGCCCCAGTATGAAAAGCTGTAGCTCACCACAGCAGTGGGTGGAGGCAAGTGAGGGGCAGAAAAAGGCCTACTCTTCATGTCTATTCCCAGCCACTTGAGCCACTTGTCCACTGGGATGAAACCACTCTGTCCCTTCAGAGATCAGCAATACAGCAAGTGGAAGGGGGGACTCTTAGTCTGGGAAGAGTGCACAATCTGGTCCTCTTTGTCTCAAGATGTGATTTGACAGGGTGCAACCCTACTTCTCTGGGACAGCCTGTCCTGAAGTCTAGATCTCCAGGGATCACACAGCTTCCTAGGATCTCACCAATCCTCTGTGTCATCTGTGGTTGCCACAGTATGAGAAAGTTCTGGGGAATGCTTGTGGGAAATGTAATAATATGGAGACACAGCGACTGAGATTCCCTGGACAGGATAGTGGAGTACAACAGGTGGAGTTCCTCAGAGATCTATCTCTGTAAAATATTTACTGCCTTCTATTTCTGTGTGTCAGTTTCTTTGTGTGGATTCTTTAACAGTTTCAAGAACTCTGCCATCAGTATTCAACTCAAGCTATAATCATTCTGGTGTCTGATGTCTCCAGTTAGCCACCTTGAAAAATGAATTTTTGTACTTGATTCTGTTGATGTGGCATATCACATTTATTTGTGTATGTTGCACCATTCTTACATCTCAGAGGAAAAAAAATCTCACTTGATCATGGTGCCTGATCCTTTTAATGTATTGCTGAAAGTATTTTGCTATTATTTTGAGAAAATGTTTGCATCTGTTTTTTCAGAAAAATTGACCTCTAATTTAAATTTCTTGCAGTTTTCTTGTCTGGCTTTGATATTAGAGTAATGCATAGAATGAGTTTGGAAATAGTCTATTCTCTTCAATTTTTTTTGTAAATGTTTGGAAAATATTGGTATTAATTCTTTCTGAAATGTTCAGTAGAATTTACCAGTTAAGTCATCAGGTCCTGCTCTTTTGTTTTTTATTAGATTTTTTATTACTAATTCAATATACTGATTTCATTATTGTTTTCCTGATAATTTCTATTTTTTTATGATTCAGTCTTGGTAGGCTGTATGTTTCTAGGAATTTATCATTTTCATTAAAGTACTTCTATTTGTTTGTATGTAATTTCTCATAGTGGCCTCTTAAGATC
The DNA here is from genome assembly GCF_049354715.1 of Callithrix jacchus. NCBI lineage: Eukaryota > Metazoa > Chordata > Mammalia > Primates > Cebidae > Callithrix > Callithrix jacchus. Next base: position 82,938,769 of record NC_133504.1, on the reverse strand, counting down.
CTTTGTATTTTTTTAAATTGTACCTTAGGTTCTGGGGTACATGTGCACATCTTGCAGGATTGTTGTATAGGTACACACATGCTATGGTGGTTTGCTTTTACCAACCCCCATCACCTACATTAGGCATTTCTCCCAATATTATCCTTCCCCAGCCTCCCCATCCCCTGCTCTCCCTCCCCTATTCCCCCACTCCCAAACAGAACCTATTGTGTGATGTTCCCCTTCCTGTGCACATGTGTTCTCATTGTTCAACACCTGCCTGTGAGTGAGACCATATGGTGTTTGGTTTTCTGTTCTTGTGTCAGTTTGCTGAGAATGATGGTTTCCAGATTCGTCCATGTTACTACAAAGGACATAAACTCACCCTTTTTATGGCTGCATGGTTTTCCATGGTGTATATGTGCCACATTTTCTTTCTCCAGTCTATCATTGATGAGCATTTGGGTTGGTTCCAGGTCTTTGCAATTATAAACAGTGCCTCAGTGAACATATGTGTGCATGTGTCTTTATAATACAACAATTTATAATCCTTTGGGCATATACCCAGTAATGGGATTGCCAAGTCAAATGGAATTTCTATTTCTAGATCCTTGAGGAATTGCCACACTGTCTTCCATAACGATTGAACTAATTTACATTCCTACAAACAGTGTAAAAGTATTCCTGTTTCTCCATATTTTCTCCAGCATCTGTTGTCTCTTGATTTTTTAATGATCACCATTGTATCTGGCATGAGATGGTATATCAATTTGGTTTTGATTTGCATTTCTCTAATGATAGTGATGAAGGGCATTTTTGCATACATTTGTTGGCATCATAAATGTCTTCCTTTGAAATGTGTCTGTTCATATCTTTCACCCAGTTTTGAATGGGTGTGTTTGTTTTTTGTCTTGTAAGTCTGCTTTAGTTCTTTGTAGGTTCTGGATGTTAGCTCTTTGATCAGATGGGTAGATTGCAAATATTTTTTCCCATTCTGTTGGTTGCCAGTTCACTCTGATGATTGTTTCTTTTGCTGTACAGAAACTCTGAAGTTTGATTGGATCCCATTTGTCTATTTTGGCTTTTGTTGACATTGCTTTTAGCATTTTAGTCATGAAGTCCTTGCCTATGCCTATGTCCTGAATGGTTTTGCCTAGGTTTTCTTCTATGGTTTTTATGGTGTTAGGGCTCATGTTTAAGCCTTTAATCCATCTGGAGTTAATTTCAGTGTAAGGTGTCAGGGAGGGATCCAGTTTCTGCTTTCTGCACATTGCTAGCCAGTTTTCCCAACACCATTTATTAAACAGGGATTCCTTTCCCCATTGCTTGTTTTTGTCGGGTTTGTCAAAGATCAGATGGTTGTAGATGTGTGGTATTGCTCCAGAGGCCTCTGTTCTGTTCCATTGGTCTATGTCTGTTTTGATACCAGTACCATGTTGTTTTGATTACTGTTGCCTTGTAGTATAACTTGAAGTTTGGCAGTGTGATTCCACCAGTTTTGTTCTTTTTGCTTAAGATTGTCTGGGCTATGTGGGCTCTTTATTGCTACCATATGAAGTTTAAAGTGGTTTTTTCCAGTTATGTGAAGAAGATCATTTGTAGTTTGATGGGGATAGTGTTAAATCTATAAATTACTTTGGGTAGTATGACCATTTTCACAATATTGATTCTTCTTAACCACGAACATGAAATGTTTTTCCATCTGTTTATGTCCTCTCATTTCCTTGAGCAGTAGTTGTAGTTCTTCTTGAAGAGGTCCTTTACCTCCTTGTTAGTTGTATTCCTAGGTATTTTATTCTTCTTGTAGCAATTGTGAATTGGAGTTTGCTCTTGATTTGGCTCTCTATTTGTCTGTTATTGGTATATAGGAAAGCTTGTGATTTCTACACATTGATTTTGTATCCTGAGACTTTGCTGAAGTTGCTTATCAGCTTAAGGAGAGTTTGGGCTGAGATGATGGGATCTTCTAAATATACAATCATGTCATCTGCAAATACAGACAATTTGACTTCCTCCTTTCCTAACTGAATACTGTTTACTTCTTTTTCTTGCCTGATTGCTCGGGCTAGAACTCCCTAAACTATATTAAGTAGGAGTGGAGAGAGATGGCATCCTTATCTAGTGCCAGATTTCAAAGGGAATGCTTACAGTTTTTGCTCATTAGGTATGATATTGGTAGTGGGTTTGTCATAAATAGCTTTTATTATTTTGTGATACATTCCTTCAATACCTAGTTTATTGAGTTTTTCACATAAAGGCTGTTGAATTTTGTCAAAGGCCTTCTCTCCATCTATTGAGATAATCATGTGTTTTTTATCTTTGATTCTATTTACGTGGTGAATTATGTTTATGGACTTATGTTGAACCATCCTTGCATCCCTGGGGTAAAGCCTGCTTGATTGTGATGGATAACCTTTTTGATGTGCTGTTGCAATTGGTTTGCCAGTATTTTATTGAAGATTTTTGCATCTGTGCTCATCATGGAGATTGTCCTGAAGTTTTCTTTTTTGTTGAGTCTCTGACAGGTTTTGGTGTCAGGATGATGTTGGTCTCATAAAATGAGTTGGGGAAGATTGCCTCTCTTTGTATTGTCTGGAATCATTTCAGAATGATTGGTACTAATTCCTTTTTGTACGTCTGATAGAATTTGGCTGTGAACCTGTGTGGACCTGGACTTTTTTTGGTTGGTAGGTTGTTAATTGCTGCCTCAACCTCAGCCCTTGTTATTGGTCTATTTCAGGTTTCAACTTCTTCCTGGTTTAGTTTTAGGAGAGTGCAATTGTCCAGGAATTTATCCATTTCTTCCAGGTTTACTTGTTTATGTGCACAGAGTTGTTTGTAGTGATCTCTGATGGTAGTTTATTTCTGTGGGATTGGTGGTGATATCCTCTTTTTCATTTTTTATTGCATCTATCTGAGTCTTCTCTCTTTTCTTTTTTATTTAACTGGCTAGTTGTCTGTCTATTTTGTTGATTTTTTCAACTAGCTCCTGGATTTACTGATTTTTTAAAGAGTTTTTTGTGTCTCTATCTCCTTCATTTTGCTCTGATCTTAGTTATTTCTTGTCTTCTGCTAGGTTTTGAGTTTCTTTGATCTTGTTCCTCTAGCTCTTTCAATTTTGATGATAGGGTGTCAGTTTTATATCTTTCCTTGCTTCTGATGTGGGCATTTATTGCTACAATTTCTCTCTAGACACTGCTTTAAATGTGTCCCAGAGATTCTGGTACATTGTGTCCTTGTTCTCATTGGGTTCTGCCTTCATTTAATTGTTTATCCAGTCAACACTAAGGAGCCACTTGTTCAGTTTCCAAGGAGTTGTACAGTTTTGAGTTCGTTTCTTAATCCTGAGATCTAATTTGATTGCACTGTGGTCTGAGACTGTTGGTTATGATTTCCATTCTTTTGCATTTGCTGAGGAGTGGTTTACTTCCAATTATATGATCAATTTTAGAGTAAGTACAATGTGGTGCTGAGAAGAATGCATATTCTGTGGTTTTGCATTGGAGAGTTCTATAGATGTCTGTTAGGTCTGCTTGTTCCAGTTCTGCATTCAAGTCCTGGATATCCTCGTTGATTTTCTGTCTCATTGATTTGTCTGATATTGACAGTGGAGTGTTAAAGTCTCCCACTATTATTGCACAGGAGTCTGAGTCTCTTTGTAGGTCATTAAGAACTTGCTTTACATATCTGGGTGCTCCTGTATTGGGTGCATATATATTTAAGACAGTTAGCTCTTCTTGTTGTATTGATCCTTTCAGCATTATGTAGTGTCCTTCTTTGTCTCTTTTGATCTTTGTTGGTTTAAAGTCGATTTTATCAGAGACTAAAATTGCAACCCCTGCTTTTTTGTTGCCCTCCATTTGCTTGGTGGATCTTCTTCCATCTCTTTATTTTGAGTCTATGTGTGTCTTTGCATGTGAGATAGGTCTGAATACAGCACACTGATGGATTTTGACTTTTTACCATTTGCCATTCTGTGTCTTTTGATTGGGGCATTTAGGCCATTTACATTTAATGTTAACATTGTTATGTGTGAATTTGATCCTGCCATTTTGTTACTGGTTGTTTGTTCTGGCCGTTGGTTGATGCAGTTTCCTCATTGCATCATTGGTCTTTACCATTTGGTTCATTTTTACAGTGGCTGGTACTGGACATTTTTTTCTGTGTTTAGTGCTTCTTTCAGGAGCTCTTGTAGGGCAGGTCTGGTGGCGACAAAAATCTCTCAGTAATTGCTTGTCCGTAAAGGATTTTATTTCTCCTTCACTTATAAAGCTTAATTTCTCTATATACGAGATTCTGGGTTGAAAGTTATTTTCTTTAAGGATGTTGAATATTGGCCCCCCACTCTCTTCTGTCTTGTAGGGTTTCTGCCAAGAGATCCGTTGTGAGTCTGATGGGCTTTCCTCTGTGGGTGATCCAACCTTTCTGGCTTCCCTTAGCGTTTTTTCCTTCAAGTCAATGCTGGTGAATCTAACAATTATGTGCCTTGGGATTGCTCTTCTTGAGGAGTATCTCTGTGGTGTTCTTTGTATTTCCCGTTTTTGAATGTTGGCCTGCTTTACTAGGTTGGGGAAGTTCTCCAGGATAATATCCTGAAGAGTGTTTTCCAGCTTGGATTCATTTTCCCCATCCTCTTCAGGTACACTGATCAAGCATAGATTAGGTTTTTTCACATAATTACATATTTCTTGGGGGCTTTGTTCATTTCTTTTCACTCTTTTTTCTCTTTTCTTGCCTTCTCTTTTTATTTTATTAAGTTGATCTTTGATCTCTTATATCCTTTTTTCTGCTTGATTGATTTCACTATCGAAATTTGTGTGTGCTTCACAAAGTTCTCATGCTGTGTTTTTCAGCTCCATCAAGTTGTTTACGTTCTTCTCTCTGCTGGTTATTCTAGTTAGCATTTCATCTCATCTTATTTCAAGGTTCTTAGTTTCTTTGCCTGGGTTAAAACTTGTTCTTTTAGCTCAGAGAAGTTTGTTATTACCTACCTTCTGGAGCCTGCTTCTGTCAGCTCATCAAAATCGTTTTCTGACCTGTTTTGTTGCCATGCTGGTGAGTCGTTGTGATCGCTCTGGCGAGGAGAGGCATTCTGGACTTTGAATGTTTTCATCCTTTTTGCACTGGTTTCTTCCCATCTTCTCTGAGTGGACATCCTTTCTGTTCAAGTTTGGTTTGTTTCTCCTGTATGAGGCTTTTTTTTTTTTTTTTTTAACACTGGTGTCAGGGTGCAGCTGAGACAGTCTGTCCATTGTCTGCCTGTGGAGGCACTGCTGGGCTGCCTTGGTCTTAGCCTAGCTACCGTTTATTCTTTGCCTGTTTTCCATACTGAGGGGGTTAGCCCTGCCTTCCCAATGGCGGGTTCTTTCCCTTTGCCTAGCCACTGCTCCTGGATGGAGGATGTGTTAACTGTGAAAATCTCACGGGAGAGGGACTCCAGTTGCTGAATCTTGTTGGGGAGGGGCCTGTCTGGCCATATCCCCCTCCCCACTTTCAACACTCCCTTCTGTGGGATGGGCAGTTCCTTTTGGCAAGCTTTCTCAGTATTAGTTCAAATCTCTGCCCTGGTCTGTGCTGACAAGGCACCAGTCTGGCTGGGGCTTCTGGCCTGGGCTGTTGCCCAGGTCTGTGACTCCAGGCGGTTCTCAGCAAGGTGGTGTTTCCCTGGTCTCTCTGTTGCCAAAGTCTCAGAGTGAATTGCTGTATCTGATTCAGAGAACCAAGGAGGTGATGTCCTCATCCAGACTATCTGTGCCTGATATACTCTTTCCAGGTGGGGCAATGCCCCACCTTGCCTCGGCTTGACCCCTTTGAGCTGCTTTTGCTGCCTCTTTTTTTTTGGTTAATCCTGCTATTCAACTAGTCCCTTTAAAACAAAACTGGTACCTCGCTCAGAGGCACAGATATCGCTCTGGTTCTGTGTCTCACTTGGTGGTAGCTGCATTCCAGAGAAGCTTCCTTTCTGCCATCTTGAAGCAGCACCCCCCTCATGTGGTCTTTTTCTTCTGTGAAGTATCTATTCATGTCTTTTAGTTTTCAATTGAATGTCTTGGTCTGCTTTTAAACTTATTTCAACAATTTCTTTATATATTCTGATGTATAAATATTTGGCTAGATATATGTGTTAAAAATATCTGGTCTCATTTTGTAACTTATTATTTTATAATATTTTTTGTTTGAGGGGTGTATCTTTTATTAAATAGAATTTGTTAATTTTAATGATCAGTAATTGTGTTCCCCTAGAATTTTTTTGTGTGTGCAGAGTAAATAACACAAAGATTTTTTTCTTATATTTTAAAATGGTTAAAGTTTTGCCTTTCATATTTAAGCCTTTAATCTATCAGGAACTAATTTTTATATTTGTTGTAATGTTGAGATTTAATTTCTTTCTTTTTCCTTCTGTTTAACTATTCCTCTCAGCCCAGTGTATTGAATATTCTCTCCTTACTCTACAGTGTATCTTTTATTATATACTCTATTCATATATATGTGGACCTTTTCCTGGGTTTTTTTCTTGTTCAAGAAGGTGCTTCTGTTCTGTTTAAGACTTGACTTCACAGTCTTCACCTGAGCACAGTATTGCCTGTCTTATTCCACTTTCCTGACTACATGGTCCTAGGCTTAACTTAGTAAGAATACTGGTATTTTCAAAAACATTTCTTTATGAAGAGAAAAACAACTCCTCATCTTTACTGTTTTTCTTCTGCTATACTATTTTTGTTTATATGTGCTTTTATACACTTTCCTACAAATGTTGAAAATTCACAAAGTATACTCTTCTCTTATGAAAACTTGCTTCGCTAACACCTGCAAAAACTAAAGCTAAAACAAAAACAGGTACTGTGCTCTTTGCTTAGCATTGCTGATGAATGCCTCATGCTTCTTAATAGGAGGAATTTTAGACCTCTCTTTGGATTTAGGCAAAAAAGAACATATTTTGTATATTATGTTTTCTGGGAGACTCCCAATTATTAAGCAACCTTTAATTATATGATGATTTTCTATCTCCTGACATAAATATGTCTCTGGATATAGCAGCTGGATATAAAGTAACTTGTGGAGATTTAATTGGTTTTAAAAAATATTGGTGCAGATTAACTATTGACTAATAAGGACCTCCCAGATTAAATATTGACTAACAGCACTTCTAGTCTCTGACAATATTTTGAGGTTGTAGTTTTACTAAGGAATGTGGTCTGGTAAAGATTTTTTATTTAGACAATTGTCTATTGTTTACATTCCTAACTTCTTTTCAATGCTTCTTTGAAAACATAGAAAATGGCACTGTAAGTAGCTAACATAAATAAAGCACTTATAAGCAAACATTGGATCTAGATATTCAAGTGTGAACGGGTAGAAGAATGTGTTATGGTTGGCATGATCCTTAGTTCTCTGAGACTTTGTAACTTTATGAGTGCTTACTGATATTGCTCTCCTTCTAAATAAGCTAGGAAAGGTTTCTTGGATAACACTTAGCATGACATAAAGAACATTTGAAAACAAAGGACCACAAATTAGAATTTATGTGAGGAGATCCATAAACTGAAATGACTGTACCTTCTCTGGCTTTTTCTGTTCCATTCCTTTCCTGTCATTGGAGTTCAAGATAGGTCTCTAGAGCTTCTTGAATTAACTCACCCATCTCTGTAAACCACCACATCATACTATTTACCCAGCTATTCATCTCAACTTACTTTTGAAATTGTGTTCCATAATTGAAATATTATTTGATTATATAATTACAAAGTGTCTAATGTCAGGAGTTTCATAAATTATGAAACATGTGTTCCCTAGCTGCATTATTCTATAATCTGTGGTTCTTCCCGGTCTTTTATGTTGAATGCCATGTCAAACCCCATATATATATATATATATGACATGGTTTTACCAACTACTCAGTGCATTAAAAACATAAAAAATAAAAAGCTTTGTTTCTGCTATAATTACTTTTTTAATCTTATAAATAATTACTTGAATAAATTCAAAATTAAAAATCTGTAAAGGAGAATTTCACTTAAATAAATAGAGGGGTAACAGAAGGAAATTTTTTTTTTTTTTTTTTTTAGGTGGTGATTCTCACTACATTTTCGTTTAATCTTCTGTTTGTCCTGTGCAAACAGAAGGTTATCTAAAATGTTGCTTTTTAATTTTGAAGTATTATTTGTATTCAAGTATCTTTATTCTATTTCACTGTTTGCTATTTTTACATTTAGTACCTATTTGTTGCCATGAAGGTGGAAATCACATTTCTTTTTTTTTTTTTTTTTTTAGAAAAAGAAGGGGAAAAAAAGAAAAAGAGGGAAAAAGGAATATTACTTCATTCCTAAAATGGGTTTCAATAATGGCAGGAAATTTAATTAAAATGAAGAACTCAACCTGTAAATAACGAAAAATTTGCTAACCCTCCAGCCACACTTAGTAAACAACTCTTGATTCATACACTCATTATGAAGTTTTACACAATCATTATGACTTTTGAAAATTAGGTAATTTAGGTCACTGCCACTAAAATCTATGTCTAAGGAAATCATAAAATAACATTTAAACAACTCATATACGTTAAATAAAAATATGATGCACAACTATGTATATGTGTATAGACAGATTTAAATTATGTAGAGAAAAACATACTATATATAGAAAAATAAGAGTTTTCATGGTTGATGTATCTATATTTATTGTTTTTATTTTCTAAATTTTCTTTATAATGTAGATAATGTAACATATGCTGTATTATATACATTTTTTGAGGCAATGTCTCACCCTGTTTTCAGGCTGGGGTGCAGTGACACAATCATGGCTCACTGCAGCTTTAATCTCCTAGGCTCAAGTGACCCTCCTATCTGTTTTTCAAGTAGCTGGGTTTACAGGTGCATGCCACAATGCCAGACAAATTTTTTAAAAAGATTTGTAGATGGGCTGTCTCTCTGTTTCTCAGGCTGGTCTCAAAGTCCTGGGCTCAAGTGATCATCCAACCTGGGCCTCACAAAGTGCTGGCATTCCTCACAAAGTAAAGGAAGGAGCTACCACACCTGGTTCTGTAATATATGTTACAGTATTTATCATATATATGAATATATGTATAAATTAATATTTATATAGTCAAATAAAAAATCTGTTCATTGTGATAAATTATTTCTAAGTTACCAAATGCAACTTTTTACTATTATTATTTGAAATGATAGTACCTCATTAAATGTGAATGAAAATTATAATTGAACAAAACTCATTTACATTACCTAGGGCTGCACAAAAGGGATAATTTCATGAGTGTGGAATAAGGTAAAAAGGTATTAAAAATTACATAATGTTGATTTTTCATGCATGTGTGTTTGACTGAAAAGGGGACTGTCACTATCTGCCTGTTGGTGTCTTCTAAATATTTCCATCTTACATCTGATGGTGATATTTTATTATTTAACACCCATTTGAGGACTAAAGTGACCTTATGTCTTTTGGCCCAAATGGGGAGTAATAAAAATCTTCCCCAGGTTCTTTATCCATGTCTCTGCTATTTTTCTTATTTTTCTTTCAGGTCTTGTCTTCCCTATCATTTGTATCCTCTGCTGTCAAAGTCTGATGCTGATGGTGGTCAGGCCACTCAATTATTCTAAAAGTTTATCAATTTCTCACTGTACACAAAATAGTGCTTAATCTTGTCATTCAAAAATCCAGAGTCCTAAATTTTCTGACCCCAATTTGCCTTCCCAATTTTATTTTCCATCACTCTATTTGATTTCTACCCTCCTGGAAAATTGGAATTTCTTAATGTTTTTCATATATTTTATTTTTGCCTCCATGTCCAGAAATGTATTATGCTCTCATTTTCACATGCTCAAATTCTAGTGAATTTTAAGGGTTCATTAAATTTCTCCCCAGATTACCAACACATGCACATGTGTGAGTGCACACATACACACATATACAGAGTTTACACACACTCGGTTGTCTAAACTACCATACCTTTTTCCTTATTCTCTTAAAAACATATTATTTATCTCATATTGTATTCATTTAAACCAAAGTGAGTTGTCTCACTAGATTAAATTTTAATTTTCTTAAGTTCAAACAAGTTTCTCATTGATTCTTGTATGCCTAGAAAAAAATATGTAATGATGTATAAAGTAATAGATAGGCAACACAGTTGTGATCAAAATGATTAACTTTAGATTCGCATTCTTACCTAAATAGATTATTTTTTTTATTGAACCACCAGGAGAAATTTTTGATTTTTGTAGAGGTTGTATTTTGCCTAAGCCAGCTTTATTATTATGTATGTGTACATGCAAACGAAGGCAAACACACACACACACACACACACACACACACACAATGGCAGAGTGTGGGAGTGATTGATTTCGCTTTAAATAACATCAAGCTAGGCAGCTACATTCTAGTTTTTGGAAATTTTAGGCAGTAACAGGAAGAAGTAAAAGACTATTTTATATTTTCAGTTGTTAATTTGCTTTGGCTTTTATGAGAAGGAGACAATTGCAATTTAATGTCTTCATTAATCAGCTTTCCGGTCAGCCTCACCATGTGCTGCATTCATTTAAATTTATTGCCCAGCAAGCTAGCAGTTTCAAGAGTGTTAGCATTGTCAATCAGTCCACCTGTGTGATATGAAAGAAGCAATGAATGCCATTTTTAAGGCATCTCCTTTCCTGTACAGTTTCAGTTTATTAAAGCCATTTGCTTCCCTCATGAAGTTGTAATGAACCAGATTTTCACACTCTTTATCTACTAAAATTGGCCCATAGAGCTTTTTAAATAACTTAAATTTAGCAAGGTGAAAATGAAAGTTGGCATTGTGTATTTTAAGTCTTTAAATTAAATCTGTACTATGAACTTCATGAAGTTAAAGTATGATTTTCAGTTGAAAGAAAGAAGGTCCTGGAATAAAAACAGAATGAAGTCCACAAAAGAGGGAGTGGTTAGATTGAGCCATGAAGGAAAATAAGGGGAAAATAATAGAATTGGTTTGGGGTTAGTCGATAAAATAACTAAACAGATGATACAATCAAGACTTCTAGATAGTGAAAGGAAAAAGGAAGATCAGTGAATAATGTCAATAAAAAGACAACCAGTGGAGAAAAAAATAAGAAAATAAAAATTTTAAAAACCTCACAGAACATAGTATTTCATGAGCTTTATAAAGACCCAGAAAAAAATATCCAAGGTTTAGAACTGAGATTAGCTTTTTACTTTTGTTCTTTAAAAGAATTATGAAAATTATCATTCACCTCAGTCACTTCAAAATTTAGTTATATCACCAAGGAAGTGAAAGCTATAGCATATGCATTAATGGACTTAAAATTCTTTAAAAGATTTTCTCACCAAATATAAGCCCTAAAAACTCTCTATCATACAAGAATAAAAAAAACAGAAAGGCCGGGCGCGGTGGCTCACGCCTGTAATCCCAGCACTTTGGGAGGCCGAGGCGGGTGGATCACGAGGTCAACAGATCGAGACCATCTTGGTCAACATGGTGAAACCCCGTCTCTACTAAAAATGCAAAAAATATTAGCTGGGCATGGTGGCGCGTGCCTGTAATCCCAGCTACTCAGGAGGCTAAGGCAGGAGAATTGCCTGAACCCAGGAGGCGGAGGTTGCGGTGAGCCGAGATCGTGCCATTGCACTCCAGCCTGGGTAACAAGAGCGAAACTCCGTCTTAAAAAAAGAAAAAGAAAAACAGAAGCTGAAGTAACCCTAAAACCTAAGCATCTGTTTAAATAATTCTAAAAACAACATTCTGTTTTTGTTTTTTAAATTGTTTACCCTATAGTAACCTATAATATTTAGATTCAAAATAGAGAAATAATTTTATGAAGGACTATTAATGAAGCCTAATAACTAGTTTTCTTTACTATTTATTTTGCAAGACCCTCTGAATTTTTCTCTATTGTTTCTTTTCATGGAAAGATGACTAAGAAGGTCATTCTCCCATATTGAACAGATGGATGAAATAATTGAGTGATATTGAATGCTGTACATAGTGGTTAATCTAGCAAATTGATTTATTATTTATTTTATAGGGCTAAGGGGTATAATGTTATTTCATTGCTTTTGTTTCTGGAAACTAAAGTATTTAAATATTTAGAACAAGTCAAAGTAGGCACTGAAAAAAGTATTGAAAAGCCATGAGGCATGTTCACTGATCTGCAAGGCTTTCAATTAAGAGATCTTTTATTTCTTGGGATCTATATACCCAATTTCACTTTAGGTCATCAAATCATGCTTCAATGATTTTAGTATGATTATGGCATATTGGATTTAGAAATGTAAGCTAGATGAACTCACAAGAAAGTATGCTACTGGAAATAAATTATTACAAAGAACCCATGTAACTGCCCTGGGTTGCAATTTCCCAGGATAACTATTTCTTTTTTGGCAGAAAAATTTTTAAAACTATATACACAGGATATTTTTGAGCACTCATGTCTTTTCTTTAGTCAAAAGTCTCCTGTGAAAGTTAGGCTTGTCTTGCAAAGTTATTCCTGAAGCAAATTTACTTAGAGGGCAGCATGACTTATGGTATTATTACTTTGTATAAACAGTTCTGTCTTATGAGTAATGCTGGGTGAGGTCATAATTTTTAAGCACTTATGGTTTTTGTTGAATCCAGTGAGTTTGACAAAACATATTTTAGAAAGAAGTCAAACTAACATGCTACATTAAAAGGGTTTTAAACTTCTTACATATTTATTAATATTGATGATTTTCACACTTTGAATTTTGAAGGAAATCTCTCAGGTAACAGGCATCCTGGCAGCGCTCAGAATTACAGATAAGGGTTCAAGACTTGGGTGACTTCGTTTTAGACATTTCCTCCAGAGGTCAGTTTCTTGTGTTATAAAATGAGGAAGCTGAGGCAGTTGACACATAAGGTCTCTTACAGGCCTATACATCTAAAATTCAAGTTGTTTTATCTATGAATATGTTTTAAAGCAATTTTACTAAACTTTTAATTTTACCATAAATGTAAATTTAGACAAAAATCGTGAAGATAGTATATCCTGTTCCTCCTGCTGTTCACATCTTACATTTGGTACATCTGTGATAACTAATGAAGCAACGGATATATTATTATTATCTGAAATTCATGCTTTAATTATATTTCCTGTATTTTTACCTAATGTTCTTTTTATATTCCAGAGTTCCATCCAGGATATCACATTACATTTAGTTGTCATATCTCCTTAGGCTTTCTTAGCTGTTACAACTTCTCAGATTTCCTTGCTTTTATTTGCTTTTTTAATTTTTAAACTTTTAATTTTAAAAATAATTATGTATACATAGTAGGTACATATATTTTGCAGCACTGTTTACAACAGCTAAGATTTGGAAGCAACCTAAGTGTCCACTAATAGATGAGTGAATAAATAAAATGTGGTACATTCACACAATGGAGTACTATTCAGTCATAAAAAAATAAGATCCAGTCATTTACAACAACATGGTTGGAACTGGAGATCATTGTGTTAAGTGAAATAACCCAGGCACAGACAGACTTTCTTATTTTTTATAACATTGACAGTTTTGAGAAGTTTGGGGTAGGTATTTCATTGAACTTTTCTCTGTTGGAATTTGTGTAATCTATTTTTTTATGCCTGGTTCTTATCATAACACATCAAAGGTACACACTGCCAACATGATTTATCACTGATGATATTGGCTTTGATGACCTGGCTAAGATAGTGTTTTTCAGATTTCTCTCACTTTAAAGTTACTCTTTTTTCTTCCCCCTTCCTATGTTCTGCTCTTTGAAGGAAGTTATTATGTGCAGTTCATACATAAGAAGTAGAGAGTAATGGTCTATCTTCTTGAGGATGCTGTATAACATAATTTTTTTTGCAATTCTAGTGATTACAATTAGGTTTCAGTTTTAGCTTGTGCCTCTGAAGTGTGAACTTTACAAGTGCGTTTAGTTCTCTACCCTACCTCAGTTGGGACAAAATCACTAGAGTGGACTGAAACTGGGTATTTCCCTTCCCCATGGTTGGTTAGCTCTGATAAACTAATAGGTAGGCTCTTGTTAAAAGAGTTTCTCTTGAGGATGGGCCTTCTCAAAAACAGTGTTCTGGTGTGTTTCAGAATGGTTTCTTTCTCCTCCACTGCTGCGTGATGGAGGAATGAAGGGATTTTTCTGCACTGTGCACTGGGAGAACCAAGTTGAACTCCTGGAGGGAAATCTCATAAAAGTGTGGGGGCTTCCTATCACTTCCCCCCAACCTGGAGTTTTTAACTCTGAGATTTGTCTACACTGAGCCTCTAGCAATCAATTACAGTTTAGGTTTTTCTACTCTGGTTCTGGTTCCCATGGATGTTTCTGCTTCAATAAACCATGACTCCCTGTATGCACCTGTCTGTCAATCCAGTATTGGGGTCAGTGGTTTGCATGGCACCCAGCTACTCTGACAGTTCTAGGACAAGTTTTTTAGCTTGTTCAGGCTTTTACCTGTTAGGATAAAGTAACAGGATCCAAGTTCCTTACATGATGGGCCCAAGTTGAAAGTCTGAAAAACGTTTAATGTTTCTTTTAGGCAAAAATTCCCTCAGTTTCACTTATCTGACAAGATTTGTATTTCTCCTTAACTTTTGAGAGATAATTTCACTGGATGTAGACTTATGACTTGGTGGTTCTTATCTTTCTATACTAAAAATTTTGTCATAATCCCTTCATCCTTGCATTTTTTTAAATGAGAAGTATACTGTTTTTCTTATCCCTGTTCCTCTAGAATTCAAGTACTTTAATTTCTCTTAAGCCTCTCTAATTATTTTTCATCCTGGGTTTTCTACAGCTTGAATATGATATGTCTAAGTATATGTGTCTGTGTTTTTGTGTTTGTTTTGTATTTATACTTCTCTGAGCTTCCAAAATCTGTAATTTGGTGTTTGGTATTAATTTTGGAAGGTTCTCAACTATTATTTCTTCAAATTTTCTTCTGCTCCATTTTTTCTTTTTCTTTCTGATATTTTGATTACACATGTATTTTAACTTTTGATATTATCTCACAGTTGTTGGACTGTCTGTTCTTTTAAAATTCTTTTT
Source organism: Callithrix jacchus (assembly GCF_049354715.1). Lineage (NCBI taxonomy): Eukaryota > Metazoa > Chordata > Mammalia > Primates > Cebidae > Callithrix > Callithrix jacchus. The sequence continues at coordinate 82,923,738 of NC_133504.1, read as the reverse complement.
CTGTTCATTTTAGTTTGGAAAGTTTCAACTGATTTACCATCAAGCTCACTCTTTATTTCCCTGGCTGTGTTGAGTACACTGATGAGCCCATCAAAGGCAGTATTCATTTCTTTTACTATGTTTTTACTTCCAGCATTTCCTTTTGACTCTTTTTTAGGATTCCATGTCTCAATTTATTTTTACCTACCTACTCTTGAATATTATCTACTGTTTTCATTAGATACTTTACCATGATAATTACTATTATTTTAAATGCCCAGTCTGATAATTTCAATACCTATGTCAGTCACGAGTCTAATTCTGGTGATTCTTTGATTCATCAGATAGCATTTTTATTGCCTTTTGACATTCCTTATAATTTTTTGGTGAAAGCCAGACATGTATCAGGTAATGCAAATTCAAGTAAATAGGGCCTTTGTGTGAGGATTTATCATAATCTGGCTAGGAACTGGGCTGTGTTTAGCGCATGCTGTAGTTCTAGTTGCCAGATGCTTCATGTCCTAGTGCGTTGTATTTGTCTTCTTTTGCTTTGAGTTTCTCTGAGTGCCTCTAGTCAGAGGGAGTCTGTGTTGCAGCCCTTTTAGATGTAATCTATTGTTATTTTACTGAATTTGTATTTATGTGGTGGTAAGGTGCCAGAGAGTATGAGCATCACATAATCTTGTCATTAAATCTGTCTTTTAGTGGGTTTGTATCCCTGGGCTGTGACCTTCACAAGTGTTTCTCTGATGGTATAGAGTAATTTTTGTTAGACTCTCACTCCTTTCCCAAACTGCAGTGCTCCCAATCAATGTCCTTGAAGCCCTTGCCTTGTTGACTAGGTATTTCCCCTCTTAGGTGAAAATGTAAGGGTTAGCAGACTGGAGCAAGAGAAACTTCCTTCTCCAAGCTGGGATAAAGTTCCACATAGTCTTTTCTTTTGAAGAGTATGCCTTTATTATGGAGACTGCTCTGAGTGTTTTTCACAGTGATTCATTTTCCCCTCTACTTTATAAGCCATAAGGGAATTTTTTCAAGTCTTCACCATCAAAATCTGGTAGAGTTCCTGGAGGTTAAGCCTATTAAAGTGTGGGCCACTTCTAAGACTGTGTTTCTCACTCTTAAGATAGTCTATTCTCAAGCAATTCATCAAAAATTACCATTTAAGTGTTTCTTTGTTTAGCACTTTAACAGCCTCTGCTCCAGACAAGCAGACATTGGTTGCTATATATCTCTGGTTCATCTCTTTTCCCAAATTTCAAGATGGCAGTTTGCCTTGCAATTCCAGCTTTCTGATGGGTCTCAGAGAAGACATTGATTTTAAGTTTGTCCTATTTTCTCTTATTGTAATGACAATAGTGATAGCCTCTAAGCCTCTGGAACTAAAACCAGAAGTCTAGCTCGCCATAATCATTAGACATGGAAGAGAAAGATTGTTAGTAATTTATAAAGAAAACCAATGTTTTAAAGTTAATAAAAAGGTACTGTGTAGTACTAAACTAAGATGCATATGTTAAAACAACTAAACATATTTTAAACACCTGGTCTCTTATTTAATCAATAATTAAAATGTATTTTTAAAAGAGAGAGAGAAACAGAGACAGAGACAAAGAAACAGAGAGAGGGAGAGAAAGAAAGAGTGAGAGAGAGAATTTAACATAGCAGTATTCCTCTGATCTAAGTAAGAATTGTTTTGATTCAAATCCTCTTTTCCTGTTACCTTTGAAATGACTGTATAATTATGTCACTTTTTGGACTCCTGAGACCAAAAATTTAATAAACTTGAATACACTTGGCATTTTGAATAAGAGCATATTCTAAAGTCCTAATTTGGAAGGCATCATATCAAATAACATGTGAGCTTTAATTGTTAATTAGCTTTGACTACACCACACTTACCTACTCCCAAAAAAACAGGAGCCCTGGATATTAAAAATTTCAAATAAATACTTCATGGAATTTTGATGATGTAAATGAAGTCATATGATGATTATATGAGTAAATATTTTCTTTTTATTAGTTTAACAAATCATTCCAATTACATTAAACTAAACAAATACATATTCTGACATTTCAGCAACCTGCATGATGTCACTGCTATAGCACAATGATTTTCATATTATATACTCTTGAGACAGTTTCCTGAGTGTTATAGCATAGTAAGCATTACAATGTGTATGTCTATGTGCCTATGTTATGATTTTTAGGATGGTCTACTGGTCTTTAATGGAGTCTGGAAAATTTCAGGTTTGTAAAAGGAGCATTAAAATTTTTCTCTGGATAGTATGCTAATACATCTAAAATACTTATTTTATATATTTTTTCAACTTTATCTTATTCCAAAATAAGAATCAGGAAGTATATGTGCAGATTCGTTACAAAGGTATATTTCTTGAAGTTGAGGTTTGGAATAAACATGAATCTATCAGCCAGGTAGTGAGCATAGTGCCCAATAGGTAGTTTTTCAATTCTTTCCTTCCTCCTTCCCTTCTCCCTCTTGTATTTCTCAGTGTCTATTTTCTCATCTTTATGTCCATGGGTACCTACTGTTTAGCTCCCACTTATAAGTGAGAGCATGTGGTATTTGGTTTTCTGTTTCTGCATTAGTTCAGTTAGGATAATGACTTTCCGCTGCATCCACATGCTGCAAAGAACATGATTTCATTGTTTTTATGGCTGCATAGTATTCCATGGTGTATACATACCACACGTTCTTTATCCAGCCCACCATTGATGGGCACCTGAGTTGATTCCATGTCTTTGCTATTGTAAACAGCACTATGATGAAGATATAGGTGGAATGTGTCTTTTGGTTAGAACAGTTTTTTTTTCCTTTGGGTATATACAGTAATAGAATTGCTGGGTCAAATGATAGTTCAATTCTTAGTTCACTGAGAAATCTCCAGACTGCTCTCTACAGTTGCCGAACTGGTTTACATTCCTACCAACAGTGTTTAAGTATCCCCTTTTCTCTGCAGTCTTTCCAACATCTGCTATTTTTTATTTTTTAACAAAGGCCATTCTGACTGGTGTGGGATGCTATTTCATTGTGATTTTGATTGCATTTCTCTAATGGATAGTGATGATGAGTATTTGTTCCTATGCTTGTTGGCCACTTGCATAATTTCTTTTGAGATGTAGACACATCTCATGTCCTTGTCCACTTTTTAATGGGGTAATTTTTTCTGGCTTATTGATTTGTTTAAATTTCTAATATATTCTGGATATTAGACCTTTGTCAGGTGCATAATTTGCTAATAATTTTTCCCATTATTTGGTTGTCTGTTTACTTTGTTGATTGTTTTTTAATGCACAGAAGCTCTTTAGTTTAATTAGATCCTGCTTGTCAATCTTTTTGCTGTAATTGTTTTTGAGGATTTTGCCATAAATTATTTGTAAAGGCTGATATTGAAAAGGGTATTTCCTAGCGTTTCACCTGGAATGTTTATACTTCGTAGTATTATATTTAGTCTTTAATTCATATTGAGTTAATATTTGTGTATGGTGATAGGTCAGGGTCCAGTTTCAGTCTTCTGCATATGGACAGCCAGTTATACCAGCACCATTTATTACATAGGAAGTCTTTTCCCTATTGCTCATTTTTATTGGCCTGGTCTAAGGTCAGATGGCTGTAGGTAGGAAACTTTATTTCTGAGTTCTTTATTCTGTTTCATTGGTCTTTGTGTCTGTTTTTCTACCAGTCCCATGCTGCTTTGGTTACTGTAGTCTTATTGTATAGTTTGAAGTTGGGTGATGTGATTCTTCTGGCTTTGTTCTTTTTGCTTAGGGTTGCTTTGGTGATTTGGGCTATTTTTTGGTTCCCTATAAATTTAAGAATAGTGTTTTTTCCAGTTCTGCCAGGAACATATTTAAACAAACCCTCCAGGTGATTCTGATTATTTTTTAATTTGAGAACTCTCTTAAATTACAGAGATCCAAAATAGAAACAATTCCTAAGAATTCAAAAGAGCAAAGGTGTATTAGTGTTAAGTCAGATTGTTTCTTAATCTCCCGAATCCTGTTTCTTTCCTCTCCTTTCACAAGTTTCTGTTATTTCAGTAATATGATTCCTTCTCCAATAGAAATAGCCACTGCTAAAAGTTGAGTGCAGCTATTTAAGCACTCAGCAAATTCTTGCTTCAAAAGTTATGTTTAATTTGAGAGCAGATTGGTAATTAGCATTCAATTACTTTAAAATTGTCTCAACTTAGCCCTGATTAAATCATTCCAAGTAGTATTTTATAATCAATAGAGGGAAAAGAAAGCATTTAGGTATGTCTGCAAAGTTTAAGGTCCACTAAAATGTAAACATTACAGCATGATCTTAAATATGGTATCAAATGTGTACTTAATCTAGCTTTTATTGTCCTGCCTACTTCTAAAAGGAGAAAACAACTAGTGTTGTTTCTAGTATTCTCCTGTGCTAATTTGTAACATAAAAAGAAAGTAATAATTTTTTTTAAGAAACAACATTAAAAAAGTCTAAAGGGGATAAAGGAACATGAAAGGAAAAGTATTATGAAAGGGTGAATTGTGTCAGATGACATTGGAGAGACTTTTTCAGGTAGGGAAGTAAGAGAAAATAAGGCCATTCTTGTGAAAAGTCATTTGCCACTTGTCAAATAAAGGACATGGACTAAAGAGATCTGACCTATTCCTATTTCTATCATTTATTAAATGATATAAATATGTGTTCAAATCTCTTTCTCTCTCTGTGCTTTCATTTGTCTCCCTGAGGAAGAAGGGTCTCAATACCTGCCTACACCTACTGCATGGAAAATTATAAAGGCAAATAATAAGGTCTAAATTAAATCTCTTTGGGGATGGAATTGAGGGGAATTTAATGGGGCATAAAATGGGAATGGTATCAAAGGGCTTGCCTAACTTCTTTTCCTTATGTTTTACTGAACTGTATCTTACACAAAATGGCATGTGACAAAATAAAAGATCTTTGGGCTTCAAGAGACACTAGACATTATCTAGACCAGTTTTACCATTTTAAAAATTCAATCTTCAGAAGTTAGCCTAAAGTTAAACAATAATTAGCAACAAACACTAAGCTCAACACATGTCCTTGAATACCATTCTGTTTAGACATTTTCTGGAGGGCTAGAAGAAAAAGCGTCATTTATTTAGCTATAAAACATATTTTCCTATTTGAGGTTATGAATAACATCATGGTAACAAACGATGAAAAGCAACAACAATATCTCTAAAAATACATTTTGCTTTGCTTAGAATTCACTAAAAAAATTATTTCAAAAATGTTATATTTCAAAAAATTCTCTGCTTAAGCATTGCAGAGAACCAGCAAAGCAGAACATTGTCCCAAAAGAGTTTGTATCATAAAGCTTTGTAAAAGCGATTCAGTCCAACTCAACTCAATTGAAAAAAAAAATTTCTAGGCGATTACTGTCTTCTTCCAAGAAAAATTCTATATTATTGATAAACAAAAGTGGATAAACTATGCCATTTATCCATAAAGAGTTCAATATCATAAGGAAAATATATATTTGTACAACTAACTATAATGCAAGTCAAACTGTAATAGGTGCTAGAATTAAAATTCAAAATTATACATATCAATGATAGACACACGTTTTTAACTTTTATTTAAAATATAACATATTGCCTACCCCAAAAGTACTTTAATAAGAAGTGGTGAGGAAAATTCCAAGTCTTAATTCAACAACAATGCTATTTATATATCATTAATGGTAGAGTATCTTCAAGTAATAAAATTGTGGGTCATTCTCACTTTTGATGTTTTGATTAATGTTTCTCAGAATTGAGAAAAGTCTACATAAGTTCTAGACATATTCTACCAGTTTATTGTATAGACTGCTCAAATATTTCAGGTAAAGTAGAAAATCTGGGTAAAGACTGGGTATACATATGGAATGGTTACATTTTGCATAGATTTGGGAGACATAGAATCCTAAAGTAGATTTCTGGCAGTCTTTCCACTTTCTACGGAAAATTTTAGGTTTTGACTAGTTCAATGAGTCAACCATGACCTCATAGATAAAAGCATAGATGAGAACAGCAGCTGTACCTGGATATGGTGCAATTCCCTTATTTAATTATTTTTGTATGGTCATGACTGAAGTATAGTCACGCATCCTCCCAGCATGACTGCTGATAGAAAAGTCTTTGAAATTCTCTTGTGTTTCTCTTGTGTAAGATAATTTTAAATGTCTTTTTTCTCTACCACATGTTGGTGTTGTGTGTAGCTACTACAACAAAACTTATTTGTCTGTAAGAAACTCTGGATTCCTTCCATATATGGTGATAAGAGAAAAGGCATTCCATTTTCATTGCTTTGTACATGGAAAATTCCATTTTTAGAATTTTTTCAAAGTATGCCAAGAAATTGTAGTATTTGGCCTGAGAAAATGCAATGGCATGCATCTGCCAACTCCTGTACTGTTGTGAGGTCATTGCTAAGCAATTTATAAAGTAATCGTGTCAGGAACTTTGTCATGCAGGTAATCGACAGGCTTTTTTTGAGAAGTAAATGTAATGTGGCTACTTCTTTACTTGATCCTGAATAAATTATACCTGGAAACATAAGTCAATATGTTCTTTAAACCATGTATATATTTTCTGTTTGTTCTAGGTGTCACATGAATGTGAGATTCAAACATATCTTGAAAAATCATATAGTATATCACCTTATCTTCATTCAATATAGTATTTAAAATGTATAATAACCAGTATAACCACTGTGCTACATGTTAGTCCTATAGTTGCTGGACTATAGAAAGTTGAGGGTCCTAGGTGGAAGCCAGGTGACCAAGGAAGTAGTGAGGAACTAGGGGGATTAACAGACCACTTTTTAATCAACCTGAATAATTGATATAGTGAAATATAGTGCTATATTATATCCACTGGCTGAACGTAGATATGCCCAGATGTTAAAAATACCTGTTTCTTTTCCATGCTTGTAGTGCTCCTTAAATGACCAACTCTATAGTAAAATCCTGTAATGACGTTTGGATGGCAGGTGTTTACCATGCCTTGCCAGGGCTGGGAAAGTTGCCATAGTTATCTAAAGGTTCTTCTTCATTCTTCTGTTCACCCAAAATGTACTATACTATTGGCTGTCACAGTGTACAAAGGCCCCATAAAGAGGTTACAGAAAATTAATATGCAAATAGCCCAGTTTGACAAATTTGGGTATTTGAGAATTATATTCTGGTTCAATTTTCTCATTCCAGTATATTAATTTTAATTAATTTTAATTCCTGCTCCATTGATTAAATTATTGTCACTGTGAACAATTACTTGACTTTTCAAAATTTAGTTTTGTAATATACAAAATAATTAAATGAGAAAACATAGTAATTAACATTCAGTAAATGTTTGCTCTTTTTCTCTCTTCTTTGTATTTAAAGTATTTTTAGTAGAAATGGCAAATTGTTTCATATGTTATTATCATTTATTAGCACATTATTAGTATTCATTTACTATCTTACACACAAACACCCTTCAGGTTTATGAATCTAACCTTTCTTCCTGCCTTCTTATAACCAGTTATATCAATGAATAGATAACATATTGTTCACAAGGAAGAATTATTTAGAGATTTTAAAAAACATTATATTTTCTTCAAAATTTACTATATTTTATTAAACAGAGATCCTAATTTATCTTTTTATCTCATATACAGTTAATAATTATTGCAAATATAGTAGCTATCTGTTGGATACTGCACATACTTTATTTCCATATTTCTCATGAGTTCAAGTTATAATAATTTTATTTACAGACAATATATCTGTCTCATGCATACCCTCCTCAGTGGTAGCTTAAATGACTTAATCTAAAAAGCTTCTTTTCCCTCAATCCAATCAATTCAGATTCAACAATTAAGTATTTAAACTGTCTCTAATTTTTTTAACCAATAAAAATGACTTTCTTAGAGATTGTGACTAAAGTGCTTTAATTTGCTTGAGGAAGACAAAAGTAATTTTAGTAAAAGTGGATCATTTTGGTTTCGTGGGTCATTTCTGAAGAATCAGTTTCTGAACAATGAAGATAAGATGAGAATACAAGTCAGGCAGAAAGACATACAAAATTCACCATATTTCTGAAAGTGACCAGCTTGCCCTTGTGGGTGAGCTGTATTACCATATCTCTGATTTGGCACCTTTGCTAGCAATAATATGGAGCTACCACCAAGTTTTGCATGCTGGTCACTGTGAGCAATGCCTGTTTCCAGTTTTCTTTTCCCCTTATCTAAACAATGGGCAGTGGAGAATTGTCTTGTGAGGCACTGTGTTAACTTGAGGGAGGAAGAGGGGCAACACAGTTGGAGTGAAATCATTTCTTTTACTTTTCTAATGTGGTTTTTATTCAATTCTGTAATCCATGTGGGTGTCTCAGGCTTATTTCCAAGTTATGGGGTTTTCACCAAAGCGTCCTTGTCTGTGTATGCTTGTTAGTTAAAATTCCTGTGGTGGAGAGACAAACCTGGGGTTTCCTATCTGATCACCTTGCTGATGTTACTCCTCAGGCAATCTCTATTTTTAAATATTTATCTAATAATCTTAATTTAAAATGTTCCATTGTTTTACAAAGAAGAATGCACTTAAAAGTATAATTTTAAGCATAATTTTTCTGAGTATATTGGGAGTGATGTGATTTCTTTCTTGGAAACAAATTGGTAAGATACTGGCAGAGCAACAGATAAGGTCCAGGCTGATAGGGCCTACTAAAGATACAAAAAAATTATCCTGGCATCATGGCATGCACCTGCAGTTCCAGCTAAGGAGGCTGAGGCATGAGAATTGTTTGAGCCTGAGAGGCAGAGTTTGCAATGAGCTGAGATCGTGCCATTGCACTCCAGCCTGCGTGACAAAGCAAGACTCTGTCAAAAAAAGAAGTTTATTAAAAAAACAGGTAAAAGCTGCTTATTCTGAGCTCATAGAACTCTGCGTGAGATTGTATGAGAATAATAGGACTTGCTTTAAACATGTTGAATTTATATTGCATTAGCCAATGAATATAAAAAGTAGCAAAAGAGGTAACAAAACCAGGCCTATGAGGATTTGCTGTTGGTAAACATGTATAAAATAATCATGTCTGAGTATTTGACATGAAAGTTAGATTTCTGAGATGATTTATAATAATTTTCATAATAATTATTTACCTTGTTAAATATATTTTTAAATTTTTATTAAACATAAAAGCCATTTACAAAAATATTATACAGTTATGTGTATGTGTCAGAAGGAAGTAACATATAAGCAGAAGAACAGACTGGAATATTTGCACCTCTTATTCTTTATCACCTTGGACTTTTGGGTAATATAGTACAGTTCTTACATTCTGATATTTATGTGGAATCTTATGTTAGAAGAGTATTAATCTGAATAGCATATTTCCATTGCTTTGGCCCTAGAGGTGATCAGTCAAATGAAAAAGCCATTAGTTAACTAATTCTTTGGGAAAGGTTAGTGATATAAGATTGTCATTTCCTTATTTGTTAACCATAAACAGAAATAATCCAACTACCTTATTTCAACTGTGAATGTGTGCACAGAATGTTTTCATTGGAAATTTTGGCTGTTCTAAACTTTTCATATACCAAAACTTGGGTCTTTGTAAGAAAATCAGGAATCCTTGCAGACCTGCGAATACTGGCTGATTGGCCTGATTTCATCCTCACTGAGAAGTGTATATCCACAGCCATGAATTAAGCACTGTGAATGTGACAAGCTGCTTCTACTGTGTAATTAAAAAGACCAGCATGACATTGTGTTACTATAATGCACGCTAACATCCAACCACTTAATGTTTCCTTTATTCCTCCTCCTTCTCAGGGTTTCATTATTTTAAAGCTAAGAGAAAAATAACATATTTTTACAATTAAGTTCATGAGAAACCATCATAAATACAGCATTACACATACTTTCGATGATATTTTGAATTTTGTAAGACAACACTGGACATCTTGTCATTGTATATACAAACAAACTTTATATACATCAGAGCCACTGTGACCACGCTGCTGATGCAAGGACTGGGTGTGTGAAAGAAAGTTTGGATCTGAAAACATATCTCTCTTACCTTTTTCAAAGTAAGATAATGTAGGTACTTCCTACTTAAACTTACATGTCAAGATGATTTTGTGCTTCCAAAAGCCTTCCTGGGCTTGAGACAAATGGAGCAAATGTCAATTTGCTCAAGAGTACTGTCCTCTGCCTGTATTTGTTACCATTAGACTATGACATGGGCATCATGGCTTCTCCTAAAGTCATCGTTTATGCTTCCATCCTCCTATTCTCCCTTGCAAATGCTCTAGTTCCTGAGTATAATAAATCACTGGATTTCCTCATCATAAGCCTTCCCTTTCTTACTTTCATCTCTGTTATCTAATATTTTAGCAACAATAAAAACTACTTTCCATTGAGTAATTCCTTTGTGTCAGGCCCTAAGCTAAATACTTTATGTTTATAATGATATTGAAGCAACATTATAAACTTGTAAGTTCTATTAACAACCCTATATTTTAGATAAAGAAATGAGGCTCAGAGAGGTTAAGTCACTTACTCCAAGTCACACAACTAGAGAGAGGCAGATCAAGCTATGAGCTTTGAGGTTCTAACCCAGATGTGTCTAGTTCCCTAGTGTCTCCACAAAATCACCAAACTTTTCTTCCTCCTATTATATTCAGCTGGTCGCAGAACTTTCCTGCTATTTTTAAAAAGATGAAGATTTTCATTTCCATTCTTCCTTTCAGCTCTTTCAGCTTAAATAATTTTACTTTTATTTATTTATTTTTTTGAGACAGGGTCTCACTCTGTTGCCTAGGTTGGAGTACAGTGGTGGTATCACAGCTCACTGCAGCTTCAACCTTCTGGTTGAGAAGTGATCTTTCTCAAGTGATTCTCCCACCTCAGACTTCCAAGTAGCTGGGACTACAGTGTGTGCCACCACGTCTGGCTAATTCTTATATATATATATACATTTTTTTTTTTTTTTGGTAGAGATGGGGTTTTACCATGTTGACCGGGCTGGTCTTGAAATAATGACCTCAAGTAATCCTCTGCCTCAGCCTCCCAAAGTGCTAAGATTACAGATGTGAGCCACCATGCCTGGGCACAGCTTAAATGATTTTAAAATCTTGAAGTCATATCCTTAAATACTTGTTGTTATCTTACAATATGACATTTGAACAAACTAGGTACTGTCATTAAATACTTCCAAAAAGTTAAATAAAATATCAAATTATGCAAATTTTAGTCTGCTTAAGTAATTTTTAATAAACTGAGAAAGGACAGAATGGTATACCTTAATTCATGAGAAAAATTTAGCATCATTTTTTCAAACATAAACAAGAAATGTTTTTTAAAGTATCTATCTTGCTATTTGCAACTAGCTTATAATATCTAAATATAGATCTCATAGTAGACATTTTAACCATCCAATATAACTACTTTTTGGAATCTGCTTTTCTGTGAATCATTTCACTCAAAATAGACAACTCACTTTTAGTCAGGGATAATTTTATTACTATGCTCCTTAGGGGGACACCAAACACAGTTATCAAGATAAATGATAATTTTAATCATTGTTTATTTTTTATTTTTTAAATCAAGTTTACATACCATAACCTTATGGGCCATCCACCTACTTTTATAAATAGACTTTCATTGGAACCAGTTTGGAGTAGGGTGAGTTGAATAAATAGATTCTGCAAGTATAGAATCAGATCTTGTCTTTATTTAAATCTATAATATTTTGTTCATTACATTTCTAAAAATAATTTACATTTAAAATATTACATTAAGATATTATTTATCGTGATTACTGAATGTTTGCGTCCCCTGCCTTTACCCACTTAAATTTTGTGCCTGAGTCTCAAAAGTGAGTTTCACTCACTCTATCTTAGTTTTAAGCCTGGTATACGTGTGTGAAATTATTAATGCAATCAAGATGTTGAACATAGCTATCGCCCTAAAAAGTATCCTCATGCCCCTTTGTAATCTCTTCCTTCTGCCACTCCCCACTTAGACCCCTCCCAGTAACTAGGTAACCACTAATCTGTTTTTGGTCACCATATATTAGTTTGAATTTCCTAGAGCTTTATATAAATGACAATATAAAGTATGCTTTTTCTTTTATTATCTTCTTTCATCCAGCATAATTATTACCTTGTTGTGACATGTTCACTCTTTTTTAAATGCTAAGTCTTATTATGTCCTCCCACCTGTTGATGGACATTGGGTTGTTTCCAGTTTTAAAGTATTACACATATAGCTGTTTGAACATTTATGTGTAAGTCTTTATTGGTATCTATGCTTTCCTTTCTCTTACCTAAATATCTAGGAGTAGAATGCCTGGATCAAATGGTAAATGTATCTCTAACTTTCTAAGACATTGCCAAACTATTTTCCAAATAGTTGAATCATTTTATATTCTCACTAGCAATATGTGAGAATCCTAGGTCCACCACATCCTCATTGACATTGAGTTTGGAGAGGTGTGATAATGAGATCTGACAGAAAGTAAAGTGAGGGAAGACTTGCAAACTGCCTTTACTTTGAGTGTGTTCCCCAATCCACACAGAGATCCACTGGTTAAGTGTAGAGGACTTATGAGTTCAAGGTATTAATGTATAACCTCTAACTAATCATTAAGTGACCACTAAGACATGTTGGCCAAGGTGCAATTCCTAAAAATTCAAGCTTAAAAATTAAATTAGTAATGAAAAAATAATAAATCAGAGCAGAAACATCAGCAACTGCACATGTGTGCAAGAAAGACTACAGAATTGGCCAGGCACAGTAGCTCACACCTGTAATCCCAGCACTTTGAGATGCCAAGACAGGCAGATCACCTGAGATTAGGAGTCCAAGAGTGGGCTGGCCAACATGGTGAAACCTCGTCTTTATTAAACATATAAAAATTAGCTAGGTGAGGTGACACATACCTGTAATCCCAGCTATTCGGGAGGCTGAGGCAAGAGAAGTGAAGGTGAAGGTGGCAGTGAGCCAGGATTGCGCCACTGCACTCCAGCCTGAGCTACAGAGCAAAACTCAGTCTTAAAAAAAATTAAATAAATAAATAAATTTTTAAAAAGACAATAGAATTAATCTAGCAAAATGCCAAATAACAATCCCCCCGAAACACACACACACACACACACACACCGACAATTCTTGGGGAAGGAAGTATTAGTTTTCTTTGCTGTAATTGCTACAGCTTAGTGACCTAAAGTATTGTCTCAGTTTCCATGAGTCAGGAGTCTGGGCATGGCTTAATTGATTCCTTTGCTCAGGGTCTCACAAGGCTAGAGTTTAGCGGTCAGCTGGGGCGGAGATCTCATCTGAGGCTTAGATATTCTGGACTTATATGACTGTAAGCAGAACGTATTTATTTTCTTGCAGCCATAGAACTCATGGTGGCTTTCTTCCATAGGATGAACGAGAGAGGGACAGAGACAGAGACAGAGACAGACAGAGATCTGCTACTTTAAGTCCCTAATTTCCTGAAAGTCTTCAAAGGGCTTCCCAATAGGTCACATTCAACTAAGATAATCTCACTTTTGATTAACTCTAAGTCAGTTGGGTAGAAACCTTTATTTCATTTGAAAAAATCCATTATCTTTACTATGTAATATAAACGAATCATGGTAGTGACATTCATCATGTTCATAGGTTCTGCTCAAACTCAAAGAGATTATTCAGGACATGTACACTAGAAAGTAAGAATTCTGAGGGTCATCTTATAATTCTGTAACAACAAAGATTTGCTATAACATCTAAAATGTACACTTTCAACAAAACATTATAATACTTGAAATGGAAAAGGGTGACCTGTGCACACACAAAAAAGCAGCCAATATATATGGTATTGAAAAGGGCCATGATGTTGTATTTAGCATACAAAAGTGTCAAAACAGTGTTCACAAGTGTGTTCAAAAACTAAATGAAATTATGTCAGAATTAAAGATAATTACTCATCAAAGAACAAATTGCTCATCAAATAAAGAATTAAAAGAGATAGGAATTATTTTTCAAAAAGAAATTTCTGAGCTTGAAAAGCACAGTAACAGAAATACAGCGTATCAGAAAGGCTCCAAGCTACTTCAAACTGGTAGAAGAGAGAGTCTGTGCATGATAATAGGTCAGGAGAAACTGTCTAATTTGAAGAACCAAAGAAAGAAGAGTAAAGAGTGAATCAATAAATATGTATATAATAGAAGTTCCAGAAGAATAGGTGATAAATGAGCAAATATATATATATATATAACTCATAGCCAATAACTTCTCAAATTTGATTGAAAACATTTAACTACACATTTAAGAAGCTCAAAAAGCTCCAAATAGAACACATTCAGAGATATGTACCCTCATATATTATGGTCAAACTCTTGAAAGCCAAAAGCAAACAGACGATGTTAATAAAAAAAAAAAAAAAAAAAAAAAAAGGAGAGAGAGAGAGAAATGGGTAAAGCAAATAGAAAATGTTTTTTTAAAAAAAGAGAGAAATACGACTTAACATATACAGGCTAACTATAATAAATAAGAGTACTTCAGACACAGTGGAGTTCAGAAGTCAAGAGGATGGCACATTTAAATTACTAAAAGAAAGAAATGCCAGTCATAAATTCTATATTCAACAAAATGATCCTTCATAAATGAAAGTGAAATAAAAACATTCCTAGCAGACCTGCCTTATGATAAATACTAAAAGAAGTCCTTAAACCTGAACAAAATTATGCTAACTGGTAACTCACATATACCTGAATTTTGTATTTAGGTGTATTTTGTCTAGAGTTCTAGTGACTTCCTTACTGGTCCAAAGAGCACTACAAAAATAATGCATGTAAATTATACTTTTTCATAATTATTTATACTTACATTTGTTTCAATGAAATGAAGCCAAAACATGAAATTCCAAAGCAAAGTTAGATCATGCATTGGCAGTGGACGTCTGTATAGACCATTCATTATTTCAAAATGAATAACCACCCAAAACTTTGGGTGGTTATTCATTATGAAAAGGGTGTGTGTCGGAATATAAGAGTTAGTAATTGAGTTACAGTTTTATAATATAAATGATGTATTTGAACATAATCATCTTGAGAGTTGCACATCGGTTCAAAGAAGTTAGCACTATGGATTCCTCTGTTTCTGGGAAAAACGAGTGAATCCATTACAAAGAATATAACGATGAGAATATTCTATTAGTGTATTTGTTACTTGACATTGTCTTATTAATTATAGAGCACGTTTTTATATCTATGACTTCAGCTTTGAGCTCCTCATTCATTTAATTCATTTACTTAATTCATAATTAATTTTTTAAGGAACAAAACTGGATGATAGAGGAGTGAATGGTGTATCAGTTTCAGGTTCAGTCCTTGGTCTGGTATTTATTTTTCATCCTTTTCTTCTCACTTTCTACCTCTCTAACATCCCTTTTTCACTGTTTGGTAGAGAAAATCATTCAAAACTGATAATAGAAAATAAGACAAAGGTACCATGGGAGTCCTGACATTGGCAGCCATCTTATTAATTTTTCCTTTGTTGCTTTCTTTTATCTTTTTCAGCAAGAGTTAATCTAGACAGCCATCACTGAATCCATATTGGCTAGACAACACATTGCATGGTTCCAATAGGCTATTCTATATTCCTTACTGCCTGCAGAAAAAGGGGACAATAAACAGCAGAAACAAATACTATTCACACTAGACAAAATGACAGCACCACTCACTGGTAGTTGGGCTGGACTTCTTATCTAATCCTATACATGCTATGAGGTTAGCCAACCTCCACAAAGGATCGTCTTCTGTCAGCTGTTGGTTAGTGACCCAGGAGTCGGAGCATAGAGAGATACCTGGGATAGCACAATCTCATTGTGCTTAGATCACTTTCTCCATATCTGTTCCCCCTGTACTCTAGGCTGAACCTTAAACTGAAAGGTATTGGTGGTAGGCATCATCCTAGAGCAGTCCCTTCTCCAGGATGACTGTTGTTGACTCTTTGCTCATCAGAGCATATGTCTAACCAGCTGTCTCAACACTATTTATTGAATAGAGACTCCTTCTCCCATCACTTATTTTTGTTGACTTTATTTAAGATGAGATGGTTGTAGGTGTGTGGCTTTATTTCTGGGATCTCTATTCTGTTTCACTGGTCTATGTGTTAGTTTTTGTACCAGTATCATGCTTTTGGGTTACTGTAGCCTTATGACATAGTTTGAAGTCTGGTAATGTGATGCCTCTAGCTTTGCTCTCTTTCCTTAAGATTGCTTTGGTGATTGGGGTCGACTTTGGTTCCATATGAATTTTAGAATAGGTTTTTTTTAGTTTGGTGAAAAATGACGTTGGTTGTTTAATAGGAATTGCACTGAATCTGTAGATTGCTTTGGGTGGTATAGCCATTTCAGCAATATTGATTCTTCCAATCCCTAAGCTTGAAATATTTCTCCATTTATTTATGTCATCTATGATTTATTTTAGCAGTGCTTTGTAACTCTCCTTGTAGAGATCTTTTACCTCCTTGTTAAGATGCATTCCAAGTATCTTATTTTTAAACAGTCAACCTACAGAATGAGAGAAAATATTTACAAACTACACAGCCAAAAAAGGTCTAATATCCAGTATCTATAAGAAACTTTACAATTCAATAATCAACAAACAAATAACTTCATTTAAAAGTAGGCCAAATAATGAACAGACACTTCTCAAAAGAAATCATACAAGCGGCCAACAAGCACATGAAGAAAGGCTCCACATCACTAATCATAAGAGAAATGCAAAGCAAAACTACAATGAATTTTGACAAACAGTCAGAATTACTATTACCAAAAAGTCAAAAAACAACAGATGCTGGTGAGGCTGCAGAGGAAAAGGAATGCTTATAACTGTTGGTAAGAATGTAGGTTAGTTGAGTCACTGTGAAAAGCAGTTTGGAGAGTCCTCAAAGAACCTGAAATGGAACTATCATTTGACACAGCTATCCTGATATTGGCTATATACTCAAATGAAAGTAAATCATTCCACCAAAAAGACACATATACTAACATGTTCATTGCAGCATTGTTTAAAATAGCAAAGACATGGAATGGAGTCAAGATAGGTGCCCAACAGTGGTGGACTGAATAAAGAACATGTGGTCTGTATACAGCATGTAATACTATGCAGACGTTAAATAATTAAAATCATATCTTTGCAGCAACGTGGATGCAGCTGGAGGCCATTATCCTGAACAAATTAACATAGGAACAGAAAATCACTTATAAGTGAAACATTTAGACAGCCAAACATTGTCTATTCATGAACATAATGATGGCAAAAATAGACACTGGAGATTACTAGAGTGGAGAAGAAGGTGGGGAAGGGGTTGAAATACTAAATATTGGGTACTGTGCTCAGTACCTTGGTGACAGTATGTATTTTATTGCTAACCCCAACATCATGCAATATACCCATGTAACAAACCTGCACTTGTGCCCTCTGAATCTAAAATAAATTTAAAAAATAAGTAAATAAAAATAAATCCAAAAGCTAAGTGCAAAACAGTACTAGAAGGAAACATGTAAATTTCTTTTCTCAGGATGGGAATATTATTCTAATTATTGTTCAAAATGAGAAACAAAAAAGAAATACAAGTTCAACTACCTTAAAAAAATTTCTACATGCCAAAAAAACAACTCAGCAACAAAAACAAACAAGTTCAAAAGACAAATGATAAACTGGGAGGAAATACATGCAATAAGTATCATTAAAAAACAAGTAATATTGTTAATAAATAGACAACTTAAAAAAATTGGTGTTAGAAAGGCTAAAAAAAAACCACTAGACAAATGGGTAAAGGACTCACTTGACAGAAATGCAAAAGCCTGGTATATGTGTATTCTAATTTTCTAAAAAGAGGACCTAAAATATATTCGAAGAAAAAAAATGGCAAAACATTTTCTGAATTTAAAACAAATTGTTAGTTCATAGATCAAAGAAACACAATAAAGTCCAAACAGGATAACTACAAAGAAAACCAAGCCAAAACCCATCATGCAAATTTCCAAAAATTAGTGACAAGGAGAAAATCTGAAAGCAACCAGGAGGTGGGGGTGGAGGAGGAAGCATATCACAGATTAATATTTTGATGTTCTAACCCCAGTACCTCAGAATGTGACTGTATTTAGAGATGAGGCTTTTAAATAGGCAATTGAGGGTACCTGAGGTCACATATGTGCACTCTAATTCAATCTGATTGCTGTCCTTTATCAAAAGAGGAAATTTGGAAGCATTGAGAGCTATCATGGGATTGTACACACAGAGAAAATGCTGGTGACAAGATGGCCAGCCATCTGCAAGTCCAGGAGAGAGCCCTTAAAAGAAACTACTTGCAGATACCTTGATATTGGAATTCTATCCTCCAGAAATGTGAGAAAATAAATTTCGGTTTAAGGCATTCAGTCTGAGGTATTTTGTTATGGTAGCTGTAGCAAACTAATGTACACATTAAGAAGAGAGAAATAGAGTCATCCCAGAATGAGTTTTTGTATCTATAAACTAAACAACGGGATACTTTCAAGGCTGTGTTGCTATTAATAGCATGGGGCTTTGAGAGAGTACAGAGGAAATGGAAATAAATTATTAGTGGACTTTTCATGCCATGTAAAAGAAGATAAAGTAAACTTGTAACTATAACTTACCCAGCATTTTTTAGAGTTTGATTCTAATAATTAGTTCTATGGAAGGCTAACAAGTTTTCTTTGGAAAATGAGAGGGACTTTAGAAAATTTTGTAATTTGCTATAAACCAGCTACTTTTCTTGATGCAGAAAAATGCATCTATTAAACAGTGTAAGGTAATATGAGATGGCTTTTTCTAAATACTTTAAAAGCAAAAATTAAATTTATTTATTTGGACCTTGGTACCTGTTCACTGATTATCTCTGAAAACTGCAGAAAGAAAATGACTTTTTCCCCTAAGCATGTTTATATGATGTTGATCCTAAAGATGGTAAGATCTCAAATTAAATATTTGAAATATCTTTTGTAACTCTTGATTGATTGTCTAAATTTTTGCTTAATTGTGACCATGGGTACAAAATATGAGCAAGACAAGAACAGGGTTTCTGATTTAATTCCATTTTCTTATGTGCTTAAGTTGGTTTTGAACTACATTTGAAAACAAGAGAAGACAAATTCCAAGAAGATTTTGTACTTCCAGTCTGGCCTTTTAAGACATATCAAGGCTTTTCTGGTAAGTATTTTACTGATTATCTCATAAAATCATTTCATAACAAATTCACAGTACAATGGTTTTATGGTAAATGGAAATAACCATATGGTAAATGGAATGTACATAAAAATTTCTTCTAAAATCAAATCCAACTGCCTGCTATTTAGTATCCACTATACCTTCATTATGATTAGGAATAATCAGCTGTATTTCTACTTTCTTAAATTATTATCTGAAATTATTTGAAGTATTTTTTTAACTGTCAATTTTAAATTTCCATGAATTTCACTTTCGTTGTAGTTTGCCAATTCCTTTGATTTCACATGCTGCAAATTCACTGTTTTTTGTTTTCTTTTTTCTTTCTTTTTTTTTTTTTTTTTTTTTTTTTGAGACAGAGTCTTGCTCTGTCACCCAGGCTGGAGTGCAGTGGCATGATCTTGGCTTACTGTAACCTCCCCCTCCCAGATTCAAGCGATTCTCCTGCCTCAGCCTCCTGAGTAGCTGGGATTACAGACATGCACCACCACACCCGGCTAATTTTTTTTGTATCTTTGGTAGAGACCAGGTTTCACCATGTTGGCCAGGCTGGTCTTGAACTCCTGACCTTGTGATCTGCCCGACCCGGCCTCCTGAAGTGCCGGGATTACAGGCGTAAGACCCTGCGCCTGGGTTTCACTCTGGTTTTAATGGATCAGAAGACTCCCATTTAACACAGACTATCATTTGTTTGTTCAAAGTGACATTCATTTTCTTGGGAAAGAATATTGTACAGATTACATAGTTATTCTAGGTTTTCATGCTTTAACTAGTTGTTAAAGAAAAAAACTCCAATTGGTATATTTGTTTTTAAAGCAGTGAAAATATTAACCATTTTATGAGATTTATTTTCATAAGAGTTGTACTCAACATCTCAATTATTTAAATATGAATAAAAATGAATTCCTTCAAGACTGGTACAAAGGCAATGCTTGATTTAATAAACAGATGTATGAACAGAATTCTTTATAAGGAAAATGAACAACTAGGAGAGGAGGACAGACCTGACACAAACCAAAAAACTAAAGCGTTTTAGTAATTTTCCAAAGATGGTACAAATAGGAGATTCTGTGGGATTGTCTTTGATTGTGAATAATTTGTGTGCCAAGTAAATGCCATTATAAAAATGGTTCCTTTGAAGTATATCTCAACATTTAGGAGTTTGAGCTGAAAACTTTGCATTTACATTTTCTATAGCTTGTTCCTCAAGACTAAGTGTGGTAAATCTCTGCTAATGCCAATACCTGGCTTAACAAAACCTATTATTTATAAATTGTCACCATAGCCAAAAACTTGTTCTCTCCATGAAACAGCTGCCTTCTGAACAATTTTCTTTTGGTCACCCTTGAGAATTTTCATTTCATTTCATTTCTGTTCTTCTCCAGGCTCCTCAGCGTTTTGCCACTAAATCTACATAATCCTGTTTTCTCATTTGTAAAATGGGAAACAAAATCATAGAACTTTTATCCATGTAGCTGTTATTAATTACAAGATCATAAATTAGGAGCAAAGCATTTGTCATGTTATCTGAAGCTTAGTAAATTTTCCATGTGTTTGTTCCTAATTCTAAGAAGTAATATTATTTTAAAAAGCAAGTTAATTCTGTTAAGAATATCTCATTTATAGTTTTTTTTCTTTCTTGCATCTGAGGGAAATAAGAAATAACAGGGAATCAATCATGCAGAATCTTGTCATTTTGCTTTGTTTGAACAGCATATTCCAGTCATACACTGTCATCTGATTATTTAATTGGACATGCATCAAAGAACAGAAAAGAGAGAAAAATAATATTTTGTGAATATTGTTCTTTTAGGGGCATTGCAGAATATAAAACATTAGAGTTACATATCTTGTTAAATGTAAATATCTCTTGTCTACTACTTTCTGTTTGTTCCTTTAGTCTGGAAACACTATCAATGCATGTGTAAAAATCTAGTTACCATGGTGATAAGTCTGATTTTGCTCTTAGCTGTTACCTCTTGTCTTTTCTTTATAAATTTATCTCATAACACTTTTCTAAATTTCAAATTATAATTGTTTGATAAAATAATTACTCTAATAAAATAAAAATTTACAGAATTTCAGGGAAAAATTATTTATATCTTTAAGAATTAATGCATCATTATAAATCACTCTCATTCTCTTGATTTTATCTGATGTACTTGATTTTTGAAATGAAGAAGGAGAAAAGATAAGACCAATATTCAAGGTTGTGTTTGTTACTCTTTAATTGTCGTGTAAATTCTGGAGAATTGACTAGGTTAAATCAATTCTACAGTAGTCATTATGACCTATTCATTTGGTTATCATTTGTTTAAAAAACAATTATAGGCCAGGCACAGTGGCTCACACTTGTAATACCAGCACTTTGGAAGGCCACGGTGGGAGGATTCCATAAGGTAAGGAGTTCAAGACCTGTCTGGGCAATAAAGCAAGACTCTGTCTGTATGAAACCATTTTTAGATGTTTTTTAAAAAGAAATTATCAAGGGCAATATCAGACTATCCCTTACATTCCTTTCCTTCACTAGGAGATTCTCATCACCAGCAATGCTTGATGTACATCTGAGTCCAATTAGCTTCACAAGTAGCATGTGACCATAATCCAACTATAACAGTGTTAAAAACAAGATTTTCTTTTTATCCTTTCTCTGTCCTTCCATTTTCCCAGAAAACATCATGTATCTGTTCTGATCTCTGATGTGTATGTGATATTGCAATACGTCAGTCCAATGAGGCTAAATCCTAGGGTTTTATTTTACTTCATTTTCAATTCATGCAGAGTATATATCCTTCTGCTGGAAATGCCGCTTTGAAGAATTATGTAAACTTCAAATTGTTGGGGACTATGATTTTGAAAGGCTTTCCTGTGAATGAAGTCTGCACAGAAGAACGCAGAGCCCAAGAGAAGGCAAAAGGAAAGAGAGAAAGAGGTTTGATGACACTGTTTGAGCCTCTAGATCCACAAGCATTATAAGTTGTTCTGCTACACAGGACAGTACGTTACATAGTCTTCTATAAGCTAGTCAGTGTTGAAGTCCTAAGTCCTGGCTGATATCATCATCTTGTTTGAAATCATTTTTTTATAAGAACTTGCAGTTGCCTTATGAATTTCTTGGGCAGAAGGCTAGTTTTGTGGTAGTCTTATAGTTCAAGTGATTCTCCTGCCTCAGCCTCCCGAGTAGCTGGGATTACAGGTGCATTCCACCACACCTGGCTATTTTAGTAAAGATGGGGTTTCACCATGTTGGCCAGTCTGGTCTCTAACTCCTGACCTCAAGCAGCCTCCCAAAATGCTGGGATTACAGGTGTGAGCCACCATGCCCGGCCTAGTTTCTGTTAACCATTTCAGATATTGAAAAATTGAACTATTTAAGACTTTGGATTGAAACGACCCAACTTTTAAAATGTAACAATGCTGGCTATTTATTCTAGTTAGGTTGACAGAGAAAAATACTAAAATTACACCAAGCCCCGTAGTTAAATCTATGTGCAGAGAATGAGAATTTGGAGGTAGAATACTCTTAAATTGTAATTTCTTCTTATTAAAATCTACAGAAGGAATTAATTTTAAATTTAATTTTTCTATAAAAGCTTAGTGAGAAGGGGAGTTATAAATTGGAGGCATTTTTATTAACTGAAATTATTGTTGAGCTAAGCCACCATATAGTACTAATTGAAAAACCTCTCCTAACGAACATCATTGAAAATTGTGGATACGCATACTTTGAAATTCATAATAAATTAGGGAATGATATTTTAATCTAGTAAATGCTGCAACCTTGGAGATAGCCTAATTAATATCTGCTCTGATGCATTTTTTTTTTTGGCATAGACTAAGTTGTTCACCTCTCTTTACCCAGCAAGTACAAAATAAGCAGTTGTAGGCATGGACAACTAGACGTAAGATGAAGAAAACGGAATTATCTTGATACACTTCAGGATCTCATGTTCCAAAAACCAAATGGGTGTCGAAGAGGTGACAGTTGTGGATACCAAATCCACATTACCTTCCTAGATTTCTGTGAATAATAAAGACAAAATCTAACACATGACACTATTTATCAGTTAGTATTCTAAGTGTTTTATGTTATTTACTTATTCAATTCTCATTCAATATCACTCCCTAATTTATTATGAATTTCAAAGTATGCCTATCCACAATTTTTAATCCAAAAGCCCCATGAAATGGGTAATTTTATTATTCCCATGAGGAAAAGAGCATAGAAAGGCTAATTTGTCTAAACCCACAGAGCTAGGATTTGAACATAAGAGGTTGAGCTGAGGTTTGGGAACATAGGTAATCTGGTATCCAAATTTCTTGCTCCTGTAAAGGAAAAGGAGGTATTAATACGATGGAGGGACACTGCAGCTGTATCAGGAAATGAACAGTGTCTCTCTCTCACATAGAGATGTATGGGTTTCGCATAGCCTCTCTCTTAAAGTTAAATAACATTCTCAAGACTCTCTCTCTCTCTCTCTCTCTCTCTCTCTCTCTCTCTCTCTCTCTCTCTCTCTCTCTCTCTCTCACACACACACACACACACACACACACACACGCACATACCATCCACCTTTTTTTTTTTTTGCCACTAAGACACATCTGGACATGCTTGTCTCGTCCAAATGTTAATATTTAAGAGCAAAGCAGGATTCCTTGCAAGCTTTAAGCTTAGAACCTGTGTAGCTCTGTATATTAACCTTTACCAGCAATCTGCACTGATTCCTGTTCAAATATGAATCAAAAGATTATTTTATCTTTTTTTTGGTTGTGTTCTTTGTGTATAATCATTTAGAAACCAGGTGGTATTGGTTGTGAGTGATTTGGCAAAGCATGGTTTAGGCACTCTATATTATTTGGAGTTAATACTGTTACAGGTAGTTAGAGGGACATGAGCGGGAAAGGAGAGGGCTCTCCCCCACCCACTAGGAATGCCAGATGAGGGTTTGGCAGTTATCACATTGCCTCTCTAAAAGTGGTAAATTGGCAGCCAGCACCAGGGAAAGGCCGTTTCATGGTAGCACACACCTTTTGCTCTAAAGTGTTAAATGAATGCAGGCTCCAGGGAGAAGAAACTGCCCAGACATGTGCATTGAGACAAAAATGGCAGAGTATGACCTTCTGGGGCCACATCACCAGAAAAGGGAAGAAAGCATCAGATGGGCATGTGTACAACTTCTGAACCACGCTGCGCGTTGTCACTTCCCAAGGGTAAGGGCACTGCCCATGCAAGCAGCCCACCCTAAAGGAAAATTTTTGGGAAAGGGGTCAGCGTATAAAGTCCTAGGAACAAGGTTAACCACCGCATTTGACCATCAGGTGCTCACCTGGGTATCTTCCAAGCTACTTTTTTTCTTTCTTGTTCTAAAGCCTTTCTAAATATACTTCTACTCCTTCCCTAAAACTTGCATTGGTCTGTTTTTCGGCCTTATACTTTTAAATGTACTTCTACTCCTGCCCTAAAACTTGCCTTGGTCTCTTTTTCTGCCTCAGTCTAATTCTTTCTTCTGAAAAGGCAATAATTGAGCAGCCCTGTATGGATTCCATAACTTGAATACTTTCCACCAGTAATAATACCATCAAATGGTATCAAAACAGCACGATTTCTGTGTTATTAACTTGCCTTACATTAATCAAGTCTTTATTGAAGACTTACAACATAACATGACATTCATTGATTATTGGACTATGACCCCAGCTGAATATGAAAAATATCTGAAAGTAGTTCTTGCACTTTACTATATGCATATTTTGAAATGACATAGTGGGGGGGGTCACATTATTTTTTCATATCTTACAGCTATGTCATACTTGCTATTTAAATAACCTTTTCAAAATATTGATTTTATTTTCCAATATTCAGAGAGAAGGCTATTTGTTACTCATTTAGAGATAACTATATATAATCAAAGATTATATCAACCTGTAAATTGAAATATGCAATAGACTTAGGAGTACAAAATAAAAGAGTAAGCCATTTCTATTAGGTTTTAGAATAGAAATTGGAGTATGGTCTATTTATGTCAAAGGATTAATAGCATCTATATTAAACTGTGACTAATATTATAAAGCTTATGTCCATGAGTCAGAGAACCACCAAGAACACACCTGAAGTAAAATCTGGATGTACTGCTGTTTGCTGCAGAAAGGGAGGCCTCATATCATGGGAATTGTTGGGCATTTAAGTGCTGTGTTTACATGTTTATGTCCCTTTCGAAATTTATGTTGAAACTTAATATCTCCAATGTAGACCTCTAATGTAGAGGTGGGAACATTTGGGAAGTGAGTAAGTCATGAGGGATTCACCTCATGAATGAATTAGTACCCTTATAAAGGGCTCAAGGGAACAAGTGAAGCGCTTTTTTCCTTCTACCATCCCTACCATGTAAGGATGCACCAAGAAGTGCCATTTATGAAGGAGAGAGCAACTCTCATAAGACACCAAATCTGCTGACTCCTTGATCTTAAACTTTCCAACCTCCAGAATAAGAAATTTATATTATTTAAAATGACTCAGTCTCAAGTATTTTGTTATAGTGTCACAAGTAGACAAAGACATTCAGTAAGAATGACCTTAAAATAATTTATTGTAAGATTGGGGCTTGTGGTATATGATCTGGGAGAGATCCGGGAAGAGTTCAAGGAGGCAAGGTTTATCTCTGCATTGAGTGCTGTCAGGAAGGAGTCATTCCAGGAATGACTATCTTAACAAATTTTATCTCTGAAGCTGAAAGGGTGAGGACAAAGCTATAATTGTTTTAAATTTTCAAAAGGCAGGAATTCGTCTTAGCTGTGAAAGGGAGGTTTTGGTAATTTTTTGTGTGTTTACAATGACCCAGTTTGTATCTCTGTTCAAGCATGATTAGGATCTAGTTTTGTATTTGTCTCACTTGACTGGGGTCAGAGTGGCCTTATCTGATGCTGGTTATCCCTGGGATTGTTTATATGCAACAGAAGAATTCCATGCCCTCAATGTGGGTGCCAGATCAGCTCTGGGTATCTTTCCTTCAAAGGATGACACACAATAAAAACAGCTTTGGGATGATTACTATTTGCTTCTAAGAAAAATATTGAAGTTTGCTATTTCTTCATCTCAAGGTATGAGGAAACAAATGTTTGCATAAGAGTGGTAAAAGAGCTATAATAATTTTCAATTTAACTAAATGTTCAATGGCTCTTTTCTTCAGAAAAGTAAATGCCTCCAGTTTTGTGCAACTATTCTTAAAATCACACGTTTCTACTCTTTAGACCATATAGCATTCACAGCATTGTCTTAGGAAAATAATGAATATAACAGAAGGTTTGTGCACATTGTAAAATATGCCATCTCATTAAGGGATTGTCACTTTAGCAGTGTGATATACTAATATTCCAAAATCGTAGAGTTACTTTAATTTTTATAGTTTATTTTTAAATTCCTAACTCCTTCTTCTGTGTATCGGAACACTGGAAAGCTGTAGTAGTGAAATCAATTTCATCCAGTATGATATGATTTATAATACCTTCTGTGCTTTGCATTAGTTGAGGACAAGGTCATGAATCAATGTAGATGAAGGTTTTATTTGACTTAAGCATCAGTTTTTTCCTTTGTCAAAATTTTACATATCAAGCTAATATTTGAAAAGTATTCTTTTTTTTCTGTTCCTCAAAACTTTAGCTAGAAATATTATTTCCCTGTATTTGATTGAGCTGACTAGCAGCCAGTTCTTTGTTCTTAAGACTAATTTTTCATTTTCTTCACTGCAATCCCTTTATTTTTAATAGCTTTATCAAAGGTCACATTCAGATTAGATCAAATCTATTAGAGTACACTACAACGTGTTGGTTTTTCATTGAAAATTTATTTAGGCATCTATCTAGGATATGAGACCTTCAATCCAAATAAAATTTATGTGAATATAATTTTCTTTGCCATAATTTACAAAAGTAATATAAAGGATTTGTTAGACAATTACTTACTCTGTAGTAGGATTTGGAATAGTCTACTTACTATCATGTAATCATTTCAATATGTTACAGTTTTCTTGATTACAATTAATCTCTTTGCATGAGTATCAGATAGAATGACTATCTGATTTGTGGTAACCTGCTGGACTCACAGCGTCCAGTCTGCAGGTGGAGAAAAATAAATAATTGTTATAAGAACAATGAGGCCTTCATCTTACAAGAGAAACCTCACTTTGTCTAAAATAATGCATTATTAGGTTTTAGAATAGAAATTAGAGTATGGTCTATTTATGTCAACTAGATTATGTTGCTTATTAATTCATTATTGTTAACTCACTCTCCTAAAATATGCAAAAAGCATTATCTTTAGAAATTTCTTGAAATAATTAAGTTGTTTGCATTATAAATGAAAGCTCTTGTTATATTACCATTAAATTTTTACCAATTAAAAAAATTATTGCAAGGACATGTTTTCTCATAAGTAGCATTAGTAGAGATCAAGATAACAAAGGAAGTGGGGACACGCATTACAGTGTACAATAGAAGAGATTAAATATTTAAAATACAGTACTGTAATAGTGAGAGTAATGAAAAAGTAAAATGTATTGGAAAATACGGGTGAAGTACCAGAGAGAGCGTGAAATATTCACAATTATTGAACAGGAAATAATATATGGGTAGCATGGAGAAGAGGTTTAGATTGGCATGGACTTAAAGGTTTGGTTTTACATTAGCACAGAACGTGCATTGAAAAGGACATTTTATCCATATCAGCTACTTGGAATAGACTTCTATCTGCTGCAGTCCAGCCCAGCCCTAATTTATTTTCCTGGTGTAATGGGAAGTGGCTTCTTGCTTATATAGTCTAGCCTCTACTATACTTGGGGCCACCTAACCTTCACCTATAGGCACAGCTATAGCGCAACTGTCTGATGATTTTAAGTCACATACAAAATACGAAGATACACTGATTCATTGCTTGACAGTTTAACATCAAATTGGCTTTATTGCTTTCTTGCTAGAACCTGACTCATTTTGCAACCTAGTTCTGTTCAACATATATCTTTGCTTTGTTTTTTGTGACTTAGCTTAACCTTGTAACTTGTGTCTATGGATTGGTTTTTGTCTTATTCTTCATGAAATTACCATTTAGCTAAAATCAGAAAACCCAACTCACACTATTTAAACAGTAATAGAGATTTATTTGTTCCCATTACTGTAGGATTTGGGTTAACTTGAGTTTCAGAGATTGCTTGGTTCAACAGCTCAATGCTATTACTGGGAGCATGGGTGATTTTATTTTCTTTTTATTCTTTATTATACTTTAAGTTCTGGGATACATGTGCAGAACATACAGGTTTGTTACATAGGTATACATGTGCCATGGTGGTTTGCTGCACCCATCAACCCATCATCTACATTAGGCATTTCTCCTAATGCTATCTCTCCCCTAGCTCCCCACCCCCCAATAGGCCCCAGTGTGTGATGTTTCCCTCTCTGTGTCCATATGTTCTCATTGTTCAACTTCTACTTGTGAGTGAGAATGTGTGGTGTTTGGTTTTCTGTTCCCGTGTACATTTGCTGAGAATGATGGTTTCCAGCTTCATCCATGTCCCTGCAAAGGACACGAACTCATTTTTTTTATGGCTGCAAAGTATTCCATGGTGTATATGTGCCACATTTTTTTTTATCCAGTCTATTACTCCACATGTATGTTTATCGCAGCATTATTCACAATAGCAAAGACTTGGAACCAACCCGAATGCCTATCAGTGATAGAGTGGATAAAGTCAACGTAGCATGATTGCTTTTCTATCTCCATCCTATTTTCCCTCTGTCAGGTTAATTCTGGTTTAGTTAACTGCTAGCAATACATACATCTTGAATTCTTAGAGGATTTAAACAAGAAAAATTAACTCCTATTTACATCATCATCTAATGTAAATATTTCCACTTG
The DNA here is from genome assembly GCF_049354715.1 of Callithrix jacchus. Classification (NCBI taxonomy): domain Eukaryota; kingdom Metazoa; phylum Chordata; class Mammalia; order Primates; family Cebidae; genus Callithrix; species Callithrix jacchus. The sequence goes on along the minus strand of NC_133504.1, from coordinate 82,894,612 downwards.
TATTAGCCTTGTATGTCTGCATTTAGGAACCCAGGCTTCTTCCAACATGAAGTTACATTCTCTTCTAAGAGCTCAGAGTTCTCTTCGTTCAGCTGATGTATAGCCAAAGGGAGCATAGAGGAGGCATATCTTCTTATTACTTTGCCCAGAAGTGACAAAAACACCTGTGTTTATATGACAGTTACCTGAATTTAGTTATATGGATACGTGTTATCTCTAAGTACAAAGTGCATAGAGAATATCTTACAATGCCAGGAAAAACAGGAAATAGGTCTTGGTGACTGTATAGCATTCTCCACTATAGTTGACTTCCCAGTAAAGGGAAAAATGGCATAATACTTCCAGGATTCACATCTTATACCACATATTACTGAACTGGAAAGTGGGATTGTTTCTGACAACAAAGAAAATGAGAATGAAAAATTCTCTCTCCCCAAATCCCCAGCATGCCTCCACTTGTCTCTTATTAGCACAAATGGAGTCTTAGGTCAATTACTGGGCAAAATTCCTAGGGTAGGCCACAAAATTCTGTGTGGAGCTTCACTGGCACCAATCAATAAAAAAATGATCAGGACCACCCTGTGCCCAGTCAACCTCCTTCCTGGAACTAGCTTCACCTGAAGAACATTAACTGCGTGCAGAAAGATACATTCCCATATTGAGTGAGTATTGTTTAGGAAAGGGGAAGAAAGAACATATTGGAAACCAGTGCTGTCCATTGTAATGCCAAAGTCTCTGTTGGAAACCAATGGTGTCCATTGCAATGCGAAAGTCTCTGTCTCTCTCTAGACTGAATTCTGTCTTATTCCCCAATCTCCCAGCCTTGTGATTCTCCAAACCTCATGCAATTTTAAATAAATCCCAAGTTTCCAGTGTGGACAACTGCATCTATAAAATCGTCTAAATTTCAGTGTGTTTTTAACTTTAAATTCTGTCAAAGGTATACCCTACTCCCTGAGAAAATATCTCTTGTGTTCTGCTGATAGCATCTTCAGTCCAAGCTCTCACTCCTCTAACTCTACAAGACCAAATTACTGTTTATCTTAATAATGTAGGTATTTCCTGGGTTTAATTATTTTATGCCTACTTTGGCCTGTCTGACCGTTCTTTAGACTCCAGGACTGATATTCCACAGAAGCCAGGACTGTAGACAACCTTTTCTTATAACTTAAATAACTGGGATCTGATTATCTCCAATTTTGACAGGAAGTTGAGAGCAAGAAAAAAGAAAGTGGGAAAAGAAATAAAGGAATTGTTATGTAATAAAAGTGCTTTCAATCATTTTTGAGTTCTTGCATGTAGTGAGCCAGAAAATGATATAAGCCTTATTTTATTAATTTCTCATAAGAGCCCTATGTGCTAGATAATAAGCATTTGCTATTTTACAGATGAGGAAATGAAAGTTGGAGAGGTTAAATATATTTCCCAACATATTTAGACCATAAGTGTTGGGACTAGAATATAGGCCTGGACTGTAAAACTATGACACAAAGCAAAGAACAGGTAGATTGAGACTACAAAATAAAACATGCCAACTTCTCCATTTTGTCCGTGACTGGATCTTTTTACTTATTTAAAAATCAAAGCTCTCTTTGTTCATTTACTATTAGTATTTTAGATACTTAATATTGCAAGGCACTGTACTAAGATGTGTGAGTGGATGCAAAGATGAATAATACATGGGGTGACCTCAAGAAACTTCTTTTCTCATATAGCAAGAGTGATAAATGGGATATCCTATATTAAAATATATTAATTTGAATAAACAAAATACATTATTGATACATACAGAATTAAATTAAAACATATAACTAATGCCATGTGTATGCCAGTGGATCAATGGCCCACTTACCATGAGTATTGAGGAAATAAAAGCTGGGCATTCAGAGCATTGGGCTTAGACTGCTTTACTAAGAATTGTTGCAGAGAAGAGACAGACCGAGGGGTAGCATAAGTCAAGCAAAAGTTATTGCATATTTTATTAGTATTATTATTATTTACAATTTGAGAAATTTAGCATGTGTAAGTTCAGGTGAAAAAAGAAGGAAAGAGAGAGAGGCTGAAGACTAAACAAAAAGGAAGAAAAACATGCAATTACGTTTCAACAGTTTGATGTAGACTTTCAGTAGCCTGCAGTTACTAGTTTCTACATGTATGCTCTCCATGTGTTTTTCTTGGATGTTTGCTTTAATCTCTTTTTGACAGTCTCACAGGGCTGGATGAATTAAACTTCTCAGTTCATGCAGCATCATTATCATTGGGTCTATGCAAGGTTCTGCTCTTGCTTCATTTACTTATGCACTTTATTCTAATTTCATATCCCCACTTCCAGTTCTGCACCTCTCCAATATTGCAATAGAAAACCATTCCAATCAATTTAATGTATTCACTTTTGTTTTATTGTGTTGCTGCAAGTTTTTATTATTGTTTTGTGTTGTGCATTTTGAAGTTATTAAAATATGTTGTCTTGCTTATCTCATTTATCTCTTACTGTCTTTGTCTTTTATTTTCCTCTCAGTATTATATCTTTAAAATCATTCATGTTTCTATGTGCTCTTCAATGATTCTACCTGTGGCATTATACTCACCAGTGTGTATTCCTCACATTTTACCTTCCACTCTCCAAGTGATGAAACCAGAGGATGCCTCCAATACTCCACCACCACAAATAATAATGCAAAGGACATCCTCTTACATATCCCCTAACACTCACTCTGAGGATTTTGAGATATTAAATTTAGAGAAATGTTTATTGATTTCCTCAGACAAATCTACTGGGACCGAGAAAACACTGAATATATAATTTGTGAATGATTGATATTTTATAAAACTAATACATCTCATCCAAGAGCATGCAAATTCTTCACCCAACAAATTTTTTTTCAAAATTTTCTCTAAAATATTTTTAAAGGGGAGTATTTTGATTACCACTGCAATTGTTTAATACTAATTGTCTCTTTGAGTTACATGTTTTTCTTGATCCAATTTTTGGTTGTTTTTATTTTTGGAGGAATTAAGTCGTGTTATTCAGATTTGTTGGTGAATAATGATTTGCATAGTCCTTTGCTATTCTTTTAATCTTTGCTAAGTGGTGATTTTCTCTTTTCATTCTGTATTTTCTTTACTTTCATCTTTTTTCTTTTTACCTCTTTCTCTTTTTTCTCTCTTAATCATATTTTGTATTTTGTTTATTTTCATCTTTTTACCTCTTTCTCTTTTTTCTCTTAATCAGATTTTCCAGCCATCTTATTAATGTTTTTTAAAAATGTAACATGAAGTTATCAATGCATTCTACTGATTCTTTATTTCCTCTTTTCTGCCTTCTTAATTTTCTATCTTTTTTTGTTGAGTTCACTTTCTTGTTTTATTTCCAGCTTCTTGAGTTCAATATTGAGCTCATTAATCTTTTTTCACTTCTGATAAAAGTGTTGTTTAAAGCTATCAATATTTCTCCTTGTGTAGCTTTATCTGTTTCCCACAAACCCTCACTTTTTATATTTTTCAGAAGTCAATTATGTATCTATGTCTATCTAATTACGTGCCTATTATTTTTCATTATCAAGTTATAAATATCTTTACATTTCCTTTATAATTTTCTAGGCTTGCCAAAGATTATTTAGAAATACATAATTTTACTTTCAAAATATATAAATCTTTTCTTTGCTGTCATTTTTTATATGTTTCAAATTTCACTACGTTTTGGTAGGATAAAAAAGCCTATGAAGTACTGATACTTAAGAATTTATTTATGCTTTCTTTATGATCTCATGTATGATCTAGTTTTAAAATATTTTATGTATTCTAGAAAAGAATGTATAGTCAATGTCTGTTGAGTCAAGGAGAATAGGTAGGTAGGTAGATATAGATAGACATAATAGCTCAAGATTTTTATTGTCTTTTTCAAATCTTCAGTATCTGTATTTTTGATCTATTTGCTCTATATATTTCTAAGCAAAGTTTTCTAGAAATAAACAACTATAATTGGTGACTTACCTCTTTCTTCCTGCTGTTTAGTTTGTTATTTCCTTGATATATTTGGAATTCATATTGTTAGACAGGCATATGATTATGACAGATATATCATTCTGCTCTATTGTATATTTTCTAAGAAAAATATTGTTATGATATCTTTTTACATGTAAATCTTTTTTGTCAGATATTGATACTATTTCCCCAGCTTTCCTTTAAGTTTTTATTTTCCTGGTATACTTCTCTTCATTCTTTCATTTTCATTATCTTTAGATGTTTTTAAGTGGACCCCTAGTAAAAAACATATTAATGAATTCTATTTCTGAGTCTAAACTGAAAGCCTAAATTACTACATCTTATTTTTCAACTTATTTTTCAATCAAGATTAGGAAAATTTTCTAATCAGAGTTTTATTTTTAAACTCTTAGGGAGAAATAATTTCCAACCCTTACATCTGGAAGGGGAAGTGGTACAAAAAGCAAAAGGTACATGGACAATCTGTACATGTTTTCATCACTTCATCAGGGATTTGTTTTTCTTCCTGGTAATTATTCCACCAGCACCATTATCCACAGTCTGGTATGTTGCTGCCAATTTCTAGTAATAAAGAGCAGGAAATAGTCATCCTAAGTTAATAAAAGAGAATCAAAAGCAGAAAGTTAAAAAGATTTATCTTAATTTATTTTCTCATCAAAATATTCAGCAGCAATTCTCAGCCACTGACCATCCAAACACATACCAATTTAGGACAGTCATAAATCTCCTCAGTGGCTTCCTACACTTAGAGTCCATGTTTCTTTCCCGGTTTTATAATCCTTTCAGGACTGATTGTATGACAGAGAAACAAGAGTCACTCTCATTCACATTTTGGCAGACTCTAATGATTCATTTTAACTGTCTTAGAAAACTAGGTCAATATAATCTGGCATTGCATAGGCATCAGCTGTCGAAAATTGTGAATTCCCTAGTATTCACTCTACATTGTTATATAACTATTTGTCTTGTATCTGCCTTTCTTCTAGCCTGTTGCCATTGTTTTTTATCATGTCTGTTATGACTAACATAATTTTATCAGACACTGTGTGCAACATAAAGTGATTTACTCAGCAATTTTTCATAGATGGCAAATCAACATAGGCTCTTTAAATTCTTCAAATCTTTTGAGTTTATACGATTCAAATATTGAAATTTAATGTTTTTACTAAAGTTAATACAGCTACAAAAAAGAAATGTACAATAGAGAGGCCTTTAAGTTAAGTGCCTTGAGAGAAATTATCTATAAATAGTGAAATATTTTCTTGGCAGTAAAAAGGAAAGGGTATAGCAATGGAGAAAAGAAAATTATCATGGCAAGGGAAAAATAATGAAAATTGTTTCTACTCATGAAAACTTGGAAAGTATATATGAGCTACATGTTTTTGAAGAATAGAAAAAACCATTCAGTGAATATTGTATAGCCCTAAATATAGAAATAAAATTGAAGAACCATCTCCTCTTCTGCCATTCTAAAGAGAAAAAAAAATTTCGTAAGGCAGGCACTTGGCAGAGTATAGATAGTAAAGAAATAGGAATTGCCAACCACAAATATCGATCCCTGAATTAATGTCGAATTTTGAATTGTGTTTATTACATATGCTAATATACTTCTGTGACATTATTGATACAGAAGCAGATGTGAAAAAATCATTAGATTAAAAGTTATAGACATTGTAGTAGATTGTTTCAAATAGTCCCAAATAAATCATACTCTTATATTCCCTTCCCTCACTGATTCTGGGCTGGCCTTATGACTGTGTGGGCCAATAGAATACTTTTTTGGCCAGAAGTAACATTGTATAAATTTAACATTGTATAAATTACAAGTTTAAATTTTTATTGTATATATATAAATTTTACTTTAGGTTCTGGGGTGCATGTGCAGATAATGCAGGATTGTTGCATAGGTACATACATGGCAATGTGGTTTGCTGCCTCCATCCCCCCATTACCTATATCTGGCATTTCTCCCCATGAATATCCCACCCCAACCTCCCAACCCACCACTGTCCCTCCCCTAGTCCCCCACAAAAGACCCCAGTGTGTGATGCTCCTTTTCCTGTGTCCATGTATTATCATATTTCGACACCCGCCTATGAGTGAGAACATTCAGTGTTTGATTTTCTGTTCTCCTGTCAGATTGCTGAGAATGATGGTTACATCTTAAAAGGAATTTTAGCTCTTATTTCCACTTTCATGCTGCCTGAAACTCTGCATCAGGGAGCCTGGGCAAGTCTCTTGAGGATAAGACAGAATTCTTGGAGATGAAAAACTATGAGGAGAAAGAGAAGTCCAGCCAACCCCCATTTATTCTAGCATCCCCCCTAAGGCACTAGACATGAGAGTGAGGCCATCTTGGATCCTCCAGCCCAGTCAAGACACCAGCTACTGCCAACTCAAGAGTGAGCCCCATTGACACTAGGAGGAAGCAGAGACAAGCAGGCCGGCTGAGTCCAGTCTTGATCACAGGAACAAACAACTACTCTTGATGTTGAGTTTTGTTTGTATGTTTGTTTTATAGCTTTGTTGAGCTATAATGGACTTAAGATATATTTCTCCCATGTCACGGGCATAATTTGTGAGTTTTAACATGATGACACATTTATGAAATCATTACCACAATTAAGATAATACACATATTCATCACCCTTAAAATTTCCTCATGCCTCTTTGTAACCTTTTCTCCTGCGTCTCTTCACATGATACCCTATCCTGGGTAAAGCACTGATCTATTTTCTGCTACTATAGACACATTTAACATTTTCTAACCTTATATATAAGTGAAATCATACAGTGTGTGTTTGGTATGACTTTTTTCACTTAGCATAATCATTTTTTACATTTGTCCATATTGAGTACATCAGTAGATCATGTCTTTGCATTACTGACGAGCATTCCATAATGTGGATTTACCACAATTTATTTATGCATTCGCCTGTTAATGGACACTCGTGCAGTTTAAAATTTTTGACTATTACAATTAAAGCTGTTCTGAACATTCATGTACAACTTTTGAATAGACATATGTTTTATTTCTCTTAAATAAATAACTGAGAATAAAAATGTGTGGGTTATATGCCAGATATATGTTTGATTTTAATATTTTAAGAACTGCCATACTGCTTTTTTCTCCACATTTTTTAAACTGTACTGATCTGCACATGTTCTGGGGTACATGTGCAGATCATGCAGGATTGTTGCATAGATATATATATGGCAAGGTGGTTTGCTGCCTCCATCCCCCCGTCACCTATATCTGGCATTTCTCCCCATGTTATCTCTCCCCAACCTCCCCACCCTCTGCTGTCCCTCCCCTAACACCCACAACAGACCCCAGTGTGTGATGCTCCCCTCCCTGTGTCGATGTGTTCGCATTGTTCAACATCCACCTATAAGTGAGAACATGTGGTGTTTGATTTTCTGTTCTTATGTCAGTTTGCTGGGAGGGATGGTTTCCAGATTCATCCCTGTCTCTACAAAGGATACAAACTCATCACTTTTTATGGCTGCATAGTATTCCATGATGGATATGTGCCACATTGTCCTTGTCCAGTCTATCATGGATGGGCATTTGGGTTGATTCCAGGTCCTTGTTATTGTAAACAGTGCCCCAATAAACATACCTGTGCATGTACATAAGAGAATGATTTATAATCCTTTGGGTAAATACCCAGTAATGGGATTGCTGGGTCAAATGGAATTTCTATTTCTAGGTCCTTGAGGAATTGCCACACTGTCTTCCACAATGGTTGAACTAATTTACACTCCCACCAACAGTGTGAAAATATTCCTATTTCTCCACATCCTCTCCAGCATCTGTTGTGTCCAGATTTTTTAATGATTGCCACTCGAACTGGCATGAAGTGCTATCTCAATGTGGTTTCGATTTGCATTTCTCTGATGATCAGTAATGAGAGAGGTTGTGCCATTTTACATTCCCACCAATCACTTATAAGAATTCCAGTTGTCCTATATCTTTGCCAACAACTGAGAGTCAGTCTTTTCAATGTTCCATATTCTAATATATGTGTAGTAGTGTCTCACTTTGGCTTTAATTAGCAATACCATGATGACTAATAATATAGTTAATTATTTAACTTGAGTTGTTAATTTCCTTATTGTTGAGTTTTGAGGATTATTTATACCATTTGTGAATATTCTCTTCCACTGTATAATTTTAACAATGTCATTCAAAGAGTTCTTCATTTGGGTAAAGTTCAACATATCATTTCTTTTATAGATTATGCTCTTACAATTGAATCTTTAAAAAATGGCCTAACCAAAGGTCACAAGTAACTTTCTTTGTTTGCTTCTAAAAATTTTATTAAAAAAAAAAAAACTTTTATGCTTAGGTTGTTCACTCATTTTCAATACTTTTGTATTAGTTTAATAAGATATAAATTAAGGTTTGTATCAACTGTCCTAGCACAATTTTTGAGAAAGGTTATTCTTTTCCCATTCAATTGCCTTGTCACCTTTCTCAAAAATTAATTAGCCATATATGTGTGAGTCTATTTATTGACCAATTGATTTATTTTTCCATCTTTATGTCAATAGTATGCTATTATTTTTGTTAGTTATATTATGATAAATCTCAAAATTAGGTTTTAAGCTTCCAAATTTATTTTTTAAGTCCATTATGGATTTCATACATTAAACATATTTCTGTGAGAATTTTTAATCAGAATGTTGATTTCTTTAAAAATAAAAGAGTTCATATTTTTTAGAAAATGGCTATAGATTACATTTAATCTATAAATTCAAAGAGAGAATTGATATCTTAATAATATTGAGCTTTTCAATTCTGAACAAGAATTTATGTACTTGTTTTAAACTTTTGCCAAGAACTGAAGGCTTGGGCTACTACAAAATTTATATATTGAAGTCCTAATCACCAATATAATGCTATCAGGAAGTAGGATCAGGACTTTGGGAGGTCATTAGGTTTAGAAGAGGTTGTGAAGGCAGAGCCATCATGGCAGACTGATGACCTTAAAAGAAAAGAAGCAGACCAGAGCCATCTTTCTCTTCCCAGTGCGAGATCACAGCAAGAATGCTGAAATGCTGTCTGCAAACCATAGAGGGCCAGCAAACCAGAAACCAAATCAGCTAGCATCTTGCTCTTGGACTTTGCAGCCTCCAGAACTGTAATAAATAGCTGCCTAGTCTATGATATTTATTATAGTAGCCTGAACTGACTAAGACATCTATCTCTCTCATAATGGTGTATGGTTTTCAATTTCCAGGTCTTGCATGTTTTTTAACAAGTTTATCATTAATGATTTCATAATTTGATGCTATTTTAAATAGTATTTAAAATTTTAATTTCAGATTGCTTATTACAGCATACAGAAAAATGTTTTAAATATATTAGCCTTGTATCATATAGCCTTGCTAATCTCACTGCTATTTTTATAGAATCAATAATATTTTCTATATAAACAATCAGATGTTTGTAAACATAGTTTTACTTGGTTATTTCCAATATGGATGCTTTTACATATTTTTACTGCCTTATGGCACCAAATAAAATCTCTAGTACAAGGTTGAATCGAAATAGTAATAGACATTTTTGTTTTGTTCCTGGTATTCAGTCTTTCCTTGTTAAGGTTTAGAAAGTCTCTTAGATTTCTTGTTCGTGAAGAGAGAGGCCTGTCAAATGTGTTTTCTGCCTCAAATGTGATGGTTGTATTTTGAGCAGGGGTTAAGGTTTGTGAACACAGTGAATGAATTACAGTGATTAATTTTTAAATAGTAAATAAAGTTTGTATTCTTGTGATAAGTTCCCCCAAGCATCATGTTTTATCCTGTTTATAAACCGTTGTGGGATAGATTGGCAAAATATTAAGACCTTTAGCATCTGTGTTTGCGAGATGTGTGTGTCCATGGTTTTCTTTCATCATACTGTCTTTTTTTGGATATCAGAGAAATGCTGAGATCATGGAATGAGCAATGAAGTATTTTCTCTTCATAAATTTTCTGGAACAATTGGTATAGAGTTGGTATTATTTCTTCCTTAAATAATTGGTAGAATTAATAAATGAAGCCATCCAGACTTTGAATTTCCTATATAAAGATGTTTTTAAATACAAGTTCAATATCTAAATGTAGGGTCATTTAGCTTAACTATTTAATCCTGATAAGCTTTAATAGTACATGTCTATCGATAAATTTCATCTAAGTAGTCAAATTTATTGTCATTAGTTGTTCATAATGCTTCTTTATTACTACTCAAACCTCTATAAGATTGATAGTTATGTCACCCGTGACATTCTTGATATTGATTTTTACTTTATTTCTGGCCTTTCTGGCGGGACATTTATCAACTTTGTTTATGTTCTCATAGTACTAGTTTTTTGTTTCATTGATTTTCTCTATTGTTTTTCTGTGCTCTATTTTATTGATTTTCCTTCTTTATTTACTTGCTCTCATGCTTAATTTTGATTTATTTTGCTCTTCTTTTTCTGTTATTTTAAGATGAAAGCTGAAGTCATTGATTTCAAATCTTCCTTCTTTTCTAATATAGGCATTTTGTTCTATAATTTTTTCTGCATTCTACAAATTACTTTTTTTCTGGTTTTTTTTTTTTTTTTTTGAGATGGAGTTTTGCTCTTGTCACCCAGACTGAAGTGCAGTGGTGTGATCTAGGCTCACTGCAACCTCTGACTTCTGGGTTCAAGCAATTCTGCCTTAGCTTCCAGAGTAGCTGGGGTTACAGGCACACATCACCAGGACCGACTAATTTTTGTATTTTTACAAAATTAGAGATGTGGTTTTGCCATGTTGGCCAGGCTGGTCTTGAACTCCTGACCTCAGGTGATCCACCCACCTTGGCATCCAAAGCGCTGAGATTACAGGCATGAGTCACCATGCCTGGCCCAAATTATTATATATTGTGTTTTCATATTCATCTAGATTACTTTCTAATTTCTTTTCCAATATGTTCTTTGACTCATGAATTATTTTGAAGTGTCTTCTTTCATTTCCAAATATTTAGAAGTTCTATATTTGTCTTTTAAATTGATTTTTAATTTAATTTCATTGCTGTTTTAAGCCACTAAGCTTTTGGTGTTTTGTGTAGCAATTAGATAATTGATAAGGAAATTGTCAGAAATATCTGAGTAAGGTGAGATACTGTATCAGTCTGGGTTTTACAAAGAAAGTAGGAAGACATTTAATACAAGGAATTATATACATTCAAAAGCATTAGAAAGACTAGGAAAACAAAGGACAGAAAGGGCATCACTAACTTTCAGGAAATCTGGAAGTGGCAGGCAATGGCAAAGGAAATTACAGGAGTTTCAGAACACCACTGTAGACATGTCATCTGCTTGCAGCACTAAAGCAAGTGATTCAAAAACATGTGAAGAAACTGGAAACACATCAGGTCTGTGTTTTGCCTGTGCATTGGCTTAGTGCTGCCAGAGCAAAATGGCTTTGATTCTATATCCCCTTCCAAAGATTGTATGGTATCTTTTAGGGGTAGAATCTAAACTAAAAATAAATTCTTGAAAAAGTATCGTCCAGGCATTCTGGATCCTTTAGAGACAAAAGGATAAGGTAATTATTAAACCTTCATTGGATAAATCCTAAAATAAGAAAAAGCTTCTCTAGTCTTATCTTGTCAGAAAATTTCCTCCTGAGCCATTCTAGGAGGTTGACCAACACTGCTGAGAATGACCAGACCACGGCTGATAGAACATCTACAAGCCACAGTGTTGTCTTCTCCTGTCCCCCAGAGTACAACAGAGCTTGTGTCCCAATCGAATTCCCTTCCTGGTGAATGTATATGCAACTCTCATGCTGTGCAAAGACAAATAGCATTCCGTAATTCAGAGGCCAATAATATAATCAATGATAAGGTCCTTCCATACACCTCATCTCCTTTGATACTTATAATACTTCCTAGGTTTGGTAAGAAAAGCATTATTACTCTAAATTTGGAAACAGAGTCTCAAAGAGATTAAGTAACATTCTAAATGTCATGTGGCTAATGATTATCAGGAGGACAGATAGATATCAAATCTAATGTTAATCCAGTGCACATGTTATTTTCAACTTTCTTATTGTTTATGTAAAGCAGTAGAATTAAATGGTAAATGGTCAACTTCTAGTATTTTATAATTTCATTACTTCCAGCAATAAGGCATCTGAGTGATAACTGCTGAATGGGTGGCAATTGCCAGTCAGAGTGGATTGTGTTATTAGGTTACATGGGAGCTGCTTTCATAACCAATATCATATAATTTAACTATTAAAGGTTGCTTATACAAATATTAACCAGGCATTGTTGCTCATGCCTGTAGGTCCCAGCTACATGGGAGGCTGAGGTATGAGAATTGCTTGAACCTGGGGGGGTGGAGGTCACGCCACTGCACTACTGCCTGGGCAATGGAGCCAGACACTGCCTCAAAAAAAAAAAAAAAACATATATATATAGTATTATTTTTACAGTGATATATCAGAAATATTCTACCATTCCTATAGTGGACAATAATTTAGGCATCATATTAATTTTAATAAAATTTTAACTTCTTCTTACCACCTTTACAATATTAGCATCCAGTTATGTGTCTCCCATTGATGAAATGCATGATTCTATTACTTTTATTCCAAGATTTAAAATGCCGCCAGATTATAGCTTTCAATGTATTTTTTCTTAGAGATGACTAACATAGCTGATTACTCTCTAAAAATAAAGTGAATTTAAGTCATACTTTACAGCTGATAAAGTGAAAAGAAAAAAGTAATCAAGTGAAGCACTCTGAATTTAAGAGCAGTTTTAGTGCAGTTCTGGTATGTCTGGGAGCTAAATTCATTTCTGAAATTGCTAGCTCAAAAAAGTCTTTTGTAAGCCTAGGTTATCTAGAAAGCAATATCATTATTGGATTAAGAGTTAGGTTAAACACTCCCTATTGAAGGATTTTTCTTCTTTCGGTAACAAATGTTGTGACTTCTGTATTCTAAACAAAAAATAAAATTTTATGCCTTTGGTATCTGAAAATGAGTTTAAAATTAAATAATAGATAAGCAGAATGATAATCCATAATAATTAGACCCTTTTATAGTAACATACATTTTAAAGATTTTGCTGTTCAAAATGGTCTCACATGTTAAGGCATAGAAAAGATTAGCTTTATATCAGAAAAATATCAAATTTTCAACAGATTCTTTTTAGAAATCTAACATGGACATAATTCTAAATGGTTATTCAGACTCTTTATTCTTATTTTCTGTGGAGTTAGACTGGTATCACATGCTTCTCTGGGCAAAGATTTTGGTCCTGAGCCTTGGATTTGGGCCCTCGAATTTGTAATGACAGATAATGATCAAATTAGTGTGCGTTTATCTAGGTTTTAGAGATGATGCAGCTCCTGTCATCATAAGAAGTTCTACAGATTCTCAAGATATATATATAATTGAAGTTATTAATAGCTTCAAGCTGAAGTTGAGTTGACCTTCCAGGAGCCACCTCTTTTTTGTAAAAGAGGCTAGACCAAGTTCCTATGACTTTTTAACTACAAAGATCTGCTTTTCACTTATAATATAAAGCAATTGTTCTTTAAGCGTTTCTAAGAGTTCTTAATCTCAGACAATGCTATGCAGTATCTGTATTAGGATGAGAATAATAAGAGTTTATAGGGGATTTTCTCATAGAATTTGCATATGATGCTGTGGAACAAAAAAGAATTTTGTGGAGTTTTTGCTCTGCTTTCATCATTTATTTGATTTTTAGTTTTCTAAATGAAAATAGTTTGATTGCCCAAGACAATTACATATAGACACTCACATAAAGTTTCAGGGATTCATAGACCTCCCTTGAAAGTTAAGATTGGCCTATGGATTCCTATTGGACTCTTTCTACTAGTGGTATTTCCAAATATACTGCAACCTATCAGAGCTGCAAGCAGGAACATTTTTGCTTTCCCAGAAATTTACCTTTTCATATTTATCTTTATTTTTCCCTTACCATATTTTTCTCAATGCTAATTTGGGTCAACACTATATATGTGAACAGTGTCCTAAATCCTTCTTAGAAATAATTTTCTTACATTTCATTTTAAATTAGAAGTCACTTTGGTACAATTGAGGAAAATATATCAATTGATTAATTTTTTTGAAGTAGCAAATGTAACGGTGGCATGTAGCAGTAGAAAATATAGTTTTCAGCATTAGTCAGAACTGATTTCAAATACTGTCTCTGTTACTTTCAAACATCCTTAGAAAATATAGTAATGTCTGAAGTCAGTTTCTTAAGCTCCAAATGGTGAAAATGACTTTACCAAATGTCTCTTATTTGCTATACATGATGCTAAGTTATTTGTATAAGATAAGCATTGCCTAGTTCTTTTGAAAATCTATGAAGAGCTATTATTTATGTCTTACAGCTGCAGGGACTGAAGTTCAAAATGATTAGTAAGGTTGCTCAAGATTAATACAGCTAATACATAGTGGAGCAGAGATGGAAATTCAGGTCAAATTTAACTATAAAAATTTAAAATGTACTGACTTGTGAAGATTAAACATATGAAAATCCAACAAGAATAATAGAATATATTAAAATTAATGAGTAAAACCCATAGCTAAGAAATTTAAGTCCTAAGTTCAGAGATCTCCACTGTTAAGGTCACGCCTTTCTGATACCATTGCCACCACCACATTGCATTGATATAAGACGAAGATTAAGAGACAAACATTGTAGAAAATGTTATGGAAAAGGAAAAAGAAACCCCCCCTCACACACAAAACACATTACATCTTCCTGTCTTTCTTTTGGTATGTGGCATGCTTTTCTTCTGAAAACCAATATAGGAAGCCCAAGGAGAATGCTTTATAAGTATGGAGTTCCTGTTAAATGAAGGACCTAAATTTATTTCTTGGTTGGATGTCTATTTAGCCATCAGACTTCCTGCTCTCTGTGCTACCAAACCATTGGTAAAGAAAATTAGGGATGGGATTTCAGGCTGAGAGAAGAAAGAGATAAAGACAGTGCCCTCTCAGTGTTTGTTCCCACAGTGTCTGGTCTCAGACCTCACCAAAAGGCTGGATGATAGGCAGAGCCATGGTTTTACAGGGAAGTATAGAGTGCGGGTCACACATGTGCATTTTTTTTAGAGGAATGCAATATGAGACTGCCAGATGGGCTGAAGTATGTGGTTTTATTTCACAAGGGAACCCCGATGCGCAGGTGAGCTGCATGGGAGTGAGCCTTTCAACTCACAGAGCCCTGTGAGTCAGTATCAAGTCCACAGAAAATGAGCAGGTTAAGGCATTTGTACCAATCAAAGAGAGGACAAGTATTACCAGAGACCATCATCTAAGAAGCCTGTCTTCCTTACCCCTCCACCCAACTCCCACTTTTCTAGAAAGACACACAATAGGGAAAATGTAAGGTAGTGATTTGAAAACCAGAAAATTCACCCGCTCATCCCATATCCCCACCACATACACATTTTCAAACCTCCAAGCCACTAGAGTTTAAATTCCTGGAGGCTGGGGGGTAGGAAAACAATAGCAATTGTTTTAATAATTAAAAAGTGATCGAAAATAATTGAGTTTCTGTCATGGGGTAGGAGTTTTACACAAATCTTTCTGTTTCAGTCATGAGATGAGACTTCCAGATAGATGTGTTCCCTAAGCTTTTCCGTTATAAACCTGTCAACAGTAAAAGGAATACACAATTAGTATAGTCTTTGGAAAAAATAAAACCATTGTATATTTACGTATTAGTGTTGATGCTCCTCAATAAATTGACTACAAATTAGTTGATGTATATAACATGTTTGGGTGGTTGTCTTAATTAAATCTGAGTTGGTAACTAGCCACATATTCTTATTCAATTTCAATATCTATTTAGGTCTCAGAACACAATTTGTTATGGAAAACAAATCATTCTTCACATACGGAGTATGTGGAAAGTAATGAATTGACCTGTGGGTCAAGGTCCTGACTTTTTAAAAATTCATTCAGAATGGTTTGTTGATCTGAATCAAATGACCTGACTTACAGGTATAGGTTCTCAAGTGGCCCCTCCACCATTTACAAAGGCAGAGAAAGTTTAGTAAAATATTTTTCTATGGCATAGGCTGATCTCAAAAGACCATTTGAAAAAGGAGCTATCAATTCTTTAATCAACTGCTGCACTGGTGAGCCAGAGGAATAGAAGTTGTTAGTATTTGATGATCTGAAAGGAGCTTGAGGGTAAGAAAATATTTCTAGTCTGGCAATATTAAAAAAAAAAATGGTAATTTAAAAATTTCGATCACTGCCTCAAGCAACTTTAGACTCTCAAATGTATAATAAATATATTTGTTTCTGGGTTTAGAACAGGTTATATAATAAATATTGGTAAGAACCAAGTATAAAAATGTGATTTGTAAATGAATAATTATAGACCCAATGTATGGGTCCTGGGTGAAAGTACGCCTAAAGAAACACACTGCTCGTTCACATGTCAAATTCCAATGTTATTTTAGAATCATATAGGTAATAAATATAGTACATGAAGTAGTCTTTTGTATTTGGGAATTAGGACTATTCTAATGTTTTTGAAGTCTTTGTAGCATAAAAAGTAGACATTTTATATTTGCTTACCCAAGTAATAAAAGTCTTACTCTAAGCAATGAATTTTTTTTGTTTGCGATGGTACATTCTGCCACGCATGGAATTTTAATGAGTTTTTACAGCAACCTGTAGTTTACAATGCTTAAAAATTTTTGTATCTAATATAAATAATTAATTTCTGGTTATAATATTTAAATATAAATGTTGAAGAGGGGTTTGGAAGCAAAAAGGAAGAGAAAGATAAACAGGCCTATTAGTTGCTGCATTGTAAAAACCTCATATAACTGTTGGTAACAGATTTTTAGGCTTAGTATTTTACCTTTAGTATTATTATGATGAACGTCTCTTTAACGCGTATCTTTTTTTTTTTTTTTTTAGCTTAAGTGGAGACAAGGTCCTTATGGGCACAGTGTTAACTGCAGAAACCACTTTGTTTAATGTGTACAATCTAGAGCATAGGGAAGTAAAATGAAAAAACCAATACTGTTTTGTGGATCTTCATGTAAAACTCTGAGTTTTAAATTACCATCATAAGATGAAATATTTAAGTGGTCAGGGGGCAAAGAGGTTAAAGGATGAATTGTGATGTGAGGTAACTATGAACTAGAACATGTTCCCAACTAAAACCCAGAAAAAAAGTAAGAACAAATAGTAAAACAGTGCATTCACTGTCAAAAATAAAGCAGAAGTTTCTTTCATGGATTCATTTTATTGTGGGGCCCTAAACACACTCATCAAGTTTATCTATAATGAAATGTTCAAACATTTTCTTAAATGCTATCATACCATCTGGAAATTAATAAGAAATAAATAAAGTAAATTATTATTAAAATTAAAAGCAGCATCAGGAATGACATGCTGGCAGATAAAACAGCACTCAAGGAATATTTTGGAGTCAGCTCTGTACCAATACTCTCACCAAGTACTAATGATTAACCATATTTTGGCATACATTTTCTTTCTCTTATAACCTTCTAATTTTTACTACTTCTCTAGAGACAAAGTGAAAGCTACCAGAGTAACAATACTGACAAACTAAGACTGGATCACAGCAGGCAGACAATAAGTCATAGTCATGGTGACACTGATGGAAAACATAAAGAAAGCTTTTAGTAGAATCATGATGAACACTGGTTTTTTGTTTTAGAAATTATAATAAAAACTATTAGATCATGATGATTCCACATGTGCCCACGCTTCATTAAAATACTCTGAAAAATGAGGTTATTTTAAAGACAAATAAGATTGTGATTGATAATTGTTTAAATCCTTTTATTATTTTTTTTTAATCCTTTTATTTTTTACATGACTATTTCAACCTAAAACATATGTTATAATGCCCATGTGGCATTTACTTGTATGGAACACTGTGCAATTCATTTATACATCCTTTCAATTAATGTTTGTCATAAGCCTACAGTATGCTAGTCACTAGGATACAAAGTGAACTAAATAAATTCTCTGTTTCATGAAGTTTACAGTCTAGTGGAGGTAAATATCTTAAAACAAGTTTTAAGAAATACATAACATATCAAATAATAAGTACAAACTAAGGAATAACAAAGCAGGATAAGGCTTAGAGATGGGTGGCAGTGCAGGGTGCTATTTCATATAGAATAATCTGGGAAGGTTTCTTTGATATTATGACATTTGAGATGAGACCCAAAAGAGGTGAGGAAGTAAGCCAGTGGACATTTGGGGTACAGCATGATGGACAGAGAGGGAGAGGAAGTTCAAGGTCTTGAGACAAGAGCATAGGTGGCCTGTTGGAGTAAGGAGGCCAGTGTAGCTGGAGTTGAGTAAGGGGGCAACGTAGAAAATGAGTTCAGAAGGGCCGGGCGCGGTGGCTCACGCCTGTAATCCCAGCACTTTGGGAGGCTGAGGCGGGTGGATCACGAGGTCAAGAGATCGAGACCATCCTTGTCAACATGGTGAAACTCCGTCTCTACTAAAAATACAAAAAATCAGCTGGGCATGGTGGCGCCTGTAATCCCAGCTACTCAGGAGGCTGAGGCAGGAGAATTGCTGGAACCCAGGAGGCGGAGGTTGCGGTGAGCCGAGATTGCACCATTGCACTCCAGCCTGGGTAACAAGAGTGAAACTCCGTCTCAAAAAAAAAAAAAGAAAGAAAGAAAGAAAATGAGTTCAGAGCAGTGAGGAGGAAAGAAAGAGCAGGAAGGAATGCATAAGCCTCTGTGGGGAACTTGGCTTTTACTATTGAAAAGACAGTAAGCATTGGATGGCTTTGCACAGAAGTGTGATAGGACCTACCACTTCTTAGAGGGATTCTTTAGCTGCTGTGCTGAGAATAAATAATATTTGCTTAAAAATAAAAGACCAATGAGTAGACTATTGCAATAGTCTCGTCGAAAGAAGACGGTGATTTGTTCATGGGTGTAGTTGTAGCAGTGGAGATAGAGAGAAGTGATAAGATACTGGTTAGGTTTCCAAGGGTGAGGTGACAAAATATGCTGATAGATTAAATCAGCATATTTAATGCTGGGATGTAAATAACAGAGAAAATCAAGGATGAGTCTGAGAATTTTTGCCCAAAAACTGGAAGAATGAAGTAGCCTTTCACTAAGATAGAAAAAAAAGGATCAGCCTTTAGGGAGATCCTTTTGGAATTGAATGGAGATCCAACAGTTAGAATTTGGGCTTAATAGGTTTGATGTGCCTATTTAACATCCAAGAGAAAATGTAAATTAGACAGTGAAGTATAGTGTAGAAAGTAAATAACAATAAAGTAGAACACATTATCAATTGATTATAGTTTACTTGAGAAGTTAAAAGTAAAAGCACAGTAAAGAATTCAGAAACACTGCAATGCAATTAAAATGTATAATGAAATTAAATATGTAAGTACTCGAAAAACTCTGTCTTCAAGATATCTTGAAAATACCCCCCAAAAATTAACACCTAATTTGTATTTATGAAAAGAGCTCCATGACTTGTAAGAGAAATTTGTATTACAAAAATGTAAAAATTAACCTCCCAAAATTATGAAGGTTAAAGATTTCTGCTTAAAAATAAAAATGAAAAATCCTATGCTGTGCATTGAAATTGTTAGTTCACCAGCTTTTCTAACTTCTTATTTTCTTAAAAAGAGCTTACTTAAATGAATATACTGCTTTGTAAGTTAATAGGGCATAAACCAAGTTAAATGACCATGTAGGAAATTGTTCCCCTGTTTTAACACATGCATAAGATTTTACCTGAAAATTTCCAGAACATCGGATAGTCAGCTCTACAAAATCCAACTGAGAGCAATTAAAGGAAAATATTTTTCTTTCTGACTTGAAAGAAACTAGTGTTAGAAACAGCCATGAAAGCCTATCCAAAGTAATACTGAGTAATATTTGTAGAAAGGGGATACCAATTTTTTCCTTAAGAGAAATATGGTAAAATAATTATGAGGATATCTGAGATGACTATGCTACTGAAAAGGAAGAGAAATTTAAGAAAGAAGTATCAAGTTGCTGGGCCTTCGGACAAATAATCAGTTGCAACAGAAAGGACCAAGGACATGGAAACATAATTTTTTTAAATGAAGGATTATATTTGGGGATAGGGTTAAAAATCTATTTAAATTGATTAAAAATGGGGGTTAACTGCCTTCCAATGACTCTCCAAGGAGACAACCACCATCCCCAACTACAAAGCTTTCTGAGAGATATATTTATATAGGCAAATACATACTTTTAAAAAATAGATAAGTAAAGCCTACTGCAGTGGCTCACACACACATAAAATAGGGGTTAACTTTAACATGTACAATAAATGCCATAAATAGCCCGTTAGAGTTATGAGCAAGCTTTGATCCTTTAGCAACAACTGAAATCAATACAGAGGGAAATGAACCATCTCTTTTTCTTGATATAGTCTCTTAAATAGTTCATTGCAATTGCCAATAGTGGTTTAACTGCAGACACTAATGTAAGTAACTGTCTGTAAGTGTAGTTCTCTTTCACACTTGTATATACATATGTTCCTTTTAGATCTATCTATAATTTACCTTCAGAAAGTCTTAGAAAGCAGGATAACAGTAACTGGAAACAAATCTGTATTTACGGACATAATGTGTGACTCATCCTCTGCTCAGAGAAGCAAATCCCAACATGTTATACATAATGATTCATTTTAGGGCTCCCTTTACATAAATATCACCATATACTACTGGAACATAAACATCTGCTGAATCAGATGAACATAAATCCAAAATTGTTTTAAATATACTAGTAAAATCTCTTTGTTTTATAATCTATAAATGTCCCATTAATTACTAAGAAGGAACAGACATATGTTTATGTATCTAGTGGATGAATATAATTAGAAAATTTTAAGACCTACAAAAATGCTCTTGGAAAAATCTTCAAAAGTTACAGTTATGAAAGAAATAAATGCCTGTATCCTCCCCATTGCATCTGTATTGGAAGCTAATCTAAGCAGAGTTGGGTACAATTTCAGTTGAAAACAGGAATATATATTGTTTCCTATGATTATTTTTTTACTTTACTTTGAGTTTAAGACATTTTTTATTTGCTCGTTTTTATTTTTAATTTATTAATTTTTAACTTTTGTTGGTACATAATAGGTGTATTATTTATGGGGCAGATATTTAGATACAAGTATACAATGCATAATAAGATTAGGGTAAATGGGGTATCTATTATCTCAAGCATTTATCCCTTTGTGTTACAAACAATCCAATTATACTGTTTGTTTGTTTGTTTGTTTGTTTACTTATTTATTTACTTATTTTGAGACAGAGTCTTTCTCTGTCACCAGGCTGGAGTTCAGTGGTGCGATATCTCGGCTCCTTGCAACCTTCACCTCCTGGGTTCAAGGATTCTCCTGCCTCAGCCTCCTGCGTAGCTGGGACTATAGGCATGTGCCACCGCACCTGGCTAGTTTTTGTATTTTTAGTAGAGATGGGGTTTCACCACGTTGGCACCATATTGGCCAGGATGTTATCAATCTTTTGACCTTGTGATCTGCCTACCTCAGCCTCCCAAAGTGCTGGGATTACAGGAGTGAGCCACCACACCAGCCTCTTTTAGTTATTTTTAAAGGTACAATAAGTTATTTTTGACTATAGTCTCCCTGCTGAGCTATCAAATACTAGATCTTGTTTATTCTACCTAACTATATATTTGCACCCATTCATTAACTATCCCCCACTTTTCCCCACTCCTGTCCCCACTATCCTTCCCAGTCCCTGGTAACCACCATTCAACTATCTCCATAAATGCAATTTTGTAAAATTTTAGCTACCACAGATAAATGAAAACATGCAAAGTTTGTCTTTCTATGCCTTGCTTATTTCACTTAAGATAATGACTTCTAATTATATCTATGTTGTTGAAAAACACAGGATCTCCTTTTTGAATAGTACTCAATTGTATATATGTATTAATTTTCTTTACCATTCTTTGACTGATGGACATGTGAGCTGCTTTTAAATGTTGTCTGTTGTAAATGGTGCTACAATAAACATGAGACTGAAGATATCTCTCAGATACACTGATTTCCTTTCTTTTGGGTGTATACCTCGCAGTGAGATTGATTAATCATATGGTAACTCTACTTTTAGGTTTTAGAGGAACCTCCAAACAGTTCTCAGTAGTGGAAATAATTTATACTCCCACCAGCAGTGATTGAGGGTTCCCTTTTCTCTGCATCCTTGCTGGCATTCATCATTGTCTGTCTTTTAGATAAAAGCCATTTTAACTGAGTGAGATGATATCTTACTGTACTTTTGATTTGTATCTCCGATGATCAATGATGTTGGGTACCTGCCTGCCACTTGTACATATTCTTTTGAGAAGTGTCTATTCAGGTTTTTGCCCATTTTAAAATCATATTATTAGATTTTTTTTCTGTAATTATTTGCATATTTGCTTACATATTTTTGTTAGTAAGCCCTTGTCAGATGGGTAGTGTGCAAATACTTTCTCCTAGTCTATAGGTTGTCTCTTCACTCTCTTTATTGTTTCCTTTGCTATGCAGAAGCTTTTCAACTCAAAGTGATTCCATTTGTCTATTTTTGCTTTGGTTGCCCATGCTTGTGGTATATTATTCAAGAAATTTTTGCAGAGTCCAATGACCTACAGAATTTACTCAATATTTTCTTTAAGTAGTTTCATAATTTGAGACATTATATTTTAATTTTAAATTCATTTTGATATAATTTTATATGGTGCAAGATAGGGGTCTAGTTTTATTCTTCTGCATATGAATAGCCAGTTTCCCCAGCATTTTTACTGTTTGTTGAAGAGACTGTCCTTTCTCCAATGTATGTTCTTGGCACCCTTGTTGAAAATGAGTTTACTGTAGGTGTATGGATTTGTTTCTGGGTTCTCAATTCTGTTCCTTTGGTCTATTTGTCTGTTTTTATGCCAGTAACATGCTGCTTTGGTTACTATAGCTCTATAGTATAATTTGAAGTCAGATAATGTGATTGCTCCAGTTTTGTTCTTTTTACTCAGAATAGCTCTAGCTGTTCTGGGCCTTTTGTGATTCAACACAAATTTTAGAATTATTTTTTCTCTTTCAGTGAAGAATGTCATTGGTACTTTTACAGGGACTGCATTGAATTTGTGGATTACTTTGGGTAGTATGAATATTTTTTAAAATATTCATTCTTCCAATGCACAAACATTGGGTATCTTTGCATTTTTCATGAACGCTTTGATTTCTTGCACTAATGTTTTATAGTTGTTATTATAGGGATCTTTCACTTCTTTGGTTAATTTGTAAGTATTTAATTTTATTTGTAGCTATTGCAAATGGGATCACTTTTTATTTCTTTTTCAGATTGTTCACTGGTGGCATATAGAAATGCTACTGGTTTGCACATGTTGATTTTGGATCCTGCAACTTTATTGAATTCGTTTTGTTTATCAGGTCTAACAGCTTTCTTGTGGCGTATTTAGGTTTTTCCAAATATAAAATTATATCATCTGCAAAGAAGGATAATTTTACTTCTTCCTTTTCAGTTTCTATGTCCTTTATATATTTCTTTTGTCTGATTGCTCTAACTAGAAGAACTATGTTTAATAACAGTGGTGAAAGCAAAAATCCCTGTTCTGTTCCAGATCTTAGAGGAAAGGCTTTCAGTTGGTCCCCATTCTGTATAATACTAGTTGTGAGTCTGTCATACATGTCTTTTGTTATGTTGAGGTATGTTCCTTCTATACCCAGATTTTGATGTTTTTTTTTTTTTAATCATGAAGGGGTGCTGAATTTTTTCAAATTTTTTTAGAATCAATTGAAATGATCATATGGTTTTAGTCCTTCACTCTGTTGGTATATCACATTGATTGAATTACATATATTAAACCATCATTGTATCCCAGGTATAAATCCCACTTGGTTATAATAAGTAATTTTTAGTGTATTGTTGAATTTACTTTGCTAGTATTTTGTGGAGGATTTTGCATCAATGTTCATCAGAACTCTTGCCTTGTAGTTTTCTTTCTTTTTTTTTTTATGTGTCTGGTTTTGGTATCAGACTAATACTGGTATTGTAGAGTTTGGAAATATTTATTCCTCCTCTATTTTGTTGAAGAGTTTGGGTAGGATTGGTACTAGTTTGTCTTCAAATGTTTGGTAAATACCAGGAGTAAAGCCATCGATCGGGTCCAGGACTTTTCTATGCTCAGAGAATTTTTCTTATGTCTTTGAGTTGATTAATTGTTATTGGTCTGTTCATGTTTTAGATTTCTTCATGTTCTATCTTGGTAAATTATATGTGTCTAGAAATGTGTCCATTTTTTTCTAGATAAACCAGTTTATTGGAATATAGCTGTCCATAGTAGATTCTAATAATCTTTTCAATTTCTGTGGTATTGGTTGGAATGTTTCTTTGTTATCTCAAATTTTATTTATTTGGGTCTTTCTTTTTTTTAGCAGTTAGTCTGGCTAAAGGTTTGCCAGGCTTTTTCATTTTTCAAATAATCAACTTTTCATTATGTCAATTGTTGTATTGTTTTCTTAATTTTAAATTCATTTATTTGTGCTCTGATCTTAATTATTTCTTTTCTTCTACTAATTTGGGGTTTGATTTGCTTTGGCTTTTCTAACTCTTTAAGATGCATCATTAGGTTGTGTATTTGTTTTGCTTCTTTTCAGACATAAGATTAGAGCTATGAACTTTTACTACTGCTTTTGCTGTATCACATAGGTTTTTGTATGTTGGGTTTCCATTATTATTTGTTTCAATAAATGTTTAAATTTCCTTTAAATTTCTTTATTAACCCACTGATCATTTAGGAGTGTACTGTTGTATTATTCCGTTTTCACACTGCTGACAAAGACATACTGCCACCGGGAAGAAAAAGAGGTTTAATTGGACTTACAGTTCCACATGTCTGCGGAGGCCTCAGGATCATGTTTGGAGGCAAATGACACTTCTTACACGTGGTGGCAAAAGAAAAATGAGAAAGGAGCAAAAGCAGAAACCCCTGATAAGCCTATTAGATCTGTGAGACTTATTTACTATCATGAGAAAAGCATGGAAAAGACCCATGGTTCAATTCCACACCCCTGGGTCCCTCCCACAATACATGGAAATTCTGGGAGATACAATTCAAGATGAGATTTGGATGGGGACACAGCCATACCACATCATCCCACCTCTGCTCCCTCCAAATCTCACGTCTTCACATTTCAAAACCAATCATACCTCCCCAACAGTCTCCCAAAGTCTTAACTCATTTCAGCATTAATCCAAAAGTCCACAGTCCAAAGTCTCATCTGAGACAAGGCAAGTCCCTTCCACCTATGAGCCTGTAAAATCAAAAACAAGCTAGTTACTTCCTAGATACAATGGGGGTACCTGCATTGGGTAAATACAGCCATCGCAAATGGAGAAATCAGCCAAAACAAAGGGGTTACAGGGCACATGCAAGTCCAAAATCCAGCAGGGCAGTCAAATTTTAAAGCTCCAAAATGATCTCCTTTGACTCCAGGTCTCATATCCAGGTCATGCTGATACAACCGGTGGGTTCTCATGGTCTTAGGCAGCTCTGCTCAGTGCCTTTGCAGGGTACAGCCTCCCTCCCAGCTGCTTTCATAGGCTGGTATTGAGTGTCTGTGGCTTTTACAGGCACACAGAGCAAGCTGTCAGTGGATCTACTATTCTGAGGTCTGAAAGACAGTTGTCTTCTCACAGGTCCACTAGGCAGTGCCTCAGTAGGGCTCTGTTTTGAAACAGAATTGAAATATTGTATCATTTCCCTTCCCCACTGCCCTAGTAGAGATTCTCCGTCAGAGAGCTGGCCCTGCAGCAAACTTTTGCTTGGGCATCCAGGTGTTTCCATACATCTTCTGAGATCTAGGCAGAGGTTCTCAAACCTCAATTCTTGACTTCTGTGTACCATAGGCTCAACAGCTTGTGGAAGCTGCCACAATTTGAGATTCCGCCCTCTGAAGCCACAGCCCAAGGTCTATGTTTGCCCCTTACAGCCATAGCTCAAGTGGCTGGGACACATGGCACCAAGTCCCTAGGCGGCACAGAGCATGAGGTTCCTAGGTGTGGTAGACAAAACCACTTTTTCCTCCTGGGTTCTAGGCCTGTGATGCTAGGGGCTGCCATGAAGGTCTCTGACATGCCTGGAGACATTTTTCCCATGGTCTTGGGGATTAACATTAAGCTCTGTGCTGCTTACGCAAATTTCTGCCACTGGCTTCGATTTCTCTCCAGAAAATGGATTTTTCTTTTCTTTTGCATAGTCAGGCTGCGAATTTTCTGAACTTTTATGCTCTCTACTTTCCTTATAAAACTGAATGCCTTTAAGCAGCATTCAAATTACCTTTTACATGCTTTGCTGCTTAGAAATGTATTCTGCAAAATACCCTAAATCATCTTTCTCAAGTTCAAAGTTTCACAGATCTCTAGGGCAGGGGCAAAATGCCTCCAGTCTCTTTGCTACAGCGTAACAAGAATCACCTTTGCTCCATTTTCCAATGAGTTCCTCATCTCCATCTGAGACCACCTCAGCCTGGACCTTACTGCTCATAATCACTATCAGCATTTTCGGCAAAGCCATTCAACAAGTCTCTAGGAAATTCCAAGCTTTCCCACATTTTCCTCTTCTGAGCCATCCAAACTGTTCGAATCTCTGCCTGCTACCCAGTTCCAAAGTCATTTCCATGCACAAGCACCCTTGTGGCGAATGCAACCAGGACTGTGCTGGGTCAGACCTGAAGCCAGTGCAGCAATTATTCTTGCCCCAGGCCTGCACTAACCACTGCTTGGCTGCTGCTTATGTTGCTCAAGGACCTAAAGCTCTCCAAACAGCAGTGGGGAAGCCACCCAGGACTGCATTCTTCCCTTCAGGGTAACAAGTTCCCCCAGGCTCTGGGCAGCTCCAGAGATGCCACCCAAGGGAAAAATCCATCAGAATCCTTAGAAATCTACATGGCTCCCCATCTACTGTGGCTGAGCTGGCACCCAGATCACAAGACTAAGCCCTTTTCACTCTTCCCTCTTTTTTCCCAAGCAAGGGGTATCTCTCTGTATCCACCACCAACATAGTTCCATGGAGAGTACTACCTGGCTACCACAATTTTCATTCAAGGTCCAAGGGCTCTTTAGTCAGCTTGTGGTGAGTGCTGCTGGGCCTGCTATTCTTCCTTCAGGGCAGTGGGCTTCCCTCTGATCCAGAGAAGGCTCAGCAATGGTGTTCAAAACCCAAGACCTAAGACCTGGGATCCCAAGAGGCCACTTGCTGCTCTACCCAACTGCGGCTGAGCTAATACCTGGGCCAGTAGACAAAGTCGCTTTTACTCTTCCCTCTCCTTTTCTCAGGTAGCAGGAACCCCTCCTCCTAGCTGTGAATGTGCTGAGTTACACCGGAAGCCAGAATGTCTCTGAATCTTATCCAAGGCCTAGGGTGAGTACTTCCTGAATACCACTGCTGATTATTCAGGGCCCAAGTGCTGTTTCATCAGCAGGTAATAAATTCCACCCAGACTGGTTTATTCCCTTCAAGTCAGTGGGTTCCCTCCTGGACTTCTAGACACACTAGTGTGTCTAGAAGCATTGTGCAGGAGTGAGGACCTGGAACTGGGCCCTAGGACTCTGCCTTCTGCTTGTTCGTACTGTGGCTGAGCTGTTGAGCAAGTTGCAAGACAAAGTCCTCTTTACTCTTCCCTCTTCTCTCTTCAAGTGGAGGGAAGGGATCTTCCCAGAGCTGTGAGCTACTCTGCTTGGAGCTGTGGTAAGGGTGGCACATGAAATCCCTTGGCCACCCAGGCTGTTGTCTCAGTTACATGCCCTCAAGTCCACTGGCTCTAAGCCTAGCACAGCGCCAGGACTTGTCCAGGGATTGCATTCCTTGTTCTTTAAACTGCCTTTTAGTTTATTTAAAACTCTGGAGCCCTTTAGCCATGGTGGCAAGGCTTCAGATCTCAGATTCCAATTACTGAGATGAGGGATTTCCCTCTGGCTATGGGTGGTCTAAATGCTTCGTTCATAGGCGCTGGCTGAGTTCTGCCCAGTGTTACTTTCCTGTGACAGGCAGCGCTGAGTTTCAACATAAAGTCCCACAGTCTCTGTGCTCTCCCTTTCCCAAGCATACAGATTTTTTTTCTCTATGTCATATGGCCATTGCTGGGGGATGGAGGGGTGACCTCCGTAAATCAAGACTCTTTTCTAACCTCTTTAGGGCCTCTTTCAGTGATACGAAGTTGAAACATTGTACTGTAAGTTTTCACCAGATTTTTGCATCTTATAAGAGTTTTTCTTTGTTTTTTGTTTGTTTGTTTGTTTTTGGCGTGTGGATAGTTGTTGATTTTGGTGTTCCTATAGGAAGGATGATCAGTGAAAGCTATTTGGTCATCTTGCTTCACCTCCCAAAAAACTGAGACATTTTTGCTAACTCATAGTACACACTGAGTTTGCCGTCTTAATCTCTGCTTTAACTGAGTAGCATCATTAAAATCACTCTAGATGAAAATAGTATTTGTAGGTGCACCAGGATAATCATTTTCATGTGTAAACATTTAGAAGCATTTATCCAATGTATTATTATCTGAAGATTATTGCATATAGAAGTGTGATGCATTAAACATCACTAGTTGGTAAATAATAACACCGTTGAATATTTCCAGGATGGCTGGATTTGAAGAGTTGGCTTCAAATTGAGGGAAATGCTTTTCTTTTCCAAATGACAATATGATAGTGGAAAACAAAAAGAAGAGTGAGTGGGGAGCAGAAGAGAAAACAGTAATCTGCTACCTCTATCACTGCCCACACTAAACCTTTCACTACGTCTAATGGCGAACTCAGCAAACTTTCCAGTACTTAAATAACTGATTCAGCCATTTGAAGTGGCTGTGAATTATTTCAAGAAAGGAATGATGATGTGTTAATCTGATCATGAGATATTATTATTCTTGCATTGATGTAAATAAAAAGCATATTAAAATAAACATCTCTGCTTCAATAACAGCGTGCAGCAAAAATAAAAAAACAAACAACATATTCAAAAAGGCTACCTTTTGAAATCACAGATGGCTTGTATACCGATAAAAAATCACTCTGAATGTATCATATCCTGTCATCCCACATGAACACCCATCTTCTCTTTTTCATTCTTTTCTATTGTTTACCTTACCTTGGTAGCCTCTATATCTTTTAATTTTAAAAATCAAAAGAAACAACCCATGGAGTTATTTTGTTTTGTAATCAGTAAGAGGAGAGCAAGAACTCTCCTGCTGTTTAAAGTAAAAGCAAAAGGAGCATGGAGAAAAGAATAGAGGCCCAATGTTTTACTGGGTGGTTTCAGTGGCCAGGAGCCTTGAACAAGGGTGGAGAAATGAATTAATATCTGGCAGAGAAAATTAAGTGGCCTGGGAGGAAAATTAATATATAGGAATATTAAGATTAGGTAAACCCTCCAGTTCTGAGAAACAATCAGTGTTGCTGAAGCTAAGCCCATCACTCTTGGCTCTGTATGAAAATCTGGCTGGAGGACTCAAGATGGCGCTGTGAGAACAACCCAGGATTGAAGCTCTCGGTGCATGTGTGGAGAAGATGAGTCAGGGCAGCATTTCCAGACGGATCTTTGTTGCTCACAGAACAGGGAAATTCCCAGGTATAAAAGAGATGCAGGACGCCAGGCAGAGGTTTTGGCTGGTGTAGCGGGCAGCCGGTGCGGCAGTGGCCCGCACCGTAGCACAGCGGTGCTACACAGTGCTCCACAAAAAGTGCACTGGTCCGGGTGCCCTGTTGAACTGGCAACCTGAGACTTGAGAGGGCTGAACTTGAGACTGAACGGGACTTGGACAGTGAGCCAGCCCAGTAGACTCCAGGGACACAGCGTTTGGGGTAGTGCAGTGCGACAAACAAAACGGCGATTCCAAACGCTCCTGGTGGAGAGGTTACCTGAGAGCGCAGCTACGTGGGGGAGGGGCGTCCGCTATTACTGAGGCAACCCGCCCTTACTGAGGTACACGCCCATTGCTGACGTAGTCTGCCTTTGCCGAGGCAACGTGCTACAATAGAGAGACTCTGACGCATGGCATAGCCCGTGGCAGCAGGGCGGAGACTGCAGCAGAAGGGCAGAGCCTGCAGCAACAGGGCGAACCTCACACCAGCAGGGCAGAGCCTCAGCAGTCAAATAGTGATTAGACTACCTCCTAGCTGGGCAGCACAGCACAACAGACACTCAAAAATAAAGACCCAACCCCCCAGACAGAGCATCTGAGAAAGAAAAAGGGTTTTCTTATGAATTCTGTTGCAGCAGAATTAAACATAGCAGCCTAACAGCCCTGAATGAACAACAGAGCTCACAGCTCAGCAATTGAGCTCCTATAAAGTACAGACTGTCTCCTCAAGCAGCTCCCTGACCCCTCTATATCCAGAAGACTGAAATTTGGCAGACATCATTCTGGGACAAAGATAGCAGAAAAAGAAACTGGTAGCATCCCTCACTGTTCTGCAGCTGTGATAGGTGCACCCCAGACAAGCAGGGCCTGAAGTGGACCTCAGCAGTCATACAGCAAAGGGGCTAGACTGGTAGAAGGAAAACCAAGTAACAGAAATACTTCATCATCAACAATCTGGGTGTCCATTCAGAGACCCAATCGAAAAGTCAGCAACTACATAGACGACAGGTGGATAAATCCACAAAGATGGGAAGAAACCAGCGCAAAAAGGAGGAAAACACCCAAAACCAGAACACCTCGCCTCCTAGAAAGGACCAAAACTTCTCACCAGCAAGGGAACAAAGCTGGACAGAGAATGACTGTGATGAAATGACAGAATTAGCTTCAGAAGGTGGATAATGAGAAACTTTTGTGAGCTAAAAGAACATGTTTTAAATCAATGCAAAGAAATTAAGAACCTTGAAAAAAGATATGAAAAAAGATTAGAGGAAATGATAACAAGAATGGACAACTTAGAAAGGAATATGAATGAATTAAAGAAGCTGAAAAACACAATACAAGAACTTAGCAAAGCATGCACAAGTTTCAATAGCCGAATTGACCAAGCAGAAGAAAGAATATCAGAAGTCGAAGATCAACTCAATGAAATAAAACGAGAAACCAAGATCAGAGAAAAAAGCACAAAAAGGAATGAACAAAGCCTCCAAGAAATGTGGGACTATGTGAAGAGACATAACCTACGTTTGATAGGTGTACCAGAATGGGACGAAGAGAATGAATTTAAGCTGGAAAATACTCTTCAGGACATTATCCAGGAAAATTTTCCCCACCTAGCAAGACAGGCCAACACTCAAATGCAGGAAATACAGAGAACACCACAAAGATATTCTGAAAGAATAGCAACCCCAAGGCACATAATAGTCAGATTCAACAAGGTTGAAATGAAGGAGACAATACTAAGGGCAAACAGAGAGAAAGATTGGGTCACCCACAAAGGAAAGCCCATCAGACTCACAGCAGATCTCTCGGCAGAAACTCTACAAGCCAGAAGAGAGTGGGGGCCAATATTCAACATCCTTAAAGAAAAGAACTTTCAACCCAGAATTTCATATCCAGCCAAACTGAGCTTCAGAAGTGAAGGAAAAATAAAATCCTTTGCAAACAAGCAAGTACTCAGAGATTTTGTCACCACCAGGCTGCTTTACAAGAGCTCCTGAAAGAGGCACTACACATAGAAAGGAACAACCAGTACCAGCCATTCCAAAATCACACTAAATACTAAAGAGCATCAACACAATGAAGAATCTACAGCAACTAACCGGCAAAACAGCCAGGTAGCATCAAAATGGCAGCATCAAATTCACACATAACAATATTAACCCTAAATGTAAATGGACTAAGCACACCAATCAAAAGACACAGATGGGAAAATTGGATAAAATTCCAAAACCCATCGGTGTGCTGTATCCAGGAAACCCATCTCACATGTAAAGATACACAAAGGCTCAAAATAAAGGGATGGAGGAAGATTTACCAAGCAAATGGAGAGCAAAACAAAGCAGGAGTTGCAATTCTCATCTCTGATAAAATAGACTTTAAAGCAACAAAGATCAAAAGAGACAAAGAAGGCCATTACATAATGGTAAAAGGATCGATACAACAAGAAGAGCTAACAATCCTAAACATATATGGACCCAATACGGGAGCACCCAGATACATAAGGCAAGGTCTTAATGACTTACAAAGAGACTTAGACTCCCACACAATAATAGTGGGAGATTTTAACACTCCACTGTCACTATTAGACAGATCAACCAGACAGAAAATCAACAAGGATATCCAGGGCTTGAACTCAGACCTGGAACAAGCAAACCTGATAGACATTTACAGAACTCTCCACCCCAAATCCACAGAATATACATTCTTCTCAGCACCACATCACACCTACTCTAAAATTGACCACATAATTGGAAGTAAAGCACTCCTCAGCAAATGCAAAACAACTGAAGTCATAACAAACAGCCTCTCAGACCATAGTGCAATCAAGTTAGAACTCAGAATTCAGAAACTAACTCAGAACCGCACAGCTTCATGGAAACTGAAAAACTGGCTCTTGAGTGTTGACTGGATAAACAATGAAATGAAGGCAGAAATAAAGAAGTTCTTCGAAACCAATGAGAACGAAGACACAACATGCCAGAATCTCTGGGACACATTTAAAGCAGTCTCTAGAGGAAAATATATAGCAATAAGTGCCCATATGAGAAGAATGGAGAGATCCAAAACTGACACCCTATCATCAAAATTGAAAGAGCTATAGGAGCAAGATCAAAAAAACTCAAAACCCAGCAGAAGGCAAGAAATAACTAAGATCAGAGCTGAACTGAAGGAGATTGAGACACGAAAACCCCTTCAAAAAAATCAATAAATCCAAGAGCTGGTTTTTTGAAAAGATCAACAAAATAGACAGACCACTAGCCAGATTGATTAAAAAGAAAAGAGAGAACAACCAAATAGATGCAATAAAAAATGATAAAGGGAAATCACGACAGATTCCACAGAAATTCAAACCATCATCAGAGAATATTACAAACAACTCTATGAACATTAACTAGTAAACCTGGAAGAAATAGATGAATTCCTGGACTCCTATGTCCTCCCAAGCCTAAACCAGGAGGAAGCTGAAACTATGAATAGACCAATAACAAGATCAGAAGTCGAGGGAGCAATTAAGAGCCTACCACACAAAAAAAGCCCAGATCAAGACGGGTTCACAGCCGAATTCTACCAGACACACAAAGAGGAGCTGGTACCATTCCTTCTGAAACTATTCCAAATAATCCAAAAAGAGGGAATCCTTCCCAAATCATTTTATGAGACCAAAATCATCCTGATACCAAAACCCGGCAGAGACCCAACAAGAAAAGAAACTTCAGGCCAATATCCATGATGAACATAGATGCAAAAATCTTCAATAAAATATTGGCAAGCCGATTGCAACAGCAAATCAAAAAACTTATTCATCATGATCAAGTAGGATTAATCCCAGGGATGCAAGGCTGGTTCAACATACGCAAGTCTATAAACGTAACTCACCACATAAACAGAACCAAAACCAAAAACCACATGACTATCTCAATTGACGCAGAGAAGGCATTTGACAAAATTCAACAGCCCTTTATGCTAAAAACCCTCAATAAACTCAGTATCGATGGAACGTATCTCAAAGTAATAAAAGCTATTTATGACAAACCAACAGCCAACATCATACTGAATGGGCAAAAACTAGAAGCATTCCCTTTGAAATCCGGCACTAGACAAGGATGCCCTCTTTCACCACTCCTATTCAGTAT
Source organism: Callithrix jacchus (assembly GCF_049354715.1). Lineage (NCBI taxonomy): Eukaryota > Metazoa > Chordata > Mammalia > Primates > Cebidae > Callithrix > Callithrix jacchus. The sequence continues at coordinate 82,860,794 of NC_133504.1, read as the reverse complement.
AGTACTGGAAGTTCTAGCCAGAGCAATCAGGCAAGAAAAAGAAATAAAGGGTATTCAAATAGGAAAGGTGGAAGCCAAATTGTCTCTATTTGCAGATGGCATGATAGTACACCTAGAAGACCCCATCGCCTCAGCCCAAAAACTCCTGAAACTGATAAGCAACTTCAGCAAAGTCTCAGGATATAAAATCAATGTGCAAAAATCACAAGCATTCGTCTACACCAATAACAGACTTAAAGAAAGCCAAATCAAGAACGAACTGCCATTCACAATTGCTACAAAGAGAATAAAATACCTAGGAATACAACTCACAAGGAATGTAAGGGACCTCTTCAAGGAAAACTACAAACCACTGCTCAATGAAATAAGAGAGGACACAAACAGATGCAGAAACATTCCATGTTCATGGTTAGAAAGAATTAATATCGTGAAAATGGCTCTACTGCCCAAAGTAATTTACAGAATCAATGCTATCCCCATCAAGCTACCATTGACTTTCTTCACAGAACTGGAAAAAACCACCATGAACTTCATATGGAACCAAAAGAGAGCCTGCATAGCCAAGCCACACAGCGGGGGGCATCACACTACCGGATTTCAAACTATACTACAAGGCTACAGTAATCAAAACAGCATGGTACTGGTACCAAAACAGAGATATAGACCAATGGAACAAAACAGAGGCATTGGAGGCATCACAACATATCTACAACCATACAATCTTTGATAAACCTGACAAAAACAAGCAATGGGGAAAGGATTCCCTGTTTAACAAATGGTGTTGGGAAAACTGGCTAGCCATGTGCAGAAAGCAGAAACTGGACCCCTTCCTGACACCTTACACTACATTAACTCCAGATGGACTAAAGACTTAAACATAAGACCTGGCACCCATAAAAACCCTAGAAGGAAATCTAGGCAAAACCATCCAGGACATAGGAGTAGGCAAGGACTTCATGAACAAAACACCAAAAGCATTGGCAACAAAAGCCAAAATAGACAAATGGGACCTAAAGAAACTCCACAGCTTCTGCACAGCAAAAGAAACAGTCACTAGAGTGAATCGGCCACCAACACAATGGGAAAAAATTTTTGCAGTTTACCCATCTGACAAAGGGCTGATATCCATAATTTACAAAGAACTCAAACAGATTTATAGGAAAAAAACAAACAAGCCCATTCAAAAATGGGCAAAGGATATGAACAGACACTTTATGAAAGAGGACATATATGAGGCCAACAATCATATGAAAAAATGCTCATCGTCACTGGTCATCAGGGAGATGCAAATCAAAACCACATTGAGATATCATCTCACGCCAGTTAGAATGGTGATCATTAAAAAATCTGGAGACAACAGATGCTAGAGAGGATGTGGAGAAAAAGGAACACTTCTACACTGTTGGTGGGAGTGTAAATTAGTTCAACCATTGTGGAAGACAGTGTGGCGATTCCTCAAGACCTTAGAAATAGAAATTCCATTTGACCCAGCAATCCCATTACTGGGTATATATTCAAAGGACTATAAATCGTTCTACTATAAGGACACATGCACACGAATGTTCATTGCAGCACTGTTTACAATAGCAAAGACCTGGAATCAACCCAAATACCCATTGATGATAGACTGGATTGGGAAAATGTGGCACATATACACCATGGAATATTATGCAGCAATCAGAAATGATGAGTTCGTGTCGTTTGTAGGGACATGGATGAATCTGGAGAACATCATTCTCAGCAAACTGACACAAGAACAGAAAATGAAACACCGCATATTCTCACTCATAGGCGGGTGATGAAAAATGAGAACACATGGACACAGAAAGGGGAGTACTAAACACTGGGGTCTATTGGGGGGAAAAGGGGAGGGCCAGTGGGAGGGGGAGGTGGGGAGGGATAGCCTGGGGAGAAATGCCAAATGTGGGTGAAGGGGAGAAAGGAAGCAAAACACACTGCCATGTGTGTACCTATGCAACTGTCTTGCATGTTTTGCACATGTACCCCTAAACCTAAAATGCAATAATAAAAAAAGAAAATCTGAACTTGTTCTCTATTGATTGTCAAATGATTTACAGAACAAACCCTTAAGTCCCATCTTTGTCTTCTCTATTGCTCCCACTTCCCATCCACAAGCTGAGCTCAAGCACAAGTGTTTTCCCTTTCCTCTCCATTTTTTATTAATAGTGCAGATTTTGAGGGGTATATTCCACATACTTTACAGAAGAGTAACAAAAACAAAAGAAGCAACAGCAATGCCTCCCCAGTGAGCTATTGCTTCATAACTATGTATAATACCTTTTTGGAAAAACATAGTAATGCTGATTTCTCTAGAATGCATTTTTGTCAGCTTTGTCATCTGCATGGAGGAAAAAACTGAGAGGTAAGCTGGTTTTAGAGCAACTTCTATTTCTTGAATAGAGTATTCACTTCTTCCAGATTTCTGAAGGAAATCGTAATTTTTATTGTGCTTGTATAGAGTGTTCTTATTCCTCTACAGTTGAATATAATAACTCAAATATTAAATGGAACACATGATCCAAAGTGAACCTTTCAAGGTCCCTTGTCACAAACAAAAGTAAATGATGCATTAAACCCACACTATATGTAAAGATTGACAGAGGCAGGTACTGTCCCAGGTGCTTTAAATGGATGCTCTCATTTAGTCCTGGTAATGGCTACTGGAAGGGCACAACTTTACTTTAATTTTAAAGGTGGGGAGACGAAAACCAAAGAGTCTAAGGAATTTGTCAAAAGTTAACCACCGGCAAGTAGTGGGATTGAGATTTGAATAAAGACATTATTTCAAAACTGTTGCTTTGAAACCACTACATTAAATTATTTTCAGTAAAGTGGTTGGCAAGATTTTGAATGTCAAGGAATTTTATAAAATTCTACAAAATAAATCATTCAGAAGGAAGAATGTTATCTGCTTAGTTTGAATCTCCAGCTTTTACTTTAAAAAGGATGCTTTTCATTCATTTTGGTCATTCAGAGTCTAAAACTACCCTCCAACTATAATAATAATGAAGGTTTACTTACAATTCAGTATTGACCATATATTATCTTTGGATTTTGAAAAATTGTCAGTTTTAGTCTGCCTTAAGTCATCTTCATTCCAGACTGAAGACTTACTTACTTTATCTTAACTTCTCTATGCGATTTCTGTGATGATTTAAAGTTTACACAATTTACTTACAAAATAAATTCTCAAATTACAAACTGATTTTGTTCCAAAAGATTTATCTCTAGGTCAGTTAGAAATTTGGAACATAATCATTACTATAAGCAAAGTAGCAAATGAGAATTTGAGTCCCAGACCAGTCATAAAATCCTTAAAAATTATTAATGAGAGCTGAACTACAGTACTTGTATTATTAACATGAGTTCCAAATAATCAGAGCAGATCACCAATTGTTTTTAAAAAGTTAGAGAAAGATTTAATTAAATGCAAATATTTAATAGAAGTTCTTTATTTATAATAAGAAACAACACATAATAAACAACTTATAAGAATATTTAAGATTCTCATATTATGAAACTGTTCGGTGCGATTGACTGAGTCAATACATGTAGACAGCTGCATCCAATATATTACCCCTGAGGGAGAGTGATAAGAGAGGAGCATTTGCAATCATGTGAATAGAGGAGTAAACTTGGTGAGAAGGTCACCCATAGTGGCCAGTGTAGTAGGCATACTTAATTCCACAGGTCCCTTATATACACCAGTGGTCTTCAAAATGTGGTATGCACTTCCCTGCAAGTGTGTAATACAATCCACTGCAGAAAAGAGGAAATTTTAATATAAGATAGAAAAGAATTAAGCCTGCTTGATATTTAATACCCAGTGGAACCTGAAATCCTCATTTTGTCCAAATGGTTTTCTGCCATGTATTGTATTTGAGGTATTGTGGGAACAGTGGGAGCTACCAGTGGAGTTCTTTTAAAAACATAAATTATTTTTATTAAAATATACTCAGAGGGCACAAGTCATTCGTGATTAGTATGAAGTGAACACACCCAGGTCAATAAAAGAAATCTCACCAGCAACTCTGCAGCCCCTTCAGGCGCCTTCCCACTGCTGGGTCTCTCCTCTCCCAATAAAGGTAAACACTCTTCTGACTTCTGTCACCACAGGTCAGTTTTGCCTGTTTTTAAACTGATATATGTAAATAGAATCGTACAGTCCAAACCCATTGGTATCTAATTCCTTTTCTTCAGCATTATACTTGTGAGACTTCTTTCAAGTCAATGTATTTTCTTCATTTTAATGACAATATATTATTGTCATTATTTATTTGAAAATATGTCACAATTTATTTATTTATTTAAGACCACTGGAAATGTATAATGTTTCCAGTTTGGAGGTTTTAGAAATAATGCTGTTCTCAACATTTTTTATACATGTCTTTGATGAATATATGTATATATTTCTGCTGAGTATATATTTTGGGTGGGATTACTAGGTTCTGGGTAACACACGTGTTCTGTTTTCCAAAATGATTATTCCAATTTATGTTCCTACCAGCAGTATGTGAATGTTCCAGTTGATTCATATACTCACCAAAATTTATTAATTTTTTTTGTTTTAGCCATTTTGATGAATATGCTATAATATATATTGGTGGTTTTAATTTGCGTTTTCCAATGAGGTTGATTATCTTTTCATATATATATTGGCCATTTGGAAATCCTTTTCTGTGAAGCATTTTTAAAATCTTTTGCTCATTTATAAATGGATTATCTATTTTTTTATGATTTGTAATCATTCTGTATATTTTCTGGATATAAGTCCTTTGTCTTTTTTCAAATAAATGTATTAGAAATACCTTCTTCTACTCAATGGCTTATCTTTTTGATTTCCTTGTTGGTATCTTTTGATAACAAGATGTTCTTAATATTAATAACAACTTTTTCTTTTATGATTAGTGATTGTTTTACATGCTCTGCTTAACAAATTTGTGTCTACCCTCATGATGGTGAAGATATTCTCCCTTGATATTGTCTAAAAGCCTTCTGGTTTTCATTTCACATTTATATCTACCTGGGACTTGATTTTTTTGTATAATCAAGCTTTGCTTTTTCTATAAGACTGCCTAGGAAACCCAGCACCATTTATATTCCCTTTTTGTGTGTCCTTTTTTTGTGTATTTGCCTCTATCATTTTTAAATACATTACACTTCACATGTGCCCAATTAAAAAGACTTACGGATTCATTTTCTTAAAGAGTAGATTATAATATTTCACAATAAAATATAGATGATCAAGAAAACCTTTGGTATTTATAAAAGTTTACAAGTCGTTTCATGGCAAAATTCTTAAAGATGAATCAAAAAAGTATTTTACAAAAAAAGTGTTTCAATGTGCTTATTATTTCCGTGATGACCACTGGCTGGCAGTGGTGTCCTCTAAGAAAGTATTTTTCATAAGATAACCAACCTTAATTTTACTCTTCAAAATAATGTTGTATTTCAATCAAAACTAAGTAAGTAAATATGCTTTTCAAACAAAATCGCAGGGATAGTAAATGGATATGCATTTAAGGAAATACTTCACATGTTATATTATTTTCCTGCTGAAATATGTCACAAAAATTCTTTAAAAAATTTTAAAAATGTAGAATAGCTGGTAACATAATTTTCTTTGTTTATAAAACTTATAAACAAAGAATTTTAGTAATTTTTCCATTTCCATAAGTTATTGGGGAACAGGAGGTACTTCGTTACATGAGAACATTCTTTGGTGGTGATTTGTGAGATCTTGGTGCACCTATCACCCAAGCACTATACACTGAACCCAATTTGTAGTCTTTTATCTCTCACCCCCTTTCCACCCTTTCCCCATGAGTTCCCAAAGTCCACTGTGTGATTCTTATGCGTTTGTATCCTCATAGGTTAGCTCCCACTTATGAGTGAGAATATACAATGTTTACTTTTCCTTAGTTACCTCATTTAGAATAATAGTCTCCAGTTCCATCCAGGTTGCTGCAAAATCCATTAATTCCTTTTTATGGCTGAGTAGCATCCCACCATACAACAGTTTCTTTATCAGCTTGTTGATTGATGAGCATTTGAGTTGGTTCCACATTTTTGCAATTGCAAATAAATTTTGAACCACTTGTTGCAAATTAAAAAATATAACAACTGACTACTTTCATGAATAACCGATTAACATCAGAAATTACAAAATTGTTATAGGGTGGCTTTAAACAACACTCATGTATTAACTCATAGTTCTGTAAGTCAGAAGTTCAGCACAATGTGCATGGGTTCCCTGCTCAGAGCTTCAAAAAGTTGTTATAGGCCAGGCGCGGTGGCTCAAGCCTGTAATCCCAGCACTTTGGGAGGCCAAGGCGGGTGGATCATGAGGTCAAGAGATCGAGACCATCCTGGTCAACATGGTGAAACCCCATCTCTACTAAAGATACAAAAAATTAGCTGGGCATGGTGGCACGTGCCTGTAATCCCAGCTACTCAGGAGGCTGAGGCAGGAGAATTGCCTGAACCCAGGAGGCGGAGGTTGCGGTGAGCCGAGATCGCGCCATTGCACTCCAGCCTGGGTAACAAGAGCGAAACTCTGTCTCAAAAAAAAAAAAAAAGCTGTTATCAAGATGTTAAGTGGACTGAGTTATTATCTGGATGCTCTGGGGGAAATCAGCTTCCAAGTTCATTCTGTTGGTAGTGACTATAGGACTGAGGTCCCCATTTCTTTGTTGGATGTCAACGAGGGATTGCACTCAGGTCCAGACTTAGCCTGCATTCCTTTCACATGGTCTCATCCATCTTGAAGCCAGCAATGGGGCAATTCCTCGTGCTTTGAGTCTCTGACTTCCTCTTCAACCAGCCAGAAAAACTCCTGTGCTTCTTAAAGTGCTGATGTGATTAAATCATTCCCTTAAAATAATTTTCTTTCTTTAAGATCAACTGATTTTGAATCTTTTTACATTTGTAGAATTTCTTTACAGCAACGCATAAACTAGTGTAGCCAGGAGTGTGCAGTACACCAAGGACTAGGAATCTTGGGGGACCAACTTGGAATCCTACCTACCACAGGGCAAAAGTTACCTCAAAAATCTTGATTATTATAGAATAGTGACTTTCTGTATGTAAGACAAGAAATAAATTTGATAGGGTAAATACAAAGTCACTTATAAATTATGAATATTCCTTTTATATCTTCCACATACTTCTGCTCCATCAATAGAATATCAAAAGGTGGGCAATTTAGTTGTCTTTGATTTTTGTGCCCATGTTCAATATTACAAAAATAATTTTATACATATGTTTAATTTTATAATTATGAAGATATATTTGTCTAGAGAAGGGTATTTAACTTAATACTTTGCTTTTCTAATTTATAACTTTTACATGTGTAAATTATGGTATAAGGGAAATCCTAGGAATTTGCCTGCTCTTCTCCCAGTAAATAAGTCATGCCTTTTTTTAAGGCTAAGTGATTGAGGTGCTTAAACGTGAGACATTTATGGAGCAAGATAATTTGTTCCCTGCTATCCTTTGATTCCCTTAGTTTACTTAAAGTGTCTTCAAGCCTGCTAAATAACAGATTTTGTCTACACAAAGTATTTATACAGCAACTCCTGGTGAGTTTCTTCTAAGTGATACCCCTGAACCTACCTATTCTGAACTACAGAATAAATAAAATGCTCCTGCTGAAAAAAAGCTTTTCAACTAACTTCTCACTTTTTATATTCAACAATTCCATTGCTGCACAGTAAGATACGGTCAAGGTCTTTGTACAGAATTATCTAACTGAAGTAATTTTTTACTAGTTTATTGTACTGCCCCATTTTCCTTTTAAGATTTCCTATTATTATTTTTCCCGATTAAGTTTTACTTAGCAACGTCTCCAGCATTGTCATGAAGTGATGTGAGCATGTTAAACAGTCTGAGAGAGAGAGAGAGAGAAATGTGAGGCAGCTTCCTTAAGCTGTCTCTTTTTTCCTCCCCCGTTACCTATCAGCAGCAGCAGTAATTGTGAATTGCTGGGATGGGTTTCTTGTATGTTCTTTACCACATAGAAGTAACTCATCCATACAAACCATAATAACCATATATTCAATGTTAAATGCACAGTATTTAAGGTAGGTACAGCATGACATTTATCAATGATAGTCCTATGTTCTCTATTGGAGAAATTACGGTTATGGTATTTTGGTTGATTAAATTTCCAAAAATGATGAAGGAAACATGATCTATTACAGATTCATTTATGGCAGCAGAGGACTGGGTTAGGAAATCAAGGATGCATGGTCACCAGAAAATCCAATAGATTGGCCACTGCCTCTGATACATGCCTATAACTCCATTTAGTGACTATCACATAGCACTATTTTCAAATCTTGTCAGAAATCTTAAATTTCTAATTGCTGATTAGTTGCATACAAGGTCCAAGGCACAACTAATCCACAGTTAAACCTCCAGTATATTTCTCTTTTTCAACCACTCTAGAATTCTGCAAGGTGTTGGTGGTATTTTGCTTACTGTGAGACTTCAGAAACCTCAACTTCCCTGTGGCTGGAATAGGTTGGCACTCAAACTAGAATGTTTATGTCCAGTGTCCATTACATTAATAATGTTGCCTGAGATCAGTTAGTAGGTTTCTTGTCTTCAAATACCCAGCGTGTGTCTTAGATAACTGTATTAAGATTTTCTATTTAATTAAATTACATTTCTGCCCAAATGAAGGCAATTCATAATCTTGATTACATTTTTTTTTTTTTTTTGAGACAGAGTTTCGCTCTTGTTACCCAGGCTGGAGTGCAATGGCTCGATCTCGGCTCACCGCAACCTCCGCCTTCTGGGTTTAGGCAATTCTCCTGCCTCAGCCTCCCGAGTAGCTGGGATTACAGGCATGCGCCACTGTGCCCAGCTAATTTTTTTTGTATTTTTAGTAGAGACGGGGTTTCATCATGTTGACCAGGATGGTCTGGATCTCTTGACCTCGTGATCCACCCGCCTCGGCCTCCCAAAGTGCTGGGATTACAGGCATGAGCCACCGCGCCCGGCCATCTTGATTACATTTTTAAAGTATAATTACCTGGAAAAAAGAAAAGAAATAATAATAACAGAGATCTTATGTTTGTCCTGATGGCCAGATGCTGAGAAGCTGGAAGGTATTTAAAGTTAATATCCATTGGTAATTCACCAAGCAGGCCTGAACTTAGTGCAAGAAACTATTTTGAGGCTTCTGTGAGCAAATGTAGGGCTGTGTTTTCCTGTCCCCTGACAAGGGAGGGGTACACACTCTTGTTTAATTATGTGTTAGTTCCTAAATTGTAAGTTATTCCATAAAAGTCTGTAACACCAAGAAATAATATTCGAGCACATGGAGAGAATAAGCAACTGGATTTCCTTTTCTCACAGGTATGGTTATAACTTAGGTACACGTGGGAAATGAATTAAGATTGAATGCACTGTATTTTAAATCGGAGAAACATAATGAAAACAAAACCTATGCAGTTGTGTCATTAAACTATCTTCCATTTTGGCTAGAAAAGGAAACCAAACTATTTCCCTCCAAAATATTGAAGATGGTTATGTTAAAGAGACTGAAAACAAAGGGCAACGCTCTGCCTCAGCACTCTCTGCCTGATGACAGGACATCAGTCCTTCCTTACTGGAAACAGCACTTGCTTATCAGCCCAGAGAAGGCACCAGCAGATTCCAGAGGAACCTGGGAATGGATTTTACTATCTCCCCACATTTTCCGCCATTTAAAAGACTGAAACTTCTCTCTCTTTTTTCTCATCACTGCATTGGCTTTATGGCTCTTTGTTAAAATACCGTTAAATTTAACCAAGGCCCCTGAGCCACTGCCTTGAGAGGAAATGCTTTTGAACTGAGGCCTCTCCTGTATGATGGAACAGCACACATTAATTACCTATGCTTAGTTTTCTTTTGTTAATAATGACTTTCGTCTTCAGAAACATGTCTGAACTAAGAACCTTAAAAGGAAAGGAAAAGCAAGTACGTTTCCTCCCCTATACTAGCTAAATATTGGGATATGCCATTACCAAATGTTACAATAATGGTTACATTTCAATGTGTACCTTAGCAATATAGAGGAAAAAGAAGAGCACGGGAAAATTATAGGTTTTGTTGTTGTTGTTGTTGTTTGTTTTTTATGGATTCTTCCTCTGTTGCCCAGCCTGAAGTGTAGTGGTGCAATCTCAGCTCACTGCAACCCCCGCCTCCTGGGTTTAAGTGATTCTTCTGCCTCAGCCTCCCCAGTATCTGGGACTATGGTGTGCACCACCACTTTTGACTAATTTTTGTATTTTTAGTAGAGATGAGGTTTCACCTTGTTGGACAGGCTGTTCTCAAACTTCTGACCTCAAGGGATCCACCAGCCTCGACCTCCCAAAGTGCTGGGATTACAGGTGTGAGCCACCGTGCCCATCCAGAAAATCATACCATTCATCAACAAAATTCAATAAAATTTTCTGAGATGATGAAAATGTTTTTATATCTACACTGTTCATTGTCCAATATGTAAGCCACTAGCCATGTATAACTAGTCAGCACTTGATTTGTGGCTAACTTGATTGAGAAATAAATTTGCAATAAACAAATTTATATTTTTAAAATAGTTTTTTATTGTGTGTATTTAAGGTATACAACATGATGTTATGGAATACATATAGATAGTAAAAGTTACTGTAGTGAAGCAAATTACCATGCCCTTACCTCACAGTGACCCCTTTTTTTGTGTATGTGGCAAGAGCAGCTAAAATCTCCTCATTTTACATGAGTCCCATACACAGTACAATTGTATTACCTATAGTCTTCATACTGTACATTAGATGGCCACATATGGCTACTGTGTTTAGACAGCAGAACTAGAGACACAGAAACAGCAACACCCTATTTTGAAATTGAGTTCAGAAAGATACATACTCAAAAATGCCAAAACTTTGCGGTTGATTAATTTCAAACTCTTACCCTATTTTCCCAGTAGAGAACTAAGTCTTGTGTTGCAACTTCAAAATTGTCATCCAATTTTTTCTAGTTAATGACTAATAGTACCCTAGCTGTACTTCCCTAATGGATTTTAAAAGCTCCCAGAGACAAGTATGATCTTAAAATGTACCCTTAATGTACTGTGGCCCACCTTAGACATTTAAATATTTATTACTACAATTTTCTTGGGAAGAACATGCTGTATATCTTTCATAGGTAAGGATAACTTAGACCAGCAAATATCTAAATGTGAATATTTTAAAAATAGGAAAATGGTTTGCAGCATAGGCTGCACATTCTCTCGCTCTGAAGGCCTTGTGTGTATAGTCATGTGTGTATAGTTAATCACAGTGTGAATCTCAGACAGCAGATACCTTTCAGAGAACCACAAATCTTTGTATTTTATGTAGCTTTGGCAAAACTAGGTGGCTATATTGGTGCATAAAGTGACCACTAAAAAATTAAGAGCTTTATAGAAACCTTGGACTCCTGAAATGATCTGAACAACTCAGAAAATCACTATAATTAATAAAATAAATAGTAGATAACATCTATTTATTTTAATTTGAATTGTAACTCATCACCTCTCCTACTAAAGTTCAAAAATATATATATGTTTTAGGTTAAAAAACATATATATGTTTTATACTTTTGCTCAGTTAAACCAAGTGGCAGATACTTGTCTGCATTGCCTCTTCTCTCTGCAGCTCTCGGTGCTGCCTGGAGCTGCCCCTTGGTCTGTGATTACCCCCAGATTCCCAATGCCACTGTTGTCTCATTATTGTGTTGCAACTGTCATAGAAGGAAAGCCTCACTTCTCTTCCATAATTTCCTATGTCACTACCCAAAAACAAAGGGTTATGTAGTCATTGAAGTTTTTGTGATAACTAGAGAAATTCCAAGCTGAAATAGACTGTGGGAGAGGATCAGGAAACAAGACTAAATGCTAATTTTCACGAAAAAGAGGAAACATTTCTGAAAAATCCTGCATGGACTACTTCGAGTTGCTAACCTGTTTTCATCTGGAATACAATAATCTGGATTGTATTCCAGATTATTGATGTTATGGAATACATGTAGGTAGTAAATCCATATGTATTCCATAACATCATGTTGTATACCCTAAATACACACAATAATCTGGAATACAATCCTGAGAATCGCTTGGGTGAGGTCAAGGCTGCAATGAGCCATGATCGTGCCACTGCACTCCAGCCTGGGTGACAGAGCAAGACCCTGTCTCAAAACAACAAAACACATAAAAGGAACTGAGCTGTTAATTTTACTGGAGAGTGTTGAGGAAGATATTGCATTGAAAAGAGTGTGAGATCTGAGTCTTGAAGATGAGTTGAATTTTGAAAGAAGAGTAACAATAAGGGGTTTTCTAGTTCTACATATTATATGTAGTATATATAACATATGTATATATTCTTGTTGCATATGTCTATGCAAAGGAATGAAAATAGCATGGTCATGGAACAATGAGAAATTTAGTAGTTTGAAAATTCAGCAGGTTTATGAAGAACATTTGTGGAGAATAGACTGAAAAGGTAGACTTAGGGGTCAGATTATGGAATTAGTCTGAATGCCATTTTACTTTTGGGCTTTATTTTACAGGTCATGGAAAAATGCTGACATTTTTTAAGTGTGAGAACAAGATTTGTGGGTGACAAGCAGTTTGTATTTTAGCAGATCAGCCAATGCCTGGTTGGATGAGGATGGGGGAGGGAGAGAGGATAATTTAAAAGAAGACAGCCTGAGCTGAGTGCTCTATTAATAAGGAGGAGAGGGTTTCGGAGAAATAATCAGTACAACTTGTTGAAATACTTGACATAAGAGAAAAATGAATCATAGATAACTGTAGGACCTGACAGATTAGATAGCTTGGGTATATGGTGATGTCATTTAGTGAGATAAAAAATTAGCAAGAGGAACACATTAACAAGAGTTCTTAAGTAGTGTTCAGATGTAGTTATCTAGTAGAAGGTGACTTTTTAAAATGTAACTGTTCTGGGTGCTGAAAAATCTATGGTGTGGCTCTATGACTGGATTTCCAAAGTATAATAGAGACATAGGTTTCAGAGTAAAGACATAAATAGTAAATTAATTTTTATAAGGTAATATCAAGGGATTATCTGGAAACAGAATAACACTTTTTCCTGGACAGTAATTTTTAAAATTTTCACCCTCAAATCATGCCTTCTATATTGGTGGTTCTCAAAGCATGGTCCTTATTCCAGCAGCAATTTGGAATTTGTTAGAAATGTAGCATATTATACTCCAACCATTACCTACTACATCAGAAACTGGACACTGGGGGCCCAAATCTGTGTTTCACAAGCTCATCAAATGATTCTGATTCATACTTGGTAACACATTGGAATCACCTGGGGACCTATAAAATATAGTTATGCCTGGACTCACCTCCAGTAATTCTGATATAGCCAAGTGTAGAGCCTAGGCATCAGGACTGGGCATTTCAAAAGTTTCCCGAGGTAATTCTAATGTACAAGTAGGGCTAGAACCACTACATTAAAGATTAACAACAAAAACAACAAAATCAAGAGGTCTATTACTCAAACGTTAAAGTGAAAAACCAATGGAACATTGCTGTTTTTTCAAATAAGTTTTGTTTTTAATTGGCATGGAATAATTGTACATATTTGTGGGGTACATTGTGATGTTTATATATATGTGTGTGCGAATATATGAACATATATATACATTGTATTCAGGTAGTAAATGTATCTGTCACCTCAAACTCTTGTCATTTCTTTGTTGTGAGAGCACTCAAAGTCTTCTCTTTTAGCCATTTTAAAGTGTATAACACTTTTTTATTATTGTCACTGTATTGTGCAATAGAACACCAGAACTTATTCCTTTTATCTAACAGTAATTTTGTTCCCATTAACAAATTTCTTTCCATACCCTCACCCTGCACTCTCCCCAGTCTCTGGTAACCACTATTTTGCTCTCTATAGATTTCACATATGAATGAGATCATGCAGTATTTGTCCTTCTGTGTTTGCCTTATTTCACTTAACATAATGTCTTCCAGGTTCACCCATGTTTTTGCAAAGGACAGAATTTTGTTCTTTTTAAAGCTCAGTAGTATCCCATCGTGTGCCACATTTATTTAATCCATTCATCTATTGATAAACACTTAGGTTGATTCCATATTTTTGGATTGTAAACAGTGGTACAATAAACATAAAAATGCAGATATTTCTTTGACATACTAATTCATTTCCTTTGGGCATACACCCAGTAGTAAAATTGTCAGATTATACGGTAGTTCCATTTTAAATCTTTTGAGGAACATTTATACTATTATCTATAATGGCTGTACTACTTTACAACAGTAATTGTACTCTATCAACAGTGTGTAGGTGTTCCCCTTTCACCACACCCTCACCAGCATTTGTTATTTTCTTGTCTTTTCTTCTAATAGCTATTCTAACTGGGTTAAAGTGATAGCTCATTGTGGTTTTGATTTGTATTTTTCTGATAATCAAAAATGTTGATCATTTTTATATATGCTGACCATTTGTATGATTTCTTCTGAGAAATGTCTATTTGGATCTCTTGCTCATTTTTTAAATCAGATTATTTGGTTTTTCACTATTGAGTTGTTTGACTTCCTAATATATTCTGGATATTAACTCTTGTCAGTTTCATAGTTCGCAAATATTTTCTCCCATTCTTTTTGTTGTTTCTTCACTCTTGATTATTTCCTTCGCTGTGTAGAAGCTTTTTATTTTGATATAATTCCATTTGTCTATTTTTGTATTTGTGGCTCATTATTTTGAGGTCTTATTAAACACTTTTACCCAAAGCAGTGTCATTAAGTGTTTTCTTTGAATAGTTTTACAGTTTTGAGTCTTATATCTAAGTCTTTAATCAATTTCAAGTTGATTTTTGTGGTGAGAGATAGATGTCTCATTTCATTCTTCTAGATATGGATATCCAGTTTTCCCAGCATCATTTATTGAGAAGACCGTCCTTTCAGCCAATGTGTGCTTTTGTACCTATGTTGAAAATAAGTTTGCTGTAAAGGCGCAAATTAGTAGTGTTTCTATGCCAATAGCAGGCTATCTAAAAAAAAAGTCAAGACAGCAATGCAAATGGCAATAGCTACAAAATGAGAAGTGGCTAGGAATAAATTTTACCAAGAAGGTAAAAGAGCCCCACAATGAAAATTATAAAATGATGAGATAAATTGAAGAGAACATCAATAAACAGAAAGATAAATTTCATGTTCATGTATTAGAATAATTATTATTGTTAAAATATTCACATTACCAAAAGTAATGTACAGATTCAGTGCAATCCCCATTAAAATACTAATGACATTTTTCACAGAAATTGAAGAAAAAAAAAAAATATATATATATATATATAAAATAGCAAAGACCTGAAATAGCCAAATCAAACTTGAGGAAAAAAACAAAAGCAAAGCTGGAGGCAGCAGACTACTGACTTTAAAATATGATTATTAAAATATTAAATTATTATTATTTTATATGTTAATATTAATTTAAAAAATTATTATTAAAATATTATTGTTACTGCAAAGCAATAATAAAGCAGTATGGTATTGGTATGAAAACAGAGACCAACAGAGCAGGAAAATAGAGGACTCAGAAATAATTCCATCCTATTTTTATTAAGATAAAAATACAGATTCTGATACGTAATGTCAGAGGCATGTCTTAAGAGTCTGCATTTCTAGTCAGCAACTGTTGATCATAGACCACATTTTAAGGAGCAAAGCTCTAGAGCACCATGGTCAGGCATGTATGTCATGTCTTCCATAGATGTGAAGAAACGGATTAGCTGGAGGAATGACTTCTGGGATGTTAATTAGCTGCTCAAAAGAAAAGATCAAAGGTGAGAGTAGGAGCAAAACAAACTTGCAAACATACCCAACTTTTAGGAAAGTTCTTGAATTAGAATTGTCTCCCAAAAAAGTGCTTTAAAAAATTCATCCTTTAAGATAGATACTAGACTAAACTTATCTGAAGTGTTCAAAGTTAAATTTTTGCATATAGGTTCCAAGGGAATCTGGGTTGTTTTATATCTGATTACTTTTTACTGAAGAGCCCATGAGTCCAAGGTTGGAATGTGTACTACAAAGTTCATGCATTGGAAACTTAATCCCCAATGCAACAGTGTTGAGTGAGGTATGGGACCTTAAAGAGGTGATTAGGTAATGAGGACTCTGGATTCATGAATAGATTAATACAATTATCAAGGGAGTGGGTTGGTTATATTAGGAGTGGGTTCCTGATTTTAAAAAATGAATTCATAAAAAATGAGTTCAGCACCATTCCTCTCTCTCTCTCTCTCATATATATCACACACACACACACACACACACACCTACACCTTCTTGCTCTTCTGCATTCTACCTTGAGATGATTTGACATCATGAGATGATGAAGGCCCTAGCCAGATGAAGGCCCCTTGACCTTGAACTTTCCAGCCTTTAGAACTATAAACAATAAATATATTTTATGTATAAATTATCCAGCCTCAAGTATTCTGTTATAACAGCATAAAATGGAGTAAGACACCAATGTGACTTTGTCAGCCCTATTAGCATTATTCAGGAAGAAATAACCCACATGGGTTCATGTTAATCTACTCATTGGTCGATGAGAAAGTATTTTCTATTTGTGTCTCTTTACTTATTAAAGAAAGGCAACCTATACATTCAGAACTTTAAAACTTTTTTGAGAGAACGTATCCCCCCAAAAGATTTTCTTGTTTTTTTAAATCCTTTTTTTTCCATTTTCAAAGAAATGTCCCTTTGCGGTTTTAATGAAGAGTCAGTTTAAAATGTGGTAGTCAAAGGAAACCAATTTAGCTGCTTCCTTCGACCAATGACAGCAGTCTAATCATTGCTTGCTTAATTGGCTCTGCAGTTTTCTAATTAGCATAGGATTGGTCAGAGCCTGATGTGACAAGCTTACCCTTTGGCTTTTAAATTCTAGCTTTTTCTTTATTAATCAAAAGAAAAATAATTACACATTTTCAAATCATTAAAGAATAACTTTTTATCAAACCTTTAGGCTTCTGAAGTTAGAAGACATCTCCCTTGTAAATTACATTCTAGACTTGTTAACTTTTAAGTGAGTTAACTAATCTTGGGTGGAAAATAAGTGAGGGATTAATTAATAGAAGTTGATAAATATTAAAGAATATGGTTCAGAATGGAGTTAGGTACCACACATTCCTACTGAGTTAACCTAAAACATAAAGCCATCTTTCATTTCCCCAAGGAAAAGTCCCAGAAGAACATTTTTTTCACTAACTTTACCATATTAACATTTAATTGTGTGTATATAATTGTAAATACTATTTAAAAGATAAACTGAAACACAATATAGTTTTTAAAAATTTGTGGCAACTGACAGTGATTCATGAACTGGGCAGCTCCAAACAGAAGTGATTTAAGAGCTCCACCAAGGAAATGCAACAGGGAAGCTTTTACATACTATCATCGAGGTAAAAGAAAATAAGACATTTGATTGATTACAGTTATACAGTTGCCTTATTTAGTTTCTTAGAAAGTTGCTAATTATAGTATGCTCATTGGCTGCCTCTGATTGGTTGAAATTAAGTTCTGTTTTTCATTAATATAGGCGTTTACAAAAAATAGCTCAAGTTGTTTCAGTTATGTTTGCATATTGAACAAGGTTGAGGTAACTTATAAGACCTAACTGGATTTGTCTGCTCAGGGATGTTTTTTTCAGGCATGATCTCCATTTTAATTAGCAATATCAACTTTTAATATTTACTTTATCAAGTTAACTACTTATAATCATATGTTATTATGTAATTACTCTACTACTATAAAAATATAATTTTTCATGTTTCTTGAACTATTTTATTTAAGCTTTCTATATGTATTTTCTAAAGTAGTCTTCATAATTAACAGTGTTGCCTACTGAAGCTAATGGCTTTGTCCAGAGCACATTACTTTCTTATCGGGCCACACTTTTTTGAGATGAAGCAGTTTTTGGATCTGTATACAATGTTTTCATTGGAAAATTTATCCTAAGTTCCTAAGTGTATACATTCACAAAACAGTAGTGTATTTGTTTTTATATTTTCCTATGAACATATGTCCACAATCTCCTCAACCCAACCACTTGCTGCTTTGCTTTTTAAGTAAATTTTAAAAAGCTTATCTATAACCCAGCACTTGCATTTGGAAAGTCATGTTCATGACAGAAATAAATAAATCTGTATGATAGTTTTAGGGTTTTTTTTTTGTCTTTCCCACCAATTCAGTCAATATCAGTCAATCACTCACTTGATACTAGTATTAACATATTTTTAAGCTAATGTGTCTTCACTGAACACCAACAATTTGGTTTGTTTAGCAAAAATTGAATAAACTGAGAGGATCAGCAATAAGTAAGACTTTGTAAGAACTTAAAACATAAAGTAACGACCCCTCTGTTATCTGAGAAAACAACAACAAACAAACAAAAAACAACTTTGCCTTAATTGAACATGACCAGCAATCTTAGAATTTGGTTCAGGGAAATTTTAGCATTGTTCTGAAGTAGTGCATTCTAATTTTAATCAGTGCTGAATTCTGTATTCAGTTCTACTTATGTCAAAAACTGATTATGATTAAGAAGAACTATTATAACATGGAACCCAGGAAATTCTCTGAACATGTTCACAATATATATATATATTCTCTCTCTTTCTCTCTCTCTCTGTATATATATATATATATATATATATAGTTGTTATATATATTATATATAGAGAGGTGATTAGGTAATGATTTTAAGCACTTTTTTGGGAGACAATTTTAATCCAAAATTATAGCAATTAGTTCAGTGTAGGATTTAAAGGAATGTAAGAGTCACAGATGAGCTCAAAGTTTGAAACTGAGAACTTGTCCAAGTTCTAGAAGTAGAAGAGTTTGCTTGCTGAATATTTGCTTTTATCAAAGTTAGTTTTATCAGATTTGAAATAAAGTTTGAAATATATATATAGATCTAATATAGAGAGAGAATAGATATATCTATGCATATGTGTTTGTGTGTGTGTGTGTGTATATATATGTATAAACAGAGAGAAGGAGGGAAGGGAAATGGAACACACGATAATGAATAGACTACCATTTATAGACAGAGAGAGATATATATAGAGAGGATATATATATGAGTATATATATGTATATGTATGAGTGTGTGTGTGCATATATACATATATATATTTACACTCTGTTTTATTACAACAAAGTCCCTGAAGAATATGCTCCTTTTCTCTTGAAATAAGGTATTCTTTTTATCAGAAGAAATAAATTTACAGTTATGGTATCTGAAGGCAAAATTCATTCAAAAGGGAGCATTTGATCTTAGGAATTTTCCATTGCCACTGATTCCTAATTTAGTAACTGCTAAATTTGACCATACTTTAAACTATTGTGTTTACCTGTATATTAACTGGCTTTTGCCATGACAACAAACCCAAAATTTCTGTGGCTCCGTCAATACACACTTTTTACTGTGAATATAACTTGAGGGCTACACACCCCACTGGATTTAACCCAGCTCCATAAGTTCTCTCACTTCTGGAATTTTTCTGAAGGAGTCATCATCTGAGACATGATATTCCCATGGCAGAGGACAGCCGTTCAGTTAGTACAGAGCCAACCCAGACAAGGAAATTAAAGCTTCTATTTGAACAGGTGTATGTTACATCCACTCACACTCCATTGGTCAAATCAAATGACATGGCAAAGCCAACACCAACATCACTGGGGCAGAGGTAATTTCCTTCCTGTGAGAAAGCATGGCAAAGGTAAGGAGTAATTGTGAGGGGAAAATTTAACCTATTACCTTGTTAATTGATCACTTCTCTGGGTGTACTATAATTTGTTGAATTTGTTTAAACATCATTAGAGCTAAAATTAATGTAAGTACATGTGAAGACACATATTTCTTTTGACTACCTACAAGGACCCTGAACTTCACTGAAGATCACATGTAAAAGTTGAAAGCAGATATTAAATATGTTTCCTGATGTACTTGAAATTTCTTATAATGCAATTTATAATTCTTTCCTTCATGCTTTTTAACTTCTCAGAATTATTGTTATGGGTAAAGCTTAGTTTGGAGTTTTTCCTTCCTATACTATTTCTGTCCACGCAGCATCCAAGTCTGGTTCTTCAGCTCTCCTGGAGATTCTAGGAGATATTTAATTTCCTTTATTATTTCTGCTAAACTAGCTAGACTAAACTCTTTTCTATATATATTCTGTGGAATGGATATGTAGCTTCAAGGAAGTTAATGTGTAAGAAGGTACCTAGCATATGGTATGCACTAAAAAAGTTACATCGTTTTTCAGATTCTGTGATTTCTCTCTGAAAATGTTGATATATTGGTTTCCTTTAAGAAATACATTATTTATTTTTTTGGTATGATCCCCTCAAGTTCTTAAGAAGTCTTTACCCTATTTTTTTCTCATTGTCTCGCAACATGGGGGTGGTGGTAGTGAGAAGAAAAGCAAATTTTCTACCACTCTCTGAAAATGTCTCTAAGCCAATTGTTATCTCAGATAATCTAAGCTAACTCCAACTTAAAATATGGTGCTTCATTTTTCCCTTAAGTATACTTTTATGTATAACATACATGTTTCCTGTTTTGTTCCATAAACATGAATCCTTAAATATATTAAAATATCCTTAGATATAACTACTTTATTTGAATATGAGGGGAATCTAACTCTGAAATCGGTCACCCTGTTATTGTCTGGATTGAGTTGGCATTTGGTCTGCCTGGTTGACACTGTGTGTGTCTTCCCTGATGCTGCATGTTGAAGAAGGCCATGAACCCAGACACTGAAGAGCTGTGCAGCCGGGGTACAGAAGTAACCGTCCTCCCTGCCAGAGCCTCCAGGGTATGTGGGTTTTGTGAGGGAGGGAAGGAAAATGAAGAAAATGACAGTGAATGGACTACCACGTTAGAGATGTACAGAGTCTTCAATCCCCAGAGACTCTCTTTAAAATATACATAACATTTATTTTTACAATTAAAAACTCATTTTATCTAAAATATTCTGTATTTTTAAATATTTTTAATTGGAAAAGGAAGATTGATCATTATTACAACTCCTAAGGAAAAGAAACACCGTTAGCATTTGGGATTTATGTATTCTATTTATGGGCATTAATTTTCTTTCAAAATGATTTTGTACTATACATTTAATGTTTTTTCCACTTTTCTTTATACTCATTTGCTTACTGACCTGCAAGCACCCCTCATGAAGGAGCTAATTAACACCAGTCCATTAAACACGTTGCAAATGTGCTTTCTCAGCTGGGGTTTTCTTTAACTTGCTTAAGGACATTTAACAAGCATCTTTTCTTGCTATTTTTTATATTTTTTAACCAAATAATGAAATACTGAAAATAGATTTTAAGGAAAATGTATCTAGCAGTGGTAGGCAGGCTTGTTTAAACAGAGAATGCTTAGTTAGAAAATTATTTCAATAATCAAAAAATGAAATAAGGGTTTATAATCAGAAACCAGAGAAGAAAACAAAGCACAATGATAGTGTCAGCTGCCTTTGAAGGGAAAATTATAGCAATTGGTTCAATGTGGGATTTAAAGAGTTGCAAGAGTCACAGATGAGCCCAAAGTTTGAAACTGAGAAACACGTGTAAGTGCTAGAAGTGTAGAGTTGGGGAGGGATTACATGGGGAGAAATGCCAGATATAGGTGATGGGGATGGAGGCAGCAAACCACATTGCTATGGATGTACCTGTGCAACAATCCTGCATGTTCTGCACATGTACCCCAGAACATAAGGTGCAGTAACATATATATTAAAATAATAATAATAATACATTTTAAAAGGAAGTATTTGCATGCTGAACATTTGCTTTTGTCAATGTTTGTTTTATCTGATTTGAAATAAATTAAGTTTTATGTGACAATAACCTATATATCTGAATAGTGAAGGGTTCTTAGATACGTTTTCTTCCTACCACATCTTTGATAATCATTTTGAAATAATGAAACTTACGTTTTGTTCTTTCATTATTTAACCATTATTTGTGTTTTTAGCTAGTGGCCACTAGGTAAAGAGCATTTTCACAGCCTTTCCTCTAATTTCCTTCTAAGATTATGTTATTCTTCCCGTCCTATGTTGGTCCAGGGTCATAGGTGAGTGGTTGCAGTTATCTGCTGTGACATGAGATCTGGTATCCAATCTGCTTCTGCCCTTGCTCCGATGTTTCAGTCATTGCTCTCTGCCATATCTAAGCTCAACCTTAATACAGATACAAAATCATGAGCAATGGTAAATGGCTTAGCTGATCAGAGGTCTGAAAGTGCAATGTTGAAATATCAGGTTCAAGGAGGTGTGAGGTAAAGGCATTAAGTCACTCACTGTGGAGATATGTGGCTTCATATTCCATGTTAAAATACACTAGAGACCTTCTGCCATGGAAGAGGCACTGACCATTAAGATTAAGGTAAACCAAACTGACTGGCCAGCTGACATGAGCCAGCTTCTGCCATCAGCCACCTTTGTGATGGCACTAGAAACTCATGAAAGAAGCATCCATGATGGCCAAGATAGAGAATATGCAGGAGCCAACACCTAGGACCTATCAAACATTAAGGCCCATCACCATGAAATTCCAGGTAGTATTATGTCAGACCAAAGAACCCACTTTATAGCAAGGGAGGTGTACAACTGGTCCATGACACATAACCCACTGGTTGCATTACGCACTGTGCCATTCAGGAGCTGCTAATCAGGCAGCACAATGGAAGACCTACTGAATGCAAAGCTGAAGTGGTAGTTCAGAGGAGATGCTCACGCCATTCCTCTGGGATAGAGTGTCAGCTTAATTCAAAGGCCTTTACTTGTGATTCTGTGTCTCCAATAAGTATTATACATGAGTCTTAGAGCCAAAGTGTTTAAGCAAGATTAACTCCCTTTATCATCACTCTTTTTTTTTAATTTATTTATTTTACTTTAGATCCATACTATATCTGGCATTTCTCCCCATGTTATCCCTCCCCAACATTCCCTCCCTCCCCATCCCCCACTGTCTCTCCCCTACCCCCCCGCAACTGCCCCCAGTGTGTGATGTTCCTCTCCCTGAGTCCATGTGTTCTCTTTGTTCAACACCCCCCTATAAACAGGTATTTTTCAAAAGAAGACATATAGGAGGCCTTTATCATCACTCTTAATGTTTATTTAGTGATTCTGTGCTTCTTCTTGCAACTCTGAGTTATCTTACTGTAGAACATTTTGACTGGGACACACAAGAAAAGCTCTGCTGAGCTAAAAGTTAATGGTCACCTCTTGGATACTTTATACTCTTCTTGAAAGTGCATAGAAGGCAAGAAGTGGAGTTAGCATACTGGTAGGAATTGACTCTTTTCACCAAGAGAATGGTGACACAAAAGGACGAGGAGAAATATGTTTCATACTCAGCTAATCACTTGGACATCTAGTATCCCCTTGCCGAGTTTAGATGGTCAATGGACAAATTTAGTAACCATTTCTCGAGAAGGGCTGGATGACCTGAAGCTCAGAAATCTCAGGGATGGTGGTCCAGGTGACATAACAGGAATGAAAGATTTAGTCCCTCAGCTGCTGGGAGGGCTACCAGAAGAAGGCCTCCTTTTATTCAGCAGCAGCCTGTGACTCATCACAGGGGAGTATGAAGGCTCATATTCCTCACTCCAGTTCAGGACAATGCTACAGGACTATGTCAAATTGAGATCTTCCCATGAAGTTACCTGAAGCTAAGAATACATTCTAATAGATATCTTCTCTGAACCTCTGTTTCAGAGTCTGATTGTTGTGTAATCTAACCTTAAACAACATGAAGGGGTGCTAGCCCAGACACTGCTGGGAATGCTACGTACTGCTATGTATGATATAAATACTGTATTCCTCTTTTAAAATCTGAATGTTTCTTAATTCTAATGCATGTTGGGCTTTAAATTTTTAGATAAAGGACTAGAGACCTGAGGTTACCAAATGTAATCATTCTAATAGTTCACAAGGATTAGAGAATGAATTTATATTTGCCTGTGACCAACATTTCCATCTTTTGTGTGTCCTTTCTTCCTTGCAAAAATCAGTCTTTCTCTATTACTGCTTGACTCAGGAATTGTATCACAGGCCTTGTTCTACAGGAAGGCTCACTTTTCCACAAATAAATATCTAGAAGACCTGATAACTATTCTTCAAACCTTAATAGATTATATTTTTTCCAATATGTAAATGATTACTTACATACTTACTTACCGATATGTAAGCATTTCCCAGGAATATCCTCCTCAAATCAACCATATGAAATAAAAATAAGCAAATTGTCTTTCATTAACAGCCTGAGGTTATGTAAAGATTTCTCTTTGACATGTTAGAGGAATTGCTTGGTAAGGGTAGAGAGTAATCATTAAAACACTTCCAAATAATGATTTGAATTATAAATTTTATCTACATTTCTCAAAAAAAAAAAAAAAGCTTCCATAAAAATGTAACAGGTTTTAAGAGTTATCTGGCACTGTAGCTCCACCAAGTGGTCAAACTGACATGCACCATTAGACTTAGAGTTAAAATGCATTCACTCCCAAAGGCAGTTTAATTTCCAGACTAGAATTTCTATCAAGGCTGGATTTATAATTAAATGTCTTTTTGTTTCATAATACAACTTAAACTATTTTTAATTTGGAAATTCTACTGATTTTGTTTATGGGAAGAGATAAACTAGATTTTTGGGGGGCAGGTAGGTGTCTGGAAACTGAAGAAGTCATATTTTCCCACTATTAACATTTCGATTCTTTTAATATTTTTAAATTACCATCTGCTAATGAAAAGGGCTATTCCTGGGCCTCAGGTCTTCACTGACTTTTGGCCAGAGACGTCATCAGTTCCTTATCACATGGGCATCTCCATGGCATCTTGCTTCTCTCAGAGCAAGGATACAAGAGAGAAAGAAAAATAAGAGAGAAAGAGCAACGCAGAAGTCAGTCTTTTTGTAGCTCATCACAGAGGTGACTGCTCATCACTTTTGCGGCTTGTGCTATTCATTAGAAATGAGTTACTGGGTCTAGGCCACACTCCAGGGGAGAAGAACGTACAACAGCACGAGCACAAGGAGGAAGTCGGGGCCATCTGAAAAGCTGCCTACTACACGTTGCTTTCCTGAAATAAATATAACCTCTGAAAGTACTATCTCTTTATACAACTTCAAACAGATTAGAATTCATTCTCAAAAACTAGTAATTTCATTATCAATAATAGGGCTTACTATGCTCCAGATACTATTCTAAACATAATTCACATGTTTACTCAGTAATTATTAACTCTCTTATACTTGAAACGCTCCTATAAGCTAATTACTAATAATATTCCCATCTTACAGATGAGGGAACTGAGGCACAGAGAAGCTAAGTAATTGGTCATGATTTGAAAGTAGGTCATCTGGCTCCAAGGGGAGTAAAGGTTTAACATGGTTTCTATTTATCATACAACAGAAAACTGTAAATTGAAGATGAGAAATGCCATTGAAAATAGAAGTAAAAACAGAATTCGTTCAGTTTTCCATACTGTACTGAATACACTTTGTAATATAATTATGTTGATTCGACTTCTGCTTTGCCTACAGTAGCTTCAATTTAGGCCTGTACTATGGCCTAAGTAATTCTTAATAATAATTATTATTTAATAGTGACTATTTCACATTCAAAAGTGTCTTGATTTAGATGATAAGTTATGTAGTCACCAAGTATAAGGCTATCAAAGGGTCTCAATGTGTCTGGAGAATATCACACATACTGTTATTGGATAAAATGTACTCTTCCCACTACATGCCCAAGTGATCTTCATGTGGCCCTAAAGATTAATAATCTCTGTTGTAAATGGAGACATTAGGCAAAATTAAATTACTTCCCCAAATCACAGTTATTTGGTTTTAGGAATAGACTCATTATCATTCTTGGCTTTATATTTCATTTCTAAATCCCTTTATGATCAAATGTATAATATAGCATGGAAACACCTGTGTGAAAACTATATAAGAACAAGAATGGGAAAATAATATTGCAGTGTGGTTTGTCCTACTTAGAGGAAAACACAAATAATTTAGTTAACTCCCATACATATGTAGAGACAGAAACTTAAATATTAATTAAAAATATACTGTGTTATTTTAGAACGTGTTAGTCACTGTCATTTCAAAAATTCAATGTAAATGTGGCAATCTGGGTAATTTTGTCAGTAAAAAATATACCAACTAGATCATAGTCTAAAATTTTGGAGAAAAAAAATCCTATAGACTACATGTGTTTATTAAACTAAGCTGCTAAGCAGGTTAATGCATACAGCATCAATAAAACACATCGACTATTAAAACTGATAGTAATTAAACGTTAAGAATTATTGAAACAGCACAAAGTAAATGTGTAGAAAAGACCTAAAAAAGTGCAAATATCCGGATACTGTCACAGCATGGAGAAAAGGTGTGGTTTGATGTTTAGCCAGAAGAGGGCAGTATGTGACTGTCAGATGTTAGTATGCTATCACATAGTTTTTATTTGTTTCCCTTGTATAAGGGCATGCTATATATGTATATTAATCTAGAAGGAACAGATCTATGGAGATGGGAGGGAGTAGCTTACAGTCACGAATTATCCAAAAACTATACACTAAAATATTTTAATAAAAATAATTTTGTATATGAGTGTTTAAAGTATTCAGTGTTCATTCTACCTGAGAATTTAACACACTTACAATTTCATTGTACATATGGTCACTGTGTTTTTATTATAGCCAAGGGTGTATTATGGAGAAGGATCATCTATCGTTAAAACCTAAAGAACCCTAAAAGTCCCCTAGTGAATTTCTTCATTCTACAGAGGATATAACTGAAATTCAGAGATGTTATGTAACATGTCTGAGATGCCTGGGCTGTTATATCATCTGAGGTGCTTCTAGGTTGACTTCTCTTCTGATGCTCTGCAATTAGCCATTCTACATTCGCCATCTAGCTCACTTCATACCAGAGCATCACTCTGAGCACTGACATGTGGGGGGACTGACACATGTCAGAACTTCCGGCAGAACTGGCACCACCAAAAGAGGTAGCAACTCACTCCTAAATATTTAAATTAATATAATGAAATATAAGCATTTTCATTGTGACTATACTTAAGAATGCTGCACCATTCTTCCTGTTAGCCCAAGTAACGTAGGTCTCAGATAACAAAATGGTAGAATTATAAAACTGGAACATTAGCAATCAGTACGTCTAGCTCTCTTATTTACAAATGTTTTATAAATGAAGAATCTAAGGTCTTTGAAGGTTAAATGATTAGCTCAAAGACACAAATCTGGCAAGTGCCAGAAGTGATGGATCACTTAAGGCCTGTGAAACACAGAATTCTATCTACATGACCTTCTCCCCTGGCATTACTCCCATGATTATATTATCTTACCAGGAGAAAGGGATTTTGCAGATGCAATTGATGTCACTAATCAGTGGAGATTATCCAAGTGGGTTTAGTTTAAACACAAAAGCTCTCTGAAGGAGGATAACATCCTCCAGCTGTGAGCAGAAGAGGTCATCAGAGATTTTCAAAGGGTGAGAAGGATTCCATGTGAGGAATATTCTCCATTGCTGAAGGGTCCGTGTGGTAAGGGAAATGGACCACCTTTAGGGACTGAGAGCAGCCCTTAGCCAACGGCAAGAAAAGACCTATAGCTGCAAATAATGAAATTCTGTCTTCAACCTCAACAAATTAAGTAGATTATTTTCCAGAGAGTCAAGATCCTAGCCCCAGCTGGCATCATAATTGTATGCCTGTGAGACCCGAAGCAGGGAACCCAATTGAGTCCTCATAGAATTCTGACTTACAGAACTGTGAGATAATAAATGGATGCACTTTTAAGCTGCTAATTTTGAGTAATTTGGTCACAGCAGTACAAAAATAATACTAGGTCTAACTTGAAAACACAAAGCATTGGAGATTTTAAGATACAGAGACTTCAACATAAGAATTTTGTTCTATAGATGATGGAAGAGCAGAGAAGCTGAGTGAAAGGTGGCATGGCAACTCTGAGTAGCAGCTGCAGGAAGCTTCATCCACGTTCATGTCAGAGGGACCGTTGAGACCATGTGAAGTGAATTTTACCAGAGCCCAGGAGTTGAAGTCACACAGTAGAAGTTGGAATCACAAAACCCTGTCCAGCAGACACTGAAACCCCTGGGTGAGCTAGCAGCTGCCAGATACACAAGCTGAGATGCAGAGACTGGTGCGCCTCTCTTATTTACTTCTTTCCACCTTCCAATCTTCTACCAGTGCTTTCTCTCATCAACTAGCCCAGCTGAAATCCAGCTGATACAGCAGCCTGAGAAATGCAACCTGCTGAAGTCAGCATCCTGTCACACAGAGCAAATCAGGGAAAGGGCAAGGAATAGGTCATAAGGAAAATAGGACCAAGATGGGCAAAGATGGCTTCAGAATCAACAAGAAGACAAGAGTCAGACTTAGGCATTGCACTAGATAATTTATTTATATTATCTCAGTTCATAGTTGGTATTAGTAACTTCTTTTTTGATCTCTGTTTTATAGAATAGGAAATTAGGGCTTAGGGAGGTTAAGAAATTTGCCCCAAATTATAATGCCTTAAATAATAGACCTAATTTTAAAGGTAAGTTTACATAATAATTATAAGCTAACTTATGTGGGCTTACTACAAAGCTCTACAGATCATTACAAAGTGGAGCCATAGAAAATACCCAAAAAAGGCAAAATAAATTACATGCTGTCAGACTGAGGGTCAGGGTCCAGCCCAAGCTGAGGTCCAAGGGGAGTAGGTCAACAGGTAGCAGGCAGCTGAAAGAACACTCGGGGGCTATAGGCAGGTGAAATATGGCTTTACTGTGCTCTCTCTATCAGTCTTTCTCTTGGCTGCCCACTCTGGCTGCAGTGCCTCTCAGCAGCTGGCTCCATGGCTCCTGCTACCCACATGCCTGCAGCTGCAGCCCCTGATGTGTTCGCCATTTCTTTGTTCCCCACTGTCTGCCTGCAAGGTGGCCAGCTTTCTCTCTCTGTCCGCCTGCAAGGGAGCTGGCTTTCTTTGTCTGCCTGCGAGGCAACTGGCTCTCTTAAGCGCGCATGCACTCACAGCCTCAGTAGCTTTACTCTCTTTCCTGCCTCCTGCATGACGGAGGCGGCAGGGTAGTTACACTCCTTACAGACAACAGTGGCTCAGAGAGAAGCACTAGCTCACAGGAATGATTACATAATGAGTTGTGTGTTTGTACTCCAAACTCATGAGTCGTGCTGGGCTGGAAGTCTGCCTCAGCCTACTCTTGACTGTAGCAATCCAGTTTCCTTACACATGCCATTTTAAATATTTTACTTTCTTAAAGAATTTTCTTTACTGAAAATAAAATACATTTTAGACCATTATTTTCACACGTTCTACAGTTCAATTTCTTGGCCACCCACTAAGGTTAAGTTTATAATTTCTTCAGCCATAATGTAAGAAGTTTCCTATCATAAACACAGAATCAAATCTGCATGAAACCTCACAAGATTAATTTCTATACACATTTCTAAAGTTATTTTCTGTGGAGCTGGGTGTGGTGGTTTGCACATGTAATCCCAGATACTTGGGAGGCTGACTGAGTCTGTAGGATGTTTTCAACCCAAGATTTTGAGACCAGCCTGGGCAACATATAGAGACCCTATTGCAAATAACTAAATAAATAAGTTATTTTCTGAGATTTGCATTTTGAAAATCTATGTTGTAGTAATCTTAGTGTGTAAGAACTACTTGCTTTTTAAATGTTAATTTACAATGCAATAATAAAATATGCACTGATATAAACATGCTAAGAAAAATATATGTGCATATTAGAACAATGGCAAGTTGAGTATAGAAAACATTGACAAGGTTGCGGAAAATGTTAGAACTTCTATTTATATTTAATTTTTTCTTAAATGAGGAATAAATAGTATCTTCTGTTCTTGAACATATGGCTCAATGCTGGTACCTTCATCAGATCTGCAGTTCAGATTCTCCTAGGTTTGACATCCCTAATACATCCTAATACCCCTAACGCATCCAGAGCATCCTGGTCTAATGAAGGCATCATTCTTACTTTCTTTGGGTCTTTCGTAGGCTATTGCCAAGTATTAAAGCCTTTACCTTTCCAATTAAATGTATTTACAGATAATATAATATTATGCAAATTGTATTCACATTTACTGAATAATATCTAAGTGCTAAGCACTATTATAGGTGCTGGGAAAATACCAAAAACAAAATGGATAAAATCCCTAGTCTCAAGTAACTTATTTTCTAATATAGGCCACTAACATTTACCATGACAGACAAGATAAGAAAAAAATAAACTAAACATAAATACAAATGTTGTCTTCTTTAACTTAGGCACTATAATTCACCCTGCAGAAAAAGCCCTTAAGCAGAGTTGCAAAAGAAGAGCTATTTTCATTCACTTCTCCTTGGGCAAATTTTTCTCTCATTTGCTGCAATCCCCTCCCAAGAGATTCTTGTGTCCCTGATCTGAGAGGCTACCAAGGGCATTCATCACATACTTCCATTCTCCATCTCTTTCCTTGGCAGTGTCAAATGCTCGTTGTGATTCTTGATTCCTTCCTGGTTTTAAAATGTACCTCTCCTATTCTCCCAAGAGAATTCTAGATTAAGTCCCTAATTTAACAAATTGATTTGATCAGGATGTTGTAAAATAAAAATAAATTAATAATGAATTACTAAGGGGCATAGAATAACCATTGTATTAAATAAATGTATCTGAAATTGTTTATGTATATTAGAATATAATACTAAAATCTAGTTTACTTAATCATAATTTACAGCCTTTTCTATGAACAACAAATCTGTCCTGGAGTTTTCAAAGTAATCCATCTCCTGGAAATCAAAGACAGGAAATAGATTGAGTAAGCAAAAGTTAGTCGTCACTATTTGTGACAGACTTACCCAAGAAGAGTTGCTCTTGAATGGAGATCAAGGATGAACTTCCATTATTGCAATAGGCTATAGTCAATGTTAATACGAAACATTAACATCAAAAAAAGCTAGGGGAAAGTTAACGGCTTTTCATATTGCAACAGTGTGGGAAAGTCGTTTTAACATAAATCTGCATAGTGAAAGATAGAAATGACTAACATCCAAACCAAGTATATAAGCTATCAGGAAGAAGCAAAGTGATTTAAAGGATGAGGAGCTGTAGAAGAGCGCCTACCGTGGAAGTGATTGCTGATCGTTAGTGGGCCATGGGAGGTGCTCCAAGCATTTCAATCTGAAACTATATACATTTTGGATAGCCCTTAATAAAATAATTTTTAAAAAAACACTCCCATATTTCCATCCCTTTGCAGACACAAAAGTAAAGTAACAGTCTATTATTTCAGTTTCCCTGTCTAATTTGATTATATGATTATCTCTCCTTTCCTCAATAGGGGCAAAAATGCTATTAATAGAATAATGTGGGACAGGACAGTGAATGCTACTATCCAAAGTCTTTGAACATAGTTTATGTCTGTTTCTACTCAAAATATTCATTAGTTAAAAAAAAACAGATACTTTACTATACCATCTAAATTGTTAACAGGATGGTGCCAATAAGAAAAAAATGTACTTAGCACAAATTATAATTTAGAATGAAAATGCTTTCAAGGAAAGAATCGCACAGTATGCATAGTAATAATTTCACAGCTAAACCTATTTTGTGAGAATAACATTTGAGATAAATACTTTGACCAGAGTATCGGAATTACGTTATGCTGGAAGTTTACTTTGATAGTTTCCTTCCAAAGCCCCCTACATGAGATACCACCTGTGCACGGTGTTTTGGAAGTTCAAGTTGTTTGGTAAGGATTCTTAAAACATTCTTAAAGAAAGAAAAACTGCTTCTGGGCAAAACAAGAGTGATATCCCCAAGTAGGTCTAAGCAAATGAAGTTAGGAGCCTCCTCTTCTGCACTGGAAATATCCTGTCTATCAATCCATTCGAAGTCCTGCATTGTTTGTTATCCCAGACCCTAAAAGCTAAAGTAATGTTATGTTTCTGACAAGAGTCAGAAGTCTGGGGATGATCATTTTAAACCATGAAAGCTATATTAGTCAAATTATTGAGTTACAAAAATTGAGAAAGAAAACATAGATCCTAAAGGGTTTCCAGGACATTTCTCTTAACAAAGTATGTGAGTTGAAAGCTGGGAGTGTTTCCATTTTAGTGCATTATTGTTTAGTGGTTTTAGAGCAAGTATTTGAAAGAGTGGAATGTGCTGAAGATACCTGTGCCAAGTTCTTCATCATCTGTTTTGGTGGTGGGCTTAAAGATTTTCAGTTAAGTAATGGAGTTTAACAAAAGTATGCACAATGCAGAAGGGAACATGGAAATTTATCAAGAAAACCAGTGTAGTTCATAGCAATATTTGTGAAGAAGCATGAACTGCCAGGATCTGTAAAGCAAAGTCAGGGACAAAATGTCTTCTTAATGTTCTCACCAAATGCAATTAATTCCACTTGGGTGGAAGAGAAGCTGAGAACACAGAAAACATTTGAGGCCAAATAGGTTGACAGAAGAAGTGACTAGCACCAAGTTTGTGTATTAGTGAGTGAGTGCAGACAAACCAATGAGACTCCAGAAAATCATCAAAAGGAAGAACTCAGTTGAAATTCCAGGCAAAGATTGCACAGCTCTTCTTAATAATGTGTGCACACTTGTGTAATCTCTAAGGGCACATTTCCAGATAATAACTCATTTGTGTTGGGAAACATAATGAAGCTTAGAGAAATCTTTAAAAGGTGACAGGAGGATCTTGCCGATTACTGAGTTTACTGTCACATCTCACATCTCTGCGAGTTCATACTACCTGCACCCCACCCTCAAGTCTCCTTCTGTGTGAATTGTTTGAAGGTGCTGATTCAGATAAAGAAAGGACCTTGTCAATTTGTGTGGACATACCAAGACACTATAAATTTTTTGATGATTATCAGTCTGTGTCACCAATATCCCCCGAAAGACATATTATGGTTTAGCCTCTGTGGCTTGAATACAAAGATTTCTTCTTCTGCAGTTGTCCTACAGTCTGGTATCTCTCCTTTATTTCCTATACACCATTGCATTCAAGAGCCATCTCCACAGCATTTTAGAATCAATTCCTGAAGCTCTGTCTAAAATAACTCCTCATAATGAAAGATTTTGGTCTATCTGGCTCCTACCTTCATCCAACAGCCAAAATACCTACACCAAAACGTTTTATTTTCATTCATGCCACTATACATAGCCTGATTTTTCCTACTGTACTGTCAGTTAATAATTGCCTATGACCTGCAGCAAGACTGAACACAGCTTGCAGAACTACATGGCTTCCATCTGTCTGAGGTTAATTCTTTCCCGAGGAGGGAAGCTGATATCACTTTCAGCACTGAAGGATAAACGCCTGGGAAAGGGGCCATGGGCAGGCACAAACAGCATTCATTTTACCCCATAATCACTAGACAAGGTGATGGTTACATGCATAAAGTAAGACACTCCCCAATCTCCATTCTTCTGTATACTCTGAGTGTTGCAAAATTATTACTAAAAATGGAAGTTTTAAACCCTTGTACATTCTGAATTTCATGTCTCTGCTTGCTATATATTCTAAGGGTATATTAATACAAACTGCACCACATCCCTTAGCAATAATAGTAAGTGTCATATTGTAAGAGTTGTCATTTGCAATTATTTAGCCCAAAATTTTCTTTTTTATATCCTATTTAGTGCCAGGAAATTCCTACTTAACAGTTCTCTCTGGCTGGAAGAGTAGAAGCCATTTTATCTGATACTTAGGATAAAATAATTGATTGGTTATTTGACATTGTTATTTGAAGTAACAAAATAGAAATGATGTAGGATATTTCCCTGACCCCTTTGGAAGACTTGCAACAAGGGTGCTTCATTTACTCAGCTCACTGCTCTCAACTCCTTGCATGAGGGAGTGCGTGAATGAACAAGGCAGGAAGTGGAATGCGCGAGTGCTAGACCTGCAGGCCTCTTTGGCACCAGCAGGAGCAAACTCCCAGCAGGCCCAATAGCAACATTCAGCTAGAGGTACCTGCAAGCCCCAAAACACCAGAGGGTATGTTACAGTGCTCTTTTGGCTCTGCTGTCCATGAATGGCTTAAGTGTTAATAACTCAGTGAGCCTTTTGCCTCATTACATGGGGTGGCTGCCCTCCACCAGCAAAGGCAAAGGGCCAATGTGACACCCTTTTGTATTTGCACTTGTGGCTCCTGAGCTCTTGTCCAGCATTCAGAGAAAATGAGGTCACATTAAAAAGTTTAAGGATGGTAAATGTGGGGGATTTTATTGCTGATGTAAGTGGCTCTCATCAGGAAGGGGAGCTGAGAAGGGGACGTGGTAGGGGGTATGTAATCTTCTCCTGAAGTCCAGCTGTGCCTGGCTGAACACTTCTCTGAAGTTACGCAGTAAAGCTGTCCCTCTGAAGTCAAGCTGCTTCTCTCTGATGTCCAGCTGTAGTCCCCAGTGTCCAACTGCTTCTCCTCTCTGTTGATTGAGTCTAGGTCTTTATAGGCACAAGATGGAGTGAGGCAGGGCATGGGTGGTTTAGGAAAAGACAACATTCAAGCAAGAAAACAGGGATAAAAGTTCCCACTTTGGGCTGTGGTTTCAAGCTTTTCAGCAGGAGGTGGGGTTTTTGCCAGGAACCTGTCCTTTTATGAGCAGAATTTCTCTGCCCTCTGTCCCTATCAGAAAGAATGTAAAAAACTCTTAAACATGATGTTTTATTTTATTTTTGAATTGGGGTCTTTCTCTGTTACCCACCTGGAGTGTGGTGGCCCAATCATGGTTGACTGCAGCCTCGATCTCCTGGGCTTAAGCAAACCTTCCACCTCAGCTTCCTGAGTAGCTGGAACTACAGATGTGGAGTACCATGCTTGACTTTTTTTTTTTTTTTTTTTTTTTAAGAAATGGGGGTTCACTATGTTGTCCGGTTCTATCTCAAACTTCTGGCCCAAAGTAATTTTCCCTTTCCCACCTCAGCCTCCCTTGGCACTGGGATTGCAGATGTGAACCACTATACCTGGTCTCCTAAATATTTCATTTGTATTAACACATATAATGTACACTTAGACAATTCAGGGAGAAGTCATTTTCTGTGAGTGTGAGGTCTGTGTTAGTCTCTTTCATACTAAATGCATCCAGTTTTATTTTCCCAAAAGTGAAGTGAGAGAGGTTCTAATTTAGAAATTTATATACTGTATAAATTTTCCAATCTTTTAGAATTGCTTATTCACCTTAAATGAGCAGCAACATTTTTTTAGCAACTATTACCAAACATTTTCAAAGCATTCATAGAAACAACCCTCTTTCTTTACATACTCATTCGTTTATTTAACATGTAATTAAGTTGCATAATTACAGTGGCAATTACAGTAAAGTAATGGGTATTGGGACAAGTATGACCAGCTCTTAGTAAGCATATGATTCAACTGGTAAATGCAATAAAGCACAGCATAACAGCAATTAGCCCTCTAGCCAAAGCAGTTAACAAATCACTATACTTTATACTATCTTTTCATCTATAGTGGAAGTTACTTGAAGGTTAAGAGAGCAGCTGTTAATACTCTTGTTTTTACCATGTTGGAAAATAAAAGTAGTGTTCTGCCTTTCCCCAGCTAAGTCAAATTTTTATATCCACACATCCATGTACACTAACAGAGAAGTGTCCTGGGGTCTTTTTAACTTAACTTTGCTCTACAGTTATAATTTAAAACGTATTATTTATTTACTAATTTATTTATCTACTTTAGTGCTGGAAACTTTCCTTTTCATTCAAAATCTTATAAGCAGCTCAGCATGGTGGCTCACGCCTGTAATCCGAGCACTTTGGGAGGTGGAGGCAGGCAGATCACAAGGTCAGGAGTTAGAGATCAGTCTGGCCAACATAGTGAAACCCTGTCTCAACTAAAAATACAAAAACTTATCCTGGTGTGGTGGTATGCACCTGTAATCCCAACTACGTGGGAGACTTCATCTTAAAAAAAAAAATCTTGTAAGTAATCACAATATATAAAACGGAAAATTCTTTTTCATAAAAGAAAAAGGGTCCTCAAGTTTAATTTTTAATTCTCATTTGCCAAGTAAAGTGACCAATAAGGTGGGGTTAAAAGGAATTCACTTTGACTATTATAACTCTAAAGAATAGTCTTCTTTTTCCTTTTATTAAATTAGAGACAGGGTCTCACTATGTTGCCTATCCTGCTCTCAGACTCCCGAGATCAAGTGATCCTCCCACCTTGGGCTCCCCGTGTTCTGGGATTACAGGCATAAACCAGTATGTTCAGCCTAGTCTTCTTTTTCATTTCCTCAATTTACGTTATGTTGTTGTCTTTAGAAAACTATGCCTTTTATAGGTTTAGCTCTCTTATCCCAAACTTTTTTTTTTCTTTAATAAACGGTGGTGGTAAAAGCTGCATGGTTGCTAGAAATTTTGTTTGAGTAATTTCTCACTACCTTCACTTCTAACCTGAACACAAAAATAACCAGTGAGGAATGACCAATCATTTCCAGTGTGGACTTTATAGTACTGTCTACAGCAGCTTTCCTTCTAAATTAAGTGTTCCTCTTTTAACTTTGGCCTTGAAAACTCAATCTAAATATCATAAAACATAGTGGCTTCAAGGGCTGGAATCAATGCGTGTTAGATCTTCAGTGTCCTTTAGGTCTAAGACAGAGTATTTTATAGCTTTACACTCAGATGGCCACAATTCTGACTTTTGAGAAATTGAATTATTGCACGATGTAGTGAGTATATAATAGGAAAGGAATAGCTGTGAACTGCTGTTCAAGATTTGTTGGAGGAGACAGCATTTGAGAAAGGCTTCTGGCTTTAGAATCTTAGAATTTTCAGACTACAAAAGCCCTTAGAAATCATTGATTTCCCAGTGGTAGCAAGGGACCTAACCATAATTGCTAGCAAAACCCACAGACTGTAAATTTCCTTAGATCTTATTTTAGTGCTCCTTCTTCTTCTTCTTCTTTTTTTTTTTAGAAAGGAAAGAAGAAAAAAAAGAAAAAAAAAAGGAGTGAAGGAGAGGAAGAAAGAGGAAGAAAAAGAAGGAGAGAGAATGGGAATATTGCTTTTTTTTTTTTTTTTTTTGAGGTTTCCAACAGATTTTATTTTGCAGACCACTGGTTTGTAGCTTTTGAGGACCAACATCTGTATCAATTCCTATAAAATGTCCAGTCAATTGCAGTTCCGTAGCAGGCTCTTCGACTGCACACCACGCTTATGGCTGGAGGTTCAGGTGTGCATGCATAAAGGCTGCCCGCTGGTTCCTGGAGGAGGGAGTGTCCCAGATACAGCCTCTTCCAGGAGCTTCATCTTCCCAGGCGTCATTTCCTTTGGCAAGAAGTCAGTTTACATGCGCAGCTTTGGTGCCTGTGAGCAGGAAGCACCACGAACGTGCAGGATGTGCTGCTTTTTTTCAGATGAAGATGGGCACTTGAGGGTCCAGCGCCCTTGTGCTTAGTGACAGGAATCCCTCCTCATCGCTCCGTAGGTTAAAATATAAGGAAGACTCCTCTTTACGAAACACAGATAACACCTTTTTAGATTGCCTATTTATTCTAGAACTACAAAATTCAATTCAAGAAAATATAGGTCCCATGAAAGACTTAAAAGTTTTATAAAACTAAAATCTAGTTTTTCCTCATAAATTGTACTTTAGGCAAAACCCTCCCAATGCTTCTAAAATAATACTAAAAGGGGCATCTGATTATACAAGAGCAATTTAAAAAATTAAATATTTATTTGAATAACAAGTTTGAGTTCGAGCTGCAATGTTGGCAATGCAGGTTTTTAACACAGATCACAAAAAGCGTGCACAAAAAAGGACTGGTGCAAAGGACAAAATGCTCAGAATTAGGCTACGTAGCTACTGATTTTAAGGAAACAAAAGGCCTAAAATCACTATACAAAATATAAAATGTATTAAACACTACCATCCACAGAACAGTCTTTATTATTGATCATATTTAAAAATTATTTGCGTAATTATATATTGAATTGTAAATGAGTATCATACATAAACCTCCTTTTGGAAGGCAATTCCTTGTAGCACTATAGAACATCTAATTACATTGCAAAAAGTATCCTTTTTTGCTATCGATAAAGAAAACAGTTAATGGTATTACTGTAAATATCAGGAAGGCTACAAAAAAAGAAACAAGACTTCTTTTTTGTCTTCAAAGTGTTTTCCATGCAGTGAAGCACTTGCCGTTTTGAACTGAATGCACTACTGGAGAATGTCCTGGATCCAAGATGCTCTTGAGAGACAAGATAGGCTTTCCAAACCAAAGACTCAAAGGAATCATGCAACCCTCTTACGACTGGGATATCGTCATGTGCCACTTACCAATGCCGTCTCTCCAGAAAACCATTCAAGACACTTAAAAAAAAAAATCAGACTTATATGATAAATATACACAAAATGAAAAGACACCAACTGCTATCTGACACGACTATTGGTAATGTCTGTGCTATGTGAAAGCACCTTTAAAAAGAGCCTATGCGGCAAGAGGTAAGTGTCTAAAGATTCAAAATGAATCA
This sequence comes from Callithrix jacchus, assembly GCF_049354715.1. Lineage (NCBI taxonomy): Eukaryota > Metazoa > Chordata > Mammalia > Primates > Cebidae > Callithrix > Callithrix jacchus. The sequence goes on along the minus strand of NC_133504.1, from coordinate 82,822,135 downwards.
ACAGTATTGGATAACAATATAATTCTCAACTCAGAAGCTGCCTCAAGATTAGGTGCATCTTCAGTTAATGTAACAGGAAGAAAAGGCAATGGATTTTATTTTATTAATTGTATCCACTTACAAACCAACCTAAGGTCACCCGATATGTAGACACAATGAGATTTTTGTTGTTTATAGTCTTTAATTGAAGTGATGATAAAGGAAATAGAGCTATTTAAAAACAAAACCAAACAGCTATTTCTGTCTAGATTAATAGGTGGCCCCCGGTGTGGGATTCACATTTTGAGTGGCCACTTGCGGTGCGACCTCGATGATTCGGGGTTTGCCCATGATTCTGGCTGTGCGGTTGCCCTTCTCTACAATCCCAATAATCCATGCTTGGTGGCCTTCACCATATTTGGGGGACTTTATCTCTGCACAGAACCGAGCTGCTTGCTCACGTGGTAAACAGATCAGGAGGCCGCCTGTCCTGTTGAGCCTCGCCATGTTCATCATCGCCTCCTGGTAGGCCAGCTCTACATCTTCTTGGGTGACAACTAGCTTAATCTTATTCCATTTCTCAGGAATATCCAGCCACTGGTGCACAGCCACTGCCACCTGTGTCCCCAGGGGTTTCGTCAACACCAGCACGTCCCCTGGCACTGCATTGTCTGGCATGATAAATTCATTGGGCTGGCAGACAGTGGTAGCCACTCCTCCCAGCACAATCCAGGGGTTTAGTACTGTTTGGCCGCCCGTTACAGATGTTCCTGCTTCCTCAGCTGCATCTTTAAAACCTTGGATAATCAGAGGCATCACTTTATCCCTTTCCCTGTCGGTCATTTTATTACTGACTCCAAGGAGCATCAGCATATTGTCACATTCCGTGACCCCCATTGCGTAAAGGTCACTGAGGACATTGGCACATGCTATCCTGCCCATCATGTAAGGGTCGTCTACGATCGGGTAAATGTAATCTGTGGTTTGAACCAAGGAAAGCCCAGCATGCCTCAAAGGAATGACACAAGTATCCATTCCAATGCCAAGCCTTGGCAGAAGGCTTCCCAGAAACCGTTCATCTTCTTGGAAGTGGTTCTCCTGTAAAGATTCCAGCAATTTCTGCAGGACATCTTGGGGCACTTTGCAGCCTGTATCCTTCAGTTCAGTGAATCTGGTTAGCCGGAAGCTCTTGTCCAATTCGTAACTTTCCGGGTTAAAGGACTCCCGAGTAGACATGGTTCTGGGGCCCGCTCTCCTCACAGCTCAGCCCCTGCCCTCCCTCTGTGGTTGGCTGGGTTCTTTACGGATCCACCGGCTCGCTTTGCGCCCTCCGCCTCCTCCCGAAAACGGGCCGCGGGCCGCTCCCACAATGCACCGGGCGCGGCCGGGCTCCCTTAAGCGTCGCCTGAATAAAAATGCCGCGCGGCTACGGCGGGGGCCCGGCCCGCGCTTGGACGCCACGGGGGCTCGCCTGGCTTGGCGCGGCCCTGCGGGAGCTGGGCCGCCACGCTCCCGGAGGCTGGGCGCGCCGGGAATATTGCTTTATTCTAAAAATGGGTATTAATAATGGCCGATCAATATTTTGTGTATTTAAAGTGGAGAATGTATATTTTGTGTATTTAAAATGGAGAGCTCTATAAATATTTATTAAGTTTACTTGTTCCAGATCTGAGTTCAAGTCCTGGTTGTCCTCATCAGTTTTCTGTCTCTTTGAGTCTAAATCTTTTTATAGGTCTTATGTATCTGGGTGTTTGGATCCTTAGCTCTTAGTGCTCCTTCTTCAATGCGGATGGACAGCCACTGTGACTGGCTGTATCCCCCTGTCTCTCCAGTTTTGAGGGTAGTGATATGCTGGCGGTGAGGTAGAAAAGAAGCTTTTTCAAAATATAGGATAATTTGGGAATTTTTTACAAAGAAATGCTAGTGATCATTGAATATATTGATCCATCTTCTAAGAATAATATAGGAACGATACAAAAATTAAAGCCAAAAGAAGAATGAGATAAGGCAGAAAATAAGTATAACAATTGCTTCATATGTATTAAAATAAAGACAGAAGTTAGTATTTTAAGCTGAAATATCATTAGCATGAGCATAAACATATTTAACAATAAAAAATAAGTATCAAAAAAAAAATAATACAATGGGCTAAGATTAGCTGGAAGTGGAGAAAGTATTAGATACTTTTATTATTGCTTATTGTAAAGAAAAATAGGTATTGTACAAAAGAAGACTAGAATAAAGTTATTACAAAAATATAGGATTATAGCTAATCACTAGAACTAAAATAAAGATCTTTCTTAATATCAAAACATACATTTTAAAAGATAATTTAAAGCTTCAAAAATTTCTCTGAAAAATAGCACTTAACCTATATCTCACAGTTTTTTTCTGTTTAGCATTTCCATTATATTTTCTAGCATTTTAAAATTCTTACTACATTATATATAGATATATATACACACACAGGTACATTATATATATACACACTCATTATACATATATATATTTTTACTTTGGGTAATTTAGAATGCAAGACTTTTGCTAAATTTAAACAACATTGGGACAAATTTATGCATTATTTTATAATTTAATTCTAACTTTAGTGTGTTGTGATCAGAGCAGTTTCTGAAAATTTATTGTTTAAAATTTGAGACCTGCTTTAACATGGTTCATTTTTATGTGTTCCGTATACGCATTTAGATCATATGGGCCATCTTCAACTGATGAATCCAAGTTGATTAAATTTGGTTTTTTAATTGTGCATGTACAAATATTCTATTTTTTCTAAAATGTCTTTTTGAAATGTTAATAATTTTGAAAAGTGTGTGACATTTCCTAAAATAATGTGATTTTGTGAGTGAAAGGAAGAGTCTTTAGTTAAATAAGTTTGGAATAATGTATTTAACCAAAGCTTGCTGCACTTCTTGTACTGCTTAGGTATTTTAGTATGTTATATTAAAGAGAGAGCTAGCTAACAGATCATTTTTCAAGCCTATTTTATCATTGGCCCCTGCTTAGGAATTTTATAGAAACTTTTGAGCTTGTTACTATAAGAAAATCAGAGAGAACCATTAAAGGAAAACTTGTAGTAACATTTGTTCCAGGTGAGCAGTTATTATCTGGCTCAATTTAATGTAGATCATTTGAGAATGGCATTACAAATTGAATGTAAAATAGAAAGTACCTACAGGAAGAAAATGGGTTGGTTAAAACATTTTTACAAAGAGAAGACATTTGTAGACAGCACCGATGCATAACAGGTCATAACCAAGTGTCTGAAACAATTTACAGAATAGTTAGCATCTTAAGAGCTCTGGCTTTAAATGACATTTCTGTTGACACTTTCTACTATCTATCAGATTTCTACAGGCTGACAAGAGATAACTCTTACTTAAAAAGTAAGAATTCTCTATCCCTTTCCCACTAACTCACACACACCCAGAGTGTCTGAAGTGTTAAACCTATTATAATGTTCAATTCAAGTAGTCGTTGTTTTAAGTACTATAGAGTGTTGCCATGGGAGGCATCACTCCACTCTTAAGATCTAAAGCCTCATTTGTGGAAGAGTGAAATGGAAAAAAAAAAAAAAAAGAACTTTAGATGTCTCCATGAATAAACAAGTACTTTATACTCCTTCTTATGTGCTTTGAGCATGAGAAAAGGAGAAAAAAATGTTTTTGCAGGGTTTTTTTTGTTTGGTTGGTTTTGGCCATGGTCTTCATAGAGAGCAGCATAGAAATTTGATAATATTTTCTGCCTAGAGAAATGTTCACTTTGTACTATGAACTTGTATTATGTAGTTGGGGTTATTTTCAGTTTGGGGCCATTATGAACACAGCTGTTTTGGGGCCATTATAAATACAGCTCCTATAAATATAGTTTTCTTTCTGCACCTGAATATCATTTTGTAGTTTCTGCATTCTAGAAGACTTGATGTGTCTATCTATCATCTATCTATCTATCCATCTATCTTTCTTTCAGTCTAAATATCCATCCATTGTCTGTCTTTGTATCTCTGCTTTTTATTATAAACTACAATATCTGAAATCAGAAGAGGCAGAAAAATAGGGCAATGTATTGTCACACACTTCACAAATCTTTCTTTCTCACACACACACAAACACACACAATTTTTATCTAGTTAATTCTGCTCTTTGGTAATCAGATCTATTTTCTAAGGTTTATGGAACAGGTAAGATAATTTCTTATGAAACTCAGCAAAATTGAATGAATTTCTGTTACAACTGCATCCATTGAAAGTAAGCAACATGTATTTGAAATTCATTTGGAAACGGACTTTAGGATTCAATTCATAAATGTTTTTTAAGGTAAAGGAACATTCAGACATAACCTCGGTTCTAGTTAACAATTTTGTAGCTCAAAACCAATGCATGCTTTCATTTTTCTCCCAATGTTCGTACTACAGTAACAAACCCAAGGGTTTGCTTTATAATACTTGAACTTTCAGCCTCTGATTGCTTTAACAGTCCAGCTCCTATAAAAACTAACAATAATAATAAGGAAAAAATAAGCAGTTGGAGAATAGCAGCTTATATGGAATGCTAAAAATTTACATGCGTTTCACAATAGCCATTGAGCCTCACTTTTAAAAATATTTGCGGATAATATACTATTACTTAAAATTTCATAGTGAATGTTAACCATTAATATATTAACAGTTACCAATTGTATGTATGTTAGCAGCAGCAAATTGCAGCACTCTCAATTCCTGCCTCCTCAGAAGAAAGAATTCGACTTACGGGCACAAGGCAAGAGAGACCCAGGCAGGTTTTAGAGCAGGACTAAGTTTATTAAAAAGCTTTAGGCCGGGCGCGGTGGCTCAAGCCTGTAATCCCAGCACTTTGGGAGGCCGAGGCGGGTGGATCACGAGGTCAACAGATCGAGACCATCCTGGTCAACATGGTGAAACCCCGTCTCTACTAAAAATTACAAAAAGTTAGCTGGGCACGGTGGCGCGTGCCTGTAATCCCAGCTACTCAGGAGGCTGAGGCAGGAGAATTGCCTGAACCCAGGGGGCGGAGGTTGCGGTGAGCCGAGATTGCGCCATTGCACTCCAGCCTGGGTAACAAGAGCGAAACTCCGTCTCAAAAAAAAAAAAAAAAAAAAAAGCTTTAGAACAGGAATGAAAGGAAATAAAGTACACTTGGAAAAGGGCCAAGCGGGTGACGTGAGAGATCAGGTGAATGGTGCACCGTTTGAACTGACTTAGGATTTTATATGTTAGCATGTTTCCAGGGTCTCGTGTCCCTTCTCTCCTGATTGTTCCCTTGGGGTGGGCTGTCCACTTGTGCAGCGACCTGCTAGTGTTTGGGAGGAACTGCATGCGCAGTGTGTTTACTAGAGTTGTACATGTGCTCATTTGAGTTTTTCCCTTATCAGTACAGAGTTCCCAGAGAAAGGTTAGCCGCCATTTTGACTCTTAGTGCACATGCTTTAGCCCACCCAACTCCTGAGATCTTCCTGGGAAGCTACTAATCACCAATTTTAGGTGTTTCTATCTACTGGGAGACTGCCTTTCCCTGCTGTTGGCTGTGACCAATTATTAATTTAGAGAAACAGTAACAATTGCCTGACCCATCATCTGATGGTTGCTTGACATTCCTGGTGGGGCAGGGGGAGCCCTCTCCTGCCTTGTTCATGACTGACTAGCTACCTACTGTAACATATTTGTAAGGCGGGTTGCCTGGCCGGGAGTCAAACTGACACATCCATCCCTTTCCGTGCCTGATAACTATGTCATCACTCAAGCTCCTTATCTGGCCTCGCCACATGGCTTCCCCACACTAGACTCTGCATATCATACCCAAGGTCACACTCAGCATTAAACTATGCATCCAACCCCCAGCCTGCTCTTGAAAAACCTACAAAAGAATTTTTTAAAAGAAGCCCCCACCAAACCCTGCCTGGTAGCGGTGTGCCCCATATGCTCCCAGAAGGCCCACTTACCCAAGGTCCCGCCCACCTACCAATGACAGCTAGCTCCAGGCACTTCCTGCCTCTCAACAGCCAATGAAATTGCCTTCCCTTTGTTTCCTCAATAGCCAATCAATTGCCTTCCCTCCCCATAAACCCCCATGCCCTAAACAGCAGGGCACAACTTCTTTGGCCCCTTCCTGGACCACAGAACCTCTCCCAGGAGCTGAATAAATTAGCTTCTCATTTTCTTATACTTGCCTCAGTTTCCTCATTTTACCTCAGCAATAAACCTTACAATATTCATCATTAAAATTATAATTAGAAATAAGTCATAATAAGTTGAAGTTGGGGAAGGGAGGCAGCATATGTGCGTTTAGTCTCTTTAAGATTTTTCTTATGTTGAATTGCCAAGAGTGAAGAATGTATTTCTTTCTAACATCAATTGTTTTAAAAAGACAAAATAGCTAAATTACTGGTAAGATCATCCAAAGAAAAAAAGAAAGAAGATATAAATAACCAAAATTAATAATGAAGAAAGAGAAATGATTCTACCACAACAGACATCTGTAAAGCAGTAAAATAATATTATGAATTTCTATGGCACCAAGTCTGAAAACTGAGTAAAATGGCAATTTCCCAGAAAAACAATTTGTAGAAATTGGCTAAACAAGAAATATAAAACTGAATAACCCTGAATTTTAGGTGGGCCAGCAAAATGCCCCAAAAGATCTTTATTGCCCAGCAACACTTTGAAGATAATAGTGTTTATGTGACACTTTTCTAGCTAATGAGATAAAAGCAGATGTTTGGTAAGTCACCTGAGATATTGCTAAAATAAAAAAAAATGGGGCAGATTCTTTTCAGATGTACCTTTTCTTCTTTGTCTTCTTATACCAATAATGGGGGGACATAAGACTGGGGTAGAGCAGCTATCCAGGAACCAGTAAGTGACAAAAATAAGGGTGACTGAACAGGCAATAGTAGGAGCCTGGAGCCCAGATGACTTTATGCTGCTGCCTCATCTCTGCACTGCTTACCTCTTCTGAGGTTCCTGTTGAGAAGAACTCAGTATCTCATATGTTTGAGCCACTTTCTTGCTGGTTTCCTCCTCATTAAGCACAATTCCTAACTAATACATGTAGCACCCATTAGTATCTTTAATGTCCCTAATGGTTTATTTTCTTACAGATGTTTTTTGTGTTTTACTAGTTTGGGGTTTTGTTTTGTCTTGGTGTTTTGTTTGTTTATTTAGGTGGCTTTTGTTTTCTTTTCTGTCTGATATTAAAATAGCTATATGATTATCATTTTGTTTTGAAATCATGACAAAGGGAAAAAAAAGAAGCCACTTTTATTCTCTGACTTTCGACTTTCCTCAGTGCTTCTTTTAAATGTGTCTTGTAAATAGCATTATAGGCCTGGCCTAGAAGAATCTGTCATGTATGACACTTTCCAGGGCAACTTTGGAAGCAGAATGCTGAAGCAGCAATGCATCCATCAGCATTTCTCTAAATAATGGCATGGAACACATAACACCTCCATCACACATCCAGTGCTGTACCTCAACTGACCTGGCATTGTATTGCTACTTTATAAATGTCTGTTGTTCGAACTACCATACTTTTGGGGGTTTGTTTTGCAAATGATTTCTTACATTAAATAATGTTTTAATTTTTAGAAATATTATTTGCAATTTTAAATTCTGCAGCCTGTACTAATGTCTTATTCATTTCTCATATTTTAATTATTTTATTTTTAAATAATTTTATTGAAGAAAAAAATTGATGGAAAATAAAATATTTGCATTTTAATTTCCTGGTCTGATGAACATTAAAAAATTTGTACTCTTGTGTAACTATCACTCCAATAGAAAAAAGACAGATTAAGTCAACCGTAACTTACTGATTACCAATCCTATGTATTATGAGCAGATTCATTTTAACTCAAATAATGTTTAAGTAAAATTTGCAATATGATTAATACCTATTTATTGATTTACTAGGAATGAAGATAATAACAGAGATAATATGTGAGTAGTCTTAAAAGAATGGACAGATTTTATACATTGGTTGCAATGTATAAAAATAACATTGTACTTATGTCACAATGTAGAAAATATTTCAATCTTTGCTTGTCAAATTGAACTCCACAATACCATAGGAGTCTTCAGAGATGTTTCAGGAATTTCCTGATGAGGTTAAGGTAAAGGGAAGGCTGAGTATTTGGGTACAATTCAGAGGAAGAATTTGGACTAAAAGAAATACACTTTTATTACATAAAAGAGAGAGAATTTGGTAACCATCAAATAGTTGATGAGTTAAAAAAAAATGTGTGGGGGACTGCAAGGACTCTGGATAAAGAAGAACTTGGAAAAATTTCAAGATAGGGAAAATACACCCCCATCAATGCAGCAGCAGAGTAGTCTCATAGAGAAAAGAGGGCCCATCAGAAACTAACTGTGCTGGGGCCAGGTGTGGTGGTTAATGCCTGCCATTCTAATGTTTTGGGAGGCCAAGGCAGGTGGATCACCTGAGGTCAAAAGTTCAAGACCAGCCTGGCCAATGTGATGAAACCCTGTCTCAACTAAAAATACAAAAATTAACTGGGCATCATGGTACAAGCTTGTAATCCCAGCTTTGGATTGGGAGGCAGGAGAATCACTTGAACCTGGAGGCAGAGGCTGCAGTAAGCCAAGATCATGCCACTATACTCCAGCATGGGTGACAGAACAAGACTCTATCCTACCCCCACCCCCCCAAAAAAACTGTTCTGGGACCAGGCAAGGGATTTTAAGAATGCTGATATATATTATTAAGATGTTTTTGTTCTGTATTTTTTTATACCTCCTTGTCCTTTTGTCCCAAATGGTTAGTAAAAGAATTTCACATGAGAATATGATGCTTTGGTACATAAAAAAGAAAGTAAGTGCTTTCATCTTAGGGAATAAATTGCTGTGGAAGAGTTCAGGAGTCACAAGAAAAAACATAGTAAGAGCAGCTGAGAATCGAGATCTGAAAGCAGGGATTTGCAACAAGAATTAATGAATAAATTCCATGGTCTTCATCTTCAGAAGTTTGAGTAAACATTAAACATCCAAAAGGAAAACCTATGGGACCACAAAAATATACTCAGCTATTAAAAGGCTAGGAGCTTATAGAAGGCCATGAAATGGAGGATGTGTAGATATTTATGATTCCAACATTAGTACATTTGTTGGATAAGCCATAATTTTAAAAGGGCAGGATATTTGTCTTTAACATGTTACATAAATTTGAAAATTCTAGGGTCTTAAAATGTTCACATGTCGCTAAATTATCTTTCTATATAGCTTCTCTGACCTGGTTAAAAAAAAAGTTAGTCCGTCTGATTCTGCAAGAACTTGGTGACTCAAGCTGTCATTTCTTATTTTTGCAAAATGTGGGAAGTTTTCTCACTACCTTTTTGGGGAGGTTTACAAAGGAGTTTATAGAGGTTTTGGAAAAGTTTACAAAGAATCACATTCCCTAACCCTTTCTACACAATATTCTATGAAACACCTTTTATTTTCATCTGAGTTTCTAAAGAGTAATATAGCTTTTCTAAAGATTAATTATAATATCTAAACATCAAGCACTGTAAAGCCTTATTAACTAATGGATTCTGGGAATTAAAAAACTGTGTTTTTCTCTAATCCCAACATTGGAAGCAGGGTCTCATATGTGTCCAATTTATCATTCAAATAGGATAACAGTGATAAGGAAACAGGACACATTGAGGTTTTTTGAAACATAAAGTCTATTCAACTTTAGGAGGCCATCTGATATGGTTTGACTGTGTCATCACTCAAATCTCATCTTGAATTGTAGCTCCCACAATTTAGACATGTCATTGGAAGAAGCAGGTGGGAGGTAATTAAATCATGGGGGTGAGTCTTTCCTTCAGGAAATCTAAAGGTTTTAAAAATCGGAGTTCCCGGCACAAGTTCTTTCTTTGCCTGCTGCCATCTATGTAAGATATAACTTGCTCTTCCTTCCTCCATGATTGTGAGGCTTCCCCAGCCACGTGTAAATGTAAGGCCGTTAAACTTCTTTCTTTTCTAAATTGCCCAGTCTCAGTCATATCTTTGCCAGTAGTGTAAAAATGGGCTGATACAGTAAATTGAGACCAGTAGAGTGGGATGCTGCTGAATAGATGCCCAAAAATGTGGAAGTGACTTTGGAACTGGGTAACAGGCCAAAGCTGGAACAGTTTAGAGGGCTCAAAAGAAGAAAGGAAATTATGGGAAAGTTTGGAACTCCTTAGAGTTGTTGAATGGCTTTGACCGAAATGCTGATAATGATATGGACAGTCAAATCCAAATATTTTGCCCTTTTAAAATTATGGCTTATTCAACAAACGTACTAATATTGGCCCATCTCTATCTGAGATGGTCTCAGATGGAGATTAGGAACTTGTTGGGAACTGCAGTGAAGGTGACTCTTTTTATGCTTTAGCAAAGAGACTGGTCATATTTTGCCCCTGCCCTAGAGATTTTTGGAACTTTCAACTTGAGAGAGATGATTTAGGGTATATTGCAGAAGAAATATCTAAGCATTCAAGAGGTGGCTTGAGTGCTTTTAAAGGCATTCCATTTTAAAAGAAAAAACAGAGCATAAAAGTTTGGAAAGTTTTTCTATCATTTTCTATCTAAATTTTTTTTCTAAAATTTTCTATCTTAAATTTTCTATCACAGCCTGCAATGCAGTAGAAAAGAAAATCCCATTTTATGAGTAGAAATTCAAGCTAGCTACTAAAATTTACATAAGTAACAAGGAGCCAAATGTCCATCACAATGTAGATGATGATGAATATGTCTGCAGGGCATGTCAGAGACCTTTGCAGCAGCCCTTCCCATTACAGACCTGGAAGTTTAGGAGATAAAAATGGTTTCATGGGCCTGGTCTGGGGTCCCTCTGCTGTGGGCACTCTAGGGACTTGGTGCCTTGTTTCCCAACCACTGCAGCTGTGGCTGAAAGGGGCCAAGGCACAGCTTAGGCTATTGCCTCAGAGGGTGGAAGCCCCAAACCTTGGCAGCTTCTATGTGATGTTGAGCCTGTGGGTGCACAGCAGTCAAGAATTGAGGTTTGGAAACCTCTACCTAGATTTCACAGGATTTATGGAAATGCCCGGATGCCCAGGCAGAAGTTTACTGCAGGGGTGGGACCCTGTTGGAGAACCTCTGCTAGTGTAGTGCAGAAGGGGAATGTGGGGTTGGAGCCCCACTCAGAATCCCTGCTGGGGCACCATCTAGTGGAGCTGTGAGAAAAGGGCCAACCATCCACCAGACTCCAGAATGGTAGATCCACCAAAAACTTGCACCATACACATTGGAAAACCACAGATACTCAACAGCAGCCCATGAAAACAGCCAGGAGGGGGGCTATACCCTGCAAGCCACAGGGGTGGAGCTTCCCAAGGCCATGGGAGCCCACCTCTTGCATCAGTGTGTCCTGGATGTGAGACATGGGGTCAAAGGAGATCTTTATGGAGCTTTAAGATTTGACTGCCCTGCTGGATTTCAGACTGTCATGGGACCTATGGCCCCTTTGTTTTGGCCAATTTCTCCCATTTGGAATACCTGTATTTAATCAATGCATGTATCCCCATTGTATCTAGAAAGTAACTGACTTGCTTTTGATTTTAGACTTATAAGTGGAAGGGACTTGCTTTGCCTTGCCTTGTCTCAGATAGGACTTTGGACTGAGGACTTTTGAGTTGATGCTGAAATGAGTTAAGACTTTGGGAGACTATTGGGGAGGCATGATTAATTTTGAAATGTGAGGACATGAGATATGGTTTGGCTGTGTCCCCTCCCAAATCTCATCTTTAATTGTAACTCCCACAGTTTCCACATGTTGTAGGAGGAACCCAGTGGGAGGTAATTGAATCATGGGGGAGGGTCTTTCCCATGTTGTTCTCGTAATGGTGAATATGTTTCCTAAGATCTGACAGTTTTAAAAATGGGAGTTTCCCTGCACAAAGCTCTCTCTTTGCCTGCTGCCATCCATGAGAGACATGACTTGTTCCTCCTTCCTTCATGATTGTAAGACTTCCTCAGTCATGTGTTACTGTAAGTCCATTTAACGTTTTTCTGTTGTAAATTGCCAAGTCTCAGTTACGTCTTTATAAGCAAAACAAACTAATACACCATTCTTAAGAAAAGAATCAAAATTGCCAATACAAAATCAAGAACAGGAATCCAAGAGCCCCTAAGCTTAAGCTTCATTTGCTTCATGGGAAAATTGCCTAAGGTAGACTTTAATTTTTCTCTTTTAATATGATTTCTATCTTCCTCTTTCATTTGCTTTACTAATATTTGCTCTTTATTAAAATTGCCATGCATCATAACTTTGTTTTTTTTAATTGTTATTTTTGTCTCCCAAGAAGGAAACAAGAAGTTAAAGGATCATACTAAAAGTCCCAGAACAGAGAGCCAAGTTTTGGATAAAATGAATTAATTACATTTTCAGAGAAGTATTTTCTTTAATTTAAAAAAATAAGGCTTATATTTAATTTAAATGGCATTTTTGAAACTGTTGCTATGTAGTTTTCTATACTAGATGTCTGTTTGTATTTAAAATGTTTCCTCCCTTAAGACCACGTGATGGCAATATTACCCCTACAGACAGCTTTATTCCTGAGCCCCTTCATCCTGGGTAATGCTTAAAGGAAATCCAATTTTCATTCTCTCAGTTATCAAGAGCTTACCTGTCAAGTAGTTTGCCAGAATTTTGCCTGAGGGAATTTAATTTCCTTTTCATTTTACTATAGTTTATTTATAACAGATCAGGATTTTTAAAGCTTTAATCATAATTTTTGCTTTACTTTTTTAAAAATAATAATTCTGTTTTCATTAAACAAACTGACCCAAGGTAAAACTGTCTAGAGTCAAGAACCTTTATTAGGACAAAAGATATTTATTATAATATAAAATTATAAAAGCACAAGTATAACAAAAATTATTTTTATTTAGTCTCCCTCTCCCCAAATTTTGTATAATACCTTCTCTCCAACCATTATCTGAAGTATATTTGAACAGTTAAGAAAAAAACGCTTTAAGTATAATATAGTAGGTCAGAGAAACCACCACAAACAGAAATATAAATTTGCAAGTGTAACACATGCTGTAAAGAAAAGTACATGGTATTTTGAGATCCTGTATAGCACTCATTTTTTGTTTCTATGACCTCTTTCTTCTGTAATCGGGGAAAGATTATTCAAAAGCTCGTTGCTGAAAGAAATGTTGATTTTACGGAAATTTGAAGAATTAGGGAGCACTGAACAGTTCAAAATGAAGTTCAAGAGGAAAAGTAGAACAATAGAATGTAAAAAGTTCTGGGGTTAGACCAGGACTAAATTGATAAAGGTTTTAGGGAATCAGGGGTGTGGGGCATTCTGAGACACCCTCCCAAATAACAGACAAGTTATTGCCACTTAAATTTTCTACCGTAAAGGAAAAAATGTACAATGATTAGTGTGCTTTTTTGGTTTGGGGAGGATCATATTCTAAAACTGGGAATTCTGATAAATCTAGCCTTAAATAGGCCCCAGGGCAAGAAAACATTATCAGCAGGTCCAAGATATGATTAAGTCTGGCTTCTTTGGCCATATGACCTAGAAGAGCCCATGACACAACACCTATCTATTACAGAGAAAGACACCATTTTGAGCTTTAACAGGAAAGTTCTGATGCAGATCCTTTGCTCTAGACAAGGTCATGTCATGTGCAACAGAGTAGCATCTCTCAGCTTTATGTTGAGTTTTAGTAGAAATAGTGTGTCCAGGCATTGAACATCAAATAACTATGTGGCCAGAAGATTGACTCATAAGCAAATTACTATTAGATCTGTGAAGGCAGGCAGATCCAGCATAGTTTCATAGCAAAATGAAAGTGATTCTTCTGTGACTAGATCCAAAAATGTCTGAGGGTACAGGTTAGCTGAATGAATACATGACTAGGTCCTTCATGACACCTCTCTTGTACTGATAACTGTGCTTTGGTACAACTCATTCACGGTCTTGTGGGGGTTTCTTATAACTAGTTGATGGAGGGCAAAAAAAGACTAAAGCTAATTGTAGCATTATTCAACTACCCCACTCCAGCTCCCTTTTGGAGTACACATGAAAGAAGCAGAGAAGTGAAATCTTCCCATGGATAAGGTTTTGCGCAGTGTTTCTGGTCATCCCTTTTGTGTACAGAGAAAAGCAGACAAAGTAAAGATTTACATACACTCATGAGTATTGAAAATGTCTTATCAGGTTGGCCAGAGTCCTGGAATGGGGAAGACTGGAAGATCAATACAGGAAGATCTAGGGGAAAGGCACGTGTAATGTAGTTGTAGGAGCTGGGGAAAAAAGTATGAGGATATTTTAAATCACATAAAAATGCCAATTACAAAATATTCACTCCACAGAGAGAATAACAAAACAAGTGAATAGGGTGACTTTGTGACTAAATGCCAGCTCTTCTCCGACCTCAGCCAAACCCAGCTCATTCATAGGCTTATGAATGATGTAAACACAGCATTTGAGATAGCAGCTATGCCAACATTATAAAATTACTCTCACTCTCATCTCTTCCTCTGCCTAAAGATTTTCTAGCTATTTCTGCTGTTGAATGCCTGACCCACCAACAACAGAGACCAATATTAAGTCCTTAATATACTTCAGTTATTCAAGGAGACCTTCTAGACACTTGATGTGGGTTAATTACATCATAATCTTCAAACCTAGAAAAGGCATTTATTCACATTGAATAGAATTGACTTTTATTTCAGGTATATTCCTTTACAATCTACTAAGATGGCATCTACAAAAACATTTTCTTAGACTGAGCAATTCACTTTTGGTAAAGACTCATGATAGTGCATTCTGACCATGGGATTATGGTCCTACCACATACTGGTTCTTCCACATACCAGTTCTACTGCTTACCACACCTATCCAGAACCTACAAAATGTTGTAGAGTGATGGAGCAGCTTTCTAAAGGTACAAATAAAATGCCAATTAGGGCCAGGCACAGTGGCTCACGCCTACAATCCCAGCACTTTGGGAGGCCGAGGCAAGTGGATCACAAGGTCAAGAGATAGAGACCATCCTGGTCTACATGGTGAAACCCCATCTCTACTGAAAATACAGAAAAATTAGCTGGGCGTGGTGGTGCACACCTATAGTCGCAGCTACTTGGGAGGCTGAGGCAGAAGAATTGTTTGAACCCAGGAGGCAGAGGTTGCGGTGAGCTGAGATAACGCCATTGCACTCCAACCTAGGTAACAAGAGAGAAACTCGGTCTCAAAAAAGCAAATGCCAATTAGAAATGACACTAGAAGTAAACGTAGGCAAAACCATCCAGGACATAGGCATAGGCAAGGACTTCATGACTGAAACACCAAAAGCAATGGCAACAAAAGCCAAGATAGACAAATGGGATTTAATTAAAATTCAGAGCTCTGTACAGCAAAAGAAACCTTCATTAGAGTGAATCAGCAACTGACAGAATGGGAAAAAATTTTTGCAATCTACCCATGACAAAGGGCTAATATCCAGAATCTACAATGAACTAAAACAGATATACAAGAAAAAAACAAACAAGCCCATTCAAAAGTGGGCAAAGGATATGAACAGACTCTTTTCAAGAGAAGACATATATGAGGCCAACAAACATATGAAAAAATGCTCATCATCACTGGTCATTAAAGAAATGCAAATCAAAACCACATTGAGATACCATCTCACACCAGTTAGAATGGCAATCATTAAAAAAAGCTGGAGACAATAGATGCTGGAGAGGATGTGGAGAAATAGGATCACTTTTACACTGTTGGTGGAAGTGTAAATTAGTTCAACCATTGTGGAAGACATTGTGGTGATTCCTCAAGGACTTAGAAATAGAAATTCCATTTGACCCAGGATCCCATTACTGGGTATATACCCAAATAACTATAAATCATTCTACTATAAAGACACATGCACATTTATGTTCATTGCAGCCCTGTGTACAATGGCAAAGACCTGGAACCAACCCAATCGCCCATAGATGATAGACTGGAAAAAGAAAATGTGGTGTATATATATATACTTTGGAATACTACACAGCCATAAAAAACGATGCGTTTGTGTCATTTGTAGGGATTTGGATGAATCTGGAAACCATTATTCTCAGCAAACTGACATAAGAACAGAAAGCCAAATACCACAGGTTATCACTCATAGGTCAGTGTGGAACAATGAGAACACGTGGACTCAGGGAGAGGATCATCACACACTGGGGACAGTTGGGGGGTTAGGGGAGAGACAGCAGGGGGTGGGGATGGCAGGGAGGGTGGGGACAGATATCATGGGGAGTAATTCCAGATATAGTATGCACCTAAAGTAAAACAAAACAAAACAAAACATGCATTTTACTTTGAAAAAAAAAAAAGGAAAGAAAAGACACATTGTGGGAATGGTGCACTATCCTTCAATGCATGGCATATAAAACCAATGATCATTATATGGTATTGTCTCTCAGGAAGTAAAATATGTCGGTTCTGAGAACAAGGAAAGAAATCAGTAATGGCACTAACACAGTTAGTCACAATTTTGCTTATTTTAGCATTTTTGGCTCAGTAAGTCTAATAGTCCTTGTTTCTGAGGGGGGAAATCTTCCACCACGAGACATTGCAAGTATCACTTGCAAGTGCCATGGACCAGTGGGCAACAAAGGGAATCACTATTCTGGCAGGGGTATTGGCACTGGTCACCCTGAGGCAGTAATGGAGGTCCAAGGAGGAATCCATTTAGAATTCAAAAAATCAACTGGAGTGTCTCTCAGTATTCTCATGCTGAGTTGGAAATGTAAACAGACAAGTCCCATAGTCACATCCTGATAAAGGCATGGTAATCAGGAACTTAGAACCCTTAGCAGGTGACGGTCTAATAAACCCAGCAGCCAAGTCACTTAAACTAGCAGAATTCCTAGTTGAACAGGAGGGGACTTCTACAGTAGTGTTCTTGAACTGAACAGAGAGTTTGGCTGCTTATTCTCATGGCCCAGTAACGAGATGCAGGTACACTGGGAAAGAAGAGTTTATTTCTGTAATAAGGTATAGGAAGAAGGTTGGGAAATATCACCAGACCAACTCAAATTTCAAAGTTGTCCAGAGTATATACCTTCTAAGTTATATGTCTCTGTGTAAGTATGCATTCATCAAAGGACATAAGTGATTAACTCTTTCTAATCTATATCTAGGATCTGAGTCCTAAAGACCTTCCTCTGGAACTTCAGTAAATTTGCTTTATCTAGATGCGTCCAGGTGCCAGAGATGATTAGCCTTATTGTGTCTCCTGCTAAATCATGGAGGTTTGGGGGATTTCTTTAGACACTAATAAAATTTGTTTGTGGAGGTCTTGGGGGGGTTCCTTCAGACCCCCAATAAAACTTATTTAATTCTAAACAGATCCTGTTAAGAATTCCTTTTCTATCTTGTCATGCTTCAAGGCTGAGGAAAGGCTGAGGCAAAACTCTTGATGGGCTTTTGTTACACCCTAGTCTTTGTATAAGGGCACTGGCTTTATCAGCTTTTAATATTTAACTTAATCACTCAGTCAGTGCTGAGACATTTGGAGGCCTGCCTGTTCAGCTGTTCATGAGACCTGATCTGCCTCAGGAGTGGCCATAAAGTATGCAATTATGGCAAGTATAATTATTTATTGCTAATAAATAGAATACCTGATGCATTAAATGACATTATATGGTATGCTCTCAAATTTTTACTTGTTAAAAATGCAAAATTCCTATCTATCCCTCCACGTGTAGCTGTGATGTGTCGTTTCTCTGATTTTAACTAAAAGAAAAAACCTTTCTATTTTAGCATATCTCAGAAGTAAACAGGTGATTCAATCTGCTGAGAGAGCAATTACTTGTTTTTAGGTTTTATGGCCACTGGTAGCATACGTGGTGGAGAAAGGAGTATCAATTTTAGTCTTGGAACTAGCTGCAACATTTAGTACTATACTGTAGCCCACAAATCTCCTCTGATAACTATCACTAGACATAGTGACCAAGCAGGATCCCAGAGAAACTGTGATTATCTGGAATATATGTAACACAAAAGCAAGTAGGTCTAGTGGTACAAGGATGGCCTAAGGTAGATGCTATTGACATCCCACCCTTTCCCAGCAGGTGTCCTCATTCCCCAGTTGCCTCCAACTTTGGCTATAATAACTCACAGATGTCTCTCCCTGGAAAATTGTTCTCTACTAAAGCCATTCACCCATCAAGCTGTGAAAGATTCCCCAGCCTCAGCAACTCCCTTGAGGGGCAGAGTTCAATCAATGATTGACACAGTATATAAAAGTACCTTAAAGGAGAACTAATTTTGAGGTGTAATTGTTGTTGCAAACCTTATCTATAGAATTACACTGAAATCCATTTCTGCTGAGGTCACATACTTGTTTACTTTTTAATCCTTACCCTCTCCTCCCTTTCTTACTCTATTTTTGCAAGGCACTTCTTTCTAATAAATCACTTGAATTTGTCTCTGCTTCCAGGAAACTCCACAGAAGACAATTGGTGAGTTCAGTGCATTTCATGTATTGACATAAAAGAAACATTTGTTCTTAGTTCTGACATCATATTTTATTCATGCTTTCTGGTTTTATAGCTTTTTGTCTTTATAGGCTTTGCCACATGGACTGTTTGCTTTACTTTGACGGGTATTTGTTCTGATGATCAGAAAGGTGGTATTTTTCTTGTGGTGAATACCTGTCATAAGTTTTTAGACTTAACCATTTATTTTGTTATCAAAATGTGAATATTTTCTCTTCCTCATCTTTTTGAGTTATCAAAATGTGAATATTTTCTCTTCTTCATCTTTTTGAATTTTCTTCCCTCACAATTACCATTTGTTTTTGTGAATAGCTTTATAGTTAATTACATCTGTGTTCAAAGCTAGTAATTATATTCCTAGATTTTCTAGTTGGCTTCAGATTTTTCTCTAGTAGTTTCTTTGTGAAAAGTTCATGGAAACCATATTTCTTGAGTTTTTCATATTAATATATTATATGGCTCTTTTTTAATTTGAAGAAATGTTTGAATATAAAATCATTGAGGAGTTCGAGACCAGCTTGGCTGATTGCTGATCTAAGATGGCCCTTTAGGAGTAGCTCAGGATTGCAGCTCCCAGTGAAAGTGCAGAGGGTGAGTGGATGCCGCATTTCCAGACAAATCTTTATTGCCCACAGACCAGGAGATTCCCAGGTGGAGGAGCCCCATGGCTCACCACCATGGCTGTTTTGGCCAATGCAGCTGTTTCGGCTGACACGGCTGTTTTGCCGGCATCCTGGTGCGGCAGTTCTCCATACAAAATACACTGGTCTGGTTGCCCTTTTAAGCTGGTAATTGGAGCTCCAGGAAGGCAGAGTTGCCCACTCATCTGATTAAATAGGGGACAGAAACAGAGAACCAGGCCAGGAGATTCCCAGGCAGCGCCATTGTTTCAGCTGGTGCAGTGGGTCACCGCATGGGAAACCACACAGATCCTGGTGCCTTTCCAACAGGTGACTGGAACACCTGGGAGAGAGTCAACCAGACAACCATTCAACTTAAAAAAAAAAAAAAAGGCTCTGAGGCAGGGAGCCAGGTGATCAGGCATGGCAGGTCCCACACCTACAAAAAACAAAACAAAAAAAAAACAGCAATTGGAAATGCTCTGGGTTGAGAGTTTCACTGCAAGCACAGCTGAGCCCAGGATGGTCCAGCTCTGTAGGGGAGGAGCGTCTGCCATTGCCGAGGCAGTCCACACCTATGGAGGTAGTCCACCATTTCTGAGGCAGCCCCCCATTACAGGGAGAGTCCACCATTACAGAGGTGGGCCATCATTGCTGAGGCAGTTCTAACCACACCCATATAAACAGGACTGCAGGGAAGTTTTCACATGGCAGCAGGACAGAGCACACAGCAGCTCAGCAAAGCCTCTGCATGTAGACGGTGACTAGGCTGCCTCCTTGCTGGGCAGGACAGCCCTGGAAAAAAAAAAAACACAGCAGCACAACAGAAACTCATAAATAAAGCCCTAACTCCCTGGGACAGAGCACTTGGGGGAAGAAAAGGGGGTTTATGAGTTCTGCTGCAGCAGATTTATACATACATACCCAGCAGCTCTAAATGAAGCATGGAGCTCACAGCTCAGCACCTGAGCTCCTATAAAGAACTGACTGTCTCCTCAAGCAGCTCCTTGACCCCCATATATCCAAAGAGTCACCTCACAAAGGACTGATCAGACTGACATTTGGCAGGCATCGTTCCTGGGACAAAGATAGCAGGGACAAAGAAGAAACTGGTAGCAACCCTTACTGTTCTGCAGCTGCTGCAGGCGATCCCCAGGCAAGCAGGGCCTGGAGTGGACTTCAGCAGTCCTACAGCAGAGGGGCCAGAATGTTAGAAGAAAAACTAAGAAACAGAAATAACTTCATCATCAACAAACTGGACATCCACTCAGAGACCCAATATGAAACTCAGCAACTTCAAAGACAACAGGTGGATAAATCTACAAAGTTGGGAGGAAACCAGTGCAAAAAGGAGGAAAACACCCGAAACCAGAACACCTCTCCTCCTATAAGGGATCACAACTCCTCACCAGCAAGGGAACAAGGCTGGATGGAGAATGAGTGTGATGAAATGACAGAATCAGACTTCAGAAGGTGGGTAATGAGAAACTTCTGTGAGCTAAAAGAACATGTTCTAACCCAATGCAAAGAAACTACAACCTTGAAAAAGGATTTGATGAAATGCTAATGAGAACGGACAACTTGAAGAGGAATATGAGTGAATTGATGGAGCTGAAAAACACAAAAGGGGAACTTTGCAAAGCATGCACAAGTATCAATAGCTGAATTGACAAAGCAGAAGAAAGGATATCAGAGGTCGAAGATCAGCTCAATGAAATAAAATGAGAAGGCAATATTAGGAAAAAAAAAAGCATAAAAAGGAATGAACAGTCCCAAAGAAATATGGGACTATGTGAAGAGACCTTATCTACTTTTGATAGGTGTACCTGAATGTGATGAAGAGAATGAATCCAAGCTGGAAAATACTCTTCAGGATATTATCCAGGAAAACCTCCCCAACCTAGCAAGGCAGGCCAATATTCAGGTCCAGGAAATACAGAGAACACCATAAAGAAATCCTCAAGAAGAGCAACCCAAGGCACATAATTGTCAGATTCACCAGGGTTGAAATGAAGGAGAAAATGCTAAGGGCAGCCAGAGAGAAAGGTCGGATTACTCACAAAGAGAAGCCCATCAGACTCACAGCAGATCTCTCGGCAGAAACCCTACAAGCCAGAAGAGAGTGAGGGCCAGTATTCAACATCCTTAAAGAAAAGAACTTTCAACCCAGAATTTCATATCTAGCCAAACTAAGCTTTATAAGTGAAGGAAAAATAAAATTATTTTTGAACAAGCAAGAACTCAGAGATTTTGTCACCACCAGGCCTGCTTTACAAGAGCTCCTGAAAAAGGCACTACACATAGAAAAGAACAACCAGTACCAGCCACTCCAAAAATATACCTAATGGAAAAGAGCATAAACAAAATGAAGAATCTGCATCAATTAATGGGCATAACAGCTAGCTAGCATCAAAATGGCAGTATCAAATTCACACATAACAATATTAACCCTAAATGTAAATGGGCTAAATGCACCAATCAAAAGACACAGACTGGCAAATTGGATATAAAGCTGAAACCCATCTGTGTGCTGTATTCAGGAAACCCATTTCACATGCAAGGATACACAAAGACTCAAAATAAAAGGATGGAGGAAGATTTACCAAGCAAATAGCAAAAAAAATAGGAGTTGCAATTCTCGTCTCTTACAAAATAGACTTTAAAGCAACAAAGATCAAAAGAGACAAAGAAGGTCATTACATAATGGTAAAAGGATCAATGCAACAAGAAGAGCTAACAATCCTAAATATATACGCACCCAATACAGGAGCACCCAGATACATAAGACAAGTTCTTAATGACTTACAAAAAGACTTAGACTCCCACACAATAATAGTGGGAGACTTTAACATCCCATTGTCAATGTTAGACAGATCAACCAGAGAGAAAATTAACAAGGATATCCAGCACCTGAATTCAGACTTGGAACAAGCCAACCTCATAGACATTTACAGAACTCTCCATCCCAAATCCACAGAATGTACATTCTTCTCAGCACCACGTCACACCTATTCTAAAATTGACTACATAATTGAAAGTAAATCACTCCTCAGCAAATGCAAAAGAATGGAAATCATAACAAACAGTCTCTCAGACCACAGTTCAATCAAGTTAGAACTCAGAATTCAGAAACTAACTCAGAACCGCATATCTTCATGGAAACTGAACAACTTGCTCTTGAATGTTGACTGGATAAACAATGAAATGAAGGCAGAAATAAAGATGTTCTTTGAAACCAACAAGAATGAAAACACAACATACCAGAATCTCTGGGACACATTTAAAGCAGTCTCCAGAGGAAAATATAGAGCAATAAGTGCCCACATTAGAAGGAAGAAAAGATCCAAAATTGACACCCTATTGTCAAAATTGAAAGAGCTAGAGGAGCAAGGTCAAAAACACTCAAAAGCTAGCAGAAGACAAGAGATAACTAAGATCAGAGCAGAAATGAAGGAGATAGAGACACAAAAGACCGTTTAAAAAATAAAGAAATCCAAGAGCTGGTTTTTTGAAAAGATAAACAAAATAGACAGACCACTTGCCAGATTAATAAAAAAGAAAAGAGAGAATAACCAAATAGATGCAAGAAAAAAAACAATAAAGTGGATATCCCCACAGATTCCACAGAAATTCAAACCATCATCAGAGATTATTGCAAACAACTCTATGCATATAAACTAGTAAACCTCGAAGAAACGGATAAATTCCTGGACAATTTCCTCCTCCCAAGACTAAACCAGGAAAAAGTTGAAACCCTGAATACGCCAATAACAAAATCTGAAGTTGATGCAGCAATTAAGAGCCTACCACACACACAAAAAAAGCCCAGGTCCAGATGGGTTCACAGCCGAATTCTACCAGACACACAAAGAGAATCTGGTACCATTCCTTCTGAAACTATTCCAAATAATCCAAAAAAGAGGGAATTCTTCCCAAATCATTTTATGAGACCAACATCATTCTGACACCAAAACCTGGCAGAGACTCAACAAGAAAAAAAACTTCAGGCCAATATCCATGATGAGCATAGATGCAAAAATCTTCAATAAAATACTGGCAAGCTGATTGCAACAGCACATTAAAACCTTATCCATCATGATCAAGTAGGATTCATCCCAGGGATGCAGGCCGGTTCAACATATGCAAGTCTATAAATGTAATTCACGACATAAACAGAACCAAAGAGAAAAACCACATGATTATCTCAGTTGATGCAGAGAAGACCTTTGACAAAATTCAACAGCCCTTTATGCTAAAAACCCTCAATAAACTAGGTATTGGTGGAATGTATCTCAAAATAATAAAAGCTATTTATGACAAACCAACAGCCAATATCATACTGAATGGGCAAAAACTGGAAGCATTCCCTTTGAAATCTGGCACTAGACAAGGATGCCCTCTCTCACCACTCCTATTCAATAGAGTACTGGAAGTTCTAGCCAGAGCAATCAGGCAAGAAAAAGAAATAAAGGGTATTCAAATAGGAAAAGAGGAAGCCAAGTTGTCTCTATTTGCAGACGACATGATTGTATATCTAGAAGACCCTGTCATCTCAGTCCAAAATCTCCTGAAACTGATAATCAACTTCAGCAAAGTCTCAGGATACAAAATCAATGTGCAAAAATCACAAGCATTCCTATACACCAATAACAGACTTAAAGAGAGCCAAATCAAGAATGAACTGCGATTCACAACTGCCACAAAGAGAATAAAATACCTAGGAATACAACTAATGAGAAATGTAAAGGAACTCGTCAAGGAGAACTACAAACCACTGCTCAGCGAAATAAGAGCGAACACAAACAGATGGAGAAACATTCCATGTTCATGGTTAGGAAGAATCAGTATCATGAAAATGGCCATTCTGCCCAAAGAAATTTACAGATTCAATGCTATCCCCATCAAGCTACCAATGATCTTCTTCACAGAACTGGAAAAAAACACCTTAAACTTCATATGGAACCAAAAGAGAGCCCACATAGCCATGTCAATTCTAAGCAAAAAGAACACAGCAGGAGGCATCACACTACCAGACTTCAAACTATACTATAAGGCTACAGTAATCAAAAGAGCATGGTACTGGCACCAAAACAGAGATATAGACCAATGGAACAGAACGGAGGCATCGGAGGCAACACAACATATCTAAAACCATACAATCTTTGATAAACCTGACAAAAACAAGCAATGGGAAAAGGATTCCCTGTTTAATAAATAGTGTTGGGAAAACTGGCTAGCCATGTGCAGAAAGCAGAAACTGGACCCTTTCCTGACACCTTACACTAAAATTAACTCCAGATGGATTAAAGACTTAAACATAAGACCTGGCACCATAAAAACCCTAGAAGAAAATCTAGGCACAACCATTCAGACATAGGAGTAGGCAAGAACTTCATGACCAAAACACCAAAAGCATTGGCAACAAAAATCAAAATAGACAAATGGGACCTAATCAAACTCCACAGCTTCTGCACGGCAAAAGAAACAGTCATTAGAATGAATTCTCAACCAACAGAATGGGAAAAAATTTTTGAAGTTTACCCATCTGACAAAGGGCTGATATCCAGAATTTACAAAGAACTCAAACAGATATACAAGAAAGAAACAAACAAGCCCATTCAAAATTGGGCAAAGGATATGAACAGACACTTTACAAAAGAAGACATACATGAGGCCAACAAACATATGAAAACATGCTCAGCATCACTGGTCATTAGAGAAATGCAAATCAAAACCACATTGAGATACCATCTCACGCCAGATAGAATGATGATCATTAAAAAATCTGGAGACAACAGATGCTGGAGAGAATGTGGAGAAATAGGAACACTTTTACACTGCTGATGGGAGTGTAAATTAGTTCAACCATTGTGGAAGACAGTGTGGCAATTCCTCAAGGACCTAGAAATAGAAATTCCATTTGACTCAGCAATCCCATTACTGGGTATATATCCAAAGGATTATAAATCGTTCTACTATAAGGACACATGCACATGAATGTTCATTGCAGCACTGTTTACAATAGCAAAGACCTGGAACCAACCCAAATGCCCATCGATGATAGACTGGACAGGGAAAATGTGGCACATATACACCATGGAATATTATGCAGCAATCAAAAACGATGAGTTCATGTCCTTTGTAGGGAAATGGACATCATTCTCAGCAAACTGACAGAAAAACAGAAAATGAAATACCACATGTTCTCACTCATAGGAGGGTGTTGAACAATGAGAACACATGGTCACAGGGAGGGGAGCACTACATACTGGGGTCTATTGGGGGAATAGGGGAGGGCCAGCGAAGGGTGGGGAGTTGGGGAGAGATAGCATGGGGAGAAATGCCAGATATAGGTGAGGGGGAGGAAGGCAGCAAATCACACTGCCACATGTGTACCTATGCAACTATCTTGCATGTTCTTCACATGTACCCCAAAACCTAAAATGCAATAAAAAATAAATTAATTAAATTAAATCATTGAGTAGTATATTTTTACCTTAAAGAACTTACCGGTATTGTTTTACTCTCTTCTAGAACTTCATGTTTTCCTGATTTTATTTTCTATTATTTGGTGATTTAATCTTCTTTTTTTCTAGATGTAAAAGAATCGTGCCTTTGTTTTTAAAATTAATCAATCAGTTCTACTAGGACCTTCCACCATTCTACTGGTTGTTGACAGTTTCTTGTCATTGTTTCCCAGTATGCCCTGTCAACCTAAAGGTTCAATTCTTATTTTGTTTCTGGAAGATTTTCTTTTGTAGACATGCACACATGCACATATCTACACATACATGTGTGCATACACATATATACAAGTATTTCCTCTATCTTACTCTCATTCTTTGAACTCGAGAAAAAAAGACTTCTTACTATTTGAAGAAAGTTTTGCTGTATGAATTTAGTATAATATAGTAATTCATAATATATACAATACAGACACACACACACATGTGTGTGTGTGTGTTTTTACCCTTGGATTAAAATGTCTTTTGTATGGTTATAAGATGACTGGGGCTGGAATCTCCTAGATAGCTTCAGGATGGGGACTCATCACTTGAAAGTCCAAGACCTCTGGGGAGGGTAAAGGAGCTGAAGGTTAAGCTGATCACTAGCAACAAATACTTTAAACAATTGTGCCTATGTAAGGAAGCTGCTATGAAATCCTGAAAGGACTGCATTCAGGGAGCTTCCAGATAGCTGAACACACATGAAGTTTCAGAAGGGTTGCATCCTCTGAGAGGTTATAAAAGCTCCACATGCTTTCTCATATACCCAGCCCCAAGCATCTCTTTCTCTGACTGCTAACCTGTATCTTTTATAATGCCCTTTATAATATACTGTTAATGGTACATAAAGTGTTTTCCTGAGTTCTATGAGCCATGTTAGCAAATTAATCAAACCTGAGTAGGGGTCAGGGAAACTTCATTTATAATTAGTTGGTTAAAAGGACTGGCCACAACCTGCTTCTACTATTGATATCTGAAGTGGGGGGTCAGTCTTGTGATACTGGGCCCTTAATCTGTGAGATGTGACACTAGCTACAGTAGTAGATCTTCCAGTGTCAGAATTGAACAGAATTGAAGGGCAGCCATCTGGTGTTCACTAAAGAATCATCTGCAGAATCTGCTGAAGAACCAAATGCTGGTACAGAGGAATCCACACACATTTCGGTGACCAGAGATGAATTATTTTGAGTTGTGTTGTGAAAGTATCATAGGAGAAACAAAAGTTTCTATTCACTCAGGAAAAGAATAATTTGAATTATCAATAATTGTATAAACACACCTTCTCATGTAAAGTTATTTCATTATTTGTCTCATTGTTTATCTCCTCTGGGAATAGTGAATTACAAACGTTTCATTTCTTTTGTCTTCTATATCCCTTCTTTTCTCTGTAACTGCTTTTGTATGTCTGTGTTATTTTGCTCATGTTTTTCAGTATTAATGAATTGACTCTTACTTTGTTTTTAGTGGTTTCTTCTTTGTTTTGTTTCTGATATGCATGAAGTACTTTTGTTGTGCACTGCTTACCAACTTACTTGAATCCTGTAGAACAGAACACCCACATATACAACAACTTAACAAAAAGTGGGTTCATTAGTTAGAAATAAGAACAGGGGTCAAAAAAAGCCTAGAATTTATTATGAACCAACCCCTCAAGTCTCAGGAAACACTGTATGCAGTAGATGGAGTCTCACTGATGCACCCCACTTGTTGAGGGACTCTGAAATTCAGTTCATCTTTAGTTTCATACCCTGGCACAAGGCTAAAACATTGAAGTACATCCTGTTTCTAGGGAGAACTGGAACAGAGCTGATGCTGTTCCAAGCAGTTCCTTCTTGTTTCAGGATGTTGTGTATTCTACATTCCTTTATTATTATTATTATTATTATACTTTAAGTTCTGGAGTACATGTGCAAATCTTACAGGATTGTTGCATAGGTATACACATGCCATGGTGGTTCACTGCCTCCATTCCCCTGTCACCTACATCAGGCATTTTCCCAATGTTATCCCTTCCCAACCTCCCTACCCACCCTCTGGCTGACCCTCCTATAGCCCCCACCCTGCAACAGACCCCGGTGCGTGATGTTCCCCTCCCAGTGCCCATGTGTTCTCATTGTTCAATACCCACCTATGAGTGAGAACATGCAGTGTGTCATGTTTGCTGAGAATGATGGTTTCCAGATTCATCCATTTCCCTACAAAGGATATGAACTCATTCTTTTCTATGGCTACATAGTATTCCATGGTGTATATGTGCCACGTTTTTTTTATCCAGCCTATCATTGATGGGTGTTTGAGTTGATTCCAGGTCTTTGCTATTGTAAACAGTGCCATAACAAACATACATGCTTGTGTCTTTATAACACAATGATTTATTAACCTCTGGGTATATACCCAGTAATGAGATTGCTAGGTCAAATGGAATTTCTATTTCAAGATCCTTGAGGAATCACCACACTGTCTTCCACAATGGTTGAACTAATTTATGCTCCCACCAACAGTGTAAAAGTGTTCCTCTTTTTCCTCATCCTCTCCAGCATCTGTTGTCTCCAGATTTTTTTAATGATTGCCATTCTAACTGGTGTGAGATGGTTAAAAAACAACTTTTATTTTAGGTTCACACATGCATGTGTCTTTATAATAGAATGATTTATATTCCTTTTGTTATATACCCAGTAATAGAATTGCTGGATCAAATGGTATTTCTGGTTCTAGATCCTTGAGGAATTGCCACACTATCTTCTACAATGGTTGGACTAATTTACATTCCCACCAACAATGTAAAAGTGTTTCTATTTCTCCACAGCCTTGCTAGCATCTGTTGTTTCTTGACTTTCTGATAATCACCATTCTGACTGGCATGAGATAATATCTCTTTGTGGTTTTGATTTGCATTTCTCTAATAATCAGTAATACTGAGATTTTTAAAATATCTTTGTTGGCTGCATACATTTTTTTGGGGGGGTGTCTGTTCATGTACTTTGCCCACTTTTTATGGTGATGTTTGTTTTTTCCTTCTAAATTTAAGTTCCTTGTAAATTCTAAATATTAGACCTTTGTAAGATTAGTAGATTACAACATTTTTCTCCCATTCTCTAGGTTGCCTGTTTGCTCTGAGATGCTCCTTAGTTTAATTAGATCCCATTTGTCAATTTTGGCTTTTGTTGCAATTGCTTTTGGTGATTTCCTAATAAAATCTTTGCCCATGCCTATGTCCTGAATGACATTACCTACCATTGTTTTCTAGGGTTTTTTTTTGTTTTGTTTTGTTTTTTTGGTTTTGGGTTTTATACTTATGTCTTTAATCCATCTTGAGTTAATTTTTGTATAACGTGTAAAAAAAGGGGTCCAGTTTCAGTTCTCTACATTTGGCTACCCAGTTTCCCCAGCATCATTTATTAAACAGGGAACCCTTTTCTTATGGCTTGTTTTTGACAGGTTTGTTGACAGTCAAATGGTTGTAGATGTGTGGTCTTATTTCTGACATCTCTCTTCTGTTCCATTGGTCTATATGCCTGTTTTTGTACCAGAGTAACAAAACAGTATCATGCTGTTTTGGTTTCTGTAGCCTTGTAATATATTTTGAAGTTGGGTAGCATGATGCCTCCAGCTTTGTTCTGTTTGCTTAAGATTGTCTTGGCTATAAGAGCTCTTTTTTGGTTTCATGTGAATTTTAAAGTACTTTTGCTAGTTCTGTGAAGAATATCAATGCAGTTTGATGAAAATAGCATTGAATCTACAAATTACTTTGGGCAATATGGTTATTTTCATATTAATTCTCCTATCCATGAGGATGGAATGTTTTTCCATGTGTTTGTTTTCTCTCTTAATTCTGTAAGCAGTGGTTTGTAGTTCTTCTCCAAGATGTCTTTCACATTCTTTGTTAGCTGTATTCTTAGGTATTTTATTCTCTTTGCAGCAATTGTGAATGGAAGTTTATTCATGATTTGGCTCTTTCTTGTCTATTGTTGGTGTAAAAGAATGTGATTTTTGCACATTGATTTTGTATTCTCAGACTTTGCTGAAGTTTCTATCAGCTTAAGGGGCTTTTGAGCTGAGACGATGAGGTTTCCTAGATAGGACCTTGTCATCTGCAAACAGAGGCAGATTGACTTTCTCTCTTCCTATTTAGATGCTCTTTATTTCTTTCTCTTGCCTGATTGCCCTGTGCAGAACTTCCAATACTATGTTTAATATGAGTAGTGAGAGAGGGCATCCTTGTCATGTGCCAGTTTCCAAAGGGAATACGTCCACCTTTTGCCCATTCAGTATTATATTGGTTGTGGGTTTATCATAAATGGCTCTTCTTATTATTCTGAGATATGTTCCATCAAAACCTAGTTTACTGAGAGTTTTTAACATGAAGTGATGTTTAATTTTATTGAAAGCTTTTTCTGCATCATTGAAGTAATCATGTGGTTTTTATCATTAGCTCTATTTCTGTGATGAATTATGTTTATTGATTTGTATACATTGAACCAGCCTTGCATCCAGGGATGAAGCTGACTTGATCATGGTAGATAAGGTTTTGATGTGCTGCTGGAATCAGTTTGCCAATATTTTCTTGAGGTTCTTCACATCAATGTTCGTCAGAAATATTGGCCTGAAGTTTTCTTTTCTTGTGTCTCTGCCAGGTTTTGGCATCAGGATGATGCTGGTCTTACAAAATGAGTTAGAGAGATGTCTCTCCTTTTCAGTTGTTTGGAATAGTTACAGAATAAGTGGTACCAGCTCCTCTTTGTACCTCTGATAGTCTTCAGCTGTGAATTCATCTGATCCTGGGCTTTTTTTTTTTTTTTTTTTGGTTGGTAGACTATTTATTACTACCTCAATTGCAGAGCTTGTTATTGATATCTTCAAAGATTTGACTTCTTCTTGGTTTAGTTCTGTGTGATCAATGGTGATATCCCCTTTATCATTTTTTTATTGTGTCTATTTGAGTCTCCTCTCTTTTCTCCTTTATTACTCCAGCTAGTAGTCTATCTATTGTATTATTTTTTTCAAAAACCAAGCTCCTGGATTCATTGATTTTTTTTTGAGAAATTTTTCATGTCTATATCTCCTACAGTTCCACTCTGATCTTAGTTATTTCTTGTCATCTGCTAACTTTTGGAGTTTTTTTTTCTTTTTTTTTTTTTTGGCTCTTGCTTCTTTAGTTCCTTTTGTTGTGATGTGAGAGTGTTAATTTTAGATCTTTCTAGCTTTCTGATGTGGGCAGTTAGTGCTATCTGAGAAGTTTTGCTTGATATAAATCAAGCTTGTCTAACCTGTCTGTGGCCCACAGACCATGTGCCACCCAGGATGCCTTCGAATGCAACCCAACACAGGTCCATAAACTTCCTTAAAATGTTATGAGATTTTTTTGTAAATTCTTTTTAGTTCATCAGCTATTGTTAGTGCTAATATATTTTATGTGTGGCTCAAGACAATTTGTTTTCTTCCAATGTGGCCCAGGGAAGCCAAAAACTGGACACTCCTGCTAATGTAAAGCTCTGTTATTAGGTACATATATACTTATGGTTGTATTTTTACTACAAAATATATCTTGAGCAATAGCTCACATCTAATTTAATTAAGTTATGCATAACTGGGGTCTTTCTTATCCATGCATGTTTCTGGGGTCAGCCATAAACTTGTACAACAGTTATAAACCGAATTTGGGGCTTCCATTCTCTAACTCTTCCCTTTTCAAGATTCTTACCCCGATTTTTAACACCTATGATGACTCTGAACACTGTCCTCTTTTTCACCATACAGATTGGGAACTCTGTATAAAAGTTTTAAGTACCCCACTCACTACTGTTGCCTTCTAACTTTAGCTAAAATCCATAAAGAATGATTACTTAGCCCATACTATTTCCTCTTTGCAAATATTGACTTATCTCTGAAATCCACCTTTTCTTTTCTTTCCTTTTTTTTTTTTTTTTTTTTTTGAGATGGAGTCTAGTCCTGTTTCCCAAGCTGGAGTGCAGTGGCATAACTCACTGCAACTTCCACCTCCCACATTCAAGCCATTCTCCTCCTGCCTCAGTCTCTCGAACAGCTGAACAGCTGGAATTACAGGCCCACACCACCACTTGAGCTAATATTTTTTATCTTTAGTAGAGATGGGATTTCACCATGCTTGTCAGGCTGGTCTTGAACTCCTGACTTTGTGATCTGCTCACCTTGGCCTCTGAAAGTGCTAGTATTACAGGTGTGAGCCACTGCACCCGGCCAATCCACCTATTATTAATTTAATCTAACCACAGGAGTGATATTTCATTTTATTTCAGCACCCCAATCACCTATATGCTGGTACACATTTAGGGTATGTTTATCAGCAGATAGGAAATTCAAAGGACATCTTAGAGTTTTACCTATCACACACTGCTGTGCAAAAAGTAAAGTCATCCTTTTGAATTCTACTTTTCAAATACCACTCCACATCAAGAACAAGTCAGAGACTTTATTTCCCTTTCTCCATCTTATTATCAAACTCTAAGATAAGGTGACATTTAGATGTCTCTGCTCTTAGGGGAAAGTATTCTGTGATTATTCTATTCACTTCTTAGCTATTTAACATTTTGGGAGTCCTCGTATTTTTTTTTTTCTTTTGAGCTGTTTTCTACTATCTTTGCTTATCTCTTCTGGCTCAGCATTGCTCCCTTTCTGGCCTTTCTTTTGTTTTCTTTCTTTCTGAATAGTGTTTGTACAAGCAATACTTATATCTGTAACTTAATTGTTTAGTGTTTTACGGAACCAAATTGAGTTCATTTGACAAAATCACAAACATAAAGTTGCTTCCATAGATTTTTTAGTTATTTGGGAGAATAAAATAACTGTAATGTCTAACTGGAGGCATTTTAAATGTTTATACAATGATTTTCATAATTATTATGTGATCTGAGAAAGCTGCATATAATCTACACTGTTCTTCTTAGGAATGTTTTTGAAAGGATTTAGCACACTGCAGCTTTCATGTAGTTCTGGGGGTGTTCACAATGCTACATTATTGCTCAGGGATCAGCTTTGTGGTACCCAAGAAAACAGGATACAAATCTTCTTTAAGACTACTTGCTTGAATATTCGAAGTTTTTAAAGGTACTGTTTGCAACTAAATCCAGAAGAGTAAAAACCCTGGCAAGGTATAAAACCTGAGCTGGTTCTCAGGCTGCTGTTTCCAGCAAATAATATTAAATTCAAAATACTTCACTGATTTTAACATAAAAATTCTTATCCCACACCTACTAAGATATTTGATAAGGAAAAAAACACAAATTAGTAAAGGAGTATAAATCGGGGCTTTCATACCTATGAACATTATTTTCTTTAGTGGTACCAACAACTGTTTCCTTTGACCAAAACTTCAGCTGGGCTCTTTTGAGTCTGCTTGACTAGACCAAATTTTGGGTTTCTCTCTCTTCTTATAGAGTCCTGCAAAGTCAGTGTAGTGGAAATCCACCCTTGTTGATTTGTTATCATCCTGGCCGGCCTTCAGCAAAAATCCTCTCAAAGTAGTGTAGCCAGGAACCCCTTATCCCTGATGTTTCCTCTTAGTGATTTTCCACCCACTGACCCTCACATTGCACCTTGCTTTTAAATCCCTGCTGTCCTTGTTGGAGTCGGAATTAAGTCCAACCTATTTCCCATTGCAGGACCCCATTGCAGCGGTCTATAGAGCCATTGCCATGACCACTCGTATAAAGGTTGCCTTATCATCTTTAATGAATGTTATGAAAACTTTTTTCTTTAACAGTAGATATCTATTTCTATATCAGTTTCAAATTGGTAATGACTTACTATTTGAGAAGAGAAAACTAAAGCTATGAAACCACAGACTAGAGGGTTTCATTGCCAGAATCAAGCAGTCTAAAGGGACCTTTACCCAGTTCAACCTTTTTCCATGGTTCCTCAAATCAGGTAGATAAACCTGATTATACATCAGTCATTTTCATAAGTCAATTAGCTAAGTGCAAAGGACCTCCCTTTAAAACCATCTCACTGTAGGCTAAATAATTCCGTAATATATAAGGTTGCTGCAAATAAAAGCAAATCTACCTACTACTATGGTTCCTTGGATATTTCAATTTTGAAAATACTAGTTGTAATGGAAAGCCAGCAAATGGTACAGTACTTTTTTCTTTGGCTTCTGTCGCACCATTGCACTGCAGCCTGGGTGACAGGACAAGATTTCATCTCAAAAAAATAAACAGACAACAACAAAAAAGTTATAAGGTATTTTCCCAGTCTCAGGCACTCTATTCATTGAGAGTCAGCCTTTCTTCAAAGCATTCGTCGATCTATATACTCTTTCTGGCACGGCACTTAGACAACTGACATTTAGTTGAATTCTAAAAGCATTCAGTTGGGGTCACTTAAATATGAACTTTTAATGGGGCAGATGAGGTGGAGATTCAGAAGGACTGGTTCTTATTTGGATTTTCCTGGGGAATTACTTAAATTTCTAATCATTATTTTGGTGCTTTCTGATTCATTAAAGTTAAGTTTTGTTTTACTGTTTATATTGAGTTGGGCTTTGCTTGCACAGGAAACCAAGGTGCTACAGGTGTCTCAGCCTAGTAGCCTCCCAATTTATAGTTTTAATAAATTCTATTACAAGGGTCCCATCCTCCTGACATTTAAATGTAATTACTTCGCAATGATCTCATCTTTAAATTTATCATCGCGTTGAGAGTTAGGGCTTTAAAATACAAATTTGGAGGTGAGGGTACACAAACACTCAGTCCACAATGTGTATTAAAAAATGGTGGCCTCAGTATCTGTGTAACTTGAAAAGCTCCAATATTATGTAAGCATGTAATATTTGTGTATAATTATAAAAGGGTAAGGAAGACTCCAAAGCCTTCTGGGATAAGATATCATTTATAAACTTTGAGGCTAGAGATAATAGCTAAAAATGTCTAAAGTTTCTATTGCAGACCCTATAGGCCTTCTTGTTAATAAAGTTTCCATAATAATATTTTCCCCTACCAAAGGTTAGGTCTTTTACTGATATAATTGAATATACTAAGAGGCAAATGAGGCTGAAAGCACCTTCCTCTAGCACCTCATAATAAGCACACTGAAGTCAGACCCCAAATGATCCTTTTCTGCTCAGTGGCCTGAAAGCCAGTGTCTTCAGTGGGTACTGGTTTAGGAGAAGAAGTTTAGAGCTACACTGGAAGAATATGCAAAACCTCCAAGTAACGATCTATGTACTATGCAGATATGTCCAGCTAGACCTAACCCTGATTCATTAATTGCTTTTATTGAATAAAGCCTATTTTTTTATTTGAACAATTTCATTTAAACATTGTAATTAGGGCAAGGAGAAGATTAAGTAAATATACAAATATGAAAACTACAGCTTTAAAAATGGCTTCTGTGTTCTCAAATAATTTTAAGGAAAAAAAAGTTTCTTCTAACGTGACGCACACAGTTCCTTAAAAATAATGGAATATCTGTCAAACTGCAAATTTTTTTCTTGGCTGGAATTTATTGTAGGGGGCAATGCCCTTTTCTTCTCTGCCAAGGAAAATATATTGAAATGGAGTCCTTTTTTCTTTTTAAAGTTTGAGCTTGAAAAAATGATTTTAAAAAATGAAACCATCCTAGGATATGGTTTTTAAAAAATCAGTGTATGCTAGAAAGTACAGATTTAGAGAAGCGTACAATTTGTGATGTGGTAATAGCCACTGTTTTATAAATCTTGCCATTTACTTAGGCAAAGTTATGAATGTTATCTACTGTGGGTGCCTGAAGAATGTATGGTTAGGTGCCAGATAACCTCATTTTGATTCCATTTAATTTATTCTTAGGATTATCCTAAGCCAGTAGGAGAACAAAGAACTATGCGATTAATCCTAGAAATATCTCATAATACTGATTGTGAGAAATAAATACCCTCAAATATATGAAGAAATGCTTCCCTGTCTTGGCTATATCAGAGAAAACAGAACGTGGGATGAAGCCTGTAGGATACTTTTACGTGCCCCAAATTGCTCCTGCCTTTTCATATTTAAGGAAATGACCCTTATTTAAATGAGCTAAATTAAATGTTAAGTATTTAGCCCAGTAACAGACAGCTTGCAATCAATAAATGTCATTTCTTTTCCCTCACATTTATGTCACTTATTCAACTGAGCCATTGTTTGTTTAAATAGTTAATATAAAGATATTTGTACCCATTAGAGTTCATTTAATAATAAATTTTAGTTAAAATAATTTTTAACAACAGTAAACAACTCTAAGAACATAACTTAAATTACAAGATGTCAAAGGAAACCTAGCATCAGACTTAAAGGATCATCATCAGTTAAATGTATCAGAATACTCTCTAATGATTCAAACAGCAATAATTTATAAGAAAAATTTAATATACTTTTAAAGAAATGTTCAGATTTGGTACAGAATTTCCTCAAATGAAGTGAAAGCTGTGCAGAAGATGATCCAGGTAAATAGATTGAAATTGCTGAAACATGGTCCTGATGTAATACATGTTTAGAGGGTCTTCTAACAAATTATATTCTACTGCGAGAGAGACGAGTCATTTTTCACACATTTCAGAAACCATCGGGGCAGCAAGTAGAGAGTAATATGTGACAGATTCTTGCTTAAGTTTGTCCTGTGCACATTTTTAACTCATTTATATAAGACAGAAATGTAGGCTATATATTTTTTCCTTTCTATTTCTCATGTTTTTCACAATCTGAGAGTTGAACTCAGCTAATTCATATATAGGTATGTTCTTCTTTGCTCATTATTTGAAGACAAATGTCACAGCTCACACTTCAAAGTTGTGAAATATTATCAGTCATTTTGCCTCCTTTCTTAGTGCAATTGTCATTTTTGGTACTTAATGGTCACATAAAAATTTTGCAACAGTCTTTAAAAATGATTTGTAAATTCATCACTCATTTTGTGAAATTATGCCTCCTGCATAGGACCAGGTTTTCACTCATTTTCCAAAAGTATCCCAAAGTGATGCAGAGGAAAACAGACACAGTGACACAGGAGAGTCTGGAACCACCCATGGCCTGTGTGTTGTGGTCATCTGTCCCCTTAGAGAACTATAGCAAAGGCCAGGTGCAGTGGCTCACGTCTGTAATCCCAGCACTTTTGGAGACCAAGGTGGTCAGGTCACAAGGTCAGGAGTTTGAGACTAGCCTGGACAACCTAGTGAAACCCCTGTCTCTCCTGAAAATACAAAAATTAGCTGTGCACGGCGATGCATGCCTAAAATCCCAGCTACTAGGGAGGCTGAGGCCGGAGAATGGCTTAAAGCCAGGAGGCGGAGGTTGCAGTGAGCCAAGATCACAGCATTGCACTCCAGCCTGGGTGACAGAGCGAGACTTCATCTCAAAAACAAAGGAAAAAAATAAAAAGGATACTACAACAGCTTATTTTAAATTTACTTTATTTACCTCTCCCAAATAAAGGCTCTTGCTCTCTACCGTAAAAGGGCTCTTTCAGGTACATAGGATGGCTTCTGAACACCAATTCATAGTCAGCAATTCCTTCAGTAATTTTCTGGTAAAGAGGCATTATCTCTAGGGGGTTAGGAGTCCTCCTTTGGTAATTCAGCTCAGAAGTTCAGCTCCTAAGCATTACTTTTATTTCTACCAAGTTAGTGGATGCTACTTAAGTTATCCTTTTCTGAGAAACTTGGGACATTCAACTATAGATCATAGTCAAAATTGTATATAAAAAGGCATAATTCTTCAGGGTGATTTTCTCTAGCAAATTATAGCATAAATAAATACAGTTCTTGGCTAGGCATGGTGGTTCATGCCTGTAATCCCAATATTTTGGGAGACTGAGGTAGGTGAATAACCTGAGGTCAGGAGTTTGAGACCAGGCTGTCCAACATAGTGAAACTCTGTCTCTACTAAAAATACAAAAGTTAGCCAAGCGTGGTGGCAGGTGCCTGTAATTCCAGCTACTGGGAAGGCTGAGGCAGGAGAATTGCTTGAAAGACAGAGATTGCAGTGAGGCGAAATCATGCCACTGTACTCCAGCCTAGGAGAAAGTGCAACTCTGCCTCAAAATACATAAATAAATAAGCAGTTTGTAGAAACTGTGTATATGTTTGTATTAACATACATTATAAAATAATTATAATAAATATTTATTATTTAGGTAAAATATTAAATAAGTTTTTTAGTTTATAAGAGCTACTAACAGATTATATACAAAAATATAGTTTTCTTGTTAAGAAATATGAGATAGATAAATTGTAGTTACATTAATAACACAAGTATAATTTTGGGAAAAAAACCTGTAAGTTGTACTAAATGAATTGCAAACATTTTAGACTAAACTGTATCAAAAAGTGACACTAATCAAAGGAACTACTGGTTTTCCCATTGACATGTAAAATACTTGAAAGTTATTAATATTGGCTTCAAAATGAGAAAAAGCTGAATAAATAAAAATTAACTTTTTCTAGAACTCAGAGAATTGAGGTCACAAGACATTTTTAAGGAAATGACCCTTCATGTCCTTAACGATCCACCACCTGGAAGGCTAGAGACAGGGAAATACAGACAATACTGATCAGCTCACTTGTGGCAGAAGCTGTGGGGGCCAGTAACTGGTAGAAACACTTAAATGATAACTTCAGTTCACTGCTGGGATTAATAGTTAAAAACTCCTGATGTTCTAATTTAAAATGGACTCTCAGACTTTTGTGGGTTTTCCCTTCAGAAACTGCATCAAGTTCCTATGGTAAAGATCAGAGGTGGGAAGAATAAGAAACCTTGTGTTTGGCCAGAAGGAGAGGGAAGAAACATTTTGAAAGAAGCAGGGAAAGTTCACAACAAAGGCCTAGCAAAGGAATAAACCAGCAAAAGAAAAAAGTAAAGGAAAAGGAAAAACAAAAACTTTCCAGCAAAGGAAAAAAAAGCTTCACAAGAGCATTATTGGATTTGAGGCAAGATAAATTAACCACCTCCAGCTCCCTATGGCCTTTACGGGGAGAAATAAAAGGCTGAGAGTCGGGAGGATTGCTGGAGCCCAGGAGGTGGAAGCTATAGTGAACCAAGGTTGTGCCACTATGCTCCAGCCTAGAATAAGGGTTATCTTGCCCATGGGACTCGACCAGTTTGATCTGAATAACTCACCCGGGGTTCCTGCCTGGCTGCACTCTTACAGCATAGCCTCAGGTGCCCAACCACAGAACTTCCCAGAGGCCATGGACGCAGCTCTTTTTTGGGCAGATCCCACCTAACCGTCAGAGAACTTCTGCATACAGGCCCCCAACAGTGTGTGCTCCCTTACAGCCTCCCCGCACTGCTTTGCCAGTTCACACTCTCCCACAGCCTCCACCCATTGCTTTGCAAGCACACATGTGGACCCTGCTGCTATGGCCCTGATGAAGCACTTTTACTTGCATTGCTCACTGAAGTATTGTTGCCCCTGGGAACAATACTGGGAAGCGTGGCCCCTAAAGTGCAGTAGGTGTTTAATCTTGAGGGGCCAGAGAAAAAGCCATGGGCCTCCTACCAGCTCTTCTTCAGTGTTAGAGAACACATGCCAGGAGTGCTGAGCTAAGTCTTGGCCCCTGAAATCATCCAGAAATAAAGCCAGTAAACTAAACCAAACTTGTACCACAGTGAAACCCTGAAGAACATCAAAGAATGTAATACAGAAAACCCCATCAGAAGGGCACCAACTTCAAAGATTACAAGAACATCAGCCTACACAGATGAGAAAGAAATAGTGCAAGTATTCTGGCTACTCTAAAAGCAAGAATATCCCCTTACTTCCAAATGGCAGCTCTAGCACCCCAACAATGGTTCTGAACCAGACTGAAATGACAGACATAGAATTAAGAATCAAGATGATAATGAAGATCATCAAGATTCAGGAGAAAGTTGAAACTCAATCTAAGGAATCCAGTAAAATAATTCAAAAACTGAAAGACAAAATATCCATTTTAAGAAAGAACCAAATGGATTGGATAAAGCTGGAAAATGCAACAATAAGTTCATAATACTATCAAAAACATTAAGAGCAGAATATAACAAGCGAGGAAAGAATCTCAAATACTGGTTCTTTGAGAGCCCAAATGCTGGTTCTTTGAATTAACTAAGTCAGATAATATCTAAAGAAAAAAGGATTTTAAAAATGAACAAAATCTACAAGAATTATGTAGAGACCAAACATACAACTACTTGGCATCCCTGAAAGGTAGGAAGAGCAAGCAATATGGAAAATATATTTCAAGATACGCTTTTGTCTATGAAAATTTCCCCAACTTTGCTAGGTAGTCAACATTAAAATCCAGGAAATTTAGAGAACTGCCGTGAGATATTATACAAGATGACCATCTCCCAAATACACAGTCATCACATTCTCCAAGGTCAGTGCAATAGAAAAAAATCTGAGAGAGAAGGGGCAGTTCACCTACAAGGGAAAGCTGTCAAGCAAACAGCAGATCTTCCATAGGAACTTGACATGCCACAAGAGATGGGACCCTATATTCAGCATCTTTAAAGAATCTCCAACAAAGAATTTCATATCCAGCCAAACCAGGTTTCCAAAGCACAGAAGAAATAAAACCCTTTTCAGACAAACAAATGCTAAGGGAATCTGCTATCAACAGACTTTCCCAAGAAGTCCTTATGGGAGTGCTACATATGGAAACTAAAGGCCATTACTGGTCACCACAAAAGCACACTTATGTACATAAACCATTGCTACTATAAAGCAACTACACAATGAAGTATACATAACAATCAGCTAACATGATGACAGGACCAAATCCACACATATCAATATTAGCCTTGAACATCAATGGGCTACACACCCACTTAAAAGGCAAAGAGTGGAAAGTTGGATAACTTTTTTTTGCTGTCTTCAAGAGACCTATCTCCTCACATTCAATGACATCCATAAGTTCAAAGTAAAAGGAGATCTATCAATCAAATGGAAAGAAAAAAAAATAGAAGTTGTTCTGTTCCTTTATTTCAGACAAATCAGACTTTTGAGATTTTTATTTCAGACAAAATAGGTCTTTTAAATCAACAATGAAAAACCAAAAAGAAAAGCAAAGAGATAAATTACATAATGATAAAGGGTTCAATTCCACAAGAAGACTTAATTATCCTAAATATATATGCACCCAACACTGGAGCACCCACACTCATAACACAAGTTCTTAGAGACCTAGGAAGAGACTTAGATAACCAAACAATACTAGTGGAAGACTTCAACCCCCTCCCCCACCGACAGTATTAGGCCGATCATTGAGAAAGAAAACTAACAAAGATATTAAAGACCCAAACTTGACACTTGGTGGACCTAACAGACATCTATAGAACACTCCACCCAACAACAACAGAGTACACATTTTCTCATCTGCTCATGGTACATACTCTAAAATTGAGAACACACTCTGCTATAAAGCATATTTTCAAAAAATTCAAAATAAAACAAAATATAACCCATCACACTCTCAAGCCAGAGTTCAATACAAATAGAAATCAATAACAAGATTTCTCAAAACCATACAAGTACATGGAAATTAAACAACTTGATCCTGAGTGACTTTTGAGTAAACAATAAAATGAAGGGAGAAATTAAAAAATATATATTTGAAACCAATGAAAACAAAGATACACTATACAGAATCTCTGGGACACAACTAAGGCAGTATTAAGGGAAAAGCTCATAGCACTACATGCCCAAATCAGAAAGTTAGAAAGATCTCAAATTAAAAAACTAACATTGCAACTACAGAAACTAGAAAAGCAAGAGCAAACCACAGCCAAAGCTAGCAGAAGAAATTAAATAACCCAAATCAGCCAACTGAACTAAATGGAGGCACAGAAAGTTACACAAAAGGTAATGAAATCAAAAGCTCATTATCTGAAAGACTAAATAAGACTGCTAGATCACTAGCTGACTAATAAAAAAAAAAAGATAAAAGATCCAAATAAACACAATCAGAAATGACAATGGGTGTATTACCACCAACCACACAGAAATATAAAAAGCCCTCAGAGTGAACACATATTTGCAAGCACACTAGAAAACCTGTAAGAATCGGATAAATTCCGGGAAAGATAAACCTTTCAAGATTGAACCAGAAATAAATTGAAATTCTGAGCAGAACAATATGAGATCCAAAACTGAATTCAAGCAAAAAAAAAAAAAACCCACAAAATGAAAAAAGCCCTCTTCTGACAGATTCATAGCCAAATTCTACCACAAACAAAAGAAAATCTGGTATCAAGCATACTAAAATTATTTCAAAACATTGAGGAGAAGGGACTATTCTCTAACTCATTCTATGAGGCCTGCATTGTTCTGACACCAAAACCTGGAAAAGGAAATCATGGGGAAAAAAAAAAATCCAGGCTCATATTCTTGATGAACATAGATGCAAAATTCCTCAACAAAATATTAGCAAACCAAATCCAGAAGCACATCCAAATAATTCGCCATGATCAAGGAAGCTTTATCCCTGGGATGCAAGATTGGTTCGACATACGCAAATCAGCCAGGTGCAGTGGCTCATGCCTGTAATCCCAGCACTTCGGGAGGCTGAGGTGGGTGGATCACGAGGTCAAGAGATTGAGACCGGCCTGGCCAATATGGTGAAATCCTGTCTCTATTAAAAAAAGAAAAGAAAAAATATATGCAAATCAATAAATGTAATTCATCACATAAACGAAACTAAAAACAAAACAACATGGTGATCTCAATAGGCACAGAGAAAGCTTTTGATAAAATTCAACATCCCTTCATGTTGAAAATTTTTAATAAACTAGGTATTAAAGGAACATATTAATAAAAAATAAAACAAAACAAAACAACAAACAAAGTTGGAAACAAATCCTTTAATAGCTAGAACAAGACAAGGATGCCCACTTACCACCTCTATTAATAGAGTACTGGAAGTCCTAGCCAGAGCAATAAGGCAAGATAAAGAAATAAAAGGCATACAAATAGAAAGAGAGGAAGTCCAACTAGGCTTGTTTGC
The DNA here is from genome assembly GCF_049354715.1 of Callithrix jacchus. NCBI lineage: Eukaryota > Metazoa > Chordata > Mammalia > Primates > Cebidae > Callithrix > Callithrix jacchus. The sequence goes on along the minus strand of NC_133504.1, from coordinate 82,779,516 downwards.
AGAGGACATAATGCTATACCTAGATATTCCCATCATCTCTGCCCAAAGGCTCATACCTCTGATAAATAATTTCAGCAGTTTCAGAATACAAAGTCAATGCACAAGAAGTCAGCAGCATTTCTATACATCAATAATGTCCAAGTTGAAAGCCAAATCAAAAATGTAATCTCATTTACAATAGTCACCAAAAGAATAAAATACCTATGAATACACCTAACCAGGTAGTACTAATGTATTATATCAAGATTTATAATTTGTTAGAATATTAATTATAGAACACTTTTTGTATGAGAAGAAAGTATGTACTTTTCTCAAATTTAGTCACCTTTTGATAAACCACGTATATAATTCAGTTTGTGCATTACATGTGTTCAATTACATATATACTAGGCTGGCTTCTGTTATCACAGGGCCTCCTCTTCTGAATTATTCTCCCAAACTATAGTAGCTATACTGACAAAAAAAAAAGCTCAACTCTGCAAAATATTTTTGAAAGTTTATTCTGAGCCAGGTATGAGTAACAACAACCCAAGGCACAGTCTCAAGAAGTCCTGAGAGCCTGTGTTCAAGGCGATTAGGTTACAGCTTGGTTTCATATATTTTAGGGAAACATAAGACATCAGCTAATAATCTGAGGTGTATACATTGGTTTGGTCTGAAAAGGTGGGACAACTCAAAGCAGGGGCATGGAGAGGGTGACAGCTCCCAGATGGATTTAAAGATTTTCTGACTGGCAACTGGATGAAAGTACTAACTTATTATCTAAAAACTTGGAATCAATAGAAAGGAGTATCTTGGTTAAGACAAGCCATTATGGAAACCAAGGTTTTTATTGTGTGGGTGAGTCTCAGAGGTTGCCTAGCCTTAGAGACAAGAGATGGCAAATGTTTCCTATTTAGACCTTTAAAAGGTGCTAGGCTTTCAGTTAATCTCTTCAGGATTGGAAGGGACTGGAAGGGGGCAAAATCTAGTTATGTTAATAGAGATTCTTTAGAGATACAATTTTTACCCCACATAAGTCTGCTTTGCAGGACCATTTTAAAATGTGGAAAATAGACATATTTGGGGGTAAAATATTTTGATTTCTTTCTTTAGCTGTCATGTAATATTATACTAGAGTCAGGTTGGACTTTGGTATCTTATTGTTACAAAGGATCTGTTTTGTCACCTCAAGATCTCTGTTTTAATGTTAATGCTGCTCAGTTGTGCCTCAACTCCAAAGTGAGAAAAGTAGAATGAGCATGTCCTATCCCCTCCTTTCTGTCTTAGCCTGATGTAGTTTTTCAGGTTTCTTTGGGTCCCTTTGCTGAGACTGGAGCCCATTCAGTCAGCTGGGGCGACTTAGTACTTTTACTTTTGGTTTACGGGGATTTGTTTTCCCTTTGTTAAGGGAAACAAAGCAAGACTTAATGTTAACATAATTAAAATGTGAGTGTATTTCCTATTATACCTATAAACAAAAAGTACCAAATAGTAAACTAGTTAGTTAACATCCATACAACTGACCACTTATTTTATTTACATAAATAACAAATTGATTAGAAAAAGAAATTAAAGAAATTCAGATCAATAGTCATCCATATTTATAATTTATTATACTACACATCCCTCCACTAGCTACTCACCTCAATTCTTAAAATTAAGTACTAATGTTTATGATGGAGGTTTACAGGTCATAACCACTAGCCTTTTGCTACCACTTATAAAAACAAACCCCTCAGAATCTATGCATTGCCTTTCTTTACAGTAGTGGATAATGTGGTCAGGGGTCTTCACAACATTTATGCCATAGGGCCATATGTTGGTTGGAAATCAACCTTCCTTGGGGTGATTCATTTCAGTCATGTTAAGTACAAGCATAAAGTTTTGAGGGTACTCAGAAAAGAGATTTCTACCAAATGTCAACTTAAGCACTATCTGCAAGTACCAGAAATTTCCCCAGGAATATTTTTGTTGTGAATTGAAATTCTGAAGCCGGAGACTGGATTTTAAATGCAGGGAAAAACAGATAAGAGAAAGGAAAAGCAAATAATTCTCTCTGACAAGCACTTAATTAGCATATTAATAGGGTATCTACACTCCTGAAAAGTTGTGCTGATGCATGCCCTATCTTAAAAGGGCACCATGCTAGAGTTTCTTTTCTCTCTTGTAAGAGGCTTTTGGTTGTTTTTATGCAGTAACAGCTGAATGCTGAAGAAATATTTAGGTAATATCCTGAGAGATAAGTCTATTTTGCTGGTCAAAAGGCACTGGAATCATCAGAAATAACTGTCAGGGTAAGTGGAGAAGTAAGTGAAGTAAACCAATTGGGAAGGATTTACTATTATTCTGTTTTAGATCTATAGTTTCCTTGTGGTGCTATTTGTGCCTTATCCTAGATGAATAAAAACATCAAGAAGAAAACTGAAGCTATAAGTAAAGCCTTTACTATCCCCGCCACATCCACCTGTCTGCCTGTGTGTGTTCCTAAACTCCAGCTTCTCTCATGAAGGAACTTTCCGTGCATCTGGCTTAAGGTCATCCCATCCCTGATCTCCCACTCAAGGTAATTGCTCCAGCAATTATCCTTCTCTCTTGCATTACTGGTTTTTCCTTTCCTAAGAAATCATACCATCAGCATACAAATATACTGTGATTTCTCCCATCTTAAAACAAAGAGATTCCTCAAAAACCTTTCTTGTTTCCACTTTCTCTTCTAGTTTCTGCACAATTTTTTTACTAACAATTGGAGCAAAACTCCTTGAAAGAGTTCCCTGTACTGCCTGTATTTCCCCATGTCCTTCTCCTATTCTCTCATACATTTTTTATTGTTTTTTTGTCCCCATTTCTCCATCAGAACTATTCTTTACAAGGTTATGATAACATCCACGTTGTTAAATCCTATAGTGACTTTTCAATGCTCATTTTTTTTTTTACCTGTCAATACAAGTTAACAGAATTAAATCTCTCCTCCTTTTAACACTTGCTTCATTTGCATCCAGGATGCCACATTCACCTGATTATGCCTTCTAAGTCCCTTTGCTGGTTTCTTCTTTTCTCTCAGGCATCTTAGTGTCAAAAGCCTCCTTTTCTCTATTTTTACTTATTCCTTTGGTAATTTTATCCAGTCTCATAATTCAAAATATCATGTGTATGCTGAAGACTTTCAAGTTAATATCTCCACCTTAAATCTCTCCACTGAACTTCAGTTTATCTGCCTACTTTGAATGTTCAATAAGCATCTCCATCTTGGGAGGATTCCTTGAGCCCAGGAGTTTGAGACCCTGTCTCAAAAAAAAAAAAAAAAAAAAAGCATCTCAAGTTTATCATGATCACACTTAATCCCTAATATTTCCCCCATCCCAATAAAAACTGTCTCTCCTATAGTTTTTCCCTATCAAAATTATGCAAACTCCATACCTTCAGTTGAAAGGACCAAAAAGCTTGATATTATCTTTGATTTTTCTGTCTTTTTTACCTCGTATCTGAGGCAAATTCTGTTGATTATATGATCACAATATATCCATGAAACAAATACTTCTCATCTCCTTACCTACCACCACCATGGTCTAACAACCTGTTCCGTGACTGTATTATTCCTATAGTCCCTTCACTGTCCTTCTTACTTCTACCCTTGACCTCTGCCCTATTTCAAGCCCTGTAGTTTATTCTCAAGAAAGCAGCCAGGAATCCTGTAAAAAAAAAAAAAAAAAAAAAAAAAAAGTCCAATCATTTCATTCTAATGCTAAAACATCCATAAAGCCTTGTCATTTCAGTTGAGATAAATGCTGAAGTCTTTAATATGACATACGAGACCCCGTGGAACTCTCCTCTCATTTCTGCAACATCTGCTACTATTGTTTTTTCTTGTTCACTGTGCTTCAGCCATGCAGGTCTCTTCATTGCTATTTTATGCATCCTCCTGCAACAGAGCATTTGCTCTTGGTAATTCATTTGCCTACAAGGCTCTTGACTTAGAGACTCACATGCTCAGCTCCCTTACTTCTGTCATGTCTCTAGGGTCACTGCTCAAGAACACCTTGACTGAACACTCTAAGCTTTTAATATTCCTCAACTCCCTCTTCTAAGCTCTCCTAAGCTCCCTATTCTTTCTTGTTGCTCTATTTTTCTCTTTAGCATTTGCCATCATATTTACTGATTCATCTTGGTTATTGTCTACACTAGAATATAATGGATAATATATATTTTGCTGTTTTCTACAATGCCTGGCACATTGTGGTCAATTAATTTTTTAAAATAAAAAAGCAACACTTACTGTTACTTATGGGGTTTGCACACATGATAAAGAGAATGATAGCTCAGTCTAACAGTAACATGTTTACAATCAGATAAGTTTGCTTGCTCATAGTCTCTAAATTAGAACCCTCACACTAGAGACTGAATGTGTCTCTCAATTTCATGTGCTAAAAGTGTAATCCTCAAATTCATATGTTGACTAGCGGTGAAACATTTAAGAGGTAATTAGGATTAGATAAGATGATCGGTGTGATGGGACTGGTGGCTTTATAAGAAAATGAAGACAAAGCTGAGCTGGCATTAATGTTCCTGCCCTCTCATCATGTGATGCCCTCTGCTATGGCATGCTGCAGTGAAAGCCTCTAGTCAGATGCAGACCTGTCATCCTCGGATCCAGACCTCCAGAATTATGAGCTAAATAAAGTTGTATTCTTTGTAACATACCCAGTCAGCAGTATCCAGTTATAGCAATAGAAAATAAACTAAGACACCTGGGTTTATATAAATAAAAATATATTAACTGGTATGTTATTTTAACTGGTATTGTTATATTTTAGTGGCAGTATTAAGATATAATTAGGCAAAGGGTGGCAATTGAAAATAGCCTGTAAGAAAGGAAAATAGCTCAGAGAAGTCTGAAAATGTGTGGTATGCAAAATGTGCTAGGCCCAGAGAGGAAGAGTATGTGACTGTAGTCATCTTCCTCACACCCATGCCTTTGTTTTTGTTTTTGGATTTTTTTTGAGACAGGTTCTCATTCTGTCACCCTGCTGACTTTCTAGTCAGCAGTGGCACAATTGTGGTTCCCCTTAACCTTGACCTCCTGTGCTTAGGTGATCCACCCACCTCAGCCTTCTGAGTAGCCGTGATGCAGATGGGCACCACCATGCCCATCTAATTTTTTGTGTTTTTATTAGAGATGGGGTTTTGCCATGTTGCCCAGGCTGGTCTCAAATTCTTTGGCTCAAGTGATCTGTCTACCTCGGTCTTCCAAAGTTTTGGGATTACAGGTGTGAGCCACTGCACCCAGCCAGGCAATCGTTTAAAAGCATTTTGTGCTGGGCACGGTGGCGTGTGCCTATAGTCCTAGCTACTCGGGAGGCTGAGGTGGGAGAATCGCTTGAGCCCAGGAGTTCTGGGCTGCAGTGCGCTATGCCGATTGGGTATCCGCACTAATTTCAGCATCAATACGGTGGCCTCCAGGAAGCGGGAGACCACCAGGTTGCCTAAGGACGGGTGAACCAACCCAGGTTGGAAACGGAGCATGTCAAAACTCCCTTGCTGATCAGTAATGGGATTGAGCCTGTGAATAGCCACTGCACTCCAGCATGGGCAGCATAGCGAGACCCCATCTCTTAAAAATAAAAAAAGCATTTTGTTCTTTTTTTCTTCCCTCCCACTTTCCAGACTGATAAATTCATTACATAATTTATAAATTTATAATAGCTGATAAATTACCTAAAATGTTACCACAAGTTGCAAAATGTGACCTTTACTCATCTTCATGTTCCTGAAATTACTGATACAAAGAACAATGTATAGCCAATTAATAGCGTATGTTATTTTAATGTAAACAGTTGGTATACAAACTAAAGAATTGCGCCTTTTTTTCTATTAAAAACCCATTCACAATTTAGTGAAAAGAATGGATTAATCCAAAAGAACGAATCTTCTCAAGAACAAACTTTGTCAGCCCTCAAAAGAAACATTTTTTATATGTAGTTCTCAGAATTGTTTGTGGTAATTAAAAAAAAAATCGTTGAAGAATTCTGTTATGGTCTTCTACAGTTTTATAAACAAATGGCATGTCTCATATGTAAACCAATTTTTTTTTTTTTTTTTGAGATGGAGTTTAGCTCTTGTTGCCCAGGCTGGAGTGCAATGGCGCAATCTTGGCTCACTGCAAACTCTGCCTCCTGGGTTAAAGTGATTCTCCTGCCTCAGCCTCCCAAGCAGCTGGGATTACAGGACTGTGCTACCATGCCCAGCTAATTTTGTATTTGTAGTAGAAATGGGATTTCTCCATGTTGGTCAGGCTGATCTCAAACTCCCCACCTCAGGTGATCCACCAGCCTTGGCATCCCAAGGTGCTGGGATTACAGGTGTGAGCCACCACCTGGCACAAACCAATATTTTTGTATCTAAAGTCAGTTTAATCTCAATGTCCTAGCCTTGTGTATTGCAGCTACTCACAGTCTTTGTTGAATTAATAAGTGAAGATTAATACCTAACCTCAAAATATGAATCTAAGGAAGTAGGCATTCATATCAGTACAGCTAATATTTAACTAAGAAACTTGTGTAAAATTAACATCATTGATAATCTTTGTAAAGTTAAGTATACACATGTGTTAAAGGGGAAAAGCATATTTTTAAACCAAGTTACAGAACAAATATTCAATAAAGAATGTTTTCTGAGTTTTTGTGAGCACATGAAATTATCAACCTGCAAAATGTCTTATATGCAACTGGAGACCGTATTAGGACTTTCGCTGATACTGACATTTAATTTAAGGATTTCTGAAAGTGTGTAGTCAAGTTTTAAAAATTTCTGTTGCAGGACAGTTAGACTTAACTTTGAATTTTATCTATCAGCAATAAAGCAAAAAATAGCTATTAGAATAAGAGAAAAATATAGGTTCTCACAGTAAAACTGGATGACAGGTACTACCTACATAAGACAAAAAGAAAAAAATGACACTGACTGCATTTTTTCACTAAAATAAAATCCATGAATTATACCACAGCATGAAAAAAAATGGAAAGTTCTCATAAGGAAGAAAAATGGCCACCAATTTCAAATGAGGAAAATGGTGTCCTGTTTCATAGTAATTTAATTATTTAAAGAGAGCATCTCAAAAAGGTTTTATAGATATGTAGGTTAAAAACCAAAAACTCCAACTCTTCACTTTGGGCGTTTTTGTTTCACTCTTATATTTGTTCTTCAAAGGAAAAAAACAAGCAAGAAGCACATGTAAGAAAGGCATTAACTATGTAATGTATAATAGATTCCTTCCACAAATATGTGTGTATCACCTACAGTATTCTGTAGGTACAAGTACTTATTAAAAGCCAAGTATTTGCTAAATTGTGAACTAGATGCTGAAAACACAAGCACAAAAAAGACCAGTCCTTTATCTCAAGGAATTTATAGTATGCAGATGCCCACCTGGGCACAAGATGCAGAGATACAAGATACAGCATGTAGACTTGCACTTCCTGTCCTTAAGGAGTCACCTTGAGAAGGCTTGTAAAATGGTTCTCTTTAAAATCCTAAGCACATATTGTAATATTCCAAATGGAAGCATATGACAACTTCTCTCTATATTTCTCCTCTTTGCCTCAACTAAAATCTGGCTGATCTTCAGATAGCAAATACCTTCAAATAGTCCTTTCAAGAACAAGCTTATTCATTGTCCCACACCCCAAATTCCTAAAGCCATTGCAACATTCCCTCAGTTTCTCTGTGTCAGTTCTAGACGATTATTTATTTTTCTATATTCACACAAGAAAAATCCCTTTATCCTTTAAAACTTACAGCATACAAATTTGGCACCCTCTAAACTTCCCCCTTTCTGGCATTTTTCTGATAATTCAATCTTTCCCCATATTCATTGACAATTTTGGCCCATAGTTTATATTCTCCTTTACATCTCATTTTTCTCCATTCTTCTGGAAAATTTCCATATGCAAGAAGTGGTTCTAACCAACCACCTATTCATGATGTTTATTGTGATCTTCAAATTCAATTACTTTCATCTCTATTTTGCTTTAATACACACTCTCACCTCAGCATACAGAAAATTACCATATGAAAGCTCCCACCCCCAAGTTTTAAGGTTCTGTTCCACAGTGCTTTCATTCATCTAACTCCCTTCTCTTCTAGCTTTCTAAATCTTTTTCTTTCTTTTTTTTTTTTTTTGCCCAGAATCCTTGCTGAACTGAGACTTTTAGTCACCCTTTCTCTTGTATTGACTACCTTCTCTATGCTTTGGACATTTTGAAGTTCATAATTTCCCATGCTTTATCTCATAAATTCTTCACTCCATGTCTTTCTGTCGTTTTTGTTTTGTTTTTGTTTTTGTTTTGAGACAGAGTCTCACTCTGTCACCCTGGTTGGAGTGCAGTGGTGTGATTTCAGATCACTGCAACCTCCATCTCTCAGTTTCAAGAGATTCTCCTTCCCAGCTTCCTGAGCAGCTGGAATACAGGCACCTGCCACCACACCCAACTAATTTTCGTGTTTTTAGTAGTGACAGGGTTTAGCCATCTTGGCCAGGCTGGTCTCCAACTCCTGATCTCAAATGATCTGCCTGTGTCAGCCTCCCAGAGTGCTGAGATTACAGGCACCATGCCTGGCGATGGCTTTCTTTTTTATGGTAATTCCCATCAATTTTTCCCCTCACTTCATAAGCTCTCACATTGCTGAGCAATGCCACAGAAAATGTAACAACCATGTGGCAATCGGCAGTGAAGGTGCATGCTTACTGACTCAGGTCCTTCCATCCAGATCAACAGAAAGCATTATTGGTCAGTGGCTTCTCCCATTTCTGCTCTCCTTCCAACTCCAAGTATCAAGACAATCTGCTGCTCCTCTCATCTTACTTCCTGCTGACCTGGCTTTTTATTAGCTGGTGCTATACTTTACATTTGAGTGTGAAGTGTCCTCCCTTTATCATCATTATTTCATATTCTCTTTCAGAAAAAGAACTGCCAATAATCTGAGTCCAATGCATCCCTTTGCTCCAATATCTTTCATGTGTTGGCTTCTTTACAGCAAATAAATATACTTATCACTTCCATTTTGGGAAAATATTCCTTGTTACATATCATATCATTATAATGTCCTAACTTCTTTCTGGTTTTTGTTTTTTGGCTTAACAATCAAATTTCTTGAAAGCATTATATGCAGTCACTACATTTCCTCACATATCATTCACTTCTAATTTTTCAAGCATGTTACTTCTGTACCCAAAATGCCCTCAAATACTGGGGGCTTTTGCTATTCCTAGAATGCCTCTTTTCACCTATGACCATACTCTGTATTAAGGAGTACTTACTACACTCCTCTGTAACTTTTTGTTTGTTTATGTTCTTTAACAAACATCCAAGAACCGTTTTTTTCAAAACTGTGGTTTGCCTGACAAACACAGTGCCTATATCATAGCATGTGGTAAAATAATATTAAAATGAATGACTAGATCACTACAGATAACAAAATTATAGTATATTATTCCCATGAATTCATAGATATCTATCACTGAAAGGATGTTAAAATAATTTTATTTCCCAACTTTGTGATACCATCAAAAGTATTACCCCTGTTAGTTACTTATTAAAAACTTTAATTTCCCTAACTCTCCTCATAGGTAAACAGACTCTAGTCCGATACTCTTCTGAAATGCACTTGTTCCAAGTACAATTTTCAAACACACAAAGTGCATGGCACATTGCAAGTGAATGCTAATACACTAGACTGAGGAAGGTCAAGGTGTGGTCATTTACTTAAATTATTTGATTCCTATCTTTGAAGTACTTTAGAGTAGTATGAATGACTGAATAATGAATGAGTGGGTGAAGAGAAGCTCGATTTGCTGCCAATTGTGAGAAGTTCTAATTTTTCCCCATCTCATTTTATGTTATGATTTGCAAATGTGAAATAAAAAAAATTTAAAATTCTTTATGATTTTGTGAGAGAGAATGAGAATGTTAGGAGTCAGGTATTATAATCAAAATAACATCAAAATAAAATGAATATGTTCCAAAGAGGTTTCTATTTTTATATGACTATACCAAGAAACAAAAGTAAAACTGATAAAGCGTGAAAAAAAAAATGTGCTGCACTGTTTTGGATTAATTCTATGTCTTTTTATTTTCTCTGCATACTGGACTCCGTTCTATTTATACTGCTCAGGCTATCAGTTTCCTACAGAAGTTGAATAAGCCCCAGAGGACAAAGGTATCACTCAAGGGCATGAGCTTTGCAGTAGGGAAGCAATTGGAGTTCTATTCTGTTGACTCAGTATCTCCTCAGATCAGATGAGTGAGAGAAACAATGTCAGCAAATTTGGTGCCATAGCACACTCTCATGCCAAATCAAGCAGGTCCATAATATCTCCAGAATTCCCTGTTATATGGATAATATCTCCAACTGGAAGGTAAAGCTGAAAACACTGTTAACTGATCTACAGCAATTTTCTCACTTTCAAATATGGGTTTTTATACAAGAGTGTATGTGTGACCTCAGGCAATGATGAAATAATTAAAAGGACTCATGCTCCATAATACATAACCTAAAGTATCTAGCCTCGTCATTTGAACAGAATTATATACAAATGTCCAATGCCTAAAATAATAGAAATTTAAAATTAAAATTTGCAAACACAATGGCACTACAAGTTCCTGACGCCTCAATGAAAATGAAATTACATCTATATGGCATATTCTGTGAAATAGAAAATGCTCTAGTAAGTTTTTAAAAAAGTTTCAGCTATGAAAAAATGTGACACAGCCTTCCATAATGAAGGTTTGCTGCTTAAACCTTAGACAGCCAAACAACTAAGTTGACACTATATTTTCCTGGCTTTCAAATTACATAGGATTTTACTGTATTTTTCAAGTACAGTAATATCAGGCCTGAGACTGTGTGGAGAAAATAAAATGAAGAACATTAAGTTGATTGTGGCTGTGCCTACTAAATTTGCACCTTACAGGGTCATGCTCACCCTTCAGACAGAGTTTCATGGAAAGATTTCAGAAAATGGAATTCTACACTTACTAAAAGTTTCTATAAACTTTTAGTACTAGAATTTCTCACCATTAATAAATAGCTGCATTAGTAACTTTGATTCTCAAGAAATTTTTTATCTTTCTGCAGGTAGTGAAGTTTAGTGAATCATCATTTCTTATACAATTCTCTTTGTTGTATATGTTTAAAAAAGTTTTACCCTCCTTGTTTTCCCATTAAAATTTTCGATTTCTATAATGGGGTGATTTCTAATCACCTTCCCTAATTATAAAATGAAAAAGCAACAACCAGATACGATCAGAAAAAAATTCTATTATTTTAACATTTTTTTCTGAAGTTATCTGTTTACTACCAAATATATAAAGAATAGTTTAGTAGGAAAAGATTCAGATGGCTGATCGCTAACAGTTTGGGATTGTAGCTCCCAGTGAAAGCCCAGAGAACAAGAACAACGCCACACTTTCAGACGAATTTTCGTCGCTCACAGACCAGAAGATTCCCAGTGGAGGGGCCCCACAGGTCGCCAGCACGACTCTTGTGGCCGGCACAGTAGTTTTGCTGGAGCCTCGACACAGCAGCTCTTTGTGCAGAGTAAACGGGAGGAGATTCCTGGACAGAAGAGCACCACCAGTCTTATCACTGCTGTTTTGGCCAGCACAGTGGATTGCTCAGATTCCAGCGCTGGGAATCAATAAACTGGGCATCCACTCAGAAACTCAACTAGAAAGGTGGTAATTGTAAAGATGACAGATGGATAAATTTATAACAAAGGGAAGAAACCAGCCTAAAAGGCTGAGAATACCCAAAATCAGAACCCCTCTCCCTCTACAGGAGATTACAGTTTCTCATCAGCAATGGAACAAGCCCTGATGGAAAAGGACTGTGTGCCATTAACAGAAGTAGGCTTCAGAAGGTGGATGATAAGAAACTTCTGGGAGTTGAAAGAACTTGTTCTAACCCAATGTAAAGAAACTAAGAACTTTGAAAAAAGGTTTGATGAAATGCTAACAAAAATAGACAATATAGAGAGGAATATAAATGAACTAATGGAGTTGAAAAACACAACACAAAAACTTAGCAAAATATGCACAAGTTTGAATAGCTGAATTGATCAAGCAGAAGAAAGGATATCAGAGGTCGAAGACCTACTTAATGAAATAAAACGAGAGGACAAGAATAGAGAAAAAAGGATAAAAAGGAATGAGCAAAGTCTCCAAGAAATATGGGACTATGTGAAAAGACCTAATTTACATTTGATAGGTGTACCTGAATACAACGAAGAGAATGAATCCAAGCTGGAAAATACTCTTCAGGATATTATTCAGGAAAACTTTCCGAATCTAGCAAAGCAGCACAATATTCAACACCAGGTAATACAGAGAACACCACAAAGATATTCCTCAAGAAGAGCAACCCCAAGGCACATAATCGTTAGATTCACCAGGGTTGAAACGAAGGAGAAAATACTAAGGGCAGCCAGAGAGAAATGTCAGGTTACCCACAAAGGGAAGCCTATCAGACTTACAGCAGATCTCTCAGCAGAAACCCTACAAGCCAGAAGAGAGTGGGGGCCGATATTCAACATCCTTAAAGAACAGAACTTTCAGCCCAGAATTTCATATCCTGCTAAACTAAGCTTCACAATTGAAGAAAAAATAAAATCTTTTATGAACAAGCAAGTACTCAGAGATTTTATTACCACCAGGCCGGCTTTACTAGAGCTTCTGAAAGAAGCATTATACATAGAAAGAAACAACCAGTATTAGCCTTTCTAAAAATATACCAAAAAGTAAAGAGCATCAACATAAAGAAGAATTTACATCAACGAATGGATAAAATAGCCAGTTAACATCAAATGGCAGTAACCCTAAATTTAAGTCGACTAAATCCCCCAATCAAAAGATACAGCCAAAACCTAACGATATGCTACATCCAGACCCATTTCACATCCAAAGATACACAAAGGCTTAGAACAAAGGGATGGAGAAAGATTTACCAACCAAATGGAGAGCAAAAATAAATAAATAAATAAAAAGCAGGAGTTGCCATTCTCGCATCTGATAAAATAGATTTCAAAGCAACAAAGATATAATGGTAAAAGAATCAATGCAACAGTAAGAGCTAATGATCCTAACACCCAGATACATAAGATTCATAAAGAGATTTAGACTCAATGAGACAGAAAATTAATAAGGATATCCAGGACTTGAACTCAGATCCAGAACAAGTAAACTCAATAAATATTTATGGAGCTTTCCATTTTAAATACACAAAATATACATTCTCCACATTAAATACACAAAATATTGATCAGCCATTATTAATACCCATTTTTTAGAATAAAGCTTCATTCCCGTTTTCTCTCCCTCTTTTTCTTCCTCTTTCCCTCTTTCTTCCTCTCCTTCACTCCTTTTTTTCTTTTTTCTAAAAAAAAAAAAAAAGAATAGCTTAGTAAAGGTTTAAAAAGTAGATCCTGACATTAAATTCAAAATTTTTTCAACCTAACATAGGAAATAAGGATGCACTATACAAATACAGTATACAGTAGAATGCGATTCATGTCATAAAAGCAGTGGCAATTGCATCATGACAATTTTAAAAAGTGAAAGGTCATATCTATCTGTATAGATCAGGGCAGATAACATTTTAGTAAGAAGGCAGGCAAATACACACAGGTATGATAATAATGAGTGTTTAGAGAAAGGAGAAAGTAAATAGTTAAGCTTGCCTTAAACATAAACTACAAAGGTCAAAAATAAACTTGAAATGAATGATTATGAATATTTTATCATCAAAAATATAATAACATTTTTGCCCTATGTCACCCGAATGTATGTAAAATGCAATCTCTGGTTAATTTTCTGAGACAATCTCTCAGGAAAACTGTATGCATTGAGATACCAATTTCTGAAAACTTGCATTGGGGCAAATATTTTTGACACTACACATTTTAGTGTATGAAAAAAATCAAATAGAATTATTCAGTGACACTTGGACAGTATATTTAGAAATCACTTGCATTGGGGCACCTACAGTGTTCATATAATTTGGCTTTCTTCCTGATAGTGGTCTCTTCAGTTTGGGTATCTAGTTTAAGGATCAGAAGACAATTAACAATTAATAACAAGTGCAAATAGCTTTCCTGTTATTGTTTCTATGGCCTTAGTTCCTTGGTTCAGCTACTTTACATCAATATTGCTAAATCAAAACAAATGTTAATAAACAAGAAGGAAAAGAATAAGGGTGCTTTTAAAAATCCACAATGTTTGGGTTTTTTCTTTGTAGTATAATTATTTTCAAGGTTACAGAAGTAAGCAATTGCCTTAAAAATATTCCAGTTCCTTAAATGATGTAAATGTCTCATGGATTAAGTCCATTTCAATCATTGGAAAGGGAAATTTTTACTCAGCTATATAGAAACTACGGTAGAAAAAAACATAGATCCCAAAACCTATTGAATTTTTATCTCACTTTACATGTTCAGTCCAACTTAAAAGGTCATGTTTTTATTTTGTAATTTTTTGGTTGTTTTTCTAACATGTTTAGAAACAACTTCATGAATGAAGAAGAGGGTGTCAGTGTGTTAAATGTGTTCTGAAACTTTCTTTTTTAACTTCTCTAAATAATAATTTGGATTTAAATACTATACACTCATAAACGCCTTATCTTCCATTTTCCTATGTAAGATTTATTTCAAAACAATGTGGCTTGCTTTCAGTGGATCTGAAATTACAAGCAGCAGCAAAACAAATGATAAATTTTTTAAAATGCCCCTATATAATAACAATGTGCGGCAAAACAACTAATTCCATTGTCTTACACAAAAGTTGCATTTATATTTATCTTATCTTTAAAGATGATGAAAGAAGAGTAAATGCCAGCTTGTATATGACAGTATTCCTAAAGTACACCATCACAATTGCGTTGATCTCATTTTGAAAATCTAAGAAGGAAAAGATACACTTCACTTGAGTATAAAGATTTTGAATAGAACATGTATTAGACACAATTTTGGACTAACCTGAGATATCTGGTGTAAGAATGTTTTTCTTTTCTTTTTTCTTTTTTTTTTTTTTCTTTCTTTTTTTTTGAGACAGAGTTTCGCTCTTGTTACCCAGGCTGGATTGCAATGGCACGATCTCGGCTCACCGCAACCTCCACCTCCTGGGTTCAGGCAATTCTCCTGCCTCAGCCTCCTGAGTAGCTGGGATTACAGGCACGCGCCACCATGCCCAGCTAATTTTTTGTATTTTTAGTAGAGACGAGGTTTCACCATGTTGACCTGGATGGTTTCGATCTCTTGACCTCGTGATCCACCCGTCTCGGCCTCCCAAAGTGCTGGGATTACAGGCTTGAGCCACCGCGCCCGGCCCAGTAAGAATGTTTTCATATGAGATATTGTTATTTTTCCTCACGTAGTATAAAACAATTGAGCCACCAACAAATAAGCAGCTGCCTTCCTGAATCTAATAAAAGTTTTCCTAAAAAGTAAGCACACAATTGATACAACAACCTTGGTCTCAAATAAAATTCAGCTAGCTCTACACGGAAATGAGGAAAGAGTAACAGTCATAAACGATCTGAGCTATTCATTTATTTATTTACTTAAAAAATTATTGAACATTGACTATATGCCTAGTGTTGTTCTGGGTGATAAACCGTAAGTTTAAGAATAAGACTGCTTCATTTCATAAAAGGGTAACTATTGTTACTGTGACATAATAATGTATATATTTAGATTCTGTCCCATCATCTCTCCTTCTCCACACTTTCCTGACACACAGCTTCTAAAACACTTGGAATCTCCAAAACGGTAAGTCTCTGTTTGTATGTACATAAGATAATTGTATCAGGGTCTCCTGGATAGCCTCAAGAAGGTGCTGGTTACCCCTCCTATGTAATTAGAGGGTTAGAATTTTTAGCCCCATCCCCTACCTCCAGGGATGGGAGAGGGACTGAATATTGACATAATCCCCAATGGTCAGTTAGTTAATCAATTATGACTCTATAGTGAAGCTTCCATCACACACACACACACACACACACACACGCTCACAGAGAGAGAGAGAGAGCGAGAGCGAGAGCGAGAGAGCGAGAGAGAGAGAGGAGAGAGAGAGAGAGAGAGGAGAGAGAGAGAGAGAGAGAGAGAGAGAGAGAGAGAGAGAGAGAGAGAGAGAGAGAGAGAGAGAGAGAGAGACGATAAAGAGGTTTGAAAATCTTACAAGTTTCTGAAGACATGAAGTTGCTGGGAGGGTAGCATGGCTGTTGAGAACACAGAAGCTCTGCACCCCTTCTCACATAACTTGCACTACGCACCTCTTCATCTCAGTTTACCTGTGTACTTAGTAATCTCATTTATAGAAAACTGTTAAACATAAGTGTTTCCTAAGCTCTTTGAGCTGTTCTGGAAAATCATCAAACATGAGGGTTATGGGAACCTCCTGTTTGTAACCAAGTCAGAAAGAAGTTCTGGTTCTTTTGGAAGCTGACCACTTTCAATTGGCATCTGAAGTGGGAGCCAGCGTTGTGGGCCTGAGCCCTTAACCTTCTGGGTCTGCACTAACTCTGGTTAGTACCAGAATTCAATGGAATTTGATGTGCAGCTGGCATCAGAGAATTTTCAATATGGGACAAAAATTCCACACATCTAGTGTGTCAGAAGGAAGTGTTCTGGAAGTATGAAATTCTGTCTTAATAAAAGTGTTTATTTCTATGTAAGTAATTACTGATAACAATAGGGTTTAAGTCTATTATCTCATTATGTTTTTAATCTAATTGCCCGTCTATTTTTGTTTCCTTACTCTCCCTTTCTTTGTTTGTATTACTCAGTATATCTTATTACTATTTTTGTACTATCTTTATTTTCTCCTTTTTAATATCATTTTTTAAAATGGGTACCATAGAAATTTTTAAATCAATTCTTAATTACAAATGACCCAGTTCGGGTAGTTGCTTTACACATGTCCTTCGGTTAGAACTCAGCTAAAGGCTCAGTGTTCTTTTGCAGATTTCTGTAGCCCTCACTTTCTGAAGCTGTCTGCTCTCCAGTATCCCTTCTGGTGAATTCTAGACTTCTTGCCTCCTCCCCTGACCTGAATTTTAACTTTATCTCTTCAACTCACAGAGACTACAAAATGTACCTAGCTTCATTCTCCCTCCTCTGTGGTGTGCAACTTTTCTCCAGGCAGTAAACTAGGCTAAGAATGGTGCTTACCTTGTTTACTCATTGTTAAGAATGTGAATTCTGAGGTTTTTGATACTCCAGGTTTAAAAAACATTGTTTTTTTTTATTGTTAAATGTACTATACTTTTTTTTTCCATTGTTAAATGCCCTGCTATGTATCCTGTTTGGAGGTAGAAGTCTCCCAGCATATTGTTTTCTTTTTAAAGCTTTTTAAAGTATTTGCTTATATATATAATTATATATATATACACACACACACACACACACACACACATACATTGGCCATCTTTTTACTTTTAATCTACCTGTCTGTATGTTCTAAGTGAATACATTTTGTGAACCATGCAGGTATGTTTTTATCCAATCTAAAAATCTCTGCACTGTAATTGGAGTGTCCAGACTATTTATAATTCATGTAATTATTGATATTACTAGATTTACATCTAGTACCCTGCTATTTGTTTTCTATTTGTCTCATCTTTTCTTTGTTCATTTTTTATCTTTGTTTGCTTCTTTAGATTGGTTCTATTTTATCAATGAATTTTATCATCACAAATGGCTCATTCATTTTATCTCTTTCATTTTTTGGTTGCCAATTGGTTAAAATATAATAATTTCATATTATTATAATTTATATTCAAATAATGTTATATAACTTCACATACAGCATAAAATCTCATAACAGTATATTTTCATTTTTCTCCTCTGCCTTTCATAGTACTACTGTCATACTTTTTATTTCTATATATATTATAAAGTAGAAATTGTTTTTTAAGCTATCAATAATTTTTACATAGATCAAATAATGAGAAAAAAAACCCTTGTATGTTTATTTATATTTTTACTATTGCTAATTGTGTGTGTGTGTGTGTTCAGTTCACAATTTCACTCTGGCAACATTTTCCTATTCCCTAAGTCTTTGGTGTCTTAACTCCCAGTACACAGCAGAATGTTACTGATAGTTTCAGGAAATGGACAGATTCCTAGGCACACAGGGTCAGGTCACTAGTGAAACCCAACCTTCAAGCCAGAAGACAGCCTGAAGCCTGCCTTTTAGCCAACCAAATGGTGCTTTTTCCAGGCCCATCAGTGGATCAATCAGTGTGCCCTCCTAAATTCTGAGCCCATAAAAACCCAAGACTCAGCCACACATTGGGACTACCCACCTTCAGGTAGGGGTTACCCTCTTTGGGTCCCCTCTCTGCTGAAAGCTGTTCTGTCACTCAATAAAACTCTTCTCTGCTTTGCTTACTCTCTGGTGGTCCATGTAACCTCATTCTTCTTAGGACAAGAACCCAGAACCTACTGAATGGACCTGTAGGAAAGGAGCTGTAACACTATACCCCTCCTGCTCTCTGCCAGCGCCACCACACATGAGAGGAAGGAGCAGCAGGGTTGGGCCAGCTCAGGATCCCTAGGTGAGAGCGAGGTAGTGGGACCAAACCAGATGTAATAACAAACTGAAACACATACCCCACAAACCAATTCGCCATGCTGAAGACAGTAGAAATGAACAAACTGTGAAATGCTGGAGTTCCATGGTTGCTGGCATCTCCAAGTTATTGGGCACTATCATGTTCCCCTCATCCAGATGCCAGCCAGCATCTAAGGAAAAATCCATTTGCAATACTCTTGGTCCAGCTGCAGCCTCACACAGAGCGTGAACCTGTGCAAGCACCAGGAGCTGCCTGCCTCACCTCAGCAGCTGGCACTCCTGGCTGTGTGCTGTGGCCAGGCCCTGCACTCACTCACTCACATGCCCCTCACTATACCTGGCTCACTCTCAGTGGGCATGGGATCTGGGCTGGTAGTGTGAGCTGAGCACAGCCTGTCAGACAGTAGGTGGAGTAAGCCCAGGGGGTACAAGTGAAATGTGAGCAGAAGTGCTGTCAGCCACAGAGGTTTCTGGCTGGCAAAGTGGCACCCAAAGGATCCTGTGTCATTACTATATTTGGAGATGGGACCTTCAAAGAGATAATTATGTTTAGATCAACTCAATGAGTGTGGCCCTAATCTAATATGATTGGTGTTCTAGTAGAAACAGATAGAAATACCAGAAATATATGCACACAGAGAAAAGGCTGTGTGATGTCACAGCAAGAATGTGGCCATTTTGGAAGCCAAGATAGAAATATTAGTAGAAACTAAACCTGCTGACCACTTGGTCTCAGACTTTCTCTGAGAAAATAATCTCTGTTATTTAAGCCACCCACTCTATGATATGTTTTTTTATGGCAGTCTTAGCAAAACAATGCACTAGGAATTTTCTTTAATAGTATTTGGAGTGCATATCTGCTGAAGACTAATCTCACTATCTTTGTATGTATGAAAAATTTCTCCTTCATTGTTGAAATGTCAGTAAGGAATTGTGGGTTGACTTTTTTTCTTAAGTAATTTAAGGTTGTTGTTTCATTGTCTTATGGCTTGCATTGCTTTGTTATTATCTCTGCTTCTCTGTATAAAATGTTTCTTTTTCTCTGGCTGTTTTTAAGATTTGATTTTATTTTGTTTTATTTTTATTTTTTATTGCACTTTAGTTTCTGGGGTACATATACAGATCATGCAGCATTGTTGCATAGGCGCATACATAACCAGGTGGTTTGCTGCCTCCAATCCCCCTTCATCTATATCCAGCATTTCTCTCCACATCATCCCTCCCCACCCTCCCCACTCCCCACTGTCCCTCCCCTAGCACCCCGCAACTGACCCATGTGTGATGCTCTACTCCCTGAGTCCACATGTTCTCATTGTTCAACACCGGCCTATGAGTGAGAACATGCACTGTTTGGTTTTCTGTTCTTGTGTCAGTGTGCTGAGAATGATGGTTTCCAAATTCATCCAAGTCCCTACAAAAGACATGAACTCATTGTTTTTTATGTCTGCGTAGTATTTCATGGTGTATGTGTGCCACATTTCTTTGTCCAGTCTATTACTAATGGGCGATTGGGTTGGCTCCAGGTCTTTGCTATTATACATAGTGCCGCAATGAACATACATGTGCATGTGTCTTTATAATAGAACAATTTATAATCCTTTGGGTATTGACCCAGTTATTGGATTGCTGGGTCAAATGGAATTTCTATTTCTAATTCCTTGAGGAATCACCACACTGTCTTCCATAATGCTTGAACCAATTTGCACTCCCACCAACAATGTAACAGGGTTCCTATTTCTCCACATTCTTTCCAGCATCTGTTTCCAGATTTTTAATGATCGCCATTCTAACTGGCATCAGATGATACCTCAATGTGGTTTTGATTTGCATTTCTCTAATGACGAGTGATGATGAGCATTTTTTCATATGTTTGTTGGCCTCATGTTTGTCTTCTTTTGAAAAGTGTCTGTTCATATCCTTCGACAACTTTTGAATGGGTTTCTTTGTTTTTTTCTTGTAAATCTGTTTTCTTCGTAGATTCTGGATATTAGCCCTTTGTCAGATGGGTAGATTGCAAACATTTTTTACAATCTGTTAGCTGCCAGTTTGCTCTAATGATTGTTTCTTTTGCTGTACAGAAGCTCTAAAGTTTAATTGGATCACATTTGTCTATCTTGGCTTTTGTTACCATTGTTTTTGGTGTTTTAATCATAAAGCCCTTGCCTATGCCTATGTTCTGGATAGTTTTGCCTAGGTTTTCTTCTAGGGTGTTTATGGTGTTAGGTCTTATGTTAAATCTTTAATCCATCTAGAGTTAATTTTAGTGTAAGGTGACAGAAAGAGGTCCAGTTTTTCCTTTCTGCACATAGCTAGCCAGTTTTCCCAACATCATTTATTAAACAAGGGATCCTTTCCCCATTGCTTATTATGGTCAGGTTTGTCAAAGAGCCAATGGTTGTAGATGTGTGGTGTTGCTTCCAAGGCCTATGTTCTGTTCCATTGGTCTATGTCTCTGTTTTGGTACCAATACCATGCTGTTTTGATTACTGTAGCCTCATAGTATAGTTAGAAGTTGGACAGTGTGATACCTCCAGCTTTGTTCTTTTTGCTTAGGATTGTCTTGGCTATGTGGGCTCTCTTTTGGTTCCATATGAAGTTTAAAGTGGGTTTTTTCAGTTCTGTGAAGAAGGTTATTGGTAGCTTGATGGGGATAGCATTGAATCTATAAATTACTTTGGGCAGTATGGCCGTTATCACAGTATTGATTCTTTCTAACCATGAACATGGAATGTTTTTCCATCTGTTTGTGTCCTCTCTTAGTTTGATGAGGTCCTTTATATCCTTTGTTAGATGTATTCCTAGGTATTTTAGTCTCCTTGTAGCAATTGTGAATGGGAGTTCACTCTTGATTTGGCTCTCTTTAAGTCTGTTATTGGTGTATAGGAATGCTTGTGATTTCTGCACATTGATATTGTATCCTGAAACTTTGCTGAAGTTGCTTATCAGTTTAAGGAGATTTTGATCTGAGATGATGGGGTCTTCTAAATATACAATCACGTCATCTGCAAGTAGAGAGAGTTTGACTTCCTCTTTTCCTATTTGAATACTCTTTATTTCTTTTTCTTTGCCTGATTGCTCTGGCTAGAACTTCCAATACTATGTTGAATAGGAGTGGTGAGAGAGGGCACCCTTGTCTAGCGCTTGATTTCAAAGGGAATGCTTCCAGCTTTTGCCCATTCAGTATGATACTGGCTGTGGGTTTGTCATAAATAGCCTTTATTATTTCATACCTGCACATGTACCCTTGAACTTAAAAGTTCAACCAACCCAACAAAAAGAAAACAAAATGACTATGTTAAGCTCAGCTGGAGTCATTTGTATAAAAAAAACAAAGTAAAGGAGAAAAGATAAAATAATTCGGAACTGCGTTGTCTAGAACAAGTGCCACCCCTACCAATTGGCTTTAATTTAGATATAAAGGCTTATATGGTTTACCTTCATTTTTCAAATATTAGTGAATTAGATATGTCCTAAAGTAAAATAAAATTTTAGCCTCAAAGTCTCTGCTAAGAATTTTAATAGGGAGATAGTTCTGTTTTGGAAAGGATACATGGCTAGATACTTCCTACTGGTAATAGTCTAAACCAGGAAATTACATGGTTTGATCTAGAGATAAGATGGAGAATGAAAGTCATCTGGATAATAATGTAAATCTATATCTTCCATTGTGGTTACAGAAAATCTTTAAAAATTGTAATACCTGAGGAAAAATTTCCTCTTTTTCTTTCTAAGTATTATGTCTTCTATAACCCCTAACAATTAAATTAATATTTATTCCAGAACAATGTATATATTTGCATTTGTATGTTTCTTATACGGTTAGAAATACTACAAAGCCACAAGTTTGGATTGTCAATACGACACCTGTTTTTTTTGAAACCATGTAATACAAAAGGTCATTCTGGTGAGAACTGAAAACATCTGTATCAACATGGCTTAGTTATTTTTTTCCTAAAAATGAACAAATAAAAAATTCAAAAAGCCCTCTAACATGAAACTAAACCAGTAAACAACTTTACTATTTTTAAGAAATTTCTACAAATCAATTCATCAGAGATAAGTTTGCTCACCTCAGTAAATAGATAATTTATCACAGGTTTACTTATCATGTCAACACCTCACCTCAATGCATTCACCAATCCTAAATTATTGTGTTATAAACATTGTCCAATTCTAATAATTACCCTTCTTGGAAAAATCTGCTTTAAACCCATCCCATTTTGAAAACCCTTGAGACCAGGCTCCAAATCCTCTAAATTTCCTCCAATACTAAGACTCTGTCTGCTTTACTACAATGAGTTTGAATATATTCTATTAGTCTTTATTAACGGAGTATCTGATGACACTTTTGGGAATTTAACACTAGGTATTTCTTGCCAATGCCATGGATAATGCTAGTTTTTGTTTTTCACTTAATCATATGTATTGCATTAGTGAGGAGGAGAAGAAAAGGCCTAAAGTAAATACCATTCTTGTGGGTGATGGTAGTGTATTGCTAAGATAATAAGAAAAATTTATTCTCTGACTACATCATAATGCAGCATCTCTCCTGGAATGACAGAGCAGTGGGAACTTGAGATTGGGGAAAAGGCTCTGAGCTGGTTTGCGTCCACAGATGGAGACACCAGGCCAGCATCAGTCTTTTCCTTGTACTCTGGCAACAGTCATATTTAGTACATATTAAAGTCCTGCCATATCTTATTACCCACCTACCCTCTCTAGTTATGCCTATACTTCAAGTCACAGCCACTCACTAGCCTAGTGGTGTAGGGAATTACGGGGCTGACAGCAAATGATAGTATTGTCTTCCCTACATACATTGCACTGAAGCTGAGGCAGCAATAACTTCACTGCTCCACAGAGGCTGGCCAGCAAGGCGTGCCCAGTAGGGCAATGTAGCAGCATGGATGGTAGGTCTCTGAAAAGGATGACAGATACCTCCCCTTTCTCACATATCATTTTTTTTTTTTAAGTATTTTCATGAAAAAGGGCAGTAGAACTTTGGGTTAGAGTTGCAAAGGGATATTTACTGCTTTATCTTTGCTCAAAGTCTCTTCGTTTTTTTTGTCTGGTAAAGAAGAAAGAAGAAATAACTGCAATTCTTGCTGTGAACTTCTATCTCCCCACAGCCCTGTGGATGTCTAGAGGAGACACTGTAGTTCTTCCCAAGGCAAGAGTAGAAAAAGGAGGTTGATGATCAGGAAGTTGGTTGAAGGCTGCTGGGTGGTTCTAGAGTTGTAACTACTAATGGGAGTTCAATAATTCAGCTCTCTCAGCCACGGGCACCAGGACAGATGCTATTTTGATCAAACAATTATTTAACCTGACAAGGGTGGAACATGTGAGAAACTTCTTGGCAGCAGAACTTGTTTCTTTATTTTAAAGCAAGATGATAAATTATCCCAGAAATAGGTTCTTTTTTTTTTTTTTTCTAAGAATATACATGTGTATAAAAGTATATAGTATTAATACAGTTCTTTCTAACTAAAATTAACATTGACTTTTTTTTTTAAACCCAGGATTGATAAAGGTATAAATAATCTTTGCTACCCAGTTAAGGTAGAAATAATCTTCGTTACCTAGTTAATTATTCATTGTATGATAATCGCTGTTTCAGTAGTCATCTAAATGTTGATCTCCTCCACAGTGTCTTTTGTAATTGACTAATGTTGGAAATGCAAAAGACCCAATGAGAAATGGAGTTTCTTCTTGTCTTTCAGTTACAAGGTTAACTATGTTATTTTTCCTCTCTCTTTTTTTTTTTTTTTTTTTTTGAGACGGAGTTTCGCCCTTGTTACCCAGGCTGGAGTGCAATGGCGCGATCTCGGCTCACCGCAATCTCCGCCTCCTAGGTTCAGGCAATTCTCCTGCCTCAGCCTCCTGAGTAGCTGGAATTACAGGCACGCGCCACCATGCCCAGCAAATTTTTTGTATTTTTTTTTAGTAGAGACGGGCTTTCACCATGTTGACCAGGATAGTCTCGATCTTTTGACCTCGTGGTCCACCCACCTCGGCCTCCCAAAGTGCTGGAATTACAGGCTTGAGCCACCATAACTATGTCTTTTAAATGGGTAGACAGCATATGATGCAACAAGGAGGGCACCAATGGATGAATAAAGAAATCAAGTTCCTACCTGGGTTCAGCAATAAATTCCCATGGCCTTGGGGAAATAATTTAACCTTGTGAACAACGACTTCCATTTTTCTAATTCTTTAGATCAAGGGTTAGCAAACTTTTTTTCTTTTACTTAGTAGTAAATATTTCAGGCTTTGCAGGCCATTTGGTCTCTTGCAACATGTCAATTCTGCTCTTGTATTGCAAAAACAGTTATAGACGATCTGTAAATGAATGGGCATGGCTAATTTCCTGTAAAACTTTATTTATGGAGAGTTAAATTTGAATTTCATATTATTTTCATGTGTCATAAAATATTTTTTGTTTGTTTTTGTCCCAACCCCTTTAAAATATAAAATGATGCTTTGTATGTGAGCTGTATAGAATCAGGTTGCAGGCTGGATTTGGCCTATGGGCCCTGATTTACCCACTGCTCTAGATGCTTCCTAACAATAAAATTCCCTTTGGTTTCTTGAGTTTGGAACAGGCAAAGAACAAGCCAAGGTGAAGAATTAAAATGTGAATAAAGAAGCTTTTAGAGAGGTTGTAGAAGACAGCGTGATGAAGTGATGTTTCTGGAAGAGTACAACAAGCAACTAGTTGAAGTGAAGGACGACAAGGAGAAAGGAGTAGCTCAAAAGAATAGACCTGCCAGGTTGATAATCAGAATATCTAACAACACATCTTTGGCTTAAAGCAAAACTAGAATTAAAACATAAGAAACTCTAGGGATAAGTAGAGATGACTGTAGACAGGACGTTATGTTTGTACACATGCACATTTGGATGTATAGTGGTCATTGACACACAGAGCCTCACAGAAACCCTTTAGTGACTCTGAAGAAGATTAGACATGCCTAATAATATATGCTTATGAGAAAAGAGGAACAAGGACATGACCATAGGATGAGTAGGGATAAAAACATTTTAAGTAAGCTTGCAAAAGAGCTACCTATTGTATCGGTATAATTTGCTTAAGAATAAGTTGCACATAATAGGTATGGCAAGGGCACGTAGGCATATTATATACTGACTTCTGCATATATCAACAAGAGGCAAAGAAAAACAACATTATTTAAATGTATAAAACCAATACAGACATTTATTTCACCTACTGGCCCTAAAGGAGGTGACCTGTATTATTTTTTATCTGTGTAACCTGCTGAGTTTTTTTGATAGGATATGATTGTTTTAATAAATATACTAGAGTGGCATGGATCTGTGACTTGCTTTATTTATTCAGACCAATGTCTTCAAAGGCTTCAGCCTAATCAGCATAAATATTAATTTATTTTTCTATTTGAGAAAAGCATTTGAAAAAGATGACTTCCTTTGGCCATATAAGAAGATAAACTAAATCACAAAGGATTGAGATAGTTCCTAATTCAGCAAAACTGTACTTACTCTGACGTTTTATTAATGGTGAAGAAAATATAGACACATTGGAAATATTTTGCAAACATATTTCATGAATAAAAGTAATAAATGGCACTGAAGTGTTTTCTGTAGGGAGTTGTTTAAAGTAATAAATAAGTAGGATTTAACTAAGTGCTGATTAAAAGAAGAAATATTAGCATTCTTTCTGAGTTATAACCATTAATTTGACTCCCCTTTTACTCATCAAATATACTCAGATGTATAATAAAAATTAAAAAGGTGTCGTTAAGAAAAAATTAATAAGATGTTAAGAAAATATTTTTACAACTTCACATGGAAAAAATTGCTGACAATAGCTCTTTTTTTTTTTTTTTTTTTTTTTTTTTTTTGAGAAGGAGTTTTGCTGTTGTTACCCAGGCTGGAGTGCAATGGTATGATTTTGGCTCACTGCAACCTCCACCTCCTGGGTGCAGGTAATTCTCCTGCCTCAGCCTCCTGAGTAGCTGGAATTACAGGCACACGCCACCATGCCTAAAATAGGAATTCTTTTAATGGACTCAAAAATATTCATCAAGGAGAAAAGTCACAGACTAAAATAACTAGTATTGTATTAAGTGAATGCATTAGTTTTCCCGTTTTAGAACTCTGCTAGTGAGATTTAGTGGCATGATGTTCTGGAACTCTATGGTTATCATTCTTATTTCACAATAAGCCACTCAGCCTCTTCTGGATTTAATATGTATGGAAGCTCAATTATGGGAGTGTTTGTAAAGGTGAACCTGGTTCTTTAGACTCCAACAAATGAAGGAGCACCTATTAAGTTTCTGAGACATTAGTGCTCTCAGAAGTCTATTACTATGTTAAAAATTTTGGTATATACCAAAATCAGTACGTTCTCTCCCTTCAGTTTCTGTTAACAACAATGCCTGCTGCTTTGTGAAATAATGTTACCTATGTCTGGCTGACATGCAGAAACTTGTACTTCTCCTCTGTTTTTCCTCTCCAGTGATCAGGTATTGATCATTCCTGTGACATTTGATAAAAAAAAGTTTCACATTATAATAGAGTGATTTATAACCTTCTAGTCCTCAAAACATTTGTCAAATGCAAACAGATGTGAAACTATTAGCTTTTCATTTTATGTGACTAAGTTGGGTGATAAATTTTTGTAATGTCTCTTTCACATTTTAGTTTCAGGGTTATGCCATCCTTATAAAACAAGTTGGAGTGTGTTACCTCCACCTTTATTTTCTTAAAAGTAAGACTTATTATTTCTTCTTTAGATGATTTATAGATTTTAGTGATGAGCCATATGGGCCTGCAGTTTTCTTTGTGAAAGGTTTTGGTAATGGGTTCAACTCCTTTAAAAGTTACAGAGCTATTAAAATGTTCTATTTCTTCTTTTGTCATATTTAGTTAATTATGTTTTTCAAGATTTTTTCTCATTCCACTTATATAATCATACTTATCAGGATAAAGTTCTTTATAATATTATCTTTTTAGTGTCTATGAGCTCTGTAATCGTATCAACTTTTTCATTGCTATAGGTAATTTGTGTTTCTTAATTCTTGATCAATCCTTGTTAAAATTACCAATTTTATTAATCATTTTAAGAAAAAAATCCATGGCTTTGTAAACTTACTCTGTTGTTGGTTCATTTCCTATTAATATTTCTTAATAGAAATATGTATAGTAAAGACCATTCTGATAAGGTGTGATGGAAATTCACTTACTGTGAATTGGAGTAAAAGCCATCCTTGTTATATCGTAGCAAAGATCTTGCCTCCATTGTGTCCATATTCTAGGGTTTTATGAAGGTGGAACTTAAGAATGTTGAACTAGGATTCCTGGAAGAAATTTCTAAACAAATCAAAGAAGGAGCTTTGTGGTTACTTTGAGCTGCTTATACTGAGATGTAGGAGCAAATGAGTAATTTAAAACAGAATTTATAACTAAAGGGGAGGAAAGCCAAAAAATCTGAAAAAGTCACAGCCTGATCATGTTAAGAGTGAACAAGCAAATTTGGGAGAAATTGCTGAGGGTGTGGTCCAGTGATTACTTTCTAATAAGATTAGCATGAGTAAAACAGAGTTTGGCTGTGTATTAGGACACGGAGAAAAGGTACAGCTCTAGGAGGGCAGAATGGCTTTGTGAGATGGGCCTGGAGTTCCTTGCATCCATACGTTGCTGCTCCCTGGATCCTGGCTGCTCCAACCATGTCTCAAGTGCCTCCAGGTGTAGCTTGTGCAGCAGCTTTGGAGGGCACAAGCAATCAGCCTCGGTAGCATCCACATCCATGGAGTGCTAATTCTGCAGGTCTGCAAAATGCAGGAGAGGTAGAGATGTGGTGGTCTCCATCTAGATTTCAAAGGACATATTAATCTGCCTGGGAATTCAAGCAAAAACTTGCTTCAGGGGTGAAGTTGCCACAGGTAGTTCCTACCACAGTAAAGTCTAGTGGAGTGTGAGAGTGCAGCCACTGCTGGGTTGGGCCACTGGCAGCATGCGACATCCACCTGGGAAAGCTACAGACACTGGGCTCCAACTCATATGAATAACCATGTGAGCTGTGCATCCAGCACAGCCCTAGAAGTAAGGCTGCCTTGGGGGCCCAAACCCTATCCCAGTATGTCAAGAAGACAGCATATGGAATAAAGTATTATTTTGCAGTTATAAGATTAAATGTCTACCCTGCTGAGTTTTGGATTTGCTTGGGCTGAGTACTTCTTTCTTTTGGCCTATTTCTCCTTTTGAAAACTGAAATGTTAATCCAGTATTTCTCCCACCATTGAATCTTCAAAGTCGATAACTTGTTTTCCATTTTACAGGCTCATAGCTGGAAGGAGCTTGCCTTGAGTCTCAAATAAGACTTTGGACTTGAAACGTTTGAGTTTTTGCTGTAACAGGTAACACTTTGCAGCTATGTGGTGATTGTATTTTGTACCTGAAAAAGATAGGAGTTTGAAGAGCCAGGGGCAGAATACTATTGATTTGACTGTGTCCCCTCTCAAACGTACATTGAAATTTGATTCCCAATTTGGCAATGTTTGGAGGTAGAACCTAGTGTGAGGTGTTTGAAACATGAAGTACTTAGTTCCCGTGAGAGTGGGTTGTTATAAATGAGACCAGCCTCTCTTGTGTGTCCCTTTGCACTCATCTGCTCACCTTACTGTGTTAAAATGTGCGTGCTGAATGAAGATACCTCCAAACAGGCTTTGTGCAAGCAACATCACTGTTTATTAACCTGGGTGCAGGCAGGCTGAGGCTGAAAAGGGCATCAGTGGAGGGTGGTGGGATAGGAGTTGGTTTTATAGGTTTGGGGTGGGCAGTGGAAAGTTACAGAAGTAACTTCAGGGTGGTTTTTTGCAAGTGGGAGGGGATCATAGGGTATGGAGTCATGAGGTTGACTAAGGTCGGTTACAAAATCCAATGGCCTTATCAATTAGGGTGGGAATAAGGAACAACAGAGAGTGAATGTCTCAAAGTAGGTGCAGCAGGCATTTATCATTTTTTCCTTTTTTCCTGGTCTTCCAGTTACTTTAGATTTTCAAGGAGCTCATCTGGAGTGACCGTGCAGGTCACAGAGGTTAACATGGCATTCATGGGGCAGTCAGTTGGCCTAAAAGACCTTACATACTGCTTGTCTACTATGCTGTGATGTAGCCCACCACCCTAACTAAAAGGTGAGCAGATAACAGCACCATGCTCTTGGACTAGAATTGTCACCAGAATTGAGAGACAAATGAATCTATTTTCTTTATAAATTACCCAGTCTCAGGTTTGCTATTATAGCAACACAAATGAACAAAGACAGGAAGTAATTAGCATTAGATAAGATCATCAGGGTAGAAACTTCATGATGAGGCGGCAGCTTTATAAGAAGAGGAAGTGAGACCTAAGCTAGAACATTTGCTCTGTCTTGCCACATAATGTCTCTTGCCAAGTCATCACACAGCAAGAAGGCCCTCATTAGATAGCTGTGCCATGCTCTTGGATTTCCCAGCCTCCAGAAGAATGAGCTAAATAAATCTCCATTCTTTATAAATTACCCTTCTGTAGAATTCAAATACAGCAACAGAAAATGTTTTAAGACAATTAGGTCTTCAGATAAATTAAGGCATAATTAAGACAACAGAAATATTGAACTTACAGAATGTAGGTGGTAGGGGAATTGAGAAGATGCTAGTCAAAGGATATAAAATTTCAGCTGAATAAACATAGAGTTTACAAGGGCATGGGGAAATGGATTTAACAAAAAATACTGCTGCGGAGAGCAAAGTTGCAGTCTTTCAAAAAAGCAGTTTGTGTTAATTATCTAAGATTTTTAATTCTGTATACTTCTAGAGATTTGTTCTAAGGGAATACATATGACTCATATACAAATGCCAATATATTAATCTCAGCATTATGTATAATAATGCAAATTTTAAAGTAAAGGACATTGATTTAATAAACTGTCACATTCATATAATATACCATGTAGGTACTAACATAGTAAGAAAATAGGTATTCTAACTATATGAAAGGCTATATTCATGAAAAGTTATTAATTTAAAATCAAGTTAAATGGTTTATTTATAACAATCCTTTCTTTGTCATATTCTTTTATGTGCATGTAGAGAGGATACCAAAATGTTAACAGTGATATTCTGGGTAGTGGGATTATCGATGACAAATTTTCTTTTTGTATTATTTGTATTTTTCAAATTTCTTATAATAAATAGTTATTATTTTACAATAAAAAAGTTTTCTAAAATTGGATTGCATACATCATGTAGCTTACTCTTTTTTCTTTTAATTCCCAATTTATGCATTTTTCTAATCACAAGCAAGGTCAAGAAATTGAGAGAAGATTTGGCTAAAGAGTAAGATTGCCAAGGAAGATCAATAGTGAATAATTATTAAAAAAAAAAAAAAAGGTAGAAGAAAGAGTGTAAACAAAGTTAGGATAGACTGGAAATATCGATTGCTAAGTGGGAAATCATTGTGCTAAAGTAAAATGGGTACATTAGGAGAGCTGAAGAAGGATGATTGAGAGTACTGAATTCTATATTATAATGGTTTTTCACATATTTCCTGTGTTTGACTTTACAGAAGGCAGGCAATGGAATATAGCAAAGTTTCCCTAGGTAAGATCCTGTTAACACTCAGGTGTCATCAGCCATAAGCTGTGTGAAGAGTAAGGCCAGTCACACCATTACACCATTGCAAGGTACACCAGTGTATGAGGGTCATCAACACAGCAAGAAAGCAGTAATAATCCAGTTGGGGCTCTACAAAGAATTCTAATTGTAACATGGAAACATGTAATGGAATCCTCCCTCCGCCAAAGTGGAAATGATAATAATATTTCTTATTTAATATTAAGGTTTTGATTTAAAAATCTCTTTGCAAGCAGCAACCCTTTCACTAGTAAATAAATATAAAAGCAATATTTAAATATTGTCAATTTGAAATTATGCCAAATTATTTTTCTGCCTAAGGGCAATAATAGGTTGTAGTTTATTTGTACTTCCAATTATAAATCAGAGAAAGGGATTTAACAAGGTTCCAATAAAAACATCTCATGTTCATGGATTGAAAAATTCAGTATAAGCTGGGTGCAGTGGATCAAGCCTATAATCCCAGCACTTTGGGAGGCCGAGGCGGGTGGATCACAAGGTCAAAAGATTGAGACCATCCTGGTCAACATGGTGAAACCCCATCTCTACTAAAGATACAAAAAATTAGCTGGGCATGGTGGCGCGTGCCTGTAATCCCAGCTACTCAGGAGGCTGAGGCAGGGGAAATGCCTGAACCCAGGAGGCGGAGGTTGGGTGAGCTGAGATCGCGCCATTGCACTCCAGCCTGGGTAACAAGAAAGAAACTCCATCTCAAAAAAAAAAAAAATTCAGTATAGTTAAAATAACCATACTGCCTAAAGCAAACTACAAATTCACTGGTATTCCTATCAATCTACTAACATCAGTTTGTGTAGAATATATATATATATATGTATATATATATATATATATATATATATATATATATATTCCAAAGTTCATGTAGAACTTAAAAAGACTCTAGATTACCAAAGCAATTCTATTCAAAAAGATCAAAGCTCTAGACATCACATCACATTACCCAGCTTCAAACTATACTATAAGGCTACAGTAACTAAAACAGCCGTTTTCTACTAATGCAAAAACAGACACGTAGACCAATGGAACAAAATAGAGAACCCAGAAATAAAGCTGCACATCTACAGACACCTGATCTTCAACAAAGTCAACAAAAATAAACAATGAAGAAAATACGTCCTATTCAATAAATGATGGCTGGGATAGCTGGCTAGAAATATGCAAAAGAATAAACCTGGACCCCTACTTATCACCATATGAAAAAATTAACTCAAGATCAATTTAAGATTTAAATATAAGACCTCAAACTACACTAACTCTGGAAGACAGCCTAGGCAATACCATTCTGGACACAAGAGCTGGCAAAGATTTCATGATGAATGAAATCATGTTCTTTACAGCAACATGGATGTAGCTAGAGACCATTATCCTAAGTGAATTAACACAGGAACAGAAAACCAAACACCACATATTCTCATTTGTAAGTAGGAGCTATGCATTGGGTACATGTGGATATAAAGATGCAAAAATAGGCACTGGGGACTACTGGGAGCAAGAAGAGGAGATTAAGGTTCAAAGCTAACTACTGGGTACTATGCTTAGTACCTGGGTGAAGGAATCAATCACATCCCAAACCTCAGCATCATGCAATATAACCATGTAACAAAACTATGCAGGTACCCCCTGAATCTAAAATAAAAGTTGGAATTACTAAAAAAAAAAAGTGAGTTGGGAATTTCAGTTCATGACCCTATTGGAAAACACCAGATCTGAATATGCAGAAGCAGTCAACCAAATGTTTAGACCTACAGTATTTTTTATAAAACAAGAAAAAGAGCACTATCCAACTATATTAGTCCATTCTCATCCTGCTATGAAGAAATACCTGAGACTGGGTAATTTATAAAGGAAAGAAGCTGAATTGACTCACATTTCTGCAATACTGGGTGGGGCCTTAGGAAACATACAATCATGGCAGAAGGCAAAGGAGAAACAGGCACCTTCTTCACAGGGCACAAGATGAAGTGAGGGCAAGCAGGGGAAATGCCAGGCACTTATAAAACCATCAGATCTCCTGAGACTCACTCATTATCATGAGAACAGGGTAGGGGAAACCACACCCATGATCCAATTAACATATCAACAACACACTTAAAGGAATGCAGACCTCTTAAATGACCTATTAAAGAAATGAAAATAGATTTTTAGAGACTGGTAGATACAAAAATAAAGAAACATTGTAGAGGAGCTAAACTATGCAATTAAACTGAATCCATATTTGAAATAGCAAAAAACAAAATGAACACATCAGAGAATTTGAGAAACCATCCCAGAATATAGAAAAAAAGTTGAAAAGTATAAAACATGAAAGTTATCAAAGGGAAGATGGTATCTCTGTGAGGAAAAAAGCAAAAGATTTGATTCTTTAGTTATAGGTATTTCTGAAAAAGAATCAAATTACAAAACTTGAAATAGAAACTAAAATCAAGTATACAATTAAGAAAAATTTACTCTCCTGGAAAATACAGTGTTTACATTGATTGATTTAAAGAGAGTTCACACTACATTAATGAAAAGAGACTCACTTCCTGAACAAATATGGGAATTATAAGACTGCAGAAATATTAAAGGGGTACTTGGACTAAAACAAATAAAGCCAAGACCAGGAGTGTGGAACAGACCTGTAATCCCAGCACTTTGGAAGCTGAAGTGGGCAGATTGCTTGACCCCAGGAGTTTGAGACCAGCCTCAGAAACATGGCAAAATCTCGTTTCTACCAAAAAAAACAAATAATAATGATAGTAATACAAAAATTAGCCAGGCATGATAGAGCATGCCTCTGGTCCCAGCTACTTGGGATGCTGAGGTGGGAAGATTTCTTGAGCCCAGGAAGTTGAGTCTGCAGTGAGCTGTGATGTGATTGTGCCACTGCACTCCAACCTGAGTGAAAGAGGAAGACCCTGCCTCAAAAAAAAAAAAAAAAAAAAAAAAGAAAAGAAATGATACAGCTTCCATAAGTGGAGGTACACCAGGGCTCTTGTCTTAGGCTGACTTGCATAAAATGACATGGACACACGTGGAGTGGTTTTAAGGAGTGGAGAGTTTAATAGGCAAGAAAGAAGGAAGAAGCTCCCCTGTACAGAGACAGAGGGAGGGGGTTCTCCAAAACTGAGAGAGGAAACCCCGAGTGCAGCAAATACTAGCATTACATGAGGAAGCTGGAGGAGGAGGTGTCTGATACGCACAGGGCTTAGGGGATTGGTCTGACCAAGCATGTCATTCATGTAGCCCTCGAAAAAACTGGCCCTCCCACCCTAGCCTTTTAATATGCAAATGAATGTCACCATAATGGTCTACACACATGGGGATATGTGGGGGAGGGCATGTTGCCAGGCACATGTGGGGTCAAGGGCAAGAGGACAACAGTGAGAATCCCTATGTCTGGGTGGAATCAGCTTCTAATGGCCGGCATTTGCATATCAAATGTTGCCTAACCAGCTCTAAGAGCCAGGTTTTCCTGCTAGAGACATTTCTGGAGCTGCTTTAAAAGAGACAAAAATTTTCCAAGACCCTCCTTTTCTTCTCTTCCCGCCTAAAATAATTTCTTAATGTTAAGCACGCTCTGAATGAAGAGACCACCTAAACAGGCTTTCTGTGAGCAACAAGGCTGTTTATTCACCGGGTATAAGTGGGCTGAGTTTAAAAAGAGAGTCAGCAGAGGGCAGTGGGAAAGAAGTTGGTTTTATAGGTTTGGGGTGGACAGTGGAAAGTTACAATTCAGGGTAATTTTTGCAAACTGGAGAGGGTGTTGCCAGTGCAGGGGGAGGGTGTTGTGGGGAAGGGTGTCACAAGGTCCAAGGTCCAGTGTCACAAGGTTGGCTTATTAGTTAAGCCAGACAATGGTGGAATGTCATATGTTGATCAAACATTGCAGGAGCTAGGTATTCTTTTATTGGGGTGGGTGGGGGGTGGGGCCGTCACAAGGTTGACTAAGACTTTTTGGCTTGGGGAGTCCATCGGGAGGTGTGGATCACAGGGGTCACCATGTCATAGTCCATGGTGCAGTCAGTTCAAAGAAACTTGCAATTAATAACTTCTATGAAGTTGCACTTAATAACTTCCTTCTATGAAGGAAGGGAGGGAGGGAGGGAGGGAAGCAGAGGAAGGGAGGGGAGGGGAAGGAAGGGAATAAATTTAGGCCACAATCTGTCTTATCTGAATATTAAAAGCTGGAAATCTTTTTATAAAGTTTTGAAGGAATAACAATTTTGAGAGACCTGTATATTTTACTTCTTCGTTTTTAAGAACTGGAAGAGAGAATATTGATAATTGTTTTATTGAGTGAATAAAAGAGTAACAATTAGCTAGTTGACCATCATGTATGAAGGCAAATTACATTAATAAAAATTTAATATATATCCATGCACACCCATCAGACAACAAAAGAAATCTCTTAACATTGTATTGATGATAAAGAGATGTATTGTAATTAAAATTTTGAGCACTGAAAAGTCATAGTATCAAGTAGACCAGTAGTTCAGTCAATGACAAAAGGGGCTGAATAGACCCACAGCTACAGGTTGCCACACTAGAGAACCCAGAAGTCAGTTCAGAGGTTGCTTCCCAAAGATGCTTCTGGATAAAACTTCAAAGAAAATCAAATTGTCATAACTTTTTTTTACTCATTACCTGAATTAGCTGCAATTATCACACACACATGTGCACAGACACACAAATTTCTCCTGAATTGACCCTGAGTTTAAAAAGTCAGTTTTACTATTACTAGATAAATATCCCATTCCTCATTCCAACAGAAAGGGAATGAAAACACACTAAAATATGGTTATCTGAGATCCAAAAGTTTGAGGTCAATTATCTGTATATTTTATTTTCTGTGTTTTCTAGTCTTCATCAGGTATTTATATTGAATAATTATTTGTTTTCAGAAAAGAAATATAAAATTATTATCTGTAGTGGTAATTCAAGATTTTGTCCCTAGTGACTAAACATCTTTGAAATATGTATATCAAAACAGGAACCCAGTTTTTTATTCTATTGATAGTTTCCATTTAGAGTCCAGTAAAATATTGAGGAAGCAAGACATCTTTGTACATGTTATGCTGGCTTTGGGGAGCTTTCTAGGCATACAAGTGCTTTTAAACTCTGTGTTTGCTTTTAAACTCTTAATTGTATCCTTCTAACCAAATCGACAATTTGAATTAGATCTTGATCCTGCCTCTGATCTCCTGATTCCCTGCTTCCTTCCTTTCAAGTCTGAAAAAAACCATCACTGACTATCACAATACAGGGCATTTTCTAGAGTCTTACTTGATTCAGCATATTTACCTGAGAGTGAACAAATGAAGCATGAAGATTTATATGGAACTGTCTAACTCAAGCACATGTTATTATATCATTAATAAGAAGAATTAAATCATTGGCTCTGCTGTTTTCAGGCTTCAAAGTCAATTTGCTTTTATTGTAACTAATTGGCAAAAGAGAGGAGTCAAATGATCAGTTCACAACAGGAGACTCCATGCCATTTGCTACACAATCAGTCCACTGTGTTCTGTCAATAAGGATGGACCGAAAGAGGTCACCTTCAAATTTATTGTTGTAATAAAATTTATTGACCTGTGATCAGTGAAAATGAGATTATTGCAGCCCTTTCTTTTGTGAAATATAACTTTCCAAATATTATAGGAGCTACAAAGTAAAATAAATATTTTTGTGTAGGGTAAAGTATATTCTTCTGACCTACCATGTTGGGTTTCAGAGTCCTTTTGGCTATATGTAATAATAGAATGAAAGAGAGGGCTTGAGAATATCATTATAACTGAGTGGTTACTACAGAAGGCAAGAAATGATTCCTTACCTAGTAAAAATAACTAGCTACCTAGAATTTGCATGCAGGCAATTGAGTTATCTACAAATTTGGTATGCCCAGGGAAGTTAAACTAATACAATCAACACCTCATAAAGATGTCTGGATGTTTTGGGGAATAATGTCGCAGACAAATAATAATGTAGCTAGTAGAGAAAATCATTTCGGAAATGGTCTGTCAATCTTAATGCAAGTTCTGAACAATGTAGAGTGCACCGCCGTACTCCATTGTTGTCTCTTACTACACTTTGTTTCACCCTGCTGAGGCGGTAGTTGGGAGTAAGACCTGAACCTGGATGCTGCTCTAGTCAAGCCACCTCAAAATTATCAAGATTCTGTTGAGTCAGATTCAGAACTGAGTGAAAATGGGCCCTTAAAGAACCATATTTCAGTCTCAAATAGTATAAATCAGTGCTGTGTCCTAACAACCTATCGAAGATCTTTAGTAACTTGATATGACCATTTTTAGCTGTATATATATTATCCTGGTATGAAAATGAGAAAAAGTATCATTTGCTTTGGTTGATAATATGGTTTATCTATTTCTTCAATATATATTGAGTGCATATTATATATTCTATACTGATATCAACTAAGGTAAATCAGTCAAAACAAAACAAAAGCAAAAACAAATGCAAAAGCCAAGACCTTGATCTTAAGAAGAATGCATTATAAACTTGTTACTTAGTAGGCATACTTTAATATGTCATTAGAGTCACATATAAAAGATTTAAATAGATTTTTAATTTTGTTACTCAGCAATTTTGTTGAATGTTCTTATCTATAGTAATTTTCCCATATATTATTTTAGGTTTCTATGTAGAAAATCATAACAATTGCAAATAATTGCAATTTTATTTATTTATATCCCATCCATATTTATTTTACCACTATTTTTCATTTCATTTTACCATAATTTATAAAAATTGTTATAAATTCCTTTGGGATCAATTTGATTTCTTCGTTTGTTTTTATTTCTGACATTTTAAGTAAAGTATGATATACATACAAAAATGCACAAAACTACATATGTAACTCAATAAATTACCACAAAGAGATAGCCATCACTCTGATCAAAAAGCAGAATACTGCAAGAACACTTAAAACCTCCATTAAACCATTTCCAGTTACCACCTCTACCTTCCCCATGAAAGGTAACTAATACATGGACTTTGAACACCATAGTTTTGTTTTCTTGTTTTTGGATATTTTTAAAGTCATATAGCATGTTTTCTTTTGTATTCAGCTTTTTTCTTTTCTATCTAGCTCTTTTACTTCATAGTATATCCATGAGATCCATCTTTTTTAAATCTTAAATTCTGTTACCCTCATATGAATATAGCATGATTAATTTATTTTATTTTATTTTATTTTTGAGACGGAGTTTCGTTCTTGTTACCCAGGCTGGAGTGTAATGGTGCGATCTCGGCTCACCGCAACCTCAGCCTCCTGGGTTCAGGCAATTCTCCTGACTCAGCCTCCCGGGTAGCTGGGATTACTACAGTCGTGCGCCACCACGCCCAGCTAATTTTTTGTATTTTTAGTAATGACGGGGTTTCACCATGGTGACCAGGATGGTCCCGATCTCTTGACCTCGTGATCCACCCGTCTCGGCCTCCCAAAGTGCTGGGATTACAGGCTTGAGCCACCGCGCCCGGCTAGAATGATTTATTTTTATATTTTTCCATTGATAGAGTTTTGGATTGTTTCCAGTTTTTGTTTTTGTTTTTGTTTTTGTTTTTGTTTTTTGAGACGGAGTTTCGCTCTTGTTACCCAGGCTGGAGTGCAATGGCGCAATCTCGGCTCACGGCAACCTCCGCCCCCTGGGTTCAGGCAATTCTCCTGCCTCAGCCTCCTGAGTAGCTGGGATTACAGGCACACGCCACCATGCCCAGCTAATTTTTGGTAATTTTTAGTAGAGATGGGGTTTCACCATGTTGACCAGGATGGTCTCGATCTGCTGACCTCGTGATCCACCCGCCTCGGCCTCCCAAAGTGCTGGGATTACAGGCTTGAGCCACCGCGCCCGGCCTGTTTCCAGTTTTTCTTTATACAACAAGGACTGATATATAAATTCTATATATGTTATTTGGTATATATATACATGTATATATTTTTAATATATACCTGTAGGTGGAATAGTGGGTTTATAGAATAAGCATGCAGCCTTAATAGAAACTGATACTCAGTTTTCCCAAGTGGCTGTATACTTTAGTTGCACAAACCAAAGTGTATTTACAATACCACCAACAGTGTATAAACATTCCTGTTTCTTAATATCCATGCCAGCATTAGGTATCATTAGTCTTTTAATTGTAGCCAGTTTGGTGAGTGTTTAATCATATCTAATTGTGTTGTTTTTTAAATTCTCCTGAGTACTGAAAAGGTTAATGAACTTTTAATATTATTATTTATTATTTTGATATTTTAATGCTTTATGTTTTTCCCCTTCACATTTAGATCTACAATATACCTGCAACAGACTCCTATATATGGTGTGAAGTAGAAGGAAAAATCAAATTATTTCAGCACCACTTTCTTCAGTGCTGCCTTTGATATAAATGAAATGTGTGGCTGTAATTCGGTTACTTCTAGACTTTCAATTAACTTCCAGTGTTCTTCTGTTTGTTCTTGTACCAGCATTCTGTTGTATAATTATATACCTTTACAAAAAACAGTTGTATTAATTAGAGTAAGTTATTTAACCATGTTCTGTTAGAAGATTTTTA
This sequence comes from Callithrix jacchus, assembly GCF_049354715.1. Classification (NCBI taxonomy): domain Eukaryota; kingdom Metazoa; phylum Chordata; class Mammalia; order Primates; family Cebidae; genus Callithrix; species Callithrix jacchus. The sequence goes on along the minus strand of NC_133504.1, from coordinate 82,739,690 downwards.
TTATTAGAATTTTTAACTTTAATAAAAAGTTTATAATCATATGCCAATTTTTTAAAACTTATTGGAATTTTTAAGATTGCATTAAATTTCCAGGTTTATTTAGAGAGAATTGCTGACTTCAAATTATGCATCTTCCAGACTATGAACAGAGTGTATACTTAAATTAATTTAAAAATAATTTGGCCAGGCACTGTGTCTGACACCTGTAATCCCAGCACATTCGGAGGCTGAGACAGACAAATCACCAGGTCAAGAGTTTGAGACCAACCTGACAAACATGGTGAAACCCTGTCTCTACTAAAAACACAAAAATTAGCTGTGCATGGTTGCACATATCTGTAATCCCAGCTACACAGGAGGCTGAGGCAGGAAAATCACTTGAACCTGGGAGGCGGAGTTTGCAGTGAGCCAAGATCACACACTGCACTCCAGCCTGGGGGCAATAAAGTGATACTCTCTCAAAAAAAAAAAGTTTCTGAAGAACATTTTATTATTTTAGAATTATTTACACAAACATTGTTTTCAATTTGTTCTTAGGTATCTAATTTTTTAAATAATATTGTTAATTTTAAAAATCATTTTCTGTTTTTGAAATGTAGAAAACTGATTTTTAACATACCCATTGACATTGTTGTCTAGCAATCTTGCCAAACTGCTTATTAATTTAACAATTTATATGTGCATAATTGTAAATGTTCTAACCTTTTAATCATAGTGTTTGCAAATAATGATGATTTTATTTATTTATTCCCACCTTTTAATTTTTGAAAGAAAACTGTTATTTTCTCATTGTGTTTTTGTAATCTCCAGCAGATGTTGAATAGCAGGGTGTTACTGGCAATTTTCATCTCTGCAAACATTGTTTCCGTCTATTCTCTCTGCTCCTTATGGAACTTCAGTTATGCATATGTTAGAATTCTCAATGCATTCCATATTTATCTTATCTTCTTTTCTCTATTTCCCAAATTTTGAAGCTCTCTGCTTCATTTTCAGTGTTTTGTTTAAACTATACAATAATGGCCTCGACTTTCTTTTCAGTTGTATCTAATCTACTATTAACCCAACCACTGAGTTCTTGATTTTAGCTATTGTAGTTTTGGGATTTAGATTTTTTGTTTAGCTGTTTCTTATATATTTCTAACTCTTTGCCAAAATTGTCTACTTTATAGTATGTATCTGTGAACATATTAATCATACCTATTATAAAGTATTTATATGCTAACTGTATTATCTGAATTCTCTATGGGGTTTTTTTTCCTGTTGTTTGATGTACATATTTATTTGGGATACACTTTTGCCTTCTGCCTTATTATATATTTAATGCCAGATATGAAAAATTATAGAAATATTATGAGTTGTAAGATGCTGTTCACTGCCTTCAGAAATGATTTATAGTGTTTTTGTTTTTTTTATAAAGAAGGTAGACTCAATCTCAGACCACTTTAATCCAGTTCTGGAACTGAAATGATTAGAAGCTGAATTTAATGAAAGGGAATATTTTATTTTTGCTTTACCCTTATTCCTGGGGCTTAACTTGACCAAAAATTGTGAATTTATCAGCACCATTTTTCCATTGTCAGACTCTAAATGTCAGTTTTTGTCCCCTTGTTCTACTGAGACTTCTTTGTTCATCTTCTTGTACTATCAGTTTTCTCTTCCTTAATCTGCATATACCCCTAGGGGAAAACTGGCTTCACTGCCAGGCTCACCTTTCTCCATTTTCTTCTTTTTCCTTATAGATATTATTTCCACATTTCAAAATTCCATCCCCCCCCCTTTCTTTTAGCTCTCTAATGTTTCCAAAAATATGTTTGTTGTGTTAAACTATGTTTTCTAGTTATTCTTAGTTCAAATGGGAAGCTTGATTAACAAATCTGCCTCTGCTGAAATTTCTTCCCTTTATTTATTATTTTATCTCTAGCTACAAACAAAATTTACTGGAAAGAGGCTTTCAGCAAATTGGAACATCTAAACATGTATGAAGCATTTATCACATACCATACCATTAGTATACAGTTTAATTGCCCCAAAATTCTATGAAATCATTACTATTAATCTCGTTTTACAGACTAAAAACAAAACAACAGCAACAAAGCGGTGGATAGAAGATTCCACTTTATGAGTGGTTTTCACATATTAATGTGCACAAATCAACAAATCGCATGAGGTTATTGTTAAACGCAGACTCTCATTCAGGTGATCTGTGGTATGGCCTGAAATACTGTATTATTAGTGAGCTACCAGGTCAGGCTAATGTTGTAATCCCATAGATCACAGAATGAGTAGCAAGGCACATCATACTACCAACACAGTTTTTCATCTTTGCCCATAAGGCCTAAAATCAGTCTCCTCCTCTTCCAACAAGCTTATCTTATTCCTTTCCAATTCTCATACTTTCTCCTTCATGCTTTAAAAAAAATTTCCCATTCCATGAATTTACTTCCAATAATATTTTAACTAGGCTCCCTTATTCCTCATTTCAAACTATAATCTTGAACTCATCTATATCCTACTCCTGTAGGAATTCACTCATGGTGGTGGCAAAAATATTAAGGGAAAAATATTACAGAAAGTTATAGAAGATAGTCTCATTTTGGAAGGCTTAAAGATTTTTTTCTATAGTTCTTGGCTGAAAGCAGCCAGGGTCTTTTTGCAAGAGTTAGAGAGATTAAAACACAAAAACAAAGGAATATGTGTAGTTTATCTAGCTAGCTTGTTTACTCACATAGTCTTAAAACTAAACTTTGAGCCAGATGGCCCTCTTGGGAGGTGGTTGACCAAGGATATTACCCACTAATAGTGTTTGCTTTAGACATTAGAACCTGTCCTTTAATCTTTCACTTTACTGGTGTTAACTCAAGCCTTTGTCAATTAAACTTTACTAAATAAATGTGAGTCTCACTGGGTAGTGGGAGCTGGCAGTCACAACTGTTTACAGCACTCTCCAAGGTGCCTGTAAGTGGCCACAGTCAGTTGAACAGGCAAAGCATAATATCTGTGTGTCAGTGTACTTTATTCATCTGTCGCTAAGTCAAGGTCTGCAAGACAAACCCTCAGAGGTAGTGATCCTGACAGTGGCACTCAATGTAAAGTCATTCCAACATACTCCCACATCTGACTTTCTATTATTTATACTCTATGGCAGCCATAAGTCTAGATTAGTCAACAGCTTTGGAGGTTCATACTTCCCAGGTTTTATTTTTTTCAACATCTGCCTTTCCCTTCATTATTGATTATTTGCTAGGAAATGAGGGTTGTGTGTTAGCATACAAAACAAAAAAATAACAAAAAAGCCAATAGTCTTTCTGATTACAGAGATCAAGTTGAAAAAAATATGAATACTATTTCTCAAAATGAAATTTAAAACTTCTGTGCCATACTAAGATAGGTTATTGGAAATAAGAAACAAAGTGATGTTACAATTGATTAAAACAATGTGAAATAAATAAATCTAATTAACTTATTAATCACTTCAACTACTTATTATAATTTTTTGTGGTGAGGAGATTTGAAATTTACTCTCAGCAATTTTGAAATAGGTAATACACTATAATTAATTATATTCACCACACTGTGCAATAGAGTTTCAACAAAACCTTGCTCCTTTTGTCTACCTGAGACTTTGTACCCTTTGACTATCACCCATGCATTTCCCAGCCTCTAAAATCACCATTCTACTCTCTGCTTCTATAAGTTCACTTTAGATTCCACTATAAGAGGAAATATGTGGTATCTGTCTTCCTGTGCCTGGCTTTTTCACTTAGCATAATGTTCTCAAATTCTATTCATTTTGTCTCAGATAACAGAGTTTTCTTTTTGTGAGGTTGAATAGTGTTTCATTGTGTCTATATACAATATTTTCTTTATTAATTCATTCAGGGATCAATACCTGTGTACATTCCATATTTTGGCTATTGTAAATAATGCTGCAATAAATGTAGAAGTGGAGACATCTCTTTGACAAACCAATTTCAAATTGTCTGGGTAAATACCCAGAAGTGAGAGTGTTGGATCATGTAATAATTATATTTTTAGCAACTTAGATAATTTTACATAACGGTTGTACTTTTACATTCCCACCAACAGTGTAAAAGGGTTCCCTATTCTCCGGATCTATTCCAACACTTGTTACCTTTCACTTTTTTGATATAAGCCATTCTGAAAGTTGAGAGGTGAAATTTAATTGTGTTTCTAACTTGCATTACCCTAATTATTAGCAATATTGAACATTCTTTGTCATATAACTGCTGGCCATTTGTATGTCTTCTTTTGAGAAATGCCTATATGGGTCCTTTGCCTGTTTTTTAATTGGGTTGCTTTGTTGAAATTAAGTTTTTTGAGTTCCATATATACTTTGAACATTAACCCCTTAAGAGATGTATGGCTTGTAAATATTTCCTCCTAAATCATAAGTATATCTTCACACTCTTCATTCTTTCCTTTGCTGTGAAGACGCTTTTTAGTTTGATATTATCCCATTTGTCTTTTTTGGGTTTTGTTGCCTGAACTGTTGGGATCAAATCCAAAAAATCATTATCCAGCACAGTGTTGTGTAGTTTTACCCTTGTGTTTTTCTCCTAGTAGTTTTACAGTTTCCAGTCTTATATTTAAGTATCTAATCTATTTTGAGTTTATTTTAGTATTTGGTATGTAATAAAGTATCAATTTCATTCTTCTGTATATAGATATCCAGTTTCCCCAGCATCCTTTCAATAAAGGATGCTTAGTTGAGGACTACCTCCCTGTCTGGAAACAGCCATGGGGTAGGTTTTTTGCTGAGGGGAGCTGCTGTTTGACCTCCTGGATCAAGCAGGTTTAGTCCCTACATATTTCTGAATTGCATGGAATTGAGTGTCTCCCTGTCTTGGCTATATCATTGGGGTGGGCTCTGAAGGTAGGTATGGAAACTAGTTGTCTAGGAAATCAAGACAAGTTGAACCTCCCACTGTGCTTCTGAAGACAACCAGCTCAGCTTTGCAGATGTTCTATGCAGTTGACTGGTATATCTTTTTGGGTACCACAGCTTGCAGGGACATGGAGGTACCACCAAAATCTGCACACTGGTCGCTGAGAGCTCTGTCTTCTTTCTTCATTTTTACTGGATCCTAGGTAGTCTAGCTGTGCTATTACTCACAGTGTTCCCCCTGAGGCAAGACCAGAGTGGGCTTCCTGGGAAGATCTCGGAATGCTAGAGAAGCTGGATGACCACCTCCGGTTTGCTATTTCCTCTGGAGAAATTGTGGACCCTGGGGAATCCTCTCTGTGTGTCACTGTTCCAACTTGCAGGGTGTGGGGCCGGGGTAGCACGGTTGAAGTGTCACTATTCTTATCCTAATAATTTGTTTTTTATTTAGTTCTTCAGGCCACGTGGGTGTCTCCAGCTTGTTTTCAAATATTGGGATTTTAAAAATGATATTCCGGTCTGTGGACAGTTGCTAGTTTAACTTTCTAGGGTGGTGGGGTGGAGAATGAGACTTCCTATTCCACCATCTTGCTAATGTCACTCAAGCATGATTTCTTAGTCTTTCTGTGACCTCCTCTCCCTAACAAAACACATTCTAAAAGAATGGTAAATACCTTATCAGAATAAACAAAAAGGAAGACAATTATGTCAGAGTGGAAAAAATAACTTAATCAGATTTCACAGCAAATGGTTTCAACTTGTACCTAACTTCTTTATTTAGCCTTTTAAACAATGTCAAGCTCACTCTCCTAAGGAAAAGTGAGATTGTGTTTTTATCATTTAATATTAAGAATGCCCATCATTTTGTTTTGTGTAAATTTTAGCTTGAATGTTGATTAAATCTTTAGGTGGTTGTTAAATTTTGTGTTAATTTGCAGGATTTCATTATTTTCAAGACTTCTTAAATTTATGTTGTGATTTCTGAATCAAAATAACAGCTGGTCTGAAAAACTTCAAGGATACTCAGCAATAGTTTCTATCAAGAAACAAAATCTTTACTAGTAAAATTTTCAGCCAACTCAGTTAAAAATACCAGGTGGCACTATTGAAAATATGCGTGTGGAGAAATTGAGAGGTAAATATATTAAGGATTTGGAGTAAAAAGTTTTAACCTTTACTTAAATCTGTATTTTTATGTAATCTTTTTCTATTAAAAAATCTGGATCTCAATATGCTATCACCTTCTAACAAGTTATATACTAGCAGCAAGTTTAATTTTTTTTACTTTAGAATATAATTGATATAAAAGTTTAATTTTGTTTATATTTTCTCAATTAATATTATTAGTGTCTGTATAGCTAAAAACAATTGAATAATTGAATATTTTAGTGGCCTTACCTTGATTAGGTTGAAAAAGTAATGGTGTGGTGGGGTATTATAAAGAAAGTAATTTCACAGCCAGCTAGCCAAACATTAAATATCTAGAGACTGATTCCAATTTCTGATTCTAATCTTTCATTAACTTTTGTGGCATTATGAATGACATTACAATTTTTCTTGTACACTGGATTTCTTATTCTTTAGACAGTTCTCAAAAGTAGATGCTACTGGCTACTTTGAACATAAAAAGGATTTAGAGTAGTCATGGTCTCCTCTGGGTATAGCCCATAATAACAAGTGATTCCTTTTACTAATTAGTTGGAAAATGAAGATGTAGCTACATCTTGATGGGGCAAAAAAAGACAAAAAGTATGTACACACACACACTTTTATATACACAGCTTTATATTTTATTGCTCTATAATTTGTCCATTATTATGTATACACACATATGCATAATAATGAACAAATTATAAAATAATAAAACATAAAACTTATTCAGTTAACCAAAATAGAATAAGCAGAAATGGTTTCATAGCTATTTTTAAATTTATAAATTACTGCTGCTGTCCTGCCTTAGTTATCTTACCAGCCAAACCAGCTGTTTTTTTCATTTCATCCAAAGGGGATCAAGTGAGAATGTGGTATAGCAATAGTACTCCTATGAAAGGAAAAACGAGCCAAATAAGCTAGGTGAATGTGGGTGCTCAAAGGCCCAGTAATCAGGTGACCAGTGGCAGTGGTAGAAGTATCATTAAAACTGTAGGACATTCATGAGGAATGTATTCTATTAAAAGGGAAATCCCAGGAAATTGTATGTTGCTGAGTCCTTAAAAGAAGAAAATCAACTGTAGAAACACAAGTCTATCTCTTTCCCTTCTCTGTGCTTCTTTTCTTTCCTTTCTGCTTCTCTTCACAGAACATGAATGAAAACTGGATGGCAAGATACCAGGAAAAAATAGAATAAATGATCTGGACTAACTTGGAGAAAGAGGCCTTGGTAAGAACCAAGACTACCTGATTTTCATACCTCTCTTGAAAGCTCTCAAGTGTTTTCCATAGTGGAAGGGCTTTAATTTTACAAGTTAGCTAAATTGCCATGTTTATTTGGTTAGTGTCCCTCTTCTCTTTCTGAGTACCTCTCCTACTTCCCCTTTTGATTCCCTTTATATTCTCTTCTCTTCTCTTCCAGGTAGCCAAAGGTCAAAACCTGCTCACTCACAAGTTCTGACTTTTCCCTGATAAATTCCTTTTTTTTTTTCCAACCAACAAAATCCCAACTAAGTATCTGTATAGGGGTTATCAGCATGGCTGAACTAAAAAAATTCACTTTAGGGTATAAACATCTGTCCTTGTCATCCCAGAGGCACATGTGTTTCTACCCATCTCTTAGGTTTATTCTCACCCATCCAATTAAAAGAGACAAAATCAACATCAAAGCCAAATACTTTCACTGCCTGTCTTTCTTACTCTTGATAATGTTCTCTGGTTACAAATGATGCTAAAAGCTGTGAATTAATGAGGTGGGTGGTGGTGGTGGCAGGTGGATTTGTAAAATGAGTTGGTACAACAAACTGGAAAATTTAAAGCATTGAAATTTATGACAGGGTGGGTATACATGAGTAAGAGATTTTGCTCTGCCAAAGTTTAGCAATTGTAAGTCCTGTACTATAGCTCTGACCAAAAGATAAAGCCAAAATATTTACTTTGAATAGGAGATAAAGCCAAACAATATATCCTAAACATTGTCTTATTGAAATCAGAGACCTCTCCATATCAAAACAAATAACTACCCTATTATTCAAGGAACAAAAACAAAATAAAATTATCTTACACAAAGAAAGAAATAGCCAGGTCTTGGGAATCAGGATTTTATATGACATTGATAAGAAAAGTTAAAGAGAAAGGATTTTATAAATAATACATTTACATTTGATTTTTTCTCAACATATAAAAAATGAAGGAATTTTCAGGGCATTAAAAAAAGAAGCCCATTATTAATTCACTAATTCACTTTTTAATTCATTATGACACACAATACTTATGAATTCTTCTTATGCTATAGGTAGCATCTGATAGTTGGGTTAACCATGTGGCCCATCTTAGGCTACTGCCTCACTCTGAAGTGGAAATGGACATAAAATGAAAATATACAAAATAATAAAGAGACAAATTCTCTCTTATGCATGTTACAATATGTTGAAAGTTTAACAAATTTAAATAAATAGAGTATCAGTAAAAGGAAATTTGGTTATAAGTAACAGCATTATAGAGAAATAGCCAGAGTCAAACATTAGCCATTCACCTCCAAGAATTATCCAAAGAAAAGGAATCACTGTGACAAGCACTTGAACTGTCCAGTCTAGTGGCTGATATTTGTCTCTTGTGGGAAAAGATGTATGTTCTGATGCTTTTAGGTATTCATCTCAAATAACCAATATTCCTGTTGTGATTCTTCTTTCAACATGCAGAAATTCTCTGTTCATAATGTTACTTTTTCTATAATTTGCTTACAGGCCGAGAATGCACTGGTTGGAGGACTTGAAGTGTCCGAATCTTTTGGCATTTATACTTATACATTATTAAAAAGGGCATTTTAATTTCTTTATATTTGCCTCATCAGTCTTGTTGGAATCATTCAAACTCAAGTCCGCTTAAGTCTGAAACACCAAAGGTGACACTTTAAGACTGTTCTAGGGAGTATAACTGTCCCAACAGTTATAAAGAAATGTTTTTAAAATAAACGTTTTATGCTCAAATAAATGTGGAACTGAATTTAAATTCACATAATATCTACTCACAAGCTATAGGACCTACATCAAATAGTTAACCCTCACCTTTTTTTTTTTTTTGAGGTGATGTCTCACTCTGTCACCCAGACTGGAGTTCAGTGGCTGTTCTTGGCTCACTGTAACCTGCAACTCAAGCAGTCCTCCCACCTAGCCTCCTGAGTACCTACAAGCACAGGCACACACCACCATACCCAGCTAATTTTTTGTATTTTTTGAAGTGGTTAGATTTTGCTACGTTGCCCAGGCTGGTCCTGAACTCCTGAGCCCAAGTGATCCACCTGCCTCATCCTACCAAAATGTTGGGATTATGGGCATGAGCTACCATGCCTGGTCAACCCTTTCACAATCTGTAAAAATTCCCATTTTAATCATTGTATCTACATAAGAAAATTGTGAACTCTAAATGACAAAGGTAAAGTACTCAACCCTGTATAGCACTGAGTAAGGGCTCAGTAAATAGCAGCTAGTAGCTGCAGCAATAGTAGAACAAAATAGCCTTTAAATTACTGTATCTGTGTCATCATATCAGAAGTCATTAACATTCTTCTCATCATTAATGCAGCATTACATAAGATTTTGTTCATTTGTACTTAACGTCCTTTATGTAGATTGGAAACTAATGTTGAGCTAATTTCTGGGAAATTCTTTCAATGGCAGGTTTCTATTCATCATCCAAGACCTTCAGGCAATTAATAAGAGACATGAATGAGGATGAAAGTGATGGTGTAAAGCATGTTAATGAGTGAATAAAAGAAACATGACTCATTAAGAAAAGTACCATTGACTAAAATTTGTGATAAAACTAAATGACAGCGATAAAAGAAGCCTAGAGTCATATAATAATATTTATTAGGGAGACTGTACATTTAACTAGGGATAATAAAAGTAAAATATTAACAGAAAATATGGGCACAGATTATGGTTTCCAAATGTTAGAATTAGAAAAGCTAAAACATCCCATGCAAAACATTTATTTTGAATTAAAATGTTCTTTAATAACAAAGTAGTTTGCATTTCAAACAATTACTAATAAAGATTTCTGCATGAATAGGTCCTATAACTCATTATATAAATTGATAAATATAGTTACACAGTCAACTTTATTTTGCACTTTATTTGTTCACATCAATCAATATAAAGAAAATGTAACGTGTTAATGTTTTTTCAAACAGGGTTTTACTCTGGCATCCAAGTTGAAGTGCAGTAGCACAATTATAGCTTACTGCAGCCTCAACTTCCTGGGCTCAAATGATCCTCCCTTCTTAGCCCCCCGAGTAGCTAGGACTACAGACATGCACCACCATGCCCAGCTAATTAAATATATATATATATTTAATTTATATATAATTTTATACACACACACACACACACACATACATTATTTATATATAAAGGAATCTTGCCATGTTGCATAGGTTGGCCTCAAACCTCTGGACTCAAGCAATGCTCCTGTCTCAGCCTCCCAAAGTGCCAGGATTATGGTATGAGGCACCACACCCAGCCTAATATGTTAAATTATCCTGAATTTTAATTCTTATAACCAAAGTGTAAAACAATAAAAATGTAAATCTACTTTAAGCAAGCATTACAAAAAAACTAATATTTATGTCTATATCTTGATCTACATATAATACAAGCTAGTATGAAAGTTATCAAAATCACAATAGTAACAAATTACTAAAGAACATGAGCAGACAATAGTCACATGAAGAAATATAATTAGTAAACAGGAAAAAGCTTTTTAACCTTGTGATATCAAAAAAACAAGTAAAAATCAGATGTTAACTTAAAATAAGCGAAACTAATTTAAACTTCTAGAGTAGTAAAATTCCATTCTTGAAAGGTAAACTAAAAAGAATATTGGTTTTGATGTCTGACAAAAAATTTTGGATTTGAATCCTAAATATCTCAATAGCTATGTGATTTTAAATAAATTCTTGATATATTTGAGCCTCTTATTTTTTCCTTCGTATAAACCTGGGGATAACAGTATTTTCTTTTGGGGTTTTAAAGAGGTAAATCAAATAAGGATTATTTACATTTTTTCTCCATAATGATTACCAGTATCTGACAAATAATTGACACTTAATATTTGTTTTTGTTTTTGTTTTTGATAGGGAGTTTTGCTCTTGTTGGCCAGGCTGGAGTGCAGTGGTGTGATCTCAACTTACTGCACCCTTTATCTGGGTTTAAGTGATTCTCCTACCTCAGCCTCCTGAGTAGCTTGGATTACAGGTTCATGCCACCATGTCCCACTAATTTTTGTATTTTTAGTAGAGTTGGGGTTTCACTGTATTGGCCAGGATGGTCTCTATCTCCTGACCTTGTGATCTGCCCACCTCAGCCTCCCAAAGTGCTGGGATTACAAACATGAGTCACCTCACCTGGCCTGACACTTGATATTTGTTAAACTAATAAATGATTTTTTTATAGTGTAATGTGTTGTTTGTTTGTTTTGAGATAAGGTCTCACTCTGTCTTCCAGGCTGGCTCACTGCAGGCTCAACCTTCTTGTAAAGACTGATGTCTGTGGCCACACAAGTTCATATATTGAAACCTACTCAACAATTTGTTGGTATTAAGAGGTGAAGTCATTGAGTTGTGATCGGGTCAGAAGAGAAGAGCCCCAATGAATTGGATTATTGCCCTCCTGAAAGAGAACATAGTGAGCTGCCTTGCCCATTCTACCATTAGAGGGTGCAGAGAGAAGACACCATTTATGAACCAGGAATTGAACCTTTACCAGACACAAATTTGCTGGTACCATGATCTTGGACATTCTAGTCATCAGAACTGTGAGAAATAAATTACTGTTGTTTGCAAGTCTCCTGCTTTATTGTTCTTATACAATTGTTTAATATAGTTGCTGCCTTGGCATCAATTTATAGGCCTGATGTAAGTAATTTGAAATCTAGTTGTACCCCAACACCTTTGACGTAGTTAAAACTTACCCTTCCCATGTGGTTGTTTAGATATAGAGTCTTATTTCTCATCTCACTGATCCAAAACCCAACATATTCCACAGCTTCTGACAACGGTAAGATCTAATGGTCAATACCAGAGTCATGCAAATAAATTCTCCTAGATTATGTTTTCTTTAAACTAGCCAATCCATAACCCCATGGGAAAACCTAAGAAATAATGTAGACAGTTGAAGGATCCAAAATGACCAAATAGGAACAGCTCTGGAGTGCAGTTCCCAGCAAGAATAATGCATTTCCAAATGAGTTTTCACTGCCCGCAGACCAGGAGATTCACAGGCCAAAAAGCACCACAAGTTTCCAGCATGGCTGTTTCATCTGATGCTGTGGGTTTCCACATAGAAACTCATACAAATCTGGGTGGCCATTTCAGCTGGTGCCTGCAATGCCTGGGAGATAGAGCTGCCCATTCAACTGAAAGGAAGGGGGCTGAGAAAGGGAGCCAGGTGATCTGGCTCGGCTGATCCCACCCCCACAAATCAAGTAATCTGTAATGCTCTGGATTGAGAGTTTTTCAGCAAGCACAGGTGGATCCAAGATGGTCCAGCTCAGTGTGGGGATGGGCATCTGCCACTACCAAGGCAATCTGCCACTACTGAGGCAATCCACCAATACTGGGGCAGTTCTAACTGTACCTCTGTAAACAACACCACAGGGAAGTTTACACAGCAGCTGGGCAGAGCTTGTGGCAGCTCAGCAATGCCTCTGCCAGCAGACTGTGACTACCCTACCTCCTTGCTGGGTAGGGAATCTCTGAAAACAGGCAGAAGCACATCAGAAACTTATAAATAAAGCCCCACCTTCCTAGGACAGAGCACCTGGGAAAAGAGGCCATTATGAGTTCTGCTGCAGCAGACTTAACTGTACCTGCCCAGCAGCTCTCCTGGAACAACGCAGCTCCTAGCATAGCGCATAAGCTCCTAAAAGAAACAGACTGTCTCGTCAAGCAGCTCCCCAATGCCCATATATCCAAAGAGACACCTCATAATGGAAAACTCAGGCTGACATCTTGCAGGTACCCTTCTGGGATGAAGATAACAGAAGAAGAAACTGGCAGCAACTCTTAATGTTCTGCAGCCCCTGTGGGTGATCCCCAGACAAGCAGGGTCTGGAGTGGACCTCCAGCAGCCCTGCAGCAGACAAGCCTGATTGTTAGAAGGAAAACTAAGAAACAGAAAGAAATAGCTTGAACATCAACAAAAAGGACATCCACTCAGAGACCCCATCTGAAAGTCACCAACCACAAAGACCACAGTTAGATGAATCCATAAAGATGGGAAGAAACCAGCACAAAAAAGATGAAAACACCAAAAGCCAGAACACCTCTCCTCCCTCAAGGGATCACAACTCCTCACCAGCAAGGGAGCAAAGCTGGATGGAGAATGAGTCTGATGAATTGACAGAAACATGCTTCAAAAGGTGGTTAATAACAAACTTCTCTGAGCTAAAAGAACATGTGCTAACCCAATGCAAATAAACTAAGAACCTTGAAAAAAAGGTTAGATGAAATGCTAACTAAAATAAACAGCTTAAAGAAGAATATAAACAACTTGATGGAGCTGAAAAACACAGCATGAGAACTTCAAGAAGTATACACAAGTTTCAATAGCCGAATCGACCAAGTAGAAGAAAGGATATCAGAGACTGAACATCAGCTTAATGAAATAAAACAATAAGGCAAGTTTAGAGAAAAAGATTGAAAAGAAATGAACAAAGGCTCCAAGAAATATGGGATGATGTGAAAAGACCTAATCTATGTTTGACAGGTATACCTGAATGTGACAGAGAGAATGAATCCAAGCTGGAAAACATTCTTCAGGATATTACCCAGGAGAACTTCCCAACCTAGCAAGGCAGGCCAATATCCAAGTCCAGGAAATACAGAGAACAACACAAAGATATTCCTCAAAAAGAGCAACCCCAAGGCACATAATCATCAGATTCACCAGGGTTGAAATGAAGGAAAAAATGCCAAGGGCAGCCAGAGAGAAAGGTTGAGTTACCCACAAAGGAGACTCACAGTGGATCTCTCTACAGAAACCCTACAAGCCAAAAGAAAGTGGGGGCCAATATTCAACATCCTTAAAGAAAAAAACTCTCAATGTAAAATTTTATATCCAACAAAACTAAGATTCATAAGTGAAGGAGAAATAAAATCTTTTGTGGACAAGCAATTGCTGAGAGATTTCATCATCACCAGGCCTTACAAGAGCTCCTGAAAGAAGAACTAAACAAAGAAAGGAACAACCAGTACCAGCCACTCCAAAAACACACCAAATGGTAAAGACCATTGACACAATGAAGAAATTGCATCAACTAACAAGGAAAACATCCAGCTAGCATCAAAATGGCAGGATTAAATCCACACATTTGATTATTAATGTTAAATGTAAATGAGCTAAATGCCTCAATCAAAAGACACAGACTGGCAAATTGGATAAAGAGTCAAGAACCATTGGTGTGCTGTATTCAGGAAACCAATTTCATGTGCAGGGACACACATAGGCTAAAAATAAAGGGATGGAGGAAGATTTATCCAGCAAATGGAGAGCAAAAATAAAAAAGCAGGAGTTGCAACTCTAGTCTCTGATAAAATGAACTTTAAACCAACAAATATCAAAAGAGACAAAGAAGGGCATTACATAGTGGTAAAAGGATCAATGTGATAAGAAGAGCTAATGATTCTAAATATATACTCACCCAATACAGGAACACCCAGATACATAAATCAAGTTCTTAATGACCTACAAAGAGATTTTGACTCCCACACAATAATAATGGGAGACTTTAACACTCCACTGTCAATATTAGACAGATCAACAAGACAGAAAATCAACAAAGATATCCAGGACTTGAACTCAGATCTGGACCAAGCAGACCTAATAGACATCTACAGAAATCTCCACCCAAAATCCACAGAATATACATTTTTTGCAGCACCACATCACGCCTACTCTAAAATTAACTGCAAAATTGGAAGTAAATCAGTCCAAAGGAAATGCAAAAAAAAAAAAAAAAAAACGAAAACTAAAATCATAACAAACAGTGTCTCATACCACAGGGCAAACAAATTAGAACTCAGGATTAAGAAACTAACTCTGAATCACAGAATTTCATGGAAATTGAACAACTGTCTCCTGAATTTCAACTGGATAAACAATGAAATGAAGACAGAAATAAAGATGTTCTTCGAAACCAACAAGAATGAAGACACAACATACCAGAATCTCTGGGACACATTTAAAGCAGTGTCTAGAGGGAAATTTATAACAATAAATGCCTACATTAAAAGTGAGGAAACATCAAAAATTGACATCCTATCAAAATTGAAAGAGCTAGAGGAGCAAGATCAAAAAACTCAAAAGCTAGCAGAAGATGAGAAATAACTAAGATCAGAGCAGAACTGAAGGAGACAGAGACACAAAAAACCCTTCCAAAAATCAACAAAATCAGGAGCTGTTTCTTTGAAAAGATCAACAAAATAGACAGACTGCTAGCCAGATTAATAAAAAAGGGAGAAGAATCCAATAGATGCAATCAAAAATGATAAAGGGGATAACACTACCAATTCCACAGAAATACTAACTACAGGCCTATGCTTTCTTGCCTCATTTTACAGCCAGAATAAACAGCTGACTAGTTCTCATAAACAGAATGTGAACAGAAGGGACAGGTAGCACCTCTAGGCTGTTTAAAAGTTTGGCCCAAATTCTGCCCTCTCTTTGATTTACAGTTATATTAGCCAATATATTTTCTTACTGTTGAAACCGGCTATAATTGTTTGTTTGGTTTTAGTTGCTCCTAGCCAAAGTCATCCTAGATAATACGTATGAACACACTGCATAAGCATGGTTGAAAGGTATAGTATATGACTAGCAATGTTTTCCAAGCCCAGATATATAAGAAATGTTTTTAGAATTGAATCAATAATGTTTATTGGTTGGAGCTAGGAACATATTTACATTATTTTTTATTTTATAAGTTGTCTGACATCTTAAATAAATACTATTGTTTTTATGGTTTGTCCATCTGTTGTTTTCCAGCACTGCACAGCTAGAATTCACCTCTTGGATAACATTTGTTCATAATTGTAGTGACTCAAATTTATCCAAATAATAATGACATTCTGATGTCATACAAGTTTAGCATATTATTTAAAGTCTATTACCCTGACAGTATTGTATAATTCAGTGTTGATGTGATTATCTTAATATTCATATAAAGAATGACTCATCAGACACTGATATCTGATGTTGGTTTTAGATAATTTGAATGCAAGCATTGTGCTAGATAATGTAAATTTGCTCTAGAGACTAAGGTCATATTCTTTACCTACCAGATTCTTAAAAGATCGTTGTTTCTATATGTGTGTTACATAACAACAATTGCAAAAATAATTCCTCATTAAATAATACTGCTTGAATTCTTATATCAATCTTTTGCCATGTCCACAGGAAGCAATTTTTTCACTGTACAGCAAACAGCTTTATTGAGTTATTGTAATTACATTGAAGCTTAGAGATTAACATAATCTGAATACTCATTGCAAATATTTTCTTTCCTGTGCAGAAGCTCTTTAGTTTAATTAGATTCCATTTGTCAATTTTGGCTTTTGTTGCCATTGCTTTTATTGCTTTTGCTTTTGTTGTTTTAGTCACGAAGTCTTTGCTCATGCCTATGTCCTGAATGTTATTGCCTAGGTTTTCTTCTAGAGCTTTTGTGGTTTGGGGTTTCACATTTAAGTCTTTAATTCAGGGCTGGGCACGGTGGCTCACACCTGTAATCCCAGCACTTTGGGAGGCCGAGGCGGGTGGATCACGAGGTCAAGAGATCAAGACCATCCTGGTCAACATGGTGAAACCCCATCTCTACTAAAAATACCAAAAATTAGCTTGGCATGGTGGCACATGCCTGTAATCCCAGCTACTCAGGAGGCTGAGGCAGGAAAATTGCCTGAACCCAGGAGGCAGAGGTTGCAGTGAGCCGAGATAATGCCATTGCACTCCAGCCTAGGTAACAAGAGCGAAACTCCGTCTCAAAAAAAAAAAAAAAAAAAATAGTCTTTAATTCATTTTGAGTTAATTTTTGTATAAGGTGTAAAGAAGGGGTCCAGTTTTAGTTTTCTACGTGTTGTTAGTCAGTTTTCCCAGCACCATTTATTAAATAGGGAATTCTTTCCTCATTGTTTATTCTTGTTAGGTTTGTCAAAGATCAGATGGTTGTAGATGTGTGATGTTATTTCTGAGATCTCTGTTCTGTTCCATTGTTCTATATATCTGTTTTTGTACCAGTACCATGCTGTTTTGGTTACTGTAGCCTTGTAGTATAGCTTGAAATCAGGTAGCATGATACTTCCAGCTTTGTTTTTATTGCTTAGAATTGTCTTGGTTATATAGGCCCTTTTTTGTTTCCATATGAAATTTAAAGTAGTTGTTTTTTTTCTTTTTTTTTTTTTGAGACGGAGTTTTCACTCGTTACCCAGGCTGGAGTGCAATGGCGCAATCTCAGTTCACTGCAAGCTTTGCCTCCTGGGTTCAGCCAATTCTCCTGACTCAGCCCCTGAGTAGCTGGGATTACAGGCGTGCACCACCATGCCAAGCTAATTTTTCATATTTTTAGTAGAGACGGGGTTTCACCATGTTGACCAGGATGGTCTTGATCTCTTGACCTCGTGATCCACCCACCTCAGCCTCCCAAAGTGCTGGATTACAGGCTTGAGCCACAGCACCCAGCCTAAAGTAGTTATTTTCTAATTATAAAAAGAAATTCAATGGTAGCTTGATGGAAATAGTATTGAATCTATAAATTACTTTGGGCATTATGGCCATTTTCACAATATTAATTCTTCGTATCCATGAGCATAAATTTATTTCCCATTTGTTTGTATCCTCTTTTATTTCCTTGAGCAGTGGTTTGCAGTTGTCCTTAAAGAGGTTCTTCACATCCCTTGCAAGTTGTATTCTTAGGTGTTTTATTCTCTTTGTAGCAATTGTGAATGGGAAGTCATTCATGATTTTGCTCTCTGCTTGTGTATTGTTGATGTATAGCAATGCTTGTGATTTCTCCACATTGATTTTGTATCCTGAGACTTTGCTGAAGTTGCTTCTCAGCTTAAGGAGTTCTGGGGATGAGACAATGGGGTTTTCTAAATATACAATCATGTCATCTGCAAACAGAGACAATTTGACTTCTTCTTTTCCTAATTGAATGAACTTCGTTTCTTTCTTCTGCCTGATTGACCTGGCCAGAGCTTCCAATACTATGTTGAATAGGAGTGGTAAAAGACAGCATCCTTGTTTTGTGTCAGTTATCAAAGGGAATGTTTCCATCTTTTGCCTATTCAGTAATATATTAGCAATAGATTTGTCATAATAGCTCTTATTATTTTGAGATATGTTTCCTCAATTCCTAGTTTATTGAGAGTTTTTAGCCTAAAGGGATGTTGAATTTTATTGAAGGCCTTTTCTATCTATTGAGATAATCATATGGTTTTTGTCATTCATTCTGTTTATGCAATGGCTTACATTTATTGATTTGCATATGTTGAATCAGTCTTGCATCACAGGAATGAAGTTGACTTGATCATAGTGGATAAGCTTTTTGATGTGCTGCTGGATTTAGTTTAGCAATATTTTATTGAGGATTTTTCACATCGATGTTCATCAGGGATATTGGCCTGAAGTTTGTTGTTGTTGTTGTTTTTGTTGTTGTGTCTCTGCCAGATATTGGTATCAGGATGATGCTGGCCTCATAAAATGAGTTATGGAGGAACCTCTCTTTTTATACTGTTTGGAATAGTTTCCGAAGCAATGGTACCATCTCCTCTTTGTACCACTGGTAGAATTTGGCTGTGAATTTGTCTGTTCCTTGGACTTTTTGGTTGGTAGGCTATTAATCACTGCCTCAATTTTAGAACTTGTTATTAGTCTATTCAGGGATTTACCATTTTCCAGATTTAGTCTTGGGAGGGTGTATGTGTCCAGGAATTTATTCATTTCTTCCAGATTTTCTAGTTTATTTGCATAGAGGTGTTTATAGTATTCTCTGATGGTAGTTTGTATTTCTGTGAGATCAATGGTGAAATTCCATATATCATTTTTTTATGTGTCTGTTTTATTCTTCTCTCTTTTCTTCTTTATTAGTCTAGCTAGTAGTCCAACTATTTTGTTAATTTTTTCAAAAAATCAGCTCCTGGATTCATTGATTTCTTGAAGAGTTTTTGTGTCTCTATCTCCTTCAGTTCTGCTCTTATCTTAGTTATTTCTTGTCATCTGCTAGCTTTTGAATGTGTTTGTCCTTGCTTCTCTGGTTCTTTTAATTGTGACATTAGGGTATTGATTTTAGATCTTTCCCACTTTCTAATTTGGAAATTTAGTGCTATAAATTTCCCTCTTAACCCTGCTTTATCTGTGTCCCAGAGATTCTGGTAGGTTATGTCTTTGTTCCCACTGGTTTCAAAGAACTTATTTATCTCCACCTTAATTTTGTTATTTACCCAGTAGTCATTCAGGAGCAGATTGTTCAATTTTCATGGAGTTATGTGGTTTTGAATGAGTTTCTTAATCCTGATTCCTAATTTAATTGTCTGAGGAACTGTTTGTTATGATTTCCATTCTTTTGCATTTGCTGAAAGTGTTTAACTTCCAACTATGTGTTCAATTTTAGAATACATGCTATGTGGTGATGAGAAGAATGTATATTTTGTCTCATTGTTAATTTCCTGTTTTATTGTTCTGTCAAATATTGACAGTGGGGTGTTAAAGTCTCCCACTATTATTGTGTGGGAGTCTAAATCTCTTTGTCTCTAAGAACTTGTTTTATGAATCTGAATGCTCCTTTATTGGGGGCATATATATTTAGGATAGTTACCTCTTGTCATTGCATTGATTTCTTTACTATTATGTAATGCCCTTCTTTGTCTTTTTTGATCTTTGTTGGTTTAAAGTCTATTTTATCAGAGACTAGGATT
Source organism: Callithrix jacchus (assembly GCF_049354715.1). NCBI lineage: Eukaryota > Metazoa > Chordata > Mammalia > Primates > Cebidae > Callithrix > Callithrix jacchus. The sequence goes on along the minus strand of NC_133504.1, from coordinate 82,719,666 downwards.
GTAACTCCTGCTTTCTTTTTCTTTCTTTCCATTTGCTTGGTAAATATTCCTCCATTCCTTTATTTTAAGCCTGTGTGTGTCTCTGCATGTGAAATGAGTCTCCTGATTGCAGCACACCAATAGGTCTTGTCTTTATCCAATTTGCCAATCTGTGTCTTTGAATTGGTTCATTTAGCCCATTTATATTTAAGGTTAATATTGCTATGTGAGAATTTGATCCTGTCATCATGATGCTAGCTGGTTGTTTTGCAAATTAGTTAATACAGTTCTTCATACTGTCATTGGTCTTTATATTTTAGTGTGTTTTTGCAGGACTGGTGTCAGTTTTTCCTTTCTGTATTTAGTGCTTCCTTTAGGAGCTCTTGTAAGATAGGCATAGAGGTGACAAAATCCCTCAGCATTTTCTTGTCTGGAAAGGAATTTATTTCTTGTTTGCCTATGAAGCTTGAAATGCTGGATATGACTTGTTTTTCTGTTTGAAATTTTTTTTTTTTTAATGATGTTGAATATTGGCCCCCACACTCTTCTGGCTCTTAGGGTTCCTGCATAGAGATCTGCTGTTAGCCTGCAGGGCTTCCCTTTGTAGGTTTCCTTCCCTTTCTCTCTGATGGCCCTTAACATTTTTTCCTGTGTTTCAACCTTGGAGAATCTGATGATTATGTGTCTTGGGGGTTTTCCTGTTGAGAAGTATCTTAGTGGTGTTCTCTGTATTTCCTGAATTTGAATGTTCGCCTGTCTTTCTAGGAAGGGGAAGTTCTGGTAATATTGTGAAATATGTTTTCCAACTGGGTTCCATTCTCCCTGTCACTTTCAAATATACCAATCAATTGTAGTTTTGTTGTTTTCACATAGTCCCATATTTCTTGGAGGCTTTGTTTCTTCCTTTTTAGTCTTTGTTCTCTAATCTTGTCTTCACACCTTATTTCAGTAAGTTGATCTTAAGTCTCTGATATCCTTTATTCCACTTGATCAATTCGGCTACTAAAACTTGTTTATGCTTCACAAAGTTCTCATGTTGTGTTTTTCAGCCCCATCAGGCCATTTATGTTCCTCTCTACACTGGTCATTCTAGTTAGCAGTTTCTGTAACATTTTATCAAGGTTCTCAGCTTCTTTGCATTGGGTTACAAGATGTTCCTTTAGCTCAAAAGAGTTTGTTATTATCTTTCTTCTGAAGCCTCCTTCTGTCAATTCATCAATTTTATTCTTTATTCAGTTTTGTGCTCTTTATAGAGAGAAGTTATGATAATTTGGAGAAGAAGAGAGATTCTGGTTTTTGGAATTTTCAGCATGTTTGCACTGGTTTTTCCTTATCTTTGTGGATTTATCTACCCTTGATCTTTGAGGCTGATAATCTTTGAATGGGGTTTTTGTGTAATGGTGCTTTATGTTGATGTTGTTGCTTTCTGTTTGTTAGCTTTTCTTTTAACAGTCAGACCCTTTTTCTGCAGGTCTGCTGTGGTTTGCTGGAGGTCCACTAGAAATATGCAATGCTTCACAAATTTGCATGTTATCCTTGTGCAGGGGCCATGCTAATTTTCTCTGTATTGTTCCAATTTTAGTATATGTGCTGCTGAGGCAGGCACATTGTCTATGTTTTCTTTCAGTAGTGTTTTGTAGTTTTTCTTATAGAGATCTTTCACCTCCTTGGTTGAGTATATTTCTACATATTTCATTTTTCTGCAGGTGTTGTAAAAGGAATTGAGTTTTTTATTTGATTCTCAGTTTAGTCACTGTTTGTATATAGTAGTGCTACTGATTTGTGTACATTGATTTTGTATCCTGAAATTTTCTGAATTTATTTGTCATATCTAGAAGCTTTTACAGTGAACTTTTAGGTTTTTCTATTTATATGACTATATCATCAGCAAACAGTGATGGTTTTACTTCCTTTTTACTGATCTGGATGTCCTTTATGTCTATCTCTGGTCTGGTTTCTCTGGCAAGAACTTTCAGTACTATGTTGAATAAAACTGGTGAAAGTGGGCACCTTTGTATTGTTTTGTAGCAGGAGCAACCATGGGAAACGGATCTCTCAGACACAGAATACAGGAGGAAGGTTTATTTGGCTGGGAGGAAGGGGGCATAGTTGCCTAACAGTCAAGCTCCTCTAACAAAGGGAGGTTCAGACTTTACATAGGCTTATACTTTAGATGTTACACATGGAAGAATCTTAGGTTCATAGTTTTAGGACTCACATGTGAAAAGGTTTTGGTTTACAGTTTCAGAAATCACATATAAAAGGGTCCTGGTTTACAGTTTTAGAAATCACATGTGAAAACGTTTCTGGTTTGATCTTGTTTTAAGTAAAAATAGTGCCTTCTGGAGAGCTTCCCCAAGGCCTAGCCTGTCGCCTATAGGAAGGTTAAACTGGAGGTGCCAGTCAGTCAACCTTTTCTTCTATTGAAATGCAGCATGATAGTCAAAGGGGAAGTTGATCTGAGAAGCCTGGGTCTCCATCTTCAACCCCCCCCCACCCTTTGGGACCCTCACCACTTTATAATTAGTGAGAGCTCTCAGCTTCATTCTCACTTTCCAGATTTTCTGAAGAAACTGACTGATAAATGTTTCATATAATATACTTGTGGTGTCATATTTTGAATAATTACAGCAGTGATGAATCCCCTAATCATCTGAAGGAACAGGGGGAGTAGACAAGGGAGCAGCAAACAAACACCTATTATTATTATAACACTTATGATGAGGGTTTTGAATCCTCCCAAGAATGAAAACCAACATCCAAATAAGGACTCAGGGTTAAATCCGTGCCACACCTGTACAGGCACGTGTGCCAGTTTGGTCATGTCTCGCACAATATCTTCTCCTTGCCCCTGGTCATCTATGTGCAGACAGCAGTTGGTTAGATTGAATTTTCCACAGACTCCCCCTTCGGCTGCTAGCAAATAATCTAGGGCCAGCCAGTTCTGATAAATCATGTTTCTCATTTGGGTTTTTTTGTTGGGCTAAAAGGGACAGAGCTTTGCCTGTTTCATTAGTGAGTATTTTCAAAACAGCCTGCAACCAGATGATCCCATTGAGCATGTAAATAGGGGTCTGGTATCCCCATGAGCCATCCTCCACCCATGTGGCCAGGCCATAATACTCAATAATTCTTTCCAGTGGCCACTTATCATGTGTTCATTCTCCTATCTTTAGGTTTCTTCCACCTGTCTTAACAGATAATAGGAAGGAAGAGGGCTTAATGATGCCTATGACACAGCTACCTGTCCATCTTATGGATTACACAGCTTATATTGAGTACCATTATATAAACAGGTTCCCTTCTGTGTCCCTGTACATTTATAAGAACTGCAGGACAAGAGAATGGCAGTAAATTTTATGCCCTACCTGGTGTACATACTGAGGGCATTCTTTAAAATTAGTTAATGTTCTTACTGTACAAGTCCAAATATTAAGAACAAGTCCCAAGATGAATTTCTTCATGCTTCTACCATGCGTGGAACAGCCAGCTTCTGGGATGTGGCTGGAGCAAGGCTTGTTGTCTTTTTTAAGGTGATTCTGCAGTTCTTGCCTTGGTCTAAGTCTCGGCTGTTGCTGGTTTCTTACACAGCTGTGTTGGATTCAGGCTGGGATTCCCTCCACCTTCACGGCTGTGGGAGTGGTCAGGATCAGGTCTGAGGTTCTTTCCATTGTGGCTTTAGAGGGGCTGTACTCCCGTCCTTTATCCACACATAATTACCTAGTGAGAAAGGGTGAACTGGGGAGAGAAAGGCTTACAAGAGATTTGTTTATTTAGGTTGAAGTATCCTAAGCGATTCTCCCTAGAGCTGATAACTAGCATTCTAACTCAATCTCTCCCCACTCCCGAGGAGTTCCTAGGAGTGCCCAGAGTAGGAGAGGGGGCCTATGATATAAGACTTCATAGGGAAATATCCTGTCTTCCTAGAGGGGGTGCATCTAATTTTGAATAACACCAAGGGAAGCGCCTGTACCCACTTTAATCTTGTTTCCTGACATACTTTCCCTAAGCTGTTTTTGATGGTTTGGTTCATTCTTTCCACTTTCCCAGGAACTCTGAGGTTGGTATGCAGCATGCAGTTTCCAGGTGATATCCAAGGCTCTTGCTGTTTTCTGGACTAAATCCGCCACAAATGCTGGTCCGTTGTCTGATCTGATGCACCGTGGCAGTCATAACCTAGGGATAAGATCTGCTTTTAGTCTCAGGTTCTGTCACTTTGCAAATGGCTTGCTTCCTCTCTGCTTCTAGGCTGTGCTCCCCCTTCCAGTTGGTAAGCCTCAGATATTGCATTTGCTTTTTGGCAAATCTGGGCTTTCCTTTTAGATACCTTATACCCACAGTCCTCCAGGTGCTGAAGTAAGGCATTTGTTTGTGCACCCGACTGCCATGGGGTGTCCCAATAGAAGGTTATCAGCATATGGGGGGCAGCATGCAAGCAAGAAGCTTCTGGGGGATGGTTACAGGCTGAAGCCTCCCCAACAATGATGAGAGAGTTTCTGAGCCCCTGGGAAGCTGGGTCCAGGTGTATTGACTGGTTACACCTCCTTCTGCGTTTCTTCCACTGAAATGCAAATAATTTTTGACCTTCCAAGGCCAGTCCAATACTAAGGAGGTATTCTTTAAGTCCAATTAAGTCAACCAACTATCCACTGCTGGCAGTAATCCCAACTTCGTGTGTAAGTTAGGTGCAAAGCCACACAAACCCTGCACTGGCCTGGGCGATAATATCAGTCTTCTGCTTCTGGCTAGGAAGTCTCCACCCTCCTTCCCAAGGGACAATGAGAGCCTGGATGACCCCTGACTGAGGCAGTTTTAGCTGCAGGTAGTCTCTTTTGTTGAATGGGATAGTGGCCCTTGATTTGCACAACAAGTTTTGCCAGAGAAGGCAGGGGGCAGGGGCAATTCATTAAGTACAAGAAAGTCTGTTCTTTTAATACCTTAATAGATTTAACAACACCAGCTTTTTTTTTTTTTTTTTTTTTTTTTGATAGGTGGTTACAGGGCTGCTGTCTGGACCATGGGCTCTTTGGGGGCATATGTGTTTAGCCCGCCTCTCTTTTAGTCCAGTGGCCCTTCCGTTAGATTGAACAGAGCCCCTTCAAGCTCATTTGGATCCTTGTGCTTAGGATCATCCTGTTCCTCAGTTAACTATAAACATTTTTCTCTTCCAGTGTCCTATTTCTTGACAAAGTGCACACTGATCGCATTGCAGGCATGGGCGGGCAGACTGGGGCTTTCCAGGAAGCCCCCTTTCTCACATTTTTGGGGGCATTCCTCTCATAGCAGCAATTATCAAGTCAGCCTCCCATTGAGCCTGAAGTTCCTCTTCCCTATGGTTTTCCCTCTGGGAAGCGGGCAGCAATGGGTGGAGATTTTCCACATTCTCTTTTGTCTACTCTGGGGGATTTAGGGGTTTGCATCTCTGGTGGGGATGCCAAGGCCTCTGGCCCAGGGGCAGGGAGTCCTTGAGGAGGAGGAGGCATTATTGACAAAAACTTTTCTGCCGCTGGGTTAAACAAAACCTTGGGAGTCGTCTCTGCCACTGAATCTGCCCAGACCTTGAGATTCCACGTTTCTCAGCAGTGAGGGGGATGGTAGTTTCTAGCAGTCTGTCCCTTGGCTGCTAAAACAGTCGCTGCCTGCTCTCTTAGCCAGTTCAGAGTGTTTAATACTAACTGCAACCACCAGTCTATGTATAGAAATTGATCGAGGTGTTCTAGCTTGCCATATATAACCTCATGCTTTACTTTGGAGACAAGGAATCTGACTAGGGTCCCCTCTGGGGGCTAACCTACCCTAAATGCTGGCCAATCCTCCCTACATAAAACCCTTAATTTCTCTGGTGTTATAGTTACTTTATAATTCCCACTAAATCCCTTCTTGAAATTCTTCAGCATGGTTTCTAAAGGGGTGGAATGGCTATGGGATTGACCCATATTAACACTTCAAAGAAACAATTCCCACAGTTAGTAGAGGGTCACTTCACTCACAGCAGTTCCCATTCAGCCTAGCAAGATGCAGCACAGAGCAGTCTCTGATTTACATTCACTTCAATCTTTTTACAATGCCCAGAGGCTTCTTCACTCAGCCTTATGTGGCTATCTCTAATTCCTACAAATTGCTCGACCATGAGGCCCTTCCCAATGGGCCTGATACCTTTTATGACTGATGAATCCAGTTGGACACATCTACACACAGAGACACACATCCAGTTGCTTTCCTTCCAATTCAAAACCATAAACAAAAAGCTTCTAAAGTTAGTTACAGAGAGAGCCACCTTCAAAAGTGCCGATCTGGCACCCATGGGTGATCAGGCCACATTTCCACCCAAAATGGGGTGGGCTACTTTCCCGGGTTCAATCTTACCAAATTAAGTTGTCCAGACTTCCCCAAATACTCATCCCTCCTCAGTGTTCAGCCACTGGGTGGATCCCCACTGCAGGGCCTCCCTGCTCCACTCTGGCGAGGCTTTTCCACGGGGCAAATACCTGCTCAGGAGCACTCTCAGGATGCATCACCCCCTCGAGCAGGAGTCCCCCTGCAGGGATGCTCCACAGGGCTGGGCAAACCACCTAAGAGACTTTTTCCTGCTGTCTGCTATTCAAGTCTCACTTTCCAGCCAATGCTCCAAAAATGTAGCAGGAATGGCCAAGGGAAATGGATCTCTCAGATACCGAATACAGGAGGAAGGAGTTTATTAGGCTAGGAGCAAGGTGGCATAGTTGCTTAACAGCCAAGCTCCTCTAACAAAGGGAGGTTCAGACTTTATATAGGCTTATACTTTAGATGTTACACATGGAAGAATCTTAGGTTCATAGTTTTAGGACTCACATGTGAAAAGGTTTTGATTTACAGTTTCAGGAATTACATATGAAAGGGTCCTGGTTTACAGTTTTAGGACTCACATGTGAAATGGTTTCTGGTTTGATCTTGTTTTAAGTAAAAATAGTGCCTTCTGGAGAGTATCCCCAAGGCCTAGCCTGTCACCTATAAGAAGGTAAAACTGGAGGCGCCAGTCGGTCAACCTTTTCTTCTATTGAAATGCAGCATGATAGTCAAAGGGGAAGTTGATCTGAGAAGCCTGGGTCTCCCTCTTCAGCTTCAATTCTCAGGGAAAATGCTTTCAACTTTTTTCTGTTTTATATAATGTTATCTGTGGGTTTGTCAGAAAGGGCTTTTATTACATTAAGATATGTTCTTTCTATGCTAATTTTACTGAGAATTTTAATCATAAAAGAATGCTTAATTTTGACAAATGTCTTTTTGTGTCTATTGATATGATTATATTATTTTTTAAAACTTCTCTTTATGTGGTGTATCACATATATTGACCCGTATACATTAAACCAAGCCTGCTTGATCTTGGTGTATTGTCATTATTATTATTCTTATTATTGTTATTATTATTGATATACTATTGGATTCAGTTAGCTAGTATTTTGTTGAGAATTTCTGCGTATATATTCATTAGGGATATTGGTCTGTAATTTTTAATTTTGTTATTTTCGTTCCTGGTTTTGGTATTAAGATTATAGTGGCTTCATAGAATGATATAGGGAGGATTCCCTCTTTATCTTTTGAAATAGTTTTAGTAGGATTGGTACCAATTCTTTTTTGAATGTCTGATAGAAATCAATGGTGACTCCATCTAGTCCTGGACTTTTTTGTTGTTGTTTGCAATATTGTATTACTGTTTCAATCTCTCTACATGTTATTTGTCTGTTCAGAGTTTCTATTTCTTTTTGGTTTAATCTAGGAGGGTTGCATATCTCCTGGAATTTATCTATCTCTTCCAGGTTTTCTAGTTTATGTGTGAAGAGGTGTTTGTAGTAGCTTTGAGTGATCTTTTGTATTTCTGTGGTAATGGTTGTACTATTTCCCATTTTGTTTCTAATTGAGATTATTTGGATCTTCTCTCTTTTCTTGGTTAATCTTGCTAATGGTCTATTGATTTTGTTTATCTTTTCAATGAACCATCATTTTGTTTCATTTATCTCATGTATTTTTTGTTTGTTTCAATTTCATTCAGTTCTTCTCTGATCTTTGTTATTTCTTTTCTTCTGCTGGGTTTGAATTTGGTTTATTCTTGTTTCTCTATTTCCTCAAGGTATGAGCTTAGATTATCTATTTGTACTTTTACAGTCTCTTTGATCAAGGCATTTAATGCTATGAATTTTCCTCTTGGCACCTCTTTTCTATATCCCAGAGGTTTTAATCACTTGTGTCACTATTGTCATTCAGTTCAAAGCATTTTTTATTTGCATCTTGATTTCATTTTTGACCCAAAGGTTATTCAGGAGCAGATTATTTAATTTCTATGTATAATTTTGAGGGTTCCATGTGGAGTTAATTTCCAATTTTATTCCACTGTAGTTTGTGAGAATACTTGACATAATTTTGATTTTCTTAAATTTATCAAGACTTGTTTTGTGGCCTATCATATAGTCATCTTGGAAAATGTTCCATTTGCTGATGAAAAGAATATATATTCTGCACTTGTTGGATAGAATGTTTCTTAAATATGACCAGGCATGGTGGCTCACACCTGTAATCCCAGTACTTTGGGAGGCCGAGGTGGGTGAATCATGTGAAGTTGGGAGTTTGAGATCAGCCTGACCAACATGAAGAAACCCCATCTCTACTAAAAATACAAAATTAGCTGGGCATGGTGGCACATGCCTGTAATCCAAGCTACTGGGGAGGCTGAGGCAGAAGAATCACTTAAACCCAGGAGGCAGAGGTTGCAGTGAGCTGAGATCATGCCATTGCACTCCAGCCTCAGCGACAAGAGCAAAAAAACTCTGTCTAAAAAAAAAAAAAAAAAAAAAAGAATGTTTCTTAAATACATGTTAAGTTCATTTGTTCTAGGGTATAGTTCAAGTCTGGTTTCTTTGTTGACTTTCTGTCTTGATGACCTGTCTAGTGCTGTCAGCGAAATATTGAAGTACCCTACTATTATTGTGTTTCCATCTATCTCATTTCTTAGGTCTAATAGTAATTGTTTTATAAATTTGGGAGCTTCAGTGTTAGGTGCATATATATTTAGGATTATGATATTTTCCTAATGGACTCATCTTTTGGCCCCAATCTCTTCTAACTTGTAGAATTTCTGCTAAAAAATCTTCTGTTAATCTGATAGGTTTTCCTTGATAGGTTACCTGATGCTTTTGCCTCACAGTACTTAAGCTTCTTTCCTTCATCTTCACTTTAGATAACCTGATGACTATGTGCCTAGGTGATGATCTTTTTGTGATCAGTTTCTCAGGTGTTTTTTGAGCTTTTTGTATTTGGATGTCTGAATCTCTAGCAAGAACAGGGAAGTTTCTCTTGATTATTTACTTTAATAAGTTTTCCAAATACTTAGATTTCTCTTTTTCCTCATTAACACCGATTATTCTTGTGTTTAGTCATTTAGCATAATCCCAAATTTTTTGGAGGCTTTGTTAATTAAATTTTTTGTCAGATTGAGTTAATTTAAAAGTATTGTTTTCAAATTCTGAAGTTTTTTTACTTGTTTGAGTCTATTACTAAAACTCTCCAGTGTGTTTTGCATTTCTCTAACTGTTCTTTAATTTCCAGAAGTTAAGATTGTCTTTTCTCAAGATACCTATTTTTCTGAATACTTTTTCATTCATATCCTGTGTTGTTTTTTAAAATTTAAGTTGGTTTTTAAAGTTTCTTTAATTTCATCTTTCTCTATTACCTCTTTGAGTAGCTTAATAATCAATCTTCTGAATTCTTTATTTGACAATTCAGAGATTTCTCCTTTGATTGGATCTATTGCTGGCAAGCTAGTGTGATCTTTTGTGGGTGTTAGAGGATCTTGTTTTGTTGTATTACCAGAATTACTTTTCTGGTTCCTTCTCATTTGGATAGACTGTTTCAGTGGAAAGATCTGCAACTCGAGGGCTGCTGCTCAGATTCTTTTGTCCCACAAGGGGATTCCTTGGTTTGGTGCTCTCTCCCTTCCACTAGGGGTGGGGCCTCCTGAGGGCCAGACTACACTGTTTGTTATTGCCCTTCTGGGTCTAGCCACCCAGCAGGGATACCAGGTTACGGGCTGGTGCTGGAAAAAGTCTGCAGGGAGTCCTGTCACGTGATCCATCTTCAGGCTTTCCATCTGTGGATACCAGCACCTGCTCCAGTGGAGGACAGTGAAGTCAGCTCTGTGGGAGTCCTTGGTGTAGGTTTGTTTTGTGCACTGGTTTTTCCAAATGCTGGCTATGCTAATAATAAAGTAGTCAAATGGACAGATTCTTGTTAGTCAGCGTGTTGCAGGCAGTGGAATTAACTGTTGCTTTTTCTTCTTTGGAGTGGGGGTGTTCTATTAGGAGTTGCTGTGATGGCTTGAATTGGTTGACATACAGCCAGGAGGTGGCTCTTACAGAGCACTAGCTGTGACAGTTGAAGGGAAATATAGGCTTGCCCTATGATGGCCAGAATAAGCATTGGGGTTTCTCAGGTGATGGGTAGAGCCATAGAGCTCCCAAGAATTTATGTTTTTTTTTCTTTAGCTACCTGAACAGATAGAGAAAAGCCATCAGGTGAGTCAGGGTTACCAGGTCTGAACTCAGACTTTCCTTGGGCAAGGCTTGCTACAGCCATTGTGGGGAAAAGAGGGGTTAATTCTCAGGCCAACGTGGTTATGCTCCTAGGGAGATTATGGCTGCCTCTGCTGCATTATACAGGTCTCCAGGGAAGTGAGGGAAAGCTGACAGTGACAGGCCTCACTCAGCTCCCACCCAGCCAGCAAGTCCAGTCTCACTCATGCCATGACCCATCAACAGCACAGGGTTTATATCCAGACAGCCAGCATGCAGGTCTGAGATCTTGCTCCAGACTTGATCAGTCTAGAGAAAGCAAGCAGGGTTCTCAGGCCTTGCTCCTTTCTGTCTGCCCACACTGTCCACTGGGGCTTCTGTGCTCGTATATTCACTTCAGTTCACCACTGCCTCCCCTCACACACCTTTGCCCAAATTCTGCTCCGGAAAATTCATGCTCAGTCAAAACTATTATATGGTTCAGCTAGAAGTTTCCTTTACCTGAGATCCAATCCAAATTCTCCTGGCTGCCTTCCCCAAGGACCTCTGTGAGATTAAGCCAGAGATGCTTCCCTGGGCTTGAGCTGGGGATCGGGAGTGCCTACAGGACTCTTTCTGCTTCTACTTCTACTTTTATATTTTGCTTGACCTCTTGAATCAATTTTTGCCCTAGGTAAGGTTAAATCCTTCTCCTGTGATCTGGATTCTCAGGTTCCCCAGTAGGGATATGTGTTCGGAGGCAGATGTTTCCCCCTCACACTTTAGAAACTCTGAGTTTTTGACCATCTCACAGAGTTTGCAATGGCAAGTTGCTTCCTTGAAAGGGTCTCTGAATTCTTTTGGGTTTCCTGGTCTGTTCCTGCAGTGGTTCTTGGAGCAAAAGTTCACATTGTGAGTCTCCAAATGCTGTTCTGTCTGTTAAGGTGGAATCTGCACATTAGCCTTGTCTCCTATCCACCAATATCTTCACATCAAAAGTTTTGAGGCTTAATAGTCACCTTTGCTTAAAAGCAGAGTTAAAAGAGTAAGTTGTCTGATACCCACCACTCAGATACCCACCATTACTCCCATAATGAGTATGAATTCAGTCAGGTGTAGTGATAGCTTCAAGGCAAATATTTTGGATGCCCAAACCATTTCAGTTTCCCTATTTCTCCCAACCTATTGCTGTATAATTACCTTTGGATATAATTTTATTTAGAAATTTAAATTACTATAGCTGTGAAGAATACATGTTTTATTGAATTTGTCATTCAAAAGTAAACTAGAACAACTGTTTCCCTCAACAAAAAGATGAACCAAGGAAAATGTATGAAACAAAAATTAAATAATAAGAACCATTTTGAATTGAAGATTCTGAGGAAAAATTTATTTTGAATTCAAATTTGATTGGGGAAAGGGGTCTGTGTATGTGGAGGAGGTTGTGATTAGAAGCAGGCTAGATGATGGAGTCTTTTCCAGAGTGAATAAAAATTCAACCTCTCAACAATAACAAATTGATATTTAAACACCATTATAGATATCAGAAACCCTTTTAAATTCAGAATAAAATAAGAATGGCAGGGACTATCTTAGCATAAAATTGCAAGAGCTCTATAGATCCAGAGATTATCTAAGGGTATTTTGGACCTCTGTTAGTAACTCTATGCTTTTGAAATTAGCTTGAGGCTCTGGAGAAATTACACACTATCTTTGCAGTTCAGAAGTTTGATGATCTTTAAAAATAAAAGTTAGACCAAGTATGGTGGCTCACACCTGTAATTCTAGCATTGTAAGAGGCAGAAGGATAACTTGAGGACCAGGAGTTGAGACCAGCCAGGGCAACATAGTGAGACCGTGTCTCAAAAATTATTAATAAATTAATAAATAAAAGCTAATGAATGATCTTTCCAGAGTGGATTTATTCAGTATCATCTCTTTAAATCATACTTCATAGAATCTCACCCACCATTAATGAATATTTTTTTTTAGATTTCAAAATTTTTTTTTAGATTTAAAAGTTTCTATACTTTAAATCCATTTCTTTCTATTATAACTACAGTATAGTAATCAACTGGCAGTTTTCACCTTTCTAATGAACTATCTATCATTTCGCTTTATTATGCCTATTAAGCTATTCCATTTTTTCAGGTTGAAGGGCTTCATTTATTTCATGATCCTCTTATTGTCCAATTCATTTGAATACATTTGTGGCCACATAGTTAAGCTTTGTGACATACATAATAATCTAAAATATCTTAAATGATAAAGAACACATGTAACTTTTAAAAAATCTGCTTCAGAAAAAAATATATGACAGCTTTTTACATTACATGCATGGTGAAAGAACAAAAAGATCAAGTTGTTCCTAATCTGGCATGTCTTCTGAAAACTCAGGATTTTCCTGATTAGAGAACTATATCATACAGCCAAGGACATACCCAACAGCCAGCTTTCAGGTTCTTCAGGAAATGCCCACATCCTGGTTTTATTTCAGGATGTTTTACAAACCCTGGGAAACCCAACCAGTCCTAAGCAAAATTACAGGGTAAGAACTGTCTATGTCATTTTTCATTTTCTAGTCATCCTCATTCTCCCCTCCTACATATTTTATGTACCCCAACCAAATGCTGTCATCTTAATTTTCATTTATTCTCGATTATACTGTGTCACCCATGAAATGCTTTTTTGACTTATTGTATTGAAAAATGAACAAACAAAAGATACTAACTTTAATGACTGCCTCATTTGCTATTACACATTCAAAAGGCAAATGTAATGAATGAATCTATGGCTTTGCTCAAAATAATAAAACTTGGAGGAAGGATATGAGGCAGAAATGCAAGCAGGTGAGGAAACATTTCAGAGTAGGAGTCCTTTTCCTTGTCCCTTAAATCTAACCACATAGACTTTTATGTCATCTAGTCATGCATCTGACTTTGCTGGGAGAGCTACCTGACTTATTTAAGGTGTGGCTAATGTCTCATGTCATCACTTTTACCTGCAGGGACACAGAAACTTCATTAACCCCTGAGACATCCTCCTGGAGCTCTAGCCAGAGAAAGGTTTAGTTGCCCAGACAGTTTTTTTGGTAAGTGTAAAGAAATAATGTTTTTGGGTTATGATGAAATAAGGAATTGCTAAATGGATAAAACAATGAACTATTTATGACATTCTAATATAGACATATGTTTGTGCAAATGCTTGATCAGAGATGTTCATTTAGGCACCACTTGGAGCACAGGAGGATGCGAGTGATGCCTGCTTGGGAAGAAAATGTAAGGATGTTTTCTGGTATGGGAGGGAGGTTATTTTATAGATTAAATTCATAAACAGATGACTGTGACACATAAGCTCAGGCATACATGGCCTTGTTAAATAAATGAGATGTATTATCCATTTTAAAATAAAACCAGATACCAGATCTCTAAGGAGAAGTTTACATAAAATAGAAGGTATTGTCATTGTGGAGCAGGTTCATTGTTTACTGGTTGCAAACCTGTCTCAGTCCTGTGAAACAGAACACTAACAAACATAAGTTACATGAAGAAGACCTATTACTTACAGATAGGCAATGAGAGAAAACAGATGCCTGGGATTCATTGTAAGCTGGTTCCTCAAGGTCTAGAAAACTGGGGCAGATTAACTTTCATCTGCAAGTGCCTCACTTGCACTGCAGCTGAGGGACTCTGGAAAGCAGCTTGCCTTGGATTTTATACTCCAGGGTTATAGGACATGCTGGACTAAAGTGCTGAAGGACATCCTATTGTTAGGGGTACAGGAACACGGCCCAGGCTGCTCTGGCCAGTCCCTCCCTATCTCAGTATGTTATGTTTCCAGCCTATTTTAAGGTTGTTCTTGAAAATTACAAGTGAGAAAGGGAGAGAACCTGGGTTGGTCCAAATAAGCTGGAGAACTGACCTGCAGTCATTATCTTGAAGATTAGATTTGATGAGCTAGGACAAATACAATCAAGTGATACAAAGACACATGCAAAACCAACTGTAAAACAACCTAAACTGAAAATGTTTCAGAAATGGCTTTTAAAGGGATATTTGTGTTGAAGTTATAAGAATCAGGGAGTCTCACTTCAGGTAATAATGTGATGGATGGCAGCTGACTGATGTGACAGAGAGAGCCCCATTTTCAAAAATGCTGCATTGACACCTGGCATTTGAATGGTCTAATACATACTGTGATAACTTCTATAACTATTTGACTTTTTGTACTGTCAATATTTCAAGACAATATATTATAATATAATGGACATAGAAATGATAATTAGAAGACCTTTACATTTTAGGGTTATGGCAATTCACAGTCTCGCTAGTATTGGGTAAAGGACCAAAGTGTTTAAGAGTCTTTCAGCTCTATAAGTCTATGATCCTGTGAATACAATTTATGTGAAAGCACCCTAAAATATACTGGCATCAGATTGTAGAATTTTTAATGAATGTTTTATTGTCATATAGTGAAAAGTTTAAGAATGTGTTGTATCTGAAATTTTCTCCTCAAAAATTTCTAATAATTGGAAAGTTCTCTTTATATTTTAATTTTTATCTTTTGTCAAAACGAAACCAACTAAGCATTGATTGCTACAAAGTTAAGAAAAGTGGTGAATGGATGTTTGCAGCAATCTGAGTCATAAGTCCATTCTGAGAGTTGAGTTAGATCTTCATCTGTGTGAGCATATATCCTTATGTAAGGAGTCATGGAACACATGAAGAAATATAGCGATACTGTCCATTTCATTTTTCTGCATAAAGATGCCTGTCTGATTGGGATAAAAGCCTCATGTGGCTTACTTTTACTATGATAAGGAGAGCGCTGAGGCAGGACTGGGATGTTCTAGCATCGCTGTGGGACTACTACAGCCGTGCAGGATGGAAATGGGTGGAGAAGAGAGCTGACATCTGAACACAATCTGCCTTCCTCTTTGGCACATTATGTTTACAGAGGCTTATTAGCAGCAAAGGAAAAAATGGGCAGGCACCTTAGGAATGAAGTGACTTGCTACATGCTTCACCACTGATGTGGTTCAGCTATGTCCCTACCCAAACCTCACCTTGAATTGTAGTTATCGAAATTCCCATGTGTCATGGGAAGGACCTGGAGGGAGACAGTCTAATCATGGGGGTAGTAACCCTCATATGGTTGTCATCATAGTGAGTTCTCACGTGATCTGATAGTTTTATAAGGGGCTTTTCCCCCTTTTCCTCTGCACTTCTTCTTGCTGCTGCCATGTGGAGAAGTATGTGCTGGCTTCTCCTTTCACCATGATTATAAATTTCCTGAGGTCTCCCCAGCCCTGTGGAACTATGAGTCCATTAAACCTCTTTTTCTAATAAATTATATATTTCTCAATACATAATTTTTTAAATTTTATAAAATTTATAAATTATGTGTTTATAAATATATAGAAAGGTACATAATTATAAATTACATAAAATTGCAAGTATGTCCTTATAGGAGTGTAAGGATGAACTAATACAGTAAATTTATACCAAAGTGGGGTACTGCTGTAAATATACCTGAATATGTGGAAATAACTTTGGAACTGGGTAACAGACAAGGTTGGAAGAGTTTGGAGGACTGAAAAGAAGACAGGAAAATATGGGAATATTTGGAACTTTCTAGAGACTTGGAGGGCTCAGAAGACAGGAAGATATGGGAAAGTTTGAAACTTCCTAGACTTGGAGGGCTCGGAAGACAGGAAGATGTGGAAAAGTTTAGAACATTCTAGAGACTTGTTGAATGGTTTTGAACAAAATGCTGATAGTGATATAAACAATAAAGTCAAGCCAGGCACGGTGGCTCACGCCTGTAATCCTAGCACTTTGGGAGTCTTAGGTGGGTGGATCACCTGAGGTCAGGAGTTCAAGACCAGCCTGGACATCATGGTGAAACCCTATCTTAAAAAAATAAAATAAAATAAAATAAAAAAATAAAGTCCAGGCTGAGGTGGTCTCAAATGGAGATGAAGAATTTGTTGGGAACTGAAATAAAGGTTACTCTTTCTATGCAAAGAGACTGGCAGCATTTTGCTTCTGCCCTAGAGATCTGTGGAACTCTGAACTTGAGAGAGATAATTTAGGGTATCTGGCAGAAGAAATTTCTAAGTGAGAAAGTGTTAAAGAGAAACAGAGCATAAAAGTTTGAAAAATTTGCAGCCTAACAATGTAATAGAAAAGAAACACCAATTTTCTGGGAAGAAATTCAAGCCAGTTGCATAAATTTTCGTAAGTAATGAGGAGCCAAATGCTAATTACCAAGGCAGTGGAGAAAATATCTCCAGGGCATGTCAGATACCTTCAGTTATAGTTTATATTCTAATACAATAGAATAAAGATGAAGGATTAAAAAAAAAGACATTCCATACTGATGGAAACCAAAAGAGAGCAGGGGTAGTTATACTTCTATCACACAAAATAGACTTTAAGTTAAAATCTATAAAAAAGAGACAAAAAAGGTTGTTATATAATGAAAGAGATGTCAATTTGTCAAAAGTATATTAAAGTTGTGAAAATATATTTACCCAACACTGGAACACCTAAATATATAAAGCAATTTTAATAGATCTTGAAGGAGATATAGACAGCAATACAGTAATGGTGTGGAATATCGATACTCCACTTTCAACAACTGACATATTTTTCAGATATAAAATTAATAAGAAAACACTAGATTTAAACTATACTTTAAACCAAATGAATGTGACAGATGTATACAGAACAATCTATCAACAGCAACAGAATGTACATTTTTCTCAAACACACACAGAGCATCCTCCATGACAGATCATATGCTGGATCACAAAATAAGTCTTAATAAATCCAAAAAGATTTAAATCACATCAAGTATTTTTTCCAAACACAATGGTATGAAACTGTAAATCAGTAACATAAGGAAAATTAGAAAATGCACAAACGTGGAAATTAAAACTTTTCCAAACAACCAATTGATCAAACAAGAAATCAAAAGCAAAATGAAAAAATATCTTGAGACAAATGAAAATGGAAACACAATATACCCAAACTTATAAAATACAGCAAAAAACAATTCTAACAGGGAAATGTATAGTGATAAAGAAGGACAAAAGAAATATCTGAAATATACAATTTAATATTATGCCGTAAGAAATTAAAATAAAGAAAAATTAAGTCCAAGTTTAGTAGAGGAAAGAAATAAAAAAGATCAAAGCAGAAATAAATGAAATAGACTAGATAAAATGAACAAAACTAAGAATTACTATTTTTAAAAGATACAATTAACAAACTTTTAGCTATACTTGAAAAAATAATAGATGACCCAAATAAAATCATAAATGAAAGAACTGATATTATAATTGATACCAAAATCATAGAAAACTGCTAGGAACAATTATATGCCAACAAATTGGGTAACATGGAAGGACTGGATAAATTACTAAATGTATAGCTACCAAGTATTAATCATAAAGAAAAAGAAAATCCAAATAGACCAATAATGATTAAAGAGACCGAATCAGTATTAAAAATCTTCCATCAAGGAAAAGCCCGTTGCCTGATGACTTCACTGATGAATTCTACTAAACCTATGGAAAGAATTAATGTCAAATTTTTTCAGACTTTTCCAAAACGTGGAAGAGATTAGACACGTTCAAACTCATTTTACAAGGTTTGTATCACCTTGATAGAAAAGCTAGAAAAAACACAAAAAAGAAAAATGTAGGCTAATGTTTGTGATGAAAATAAATAGAAAAATTCTCTACAAAATACAAGCCCACCTAATTCAACAGCACATTAAAAGGATCATGTAATGTGATCAAAAGGGATTTATCCCTGGGAAGCAAGGATGTTTCAACATATGCAAATCAAAAATGTCACACATTTTTTTGTGTGTGTGATGTACTACAATAAAATAAAGTAGACTAAAAATTGTATTGATAGATGCAGAGAAAATATTTGACAAAATTCAACAACCCTTCATGAAAAAACTCTCAGCAAACTAGATACAGAAGATTTGTAGCTAAATGCCGCAAAGGTCATAAATCACAACAAATATCATATTCCATGTTAAAAAATTAGAAGACTTTTTTCTAAGATCAAGAACAAGTCAAGGATGCCCACTATCCCACTCTAACTGCTTCTATTCAACTGAATATCCTAGTCAGAGTAATTACACAAGAAAAAAAAAATGAAAGTCATGTAATTCAGAAAGAAAGTAGATGATCTCTGTTTGCAGATGACATAGTATCATATACACAGAAAACTCTCAGAAGTCTATGAAAAATTATTAGAACTATCAAATTAATAAATAACATGTCAGAATGCAAAATTGATATATACAAAAATCAGTTGCATTTCTATACTATCAACAAATGCTCTGAAAAATAAATTAGAAAACAATTTCCTTTACCATGGCATAAACAGAATAAAAGACATAAATTTAACAAATAGTTGATATTTCTGTAATTGAAAGCTATAAAACATTAATAAAAAAACTGAAGATGACACAAATAAATAAAAAGATATTCCATGTTGATGAATTAGAAGAATCAATAGTCTCAAAATGTCCATATTACTCAAATTGATCTACTCAAATTGATATTCAATGCAAATCCTATCAAAATTTAAATTGCATTTTTTACAGAAATTTTTTAAAAATTTAAAATCTCATATGCAAACACAAAGGATCCTAAATAGCTAAAGCAATCTTCAGCAAGTAGAACCAAGCTGGAGGCATCAATATTATATATCTTGATTTCAAATTACATTACAAAGTCATAGTACTCAAAATAATATTGCACTGACATAAAAATAGACACATGAACAAATAGAACAGACTAGACTTTATATATACACACACACACATATACAAATATGTATATACACACACACACACACACACACATATATATATATACACACACACACAGTCATCTAATCTTCAAGAAAGGCACCAATAATACAAAATTTAAAAAAAAAAAAGGATAGCCTCTTCAATAAATGTTGTTGGGAAAACTGGTTATCTACATGCAAATATAAAACTGGATCCTTCTCTTACACCATACACAAAATGAGCTAAAATGCATTAAACATTTAAAATTAATGCCAGAAACTGTAAAACTCCTAGATTTAAACATAGAAGAAAAGCTCCATGGCATTGATTTTGGCAATTACTTTTGTATATTACATCCCAAAGTACAAGCAACCAAAGCAAAAATAAACAAGTGGGACTTATATCAAATTTAAAGATTTCAGCATAGCAAAGGAAACAATCAACTAAATGAAATTCCAATCTACTAATGGGAAAAACATTTGCAAATCATATATCTGATAAGAGGTTAATATCCAAAATATATAAGAAACATATGCATCTTAAGAGCAAAAAAAAGCCAAACAATTCAGTTAAAAATGGGCAAAGACTTGAATAGATATTTTTCCAAAGAAGAAATACAAATGGTCAACAGATACAAGAAACGTTACTCAATATCACTAATCATCAGGGAAACAAAAATCAAAAGTACAATGAGATATCACATCACACCTGTTAGGATAGCTATTACCAAAAAGTCAAAAGAAAAGTATTAACGAAGGTGGACAAAAGGAAACACTTGTGCGTTGCTGGTGGGAAGGCAAATTGGCACAGCCATTCTAAAAAAACAGTATGAAGTTTCCTCAAAAAATTAAAAATAAAGGTACCATATGATCCAGCAATGCAACTTCTGGGCTTATATCCAAAGGAAATAAAATCACTATCTCAAATGTGACAGTTGCACTCTTATGTTCACTGTAGTATTATTTATAATAGCCAAGATATGAAAAAAACCTAACTGTTGATGGATGAATAGATAAAGAAAATGCACATCTATACAATGGAAAATTGTTCTGCCTTAAAAAAAAGAAGGCAAATCTGACATTTGCAACAACATGGATGAACCTGGAGGGCTTAGCATACTAAGTGAAGTAAACCAGACACAGAAAGACAAATGCTCCATAGTCTCACTTGTATGTGGAATCTAATATAGTTAAACTCATAGAAATGGAGAGGAGAAGGTGGTTACCAGGGCGTAAGGGAAATGAGGAGATGTTGGTGAAAGAATGCAAACTTACAGTTATAAGTAGGTTCTGGTGACCTAGATTATAGCATGGTGACTATAAGTAATAATAGTGTTTTATATATGTGAAGTTCACTTATAGATCTTAAATATTCTCATTGCACACATACATAAACAGACATATGAAGTTATGTGAAGTGATGTTATGTTAATTAGTTTATCTGTAGTAATCATTTTACCATGTATATGTGCATAAAAATTTCACATGATACACCTTGAATATATACAATCCTTATGTGTAAATAGTACCTCAATAAAACTAGAAAAAGGTATATACAATCATGTAAGAATAGAAGTGTACCTAAGGCATTATAGCAGTTCAAAAAGGGGAAATTTAATACAGACCATAGGTGCCAAAGTTTTCCACAGCAGGCAACTTTCATTGAGTTTTGGGTGATAGAGTACCTGGTGATTAGAAATTAGCTAAGCAGAAAAAGTGGGATTTCATTCTGGAAACAAACAGAACATGGGCAGATAGCTGCATTGTTCATGAGGGGAAAAAATTGGCCCAGTGGTTCCACTATCCAATCAGATGCTCTAACATTTGTAAGATGAGTAGAAAACTAGAATAGGGCCCAAAAACTTACTGGGTGTCCATAGATCTATTGATTGATCATATAATAATGGAGAATAAAACCAGTAGAGTGTGGAACTCTCTCACTGTATTGCAGTGGTTCACTATTCCCCCTTCTGCCTGTGCCTCACTTCCCTCCATCTCCAAGAACCTCACAGTCTCACAGTTCTTTACTCACTTAAATGCCATTCTTAAAAAGAAGAAGAAGAAGTCCTCCTTTAAGATTCTCTGATATTTTGGAATTATGTCAGCTTGTGGAAAACACCAGAGTCACTTTATAGTTGATGTAAATCCACAAGGTTTTTAACATGTTGCTTCTGTTCTCTGCTATATGGGGATTATTTATAAATACTTGACTCTTGCTTGTCATGTTGGAAATGTGAGCCCACTGTGACTAAGGTCACATTTAATACAAGTCCAACTTTTTTTTTTGCTCTCCTCAAAGACTGAACATTAAACAAAAGGGGATGAGGTGGTGCAACAAGAAAAATGTAATTAAAATACATCCCAACTGTTTCAACTGCATTCGTAATATGAGAGGAAAAACTGAATACTTCTCATCAAAATGCAAAAGTAGTATTTCTAGGACTTAAAAGTGTGAGCTAAATGATGAGAACACATGGACACATAAAGGGGAACAACACACACTGGGATCTATTGGACAGTAGAGGTTGGGAGGAGAGAGATGAACATGAAAAATAACTAATGATTACTAGTCATAATACCTAGGTGATGAAATAATCTGTACAACAAACCTCGATGACACAAGTTTACATATATAACAAACTTGCACATGTACCACTCAACTTTAAAAAAAGTTTTTTTTAAAGTATTTCTAGGAAAGCACAAACTATTTTAAATCATTATTTAGTTTTGAACTGAAATCCTTTAAAAATATACAACAAAAAGGTAGTTTCCAGATGTCCTTTACACTGTTACTAAGAATGTAAAATGTCTTTTACTAATTTGGATTTTTAAACACTCCTTTATGATCATATTTAAGTGTGAAGCTTTACTTTTCATTGTTTTAGATAATCTTTTAGTCAGGTAATGAATAGCACATGTTACAGAAAAAATATATACATATACATTTTAATTTCAGCTTCTCTGAAGCCCCATTGTTCATTTCAGGCTGCTTTACTGAGACTCCTTGCACTAAACGCCTCTGGTTGCATTCCACTCAAGACAAAGGCATATTTTAGGGTGTACCTCTCACAAAGAGGTATTGATGGACCAGGAATCAGACTTTGGACAAATGGGCATTTCATTATAACACAGCCTAATTGTTAAAGCTCTTATTGAAAAGAATAAAAATTTCATTAGTCATCACAGAAACTCAACACAAACTCCTCTTTTTCCCCACAATACACGGAAAGAATGGCAGCTTTAAGCTTATTATTGAACATTCTGAAAGCATTGGTACTTCCTTCCTTTTGTTCCACTTGCACTAAGAAGTATTTTAGTAAAAAATATGAAATAACTATGGTAATAATTTTAACTAGATTTTATAAACGTAATTGTTAAAAAAAAAAAAAAAAAAAAACTTTGCAATCACTGACAAATGAAATTCCAGTTAGAAGCAGCTGGAGAGCCTGTTCTTCTTGCTCATAGCCCTAGTATAACTTTATGGTATTATGAAGAATTTATCAGATAATTTTGGGGCTCAACCAAGATAAAGACAAAAGTGCTTTACAAATGGTGAAGTGTATATAAATTTAAGGAACGAAAGTTTACGTAATTATCATCAACACAACAGTTTTTAATTTTAATGTCTTTTCAGCTTCTAGGAAGCACTGGCATTGGTTACTGCCTGAAGTGTAAAAGCTGAAAGGGGGAAGGACAAGATACAATGAAGATCACTATCTAGGGATGAGAAATGCTGACATTAATTAAGTGATGACATGGTAGAAGCCATGTAATCTGTTGGAAGATTAGTGTATTCAAATTTGGAAAAGGTGAAGGTTAGACTAGATGAGGACCATAAACACATGGCAACCAACAGCCCTAACACTTCAGCAGGCTTTGGTAACTGATCACAGAAGTGCTTCTGGCTAAGAGAGTTCAGTCTCAGAATCTTGCTAACGTACAACCCCAATTAGAGTTGGTTGTCTGTGTTTAACCCTATTAAACACACTGAGACTACGGACAATTCTTTTAGGTTTTTTTTCTTCTTCTAGATATAAGAAGCTACAGTTACCATCTGTGATTTATAAATAAATCATATTACTCTTTGCTCAAAGTCCTCTAGTGGCTCAAATTTTCACTCAGAGTGGAAGTTAAAGTCTTTAACTGGCCCACTATACAATCTCATCTTTCTTGCCTCTCCTTCCTCACCCCTACCTCTCTTTCTATCTCACTCAACCTGCGCAGTCGCACTAGTATACTGCTTATTCCTGAAACACACTAAGCATGCCACTGGCTCAGAAATTTCTCAGTGACTATCCTCTCTGCCTAGCATGTTCTATTCCTAAATATTTGTATGCTCACTCCCTTTTCTCCTTCTCGTCTTTAATAATGTCAGCTTTTCAACAGTTCACACAACATTTGGCAAAATACAACTCATGTGCCAAAGCTGGCAACTGCCTATTTTTGTACAACTCAGAAGGTGAATGTTTTAGTCCATTTAATGTTGCTATAAAGGTATACCTGAGGCTGTTTAATTAAAAAAAAAATTATTTGGCTCACAACTCTGCCAGCTAGAAAACTGGGCATCTGGTAAAAGCCTCAGAGTGCTTCACTCATGGTAGAAAGTGAAGGGGAGTGCCATGTGTACAGATCACATGGTGAGAGAGGAAACAAGAGAGAGACTAAGGAGGTGCCAGGATCTTTTTAACAACCAGTCCTTATGGGAACTAATAGGGTAAAATCTCACTTATCACCATGAAAATGGCACCAAGCCATTGGTGAGAGATTCACCTCCATGACTCATATATGTCCCATTAGGCCTCACCTCCAACATTGGGGATCAAATTCCAACATGTAGTTTAGGGGAACAGAAAATAGAATTCTGCTCTGATCTCCCAAATCTCATATCCTCTCACATACAAAATATAATCGTTTGATCCTAATAGTCCCACAAAGTCTTAAATTGTTTCAGCGTAGACTCAGAATTCCAGTCTCCTCTGAGACTCAAGGCAAGTTCCTTAAAACTGTGAGTCTGTATAATCAAAAACAAATTATTTGCTGTGAAGATACAATGGTTGTACAGGCATTGGGTAAATGTTTCCATTCAGAAAAGAAGATATTGGCCCATAGGAAGTGATAAAATGCCCAATACAAGTCTGAAACCTATAAGGGTAGACATGAAGTCTTAAAGCCCTCAAGTAATCTTTGACTCCTTGTCCCCATCACAGGCACACTGGTAGAATGGGGGCACCCAAGGTTTTGGACAGCCCTATGTCCATGGCTTTGCCCAGCACAGCACATATAGCTGGTCTCATGGGTTGGAGTTAAAGGCCTGTGGCTTTTCCAGGCAATGGGAGCACATTGCCAGTGGCTCTATAATTCTGGAGTCTATGCAGCAGTGGCCCTGCTCCCATAGCTCCAGTAGGCACTGCCCTATTAGAGGCTCTCCATGATGGCTCTGTCTCTGTGGCAAGTTTCTGCCTGGCCATCCATGCTTTCTTATATATCTTCTGAAATCTAGGTGGAAGATTTCAAGCCTCCACCACTCTTGCATTCTCTGTGCCTGCAGACTTAACAACACATGGATGCCACCCAGGCTTATTGTTTGCACTCTCCAGAGTTGCAATCCAAGCAGCACATGGAGCTGTTTGATCCATGGCTATAACCAGAGGTCAAAACAGCATCCTGAGGTGGCATTAGGACAATGGAGCCCCAGGTTTGGCCCCTCAAACCATTCTATTATCCTGAAACTCTGGACCTATGCAGGAGATGTGATCCCTTTGGGACCTTTTACCCACTGTCTTGACTACTAGACCAACCAGGGTCTTTTTATCTCTGCTAATGATAGAGACCTTCTGTCTATCCATAAGAGCACAAATTCCATGATGTCAGAGATTTTTTTTGTCCATTTGATTCTCTGATATATTCCCAGTACCTTGAACAGTGTCTGACACATAGCAGCTATTTAATAATACATTTTTGGTATAAATTAATTCTATGGATGATACCTGCCTTAAGCAGAAATAAATCAGGTTATTTAGAAAAGCCTTCAGTAGAAGATGATATTTGAGTGTTAAAGCATACCAAGAGCTTAGACAACATTTTTCCTAAAAGGGGTAACAAATGAAGAGAGAAAAACAATGCACAGGATCTTTTCTGAAAATGGTGTAGAGCAGTCTAAATGTAGAGCCCATGATGTGGAAAGGTGGTGAACAGGTTGAACCCAGATTGTGGAGGGCCTGCAATGTCTGATTAAGATGCTTGAGTTTGCTGGGTGCGGTAGCTCAAGCCTGTAATCCCAGCACTTTGGGAGGCCGAGGCGGGTGGATCATGAGGTCAAGAGATCAAGACCATCCTGGTCAACAAGGTGAAACCCTGTCTCTACTAAAAATACAAAAAATTAGCTGGGCATGGTAGCACATGCCCGTAATCCCAGCTACTCAGGAGGCTGAGGCAGGAGAATTGCCTGAACCCAGGAGGCAGAGGTTGCGGTGAACCGAGATCACGCCATTGCCCTCCAGCCTGGGTAACAAGAGCGAAACTCCGTCTCAAAAAAAAAAAAAAAATAGATGCTTGAGTTTAATCCTTTAAAAAAATGAATATTTCAGGAAGATATAACTGATAATAATATGATATATAGTAAAGATTAGAGTGGATAAAATAATATGTAAGAATGACAATAGCCCAGGTTCAGATAACTGAATATTTCATATTGGTCAGGCAAATGAGATGAAAAGGATGAAATGGTATTTAAGTGAAAAAAGAGCTGTGAGACTGTGAGGTCCCTAAAGATGGAAGGAAGTGAGGCACAGGCAAAAGGAGGAATAGTGAACAGCAATGACAGTGAGAATGCTCCATACATACTCTACTAATTTTATTTTCACCTTTTATTTTAGGTTCAGGGAGTACATACACAGGTTTGTTACATAGGTAAATTGCATGTCACTGAGGTTTGGTGTACAAAGGATCTCATCACCCAGGTAGTGAGCATAGTATCTAACAGGTAGTTTTTCAACCCTCACCCTCTTGGCAGCCTCCTCGCTCTAGTGGTACCCAGTGCTTGATGTCTATTGGTTACGTACGATTATTTTATTTTATTTTATTATCTTTCATTTAGGTGCAGGATATATGCTCAGGTTTGTTATATAGGTAAACTAGTGTCATAGGGGTTTGTTGTACAGATTATTTTGTCACCCAAGTAGTAAGCCTAGTATCCAAATGTTATTGTTTGCTCCTCTCTCTCCTCCTACCCTGTCCTCTCAAGAAGGCACCAGTGTCTCCCGTTTTCATGTTTGTGTTCATGAGTTTTCATCACTTAGCTCCCACTTATAAGTGAGAACATGTGGTCTTTTGTTTTCTGTTAGAGTATTTGTTTGGTAAGGATAAGGATAATGGCCTCCAGCTCCATTCATGTTCCCACAAAAGACATGACCTCATTCTTTTTTTTTTTTTTTTTTTTGAGACGAAGTTTTCGCTCTTGTTACCCAGGCTGGAGTGCAATGGCACAATCTCGGCTCACCGCAACCTCCGCCCCCTGGGTTCAGGCAATTCTCCTGCCTCAGCCTCCTGAGTAGCTGGGATTACAGGTATGCACCACCGTGCCCAGCTAATTTTTTGTAATTTTTAGTAGAGACGGGGTTTCGTCATGTTGACCAGGATGGTCTTGATCTCTTGAACTCGTGATCCACCCGCCTCAGCCTCCCAAAGTGCTGGGATTACAGGCTTGAGCCACCGCACCCGGCCCGACCTCATTCTTTTTTTATAGTTGCATAGTATTCCATGGTATATATGTACCACAATTGCCTTATTCAATCTGTCCTTCATAGGCATTTAGGTTGATTTCATTTCTTTGCTATTGTGAACAGTGCTGCAGTGAACATTTTTGTGCATGTGTCTTTATGGTAAAATGATTATATTCTCCTGGGTATATACTCAGTAATGGGATTGCTGGATCAAATGATAGTTCTACTTTTAGCTTTTAGAGGAATCACCATATAGCTTTCTTCAGTTGTTGAACTAATTTACACTCCCACCAACAGTGCCTAAGTGTTTACTTTTCTCTGCAAACTCACCAGCATCTGTTAATTTTTATTTTTAGTAATAGCCATGCTGACTGGTGTGAGATGGTATCTCATTGTGGTTTTGATTTACATTTCTCTAATCATCATTGATGTTCAGCTTTTTTCCATAGGCAATCTCATTCTTGTCATAGAAATGGGCAAAGATTTCATAACAAAGATGCTAAAAGCAATCACAAGAGCAAAAACTGACAAATGGGATCTAATTAAATGTAAGAGCTCTTACACAGCAAAACACTGTCAACAGAGTAAAGACAACTGACAGAATGGGAGAAAATATTTACAAACTATGCATCTGACAAAGATCTAATATCCAGCATCTATAAAAGAACTTAAACAAATTTACAAGAAACAAACAACCCCTTTAAAAAGTGGGCAAGGATACGAACAGATAATTTTCTAAAGAAGATGTATAGGTGACCAAGAAGCATTATTGAAAAAATTGATTTTTAATTGTGTTCTCTTCATCATATTTTCTGTATTATTTGATTTTTTCAAATTACTACTTTGTTTTTTACAAATGCAAAAAAAAGTTCTTAAACCATAAAAAAAATGACAGTAGGTTAGATGTATAGCAAAAAACCTTATTTTGTTTTGATATTAAAAACAGATTCATACTATAATATCTAATAATTATTTGCTTTGAAGTAAGTTAGTGTTAAGCATATTTTGGGATAGGAAAGTTTTGGATAATCATTAATGTTTGAATAAGCCGTTAAGTATGTTACGTACATTTAAATTTTTTTATTCCAGTAAAAGCAGGTAATGCGATTGATTGAGATTATGGATTTTGGAGATTAGACCTGGACCCAGTCCTAAAAAAAATCACTTACTTTCAGCTTGCCTCATCTTAAAATAGGGGTAATAATCCTTTTACAAAGGATTATTTAATAGAATTAACATAATAAAGAACATAAAACACCATCTAGTGAGTAGCTATTCCAAAAAATAGTAGCTATTATTGTTATGAATTGTGTAAATATATAGGTAAAGAAATCAGAGTTTGAGAACAAGCAAAATTTATTTAATCTTTACTCAGCTTGCTCAACCTGATATCAGGAACTGTGTATAATGATTAATATTGAGTGTTAACTTGATTGGATTGAAGGATGCAAAGTATTGTTCCTGGGTGTGTATGTGAGAAGTGTTGCCAAAAAAAATTAACATTTGTCAGTGTACTGGGAGAGGCAGACTCACCCTAAATCTGGGTGGGCACCATCTGAACAGCTGCCAGTGAAGATAGGATAAAAGCAGGCACAGGAGGCCTGGCACGGTGGCTCACACCTATAATCCCAGCTCTTTGGGAGGCCGAGGCGGGTGGATCATGAGGTCAAGAGATCGAGACCATCCTGGTCAACAAGGTGAAACCCTGTCTCTACTAAAAATACAAAAAATTAGCTGGGCATGGTGGTGCATGCTTGTAGTCCCAGCTACTCAGGAGGCAGAGGCAGGAGAATTGCTTGAACCCAGGAGACGGAGGTTGCAGTGAGCCGAGATTGTGCCATTGCACTCCAGCCTGGGTAACAAGAGCGAAATTCTGTCTCAAAAAAAATAATAATAATAAATAAAAAATAAAGCAGGCACAGGAAACATGGAAAGACTAGACTGGCTCAGTTTTCCAGCCTGCATCGTTCTCCCGTGCTGGATGCTTCCTGCCCTTCAACAGTGGGCTCCAAATTCTTCAGCTTTGGGACTCTTAGACTTTCTACCACTGTCTAAAGGCTACACTGTTGGTTTCCCTACTTTTGAGATTTTGAGACGTAGACTGGCTTTCTTGTTCCTCAGCTTGCAAATGGCCTATTCTGGGACCTCAACTTGTAATCATGTGAGTCATTACTCCTTAAAAACTCCCTTTCATATATACATCTATCCTGTTAGTTGTGTCACTCTACAGAAACCCGATACACTGTGCTACCTACTGAGGATGCACAGATGAGCAAGGTCCTGCTCTGATTCTAATAAGTGACCTATGTTTAATAAGGTATTTCAGATGCTATGACTGAAGTTCCAAAAGGGCAGAGAATGTAGACCAGGTCACTTCCCCAAAGGAATTTCAAGAAATAAAACCCTGTGCTTTTATGTGGCCTGGTGCTTTTCACTAAAAATATAAATAAAACCTTCTATTTGGAAGTCATTTATTCTTTCCACAGTTATATATAGAGTATCTTCCATTTCCAAACACTCTTCTTGGAGCTGGCCGTATAGCAACAACGAAGACAAGATTTCTTCTTTCATGGAGGTTTCATTCTAATGGAAGGGGAAAATCAGCCTGGAAAAATAAAGAATTAAAACAAGGTTAAAAATAGGCAAGATAAACTTAGTCAGTAATACATACTAGAAAGACAATGAAACCCAGGTGACATGACTGACTGCTTTTAGAGATAAAGGACTACATTAGATTGAGGATAGAGTAATTCTTCTCTAAAAGAGGTATACCTGGCTGGCACTGAAACAATGAAACACCAGTCAGGCAGAAAAAAACTGAAAAAGAGAATTCCAGGTACAGGGAATAGTTAGTAAAAATCACCTCAGGAGGGAACAAACTCTGCCTATTTAATGAACAGAACTCTTTAACAATATAGAGAAATAAGGAAAAGAGAATAAAGCTGTGAAGTCAGAGAAGTATTCTCAACTATAAGCCTAATACAAGCACTTCAATGTGGCAGAAAGTCAGAGAATAATTTCATTTCCAAATGCAAGGATTTAACTCAGTGTTGTAGAAATCCTGAGGTTATCTACTTTACCTAATCATGTAAGCAAAAGTTTTTACTTGATCAACAAGTTACTTATGAACACCTATGCAGAACAAAGGCTTCAAGAAAATTAACCCATAGAAGAGCTCAGAAATCAGGATCAGGAAGAGATCACATCTAGCTGAGCAAATCTGAGAAGGTTTTCTGGTGGAGTTGGCATTTGAGCTAGGGTAGGTAAGATTCAGATATATAAAACATTATGATGTTTAAGGGGCACAGAAAGTCATTCTAGGAAAAAGAATGAAAAATGTCATAGAAAAAGTTGTTTAGGCAAGAGCAGGTTGTTTGAAATTATTACTTTAAAAATGCCTTTGAGTTTAAAAATCCAATAGACCATTGTCAAAGCTCAATTTGATCTTGTGACATTATTGTCTCCCACTTTGCTTAGCAAGAAATTATATGTGTGTTAACCACAATTCTGGGAGATACATCACATATCTCCTAAACGCATGAAGCAGTCAGTGAGACAGGACGAGTAGGTCATTCCTCCCAACCTCACCACATAGTCATGTTAAATTTTGTGCTCCTAAGAGTAGTGCACTGCAGGAAGAGGTAAGGCAGAAAGAGGGAGGGTCATCAACTGCAGAGTTCCACAGGGCTCCAGGTGATTGCTGCAGGATATAAAACAGCTTGGTACCTATATAGGCCTAGTAAATCAAGAAGTGATGTTAAGATAATGGCAACAGGCTGCTTTGTGTGAATTTGTTTAATCTGTTCTCAAAAAGTAACATGATTTGCATCATATGCTCTATTTATGACACACCTGGATTCAGAAATGAGATCATTAAGTTATGAATTTCATATGGTTCTTTTTTGAAATATAGACATCTATTAGCCCATTTATAAAAGAACCTGTATAAAACTTACCACCTGTCTCCATGAAGCCTCTTCAAGTATTTATCAATATCATTTCAAATGATATTTCAAAGTTACGTATGTGTTTCTTCTGTAATATGTCAAGTTTGCAATGGGTTTTTATTGCAATATTTCTGGTTGATTAATGTGAGATCAAACAAACCATAAGAACATAAACGGCTGATCCATACAGGTAGGGTGGGACTGGCAACGGCCATCAGTAGATGAAGCTGAAGACAAAGCACAATCGCATTTATAATAAAGTCGTGGAGTCTTAGATTTTTATTTAATAACTTATTTAGGTCTATTTATTTGAACAACTTGCAATCTGGTACCCTCTTGCAGTTGTCAGGTACTTATATTTCAAATAATTAATATAAATAGGGTTGATGTTTGGGAAAATTGAAAAAGGGAAAAATTTTAAGATTTAATCTTTTGGGGTTAGTCATAAAGGGGCAGAATATTCATGAGCATTAGTTCTTTAGAATTTTATTCATTTCTGTCACTGTCAGAAACATTCTGCCATTTATTGACCCAAGAATTTTTTTAAATTGCATTTTAGGTTTTGGGGTACATGTGCAGAACATGCAAGATAGTTGCATAGGTACACACATGGCAGTGTGATTTGCTGCCTTCCTCCCCTTCACCCACATCTGGCATTTCTCCCCATGCTATCCCTCCCCAGCTCCCCCGTCCCTCCCCTATTCCCCCCAATAGACGCCAGTGTGTAGTGCTCACCTCCCTGTGTCCATGTGTTCTCATTGTTCATCACCCGCCTATGAGTGAGAATATGCGGTATTTCATTTTCTGTTCTTGTGTCAGCTTGCTGAGAATGATGTTCTCCAGATTCATCCATGTCCCTACAAAGGACACTAACTCATTGTTTTTGATTGCTGCATGTTATTCCATGATGTATATGTGCCACATTTTCCCTGTCCAGTCTATCATCAATGAGCACTTGGGTTGGTTCCAGGTCTTTGCTATTGTAAGCAGTGCTGCAATGAACATTCATGGGCATGTGTCCTTACAGTAGAACGATTTATAGTCCTTTGGATATATACCCAGTAATGCGATTGCAGGGTCAAATGGAATTTCTATTTCTAGGTCCTTGAGGAATGGCCACACTGTCTTCCACAATGGCTGAACTAATTTACATTTCCACCAGCAGTGTAAAAGTGTTCCTATTTCTCCACATCCTCTCTAGCATCTGTTGTCTCCAGATTTTTTAATGATCACAATTCTAACTGGCGTGAGATGGTATCTCAATGTAATTTTGATTTGCATTTCTCTAATGACCAGTGATGATGAGCATGTTTTCATATGTTTGTTGGTCTCATGTATGTCTTCTTTTGTAAAGTGTCTGTTTATATCCTTTGCCCATTTTTGAATGGGCTTGTTTGTTTTTTTCTTGTAAATCTGTTTGAGTTCTTTGTAAATTCTGGATATCAGACCTTTGTCAGATGGGTAAACTGCAAAAAATTTTTTCCCTTTCTGTTGGTTGCCGATTCACTCTAATGACTGTTTCTTTTGACATGGAGAAGCTGTGGAGTTTGATTAGGTCCCATTTGTCTCTTTTGGCTTTTGTTGCCAATGCTTTTGGTGTTTTGGTCATGAAGTCCTTGCCTACTCCTATGTCCTGAATGGTTTTGCCTAGATTTTCTTCTAGGGTTTTTATGGTGCCAGGTCTTATGTTTAAGTCTTTAATCCATCTGGAGTTAATTTTAGTGTAAGGTGTCAGGAAGGGGTCCAGTTTCGGCTTTCTGCACATGGCTAGCCAGTTTTCCCAACACCATTTATTAAACAGGGAGTCCTTTCCCCATTGCTTGTTTTTGTCAGGTCTATCAAAGATTGTATGGTTGTAGATATGTTGTGTTGCCTCCGATGCCTCTGTTCTGTTCCATTGGTCTATATCTCTGTTTTGGTACCAGTACCATGCTCTTTTGATTGCTGTAGCCTTGTAGTATAGTTTGAAGTCTGGTAGTGTGATGCCTCCTGCTGTGTTCTTTTTGCTTAGAATGACTCGGCTATGCGGACTCTCTTTTAGTTCCATATGAAGTTTAAGGTGGTTTTTTCCAGTTCTGTGAAGAAAGTCATTGGTAGTTTGATGGGGATAGCGTTGAGTCTGTAAATTACTTTGGGCAGTACGGCCATTTTCACGATATTGATTCTTCCTAACTATGAACATGGAATGTTTCTCCATCTGTTTGTGTCCTCTTTTATTTCGTTGAGCAGTGGTTTTTAGTTCTCCTTGAAGAGGTCCTTTACATTCCTTATTAGTTGTATTCCTAGGTATTTTATTATCTTTGTAGCAATTGTGAATGGCAGTTCGTTCTTGATTTGGCTCTCTTTCAGTCTGTTATTGGTGTATAGGAATGCTTGTGATTTTTGCACATTGATTTTGTAACCTGAGACTTTGCTGAAGTTGCTTATCATTTTCAGGAGATTTTGGGCTGAGACGATGAGGTCTTCTAGATATATAATCATGTCGTCTGCAAATAGAGACAATTTGACTTCCTCCTTTCCTATTTGAATACCCTTTATTTCTTTTTCTTGCCTGATTGCTCTGGCTAGAACTTCCAGTACTATATTGAATAGGAGTGGTGAGAGAGGGCATCCTTGTCTAGTGCCAGATTTCAAAGGGAATGCTTCCAGTTTTTGCCCATTCAGTATGATATTGGCTGTTGATTTGTCATAAACAGCTTTTATTATTTTCAGATACATTCCATCAGTACTGAGTTTGTTGAGGGTTTTTAGCATAAAGGGCTGTTGAATTTTGTCGAAGACCTTCTCTGCATCATTTGAGATAATCATGTGGTTTTTGTTTTGGGTTCTGTTTATGTGGTGAATGACGTTTATAGACTTGCATATGTTGAACTAGCTTTGCATCCCTTGGCTGAATCCTACTTGATCATGGTGGATAAGCTTTTTGATGTGCTGTTGCAATCGGCTTGCCAGTATTTTATTGAAGATTTTTGCGTCTATGTTCATCATGGATATTGGCCTGAAGTTTTCTTTTTTTGTTGAGTCTCTGCTGGGTTTTGGTATCAGGATGATAAGAATGTTTATTGAGAATCTGCTTGTAACAGCCACAGTGTTGGAAGCTGAGGATCCAATGTAACAAAAACAGAGAGAATCCCTACATCAGCTAACTATAATAAAGTAAACAAGTACAATACAAAGGATGAGGAAACTGCAGCAGAAGGAGAAACACCAAAGCCAGGCTCTGAGTCTCAGGGATGGCTGCCTGAAAAAAAATACCATATAGGCTGAGACATAGATGAACAGTAGAAAAGTGATGGATGAGGAAAAGTCCCATATGTGCAAAACCTCACTCTTTTCAGGAAAGCTGTGTTGGAGTATCAGGATTGGGGTCCCTGGATAACCAATCTAAATTGCATCATTCACTAATACTGAGAGACTGTGTTAAGAAAAAAAAATTTCTCTTCCCGGGTCCACGAGAGGCATAGTTTCAAAGGCAGGAGTTTCCCAGCATCATGCCTCCATCTACACCCACATCTGGGAATGTAAAGTTCTTTGTCTAGGTTTCCAGCACAGGAGGGAGAGATAGAGGAATCCATGTGGGCTTCTCATCCAAAAAGCGCAAAAGCTCTGGGAGGAGGGAGCACTCAGTTGAGGACCAAGCAGCCAATCCAATATCAGAGTCAAATATCAATCACCCCAGAGAGAGTTCGAAAGAACTCCTCTCACTGGATGAGAACATGAATGAGGAGGGAATAACTCCAGGGTTAAAACTCTGCTGCTCCTTACCCATATTGATATCCCCTCCGGATTCCCCTCCCACAACAGTGTGGGAGCTCTCTCTCTCTCTCTCTCTCTCTCTCTGTGTGTGTGTAATAAATCACTCTCTGCTAAACTCTTTGGGTCCATGATATTTATTCCAGTGGGAAGCTCACTGCCTCCGAGCCCCTTTCCCCATTCTTCTGGGTAAGAGAGGCTAAGAACCTCAGAATCCAACAGGGAGGAAGCTGAGTAAGCCACCCGGCCCTGGTTACAATACTATTCCATGTATCCTCTACATTTTTTCCAGAAAACTTAACAACGTGTCATTATGTGACTTTTTAAAAATCCTATTTTCTCATGTCCTGCTTTGTTCACCCCACTTTTTTTTTTTAGTAGGCATTCCGTGTTTGTTGAATCAATGAAAGGGCAAATACCTGAGAGGTGAGAGGGAATAGCAGAAAAGACTCTAGAGAATTAGCCAGGGGATAAATTAAGCAGGGTTTTCTTGGCCATATTGAGGAGTACCTTCAGCCTAAGAGTAGCAGGAGGTAGAGAAATGTTTCAAGCTGTGGTTGCATTTTAGAAAAATCATTTTATTTACAATGTAAAGAACAAATCGGAAAAGAGCAAGTGTCAATCTATTAGTCACCTGAGAAAACAGGGATTATGCCACTGGGGACAAGCTTGAGAGACAGGAAAAGAAATTGATAGAGCTGGTTAGATAAGAAGAGGGAGAATAATGTTTTGCAAGATGACCCATAGATTTCTGCACTGGGAAGCTAGAAGAATCATGAAGAAAAGCAATGTTTTGTCTTTGATTTTGGTAATGAAGGGAGAAAAGACAGATTCCATTTTGAGCATAATTTTAAAATGCCTGTGGTTCATATGAGATGGCCAGGAGAAAGCTGGATATATCTCTCTGAAGCTATGTGAGAAATCTTGGTTAGTAATGGAGATTTGTGAGCCACTAGGAATGTAGATAATAAAGTTTTGACTGATGCAGATGAAAGGATTTCTGGAAAACTTGCTTCTCTTGCCAAACACTTAAAGGTCTCTTTTTAAGGCTGATTTTAACTAATTTATAAACTGAGAAATAAATCACAAAAGATGGTTTATAACTTTGGTAAAAAGCACATGGCCAGTTTTTCAAACACTGTGAAGGTCAATATGATGGGAGAGCCAACAAAGGGACAGTTGGACTCTATAGGTCTTTACACCTCAGTTTAAAGTGCATTTTCAGCTCTTTGCTGGGTAAAGAATTTGTGTCACTAGTTTTCTTCGGATAAGAGGCTTACATAACAGACACTCTTACCCTAGCATACTGAATTCATACAGTCCCACTAGGGTTTATATATACTATTATCCCCCACCTCACATTTAAATTGCTTTTCTGATGCACACACCTTAATCGTAGAACCTTATTTGATACTTTTTTGACACCACCCTTTCATTTCAGTTTTACTATGACCTGTGTAGCAGAGGAGGACCACATCTGCCTTGGATGTGCTTCATTTGTTATGGCAACAACGTTTTCAAAAACAGTTTAAGTAGTCATTGTTACCCTTTGTTACTATACAAGCACCTTAGCATGAATTGTCTTTCAACCTATCTAATTTTGATATTTATGTTAAATGCATCTTGTGCCTCTTACCCTGTACTGTTAAGATCAAGGACAAAAGCACGTGCAAATTATCAAAGTAGAAAAGAGGAGAAAAAAATAAACCAATGTGTGTAATAGACACTGAAAGGAGTATTTTATTAAAACTTTCCTGAAGACATTTAAAAACTAAAATGGGTTTCCCAATTTCCCACGTAGACCTGGCAAAGAAACTACATAATGAAAGGTGAAACATGAGTGAAGATTTTCAAGGATGTATAGGCAGTATGGTGCTAAGTATGTAATGTTTGCAGGCAATATTTAAGGATTCCAAATGCCATGGTAAGTGTTTTGACATATTTTAGGCATCAGAGAGTCAGGAAACTATTTGATACCACAGAAAAATATAATCAAACTTTTATTTTAGAAAGTACATCTTGGCAGTAATCATGAATTTGAAGGAAGTTAAGCGAAAAAAGAATGTCTTTTTTTTTTGAGACAAAGTCTTGCTCTGTCGCCAGCTGCCAAGCGGCAGGCTGGAGTGCAGTGGCACAATCTCAGCTCACTGCCACCTCCGCCTCCCAGGTTCAAGCATTTCTCCTGCTCAGCCTCCCAAGTAGCTGGGACTACAGGTGTGTACCACAATGCCCAGCTAATTTTTGTATTTTAGTAGAGACGGGGTTTCACCATATTGGCTAGGATGGTCTCGATCTCTTAACATCGTGATTCTCCCGCCTCGGCCTGTAAAGTGCTGGGATTACAGGCGTGAGCCACTGTGCTTGGCCAACTATGTCATTTTTTATGGCATTCACATCTACATAAATTCAGAATCCACCATACTACAGAAATATTGATGACTGAAATTCTGAACCACGATCTCTTACTCTTTCAAGTCTCCCAGTAAATACAACCCTCATCACTTTTAGGACCAAACAAACGACTTTCAACCTTTTTTCTTTGCCCAAGCCTGTTTTTCTTTTCTATTCCTATGAACCCTAAACCACATAGGTCAACATTTCAACTGTACATTCAGTGACACCTCAGATTCCTTTTTCCCCTAACCTAAGTCTAACCTTTCTGCCAATTCTTAGTTCAATGTACACTCAATCAAATGTACCAGTCCCTTGGTTCTAAATAATCTTTATAGGAAGCATACAACTAGACTGGTTGTCTTTATAATAAGGCCTCAGTTTATCTTTCAATCCTTTTATTCACCTATATTTATCTCCCCTTCTCTGTGTGTTCTAATTCTCTATCCCTGGAAATTATAAACATTTCCCAGGAGGTTGGTTAAAAGTTTTACAACCCAATCTGGAAGTAGATCGATAGAATCTCCAAGGTAAGAATCTCCATAAAAATGCATATTTTTAAATAATGTTATAGTAGATTTTCATAATCTGGTAAATTTAGGAAACAATGACTACATAATTCCCATAGGGCAACTCTTCTGAGTTTAAAGCCTTGAAACCCTGGCTCAACTCTTTTTCCTTATTTGCCTAGATCTAACACCAAAAGAGTAAAACTATTTCATTATTCCTCATTCTCTCGCAACTTTGCCTATTCCTTTCCCTTCCTGTCCCTCCTCCTCTCAAAGCCTAATCAATCTGTTATAGACCAAATGTTGGTAACCACTCCTCATTCATATGTCAAAGTCCTAACCATCCATGTGGCAATATTTGGAGATGTGTACTTTCTGGAAGTAATTAATGTTTAATGAGGTCACAATACTGGAGCCCTGATCCATAGGATTACTCTCCCTGCAAGAAGAGACATGAGAGTTCACTCTCTCTCCAAGCAATGGAAGGCTATGTGAGGACACAGTGAGGTGATGGCCACCTGCAAGCCAGAAAGTGTGCCCTCACACCAAACTGACCATGCTGGCACCCTGATCTCCGGCTTCCAAATCTCCAGAATTATAAGAAAGTAAAAACAACTTCTTTATCCATTTAATTCCTCATCTGTTTATAATTCATTTAAAACCATCTCTTTACAAAACATCCCTCATTATCCAAGTGAAAAATGATTCTTTGGTTGTCCCATATAACATTTCACTAGTGTGTTTAGCATTAAGTTCATTGTGTTTCTGTTCTTTTATTTGCAAACCCATCTCTAATAGGGTTCTCTTGCTAAAGAAAATGAGGATTGTTCATAAAAACAAGTATAACCATTGGTTTAGACTTAAACTTGTTTCTTAAACCAGATAAGTGAATATACTTAAGCATATTCTGCTTGTTTTAAATGGTTTTTCTTTTACTATCTGTTATATAAAAATATACTAAGATAAACCAAATATAAAAAGTTTACATGTTAATTATAAACATACAACCCAAAAAATAAATGATTAGAAGCATTTCTGATATGACAAATGATGCTGTTTTACTGAAACCAAATGACCAGTGCTGAGTTTAATGACAAAATAATATAAAATCAGATTTAAAATGTTCCTATTTTTACAAATTTATACTACTAACACTTTTTTTGAGCATTTACCCTGCATGAGGTACTTTTCTAAGTGTTTTTTATACATCACTAATTTAATATTCAAAACAATGCTATGAAATAGAAATTGTTATTATCACCATTTTACAAATCAGGAAATGAAACATGTTCAGTGACTTGTCTGGTAAAGTGATGTAGATCTAGAGAACTGTGATTCAGATCTAGGCATCCTGATGCCAGAGCTTGAGCTTTACATGGGGAAGCTACATTCCCTTACTATATTTGCTTAAATTTGTATAGTCAAATCTCAGACTTGCCCTCAGGCAATCTAGAAATGACGATTGAATGAGGTGTCACTTGATAACAGAACAAGACTGTTTTAGTCACTTAAAGAAAAGTATCCTGAGAATTATAAAATCCATTGGAATAGAGTATGTTATTAATGATTGCTGGAATGGAAAAAAAAGTTCTTTTCACATTCACTACTTCATTTATAAGTGAAGTAATTCTGTAAGATAATTGCAGAACACAATAGAGAAAAATTATAGGTGTTTCCTGGCATGAGCCACAGTGTTACCAATTACACTTACAGTATTTTGAGTTGTTTCGCACAATGAAGTGGATCCCAACCAGCAAAATAGCCAATTACAGTAAATATGTAGTCTGACTACTAAGGAGTCTATACTACTGGGTGTTCTTTGACTCAATTATCCTTTTATTTTTCTTATTTGCTGAAAAAATTTTCTACCTACTGAATTCTGTGGTATTTGGCCTTCACTGAATTAAACATACCTATGAATGAAACATAAGTAATGGTGCTAGAATAAATATTTGCCATCCAAAAATTATAGAATGTACTAAAATAAATTTTAATTTCTCATAAGAAACTCTAGAGTTCCAAAGAATATATAACATTTGAAGAATTTCTGGCCTAAATGAAAAAACAGGTCATTCTCAGAAAAATACCTCCTGTTCAAGAGGTCTTAATGTCACAGAGGGTATAGAAGCAAAATAAATTGAAATAAGGAAATGAGGGTCAAAGAAAATTAAATCTTTTTGAGTTTTAGAACACAGCTTAAACAATTGTTTTGTGTTTACCATCCTGACATAATCCCTGATCTTACTCCTAAAAGACTCAAGGAGTGAAAAGATAAGAAACCCATTCAAAAGGGCCAAACACAAAGACTTTTAAACCTTTCTGAATCACAATGAAAGCTCCATTCTCAGCACCTGGCTTTCACTTATCTTAGCACTTCTCTTCCTCAAAGTGAAGGAAGAGGAGTGTCAGATCCTCCCAAATTGCTAAAGTTTAGTGTTTAATAACAACTAGCCCAAAGGTGAATGAGACAAAAGAGAAGACAGACAGTGTGGACAAGGGAAATTTAAAAGTCTTGGGCTGGCCGGGCGCGGTGGCTCGCGCCTGTAATCCCAGCACTTTGGGAGGCTGAGGCGGGTGGATCACGAGGTCAAGAGATCGAGACCATCCTGGTCAACATGGTGAAACCCCGTCTCTACTAAAAGTACAAAAAAAATTAGCTGGGCATGGTGGCACGTGCCTGTAGTCCCAGCTACTCAGGAGGCTGAGGGAGGAGAATTGCCTGTACCTAGGAGGCGGAGGTTACAGTGAGCCAAGATCGTGCCATTGCACTCCAGCCTGGGTAACAAGAGTGAAACTCCGTCTCAAAAAAAAAAAAGTCTTGGGCTGACAGTCACGAGGCATAAACTAGGCATCATCTCACTATGTGACTTGAGGCAAATCAATTAGTTTCTCTGTTCACCAGTTTCCCTTTCTTTCAAATGTGGCATTTGGACTAGACTAAAAGCATTTGTCCACTTCTGATTTAAGGTGTTATGATTCTGCAAGATTATTGTGGAACATGATGGAGGAAATCATAGATAAGTTTTTTCTGGAATTGATAAGAAATAATAAGATTCCTGGTATCTGCGTTGTTGAATATAAATAATTGAGGTAGTTGTAAATAACTTTGCTCCTTTGGATAGGTTTGGAGAGGTAACATCTGTATTCTATCGTACTCAGAAGAACATATATGGTGTTTCAGTTTAAGTCATTTTAGAAGGTGGAGTAGTACATTTTCTTTTTAGGAACAAGTTGCTCCACTTTTGATCTTAAAGAATATGATGAAGATTAATAGTAAGTTTAAACCAGGAAAAGCAATATTAACATCACACCCTGAAAATCATCTTTTTGGGAAGTAATACTTCATCACAGTAGTAAAATAGTAGTAAATCATTATTAAGTTAATAACCTCTCAATTGTGTGTTTAGTGCTTATTTCACAAGGTAAGGGCCCAAATGCTTCTATCTATCATCTATCTATCTATCTATCTATCTCTATCTATGGCTAATTTTATGTGTCAACTTGACTAGGTTCAGAGATACTTGAATAGCTGGTAAAACATTATTTCTAGGCAAATCTGCTCTCAGAGTATTCTGGAAGAGATTAGAATTTGAATTGTTGAACTCAGTAAAGCAGATGGCACTCAGCAATGTGGGTGATTACCATTTAATCAGTTGCGGGCCCAAATTGAATACAAAAGCAGAGGAAGTGCAAATTTATACTTTCTGTTTGAGCTGAGACATCTGTCTTTTTCTTCCTTTAGCCATCAGCACTCCTGGTTCTTGGGTTTGTGAACTCACACCAGTACTTACACATTGATCTCTGGATTCTCAGGCCTTTGGACTCTGACTTAATTACACTACCAACTTTCCTAGTTCTACAGTTTGCAGAGAGCAGATCAAGGAACTTCTCAGCCTCTATAAACATGTGAGCCAATTCTGTAATATGGCTTCTCTTATATATAGCTATATTCCATTGGTTTTCTTTCTCTGAAGAACCTTAATACACATTTATCCATCTATCTATCTAAATACACATACATCTATATATACAAGTGTGTATGTGTACATATATTTAATACTGTTTTCAGTGATGATGAAGAATAGGCAATTTGAACTAAGAAATGTCAT
The DNA here is from genome assembly GCF_049354715.1 of Callithrix jacchus. Lineage (NCBI taxonomy): Eukaryota > Metazoa > Chordata > Mammalia > Primates > Cebidae > Callithrix > Callithrix jacchus. The sequence continues at coordinate 82,677,918 of NC_133504.1, read as the reverse complement.
AATCATCAATTCCAAATAATAGAAGCACATCTCTTTATACTGCATATTATGAAGTTCGTCAAAGGTGGATAATTCCTTCTCTAACTATTTTGAAATACAAACTTGCATATCCATTTAATAACTTCCAAACTGTGTTTATAAGGACCACCTAAAAACAAAGATTCTTTGTCACCACCCCTGACTTTGGGAATCAGTCTCAAGCACAAAACTCTGGTTGCATTCCTAAATCAAAGTGGAGCTTTAAAAAATACTCGTGCCTGGGCTAAGCCCTAAGGATTTTGATTCAGTGTGGAATGCGGCTTATATATCAGGTTTTAAAATGTGCCCCAGGTAATTTTCTTGGGCAGATGAAGGTTTCCCATGAGATGAAACTGGGAATGATCTGTTTGAAAAAGTTCCCAGGTGATTATTATCATCAGACTAGTAAGGAGAACAATGATCTAGTCCCAAGATATCTTCAGAATCCACATAGATTTAATTTACATTATATTCTAGATCCTGATCTCATAAAACCCATTTCCTGGTTCACACACACTATGATGCATCTAGCTAATCTTCAAAACAATAATTCTGGTGTATCAGAACTTTCTTACCCTTACTTCATCTTAAAAATGAAGATTCTTGAAATGCACCCCAGGCTTAATGAGTGAAATCTGCAAAGGTGGGCATCAGAAATTTCTAATTCTAAGAAACGTCCTGTGTAATTCCTGGGTACATCAAATTTGCAAACTACAGCTTTAAAGACTGCATAGAATGAGAAGCAAGAGAAAACAACGAGATGTAGGAGCCCACAGGGCAAATGATATCCTGTTCTCATTTCCTTCCAGTCATAGTGTGAAACCAAGCCACTTTACAGCAAAACTAAAGAAAGTTTTTCAAAATGTGTGGACGTGAGAACTATATATAAGAATAATTAATGTGAGTTGTAACTCGATGTAATTGCATCCTGTTATCAACAAATATAGTTGATGATATAGATGCATAAGTTTAGGAACATAGCCTAAAACTAAGGAAAGTAGGCTAGTCACTGCTTACTGCTTGGTCTTCTTGAGATTTCTGTGTAAGTTAGGAACTTGATTGAAGTAATTAATCCATTTGCTAGAAAAAAAAATCTAAAATTTTGATTAGTATTATGAACCCCAAATATCTGAGACAGGTCCCAGCCAATTTAGAAAGTTTATTTTGCCATGGTTAAGGACTCACACTCATGACACAGTCTCCAGATGTCCTGATGACATATGGCCAAGGTAGTTGGGACACAGCTTGGTTTTATACGTTTTAGGAAGAGCCGAGTGATCAAATCTGAGTGATCAAACAATATATGTAAAACAAATATCAAACAATATATGTAAGATGAACATTGGTCCACCAGCCCAAAAAGGTGGAACAACTGGAAGCAAAGGTGGGACAACATATATACACACACACACACACACATATGTATATGTGTGTATATATTTTATGCATATACATGTGTATATATAATATACATATATACATATATGTAATATACATAATATACATATACATGTGTATATATAATATATACATATACATGTATACGTGTGTGTGTGTGTGTGTGTGTGTGTGTATTTAAAAGGCCTTTATGTTTTTTTTAAGACAGAGTCTCACTCGGTTGCCCAGACTGGAGTGCAGTGGCATGATCTTGGCTCACCACAACCTCTGCCTCCCAGACTCAAGCAATTCTCCTGTCTCAGCCTCCTGAATAGCTGGAATTACAGGCATATACCACTATTGCCCAGCTAATTTCTTGTATTTTTAGTAGAGATGAGGTTTCACCATATTGGCCGGGCTGGTCTTGAACTCCTGACTTCAAATGATCCACCCACCTCTGCCTCCCAAAATGCTGGGAGTATAGGTGTCAACCACTGTACCTGGCCAATTTATGGTGATCTTATAACTTCTATTTCAGATCTCATAACTTCTATTTCAGAAATCTAGCATGAGGCATGAATACAAATTTATCAGCTGGCAAGAAAAAAAAAAAACAACTGGATCCAAATAGTGATTTTTATCTCAGCAGCAAAGTAACAGCAGTTTAAAGAAGGCAGAAAAGAAAATAGAGAAAAAGGGAGCTTAGAACTCTACAGTGTGCAGGTTTCCCTCAGGGCTCTTTTTTCTTGAAGTAAACGTGCACAAAAACCATAATGTTTCCATTTTACACTGACTCTAGCGAGTAGAGGTGTCATAAAACTAATGGAATGCTGAATAGGGGATTATTCTCATTTTCATTCTTGTATTTTTCCCACTTTTTATTTTTTTTCTTAAGAGGAGGAACAGAGCTGTGGCCTAGGGCTTTTGTAAAGTGTACTGAAGTGTGCTGGTGTTACCAGTTGAAGGTGTCCATGTTCTTGCATCTTGAACAAAGAAATGGACAAAATGCACAAACAAAGCAAGAAAAGCATGAAGCAACAACAGCAAAGATTCATTGAAAACAAAAGTACACTCCACAGGGTGTGTGTGGGCCCAAGTATAGTGGTTCAAGAGCCCCATTACAGAATTTTCTGGGGTTTAAATACCCTCTAGACTTTTCCATTGGTTACTTGTTGTAGAACCTATGTAAATGAAGAGGATGAAGTAAAATTACAAAGTCATTTACTTGTATGCCCTACGTAAATGGAGAGGCTATTTCCTGTCATAGCTGAAGTGTTTCCATTTGATTTAGTTTTAGAAAGTCAGTGTAAATTGACCTTATGTTCTCTGCCTCCAGAACCTATTTTCCTGCCTCATTTTCCCCTTAAGAGATGTGATCCTCATAAATCTTACCATCAGTTTTTCCATCCATCAGTAATGGAAAAACTTATGGTCTTCCTTCTGTAACTGCTTCATGCTGGCTTGGGGTGTAGTACCTACCTGTGAGGAATCATGAAACTTTTGCCCTGCTCTGTCTAGTGGAGTCAGGGTAGTTTCTTGATGACCAGGGGTGGTGTCTTCACTTGAAAATGGCTGGAACCCTTGTCACATATTCATCTGAAGTTTGATGGTCTCTAGGCAAGAGGAAATGATTTTGGTTAAAAAATTTAATAAAGACTTGAGGGAGTAGTCAGGAATGTTTGTTATACAGATATGCAGGAGAAAAACAAAACCTGGTCTGTGGTCTGGTCTAGGATCTATGTGTTTTCTTAAAGTCTTAGCAAGAAGAACTCCATTTTGGTTTTGGTTTGGTGTGTTGGGGCCTAGCACATGAGCTCAGTCCAAAACAATGACTTCTCATAATTGTTTTTAAAAATTCCCCACTTTTAGTCAGGTTCTCACAGAGGTGAGAGGGTGACCAAAATTTTGGGCCTTAGCACCACCCTCAGTTACCATAATTTTGAGATTCTGGTCACAGCATGTTATTCACTAGTTATAGTGTCCTTATGGTCACACATTTCTTTTAGCTCTTGTCACTCTAAAGAGAGACCATTTGACACTCTAGCTGTCATTGTATGCAAATGTTTAAGATGTTTGAGAGAATGCAATGCACCAGGGAGACTATCATTATAATTATCCGGAGTAGAATGTCAAGAGTTTGTAGCATGCTTCTTACCCAGGGTCCCTATAAACCAAACCTCCTAAAATCAAATAGATCAAAGAATGAGCAAAATAAAGAGTCTACTCACTTAACTAAGCAGTCTCTTCATTAATCCATTTTCTGCGGTTTAAATATTTTCTAGAGTTTTCCATTCATTACTTGTTGTACAATCTATGTAAATGAAGAGAATGAAGTAAAGTTACAAAGGCATTTACTTTGTACACTACAACTGAATCTATGTAATACATAATGTTTTTTCTATAGGCCATGAGTGCCAACAGCTGCACAGATACTTCTCTGTTCAGCCAATTTTATCATAACCTTCACAAGATAAGTTAAAGTCTGTTGTGTTACTGTAGCCTTTACAACAGAATTTGCTATAGAGCCTGTCACAAGTGGTATATTTCTAATCATTGCTTCTTTTACTTTAAACTAAGAAAATCCTGTTTGTGCTTTTATTTTGAAATCCAATTTATGGAAAACCAGAAAATGATCCTTTAAAATTAGTCAATATATTCACACATGTGTTTTACAAGATTTTAGTTTTTTACAAACTTTCTACAACTTGTCCAAACTATGGAAAAAGGACCTAACAAATGATGCCCTTCTAGAAGAGTAAAGGCTTTTTGGCAATGTTCTCTTTAACCCATGATGTGAGTTTAGAGAAGTGAACAAATATTTTGTTTCTGATTGATTATAATGTATTATTAATGTTTCTTGCCTACATTGGGTCTTCATATTTTACCTATCGAACTAACCTTATACTTCGATAGGTAAAATATGAAGACCCAATACTTATGTATAAGCTGGCTGAAAACTTTTTCATAAATAAAACCATACCCCATAAGTTCACATAACAGACCTCTTTTTCATTTCTGTTGTTCATAGAAGCATAAGCAAGAAAAAAAATATTCAAAGATAAGTCTAATAATAGTAGAGAAGTCTTGATCCATGATTTTGGGAAAAGCTGTTCACATAAAGGATGCCATCTTCTGGGGAGAAACTATGCTGATTAGCTTTCCCTTAAGGGTTCCAATGGGTGTACAGTCCCAAGAGTATAGAGGGATGCTTCTCAGTTGTGAGATTATGAACCCAAGGTTTAAGGTCTTCAAGATTTGCTGTAGTGTGGATGGCAAGGACAGTCTTTCTCTGATGTTTTAGAAGATACAATCTTTGGGTTCTAGATTGTGAAGGGGTTGATCGTCCTCAGTCAGTGAACCAAAGGAGGTTTTTTTTACCTGACAAAAATGCACCATAGTATAATAATCTACTGTTATAACATCAGCCTTCTTGCATGTCAAAGCTTTTATACAACCAGAGAACATGTATTGAAAATGTCAATTGAATGAAATTCATATATATAATGTTTAAAATTTTTGTTTTTTACAAAGTTTCTACAACTTATTCAAACTTTAACTTTATCCTAACTTAAGTCAATCCTTTAACCCTTTAGGAAAAAACAACAACAACAAAAATTTACATTCCCATGCCTTCTTATAATCTTTTACCAAAACACATTTCACTTTCTTATACATCTTGCATGTAAAACTGTTTCTTCAGTAGTCTCAATTACATGTTACAATGTTAAATCTTAGCGACTTTAACTTTTGGCAAAAACCTTGGTAACTTCAGGACTCCAATTATGTATTAGGTGTAGAGCCTAGAACCCAGACAGAAGTGCAGATAAGTTGTGACCCTTTTCGGTGTGTATCTCCATGTGTCCCAGGCCTTACCTAGCTGTGAAGCAGACATGTTGTACAGTTCAAAGTCAGAGTGAAAATTTTGAAGCATTTAGTTTGCCAAATCACCTTTAAATAGTACATTTCTTGCATAAATTATTTCACAACTTGCATAGATCCTCTATGACATGCTTGAACTTTCTGATTTGTCCTAAACATTCCACTTTTAAACAACCAGTTATTTTACTTTTAGACAAAAATTTACCATGCAAGATCCTTTCTTATATAAAACCTCTTTTTCTGTAACCTTCTTTGCATAGCTAGGGGGCATAGCTAAATTCCAATATCCCCAGGCCTTATCTAGAATCGAATCCTCCAAAATACATTGAACAATTTAAAAGTCAAAAATGTAGTTTATGACCTTATATGCAGGTCAGTAACATCTGACCTGCATAATTTAAGCCAAATATTTACATTTTTGAAGATTTTAATTTTACCAATAATCCTTAAATTTTCTAAAGATTACTTAAGATACAGGATCTAAATAAAAATGATTAAACTTTTCTGACAATATATTTGATTTAAGCTCTTTTATTAAACCAATTAATTAAAGCTCTTTTATATTACACATATAACACATTTAAATACAGACAGATAGAAGATCAATGACTTGTTCTGTACGTGAGAAATTGAACCCTAAAGTCATTATAAAAAGAGAAAGCACAGCCATATGGTTACAAGGTCAAACTCCCAAGGACGTGGCTGGTCAGTTTGCTGGGCGATCTTGAACAGAGGGCCTATGAAGTTATAGGCATGCATTTTATCCTAAGATTTCCCTCTTTGTAACACAACAATATAGAAAGACATACAAAACACAACAGATTCACTACAGTTTAAGATTAGCCACAGAATTCTTTTTTCTATTAATCAAAATTTTACAGAGGAGATAAACAGTAACTTTTATTATTTATTTAACCAGTTTGCACAGAGAGAGGGAGGCCACAGCGTGACTGGTAATAAATGTTTACCCTTTTCCTGGCATGCCAGTTTTCTGGGTTTTCTCTCCCTGAGCGGTCTTAGCGACCCTGCTAAACTATATGCAAACAAATATATTGCCATGAATTAAGAATATTCACAAGTAGTTTATAAATTTTGAAGAAATTAGAGAAATGTGACTCAAATTTTGTTTACAAAAATATACTCTACACACTTAAAATATCAGGAAGCCCAAAACCCAAAACCTTAGTTTAAGGTTAAAAAGCTGGTATGTTCCATCCGTACCTATGGGGCCTGATAAAGGTAGCCTATGAATTCAAGATAAATGGAACAAATAATGACTTACTAGAAATGCACAGGAAACAAAAATAACTATTCACAGAACCAAATAAAAGCCTTCCACTAGAAACTAAAAAAAAAAAAAAAAAAAAACAACTATGGTTTTATATCTGCGAACACAGCCAAAGCCAAAGAATAAACAGCAAATGAATGAAAACTAGAAGCCAAAACAAACAGGAAACCAAACCTAAATGTTCCTACTCAGTCTTCCCAGGAGGCTACCGTGTTATCCAGCACGATGTTATCCGGGACCCTTAAAAATCCTCATAATTAATATTTTTTTCCTGATAAACAATTCAATATTGTCAAGTTTCCCAATATCATAAATCCTGCGTAATTAAGAAGTTCACTTTAGGCACATGACCAGTAAGTACTCCAGTGCTGGCACTATTCGTACAAAGCAGTATGAAGCAATGCAAGCATGCCTGTGAAATTTGGCTCTACACTAAATCCCGCTTCATGCTTAACTATATTTACAAAAAGAATTGCCCAACTGTTAATGGCTTTTTTTTTTTTACAATACTTCTTATTTTACTTTAATCAAGAATCAGATCTTTAACTATGAAAATGTTAATTAGCCAAATGCCTCTAATTCTCTATCAGGTTTTAAAAGATGTTTTATTATTCACACATTTCCCACATCTTTCTCCCCTACTTGCTGGTTCCTTACTACATCGTTTCATAAATAACATTTTCAAATCTGTAATTTGAACTGTTAGATAACTTTTTAATTAGACAAGATTATTATTTTCCTCACCTAATAACAAACTTTTCTTGCACATTTGGTATACAGAATTATGTATTAACTAGAATTCTTATCCTTAATATTCTAACACTTTAATGAAACCAAAAAAAACAAGAAATCCTGAACCATCAGATATGGGCATTTATAGATAAAAACAAATCCACAATTTTAGAAACATGTTTCCCCATATCATAACCCTTTTTTAATTGAAATGATGCAGATATTGAATGAGCATCAAAACTTTTAAGATCTTAGTTTACACAAAAAGTTTAAAGTGTTATCCCATTCACTGTATTCAATTATTTTATCAGTTTATCTAGATTACTTCTGTAAACTGAGATATTAGATACTATCATTTAAAGTTAGTTATTTCCTCATTAACCACTTTTTTTAATAGTCAAATGAACATCAAGTGCTTACCTAAACCTAAGTAAGAGCCTCAACCTTAAATATGCAGGTATTTTTGCCAATAACTCAGAAGATTTAGCTAACAGTAACTTTGTAAACCCTCAAAATTTGAGACAGGCCTCAGTTAATTTAGAATGTTTGTTTTTCCAAGGTTGAATACGCATACCCATGACACAGCCTCAGGAGGCTTAGTTTTATACATTTTAGGGAGACATGTGACATCAATCAATATATGTAAAATGGAACAACTTGAACTGGGACGGGGGCTTCCAGGATACAGGTACTTGAAACACAAATGCCTACATTCTTTTAAGCTTCTCATTAGCCTTAGGGGCTGCTGTGGGAAAAAGGTGATATTTCCCTGAGCCGTCTCTGGCCAGGCACCCCTCCAAAACCTCACCATCTGATGTTAGCAATATTTGTCCATAGTCTCCAATGCTCAGTTACTTCTCTGCTCACTGCTTAGTCACTTTTGTCACCGAGTCTCAGCTTCTTGCGTTGCTTTATTTTTCTTCTGCCAGCTGGGCTGGTTTTTAATGGGCATGGGATAGGTGGCAGGGTGGGAAAAAAAGCAATCATTTGGAAAAATGGGGTCAGCTGCTTTCACTTAAGGTCTGGGTCCCAGGCTTGAGTGAGGAGTATAGCTGGGAGCCCAGCCCTTTTATATCAGGGTCAGTTGTTTTCACTTAGGGCTGAGGTTCCAGGCTTGAGGGTGGAATTCGGCAAGGATCCCTGAGTAAAACTCAAAAAAAAAAAAAAAAAAGAGTTGCACAGCCCAATAAACATCAGATCTCACATAGATTTTGGGAGATCAGGGATTCTCTGGAGGGAGTGCTTCCAGGCCTCAGATAAGTGTCCTATTGGTTTGAGCCATAAAGTTAGCTCAAGCTGGTACCAAGCACCTACAGGAAATTTTTCAAGGGTCAGGGGCATCACTCAGAATCTCCTCCTGGCTACCAAAATGTGAACCCTGAATATCTCAGACAGGTCCCAGTTTATTTAGAAAGTTTATTTTGCCAAGGTTAAGGATGCATGCCTGTTTCACAGCTCAGGAGGTCCTGATTGTCAGACCTCCCTGTGCAAGCCTGGACCCAGAAAGTCTAAAGTCTAAAGTCCTGCCTGCTTGGCTGATCCACCCCTCCCACCTGCATTGTTCACCATTGTCTCTGGAGCTTCCTCCTGAACATCAGCTTCTCCTCACCCCACCCTGCCATCTTAACTATTATTATGATAATGTGAATACTCCTCACCCCACCCTACCATTTTAACTACTCTTATCCCACCCGCCACTGTAACTGAACTTATGGTAATGTACACTCCTTGTCCCTACCCTCACCAGTGTAACTGATCTTACTCTGTAACTTTCCACTGCCCACCCCAAACCCATAAAACCAACCCCCATCCCACTGCCCTTTCGGCCTTAGCCCACCTGCATCCAGGTGACTAAACAGCCATGTTGCTCACACAAAGCCTGTTTGGGGGATCTCTTCATTCAAAGCACGCATTTTTAACTCTGATGACATGTGCCCAAGGTGGTCAGTGCACAGCTTAGTTTTATACATTTTAAGGAAACATGAGACATCAATCAATATACGTAAGATGAACATTGGCTCAGTCCAAAAAGGAAAGGCAACTGAAAGCAAAGGCAGGACAACTCAAAGTGGGGAAGGGACTTCCAGATCATAGGTAGATAAGAGATGAAGGATTGCATTCTTCTGAGTTTCCAATGAGTCTTTCCAAGGGAGGCAATCAGATATGCATTTATCTCAGTGAGCCGAGGGATAACTTTGAACAGAATGTGAGGCAGGTTTGCTCTAAGTAATAGGCAGCTTAATTTTTCCCTTTTGCTCAGTGATTTTGGGGTCCCAAGGTTTATTTTGCTTTCACACTATCTTGCATATTAAGAGGTACTTTCTTATTTTCACTCTTCCTCCAAAAAAATAAAAATAAAAAACCCAAAGCTAATACATAAACATTAAATACTCTATAAAGTACTTACTTTTAATTTTTTTGTTTTGTTTTGTTTTTGTTTTTTTTGAGATGGAGTTTCTCTCTTTTTACCCAGGCTGGAGTGCAATGGCATGATCTCGGCTCACTGCAACCTCCGCTTCTTGGGTTCAAGCAATTCTCCTGCCTCAGCCTCCCGAGTAGCTGGGACTACAGGCGCGCGCCACCATGCCCAGCTACTTTTTGTATTTTTAGTAGAGATGGGGTTTCACCTTGTTGACCAGGATGGTCTCAATCTCTTGACCTCGTGATCCACCTGCCTCCCAAAGTGCTGGGATTATAGGCGTGAGCCACCACGCCCGGCAGCACTTACTTTTTAAACATGTCTACCCAGCTGGACCATAAGGGCAGGGCAGGAATTGCATATTTTGTCTTATTTGCATTATAAAACTAGCACTTGGCACAGTACCTGGCATATGAGTGATTAAAATATTTACTGATCAAATGAAAGTCATATATATCACTTGTTAAAATTCTTCAGATAAGACCTTGAAAAAAAAGTTCATGACCAGGCATGGTGGCTCACGCCTGTAATCCAAGCACTTTGGAGGCCAAGGCGGGCGGATCACCTGAGGTTGGGAGTTCAAGACTAGCCTGACCAACATGGTGAAACCTCATCTTAAAAAAAAAGAAAAAAAGAAAAGGAAAAAAAAATTCACTGACAATTGCAGTGGTGTGAAAAACAATAGCATCAGTAGCAGCAAAAACAACAATCTAGTAGTTTTAAACCTGAAAATAGAAAACTCACAAATTTCTTTATGGCACTTATTTGGATAGATAAAAGTATAGACATTCTAATTATCCATTGTAGATGTGAAAAGCTATGTTTCTGACCACCACTTTAGACCGGTAGATAAATCTGAAAGCCCAAATTAGTGGCTTGCTAGCTGGATATCTATATCTCTCCCTCTATATATGACAATATAGAGAGATACATTGGCTATATTTTGTATATTTTAACAATATAGCCACTGTATATCTAGCTAGATATCTATTTACATATGACTATGTATTGGCTATGTTATAGTCATATATGTAGCTCTATATCTATCTATATGGCTATATTAGAATTGAAAAGACTGTTTAAAGAAACCCACGTGATTGTATGAACAATAGTAGATTTAAATTTGAGAGTTTCTAAGCTTTAAACTTGTTTTTGTTATTTCTTTGCTGTTCTGCCTCCTCCTATTATTTATTTATTTATTTAGAAAATGATGAAAAACAAATGGAATTTCACCTATGTTAGCACAGTGATAAGAATATTTGACAATAGATAACAGCTGTGGTTGGGAGACTGGCCTAACGTTAGTTTCTGAATGTATCACTTAACAGCTGTATGTGTGATCTGGTGCTAGTCAAAGTCCACTCAGAAGACACTGCTCCTATGTATGAAGTTGTTAATTAGGTCAGAACAAAGAGAGTGATCATTAAAATTGAGGACCTTAGGGGAGGGTTCCTGTGGGAGTGGGACCTGGTTCTCTAAGGAGAGGAGCCTGATAAAGCTGGCTCTGCAAGTGTTGGATAACCCCAAATTAGAATCTTATACAAAATCTGCTGCTGCTTCAGTGGAGAACTATGCAGGGCTCATATATGCCCAGTGGGAGCACGACCATATGTGAAGGATACAGGAAACCCACAGGAAGCAGCCTTGAAAGTCCGTCTTCCTCCTCCAGCCTTGCAGTCACCCTCTTGTGCCCCCTCTTGGCAGATGCTAGCATAGATCCAGCTAGAAAAGCAGAAATGTGACTTACCAGCTTTAGAATTTCAAAGCCAGCCGAGGGGATAAAGATATTTTGAAGCTGAGATACAGATTAATAACTAGTGCAAGTAGCATAGTGACAAGAAGTATTGCATGGTAGATAGTAGGTGGGACTGGTAGATTGCTTAAATTTAGTTCCTGACCCCTTAACTTAATAGCTTTGTGACCTTTTGCTACTTATGCTTGATAAAATCAGTTGTCCCCAGGTATAACATGGGAACAGTGTTAACATCATGAAATTGTTGTGAGAAGTAAATTTGATAGTGAAGGAAATTGGTTAGTGTGCTGCCAAGCACAGCAGTATGTAACAAATATTAACAACTGTACATTTTATATGCCAGGAAATTAATATGCATATTTCAAACCACAGGAATCTCACAGTCTACTATTGTGCCATAGCTAACCCAGAGTTAGAACATAAGCAGCCAGGCAGCCCCCTAGCACCAAGCAGCCTGAAAGTGCCCCAACCCAGAAGCTATGCTAAGAACCTAAGCAACGCCATCTTAAACCTGTACCTTGCAAGCACCAAGAAAACCGTTGTTTTCCAAAAATAAGTTGTAACTGCAGCCCCATTTCCTGTGATAACTCTTTGCTGCCTCATTTTTCTTGCAATAACTGCTGACCTTGGCTTCTGTAAATAAAAACAGCTAGCTTGCTGTAAAGTTGCTTGTCCTGCATCCCCTCACCCTCTTGCTCCTAAAACCAGGTTGTGGTTTTTCAGTTTAAAAACTCTTGGGGCCATGGGTTGGAGAGACGTGAGTCCTCTGTGGCCACTGGCAATAACGACCCTGCAATTTGGCATACTTTTGTCTTGGTGTTAATTTTTTATGCTCGATCTGGTATAGCACTGTCATTCATTAATTCATAATTTTCCTATTATATACACATATTTGTCATTATATAATTTATAGTTTAGCTTGAGGATACAGACAACGAAGCAATTACGTTAAAGCAGCATAAGGGCCTGACTAGAGACGGATAACCAACCCTGAGAAGGGCTCAGAGGATATTTTCTGAAGAAAAGAGACCTAAAGTGAATCAGGAAAAGTTTACAGAGAAGAGAGACATATTACTTACCTTTTAAAATCAGAAATGAAGAATTTACAAGCAAAGTTCTGGCAGCATTAGTGACAATGGAGAAGCTGGTATTCAAGGAATGTATTTAAGATCTTCATATTGCAGTGAGAATGTTTAGTTCTATTTCTTGAAAGGGGTACGACAATGTCATATGCTTCTTTTCAATCCTAAAGAACTCAGTGGGGTGCTGAGTCAAGACTCAATATACACTTGTTGAGAAGTACAGTTCTATAATTTTGAATTGTTATGGCTCAGGTCTGTCTGGTGAATTAATATCTGTTTCACATTGAGCTGAACACCTTGACATATTGTAACAGAGATTACAAAGTGTGACAGGAACAGAATGGTATGCTGTTAATCCTGTGTGTGTGTGTGTGTGCGCGTGTGTGTATTATATACTTTCAAGATCCTTTCACATACATATATATATGCCATACATAATATATATCTCATATATATTCTATATAGCACTTTCACCAATATTTGTGTATTCCTACATACAAGAGTTAGGGAGTGATGCTTCAAAACTGTTGCAACATTTTTTGTCCCTCTTGATTTTTGGCTTTCTATATCCATTGTGTTACAGAGATGAAAGAACTATTGTTTTAAACCTCTCATCAGAGTTATTATTTCAGTGTGAAATGACTCTCGATGTTCCTGACTTCCTTTTGCAATTGAAATAACAACTTAATTATAAAAGGTAAATTAAGGTTTTGCATTTAATTTACATACATAATGTTGTTTGTTGGATAATGTCATTGGCCAGGAAACATAGCCTCTTAGTTCAATTCCAGACCTGCTTTTAATGATTTTGTATTCTCTGAGCCAATGAGACACACTTTGGCCTAGACTACTGATTCTTTATAAAATACATGGGAGATTTATCATCAGGCTACCTTCAAGGATTCTGCAAATGTCTCCCGCGACAAGGCTTTCAAAGCTATTTGGTCTTCACTGGGGGACCAGTACCTTGCATGACATCATCATTAAATAAGAGATCATCTACACACACATGAAAAACAATGATAATTATCTACATTTTGTGTGATCAAACTGTATTAAGAAGGAAAGAAAAATGAGCCAGGTGTGGTGGCTCACGCCTGTAATCCCAGCACTTTGGGAGGCCGAGGCGGGTGGATCACAAGGTCAAGAGATCGAGACCATCCTGGTCAACATGGTGAAACCCCGTCTCTACTAAAAATACAAAAAAAAAAAATTAGCTGGGCATGGTGGCACGTGCCTGTAATCCCAGGAGAATTGCCTGAGCCCAGGAGGCGGAGGTTGTGGTGAGCCGAGATTGTGCCATTGCACTCCAGCCTGGGTAACAAGAGCAAAACTCCATCTCAAAAAAAAAAAAAGAAAAATGATGAGACTAAAATGATTAAAATAATGTAATACAGGTACAAGATAGCCAAAGACACCAGGGCAACAGAAGAAGGTGTTCAGATTTAGATCCACATCCTAATCTAACTCAGATAAAAACTACTGTTGCAATAAAATAGAGCCTGCAAAATAAATACTTAATCAATTGGTTCTCTATTTCTTAAAGCAGTTATTATGTATTTCCTCCTTCTATTCTGCTTTGGTGTAAGAGTCTTGATATAGCTTAGGTATTTCAAGCCATCATGAATGACAGTAAATCTTCATATTTCTTCCTTGAATAGTTCTCACCACCTGAAATGGCCATTGAGAAGTAACTGGGCAAATATTTGCCTTTCTAAACATGGATATTACTTTATTATATACATATAAAGAAAAAGAGTAAAGTTATAAATCTGTGACTCTTCATTTCCTCTGGTTTATTGAATTTTTTAATAAAATGGGAGAGTGCTAAGAATAATAATCACAGCTTATTGAGTTTTATGTGCAAGGCAATGTGTTTGGACTTTATATGTGAAATCTCATTCAGTGGCAATTAACTGGTAAACTTAATAAAATAATTAAAGCAGTTGTAAAAAAGGGTGCAAGAGAGTATTTTTATAATATTTTCTACCATGAAGGGAAGGATGCCAAAATATAAATGTGTCTACATACATGTGTAAGTATGTGTTGAGCAGCAACTAGCTTTGGGGTGAATAATTGAAAAACACAGAGATTCTTGATGTCAGTTTCAGCAAAGGCAATATACAATTGCAAATAGGGCTACTAGTAGCAAAATCTGTAAATTTTTCATTAACTGAACAGAGAAAAAAGACTCAAAAAGAAGGAATGGTTTTCTCAAAGTTATACAAGAAGAGAGAACACAGAGAGAGGATGCTTATCTTCCAGGCCAGATCAGGTCAATAAATAAGCATATACTAAACATCTTCTTTGGTAAATGTCAGAGTAAGATGCTGTTTTTCAGAACTGTTCTGTTTAGTATAGTTTCCAACTCTTCATATATTTATACCATATTAAGAGAAGTACTGTGCATGCAAGGCACAAACTTAGGGTCCTTGTAATAAAAATACATCATTCTGAGATACCCAGAGTGAAGTGCTGTGATATATACACGTATAGATATATGTATGTATATTACCATAGCCACAGGCTAATGGTAATGCTTTAAGATTAGTTCTGGCTTTCTTTGACCAGTGGCTACTTTGAAAGTATTCAGTATAGATGCAAGTGTCTATATCATATATAAATATATGTACATATACATATATCTTTGTGTGCATGTGTGTATGCATGTGTTACATTACAATATGAATAGGAAAGTTAAAATAACTTTTTTTGAAAAACAAAGTAGGAAAATGCAACAGGTTAAAGGCAAACAATCTGTTATGGGAACATTTTACACTGGGGTACAATAAATATTAATCAAATTAATATAAACAAAATACACCAAGATCCTATGTCAGTTATACTTTCAAAATATCTGATCATCTTTCATTATTTTATATTTCCCTGTTATTGTCATATATTTAAGTTAAAAAGGAGAGTAGCTCCTCGTCTGGGAGGCATACTCACTGATACTTTCTTTGTGGACAAATTTCCCTTCTTTTATGTGTAATTAAAATCAAATGCCACCATTTTGTTAAGAAAACTACACTACTGCTCCTCCAGGGTAATTTTCTAAATAGAATACATAAGACTTCTAAGTAAATATCTAAAGTTCTAAATAACTTTATGGTTTTCTAATTACTTACTTAGGTAATTAATACATTTACAGGGCAGAGCAAACTACTTAACTTGTGAAGGGCTGTGCCAACTACAATGATTATATAATCTGCAATGTTTTTATTGTTGCTACCAATGTTGTGGGCCAAGTCTATGCTCAGATACACAATTTTAGATCTATATAATCTATACTGCTTCTTAAAACCTAGGCAATTGTTCTATATTATGAAAACTCTCATGAAGAAGTGTATCTTTGAATATGACAGTAATAAACTAAATGAAAAACACAGGTTCTATTATGATACACTTAAGTAGGCTACTCCTGCATAAGCTGGATTTCCCAATACTTTAAGTCAATAGGAAGATTATATTTATTCCAGGTAATAATCGTAAATCATAATTAACAAATTTATATTTTCTTCAATCTATTACTTAAGATTGACTACAACTCAATTATCTAACAGCATTTATCAAGTACCTATTAGGTTCTAAGCTCTTAGAAGAAATGTCTGTAATAATTATCTCACTCCAAAGATATAGTTTTAAATATATATATTTTATGCTAAGCTGATATGTTTGAGACTAGTATTATTAAAATTGGCTTGGTTTGAAGGTAACTATATGTACACAAACTAATTTTATACATAATTTCTAATATCACTGCCAAAAATAATATTGTCCAACTAGGTTTTGGGATGCCCTTCAACTCTGTTCTCAAAGTAGGTTTAGAATATTCCACTTGGAATTGTTTCTAGAGTATGTTAACAAGCCATAATAAGTATAAAAGATGTTTCTTAGTAGTCACTACTTTTTGACCAAAATAGTGCCATACCCAGCTTGACTACCTATCTAATTCTCAAGGCTTGGCTCAAAATGGCATTTCTGTATTTTCAATAAGCAAATTCATTCACAAAAGACAAAGATTTCTTATTACCAAAAGTAGCCCTTAATGCTGTGCCACAGGCTAATGGTAATGCTTTAAGATTAGTTCTGGCTTTCTTTGACCAGTGGCTACTTTGGAAGTATTCAGTTTCTCAAGGTAATCACTTTATAGGAAAACAATCATGTGTATGTCTAAATTCGGTTATTTTTGTTAAAATGATGTTTCATTAATTCATATTACTTGATATAGGCATTGAGAGTTAGAATGTAATGGTTATCTCTGCCATTTACAGTTATTTATAGATGCTACACATGAACACAGCTCTTATTCCACTTCATTCAAGCTTTAAAGAAATCATTTGAAGCTAATGATTAAGGCAATAATAAAGTTTCAGTTATTTCTACTAATTAATGAATTTGAGGCCAACAAATATCTACTGTCTATATCACAGTAATTATAGAGACTATCTTTTATGATGTTATAAGCACTAATGGTTTCCTTTCCAAGAGTTACTTTCTTTCCATCACTGTTAATAGAAACTCGATTTTGTTAAGGTGTGATGTACCAACACTAGTGAGTGAATTTCAGCTGTCTAAGCGCATCATAGCAGTACCCTTCCTTTATGTTAGTTATGGCACTCTATAACTTGGCCAGTGAGAAGGGAAATCTGCTAAGAAATGTCTTCTAAGAAAGACATTCTTTTCAGAGAGGTGCTCAAGAAAAAATGTCTCTGTTTCTGTGTTCACCTAGCCTTCTGGCTTGGGATACTAGATGTGCAGCTATGGCATTCATATTGCAACCATAAAAGTAGAAGATAGAAAAAGCCTAAATCCTGAAATCACCATTGAGTCACTGCACCAAACTTCGGATCTCTAACCTCCAGGCTTCTTACTTTATGAGATAAAGATCCTATCATTTGTTTAAGGGAATGTAGATGTGTAATGCAGTATTTGCAGATGAAAGCATCCTAACTGACACAAGGAATAAGAAGCATGCAGCAACTTCCCAGTGATGATCAAAAGACATTTGGATGATATGTAAAAATGATTGATTCTGTAGCTATCAGAAGCAGCGGTATAGTTTCCCTTAAATAATATGAATTTTAATAAAATATGTCCACCAAAATCATTAAGTATTCTTTTGTTAACTTTTTTTTGGAGACAAGGTCTTTCTCAGTCACCCAGGCTGGAATGCAGTGGTGCGATCTCAGCTCACTGAAGTCTCTACCTCCTGGGCTCCAGGCACATATCACGACGCCCTGCTAATTTTTGTATTTTTGGTAGAGATGGAGTTTTGTCATGTTGTCACAAAGGGCTGAGTACTTTTATCACAACATGTTTATATCACGCATTCTGATTACTTTTCTGTTTATTTTCCAAAGTATCTTTTGCATCTTGCATGGCCATCATAAGTCTTGTATCAGCATTTATATTTTCTTTATTATTTTAGAAAATGTCAAGTCTCTTTTCCTGTAAGTATATCAGGTTATACTTTTCTTTCAACATTCACTCAGCAAATGTTTATGTGTATGTGTATTTGAGGGGAAGTTAGAAGAAGTAAGGTCAAGTATTAGAATAAAAAGGTATTATTCATGTCTACAAAGGACTCACATTCTAAAAGGAATTTGAGGCGTACCTAAGTCAGTACAGATTCTATTAATTTTGAGAGAAAGACCTGAGCAAAGAGCTATGGGTGCATGATGGAATCAGGGGAGATCATTTCAGGAATGCCTCACCATGGAGCTGACATTTCAAAGACGGTTTGCATTTCTTTTTAATAGAAATGGGGAAGCATATGTTCTACAACTTTATCCATATTATTTTACCATATAGTACATGTCCATAGCTTGGAGAGTCTTTAGTTTTGCTGGAGTGAAGGTATTACAATAGGATGCAGTCAGTTCAGGTTGTATGTCAAAGAGTCTATTAATGATGTCTGCAATTAGTTTCTAATTTTTCTTCATTCAATTTCTGTTCATCTGATCAAAAAAAATTATTCTGTAAGCATTTTTAGTCATATAAATATTTTGTCCATCTGAGCAAGCCATGTAAATATATGTATTTGTGGGGAATTGTAGTGGAATAAGCAGTTGTGCTTGCCTTTTCCTCAACTTCAGATGTTCTTTTAGTTACTTATTCTTATTATCAGATCCTTTCTAGTTCCTAAAATTCTTGATGGCCCCCAATGGAAATTGGAAGGATCTAAGATGGAGTCATCTGGTTAACCAGCTTGACTTATGCTGCATTTCAAGTTATGTGAAAAAGATAATGATGTCAAGAGTTGCCATAAAAGACATGATTTAACTCTCTGAAAGTAAATCTTTTTATTCGGGTGCTCCTATCACCAAGTAGACTTTCATTTATTCATCCATTTAACATAGGACGTTTAGCATACCATGAATCAGGTAGTGTTTCCAACAGTAAAGATACAAAGTTGAAAATAAAAACCAAAGTACAGATTAAATTTTGTGCTAGCTTCTACTTGTTTGAAAATAAATTATCTTTCAAATTCTGTTCAAATGTCATTTTTCTTCAGAAGAGTTTCTCAAACACTTTTTATACTCTGTTCCCATATTGCTCTGTTGTTAGTACTACTAGAATTTTCTGTCTCTATAGCAATGATTTGCTATTCTCTCTCTCCTTCCCACTTCATTCCCTCTACTCCTCTGTTTTTTAATTGCATTTTACGTTTTGGGGTACATGTGCAGAACATGCAAGATAGTTGCATAGATACACATGTGGCAGTGTGTTTTGCTGCCTTCCTCCCCTTCACACACATTTGGCATTTCTCCCCAGGCTATCCCTCCCCAGCTCCCCTCCCCGCTGTCTCTCCCCTATTCCCCCCAATAGATCCCAGTGTGTAGTGCTCCCTTCCCTGTGTCCATGTGTTCTCATTGTTCATCACCTGCCTATGAGTGAGAATATGCGGTATTTCATTTTCTGTTCTTGTGTCAGTTTGCTGAGAATGATGTTCTCCAGATTCATCCATGTCCCTACAAATGACACGAACTCATTATTTTTGATTGCTGCATAATATTCCATGGTGTATGTGTGCCACATTTTCCCTGTCCAGTCTATCATCAGTGGGCATTTGGGTTGGTTCCAGGTCTTCTAAACAGTGCTGCAATGAACATTCGTGTGCATGTGTCCTTAGAGTAGACCGATTTATAGTCCTTTGGATATATACCAATATATCCAAAGTAATGAGATTGCTGGGTCAAATGGAATTTCTATTTCTAGGTCTTTGAGGAATTGCCACACTGTCTTCCACAATGGTTGAACTAATTTACACTCCCACCAGCAGTGTAGAAGTGTTCCTATTTCTCCACATCCTCTCCAGCATCTGTTGTCTCCAGATTTTTTAATGATCGCCATTCTAACTGGTGTGAGGTGGTATCTCAATGTGGTTTTGATTTGCATCTCTCTAATGACCAGTGATGATGAGCATTTTTTCATATGTCTGTTGGCTTCGTGTATGTCTTCTTTTGCAAAGTGTCTGTTCATATCCTTTGCCCATTTTTGAATGGGCTTGTTTGTTTTTTCTTGTAAATCTGTTTGAGTTCTTGGTAAATTCTGAATATCAGCCCTTTGTCAGATGGGAAACTGCAAAGATTTTTTCCCATTCTGTTGGTTGCCGATTCACTCCAGTGACTGTTTCTTTTGCCGTGCAGAAGCTGTGGAGTTTGATGAGGTCCCATTTGTCTATTTTGGCTTTTGTTGCCAATGCTTTTGGTGTTTTGGTCATGAAGTCCTTGCCTACTCCTATGTCCTGAATGGTTTTGCCTAGAGTTTTTTCTAGGGTTTTTACGGTGCTGGGTCTTATGTTTAAGTCTTTAATCCATCTGGAGTTAATTTTAGTGTAAGGTGTCAGGAAGGGGTCCAGTTTTTGCTTTCTGCACATGGCTAGCCAGTTTTCCCACCACCATTTATTAAATAGGGAGTCCTTTCCCCATTGCTTGTTTTTGTCAGGTTTATCAAAGATTGTATGGTTGTAGATATGTTGTGTTGACTCCAATGCTCCTGTTCTCTTCCATTGGTCTATATCTCTGTTTGGTAACAGTACCATGCTGTTTTGATTACTGTAGCCTCATAGTTTAGTTCAAAGTCTGGTAGTGTGATGCCTCCTGCTGTGTTCTTTTTGCTTAGAATTGACTTGGCTATGCAGCCTCTTTTTTGGTTCCATATGAAGTTCAAGGTGGTTTTTTCCAGTTCTGTGAAGAAAGTCAATGGTAGCTTGATGGGGATAGCATTGATTCTGTAAATTACTTAGGGCAGTATGGCCATTTTCACAATATTGATTCTTTCTAACCATGAACATGGAATGTTTCTCCCTCTGTTTGTGTCCTCTCTTATTTTGTTGAGCAGTGGTTTTTAGTTCTCCTTGAAGTTTCCCTTACGTTCCTTGTAAGTTGTATTCCTAGGTATTTTATTCTCTTTGTAGCAATTGTGAATGGCAGTTCATTCTTGATTTGGATCTCTTTCAGTCTGTTATTGGTGTAGAGGAATGCTTGTGATTTTTGCACATTGATTTTATATCCTGAGACTTTGCTGGATTTGCTTATCAGTTTCAGGAGTTTCTGGGCTGAGATGATGGGGTCTTCTAAATATACTATCATGTTGTCTGTAAATGAAGACAATTTGGCTTCCTCCATTCCTATTTGAATACCCTTTATTTCTTTTTCTTGCCTGATTGCTCTGGCTAGAACTTCCAGTACTATATTGAATAGGAGTGGTGAGAGAGGGCATCCTTGTCTAGTGCTAGATTTCAAAAGGAATGCTTCCAGTTTTTACCCATTCAGTATGATATTGGCTGTTGGTTTGTCGTAAATAGCTTTTATTATTTTGAGATACGTTCCATCAATACCAAGTTTATTGAGGGTTTTTAGCATAAAGGGCTGTTGAATTTTGTCAAAGGCCTTCTCTGCATCAATTGAGATAATCATGTGGTTTTGTTTTTGGTTTGTTTATGAGGTGAATTACGTTTATAGATTTGCGTATGTTGAACCAGCCTTGCATCCCCGGGATGAATCCTACTTGATCATGATGGATAAGGTTTTTGATGTGCTGTTGCAATTGGCTTGCCAGTATTTTATTTAAGATTTTTGCATCTATTTTCATCATGGATATTGGCCTGAAGTTTTCTTTTCTCGTTGGGTCTCTGCCGGGTTTTGGTATCAGGATGATGTTGGTCTCATAAAATGATTTGGGAAGGATTCCCTCTTTTTGGATTATTTGGAATAGTTTCAGAAGGAATGGTACCAGCTCCTCTTTGTGTATCTGGTAGAATTTGGCTGTGAACCCATCTGGACCTGGGCTTTTTTTGGGTGATAGGCTCTTAATTGCTGCCTCAACTTCAGACCTTGTTATTGGTCTGTTCATAGTTTCGGCTTCCTCCTGATTTAGGCTTGGGAGGACACAGAAGTCCAGGAATTTATCCATTTCTTCCAGGTTTACTAGTTTGTGTGCATAGAGTTGTTTGTAATATTCTCTGATGATGGTTTGAATTTCTGTGGAATCTGTGGTGATTTCCCCTATATCGTTTTTTATTGCATCTATTTGGTTATTCTCGCTTTTTTTTTTTATCAGTTCCTTTACCCCTCTTAATAGACTGTCAGCTACTTGAAGACAAAAACCAGTATCTTATAATCTTTGTATTAAAATAAAATATACTCAGTAAATATTTATAAGTGAATGAATTTAGCAAATATTCAGTATCCATTCTATTTGTGAAAACTTTGGGGATTTTTCATCAAAATCCTTTTCAATTTCATGGAAATCTATAAACTGTATGAAATAAAATGGGGCACTATATAGAATCTATTCTTTATGTGGAGTTCTAAGAATATGAACCAAACTTGAGATTCCATAATACATCATGAATCTTTGATGGTAGATGTTTTATTAGCAGTAAGCAGTAACGGTGTCTTAGCCTGTAACTCCAGGCTATAAAATACAAAACTCTTAAAATTCCATTGGAGGAAAATGTAGGAAATTGCTCCAATTGTTTCTGAAGGTCAGCTCATTAAGCTGGAATTTATATGATTTAATGTTAATACAGTTGGTAATGATGCTGTGTATTATCTAGTTGTGCCCATGTAACATCATACAACTATTCTACTTTGTATTGAGATTCTGTGTGGATACATACAAGGAAGTTTCCTAGAAATGAAATTAAAATTTAGTTGCAAAGAAAAGCATGGTTGAACAGTGTGCTTCATTTTCACCATGTGAAAATGGGGAAGAAAAACACTTAGAAGTTGAGTAGCAACAACCTGCAAGACCAGTTTATGTAGAGTCTACTACATCCAAATTCTCTGCAACAAGGCTTAATCAATTTAGAAAAAACCTGATTTGACTACTGAAGGTAGATTAAGAAGTGACTATATTTTTTCCTGTATAGTGTATGACAGGGGTCCCCAACCCCTGTGCTACAGACTGGTACTGGTCCGTGGCCTGCTGAGAACTGGAATACACAGCAGGAGGTGAGCAGGGGGCAAGCAGCATTACCTGCTGAGCTCTGCCTCCTGTCAGATTAGAAGCAGCATTAGATTCTCACAGGAGCAGGAACCCTATTGTGAACTGTACATGCGAGAGATCTAGGTTGAACACTCCTTTTGAGAATTTAACTAATGCCTGATGATCTGAGGTGAAACAGTTTCATCCCAGAACCATTCCCCACCTCCCAGCCCCTGTCCATGGACAAAGTATCTTCCAGGAAACTGATTCCAGGTGCCAAAAAAATTGGGGACAGCTCTTGTACAGGTTTCCTTAGAACCTGCACAGTATTCTCAGAAGTGAAATTTAATGACTTACATCCATAATATACCAGATATTTTAGAATATTCTCATATATGCTACTTCATTTAATCTTTACAAGACATCTATGAAGTGGGAGTCCTGTGGCCATTTTGCAAGTTAGAAAACTGAGGCAATGGTTGTGTGTGATATACTTAAATTCACACGTACTTAGTAAGGGACAGTACCACTGCAAAATTCCAAAGCTCTTTTCACTAGAGATAGTTGCTTCTGTGAGCTAGCCTGATATAAAGGGAGGCCTGTTAGAGGACAGAGATGATAAGAAAAATTAGTTGACAATAAACTATGTTGGTAAGTGTGCTGAGTAAGACAAGAACTTGTGTATGGAGGTGATTCCCTTCTAGGAAAATTACCAGAAAGTGGGTGTGAAGAAATGTAGAAAATAGATGAGATTTGGGTGGGGACATAGCCAAACCATATCACACTTTTACCATATTCTAGTGACTAGGAGTAGTCACAGGTTCCAGCTGCACACATAAGGTGGGAATCTTAGACGGCATGAATGCCAAGGGGTGAGATTCATCAAATCACCTTAGGGTCCATCTGCTACAAGCACCCTTAGTCCCCAAATCACCATCTATGTCCTGTCCCAGAAGCCACAGCACTTGGCCTCAGCTTGGTTCCCTGCTTTGCATTTGTGTTTTGTTTCTAGTTCATGAAAATGTTTACCTCATTTTAAAATTTATTTTATTTTTTCCTTTTTAAATTTGTATCATTTTTCATTTTTTTTGGAGTACAAGGTTACATGGAAACATCAACTTATGAAGCCATCTTGCTCCATCTGTGTTTTGTCACAAGTTTTACTTGATCTGTGTTAGGACAGAGTTCTGAAATCCTAGGTATGTTCAATGGCAGGCAATTTTTTAACCAAATGCTTTTGGGAAGATAATCTAAAAGAGAGGATTATTTTTGGTCTAAAAAATAGAGATTAAACATAAAGGGGCATCTTTTAATTAGTCATCACATTTTTTAAACCCTTATTTTAGGTTCAGGGTACATACACTGGTTTGTTATATAGGTGAACTCATGTCACAGGCATTTGTTGTACAGATTATTTCATCACCCAGGTGTTAAGCTTAGAACCCAATAGTTACTGTTTTCTATCCTCTCCCTCCTTCCACCCCTCCATCCTCAAGTTAACCCCTGTGTCTGTTGTTCCCTTGTTTGCGTTCATAAGTTCTCATCATTTATCTCGCACTTATATATGAGAACATGTGGTATTTAGTATCGTTTCTGTGTTAGTTTACTAAGAATAATAGCCAACAGACCCATCCATGTTCCCACAAAGGACATGATCTCATTCTTTTTTATTGTTAAATGGTGTATATGTACCACATCTTTCTTTATCCAATCTGTCTTCGATGGACATCTAGATTGATTCCATACCTTTGCTATTATGAATAGTGCTGCAGTCAACATTTGTGTGCATTTTTTTATGGTAGGATTATTTATGTTCCTCTGAGTATATGCCCAACAATGGAATTGCTAGGCTGAATGGTAGTTCTGCTTTTACCTCTTTGAGGAATCACCATATTGCTTTCCACAATGGTTAAACTAATTTACACTCCTACCAACAATGTAAAAGTGTTCCCCTTTTCTCTGCAACCTCACTGGCATCCATTATTTTTTTACTTTTTAATAATAACCATATTGATCGGCATGAGATGGAATCTCTTTGTGGTTTTAATTCTCATTTCTCTAATGATCAGTGATATTGAGCTTTTTAAAATATGCTTGTTGACTGCATGTATGTCTTATTTTCAAAGATTTCTCTCAATGCTTTGTCCAGTGTTTAATGGAACTGTTTTACTCTTGTAAATTTAAGTTCCTTATAGATGCTGGAATTAGACCTTTTCAGATGCATAGTTTGCAAATATTTTCTCCCATTCTGTAGGTGATCTTCTTACTCTGTTGATAGTTTCATTTGCTGTGCAGATTTCTTGTTTAACTAGATCCCATTTGTCAATTTTTTTGTTGCAATTGCTTTGGATGTCATTATCATGAAATCTTTGCCCATTCCTATGTCCAGGGTGCTATTGCCTAGGTTGTTTTCCAGAGTTTTACATTTAAGTCTTTAATCCATTTTGAGTTTTTTTTTTTTTTTTTTTTTTTTTACAATAGTGTAAAGAAACGGTTTAGTTTCAATCTTCTGCATACGGCCAGCCAGTTATCCCAGAACCATTTATTGAACAGGGAGTCTTTTCCTTATTGTTTTTGTCAGCTTTGTCAAAGATCATATAGGTGTAGGTGTGCAGCCTTGTTTCTGGGCTGTCTATTCTCTGTTCCATTGATCTATGTGCCTGCTTTTGTACTGGTACCATGCTGTTTTGGTTACTGTAGCCTTGTAGTAAAGTTTGAAGTCAGGTAATGTGATGCCTCCAGCTTTGTTCTTTTTCCTTAGAATTGTCTTGGCTATTTGAGCTCTTTTTTGGTTTCATGTAAATTTTAAGATAGTTTTCTCTAGTTCTGTAAAGAATAAAAATAGCACTGAATCTGTAAATTGCATTGAGCAGTTATGGCCATTTTAACAACATTGATTCCTGTCAATGAGCATGGAATGTTTTTCATTTATTTGTGTCATCACTGATTTCTTTGAGCAGTGTTTTGTAATTCTCATTGTGGAATTTTTCACTTCCCTGGTTTGCTATATTCCTAGGTATTTAATTCTTTTTGTGGCAACTGTGAATGGTAATACCTTTCTGATTTGGCTCTCAGTTTGGCTGTTGGTGGTGTATAGGAATGCTAGTAATTTTTGTACATTGATTTTGTATTCTGAAATTTTGTTGAGCTCGTTTATCAGTTGAAGGAGCTTTGGGGCCAGGACTATGGGATTTTCTAGATATAGAATTATGTCATTTACAAACAGGTATGGTTTGACTTCCTCCTTTCCTATTCAGATGCCCTTTATTTCTTTCTCTTGACTGATTGCTCTAGCCAAGACTTCCTAAACTATGTTGAATAGAAGTGGTGGGGGAGGGCATCTTTGTCTTGTGCCAGTTTTCAAGAGGAATGCTTCCAGGTTTTGCCCATTCAGTATAATATTGACTTTGAGTTTGTCATAGCTGGCTTTTATTAAGGTATGCTCCTTCAATATCTAGTTTACTGAAAGTTTTTAACATGAAGAAATTTTGAATTTTATCAAAGACTTTTTGCTTCTATAATCATGTGGTTTCTGTCTTTAGTTCTGTTTATGTGATGAATCACATTTATTGATTTGCATAGGTTGACCTAACCTTATATCCTGAGGAAGAAATCAATTTGATCATGTGAATGAGCTTTTTGATGTGCTGCTGGATTTGGTTTGAAAATATTTTGTTGAGAATTTTTGCATCAGTGTTCAGCAAAGATGCTGGCATAAAGTTTTCTTTTCTTTTCTTGCTGTGTCTCTGCCAGGTTTTGGTATCAGG
Source organism: Callithrix jacchus (assembly GCF_049354715.1). Lineage (NCBI taxonomy): Eukaryota > Metazoa > Chordata > Mammalia > Primates > Cebidae > Callithrix > Callithrix jacchus. Next base: position 82,651,166 of record NC_133504.1, on the reverse strand, counting down.
ATGAGGCTGGCTTTATAGAATGAGCCTACTCATGAGTCCCTCCTCCTCATTTTTTGGGGGAATAATTTCAGTAGAAATGGTACCAGCTCTTATTTATATGTCTGGAAGAATTTGGCAATAAATCCTTCTGGTCCTGGGCTTTGTTTTGTTGGTAGGCCATTTATTATTGATTCAATTATGGATCTCATTATTGTCCTGTTCAGGGAATCTGGTTTTTTCCTGGTTCAGTCTTGGGAGGTGTTATGTGTCCAGGAATTTGTCTACCTCTTCTAGGTTTTCTAGTTTGTGTGCATAGGGGTGTTAAAAAGCAGTTTCTAGTGGTTATTTTTATTTCTGTGGGGTCACTGTTAACATCCCCTTCATCACTTCTAATTCTGTTTCTTTGGATCTTCTCTCTTTTCTTCTTTATTAGTCTAGCTAGCAGCCTATCTTATTAATTTTTTCAAAAACCAAATCCTGGATTTGTTGATCTTTAGAATGGTTTTTCATGTCTTATTATCCTTCAGTTTAGCTCTGATTTTGGTTATGTCTTGTCTTCTACTAGATTTGAGATTGATATGTTCTTGCTTCTCTAATTCTTTCAGTTATGATGTCAGGTGGTTAATTTGAGATCTTTCTAACTATTTGATTGGGCATGTAGAGCTATGAATTTCCCTCTTAGCACTGCTTTAGCTGTGTCCTGGAGATTCTGGTATGTTGTATCTTTATTCTCATTAATTCCAAAAAACTACTTGATTTCTGTCTTAATTACATTACGTACCATAAAATTATTCAGGTGCATATTATTAAATTTCCATGTAGTTGCATGGTTTTGAGCAATTTTCTTAGTCTTGATTTCTATTTTTATTCTGCTGTGGTCTGAGAGTGTGTTTGTTGTGATTTCAGTTCCTTTGCATTTGCTGAAGATTGTTTTACATCCAATTTTGTGGTAGATTTTAGAATATGTTCCATGAGACAATGAGAAGAATGTATATTCTGTTGTTTTTTGATGGAAGGTTCTGTACAGGTATATCAGATCCATTTGGCTGAGTTCAGGTTATGAATATCTTTGTTAATTTTCTGCCTTGATGATCTGTCCAATAGTGTCAGTGGAGTGTTCAAGTCTCTCCTTATTATTATGTGGTACTATACATCTCTTTGTAGATCTCTAAGAACTTCCTTTATGAATCTAGGTGTTCCTGTGTTAGGTGCATTTGCATTTAGGATAGTTAGGTCTTCTTGTTGAATTAATCCCTTTACCATTATGTAATGCCTTTCTTGATCTTTGTTCATTTAAACTGTTTTGCTTGAAATTAGGATTGCAACTCCTGTTTTTTTCTGTTTTCAATTTGTTTGGTAGATTTTCCTCCATCATTTTACTTTAAGCCAACAGGTGTCTTTACATATGAGATGGGTCTCCCAAAGACAGCATACATTTGGGTCTTGCTTTTTGCCCAGCTTGCCACTCTATGCTTTTTAACTGGGCATTTAGCCCATTTATGTTCAAGCTTAGTGTAGATATGTGTGGATTTGATCCTATCATTATGTTGTTAGCTGGTTGTTCTGGCTTGTTTGTGTGGTTGCTGTATAGTGTCACTGGTCTGTGTATTTAAGTATGTTTTTGTATTAGCTGGTAGTGATCTCCTTTCAATATTTAGTGCTCCTTTCAAAATCTCTTGTAAGGCAGGTCTGGTGGTAATAAACTCCTTGAATGTGGCCGGGCGCAGTGGTTCACGCCTGTAATCCCAGCACTTTGGGAGGCTGAGGCAGGCGGGTCACAAGGTCAAGAGATGGAGACCATCCTGGCCAACATGGTGAAACCCCATCTCTACTAAAAATACAAAAATTAGCCTGTGGTGGCGGGCACCTGTGGTCCCAGCTACTCGGGAGGCTGAGGCAGAAGAATCATTTGAACCCAGGAGGCAGAGGCTGCAGTGAGCCAAGATTGCCCCACTGTACTCCAGCCTGGTGACAGAGCAAGATTGCATCTCAAAATAAATAAATGAATAAATAAATAAATAAACTCCTTGAATGTTTGCTTACCTGAAAATGATCTTATTTCTCCATCACTAAGAAAGCTTAGCTTGGCTGAATATGAAATTTCTGATTTTCTTTAAGAATGTTGAGTGTAGGTCCCCAATCTTTTCTGGCTTGTAGGGTTTCAGCTGAGAGGTCAACTATTAGCCTGATGGGTTTCCCTTTGTAAGTGACCTGTCCTTTTTCTATAGCTGCCTTTAGCATTCTTTCTTTCATTTCAACCTTGGAAAATCTGATGATTATATGTCTTGGAGATGGTCTTGTGTAGAATCTTGCAGGGGATCTCTGTATTTCTTGAATTTAACTGATGGCCTCTATAGCAAGGTTGGAAAATTTTTTATGGACAAATCCTGAAATACATATGCAAACCAATGTCCTTATATAACAGAAATAAGCTACAACTGGCCAGGTTTTTCTACCTAGCTTGCCCTTTTATGTGGACTATTCATTTAGACAGTTTGTTTACTATGCCATAGTTCTTTATTACAGAAACTAAGGGAGGCAATAAGTGAAAAACAAGGCAATGGAGATACTCACAATGAGATTCCAATCATAAAGTAAAATACACACAGATAACATAATAAGTCTGAACACTAGGGGCAAAGTCCTTAGGGCTTATTACTTCTCACTGATACAGAAACCTAGTTTCTTTACAGACCAGTGGAGGATCAGGCTTGGGACTGACACATACAAACAAACATATACTTAGTACTTTTATCTAGGAGCTAGAGCCTGACCTGAGAGAGTCACTATTTAAGCATGATGATTTTAAGATAACCAAGTGAAACCATGGCCACAAAATACTGCTTATGCAAATCTGCCAGGGCAAGACCCTTAATTATTTCTTAAACCTAATACAAGTAGTTTTTTATGTTAAAGAGCAGAGGATATTGCCCTAAAAATAAGAGTGGATTTTGAGGTCTTCCTTAACCTTCCTTAGTCCATTTTCTGTTGCTGTAACAGAATATCAAAGACTGGGTAATTTAGAAAGAAGAGAGATTTACTTAGCTCGAAGTTCTGGAGACTGCAAAGTCTAAGATTGGGCAGCTGCATCAGATGAAGGGCTCCTTGCTTCATTATATCATGGCAGGAGGGTAAAAGGGCAAGTAAGCACATGCAAAAGAGACACCAGGAGCCAAACTCACTTTATAACTCCCCCCACTCCTGATATAACAACATTAATCCATTTATGAAAACTCTGCTCAGATGACTCAATCCACCTCTTACTAGGACACACCTCTCAACACCGTTGCACTGGGGATTAGGTTTTGAACACATGAACTTTTGGGGGACACATTCAACCCACAGAACTTTCCAAATAGAGTCAGTTGACTTGATTGGGTGCAGTGGCTCACGTCTGTAATCCTGCCTTTGGGAGGACGAGGTGGGCAGATCACGAGGTCAGGAGTTTGTGACCAGCCTGTCCAACATGGTGAAACCCTGTCTCTGCTAAAAATACAAACATTAGCTAGGTGTAGTGGTGGGTGCCTATAATTCCAGCTACTTCGGAGACTGAGGCAAAAGAATTGCTTGAACCCGGGAGGCAGAGGTTGCAGTGAGCTGAGATTGCATCATTGCATTCCAGTCTGGGAGACAGAGTGAAATTCCATCTCAGAACAAACAAACAAAAAAAGGATAAGCTGACTATGTGAGAAACTGTTTGCTTTGGGAAGCACAGAAACCATGGTATCAGGGGGATATGACATAGGTCAGAAAGTTTTGATAGTTTTGAATTATGCTTAATGGAACTGAGAGCTGCCATAGAAGTTGACAATTAATAGAAGATCTGGATGAAGATTAGCATCTATAAAATAAAAAGAGGATACTGTGACCTCATTCACTCACCTAGTGCTGCAATATTAGAACTACTTGGTATTTCCTGGAGCTTGCAATTCATTTATATAAAATAAAACAAATTATGGTGATACTAAGGTAATATAAAGTTCTTTATTCTCAGGAGGTATTATGACCCAAACACAGAGAAACTATAATAATAAGTAACACCCACAAAATACGTGGGAAGAAAGCTGTGTTTTAACTTTGAGCTCATGCAGTATTCGCCTTTAAAATCTGGATTGGTCTTTAATTATCAAGGGTTCAATATAGGTTATTTAATAATCCAGTTTTACAAGTTTCCAATCCTTAACAGTTTAAGGGTTCTATAAGACAGATTTTCTATTTCCATAAATTTCCTACAGCTCACCAGAGTTCATCATGAAGTTTTTGAACTTATTTAAAAAGTTTCAACTACTAGGTACTAGATTAGAAAATAGAGTTTCATTGATGCTATTTTCTAATCATGAAAATATATATCGCTTTAGAAGGACATAGATATATGTCTACATGATGTCTACAATCATATAATTAAAATTATTAAAAATATAAGCTTTATTTGGTTTGTTCCTTTATGGGATATTCCTTTAGACAGCTTATAAAACATTTAATGAGAGTCTAGAAGTTGTCAGGCAATACAGCTATAACCATCATTTTCAAAGTTCTAGAACTTCCCTTTTGCTCCTCTGATCTTTCTTCTCTATTAAAATTTTATTCATGGATCAACATTTTCTAATGTAGTGCCCAATGCCTAACAAAATATAATAAATTATTTGAAACAAAATAAATTAATTCATACATATAAAAATGTGCTATGGTGTATGGTATATATATATATATATATATATAATGTAAATAGTTACAACTGAAAGCAAGAACCGATGGTTTGGAAAAAAATAAGAGATGATGGGAAAGAAAGAAGGAAAGAGCAAAAAGAGGAGGTGAAGAGGTAATGCTGTATTTTGTTATCATATGGATTTTGTGCATGATTTTCATTCTGTTTACTATCAGGTTTAGTGTTTCTATAAACATAGCAAGCCGGCATCTGCAGGAAATGGGAATTAAAACAAAAATGGTACAATATTAAAACTGGATGTATAGGAAATTCAGGCCTAATTATCGTGGACGTCTTTGTACTGTGACTCATTTATAAAGCAGTTGCTCTGGGGTAGGGGAGGAGAGACACACAAGGCAGACTGAGATTATGCGCTACTCGAATTTTTGGGGTTCCTCAAATGCCCAGGTTGCATTTATACTTTTCAACCTTTCCACCACCAAGATTTACACTGTGCTATGAGCTCCAGTCTTAATGGCCTCTGTAGTTCAGGGCATGATCATTGACTCATACAGACCTCAATTCAATTTTCAGTTTTGCACCTTTCCAGCAGTGACCTTAGATAAGTTTTATTCCTAAACTCTCTGCTACAGGGATAATAATAGTACCTACATCCAGGATTTCTATAATTAAAATTATACAGTAATTGCACCTGGAAAACACTACTTAGAATTAAATGCAGAAGCCATAATTTTTATCATTATTATTATTATGGAGAACAACATTAAATTAGACCTAATGAATCCTTGTGTATATTTGGATGCTCTGTTTTTCAGGTCTCCAAAGTAGACAATCACATTTAAAGAGCTCAAAGAGTGGAGCTAGTTTGTGAAATCAGTGATATTGTTAGAGGCATAAGGTGCCCGATCACAATATATTCAAATATTTGGATCTGTTAGCAAAAGGGTGATGTGTACAGCTACCCATATTTCTCCCTATGATTAAATTTAAATCCATTCTGCTGTATTCTACTTTACATGAGCTACATTACTGGGTCATTTGATGTAAAACTGTGTCATTAATAATTTATTTTAGAAAGTATCAGTTTTGAAAGTATTAAAGAAAAATTTGTATATTGCTTTTAAAGTATTTGTTAATTGTGACATTACAGGAGTATATTCTTGCAAGTAGTTTAATATCTGAACACATAAAAACGTTTTAAACCATGTCACATTTACTATAAAATGCCTAAAACTCATGTAGAGTTTTGAGCACACTCTTTTTTTCTCTAGTATTCTTTTTCAAGAGGTCTTCATTTTAAACCTATTCCTGACTTCAGTAGTTTCAGGATACAAAATTACTGTACAAAAATCAGTAGCATGTCTATACACTAATGACATTCAAGCTTAGAGCCAAATCAATAATGGAATCCTATGTGCAATAGACACATACACACAAGATATCTAGGAATACATCTAACCAAGGAGATGAAAAGAGAACTATACAACACTGCTAAAAAAATATGGATGTTACAAACAAATGGATGAATTATGTTCCATGCTCATGGATTGGAAGAACTGATATCATTAAAATGGCCATACTGCCTAAAGCAGGTTGAGATTCAATGCTATTCCTATCAAACTACCAACATCATCATGCCCTGAACCTCAGCATCACACAATATACCCAAGTAAGAAACCTGCACATTTACCTCCTGAATCTAAAATAAAAATGGGGGAAAAAAACACCAACCAAAACAAACCCTATTCCTATTATTCTTCCACAAGATGTTACATGTATCATAATATATATATCTATTAATAATTTTATGTTCTACTCATTCTTTCACATATTACTTTGTCAGCAGGTAATGTCTCTACTATTTCTACTAAGTACAATTTAACAAAGTAATATATTTCAAGTTTAATGTATAGAAGGTACTTTTAAAATTGTAATATTATATACTTTAAGGTAGGTTTATTCACTTGGTTTATAAAAGTGTGAAAGAAAAATTAATAATACATTATTTCATTCTCAGATAAAGTATCCTTTAGTTCTTGAAGAACTAAAAATCCTACCTGTTCTTCATGCCCTAGTCAAGTATAATCTTTCCTTTGTCTAACAAGTCTAGCTAATATTACTCACCTTCTCTTCTCTCACTACTTTTTCTATGTGTTCAACACTTGATTACTTTTAAATACAGTATTATTATATACTTATATATTTTTTCAAAATGTTTGTAAGTTACTCCTTTCCCCAGCTTGTTAAGGGTAGAATCAATGAAATAATTTTTGTTGGGGGTTAAGGGAGCAAATTCTCTACAGTGTTTATCAAAACTGAGCATAAATTTGGTTTTTAACAAACATTTGCTAGATGGGTGAATGCAGTACAGCTAATGAGATGAATAAAATGAATGCATGAACTGTTTTAAAAAACGTGGGTTATTTATTATAATAAAAGGTAAAGCATTAGAAGAACTTGGTCTTGTCAGAACACTGTATGAAAAAATCAGTCCTGCAGTCAAAAAAAAGGTAGCAAAGAAGCTAATAAAAGGACAGAAAAATCCCTAATTAAATCTGTTAATAAATATAATCACCCCAACAGAACTTAGAAAGCTGGTTAACTTTCTCCATTACTAGTAGAGTCGTAGATAGATAATACAGTTAACATGCATTGAGCCCTACTAGGTGACAGGGGCTATGTCCTACCTTATGAAGTCGATACTATTATTATATTCATTTCACAGGTAAAGAAATCAAAACACAGAGAAATTAGGTAACATACCAAAAAATCACACAGCTAACAAATGGTGAGGCAGAAGTTCAAGTCTAGGGAGTCTGCTTCTAGGGTTAATGATGAATGATTACAAACTTATATAGTATCTATCTCTCATACGGTTGTTTATATTTTCCAATAAAGTTATAGGGGGTGAATAATTATAACAAGTATTTCTGAGAAAAACAACGATTGAGAATACTGAATATGTGGTATGTAGAAATAAGGGAATTTTAATACCATACTCCATATTGGCTGAAACTTTCTCACACACGTGCACTCTTATACTTTCTGGGTTTCTATGAAACTCACAATCTACCTCAGGAGTTCAAAGTCACTCGGCCTCTCAGGTCTGAGGTGCCTCAGAGAGGCTGCTCCAGCAAGCCTTGGGCACAGTCGCTTGCTGGACAAGACGCCAACTTGGCAAGGTTATGCAGCTGGCAAAGGCAGATTCGTCAGAATAAAGTAGCCATAGGCTCAACCAGGCAAAACATGAATGGCCCTTTCAGCACGAGCCTGGTAGGATGGATGTTATTGAGCCCAGCAACCCAATTTACTTTATTTCGAGATCCCCAAACTCGCTTTTTTTACGGCTTTCCGTTTCAAGGGAGCCAGAATTGAAGCCTGGGTTGGCGGCAGTACAGGTACCTGCTCACCTAAGCATCCCCCTGTTTATTTTACAATCTCCTCCATCCACTTGCCCAAGTACAACTTTTGAATGGATTCAGCAGGAGTGAGGCAGGAAAGATAGGAAGGTGAGAAAACGGGAGCTATCAATACTGCGCTGCCTTGATGATAAGAGGCAGGCACAGGCCAGCGCGGTGGCTCAGGCCTGTAAGCCCAGCACTTTGGGAGGCCGAGGCCGGCGGATCACGAGGTCAAGAAATCGAAATCATCCTGGCCAACATGGTGAAATCCTGTCTCTACCAAAAGAATAGAAAAATTAGCGGAGCGTGGTGGCAAGCGCCAGTAATCCCAGCTATTCAGGAGGCTGAGGCAGGAGAATCGTTTGAACCCGGGAGGCGGAGGGTGTGCAGTGAGCCAAGATGACGCCACTGCACTCCCGCCAGGCGACAGAGTGAGACTCCCTCTAAAAAAAAAAAAAAAAAAAAAAAAAAAAAAAAAGGCGGGTATTAGGACTAGGTGGGTGGTGGCAGAAAGGGCGTGGAACACGCCTCACTGAGAGGAAACAGTGGGCGGGGCCCCGTGCGGGTGCTGGAGTTCGCAATTCAAGCGCTCAGAGGGCTAGCTAAAGTCTCAGCTGCAAGCCAAGCGCGCTCAGCGGGTGAGTTGCTGGGTCCCAGAGCCCTGCCCCTTGCGCAGCCTGCGAGCGCGTGGTAAGAAGGCGCATCCGCATCCATGCCCCAGCCGGGGGAGCTGGAGGCGCTTTCAGCTCAAGGCAAGTGATGCGAGGCTGAGCGCGTGGCGGCCCTAGTCGTGCCCCGCTGAGTCAAACGCCGAAGGACAGCAGCGCGCAACATCTCTCCTCGCCTCGCGCGGGGCGGGGCGGGGCGCGGCTGGGGGGCGGGGGGCCTGGCCGCCCGCGGGGAGCTGAGGACGAGCACGCGCGCTGCGGACCCGAGGGAGGACACGGTCAAAGCATTGCTATCAACTGTGAAACCAGAGAGCCCTCTAAGCCAACAAGCTAACTCTGAAGCCTCCCCTACACCCCCTAACCACCGAAGGCGGCGACACCTGATTCAGCGCACAAGCACGGGGCGTTCTGTCCCGGATACAATTACGCGGCAGAGACACTCTCAAACTCGCGCGGGGCAGCCAAGAGACAAGGTGAGCGGAGGGACCACGCAATTCCAGCGGGAGGACGGGGGCGGGCTGCGAGGAGGAGAGGGGGCGTTGTTTGCTTCCTGAGGTGAGTGCCGGGCGAATGGCTGCGATCCAGGGGGGTGGGTAGGAATCGGTGAGCGCAGGTGGGGTTGGGCTGAGGAAGTTAGAACTGGATAGTGGGGGGTTGGCGGGGTAGAGAGAAAGGCCAGAGGTTGAGGGAGTGTGAGGAAATCTTTTTAGGTTGGCCGCTGATAGCGCCCGCAATCCTGTTTCTCCCATATGGCATCCGTTCGAGGGTCCTCTCGAGTTTGTGCGCTCAAGGCAGAGGGAGGGTATAAGAGGGAGGCGATTCGGCCGAGGACCTGGTACTTGACCCCTGAGGGGATGGGCACCGTGGAGCCCCGAGGAGCCCCGAGGCCGGAGCCAGCTACCAGGGCAGGGATAGAGATGGGGGACCGGGAGGTACTTCGGGACCTCTCACCTCTCCAACTCCCCTTTACTCCGTCTTCCTCCTCTGGAGGAACAAGAGCGGGAGGTATTGGGGATGGGGAGTGTCTCGGGGCTGTACAAGCTTGCTGAGACCTTTCAGGGCCCGCCGTTTCTGCGTGCCAGCGCGACCCCCAACAATGGGCAGTGTACAGAGGTGGCAGGGTTTCACGGGTCCCCGCGCCCATCTGGGAATGGTACGAGGTGCCCTTGCATTAGAGAAGCTTTTGCAGGCCCCCTGGATTAGAAAAGAGGTGAGCGCCTGCAGGCGGAGAGAGAAGGACGAGCTGCTGGCAAAAAGAAGGGCGCCTTCCAAGGACTGGAGGAGCAGCGAGAGGGCCTGGGAGGTGTGTTTTGGATTTGAAGGAGGGAAACCGAATCAGAGAGTGCAAGTAGATGCAGTGCTTCAGGGCAAAAGGACAATCCGAGGAGGCGGGCTGGGTACCCATTCTGTATAAGCAAACTCGCTGGTTTAATTTAACTCACTGTTTAACTGAGGGTTTATAAAATTGAGTACCGCTAACGTGCCCTGGTGCAGCATTTCCTTAGGGAAGGAATAGCCTTTGTACCTGTACCGCGAGTTCCCATCACCTTTCAGCATCCAGGCGGGGAGGGGAGGAGAGAAGGTAAAGAACTTCTGAGAGAGTCCTGAAAACTAATGCCAAGGGCTGGATTGAGCTAACTAGGCGTTCTCAGCAGAGAATGTCGCCAAGGGAAGGGGTGGTGGCGGTATCAAACCTGGCATGCTCCGGAGAATCACCTTTATTATGAGCCAGTGTTAGCAATGACGATAGAGTCTTTTATTTCTGATGGGTCGCATTGGTAAAAATTAGAAAAAAAAACAAAAACAAAACAAAAAAAAACACTACTTTAAAAATCTTCAGTCCCCTCCGGCTGTCACCTTGTACTACCAGTTTTTCAGGATCAATGACGTGAATGTTAGGCAGTTTGGTTAGATGCCAAGTTGTTGTTGTTACTATTTCTGATAATTTCATGTTCAAAAACAACTATATTCCCTCGGAATTGGTGTGCTTCTGACGTATCCTTAGAAAAAAATGATCACAATTTGAAGGAAGGATAGAAAGTGCCTTTTGCTCTTTTCTTGTTTTTAAACTTTTATTTTAGGGTTTGGGCTACATGTGAAGGGTTGTTGCGGAGGTAAACACACGTGACGGGGGTTTGTTGCACATATTATTTCATCACCCAGTTATTAAACCCAGTACCCAATAGTTATCTTTAATGGATATTTTAATAGTGTTAAGAGTAACCACATTTTGTCCCCAGGAGATTTTAAAATTAAGGAGTCACCTCAGTATTACATGATAAAGGAGATCAGAACTTTGTGTTAATTGAATTAAGCTTTAGTCAGCTTAGTTTTCTCCTGTAAAAACTATCTCTTGGTGGTTTGAGGTTTTGCTTTAGGAACGTGTCTCTGTTCAGCAACTATTCTAGATAAGCCAAAGAAAAACACTCTAGTATTGTATGAATTTCCTGCCACCTACAAGGTTAAGTTGACATCTAGTGTTGTGTGACTTATTATTATATGAATCTTTAAAAACTACAATAAAGCACAGTTTCCGGATATTTAGTAAAAGCTTGATACTCTATTAAGAGGTTGGGCATACCTGAGCAGAAACTATATTTCTTTTTCCAGATAATACTACTATAGAAATTCAAACTTTTTAAATCTAAGATTTCCAGAGGATTATGCTTGTTGTATTTAAACTTGGTACGCATCTTAGAATAAATAAACCAATGCAGTAAATAAAGATGCTTATAACCATTTTTTGGGATAAAACCTACTTTTCGTTTAGAGATTTTGACAGTTTACATTTTCCAATAATTTAATTTAAATTAAAACATTTTATTGCACCTTATGAACAACTGTCAGCTTTATTACCTTTTAAATATTGATGAAAATCCCACTTTCGATTCTCAAATAGTTTTTAAAATCACGTTTCTGTTTATCAATTGATATTAATTTGTTGCTTTTTAATTCATATTATATTTTCCAACACACACCTGGGAATTTCTAAGATATAATTAGAGAGTGAGAACTTTTGATTGTTTATGCAGGATATAATGTCTCATTTATTTGACTTCATCTGCATTGGTACTTATTTACATAAGAACATTTTCTAGGTAGCTGACTCTTCACACCATTAATTACTGAAACTTAAAAAAAAAATGAGACATTATAACATACAAGCAATTTCTAAACCTTACTGTCTTCCTTGTTCCCTTGGAGCATATTGGATATAAGTTATTCTTTGTTGTTGGACTGTCTTTATGAATTCATAAAGAATTGAATAGTGCTATTCGCTGAGGTATATAGAGCTGTTTTTGTTTATAGTAAATGGTCTCAGCCTGCTAGGTTGAAATACTAGAATGGAGACAGAAGTACCATTCTTCTTTTTATATTTTTTTCTGGGTTCTCTTTCTGTTATCAGCTATCACTTTCTGCTGCTGTCAGACTGTGAGCGGATCCTGCTGCTATATTATCTGTTGTCTTTTTTTCAATTAAATGATGTGGTCTATTGCTTGAGTATAAAGCCTGTAGACTTTGTGACAGATAGTTTCTTTTCACATGCTTTATTTGCGGTCTGGACTGTTAGCTGAAATGTTTAGGTTTCCAGAACGGTGGCTTCTATATAAAAGGTTTTAATGTACTTTTTGTAGAAAAATTTGTGTATGAGATCTTTAGGAGGATGTCTTAATTTCAGACAGTTCAGTCTTCTGGAAAATCTTAGTGTTTCTGAGAAACTGAGGCAGCTCTTTAAAAAAGTTTACTTTTTTTTTTTGTTTGAGAAGGTGTTTTAGTCTTGTTGCCCAGGCTGAAGTGCAGTGGCACGATCTCAGCTTACTTACTCAAACCTCCACCTCCTGAGTTCAAGGGATTCTCCTGCCTCAGTCTCCCAAGTAACTGGGACTACAGGTGTGCGCCACCAAGCTCAGCTAATTTTTGTATTTTTTTTTTTTTTTAGTTGAGACAGGGTTTCACCATGTTGACCAGAATGGTCTCGAGCTGTTTACCTCGTTATCCGCCCACCTTGCCTCCCAAAGTGCTGGGTTTATGAGCGAGCCACTGTGCGTGGCCCAAAAGTTTACTTTTTAATGATAGGCTCAGATTGTCTTTATTTAGGAATATATATACCAGGATATTTTACATACTACTTTCTGCCACTGAAATTTACTAACCATAATGTAGTGTAGTTAACCTTTTTCTGGAAGTCTGGAATAAGAAGTATGATTTGAGAATCCTGCTAACCATACTTCAGAGTAGGTGAATTATTTAAATATTTTGCATACCTACTTATGGAGAAGGTACATAATCATAATAAATTTGATTAAAATGGCTTAATTTAATTTGCTCTTGAAAACAGTGGTAATCATATCTCTTTAATCTGAAGCATTTCATAAACATTCATTCTTTTATTCAACAAATATTTGTTAAAAGAATACCATATGCCAGGCACTGTGCTCTGGGGATGTGCATACAATTAAGGCCCTGGGAGGACTTCAGGCTTAAAATGGGGAGATAAGGAGGAAACAGGCCATTTTCTTTTATTATTATTATTATTATTTAAGTTCTGGGGTACATGTGCAGAACGTGCAGATTTGTTACATAGGCATACATGTGCCATGGTGGTTTTCTGCATCCATCACCCTGTTATTTACATTAGGTGTGTTTCTCCTAATGCTACCTCTCTCCTGTCCCCACATCCCTCTCCTATACCCCCACTGCCCTACAGAGCCGGGTGTGTGACGTTTCCCTCCCTGTGCCCATTGAAAACAGGCTATTTTCATTATTTACAATATAGTGCTGGCTGTTCTGTAAGTGCCATGATAGAGATATACACACCATACCCTTAACAGAGATTTGGAAGTGGTCAATTCTGTGTGAGGCAGGAGATTCAAGGGTTTCTTAGAGGGTGACATAAAAGATGAATCACTGGAGGCAGGAGCAAGATCATGGAGGGCTGTTTGCCATCCTCAGGAGTATGGACTCTTTTCAGGTCAAGGTTGTTTTAAGCCAAGGTGTGATGTGATCAGAAAACAGCTCTTATGGCAATCTAGAAGGATGGATCTGAGGAACATGAGATATGAATGGTAGTTTAGAAGGTATTGGGATGACCTTGGTGAGAGAGGTTGAGGTCCTTGTACCAAAGTGTTGGCAGTGGGATGAGAGAAAGGGTTTGGTAACAACGATATTTAGGTGGTAGAATCTCTAAGATTAGGTGACTGATTTGGTGGAGGATTGGGAATGGATGGTATAGGAAGATGGGGTAAAACTTAAAAAATCCAGATTTGAGAGCAAGAGTGATAGAGTTCAGTTTTAGACATGTAGAACATGAAGTGCTTATAGAAAATCCAATTGGAGATGTGTGTCCAATGAACCATTGCATATTAAGGTTTGGGCAGAGAGGTCCTGGGCTAGATAGGTAGGTAGATAAATGGATAGACACACAGAAACATTTAGCAGTTTTCAGTGTATAGGTCATGATAAACAGTGAAAGTTGATATGTTTTCCAGGGCAAGAACTAAAAGTTAATGGGGAAACAGAGGCCTGGGGAGATCCTAAAATCTGAGAGTTGAGTAGAGAAATAGGGAGCAATAAAGAAGAATGAGAAGGTACAGAACAAGAGAGGCAAGAGGAAAATTAGGGGAGTGTAACTTTTAAAAGTAGCTGAAAAATGAGAAAAGTTCAGAAAGTGAGAAAGTCAGGTATTAAAATGAGGGGTATTAGACTGTCTTTTGTTCCCCTCACTCCACCCCTGAAAAGCTCTGTGACCTTGAACTCACAATTTAGTTTTGTTTCCTCATTTACCAAATGGAGAGAGAAGCAACTACTTTATAGGGCTACTGTGAGGATCAGATGAGATAAAGTCTGCCATGCACAATGCCTGGAAGGTTACTGGTCTGTGTTTAACAAATGCTAGCTGTCTTATGGAAACCAGGACTTGGATTTGGGATTAGAAGGTGCCTTGTCATTTTTGCTTTCACAAGTACTCGCTCTCAGAATTCATGGAGAGTGATTGAAAATGTATTTTTAAGATGAAAACTTTATCATACTTTTAACTTTTTGGGTTAGAAGCCAGTAGAATAGCAGCCATTGAAAATTTGTAGGGAGCAGAGGGAGCTAACTGAACAAAGTCCTTGAAGAGAGACTGGAAGTTGCCTCAAGAGCATTGCAGAGATGTTGGGTTTCTCAGGACAAGCCGTTGTTCCACCAGTCTGGAGGGTCTTGTGGCATATACATTGTTTAAAAAGTACCTGGTACGGGCCGGGCGCAGTGGCTCACGCCTCTAATCCCAGCACTTTGGGAGGCCGAGGCGGGTGGATCACCAGGTCAAGTGATCGAGACCATCCTGATCAATGGTGAAACCCACGTCTCTACTAAAAATACAAAAAATTAGCTGGGCATGGTGCCGGGTGCCTGTAGTCCCAGCTACACAGGAGACTGAGGCAGGGGAATTGCCTGAACCCAGGAGGTGGAGGTTGCAGTGAGATGAGATCGCGCCATTGCACTCCAGCCTGGGTAACAAGAGCGAAACTCCGTCTCAAAAAAAAAGACCTGGTAATTAAACCTACACGTTTCAATGTCTTATTTAAAGTACTCTTAGTATTTTAAGTGTGTTCTATTTCCTTAGGTATTATATATAAGGATATTGATTATTCATTTTAGTAGTAGCTGAAAACAGAAAACAATACAGATTATTTCAAAATGTAACAAAGTATAATTTCATATTTGATGATTCCAAAGGTACTTCGATATTTCATAGGGTCTTAAAAATCAACATGTGAGAAATAATTATTGGCCTGTGTAATAACGAGAGGACTGATTTGTAGAAGTTGGTTTGATTTTTTTTTTTTTTTTCAAATTTAGAACACCATGGTAATATTTAAATATACCTACTTTTTCCCTAGGATTTTCTCTGTTTAAAGGAAGTGATGCTTTATATTAGAGATAAACATTTTAAATTAGATTTTTATTTTCATATGTATGTGAATCTTTTTTGTCTGTAATTAGTGCGTAATTTGAGAAAATGTTTACATCTGTGCACTGGTTTGGGAATCAACCAACAATTGAACATAGTACATATTGTTTACTAATTGGTTATAAGGCATATTGGTTATTAATTGGTTATAAATGATGTTTATTGGTTTTTTTTTTTTTTTTTGAGCCGGAGTTTCGCTGTTGTTACTGAGGCTGGAGTGCAATGGCGCTATCTCGGCTCACCGCAACCTCCGCCTCCTGGGTTCAGGCAATTCTCCTCCCTCGGCTTTCCAGTAGCTGGGATTACAGGCACGCACCACCATGCCCAGCTAATTTTTTATATTTTTAGTAGAGACAGGGTTTCACCATCTTAACCAAGATGGTCTCAATCTCTTGACCTCGTGATCCACCCGCCTCGGCCTCCCAAAGTGCTGGGATTACAGGCGTGAGCTACCGCGCCCAGCCCGGTTTTTTTTTTTTTTTTAGTTTAGATTAGTATATCTATTTTAGGATATTCTGTTATTCATCACTTGTCATTTGTTTCTATAGCATTTAGAGGAGCACATAGCTTTTAGGACTCCCAATAAATATTTGCTGAATAAAATGAAATTAGATGTTCCATATTTTTAAGATGAAATGAATTTTGTATGTGTAGTTTTATTATTTGATTATATTCTTTACCTGAAAATCACTAGCCGCATTCTTTGTTATCAGTACTTCTCTATTTCACAGTTGAGTTTCAGTGCTTTTTTTTTTTCCCACTGTGCCTACTCCTTCATGGTTTATGGTCCTGTTATTTGTAAAGCATAGTGTTCCGTGCAGGTGATTTTCAGTTTAGCCTTTCTTCTAGTTCCATGTTGTATATTCATCAACTCAGTATTAGACTGTGTATTGTCATGCTCAGCACTCCCTTACAGAGATAACAGATGCCAAGTTGAAATTGACTTATACAGAATAGCATTTAGGAGTGCATAGCTAAAATAAAATTGTACCTTTGGTTTATGAATGGCAGGGCCTCTGGGACAGTGTAGGTCAGTTCATATTCTCTGGCTGAATATTTATGTAAATATTAAAACATTTAGATTGGATGGAAAGATGTATAGTAGGAACATTTCAGAGATGCTCTTTGCTTGTAGTCTTGTACTATTTATCTAAATTGTTAATTTGGAATAATCACTATATTGATTTTATTTTGAAGGTACAATCTCTTTCCATTGACTTGATAAAATAAGAGAAATGCATCTGCAAGGATTCCAGTTCATTAAAGAAATTTACATTCATACCTGATTTGGTAAATATTTGCTTGATTTGGAAATATTAGGTAACAAAATATTTGCAAAATCATTTTGTACTTTTTAATTGTTTTGAAGAAATTTAATACTCGAAACGTTTCAAGACACCATGTCATGCCTTTTTAGTTATTACATTAACTATAACTTATTTTAGTAAGTAAAAACTATGGGGCTAATTTTCTTCCAAGTGAAACATTAAGTTTAAATAATGCGCACATGAATTTACAAAGTAGAATCAAGTATGCAAACATGTTATATATTCTGTAATAGATTCCTGAAAAACTGTATAAAAACTTTTATAAATTGAATCTTGTTTATAGAATTTAAGAAAATAGGGCAAACATTTAATACTTTTTAAATATTAAGTGATGGGCATACAGATGTTTGTCATCTTTATATTTTTCTATATGTTAGAAATAGTTTAGAGAAAAAACTTTGTGGATAGTGACATTAAGGCACATTATATTATAAATATACACAGGGACTTTGCTATTTAAAGCAATATCAACATCTAATTTATCGTAGAAAAAAATTCTATCCTGATTTATTAATATCTGTTTTGCAAATTCAGATTTTTCTAATGGGCTTAAGCAGACAGACACACACACACAATAACAACAACAAACTTGGGCACACTTCTGGAACATAGTTGAATATAGTCTTATCTGCTGAAAGTTTTTAAACTTCTACACTTAAGTCTTAATCTGATTCTACCTCATCCTCATAATATCCATTAATCAGAGGAGAGGCATCAACAAGAAGATTTAAATTTTAATTTATTATTATTTTTTTTAACCAGCAAAGGAATGAGTGATTTAGACGTGGTGTCTTCCTGCTTTGAGAGAGCTGCTCTAAGACTAGGGAGTTAGTGCTGGGCAGCAGGCCCTTCTTGTGGGTTCTCTTTATGAAGAAGGCCCTTGTGTTTTACATAGATTTTGCATTTGTGCTGCTGTCCCTATTGAGTTGTTCTCACCAAGCCAATCTGGGGAGCTTTGCTTAGGGGAAAACTAGTCAAACAGGTTTGCTAGTCTTTTCAAAAGCAGGGAAAAACAGTTAAATGTATTGATAAGAGTCCAGGATAAAACTGTTTTAAGGAATATTAATGCTAATCACTGACTTTGTTTTCTACTGGTTTTGAAAATACTTTAGAAATATTTGTGAGAATATGTCTTAATGGCGATAAACCTAAGAGTCAGAGAAACTGGAAGGGGAAGTAAGTTAGATATAGGGGATAAGGACAAGGTGGGGAGAAGGAAGGAGAAACAATGGAGGAAAAAAAAAACTCAAGAAGAAAGGAATCATGTTTCAAGAAGAAAGATATGTTTCAGTATCATATCTGGGCTTTATGTAAACTGGGTGTGTTATAGCAGGAAACCATGGTATTGATTTAAGAATGAATTTAATTAAAACAAACAAACAAAAAAGTCACATGCCTTTGGTCTTCAACATCCAAAATAGGGAACACCTTGCCAAGGCAGGGCTGAAGTTTACTAGGAATATTGGTGGGAAAGTGTTATAGTTAACCATCTCTGACATTTATTTTCACATGGGGATCCAAAATCTTTAACCTGGCTTTCAAGGCTCTTTATTGTCTAGCTGCTTTCTGATCAGTCTTGTTTATTTTCTCCTACTCCTCAACAGGATTCTATTCTGTTTACCCAATGGGGCATTCCTTTCAGGATATCCCCCCACTTGAGATGTCTTGCCTTTTTTTTCCTCTGCACTTCCAAATTCTCACCCAAGGTTTGGACACTCAAGTCCCACCTCAGACTGTGGCTTTCCAGTCTCTGTCACTTTTCTGTGACTTTGATTTGTAAATATATTGATGTTAACAACTAGGTTTCATTCTCCCTCTAAGGAGAGTGTAAACTCTTGGAGCGTGGAGTCTCGTCTCCTCATACTCCTTGGACAAACACTGCTGATTGGAGATAAGATATTTGAACATGATTGAATGGCATCTTTAGTTTGTTCACAAGGCCATAAGGGTAAGTTTCCTAATTTTTATACATATTTTGATTTTTTTATCTGTTGTTTTTTCCAGAACTTCATCATTCAAACTTGAAACATTCCCCTATTTTTTTTAACGTGGTATTCTGCATAGGAACAACATATCCTATAGGGATTGCTACATTACTTAGTCACAATAGCAAAAAAATTTTGATATTTAGAAAGATTATATTACAGTTCCATGGAACTCTACTATAAAATTATAATGGTTTAGTAAGTTTTTCTTTTAAATTTACCTGGGGCTTCTAATAGATGGATGTGCATTCACAACTAATACTAGGCAATGCTAATAAAATAATCAAGTGATAACTGCATTTAATTTTTATTTTGTATTTACATTTCAGTATAAGTATGCTTGATGTCATGAAACCATGAGAAAAGAATGACTATATCCATGAGGAAGATAACTTAGGAAGTGTTCTGATTGTCCAGTTCCCCACTGCCCCATAGACCTTTTATACCAATTAAATTAAAGCACCAGCCCAGACAGAATACTTTTTGTTCATTCTTTGTGCCTATTTCCTCCTTTGGTAATCACAGAATTCTTCTGGTCAAATTATTTCCCTTTCTATCTCCCTCTGAGCAGAGCAATAGGAATAAGAATACATTTTAAACCAGGTGACGTGGTGCAGGTTGGTGGTCCCAGATACTCTGGAGGCTGAGATGGAAGAATTGCTTGAGGCCAGGAGTTGAGTCTCAGGCTGTAGTGTGCTGTGGAGATCATGCCTGTGAATAGCTGCTGCACTCTAGCCTGGGCAACATAGGGAGACCTTGTCTTTAAAAAAAAAAAAAAAAAAAGAATATATTTTACGAAAATTCCTCAGCTAAAGGAAAAGAAGAGATAAGTTAGATAAGATTATTAATCAGAAGCAATGCTTGTCTGTTTAATTTGCCATTTTTAAATAATTCTTGAAGGCATTTGAGAGGTCATTATATTCTTTTAGTCAGTTAGATGCTATCTGAATACATGCTTTAGAATATACTTTGTCTTTAAACTTCTAAACTACATGCAATATACAGAAATAAGGCCCTCTGGCTATTCTCTCTCCTTAATTTTTTTCTGTCCCTTCAGCTTTTCTGAAGATAATTTTCCTGCTTCTTCTAGGGAATTCGAGGGATCCTAGTGAGTGGTTTACAACTTTGTGTGGGGAAGGAATGGATAGAGTGGAGATGGGATAGGCGTCTGCCCATCACTAGGATTTGGTTGTTTGTCCAGGAAGGAATGGATAGAGTGGAGATGGGATAGGCGTCTGCCCATCACTAGGATTTGGTTGTTTGTCCAGCCTCTATGTGCCTTATGCTTTCTGACCATTATTTTTGCCAGCAAAAATGAGGTAGCTTATTTTAATACTACCTAAGTGCAGTTCTGTTCCTATTCTACCCCTATTACTCCATCCAAAAGGAGATTGAAAGGAAGACATTTTGAACCAGACATGTTGATTTCCTGGTGGACTGTACAGTATCTAACATTTAGAATTAATTAATTCATTCATTCAATAAGCAACCTAGTATATGCTAGAACTCTTCTGCCTTAGAGCCAAGATGTATCATTTTTTTTATAGTCTAAATATTTAAGGGTTTTATAAAGTTTAATAAAGTCACGACCAAATCTTTACAAAGACTGCTATTTTGATTCATGTATCACAGAATTCAACAAAAAGTCAAATTATTATCTGACATATGGCAGTAACAACTTTGGAGAGTGTTTATATGGTACACACAAAGGATGCAGGATTAGGACCCAGGAAACCTGAATGCTAGCTCTGACTCTGTCAGTGAGTAACTGAACTAGCTGTGTGATTCCAGGCAACCACCCAGGTGGACTTGGCCACTTTCTCTACAAATGAGGGATTTGAAGTCACCTATCTTTAGTTTGTAAAGTGCGACTAATTTATTTTAATTTAATTTTATTTTGAGACAGAGTCTCATTTTGTCGCCAGGTGCCAGGCTGGAGTGCAGTGGCGCGATCTTGGCTCACTGCAACCTCTGCCTCCTGGGTTTAAGCGATTCTCCGGTCTCAGCCTCTCGAGTAGCTGGGACTACAGGTGCATGCCACCATGCCCAGCTAATATATATATATTTTGTATTTTTAGTAGAGACAGGGTTTCACCATGTTGGCTAGGATGGTCTCAATCTTTCGACCTCGTGATCCACCCACCTCCGTCTCCCAAAGACTAATTTATTTTTTAATGCAAATGTATGTTTTTACATTTTTTCGTATTATTTTGGCACAAATATATTAAGTGTCAACGTTTAAGTGTATTTATCTTATTTTCATAAGACAATGGCAGTGATATACGAAAGACTCTCTGGACATGCCTCATTGTGGTGAATATCTATTATAATCCTAGATACTTAGAACACATGAAACTGTACATTTTAACCTGTTAGTAAAGGAACATCAAAGAAATTTATTCTTTCTGCAAAAACTACCAAAATTTTTCCACTTCTGGGGACTAAGATAACTTCTATTTTTAATCTAATACTCAACCTATCTAATACAACCTTCTCCTAGTGATGATGGTGAAATTCTATAAAACAATAGGGAAGTTTGTTATTTGTTCACCTGTGAAGACTGTCACAGAATGGAATAGGAAAAATAACTAGAATTTTGTTTCTTGTTCTGATTTGCCTTTTGGTTATATTTGGC
This sequence comes from Callithrix jacchus, assembly GCF_049354715.1. NCBI lineage: Eukaryota > Metazoa > Chordata > Mammalia > Primates > Cebidae > Callithrix > Callithrix jacchus. The sequence continues at coordinate 82,629,549 of NC_133504.1, read as the reverse complement.
AGTTTTGTCCGGAAAACATGTTTGAGACATTACATGAAAACGTATTTTGGGACTCTTAATAATGTTAAAAATACATTTAAACTAGTGATAGTGAAGAAAGGATAGTGGGGATCCCATCATCTTTTGTGATTCTCCAACATTACTGTAGCCTTAAGAATCTCTAGTAATGTATTGAAAAGCTGTTTCTCCCACATGTGATTGTGTTTCATTGGAAGAGAAGATGAATATTTGAACTGGATATTCTCCAGATTGACTTGCAGTATTCTACTAATTAAAATCCTGATAAAAGATAATTATAAAGAATTCTAACAAAACATTTTAAAATATAAAGCATTGTTTTTGTATTTTTTTTAAGAATATGTACACTTGTCAGAATGTAAAGCCTCAGATAATCTCGATTGTATGATTTATGAAACTTTTCTCACTTGTGTAAGGATGGAATCGGAATCAAAACAAGGAATTTACATATTGTTTGCGGAATGTTCTTCACATGATGCAGATTCGTGGAGATAACTGTACGAGGCTGGTCTTGGGGAACTGCAGAAATAGAAACCCGCATCTTATTCTGTAGGATATATATATACATATATCTGTACATACATATATAAAAATATATACATATTTATTTTAAAACTATGTATGTGATCAAGACAAAAGTGTCTTAATACCACTGTTTTCTTTATTAAAATTTTTTTAAAATTACAAACTTGTACTTATATTGTCTAAATTTGGTTTCTGTAACAGAAGCATCAGTGTTACCTGGTAATTTGTTAGAAATGGAAATTTTGGGGCCCATCCTAGATCTGTAAAATCAGAAGCCATGAAGGCAGGCCCGTCAGTGTATGTTGTGACAAGCCCTACAGGTTATTGTGATGCATACTGTTGTTTGAGACCCACTTATCTATGATATCAAATATCTCGTCAATTCACCCTTTACTCGGATAATGAAAAAATTCTAATCATCTTAAGGAAAAAAGAAAAATTCAGTTTATATTTTAAAATACTTTCCTGGTCAGTTTTATACCTAAACTCATGATACCTGATTTTACTTACTAATTGTTTATTGAGGCATCAACAAATGCCTCTTAATTCAGATAAACCCACACATTTCTCAATTTCTTAAAGAAAACAGGGTTGAATTAGTTGTTTTTTTTATATTTTGCTATGACATTGTCTAAATGTAGCCTAGATTTTCTTGATTTTTTTTACAGGAAATGAGGGGGAGGAGAATTTAAAAAGCAAAAAACTGTTAATCGTAGGCCTTATCCTCAGAAATTCGGATTTGGTTGAACTACATTGTAGATGGCAGGTTTTCAGGCATCTCTGTTTTTCCAAAGCTTCCCAGGTGATTATTATTTGCAGCCAGAGTGGGACTATAGCCATGTGTTCAAAGATTGGCCCACCTACCACATATCGGTCCATTAAGAAAATTGCACATTAGATCTATTAGGTTATTTTATTTTTTTAAACAAATTGTCCTTTAGTGTATGTTTCATTAAAAAATAATTTCTTTTCCAATAGGTTTTGGTATTGTTGATTTGCTTAATCACGTTATTGATCATTTTATTACTCTTTATTCTGCCTCTTGGTTTTAGTGTAAATCCTTGCTTATTCAAAGTGTACTCCGAGCACTAGTGGCATCCCCTATTACTAGAGAGCTTGTTTCAGAAATAAGTAATATGAAACTCCATCCTAGATCTACCGAACCACATTTATATTTTAATAATATTCCTATAAAATATGTCTTCAGATTAATGATTCTCTAGAACTTAAAATTTAAAATCAAGGTAAATTCTGTTTCTTTTCATTTTGTTTCTTAGAATTTGTTGGTCTGGTCTTAACTACTTTTTATGAACCAAATATGTCAATCTCATTAAACCTGTTCTTAAACCCAGTTTTTTTCCAGTAAGGTTTAGAATAGTAAGGGATAGATATTCCAAGTTACATAATTTCATCACCCTACCTGACAGGTGAAGAAAATTAGGAACATAAATTAAATGACTTGGGCCTATGATGAAGGCTACTGATTTGAGGATCCATAGATTCATCCTGCAATCATTTTGTTACTCTTGTCGTTATATGTCACTTAAAATGATATTATCTTTATAATGTAAACCACTTAAAATGTGAGCTAACTGAAAAGATAGTCTTAAGGTACCAAGTACCATACATGTCCAAAAAAAACCAAACATTTTAAATATGCATTAACAATTATTTTAATTACCTATCTAAATCCATCTTGATAATACTTTACTAACACACTACTTCAAATTAGTTTAGAATTTGTTTATTAACTAATAATGGGGAAGTTGTCTATTAAACAGAATGTAAATGAAAGGAACTGCCATGTTTCCTTACTGCTTATTAAGTATTAAAACTATTCATGTGCTCTTGAGAGACTGCTGGTACTTTGTATACAGAAATTTAAAAAGTTGTTTGGAATTGTTTATTCTGAGTTCCTGGGAATCAGGCCATGTGCATTATGCTTTTCTAAATTCCCAGGATAATTGATGAGCTTCAATTCAGGTCTTGATAGTTGGGATACATATTACCTTCATTGTATTACCTGTATTTCTCTAATTGCATGTAAGTTGCCAGTGCTAGATCCTTATCTGTCAGTCCACTGGGAGAATTGCATAATTATCTCCAGCTGCTTAACAAAAATTCAGAGTCTTGCCAGTGCTAGATCCTTATCTGTCAGTCCACTGGGAGAACTGCCTAAGTATCTCCAGCTGCTTAATAAAAATTCAGAGTCTCGGGTTTCTCCCTACACTCCGTAACAGCTTATTTGCTGAGGTGACTTTGGAACCTGCATTTTTATTAAGTACCTGAAGTGATTCTTCTGGATGCCGGAATTTGAAAACAACTTCATTAGGTGATTATATGTATAGTTAAATTTAAAATTTAATCACTATCATCAAGCATTAATGGGACACATACTATGTGTAATTACTGAGTGCGGTCTGTTATTTGTATTATCTTATTTTTCTTTTTATCTTATTATCTTATTTTTCTTTTCTCTCTGTATTTTTGTTTTTATCTTACCTTCCTGTTTAATGTTTGCAGAGAAACTCCCCAGGTGGGCCTGAGCCAGCTATCACTGATAAGTGAATAAGGTTGAGTTTCTCATTACAGCTTCACCACCTGTACTGTAGATGTCTGAAAAGAGATAACTGCAGATACTTGTGTTGAAAAAGTGGTGAGTGCAGCTAGCGTGGAATCGTACAACAGCAACAACAACTTTCTTTATAACCTCTCTTTCAAGAAGAGGTTCTTTTGTATTTCTCTTGACATGTCCCGGGTGCAAAATTGAATTTTTTGAGTGGTATTGCTAATGGTTTCTTCCTTTCAGTATTTCATGTGTGTTAAGAAAGGTCTGCCTCTGTAATACCTGTAGAGACTTCTATTCATCTTATTTTTCATAAGATGACATAATAGTGTAAGGAATGTAATAGTCATAGAATATTTTTCATCATGCTCTTTTAAATGATTTTGTTATCAGGCAAACCAATATTTTAAAAGCAAAAGGGATTGCGTTAGAAATTTTTACCAAAAACTTGTGACAGGGAACTTTGGATTATTTCATTAAATATATGAAATGAAACCAAATTCCTTCTTCCTTTGCATTCAGCATTTTCGGTTTTATTTCTGCAGTTAAGCTGTATGCTTCTATACAAATACCTTTCTTTAATTTTTCTAATGGAATGAAAAACATTAATTTAGTAATGTGGCAGATTTTGAAAATCTAGAGTTACCTATATTTATTTACTGCTGACAGCCAAACTGAGTTCTCTCAGTGTAAGGTTTTCACCCAGAATGTACTCTTAATTAAAGGTGCCAGATTTTTTTTTTTCTTCTGCAGGTGGCAGTTTTAACCAACCACAGGTGGCTCAATTTTCTGAATTATTTCTTCTCCTACCTCAAATCAATATGTTCCCATTCTACCACGTGATTTTAGGGGATTCCTTGCTTTTAGTAGTTTTATTGCTAATAGCTACCATAAAAAACTTAAGAATACCAAGAATTGCCTACAGATGGAAGATACATGTTTAAAACCTGGGTTATTTAACAACTAAGTAGATATAAAGCTGGGTTTTCCTCCAGTTTTTCCACAGTTACACTATTTTTAAAGCTTTCTTTTCTTTCTCTCTTCACATGATGGGATACAAATACATTAATTTACTAGATACTAGATCTTTGTCAAGTTTTTAACCTCTCGGTCTTATTACCTGTAAACTGGGGGCTACTTTCTTGCCTTCATATGAATATAAAATGAGATAATGTTTATAAAGCAGGTAATATGAGGAAGGCATATAGCAATTAAAAACAGCTGCTGTTTATTGACACTTGTACGTTAAGTCAAAGAAATAGGGTGACCAGCTTGTCCCCGTGTGCCCAAGACTTTCCCCGTTTTAGCATTGTAAGTCCCACATCCTAGGGAACTTCCCCCCAGTTCTAGGCAAACCAGGATTCTGAGTCCCCCCTAGGGCTTCAGTGACTTAGAAAAGGTAGTTTATCTGCTTCATACACAATAATCTGGGCATAAGCAGGCAGGGCTGGTGTTATGGTTACACAATCTGAGGACCCAAGCGTCTTTGTTGTTACCCCTTTCTGGTTTATAATTTTGTCGGTATAGTCTAGGATGTTAATCATTACCATGTCTCATTCCAGCTGGCAGGAAGTTGAAAAGTGAACCTCCAAGGGCATACATTAGAAAGTGCACATAGCACTTCTGCTTCCGTCTCACTCTCATTGAGTAAACTCATTTATATGACTAAGACCAGCTATTAGAGAGGTAGAGAAAAACTGTCTTTCGTCTTTTTGGCTATAAGCCAAACTGAAATACAGGAGGGATTCCATTACTGGAAGAAAGAAAAAAGACCACAGCTGTCTCTCATGTCCCTATGCCTGGCATCTAAGTTCTAGTTTCCTTTCATAATTCTTGTTATTACTGAAGATAATGGCAATTCTCTTGGTCATTTGTAACACTAATGTGAATGTGTAAGATGAAAGGCCCCAGATTCAAGGAGAAGCTGTAATGAAATCAGTACTTTTACTTGCTACTTTCTTCCTCCACTTGTAGTATAGATTACCCAAGAAATTTTCTCTGTAGCTGAGGTGTGCCTCAGGAAAAGGCTTTTGATTCATGATTTTGTTCAAAAATAAGACAATTCATGTAATTAGAAGGTTCATTTATTTAAAATTAAAGAAAAAAGTGGGGCTGGTAGTGGAGATGCATGTGGTCCGTCTATATATCCTGGTTCAAAGTCACAATTGCAGTCGTTTACTCAGTAAGTAAATATTGAGTGCTTACTATGTAGTTAGGCAATGAGAATAAAGCAATTACCAAATTTAATCCTTACCTTTATGGAGCATAAGTCATACTAGGGAAAGGAAGAAAAATACATTTTTAAAATAAAATTTATATATTTAAAAGTATCAGTAATGATAATCAATATTTATTTTACTGAATTTATTATTTTGCTGGATGGCATTTTCCAAGGCATATTTGTAGAAGGTGCTTTGAAGAGAGACGAAGTTTCTCTTACAGTATTCTATGTAGTACAAAGTTTGACCTCTGGTGGCAACTGATTGGTGTATTTGCTCACATTATTGCAGTCCACATAACAGTAAATGCCAGGGAAACTTAAAAGTACAGAGAACCTCGGTTGTTCAGATTACATAATCTGCTTTGGACTAAATCATCCCCTTTGTTATTCTAAATATGATTCACCATATACAGACATGATTTTATATTTTCCATAAGTTCTTATTTTGTTTTTCATTTAATGCAAAGATATTTTGGTTAATTCTTGTTTAAAATAATGAATTGCTGGGTTGCTGGGATGATAGACTCTCAAAAACTAACTTCTTTCATGTAGTTTATGTGCTTGTTATTTTTTTCTTATGTGGTTCAGTGGTTCATCCACATGAATGCTTTTCCGTTCAGAGTTATTAACAATGAGCAGCTCTTAAATTAGTGAAACTAGAGAAATGATTCTTTCAAGTGGTAGTCAAAGGTGATTCCCCACTTTTTAAAAAAATAACAACGGTGGAGGGTGGGAGGAGGGAGAAGATCAGGAAAAATAATTCAGTACTAGGCTTAGTACCTGGGTTATGAAATAATCTGTACAACAAAACCCCATGACACAAGTTTATCTGTGTAACAAATTTGCAATTGTACCCCTGAACTTAAAAATAAAAATTAAAGAGAGTTAATATATTCAAAAAAAAAATTTAGGTAACTAGGAGTCATGAACAATATTAAACTCTGGTATTTTAGCTTTAGTATCTTTGGGAAAATGAGAACTACAAGGGATTTATAAAAGTCTATTTTCATCTTTAAAATATTTGAATAGTATATTGGGGTGCTCCTGTATCAAATTTCAGCATATATGAACCATTGATACCTAGGCACAGGAGCATTATAACTAATCCGATTTGTTTTCTGTAGTTCTAAGGGTTTAAAACCCTTCCTTTGACCTGGGCGTGATGGCTCATACCTGTAATCTCCCCACTTTGGGAGGCCAAGGTAGGTGGATCACAAGGTCAGGAGTTCGATATCAGCCTGGCCAACATGGTGAAACCCCGTCGCTACTAAAAAAAATTACAAAAATTATCCAGGCATTGTGGTGTGTGCCTGTAATCCCAGCTACTCAGGAGGCTGAGGCAGGAAAATTGCTTTAACTCAGGAGGCAGGGGTTACAGTGAGCCCAGATTGTGCCATTGCATTCCAGCCTGGGTGACAAAGCAAGACTGTCTCAAAAAAATAAAAAAGAAACCCTTCCTTTGGCCTTGGAGAAATCACTGTTACAGATGAATGTTATGATGTGCAACATTTAAGTAAAGTACCACTCCGCTATCCTGATATTCGTACTGTTTTCCCCAAATTAATTCACACTGAAATGTTAAAGGGTTTCCCTATGGCAAGTGGTAGACACACCTATTAAAATGCTTTTGGCTTTCTGTCTTAAAGGCAAGCATGGAAATAATTTTTAATAGGAAGAAGGATAGACTGATATGCAGTTGTTTGTGTAGAGCTTTCGAATTTTTGTACATTCTTCGAATTTTGAATTTTCTTCGATTCTGGCAGTGTATTATTCTACTGCCAAAATCTTGTAGTCAAGTAGTAGTAGTATCCCAGAAGCCAAGAGAGAATTTAGAGGAATATAGAATCACTAGTGGCTAGTGTTAAAGGGAAGTCCAAACAGATAAGTGGAAATTGGGAAGCGTTAGTTCCCCTAACAATGAGAATTTCGTTAGAATTGTGATAGATTCAAAGGCTGACTATAAACATCTGGGGAGTAAGTGAAGACCAACAAATAGAAATTGATGTTTTAAGATGCTTAACTCCAAAGGGAGGATAACAGTAAGTCTTCAGCTCCATGGATGTGCCAGCTGATAGCTGCTATAAGAATTATCTACTTTTGGTAGAAATCTTTGAAAATCCTGAAAAATACAAGAAAAGCAAAGAAAATTGCTCAAGACGACAACCTTATACTGTTATCAGTTTGATATTTACTTTATTGTCATAATTACTTTATATATACCTATATGTATATGTCATATATGTAATTTTATTTCTAATCTTAGTGTTATAAGTATTTTTTGAGATTAAAATTATCTTAAAACATAATTTTTGATGGTTCTATAATTTTCCATTGTTAAAAATATACTATAATTAAATTAAACTACTGCTGGATTCATAGTGGTTTCTGGCTGTTTGCTGTCAGCTATGAATACAGTGGACATTTTTGTACATACATATTGGTATTTCTGTAATGTTATAAAATAATATGTCAGTTGTATTTCAGAACATTTACACCAGTTTACATTTTCACTAACTTCTTAAAACTACACTGTGCCTTTGCAAAAGTCGACATTATCACTAAAAATAACCTCCTTGCTGGTTTTATAAGAGACAAGTCTAGTTTGTTCATTTGTTCAATCATTCCACTGTAGCTCTCTGTCAGTGCCTCATACTACTTCTCAGAACTATTGTGTATTTATTCCCTTTTATAGTCTTCACTCACATTTTCAATGGAGCTTCTGGAAGAAAGCGAATGGAAACCCTGTGTTTAATCTGCCATTTTAAACTGGAAACCTCTGCCTGCTCCAGATGTTCTAAATATTCCAAAAATATTAATGATTATGCAATCAAAAGTGTTTGCTTTATGCTTAAAGTTCTTTTTCTCTTTTCAGATAATCCTTTAAAGCTAAACATTTTAAATGGCTTTATCTAAAAAACTTTTAACATTATGCTATTCAATTTACTTTAAGGAAGGTTTAAGATAAAAAAAGTAATGATTTTATTTTTCAAATATAGAGTAAATATTTAACACAATTGAATAAGTTTTTCCATCCTCATCTATTTGTGGTACTTCCTTCATTGTATATTATGCTTATATTTATTCAGGGAATTCTAATAGGCTTCCTACACTGATACATTAATTTCATGTACAATTATTGGGCTAGTTACAGTTTTTAATTACGGGATTTAAAAATATGTTTTAATATTTATATAGATATCCCAAATCATTACGGTTTCTTTTTCAAAAATGTATTCTCTCTTCTTTTTATATTTTTTCAATGAACATAGGTATAATTTGATTAAATTACAAACAAAATATAACAAATCATCCATTGGGATTTGAAAGAATTTTATTCAATCTATGTGTAACATGGGAAGGATTAACTGTTTTATAATATTTCCTTTCATTAAAACAAAAGTGTTTCTATAAATTTAGAAAATATTCCTGTGTACATAACTTCAGAGGAAGTCTGGCCATGTTATAGCCAACAAATATCCTGTGTTGGTAATGTAAAAGGTATGTTGTACACTTTATTGTTTCTGTGAATGAAGTATTTTTTTTATTCTATACTACTTTAAAATAATATTTATTTTTCTTTCAGTAAGAGTAATACATGCCCAGTGTGAATTCCTTTGTGAATACACAACAGGAAAAAGTTAAAATCCCTTATAATTCACACTATCCGGAGAAAAATGCTACTATTTTGGCAAGTACCATTCCTATAATTGTACACATTTATGTATTTTGCAAAGTGGTACATGATCTGTATAATATTTAGTATCCTAATTTTTAGTCAACATTAAATCTTGAATGTCTTATGCCATATTCTTTTTATAAGTTTATTTTAATGGCTGCATTATATGAATGAATGACAATTTGTCTAACCAATCCCCAGTTGTTGAGAATTTAACATACCTTTAAGATTTGCAAATAGTAATAATCCTCTCCTGCACTAAATGAATTCAGGAGAATGCTTAGGGAAGTTAAATATCTATTATGTATGTTGCAGGTTGTATTTCTAGGATATCATTTGTCATTATATTTGTTTATGGTGCATTTGATATGTCTGCATATTTTATTTGTATTACTTAGTTTATTTTCTTTTTATTGAGTGTTTTTCAGGTTGGCTATTATAACAACATAATTATATTAAAATATAAGATAATTATATTACCTTTTTAAATTATAATGAATTATATAATGAAAATAAGATAATTATATAATAATATAAACTCTAAGATAAGTATTGTGGGCTGCTTGCATGAAAGCTTTTTAAAACAATTAATGAATTTTATTTTTTAGAGCAGTTTTTTGTTCACAGAAAAATTGAGCAAAAAATACAGAGATTTCCCATGTACTCCCTCTTCTCACATGCACAACCTCCTGCACTATGGACATTCTGCACGGGAGCAGTACATTTATTACAATCAATGAACCTACACTGACCCATCATTATCATCCAAAGTCCAAAGTTTATATTAGTATTCGTTCTTGGTGTTGTACATTTAATAGGTTTGGATGCATGTATAATGACATATATCCACTGTTATAGTGTCATACATAGTCGTTTCACTGCCCTAAAAATCCTCTGTGCTTTGCCTGTATATCTCTCACTTACCAGCTAACTTCTAGCAACCAATAATCTTGTTGTGAGCTTTGTATTTTTGCCTTTTCCAGAATGTCTTTATAGCTTGAATCATATATTAGGAACAAAATCATATATTAGGTTGGACAAAAACCATTAAAAGTAATGGTCAAGAAAACACAATTACTTTTGTGCCAACATAATAGTATGTAGCTATTTCAGATTGACTTATTTTACTTAGTAATATGCATTTAAGTTTTCTCCATGTCTTTTCATGGCTTAATAGCTCATTTAATTTTTTAGCACTGAATATAATCTATTGTCTGATATACCAGTTTATTAATTAATTCACCTACTTTGTTGTTTTCAAGTTTTGTCAATTTAGTAAAGCTGCTGTAAGCACCTGTGTGCAGGTTTTAATGGGGACATTTTTGTTTTAGCTTCTTTAGGTAAATACCAAGGAGCATGATTGCAGGATTGTGATAAGAATACATTTAGTTTTGTTTGACAGCCACACTGTCTTCCAAAGTGGCTGTACTGTTTTGCGTTCCCACTAACAATGACTGAGAGTTCCTGTTACTCCACACCCTCATCAGTATTATGTCAATTTCTGGATTTTGGCCATTTTAATGATGTGTAATGTTATCTCACAGTTGTAATTTGCATTTCCCTAATGATGTATATTATAGGGCATATGCTTATTTGCCATCTGTCTATGTTTTGTGGTGTGGTGTCAGTGAAGGTCTTTGGCCTATTTTTTTTAATTAAGTTTTTTAAAAATTGTTGAGTTTTAAGAGTTCTTTGGATGTTTGGATAACACTCCTTTATCAGACCTATCTTTTCCAAATAGCTTCTCCTAATCTGTGGCTTGTCTTCTTCTCTTGATGTCCACACATTTTTAATGTATTCAAGTCTGTCAGTGTCCATTTAGATTGTTGTTTGAGATTTTGATTTAGAAAGCTTGAGTACTACACATTTTCACCAACATTTCCATTATTTTATAGCTTTATTTATTTATTTTACTTAACTCTTGAACTGGTCTGAAATTTGTTTTGTTTCATGGTTTGAAGTAAGTTCCTAACTTCTTTTCAAATTTTTAAAAAGTGACAAATCCAGTTAGTAGAATGGTTTGCTCATTCACCACTGATTTGAAATGTCAGTATTTAGTGTAATATATATTCATGTACAATACATACTATACACTACATTACAAACATATGTACATGTTTGGGGCTTATTTTTTTGCATTGACCCAACTCTTTTCTTCTGCCATTCCTGGATTATTTTAATGTGACATTTTTTAAATGTAATATTGTAGTATATTTTAGTAACTGAAAATGCAAGCCTACTCATTATTCTCCCATTTCAATGTCTTCTTTCTTGTTTTACAATTTTATTTTTCAGATGGATTTGAGAATCATTTTGTTACCTTTGAAGGGATTTATTACTAGGAGTTTGCGGTAGTTTTAGGTCTCTACTTTATTTGAGAAAATTTTATCTTCATAAAGTTCTTAGTCATGTTTTCTTTTGCTTCTCTTTTATAATTCTTACATAATAAGTTATTGAACAAGTTTGAAATAATGAATGATTAAATAATGAGTATAATATTGATTCCCTTTAACATTCTTTGTACTTCCTTCTGAACAAAAGTATAAACTTTAGAAGCAGAAAACAGTTACACTGTTGATAAAATTCAATATTTATATCTGGGTTTTAAAAAGTCTCAAAAAAAGCCACATTAGAATATCAATATATATTTTCTGAAGTATTTTTTAATAGTCTCAAATTAGCTAGGACATTCAATACTCAGATTCTTAATTAAAATCAACAGCCAAAACTTTTATATTTATGAAATGGATATAAAAGGTCTTTTTATTTTGGTGATATTTTCCAAGTGGCTATACAGTATGTATTTTTGTTCATTTTTAAAAATTTTTTCTCTCCTTCCAATAGAATGCAAGCTTCATAAATATGGAGATTTCTGTCATTTTGGATATTTATTATTTTTGAATAACTCCCAGTGTCTTTCTGAATAGATTAACATATAAATACTTATTCCTGGTGATCAAAGCTATTGGGAGGTATGTATGGTAACTAGGGATCTTGACCTTTCTTACTAGTTTGCCTTGTTAATTCTTTAGAGTTTACTGTGAAGAAAATCTTCTAATACTCAGTAAGTCTTGTTTCCTGTTTTCTAATCTTTACACCTCATTTATTCTTATTACATTGAGAAGTATGTTAAATAATGCAAATAATAGGGGAATTTTTCAGTTGTCACAAGCCTTTAGGTTTGACAACCATTGGTAAGAGTGGATTTGGGCTTTTGTTAAGAGTGGATTCATTCCTTGGATGTTACTACACTTAAAGTCTCATTCAACCCTTTCCTGTGTTACTATGCAAGAAACTATAGACATAGTATTTTTTAACCATGTATTTAAAAAATCCATACTGTTGGCATTTTAAATTTCAAGTGCTACCTCAAGTCATATATTGAAAATGATGGGTCGTAATTAAAATTTTAACATTTTCATGTGGCATCTGGAATTTTCAGTACCAATGCATAACTCAATGAATGCTTATTTGGTTGGTTTGATGAACAGAAATTGTAAGTGCTTATATTTTGGTAAGTAATTATGGTACTGTATCCTATCTTATAAGTAAAACCCCTGACTGTAAAAGCTTTAAAAGCGAAATGTTAAAATTGGGATATGATACAATAATTATGTCAGAAAATCATGTTTTCAGTAGGCACACTCAATTAATTCTAGATGAGCAAGAATCTCAGTGTTTGTTGCTAGTTGTATTTGTCATTCTGTACAATGATGTTTTTGAGATTTAAGTGCTATTGTAATGTTTCATAAGTAATGTCTTATTTTGACAGTGGAATACCCTGCTTGTATAAATGATGCTTTTTTCTTGGTAATCAGTATTGTTTCATGAAGATGTATGAATTTTTAGTAGGCATGATTTTTAGATGGTATTTTGTCACCTGAATATTCATATTTCTGAACAGTGACTTTGAGAATCTACTGTCTTTTAAAATCTTATTCTAGTATGGTTGTCACTAGCAACATGTAGAAAAACTCAATAAAGTTTCTGTTTCAGTTCCTCAGTCATACCAGCCACATTTTCAACTGTTCAGTAGCCACACATGGATAGGGGATACCATATTGGACATTGAACATATTTGTTATTACAGAAAGTTCTCTTTGACAGTGCTATTCTAAAATATAAACAGTTGTTCATTAAAAAATTATGATTTATTTTTACTTTGTAGTAATTGCTGAAATAAAATACTAAAATTACAAAGGAAGAATTAAACAAAAACACTGTAAAAGGATTTGTTCTCTACTATTATTTTTGTTTTAAGTTATTTATGATCGGTAAAGTAGTTGTTTTAACTCTAGCTGAACAGAGTGTGCCTGTAGTCTGCTCAGCTACATCCAGAACCCAGTGAGGAGAGAGGTTTTCTACCGTTGTTCCACCATCAAGTACTATCCTCTCGAATATGCAAGCAGTGACAGCCGTGGTCAGTAGCTGTGGGAATATCTACCTATTTTGGCATTAATCTCATTCCTGGAGTTCATAATATTTCCTTATAAAACCTCTCATTTTTCCTTCCTCAGATTTGTGAGAAGGCAACACTGGAGAGACACATAGGTGAGGCAGTGCAGTAGAATCACGATTTGCAAGATTTTTCTAAGATAGGCTCCTAATTCTCTTCCTTCATTGATCTTGTAATTTGTAGAGTAAACTTTACTATAGAATCAGTTTCTTCTCCAAAGTTAATTATTTTTAAAGCCCTTTATAGTAATTTAAGTGACATTTATATGTTTGTAATGTGCATTATGTTTACTTATTCTTAATAGTATAATTTCAACTTTCAAATAGTTTGAAACTTTCCTTTGAGTAAGAGAGGAAAAAAGCATCTAGAACTATATGTATTTTAGAGTTCAGTCTTGTTGAAAGAATCCATTAGTTGCCTGCTATTGATTTCCTTAGATTGCTTACAGTGTTTGAATGTTGAGAAGGTGTAATTATTAAAACTGCATATATATGGTGGAAATTTGTACAAATAGGAGGGTTAATGTATTCTAAGGAGTAAAAATAGGTATCAGTTTGGTGATGTATGTGTAAATCTATTTTGAGTTTTTTGAAATGTGTCCAATTTGCATGAGCAGTTGGTTAGATATTTTCTCTATTGGAGGTCTAACTTAGAGTCTAATAATTATATTGACTAGATTAGTGGGTATATTTGCACACTATATGGTCCCATGTATAGTATGTTTATCTCTAAAACCAATAGAAGACATCTTTATTACACATGTCTGTTAACATGAAAAGGTAGGAGAAGTAGCAGCCTTCAAGTGTACAGCCAGCATCTCACTTGTCATTTGCATCCGAGTTAAAAGTACAAAATAGCAAGTGTGGTCTGAGATGTAATTATTCATCAGTCCTTTTTCAGTAAGTCTTTACTGAGATCCATTAACCCTCTTGAGCTTTTCTATTAAAAGTTTCTCTTTTACATAATGATCTGAAATGCATCAGCAAATTGACATAGATTACATAAATATAGATAGCTAGGACACATATGGTATTTAGGTAAAGGGAAAATATATATTAAAGATTATTTTTCCTCTGGGAAAAAAGTCTTTTTTACCAAATTACAAAACTATTCAAAAGAATTATTTTCTAAAACATAATCTTTCTTTGGTATGCTGTTGAAATAAAACAATTTAAATAAGAGACACATGCTGATCTCTCTGGAAATTAAAAAGTGTAGCTTGGCCAGGTGTAGTGGCTCTTGCCTCTAATCCTAGCTCTTTGGGAGGCCAAAGCTGATTACCTGAGGATTACGTGAGGTCGGGGGTACAAGATCAGCCTGACCAACATGGTGAAACCTCATCTCTACTAAAAATACAAAAAATTAGCCAGGTACAGTGGCACATGACTGTAATCCCAGCTACTCTGAAGTCTGAGGCAGAATTACTTGAACCCAGTAGGCAGACATTGCAGTGAGCCTAGATTACACCACTGCACTCCAGCCTGGGCTACAGAGTGAGACGGTCTCAAAAAAAAAAAAGCTCAGCTCTTCTTCCTGGGATTAATATTGACATTTAATTAGAAGATGAACAGATGTTCTATAGATATTTCATAGATATCATTCTGAAAAGATATATTATGTGTCATTCAACCTCATCAAAATGTTATTTCAAATGTTTAAAAATAGTTTACTAATGCAATTTTGTTCCCAAACAGATCCATTTTTAGTATATTTCTGTTTATGTCAACTTTACTTTCAATTCTATGTTTACATAATTGATCTTTCAAAAACAAAAAGGTAATTAGAACAAATATCAGGATAATATTTAATAGTGATTTTTTTTTTTTAGACAAAGTATTAGATCAAATATTTTTTTGGGAAACAAGCTCTGTGATTGCTTGTTTTGAATGGCAAGCATTGTATTTTTTTTTTAAGTTGTTTTCTGGTTGTTGTTACAGCTATGAAGTCTTATACTCCATACTTCATGCTCCTATGGAGTGCTGTTGGGATAGCGAAGGCTGCCAAAATCATCATCGTGCCGCCAATTATGTTTGAAAGCCATATGTACATTTTCAAGACGCTAGCCTCAGCCTTGCATGAGAGAGGCCACCATACAGTGTTCCTCCTCTCTGAAGGCAGAGACATCACCCCATCTAATCACTACAGCCTCCAGCGCTACCCAGGGATCTTTAACAGTACCACCTCAGATGCTTTCCTACAGTCCAAGATGCGGAATATTTTCTCTGGGAGATTGACAGCAATTGAACTGTTTGACATACTGGATCACTATACCAAGAACTGTGACATGATGGTTGGCAACCATGCCCTGATCCAGGATCTGAAGAAAGAAAAGTTTGATCTGCTGCTGGTGGACCCTAATGATATGTGTGGATTTGTGATAGCTCATCTTTTAGGGGTTAAATATGCTGTATTTTCAACTGGCCTTTGGTATCCTGCAGAAGTGGGCGCTCCTGCTCCATTAGCATACGTCCCAGAGTTTAACTCACTCCTCACAGACCGCATGAACTTGTTGCAAAGGATGAAAAATACCGGTGTTTACCTCATTTCCAGATTAGGAGTCAGCTTTCTGGTACTTCCCAAATACGAAAGGATAATGCAGAAGTACAACCTGCTGCCAGAGAAGTCCATGTATGATTTGGTTCATGGGTCCAGCCTGTGGATGTTGTGTACTGACGTAGCACTGGAATTCCCGAGACCTACTCTACCTAATGTTGTTTATGTAGGAGGAATCCTAACCAAACCAGCCAGCCCACTACCAGAAGTAAGGTTTGCTGAATTCCTTGGTAATTCTTTTTTAATGTAAAAGTCAATTCTGATTTTTAGAAGAGATAGGATTAGTTACTGTTTGATAGCTAACAGTGCTCTAAAACGTGATTAGGGTATGGGGCCTCAAAAGTCCCTCTATTTGGGTTCAACACTTCCCTGGGAAACATTTCTGCTTTGAATGAGCATTTCTGTAATTCTGAAAAGAACTCTGTGCCGTATGGTCAACAAACTGGCTGGGAAATAGGTTTCTGATTAAGGAATAGTTATAGTATGTGAGGAGAATATAATTAAATGGTTAGTTTTAATGAGTATAAGTGATTTTACCTTTAGTTACACACAGAATCCCCTCTGTTCTACCCTAAATGCACAGGTATCTATGTTTAGCTTTGGTTGAGTGAACTGAAATAAGTATAAAACAAGTGAATAGAGGTTCTTCTCTGGGAGGGTGTAACACTTGTTTATGTCCAATCGTGAAAGTGAGGTGGTAAATTCCATCAAAGTAGATGGAAGTAAATGTAATGGTTTTAAGGAAAGCATACTCTGTTGCTATTTCATTTTAATGATGGAATCAATGGTGCTTTAAGAAACTGTGTTCCTTATGTAAAACTTAAATTCCTTTTATTGGTTGAGCCATCAGTAAATCCCTTGGTATTCTGTTCACCATCCTAGTTTATTTTTTATTAGATATCCTACACTAGCAGAAGCCGTAGACATACCTGTTGTTGTAGTGAGTTGTGTTTTTTTTTTAGACGGAGTTTCGCTCTTGTTACCCAGGCTGGAGTGCAATGGTGTGATCTCGGCTCACTGCAACCTCCGCCTCCTGGGTTCAGGCAATTCTCTTGCCTCAGCCTCCTGAGTAGCTGGGATTACAGGCACTTGCCAACATGTCCAGCTAATTTTTTGTATTTTTAGTAGAGACGGGGTTTCACCATGTTGACCAGGATGGTCTCCATCTGTTGACCTCGTGATCCACCCACCTCGGCCTCCCAAAGTGCTGGGATTACAGGCTTGAGCCACCGCACCTGGCCCTGTAGTGAATTTTCTAATGTCAGACTGAATCTCTAAATTTAACCTCAACATCAGGTCCCATTTACTAGGAAGTGTAGGGCTTATTGCAGGATTTTTTCTATTCAAACTATTTGTACTCCTGCCTCTGGAAATAGCCACTCAAAACAATTCTGCTAAATTGTTGATTTCTAGCACTGGAGTAAATCCAGATTTTCTCATATAGATGAGAACAATCACAGGGCTGAATCATGAGGCAATAAAGTTTTTAGAAATATATGACCCGTAGACTTTTCTAATATGGTCATTAGACTTATATTTAATAAATAATATATTGATATATCTCATGTAACATGGAAACATAGAAATGGCCTGTACACCCATTGCATTTCAAATATATGCAGCCACTGGAAGCTATGAGGGCACACACTTGTTCTCTCTGACATCAACTGTAAAAGATAGGGACTAATCTCAGCTTATCTTAGCCTTTCATGAATTTATTCAAGCTCATTTTGAATCATCAAAACTTCTGTGGCAGAGTCACCTTACTAAAGGTAGCTAAAATCAGATTTTAGAAGCAGCTTCTAAAAGATTTGGTAATCAAGTTTGTCTTTACCCTGAGTTATTTATAATGTTACGCAAATCATTTTTGTTCTCTCTAGGTCTTCATCTTTTCCCAGCTAGAGTACTACCTTTCTGCCCGCTCCTTTTGGTTTTCATCTGGGTGCTCTCTCTCTTCTTCAATCACTTTATTGAAGAAGAAATATATCATGAAAAGGAGCTGGATGCTGTGGCTCATGCCTGTAATCCCAGCACTTTGGGAGGCCAAGGCAGGAGGATCACCTGAGTTCAGGAGTTCAAGACTATCCTGGACAACATAGTGACAACTTCTCTCTACAAAAAATAAACAAAAATTAGCTGGATATGGTGACACGTGTCTATAGTCTCAGCTACTCAGGAGGCTGAGATGGGAGGATCACTTGAGTTCAGGAGGTCGAGGCTGCAGTGAGCTGAGATCACACCACTACATTCCAGCCTAGGTGTCAGAGTAAGACCCTATCTCAAAAAAAAAAAAAAAAAAAAAAAAAAAGAATGTTCTGATTGCCTTTTCTTTTCTTCTAGTTCCTTTACATTTGTCTTGAGTTCAGCTACTTGAATGACACAGTATAAGTATAGGATAATACTTTATGTTTTGTTTTCAGTACTCTACTTTTCCAAAAGATGTACAGCATCTGACAATTTTTTTTTTTTTTGGTATAATCCATGCATTTTTTTCTCTCATGGATCCCTCTGCACACAGATGTCCTTACTAGTGTCACTATTTTGTTTTACATGAAAAACATCTTTTTAGTGGTCTTTGGAGCTTGACATAAGGAACTCAAAATCTCCTTTGATTTACCATAATATCTCATTTCCACTGGCTTGATTTACTTTGTGGACTTCTTTCTTCTTTTTCCTCTGAGCTTTCTGTAGTGGTTCTTTTGAAATTGTTTTTTATTTACAACATTTGCTTTGTGCCAATTAGTTTGGTTGCACACACAATTATGGCATGTGTGCCTGTTATATATAGTATGTATACATAGATAACTGTATTACAATTATTGAAAGTCTGTTAGATTATCATTGTGAAGGGCTGTTTTCATTTCAGAATGTTATTTATAGTTTTTGAGCAGGGAGTATTTTGAAGACTGATGATATGCAGTAGTCTTTCAGGCATTCCTTATTCTGGTGTGGTTTTATATGCTTATGAACACATGTTCCCAGTGAGATTTTTCTAGTAGATTTATTTGAAAAGGTATAATAAACTGTACCTTTTCATTCTAAAAGTTACTGAGTTTCTCAAATGCCTATATTATTTGTAGGGCATTAGTTGTGATGATAACACAAGAGGACCCAACAAGTAGCTGTGTGGAACATGTGATTCACATATGGCAGCCTAATTGTTCATTCCCTTGGTATCTTACACCGGGAATAGATTAGGTTTTGCAGATGTCTGTAAATGACTGGACAGTGGGACTGAATTTCACAACCTGGGATGAAAGGGTAGATAAAATTTATAAAGAACATTTTAAAGAAGGTTTCATAGTATATGAGCCTAAAGAAATCCTGTAGAGAGCATATAGTTCAGCTCCATTCATTTTATTTATTCCTTCCCGTAAAGTAGGTAGAATACACATAGAGAATAGTCCATCCATTTCTCATATAGTAGATACAAAGACTTCATCAAGGGCCACACAGAAAGTCTGTGGCAAAGTTAGGTGTAATGTGAGTTGTTTGCTACTTATTAGGTATTTTGTCAAGGTAATTGCATCTTTTGTCACTCATTTTAGCGATGTACTCATTTATAATTGTGTATAAAACCATGCAGAGACAGCACTTTTTTGAATCTTAATTATTTTACATCTCTCAAAGATTGTGAGGACTTAATACTCAAGTCAAATGAAGCCATGTTGACTCTTAACTTATGCTTCAGAGATTTGATAAACTAAATCAGCCTAAATTCAAATGCTTTTGATTACAAAATGTGTCAGTGTAAAGAAATTGGTGTGACTTCATACTAGAAATCATTTAAAAATGCATGTTAGAAATGTGCCTGGAAAAACAACTCATCATCTACTACCTGGCTACCTACGATAGGAGTCCTTAAATGATCGACATCATTTCCCCTTAATCTACCTAAGGGGAAGAAGTCTGGGTTGGATCACATCCATATAGTGATTTTATAGTCCATCACTGCAGGCCAGGAGAGAACATGAATACAGATTAAAACATAAAAATTTTTTGCTTTGATCAAGAAGGAGGTCTGTAGACAGGCCCCTATTTGAATAGATTCTTTAAATATTAAATGTGAATGAAATAATGACATCTAATTGGAGAGTGATTTTAAGTTTTATTAATTTTATTAGCAGATAATAATACCACCAAAGAAGAGTACATGTGTACTTAGGTAATCTAATAGTTATTAAACATTAAATGTTTCAGGTGATACTTTTTAGATGACTTCCCATTGGCTGAAATGGCCTAGGCTGCCAGGCAGTTGCTGTTTGCTACTTTTCAACTTCTACAGCCCCAAACTCTTACAGCACCTAATAGCACTTTAGATACTGTTTTGTTGTTGTTGTGTGTTTTTGTTTTACATGGCTCTCTTAACTAGAATGTGAGTACCTCAAAAGGTTGATACTCTATAGCCTGAGTGCCTGAAAAATGGTTGGCACTCAATAAAAGTTGAATATTTAATGAACTGTATCAAATAGAAGTAGTTGCCAAAAATAGTTGATTTGGTTAGTGCATCAATGTTAATATTATAACTATCATCTATTTATTACAAATTTATGTCTGTATACCATCCCAGCCATTAAGAAGAAAATCTGTGCTAGGTTGTTTTGGTTTTTTGTTTTGTTTTTTTTTTTTGAGATGGAGTCTTGTTCTGTCACTCAGGCTAATGTGCAGTGGCATGATTTCAGCTCACTGCAGCCTCTGCCTCCCTGGTTCAAGCAATTCTGCCTTACCTTCCCAAGTAGCTGGGATTACAGGTGTGTGTCACCATGCCTGGTCAATTTTTATATCTTCGGTACAGACAAGGTTTTGCTGTGTTGGCCAGGCTGGTCTTGAACTCCTGACCTCAAGTGATCCTCCCAACTTGGCTTCCAAAAGTGCTGGGATTATAGGTGTGAGCCACCGCCCCATTTCCTCCTAAGTTATTTTAATGAATTAGAATAGCTACTCTAATGTTACGGATAGTGAGAAAAGCAGATAACCATATATTACCCAACTGTGAACTAAAATAATTTTTTTCTCTCTTCCAAATATGCATATAAACAGGGACTGTAGTGAACAATAAGTCAACTGAGGCAGCATGGCACTCCTTTTTAGGTTCTTCAGAGATGCTATATTTCTACATTAGGAGTATTCAGGGCATCTTAATTTCACCAGTTGTGGAGACATTTTTATTTAAGGAAACACTCATGGGGAGAGATTTAGATTAGAGATAAACAGAGATAATAGTACATGGGACCAAGGAATGGGCCCAGAGATACTCACTGTTTGTCATTTTGTCGTTTGCTGGAACTCCCTCAGAGAGTAATCTTGGGAACAATGAGAGATTGAGCAACAGAGTCCTTACATTAGCCACTTGTGAGCAGGTGAGTCTATGAGAAGAAAAATGAAACGAAGAAACAAAATAGTGGCTTTCCATAGTTGATATTCCTTGATTAACACAGAAGCCATTACATATGCTTACTTATGGTGATTGAAATCTGATTTCATCATTAATGAATGAAATCCATAGGCTTGGACGTGAGACCAGGGCCCTTGGGGCTAAAAGACTTGATTCAGGGCTGCAGCAGATGTGGAAAATAAAGGCCATTTTATTAATAGTTTCATATCCTATTTATCTTATGAAACTTAAAGCTGAAGATGTAAAGCTTCATCTGTATGGTAGTACTATGCTATGTTGGTAGCTATGTGGGGTCAGAAAATTGAGGAGGACAATGTTTAAGAGAGACTAATAATTTCATTCCAGTTACTAATTCTGAGTTCAGAAATGATAGTACTTTAACCACTGTTTGTTTGTTTGTTTTACATGGCTCTCTTAACTAGAATGTGAGTACCTCAAAAGGTTGATATTCTATAGCCTGAGTGCCTGAAAAATGGTTGGCACTCAATAAAAGAGTAATATTTAATGAACTGTTAAATGATAGCTTGGCAGAAAAATATTAATTCCCTAAGGGAACTCGTTAAAATGTTTTTGCAGAAGTTTTATAGGCTAGTCATGTATTTTGTTTTTATTTTATAGTAAGAAACCAAATTACCTTGCTAAAGAAATCGATCCAGGAAGTAAATAAATCAGGCACTGTTGGAACTATCAGTGACTTACTGTTCAGTTCACTGATACAGAAATTTTCTAAGCAGCAATGTAGTTTTAAATAGCTTATCAGCTGCTCTGTAAGCATTATGGGCTTACAAGGATTTCCTGATATGATAGGATACACAATATACAAATGAATCAAACAAACTTGTGTTTAATTGATATTGCAAAATCTGACGTGATTTTAACTGCAGCAGCACACATTGTTAAGTTTTAAGCTTTAATAAGCCCCAGGGAATTTTTCATTTGGGTATTAAGTCAAACACTGGCAATATTTTTAAGGGAAATATTTTTAACTGATCATTTTTAGAAATGACAATTTTCTCAATTAGATTACTGTTGACACCAGTTTGGGGGAATGATGTTCTTCACAAATGCTCTTATCCTAAGCCAAACAGGTCTATTTGGGAAATTTAAATTGCTACTGCCCAAGAGTTTGTCAGATCTAATTCTGAGCCAGGTTTTGACAGGATGGTGTGAGCATGAGCTTATGAAAAAGCAGTGGCACTGAAGGCAAACTACCTATTTTCTGGCTTTGTTTATGAAAAATTTTGTATCATTTTCCAGGTATTGTACCTGGTATACATAATAGCAAAGTGGAAAAACTTTGCTGGCCCTCCCTGGCTTTTAGTCTTATCTTCTTATTACTCTTTTGGATAAAGGACTCAGCTTAATTAAAATGAGGATAGGATGTGAGTACTTACTTCAGAGGGTTTTTGGTATATCAGAGCCAGGACAATACCTGCTGATGATAGTTATTACTGTATTCCTTTTATTATTGCTGTAATAACTCATACCTTTCAGTGAGCAAAGAGTATGGAATCACTGATCACTTCTTATTTTCCACATGCTGAAGAGAAGAGTAGTTCTCAGGCGAGTGCATGGAGATGTAGGAGGGATATGAAGGAAGCATCTGTGGTTTCTCCTCATTCTGGCAGTTGATACTGGTACTTCTGTTTTCATTTTGGGGATTTTTTTTTCTTTTTTTCATCCTTTCTCTCACTGAAGTAGAAGGAAGATGACAATTGAGTGAGATATGTGGTTCTTAGATTATCTGGAGTGTGTTAAGAAATGAGCAGAAATTGATAGATATATCTTCGCTAGGGTAGAAAGAATAATTTAGGGAGTAACTGCATTAGAATGTTGGCTTCTTTAACCTCTGGGACACTGTCTAGTTTTTCAGGCCTTTCAGTGGAGGAACTGGGATTGCAGCCCCTCTTCTGCTGGAACCACACCTATGCATTCTCCTGACTCTGTGCTTCTCATTTTTTAGGAACCTAAGGTGGAAACTCTAGAGAAAGAAATGATTGCTTTCCTTCTAGCCCAGGATTATACTGAATCTCCTCCACACTCAGACCCTGCGGAACTAGACTCAGTTTCCTAGAAATGTCAAAAAAGGCTTAGTAGTTTCTTCGAAGATCTAAGGTGCACACTCAGCAACTGACTCCAATATTTGTCCCAACTTCTTCCTATATTTTCTATTAGGTTGGTGCAAAAGTAATTGCAGTTTTTGCCATTAAAAGTAATATCCCAGCAGGGCTCAGTGGTCCATGCCTGTACTCCCAGCACTTTGGGAGGCCAAGGCAGGTGGATCACCTGAGGTCAGGAGTTTGAGACCAGCCTGGCCAACATGATGAAACCCTGTCTCTACTAAAAATACAAAAAAATAAGCAGGGCATTGTGGCGCATGCCTATAGTGCCCCCTACTCGAGAGGCTGAGGAAGGAGAATGGCTTGAATTCGCGAGGGGGACGTTGTAGTGAGCTGAGATTGTGCCACTGCACTCCAGCCTGGGCGACAGAGTGAGAGTCCATCTCAAAATAAATAAATAAATAAATAAAAAGTAATGTCCCATTGTATCCTTTATATTCTCCTTTACTTTCCTCAGTATTGTTTAGATCAGAATTTCGTGAAATTCTTGTTAACACAATTGTAGGCCACTTAGTAGATCTGGGGTAGATCTAATAATTTGCACCATGTTACCTGGTAATGCTGATACTATTGGTCAGAGGAGCAGTCCCTATTTGAGAACCATTAATTTAAACTCACACAATCAATATCATTCATAAATTTTAATAGCACTATGTAATGTATTTTGTATCAGAATCATTTTTCTCATAATTAAAGATTGTCTCTGTTTTAGAAAGTTATTTTCAGTGTAAATTGCACCCAAATAAATGGATATATATCTAGATTTCAAGAACTAGAAAAGCCCTAAATTACATTCTACATCTGGATAGCTCATTACTTTACAGTTCCATTTTGTGAAACTGAGATGATGCTGTTGAGAGTTCAATTCTTGCTTTAAGATATAGATCTAAATAGAATGGCCATGTGCAGCCATGTTAATAATAGGTAAGGGCCTCTGAACTAATAACTTTATTTTATTTTATTTTCAGAACTAGTAACTTTCGACTCTTTTTCCTGTTTTCATTTATCTTTGCCATTTGCTTTTGGCTTTTTGTCAAGGTATATTTTTGTAAAGCAGCATTTACTGCTATTTGTAGGAATAAATTTTAGGAGGAGATTCAAGAATTCTGATTAATATAAACATAGAGAGTTAATTAGTTGGTTAACAGAGCATCCCTTCTAGAAAGAGCTATGAGAGATGAAAATACTATTAGGAGAGAGAAAAAGAGAGAGACAGACAAACATATCTTCCTTTTTTCTAAAACTTCAAAGAAATTTCTCTAAAAGTGGTCATTTACTTATAGTATTTTATATGGGTGGCCTTTGACGGGGTGGATTTTCAGAAAAAAATTATAGTGTTCAAATGCAGAAGGGGAAACTTAAGACCATGTGGTGGATACTGGTTTCCCTTGATTTTCTTCTGCTTTTTTTTTTTTTCTCTCTGGATACACGATAGAGTAAAATAAACATTACAAAGTAAGCTGACTTGGTTTCACACTTCATTAAATATAGTAACTAGTTAACAAATGTCTATTGAATTATTTTATACTGAATTAGATTTAGAGAAAAGGGCTTCTTACAGCATTTAAAAAGATTTGATTTGCACGGATCTTTAAGAAAAACATTAGGTTCTAAGAAATTTTAAATCTTTCAGAAAAACAATGGAGAAAGCAATATTCTTTGAGTGGGGGGATCTCAGGTCAGTCAACTTTAATGTCTCATTCACTTTCATATCTAGTACTACAGCACTTGCACAGTACACATTTTAATACACATGTTTTGAAGTAATATAATCTGAAATTGCAAAAGCCAACATTCTCGCCTAATTTATTTTGCAAAAATGTAATAAAAGTTTTACTCTATAAATTTCCAGACCTTTTATCAGTGAAAAGCAACTCAATTGGCTTGAAAAATATTATTAAAACCTTGAGACTAACTAAATCCCTTAACTACCATTTTTAGCCCATGATGAGGAACAGATAAACCTACTTGACTTTTTTTTTCACTGCAAAGTCTTCTTAGAACTTTTTCACATGTGTGACATTGAAAAGGTTTTACAAACCACAAAGAGATGGCTACAGTTAAAAAGGATAGATGGCCATTTAGTTATAAATTCAGTGCAGATTTATTGGGTACCTAATATGTGACAGGCACTGAGCTAGCACTGCTAATTGCAAGAGATAGTTTTTTTGTTTTGTTACTTCTAGTCTAATGGGGGAAATAATAACGATGTAAACAAATTAATACAATGCATAGTTCCAGTGCTGAAGTGCTGTAACAGAAGCCAACAGAATGCAGTGATAGAGAATAAGGAGTCTTCTCAGGCGATCAGCGTAATGGCTCCTGAGAAGGTAGAGACAGCCAATGGAGGGAGAGTGTTCCAGACAATCAATACCCACCCAAGTGGGAAGGACTTTACGTTTTGAAGAACTGAGAAAGATCAGTGGGGACTGAGAACCTGGTGGCACGGAGCTAGGGTAGAGTGACTGAGGTGACTTTGGAGAGATGAACTGAGATGGTATCATGCAAGACCTTGTGCACTGTCCAAGGTTTGGATTTCCTTCTGAGGCTTTAGATGGGCTTTAACATGATTGGATTTACTTTTAGAAAGGATCACTCTGGTTACTTTGTGGAAAAAGTACAATGAAAGGGGAAGAGGGGAGACAGGCAGGATTAATTGGGTGAATGTTACAGCTCAGAGGTGGGTTGATGGCTGCAGACAGTAAGAAGTGGGATGATTCCAAGTATATTTGGGAGGTAGAATTGAATAGGGTGAAGGTGAGTGATGGGCGGTTCTAAAAAAACCAGTTTTCTTGCTTGAGCAGCTGGTGGATGGCATTTCCTTGATGGGAAAGACTAGGGTATCAAGAAGTTATTTAGGAAAATACATTGTTTAGTTGGGGACATAATGAATTTGAGAAACCTGTGTGTATATGAGTGGATTCAAATGTCAAATATGAGCATGGAGTTGACAGGAAAGATCAATGCTCAGTATTCAGATGTGGGAGTCATATTTTAAGAGATTTTAGTAAAGCCATAGAAATAAATGCAGTAGCTTATAGACTCTCCAAGGGAGAGAAGGAAGGAAGAGGAGTCTCCAAGAATTCTGAGAAGTCATGACTAGGAATGAATAAAGGATAACTAGAAAAAGTGATGTTGTAGGTCCATTCATTATCAGCGTTGGTGAATCGGATGTTTCCATTAGTTAGGTGGGTATGTGTACCTTGTGGTCTTGAGTCACTGGACAATTTTAGTTGTTGCTAAGTAGATACATAGTAATAATGACTAAATGTTTACTCTCCTTTAGCAATGTGTTTACGTTTGCGGCATCAGACCATTGGTGGAAGTGACAGAGCACTCACTGTGAACCAGGTGAATATATAGTCCTTTGAAAGATCGCTTTAACTTCCCTTATCACTAAATTGTGAGTGGGTTAGTGATAGGGCTGGACGATCTTTAAAGTGTCTTCCACTTCAGTGATGGTGTATAAGACACTATTTTGAGCCTTAAACATACATTAAAATATAGACTTCTATATTTACAAAATTCTTATTTCTATTGCAGTTGGCAGATTTCTGATAATTCATAAAGATGGAGTCTTGCAAAGGATGGACAAGAGAGAGGCATAGAAAAGGATCAGTTTCACAATCTGTGTACTAGCGAAGCTGTGATTTGTTTTTTAGTAAACCATAAGCAATAATTAGAAATAGCATTAAGACAAGTAATTTTTTTTTTTAAAGAAAACCAGTGATTAAAAATTCAAGCCACCATCACTTGAGGTCAGGAGTTTGAGACCAGCCTGGCCATCGTGATGAAACCCCTCCTCTATTAAAAATACAAAAATTAGCCAAGCATGGCGGTATGTGTGTGTAATCCCAGCTACATGGGAGGCTGAGACAGGAGAATTGCTTGAAGCCAGGAGGCACAGGTTGCAGTGGGCCAAGATCACTCCACTGCACTCCAGCCTGGGCAACAGAGTGAGGCTCTGTCTCGAAATATATGTATATATATTCAAGCCAACATATTACTTGATTTTACACAATATAGAAAGTACATTGTTTCCCCAGGGAATATAATTGAATTACAATTTTTATTGAAGGATTTTTTTCTTCAACTATAATTTTAAAGAGAATTTTGAAAAGCATCAAGAATTATAAATTGCTCCATTATAAAGACACATGCACATGTATGTCTGTTGCGGTACTGTTTACAATAGCAAAGACCTGGAACCAACCCAAATGTCCATCAACAATAGACTGGGTAAAGAAAATGTGGCACATATAAACCATGTAGTACTATGCAGCCATAAAAAATGATGAGTTTGTGTCTTTCATAGGGACACTGATGAATCTAGAAACCATCATTCTGAGCAAAACGACACAAAAACAGAAAACCAAACACCTCATGTTATCACTCATAGGTGGGTGTTGAACAATTAGAACACGTGGACACAGGGAGGGGAGCATCACACACTGCGGTCAGTTGGGAGCAGCTAGGGGAGGGACAGCAGGGGGTGGGGAATATGGGGAGGGATAATGAAGGGAGAAATACCAGATATAGGTGATGTGAGGATGGATGCAGCAAACCAGCTTGCCACGTATGTACCTATGCAACAGTCCTGCATGATCTGCACATGTACCCCAAAACCTAAAGTACAATTTAAAATAAAGCATCAAGATACAAACATTTTCTTACCTTTTAAAAAGTATATCTTTCAGCTTTTTGTGATAGAGAATTTGTGGATAAGATTTTGTTAAATATTTTTTTGAAACATTTTAAGGAAAACATTGAAATTATAGGAAAATGCTTCAAGCCTTGCAAATTTATTTTGGTAAAGTTGAAATGCTTTTCCCGACTCCCATAAAAAAAGATACAGTTATTTCAGTTAAGTTTTAAGAAACTTGCTTTGTAAATAAAACTTCAAATGAGGCTTGTTTACCAGATCTTTACGGATTTAAAGAGCAGAAAGTTATTCTAATGTATAATTTGGGTCAGTTTCCTGTTGTGAAGACAGAAAAGTCTCAGTTGTTTCCGATTTTTAGAAGCATTAGATGTCACGAGAAAGAGATGTAAAAATGCAAAGAGAAGTTATTTATCTATTAGATTATGTACAACTTTTCATATGAATACAAAAAAGCTCATTTTTCAGAACACATAGGATTCTGATAATGTTTTGATATAGATGGTACAGTTTGTCTCTCTAGACTTGCCTAGTAATAACTTTAGTCTTTTTAAATTACAGTTTAATGGAGATTATATTTAATATGTTCTATATGTGATTCCAGATGAATACGCTATTTAAGCTAGGCTTATTTTCCATCTAATCCACATAACGTTTTAACAGACATGACAAATAATATATAGATATCAGCTTTATTCACATATTGTATATAATCAGTACTTATGTTGGTTACTTCTTACAGCTGAATAGGGAATAGGGCTTCAAAAGGTTTATATCCAGTATTTGACTACTTTTGTTATTCTCTTTAAAAAGTCAGTATTAGGCACTACTGGTTACTACCAGCTGAAGCCTAACACAGCTGTGTATTTAGCATTTAATCATGCTAAGAATTGCTAATTAGAAAATCAAACCGGACAAAGCGTACCCAGTGGAGCTGATACAATACCATTTCTGTTTGAGAACCATAAATAAATAATCTTTACGCATTAGTGTTTCATTAATAAGCATTTGTACTAAATGTGTAAAGCAGGCAATCTAACAAAATGTTTTAACTCACTAGAAATAATTTCTTGATATTATCCTTTCAGAGAAATCCGTAATCTCTTTAAAATATAGGCAGCTTATCAAAATTGTTTCTATTCAGCCTTTGACTTCTCTATTTTTCATTTTCTTCTATTCTGCTTTATTTCAGTATTCTGCTGCCCCCTTTCCCCTCCCCACAAACTTCCCGCTGCCCTCTCCACTCTGCTTTGTTTTACCCCACATTGGAACCCTGTGGCCATAAACCAACTGTAGCATCCTCAATTAACCTTATTGTGTCTCAGGCTCCAAAATTCCCTTCATTTACTCTCTTTCTCTCTCTCTGTCTTCTTTTTTTCTTAAATTTAAACCACCTTGTTTCTGAACCTTAGATACACTTAGCTGTAGCAAAGAATGAGGGCAAAGACATTCATTCAGCACTATGTGTTAATGGCTGATAGCAATTTAACATATTACCTTTCTAGGAGTAGTTAATATTTTATGCTGAAATTGGAGTCTAGTGACAGTGAGGCATAAGTTGGAAGAATCAATAACAGCAGCATAATCTGGTTAGTAAAAGTCAGAGAGGTGATGGTTCCAGATGATTAGGAGAACACAATATGAATGCCCCTAATACCAGTTTTATGGTCCACTCCTATGGGTGATTATGGCTCAAGCTTTGTCTGAGGAAGTAGGCAAGGCAGCATTTTCAGCTGCATCTCACATCTCACGGTCATTATGAGTTCCCAGGTAATAGTGAACGTTACAATGCTTGGTACGGTGCTTAACATCCTCCTGTAGATGTAGTTTTTTCTTTTCTGGTTTGAGAGTAAAATAGGCCGGACGCATGCCATGTTGCTGTTTAGACTGTACATAGTTTTTTGAGTTTGTGTTCTTGTTTAGAAATATACATTTTGGGAGATAAGGGAGTTGCAATTTCCTGAAATTCAATAAGTACACACTTAGTTTTAGCCTTTGTAGACTAGCTCTTTTCACTAATTATTATTTTTAAACCTGTCCATGTGGTAACAAAGAGTCCTGGGATTCAAGAGATTGTAGCTTGGATCTCATGTCAACCACGCACAGACTTTAACCTCATGGAACTTGTCACGTGAACTTTCCACATGCAGTTTTCTTATTTGTAAAAAAAAAAGTAAATAATATTTTTGTCCATATCAAAACATTGAAGGTCTATTGAAATAATATTTGTAAGTATCTATAAATTACAGAGTATTGTTATAAAGCCCAAGGGTTTATTGCAACATTACATAGGAAGTATACATGATGATTTTTAAAAATACAATGCATCGTTTTCTAAGATAAGCTGCATTTTTAAGAGAACACTTAATGGAAAACCAAACATCTAGAATGTTGCTGCCATTTCTTCTACTAAATCCAGCAATAAACAGGCTTTTTATGGAAGTGTTATTAACTCGAATGACACCAAGAGCCAGAAAAAAAGTCACAAAGACATTTGAGAGGCAAAAATAAATGCCAGAATGCCCAGGAACTAACATTTATTTACTTGACTCACTGCAGCTGCCCTTAGGCCTTCATCATGGAGCGTTAATTTATTCCAATTACATACCTGCTAAACAGCTTGGTTATTTTATTTCCAAGCCTATGAAGGTTAAAACAGCAAGTATATTTTTGAGGCAGACATGCCGAAAGCAATGAATACTGACGATGTAATGACCTAACAGAACAGAGATATCCAGAACCACTTCATCATGCATGATAGGCCCACTTGATTCACTTGCAAAATAAAGGGTTTGGGCTAAACCAACCTTCAGAATTACAGGCTAAAATATGTAACCTCATACATGTTTTCTACTAGATTAATATATTTTAAACCTTTGGCAGGTTTCTTGAAATTAACTTTACCATAGAGTACATACATGAGATAAATTTAAAATGGCACGTGGTACTTGTTTTGTTTACTTAAAACAGCTAGAAGTACCCTTTTTATCATTATGATCAGACCAGACAATGACACTTAAAACATTGTAAATCATGTATTCATTTAAATCCAGTGACTATGTTAGCTCCTGAGAAGACAGGATCTAGCAAAACACACTTGTTTTTTGCCCTCATTAAATGACTGATCCCATTACTCAACATTTAGAAGTGCTATGAAGGAAAGCATAGAGTGCTAGAGAGTATGACATTAGGGCCTGAGAATAAGAAACACGGTCGTTACGAGCTTTTTACATGAGGGTTCCAAGAGTGTTCCATTGTAGTTTTTCCATTCCTGACTTCTGGATCTGTGCTAAGAAAATGCTTACTAGGTAACTGACAACAAGACCCTCTGGAGAATCCAGTAACTAAAGCTTCTTGAAAGGAATAGGAAGAAAAACTCCAGATGAGGCAAATTTTAGGGGCATTCATCTGTCCTCCCTCCTTCTGTTTTCCTTGTTCATTTCATTCTTTCCATAGTAATTTATCAAAGGTCACCAAGTGTAAAACACTGTTCACTCGCTCACTTTTAAACTCCTCTCCTGTGACAGAGAGCAAGGACCTCCTTCCTCCTTCTCCTATCATGACTGACATTTTAAGTCATTCTGATCTTTGATTATGCCAAATGTTCTCTACTTTATTGGGAAGTTCATTCATCCCACTGGTCACTTGTTTGGGTGATGAATTCTTTATGTCATTTCGTGATTCTATTAAGTTTTGTAGGTCTGCTGTGTCCCATTATGCTCAGGCCTGACTGGTATTTTTACATATCTCTTACTGCAGAAGATTTTCTAGCTTTCATTCCAAACTCACTGAGGATTTCTCACAGACTTTCCCAAACTGGTGGGGATCTTAGCAGAGGATATTACTTTATTCTCGTAAAAGATAATGTCAGCCCTTTATACTTATATCGTTGGCTAATTCCATTACTTATTGGGAAATATTTATTGAGTGCCTATCAACTAGAAGGGGCTCCATTAGATGCTGGAGATACAAAATAAAATGCTGTAGCCCTTAAAGCCCTCATGGAGCTGGTAGGCAGTCTATAAGTCTTCTAGTTCACTGTGATTCCAATGCCCTTTCCATTTGTGAAAGAAAACTCAAATGGAAATAAAGAATAGGAATCTCTGGCTCTCTTCTACCCTCATTATCAGACTCCATTCACATTTCATTCTTCAATTCTCTCAGCAAATATATTCAGTATCAGGCGCTATTCCAGTCAGATACTCGAAGAACCTGCTACTCCAAGCCTCATCTTCTAGGTGTTCTTATGTCCCTGGCTCTATTGTTTAACATAAGGGCATTCATATTTCCATTAAACCTAGACATAGTTGAGGCCAAGAGTTGGAATGGGATTATGTATCCAGAAAGTGGTACCATGAAAGGCAGCCTTGCTGGCCTTTAGTTAATTTGGAATGAAGAATCTGTGTTTTGTAATCTTTCCCATTACTTTGCTTTGCCTTTTCTTCTTTTATTGTCCTTTGACTTTTCCTTAACAACTGAGCATGGTGCCTTTTGAAAACCATCTTTGAGATGACCTAAGGAGGTTGCTTGGTACTAGAATGAGCACAGGTTTTAACACAAGGCAAACCTGTGTTGTAATCCTGGGTTTACTATTACTAGATGTAAATCATTGGGAAAGTTACTTAATTTCTTAGAACCTCAACTCATCCACGAAATGAGAAAAATTCTTCTTTTGTAAAACAATGAACAAAATGAATTGTATTAAGTACCTGGCACACAGTAAACCTACTTCAACTTAGTTGCCTAGCGTTGTCTTCCCGAAACAGAGCTTGCCTGGAGAAGAAGGGGATCACATGAAAGCAATGAACTGGAATCAGGATAATGGATGCTTTATTGGGTGTATGAAACATCAATTGTTGGCTTCAGTTTCGTGTCATATTGAGTGCATTTTCCTTTTCATTCTTAAGATTTTATAAATTGATAGTTTTAATGTAAAAATATATTTTTTAGAAGAGAAAAGTTTCTCAGGTTTCTATTTCTATTATATTTTTCAGATGGAATATATTTAAGGTTACTGACTCAAGTAAGCCCTAACTGACATCCAAAATAAAATAAGAGATTGTTTTTAAGTGCTAAAGTTAAAAATATATATGTGATATACCTTAATGTAGCTGGTTTTATTTTATTCAAAGATATATCCTAGAAAATATCTCAAAGGACCTTGTATTAGTTTGTTTTCACGCTGCTGATAAAGACATACCTGAGAGTAGGCAGTTTACAGAGGAAAGAAATTTAATGGAGAGCTCACAGTTCCATGTGGCTGGGAAAACCTCACAACCATGACGGAAGGCAAGGAGGAACAAGTAACATCTTATGTGGCTGGTGGCAGGCAAAGAGAGAGCTTGTGCAGAAAACCTCCTGTTTTTAAAATCATCAGATCTTGTGAGACTTATTCAATATCATGAGAACAGCACAGGAAAGACTTACCCCCATGATTCAGTCACCTCCCACCAGGTCTCTCCCACAACACATGAGAATTCAAGATATTTGAGTGGGGATATAGCCAAACCATATCAAGACCTATCTTAGGAAATATCACCAAAAGGATAGGCTCGTCTTACCTTATGTATATCTCTGATCTTTGTGACATTTTATCATTGTTGTCAGTCATAGAGTATTTCTGTGGAGAAGTTCTACTAAACTTTTGAATGTTGCTGTGTTCAAAAAACCTGACCGGCAATATCTAAATTTAATAACTAAAATTAACAGCCTTTAGAAAGGCTAAAGCTTAAGTCTAAATTAATAATTCGAAATGAATCTTTGTCAAATAATAATCAATTGCTGCTAAAAGAGCCACAAAAGCTCTACTGTTGGTGGCATTACTGTCTGCATAGACAAAGTTACCTTAAAATAACAGCATCATTAGGTGTTTACTTCTTCTTTTTCATCTATGGGAGAAATCTGTCCCTCGTTCAGACTCACTTTGTTTCTATTCTCACAATCAAGGCAACACTTGGAATTTGATTATATTAAATTTGAGTCTTGTAACTTCCCTGAATGACCCAATCATAGATTCCAATACATGGAAGCTATCAGAGAGTTATTTCATAATTTAAAATGTTAGCTAGAAAGTTTTTATAATATGTTAGTTTTATAAAAAATGTGGTGTCTGCAAACCCTAATGGATGCTAGATACAGGTTTATTTATATACATTTGTCTGGCCAGGGTTATTGTGATATGAAGACCTCTAGTCTATTGATGATATTTACTGATTTATAAAGTGAGAGATTAACCATTGTAGTAGTAAAGTGACTGTCGGAACCAATGTAGTAAGCCACTGCAGTAAACTGGAGAAAAAGAAGAGAGAATAATGGAACAGAAAAAAATTTATTAGAGTTTTTGGAATCTGAAACAGAAACAAACTTGAAGAAATTATGAGATCAACATGTCTTCATTGCCTGAATTAATCTTCTCATTTTCTTTTACACTTTGATAGAAAAAGGAAAAATTGGTAGACATTATATTTTTCCATATACATGTGTACTGAAAATAAAATCAACATGACTGATAGTTTTAAAAGTGAATTTGAGTTGTTACAAGATGACATTCAATAGTTTTTAAGTTGGAAATTTATGTTAAAGGCAAATAAATATCAATAAAAAGAGGAAAGGGGGCTTCTTATCCTTGTAAAGTAGTTGAGATGGGAATTAATGCAAACTAGATGCTGAGTAACAGCTTTCTCTTGTTAAAATTGTTAACAGGACCCTCATATATGTAATAAAATTGCAAGATCAGATGCGGCAACGTGTGGCTGAAAGATCATGAGCTTTTTCAACATATATGAACCCTTCTTGACTTTTTTTTTGTGATTTATATCTTTGAGATCATAGGACTTCCTGAGTCTTCTGTTCTCATTTTTAAGGGAAATGATCTATTTTATAGTGATGTTTTGCAGTTTAAATGGGATAATAAAGTGAGTAAAGCACCTTTTTCTGCCATGCTCAACACATATTAGGCCCTCCGTGATCAGTAGCTATTTCTTTGCTTGTAGCAAGATTAACATATATTGGGGGTAGAGTTTTATTTATGTGTTCTTTACCATATGAGACTGCTCAGCTAAACTTGATATTTTTTACCAACTTCTCAGTCTGTGACTATTTTGCTTCCTGAATCCTCCTCCTATATTTTCACTTGAATGAGCAGCTATATATTGAATCACCCAGCATGGACAGCTGAATAAACTGTCACTCATCACTGTAGTAAATAAAAGCTCATTTTATTTATTTCATCTTTCTTTCTTGTAGCTGTTTTAGTTTGTAAGCAATAGGATTTGTTTGCTTGTCATTTAGCTTTCTTTTGGCATGTGAAAAAAATGTATTTGTTTTTAAAAAAAAATGTTGTTTTAAAGGCCTTTAATAGAACAGTGATAGAAAATAAATAGGGTGGAATTGTTTAATGACAATATTTTAGAAAAATTATTTTTAATGCAGAATAGGGTACTTTTATTTTGTGCATTATTATCTACAGGTCTCTGAGATCAGCTATGCGATCTCTGATTAGTATTGTAACTCAATCAGAACAAAATTAGAAACAACTACTCCTTTAAAGGATTGTTTTTGTCCACAATGGGAAGTAGCTTTTTGAGAGGTTTAAAAGAACAAAAGGCTTTTTTGGTTTTTATTATTTTAATGTCGTTTTAGTTTGTTTAATTGTAGGTGGAAGTCCAAGGTAAAATTATGAAACAGTAGTGCCCAGGACTTAAGATGCACAGTCACGATACTCTCTGACTTTTTTGTTTATAATTAGTTATAAAAACAGTGTCTGGATGCGGGTCAATGGCAGTGGCTTCTAGGTAATTAGGCACTCGTATTCAGGAGAACTGAAAGAAATACCAAAAATAAAGTTAAAATTTTAATAGGTCGACAGGTTTGGGGAATGATAAAGCACCTAAATAAGCCACTTGAATTACAGTTGGGATAATTAGGCAGGAATATCCTTGAAAAAAAATATTGCACTGAGCCACATAGTGACACAGAGAAGCTGTTCTTGTTTTGTGCTTTTCCATTTGGTACTGATAAAGAGGAACTTGAGGGGATTAGAAAAGATGTTATATTATCACATTTTTCTGAGTGAAGCCAGTACTAATTAGTCTTTAAATAGCTTCAAGGCATTATTTCAGATCCTATTTCAAAAACAAAAGATAAATCACTCCAACTATATTTCCTTCTGATAATGCTTCACACAGTATGTATTTGGCATTATACACAGTAGGTACTCAGTGAATCTGCTGGAGAAATAAGTGCATTTGTAATTTTTATATCAGTTTTTCAGATGGGCGAAAAACTAAGACTTTAAGCACATTACATAGGAGTTAGAGAAAGGGGATCACTTTGGCTAACACAGGCATTCTTTTTTATATTCTATTTAGATCTCTTAAAAGCCATGACACATCAAAAATGAAATACACATTTCTCAAATTCTCAATGCTTCTTTCTGGTTTCAGCAAATACTGTTGGTTCCTCCTTGGAAATGTCATCTATATTTTTCTGTTCAATTTTATTTCCACTCCCATTTTCTGCAAACTGCTGTGACCTTGCATGTGAACAATCACAGCACCTACGAACCTGTTTTCCAGGCTTTACCCTTCAGCCACGGTGCCTTTCTTCTCTAAATCTAATCTACGCTGAAAACAATGACCGATTAATCTTCAAACAACACGCACTTGTTATGTGATTTCTCCCTTGAGAAATAGTTTTTTCGGAGCCCCATATGTAGATGATGAAGTTAAAAAACCTGATAACTGGCAGTCAGACCTACCTGTTCATTGGTAGCCTTCTCATTTTATGCATAGCTATTCACTTCAGGTAAACTGATCTGTTTTCCATTTTTAACATCACCTCATCTGGAAGGCTTCTTGGATGCTTTGATGTTTTTGTCTGAATATTTAGCATATCACATTGAATTGCAATGATTCTTTTACTCATCTTTCTTTCCTTGGACTGTGATGAATTCATTGGCTCCTCATTTGGATCTCTTGAGGTAGGCACTCATTTTATCGTCTTTGTCTCCCTGAGGCTGGTATATTATAGTCCTTTCATAAACATATACTGAATGGATGAATTAATACTGTATATAATTCATGATCAATGCATCTTCAAGCCTTTTGCTGCCTAAAGTGTTCAATCCCTTGCTTTGTGCCTATTAAAACTCTGCCTATCCTTCATCTCTTTCAGTTAATGGTTATTGAGTGCCTCATATGCTGAGTATGAAGCATGGAGTGGTCAACATGCATCTCTGCATGGTCCCTCTACAGCTGAAAGTGGTCCACTTGCCTCTTAAGTTATCATTCTTAGTCACTACCTTGCTGGAACGCTTCACATACAGTTATACATTCATATCCTTATGTCTTAATATTCCTAATCTGGTTATTAGCACCTTAAAGCTACTTTCAGCTTCTTCTACTATAATTAATTCTGCTATATTCTTCTACTATAATTAATTATAATACTCTACACAGTCTGTCTTCACACACAGACAGACTTTCTAACCATCTTCAAGGTTTGAAAAATATAAGAAAACTTTGAAGGGGGAATTCAGGATGTGTTTATGGTGAAGAACATTCAATGAGCAAACAAATGAACAAATCCTAATATTGGTGAGAAGTTGTTACCAAGCCATGGGAAAATTTCTTCAATGAGGATAAGCATCAAGAGTTTCAATACCAAGGTCTCTTTAAAACAATCCCAGTGGTGATTGTTTGGTGAGTGCTTACCACGAGGAAGTGGAGTTGAGTGCTTTACATGCACCATTTCATTTTGTCCTCATAATATCCTGTGAGATGTAAGAAGTATTGGCAACCTCATTTTCCTTATCAGGTGAGAAAAGATGAGTAACTTCGTCCAAGTTACATACTGAGATATCAAGCCCAGGTCTTTTTGAATGCCTGTGTATTTAACCACTGTTTTTGAATGCTGTAGAGTTAATTTGGTATTGAAATAGGCTAAACCATTAAAAAAAATTATTGGAAGGTGAAAAGTATTTTCCCATTTTCTGGATTTCTCATAAACAGCGTGATTAAATTTTTATCATCAGGCCATAATATACTAATTTTTGTGCTTATATATCACATTGTTAGAAAAAGACCACAAATGGTAATTGTGTACTAAAATTTCAAATATTTTATACAAGATGAAAAAGAAATAGAGACAATAAGGAAAATTCTCTTATGGTCATCATAGAAAAACCTGCTTATACTAACGAAGCAGTCATCTAATATATACCAAAGACCTTAAGTTAACATGCCATGTGGGAAAAGACAGTTTCACAAAGGCTAGATTTGTTAGATTTGTGCTTTGATATGATACACGTATGTTTTCTATTTATCTGAGTTGTATAGGGAAAGATTAGTGAAATCAGTAGATTATACACATTTCAGGACACTGTGTATTAAGAAAATGTTTATTGAATGTATACTATGAGCTAGAGCTTGCCTAGGTTTGGGGGACAGAAGAAAGAATGAAACAAGAATGTACATTTTTAAGCAGGAGGTTCAATGTAAACAATTAAATAGATAACTGCACAGAGACACAATATCTTTTTGTCATATTATGTGGTATATGTAATAATAAATATTGCAGACTATCTATTGATCTTTCAAAGTGAATTAGCTCGGAGATAAACTGTTTTGCAAGATTTATGTGTGATATGGTACTTAAAGAAAAACTTCAATGGGGTTGATTAGTGACAAAACAAAAGTGCCTTTCAGGGAAAAAAATTGGACATTTATTTTCATTGCTAATTAAAAGAGACCCTGAATCAGATATCTTTAGTTGAACAAAAGAACTATTTATTTGTTTGAAATTCACTGTGAAATAAAGATAGCTGCTAATTTAAGATATATTAGATGATACGTATGTCTATATATAGACATGGATACAGATATATATATATATATATATATGCATAATAAAACACTTCAGCCTCAATCAGTGTCATAGAAACAATATGATAAACAGTGAAGTTGTCATTGTCATGATCATAATCATCAGGAGTTCAATGGGGCATAAGTTCTGTTTTAATGAAAAACGTTATTTTCTAGAAGTAGCATTTTACAACTGGGGTTTTACAGGAGAATAAAGTCCTGCAAAAAATGATTTGAATGACTATTTTCTCAGTTCTCCTAAAGATGACACAGAGATAGTACCATTTCCAGATGCATTCAAGAGAAGTTAATTCATTCCACACAATAGACACCTTGGATAAGGCATTAGGTCTAATTCTCTCACAAAACCAGAGATGAGAAAGGATCTTGGCTAGTCTCTTGAAATAGATTTCCATGCCATGTGATGCTAATAATTCATGATTATTATGTAGTGTTTTCTGATATGCCTAGAAATGACAATATTTTTTGTTTCAATTTGTTCAAATTGTTGGGGCCACTGCCACCTTCATGTTAGAGTCACAGTCCTGCAGAAATGCACTTCCACAATCACTGGGGACAGGATTTTGCAGAAGTTTCAGAGATTGAAACAGTACTAAATCTTTTGGAATTCAGAAACATGACTAATGATCTAGGGAAAGAAGCATGTTACCATCACTGGGATTTAGTCTAAACTCTTCGTTTGATTTTGTTTGTAAAAGTATGTACAACTAGAACCAGATTGGCAATTCCAGTAGTAAATAATTTATTCTTTTTTAGAAAGTCATATTGACATCTGTAAAGATTTTATAAAATATATATCAATTATAGCTTTAATTAGTAAGTAGTCTCCAGTGGTATTGCTTGAAATGTTATAAAAGACATCAACTGCTTCCTTCCTGAGGGGCTATAGTAATAACTTCTGATTTTGTTTTAGGTCATTACTTACAATGATAGTTAAATAATAATGGCCAGTGCTCATTGAATGCTTTTTTATATCAGTTACCATTCTAAGCAATTTACATAAATTAGCTTTTTTTTGGTTTGTTTTTAAGGGAGTCTCACTCTGTTATCCAGGCTGGCGTGCAGTGGCACTGTCTTAGCACTGCAGCCTCAGTCTCCCAGATTCAAGCGATTCTCCTGCCTCAGCCTCCTGAGTAGCTAGGACTACAGGCTTGTGCCATCATGTCCAACTAATTTTTTGTATTTTTAGTAGAGGCAGAATTTCACCATGTTGGTCAGACTGATCTCAAACTCTTGACATCATATAATCCATTCCCCTTGGCCTCTCAAAGTGCTGGGATTATAGGCATGAGCCATTCAGAATTAACTCTTTTAAGCCTCATAACATCCCTATAAGGTAAGGACTGCTTGTATCTCCATTTTGCAGATAAGAAACATGAGGTCCAAGGAGGCTAAGTGACCCTAGGGTACTGGAATTTGCCAAGATTACATAGTCAGTGAGGGGCAGAAGACAGAACTGGAACTCAGGCTCCTGGCTCTTAGGCATCACCATGCCTCTGTCCCTCATATCCTTCTATTACTTTGTCCTTGTTTTTGATTGTTAATTGACAGAACTCTGGAAGACATTTTATGAACATAGACATATTTCAGTTCATAGACAATGTAGCGTTCTTGCTTATTTTTATGGTTAATTGATGTCAATTCAATGTGCTATTTGCCAGAGAGATTTTTTTTATTTCCCGAAGACTCTAAAATCCACTTAATTCAGCCTGCCTTCTGAGATCCTTTGCCTAGTTGACTTTTTATATATAATAAAAGATTCCTTATTTTGATTCACTTTCTTTTCATTGTATAGGATAAAATGCCATTTCAACATATTTGAGCTTTCTGCAAGCAGATCAGTATGTGATAACATTTATGTACATTATTAATACTCAAAAGTATATGAGAAATGAAGAGTATGCACTTCTTGCCTGTGGTGCGGAAGGAAGGGTTATAAATGGTGTGAGCATGTATGTTCACTAGCATTATTCGTATGTGATCTCAGACACACAGAAAATCTTTTTTTTTAGTCAAATCAGATTCAGGATACTTAATGAATGGTATGTAGGCTCTATTGTAATAGTTTTGGAGAAAGGCATTATTTTTCAAAATCTTGCCATTATGGCACAAAAATGAGATTTCAGGCATATATAATTTATTTCAATTTTGTCATAGATTGTAATTAAATAAGAATATATTTATGAGGAACAAGCTGTTGACATATTTTTTAAAACGCCAGTTGCAGAGCTTAAGGTAGATTAATGCCTATGTGCTAAATAAAATTTTTTAAAGGAAAGAAAATAATTAAGAAATTAATAGAAACTACAAAATGTTTACCAGTTGCAAAATTGGTTAAGATTTCTTTATGTATAACATTGCTTGTCCCTTCCTTCAAATATATGGCATGGGGAAGAAAAAGAATGTTACTTTTGGGAATATAATACAACATAATTTCTTTCCATTGAGCAAATTTGTAAAAACTTATGAATTGCTTCAATTTATTAACTTTATCCTTTTGAGGAACTTTAAATAGCATGGATTATTTCATATAGTGTGTGGCCATGCTAATATTTTAGGATGGGGGGCACTGGACTAGAACTTAGAACTCGAGGTTAATAGTAACTGCTTCTGGTTACCGCCTAGCAGCTAATATCTTGCTTCAATTTCTTCAGCTGGAAAATAAATTACTAATACAATATAATATAATTTTAGCTTTTCTTTAAAATTAATGATCCTGGGATAATATTGGATTGCATATTGGTTATGCAATTTCTGATCTCTAGGGTGCTAGAGGTTGCCAATGTAGTGTGGGTAGAGTACTCTAGTTTTAAAGCAACCTGAATGACCCAGAAATTAGTATTATACTAATAATTTACTTTGCAGTGCTTATCAGATCTACACACCACAGAGGAATCAGTTTGCCTACCTCAGTGTTACTGAGCTAGCCAAATATAGTCAATCAGAAGTGTGGATATTTATTCATTTATTTAAATTCTCCCACTTTATATTCTTCTTTGTGATTGCATCACTTAGGATTAGGTTTTAACCCACGTAATTGAAATAAAATAAGTACCTATACACAGTAGAAATTTATTTTTCTGTCACATCAAGAAAGTTCTGAGATAGGCAGTTCAGGGTGTATGACTGCTGGGAATCAGTAGGGACCCAGGCTCCTACAATACCCTGCTCTACCACTCCTCTGTGCAACACTCAACCCCACGGTCAAGAAGACTGCTGCATTCTAGCCATCAGCTGGTACATTTTTAGTACATGTCATTGGCCAGAACATTGGCTAGTCACGTGTCCACACTTAGCTTCAGCTAAGACTAGAAAATGTAGTCTTTAGCTGGGCTGTGTGGGGTATGCCCAGCTAAAAGTTGGAAGTTGTTACTAAAGAAGTGGAAGCAGTTTCTTCCACAATGATCTACCTATGTTTGTTTTAATATTTAAAAAAAAAAAAAACCTTAAACTTTGTTTATAAATTAGTATTAAAATTTTGGAGTAATATATTCATCTTATATCTTTATAATATTAATTTCCTGAATTCCCTGGTATACTTTGGGTTTTTCCACTTTGAGAAGTACTGATTATACGTGATTATTTAAATTCAGTAAACACCAATTTAAAATTGGATGTGACCTGCTAATTAAAAGCAGCAATGTCCACCGGGCACGGTGGCTCAAGCCTGTAATCCCAGCACTTTGGGAGGCCGAGGTGGGTGGATCACGAGG
This sequence comes from Callithrix jacchus, assembly GCF_049354715.1. NCBI lineage: Eukaryota > Metazoa > Chordata > Mammalia > Primates > Cebidae > Callithrix > Callithrix jacchus. The sequence continues at coordinate 82,586,763 of NC_133504.1, read as the reverse complement.
TCAACAGATCGAGACCATCCTGGTCAACATGGTGAAACCCCGTCTCAACTAAAAATACAAAAAATTAGCTGGACATGGTAGCGCGTGCCTGTAATCCCAGCTACTCAGGAGGCTGAGGCAGGAGAATTGCCTGAACCCAGGAGGCGGAGGTTGCGGTGAGCCAAGATTGCGCTATTGCACTCCAGCCTGGGTAACAGGAGCGAAACTCCGTCTCAAAAAAAAAAAAAAAAAAAAAAAAAAAAAAAAAAATGCAGCAATGTTTTGGGTCAGTGGGTTTTTTAACCACTTTCATTGGTATGCAGAGATTTTTCCCAACCTGAGCTCACATGGCAATTCTGCAATTGCCCTGAGGACTTGAAGTGTATTAGGATCATTGATTCTCCTCTCCACAGGTGCTAAATCTTTTGCAGTGAGTCCAGCTGTGTGGTCACATTTGTTGCCTTTGGAGTTGCATTATTTCAGAATGCCTGGCAATTCACTGGCATTGGAGACCTTTTCCTACCATCTTACCTGCGTGTTATCTTCCTGGAATGTTTTGCAAATAGCACTTATTAAAGCATTTTTCCACATTTGTATCTATTTAACCCATTTATGCCAGAGGTTGCAATTTTTTGAGTTTTTGCATCAGTGGAAAATCAGACCTTGGTGATGACTTGAACAGTAGGATATAAATAACTCCCCCATACTTAGCATTCCAATAATGGAACACTAGGCATAAGTGGGTGTGAGCTATTTTTTAAAGCCTCACATCCTTCAAAGCAGTCTGTTACTACAACTTACAAATACATTAAAGTTGATTTGTCAATTTTTATTTAAAGTGATATATATGTATTCATATATATTATGAGATATTTAGTCTAATATTATGACTATGATTTCCTGTTCCATCGAAATAACTGTTTTCCTGGGGACATTTCTGACTTTTGGTCATTGGTGTTTAATCTATTTTGAGGTGTATTCAGTTTGTCAGAATCAGCCTTCAGGTTACAGGAATCTAGAACAAACTCATAAATTCAGGGCCTGGTTTACAAAAAAAAAAAAAAAAACCTTTGCACCTACTCTTTCACTGATATATTCATTTCTCGCTTTTTTTATACAAAGGTTTTGCTTCTGCAAATATGCAAGTTTTCCTTCTGCAACACTTTTTTTTTAGTAGAACTTGTCATTTCCTTTGCCCAAATGTCCTTTTTCATCCTGTCATTTCCTTTCTCTAATATGGACTTTCCTACCTGAAACTAACCTTTTCAAAAACTCCTTACTTGATTGATCCTGGAAAGATCTGATCTCTACTTTACTCGACATACCTTCTGTACTTGTGTTCTCAACATTACCTAATCTTAGACTCTGGTTTTTAGAACTTGACAAGATATTTGAGCTCTTTGCCAATATAGTTTTTCTTTCTAGCTCTTAATTTAGCAGGAAAAAATTGCTTCCCCATTTTTTCAATGTTCATTCTAGTGAGTAGTTTCTTTTACCAATATTTCTGTGAAGTTACATGGTAAAACAAAGTACACCAAGAAAATATGCAAACAGTTTGACTTGAAAAGACAAGTTACGATTGACTCTTTCCATTTTTCTACAATTGGGAATGCTTCAAGTGTTCTTTTCCAGGAAGAATTACTTAAGCTTTTTTCTTTAGACATGTTTCTCTTTTATAAATATAAAAGTCTTACATCTCATTTTAATTTTATGTGAAATTTAACACAATTTCACGATGAAAAACAAGAACAAGCTAGTTTTCCATAATATAAACCGCTTCTGCTCTCTTGCTGAAATAAACTGATACAGATTTTCCTCCTGCTGTCTTTGTTACAAACATATCTTAGAGTCAAAGGCTCTTTAGCATGCTCGCTGTTACGCATATGTAGAGCATCTGCCATTCTCTGGTTCCCAGGGTTAGAAGCAGAGAACATTACTTTCTTGTACCCAGGATCTTAAGGTATCTTCCAAATGTCTTTTGAAGTAATAATTAATCCAAAATATACCTGAAATACTGAAGTAGAACTTTATCCTAAATTACTATGTATAACAATAACATTTTGGGAAAATGTGCATAGATTTCTGAAAAGATTTACAAGTGAACTATTGGAAGAAACTCTTAAAAGTTGATAATTATTTTATGGATTTGATTTAAAGCTATCAGATCACTATTTATTGAATGTATACAAATTGTGGGCAATACAGTGTTTAGGAATGCTAAAGGAATTTATGGTCTGCAAAAAGATGACGTATATAAATAATTTTATCACATATACAAATATGAATAGAACCAAAGAAGCTATAAAGTATTATCAAAGAAGATATTCCTAAATTTGGCCTAATTAGACATGAATCGATATAGTAAGTGGAATTTCAGCTGACCTGGAAGGATCTGTTGAAGGTAGCATTTGAGCTGAGCTTGAAGGACCTGCTGAATTTCAACTGATGGAAGTACTTCTAACAAAGGAAATCATAGTGCATAAAGTCACCAGAGTGGTCAGGGAGGGGCTAAGCTAAAGGAATGTAGAACCCTGTAGTGTTGGTCAAAGTAGGAAGTAAGAAACAGAAAGGCCTTGGATGTCAACTGGTAGTTGGACCAATGAAAATTTCAAGATTTTTCTCATGGGTAATTTTCTTTTTTAAGTAAGTAATATAGAGAACTTGAGCATTAGCATTGAATACAGAGTATTTTAATAGGACTTTTAAAATATACTGGTTGGCATTGGGAAGTGAACTTTTAGGTGAGGGCCTAGGAGTTACAATAAAAAGAAATTGATGAGAAAGTACATTTTGGGCTGCTTATTCAGAGATGTACTTCTATTACAGACTTCTCTGTGAGCATAGTGATAAATTGTATTAATGGAAAGAAGTCATGAGGTAAATCCAAATTTTAGTTCTACGGAATTGACTCTGTAGAATATAATGAGATGAAAGAGTGCTCTTGGCAGGTCTGTTCCTGGAGGAAAGGCTGAAGGTCATAGTAACCCCACGTAGCCATGTTTGATAACTGACGTTTATTCTAATTTTGGGTCTTTGCTGGGTCCAATTAGGATTTTTATCTTATTCCGATCCTCTCATTGTTTATGCAAGCAAAGAATAAGACTTATTTTTAAATTGTCTTTATAGAAGGTGGTACATAGAAGAGTACATAGTCTAGCAGGCACTGTTATCATGGCTCTGCATATTTCTGCCCAAGTACAAAGCTTTCCCTGATCTGATCAAGTCACCCATCCCAGGATTAATGCACCATTGCCCATACCCTTCTGGATCATTGACTTTGTTGCAAATGAGTTTACTTCCTGAGTAACTGTAGGAATAGATTATGAAAAGTGGGGAGTGAGATGGAGGAGAAGGGGCAGATCAGTTCCTAGTTTTCTAGTCTATATAATCACTTACCCCATAAAAGTTAAAGACTTTTCTTCCCTGGAACATATATGCTATTCATGCTCATAGATAGAAACACTAGAGCTAATGGAAATATACATGAGATCATAGTCTTAGGATCTTATTGCATATTGTGGTCTTTGTTTAGCTTGGTACGTACTACATTAGGCATTTGAGAGAAGCTGACTCAAGTATACTTTGATATTGTTATTGACCCGGAAGGATCTATTTGAGTGATTTACCCTGGAAATGATGTGAACTAGACTGATTTTAGCTAAATCCTGTACTTACTGCTTTCCTCTATACTGATTTATAATCTAGAAATGCTAAATATTAGTATTACATCAGAAAAAAATTTTACTTAAGAAGAGATTCTTTAGTTGCCAATGAATGTGTGATATTTAATTTAACTGATTATAAATTTATTTCTAATTGGTTTGAAAATATTGGTGTGCAACCTTTAATTGCCTATCACCAAACTCTTCCTTCGTAAATTCAACTCTGAAATCAGAGAAAACTGGGCTATAATTTACAGAGATTTCATGTAAATGCATTTTTGGAAAATTTGTTATTTATTTTCAAGCTCTTTATTTCCCCAGTCTTCAGGGAGGAAATAGGGCAGAAGCAGTATTAATGTGCTGTTAATGAAGCTCATGAGTATGAAATGGACTATGAACTTCTGGGGAGGAAACCATATCTTACTCTCTTATATTCCTGGCACCTGGTGCCTGGCACATAGAAGCTGACCAGTAGAAGGTTGTTAACAGATACTGAATTATTGATGAAATGAATATGCATGCAGGTTAAACGAGATCTGCACTGCGCTTTGTCTTTGTTGGTAATATCACTGGACTTCAGATGGGAATATAGCTATCAGAATTATTTTGGAAATAACCCAGTAAGTATTATAGTTTCTCTATTGAAGTATTGATGAGGACCATAGGTTAATGGATTAGAACTAGGTTTTTTGGTATTATTGGGCCTCAACTTTATCTATTCTCTTATTTTCTTAGAAGAGATAACTAAATGGGTTTAAAGTCATAAAATATATATTCAGTGACTGTTGCTTATGTTCTATTCTTCCTGATCTTTATGAGAAGAAAAAAATGCTAGGGACCTATGTAGATCTCTTAATGCTGTTTTTTCAGATCCATTTATGACCCTTGAGAAAGAAGCCAAGTGAAGATGCATTGAGACATTTCAGTCCCTAGAGCTGTAAAATCCACCCTAGTGACATTTAAACAACCATCTATTATACCTATAGGTGAGGAATTCAGACAGAATAGCAGGAACAACTTTTCTGTGCTCTATACTGTCTGGGGCATCAGCTAGAGCACTTAAGAGCTAGAGGCTGGAATCATCCTCAGACTGAACCCCCAATCACTGTTCAGTCTTATGTTTGGCAGTTAAGATTAGCTGTTAGCTGAGACCTTAGTTGAGCTGTTACCTGCAACACCTACTCTTGTCTTCTTCATGTTTCCTTCTTTACTGAAGTGGTGTGAAAGGAAGGGTGAGTATTGCAAAAGAGACAGAAGCAGGTGTCAACTGTATCTTTTGTTATGATCTACTCTTAAAAGTCATGTAGGATGACTTCTGTGATCAATTGATGAGAGAAGTCATGAGTCAGCCAAGGCTAACGTGTCCAGGTTTATACAGTGTGGACGTAGCACCGCTTGATGGGGAGGTTCTGAAAGCACATTGGGACTGGAAATACTGCTTTAGCTGTTTATGGGAACATACAGTCTGCCATGCAATATAATTCCTATGTCTTTTGCTATGGCTTCATAATTTTCAAGTATGACTAATAATTTATATTTTCTACATTGTTTTTACCGAATAGACCACTTACCAATTCTTGGTCTCTAGTTCTGTTTAGTTTTTTTAAAAAGTAATTTGTATCTCATGTTAATCAGATGGTAAAATTGATGGCGGGAAGTTTAAATTTAAAAATAAAAATTGATAATCTATATTTTTCCACAATAAACTTTTATTTATTTAGTTTGCATCTGCAATCCTGGGGTATTTGTTTTTGCTTGTTTTGTGCGATTTTTCTCTAAAACGGTTTATTTGTTAATAGCAGGGGTCTGCAGTACTGGCTACACATGCTGTTGCAGACCATAGATGCATCTGAGGGCTTGGGAATAACGGGAAGCTTTTAAAGACAAAAGAAAGTCCATATAAGTTGTCTGGAAACAAAGATTATTGGTTACAGGGGTGTATTCTGGATGGTGGCATTTGTTACTTGGTGGTAATGGTTGTTGACAGTAAACCATATTTCTCTTGTGGAATTGTTAAATTGAAAGTTATATTCCTTTTATTTATTTTTATGTAGTGTAATTCCCAAAATTATATTTTTAAGCCATATTAAGTCTACAGGGAATTTGCAGACTCAGTTCAAAGTTGTTTTTAACCAGAACCATCCGATAATAACATTTCTATATGATACCCTGTCACCCTCCAAACTGTGATACACATTTTGTACACAAGGATATTTTTCTTTCTCTTTTTCTAGATGGAGTCTCACTCTGTCACCCAGGCTAGAGTGCAGTTGTGCAATCTCGACTCACTGCAACTTCCACCTCCCTGGTTTAATCAATTCTCTTGTCTCAGCCTGCCAAGTAGCTGGGACTACAGGTGCTATTAGCCACCACACCTGGCTAATTTTATTTTTAGTAGAGGCAGGATGTCACCATATTGGTCAGGCAGGTCTCCAACTCCTGACCTCAGGTGATCTGGCCACCTCAGCCTCCCAAAGTGCTGGGATTACAGGTGTGAGCCATCGCACATGGCCACAAGGACATTTTTCTACATAACCATAACACAAACCATCAAAATAAGAAAATTAAGAATGATTTATTACTCCCATCTAAGTCTTATACCTCATTGAAGTTTTGTGAGATCCACTAATACTATCCTTTATAAGGAAAGAATTCAGGTCAGAATTACATGTTGCCTTTATTTGCCATATGTCTTTAGGCTCGTTCTACTTGAATTTACTCAGTGTTTCTTTGATTCTCATGATTTTGATGCTGTTGTAGGCTATCAGCTTGTTGTGTAGAATGTCCCTCAGTTTGAGTTTATCATATGTTTCTCATAATTGGATTCAGGTTATGCATCCTTACAGGAATGTCACAGAAGGGATACTGTATTCTGCATATTGCATCTGATTAGTTGGTGCATGATTTTGACTTGCTTCATTATTGATGATGTCCACTTTGATCATTTGATTAAGGTGTTATGTGCAAGGCTTCTTTGCTGTCACATTACTAATTTTACCTTGGTAATCAGAATTGGGAGCTATTTAAATATACCTCATCCATCTCTGTATTTACGGCATAATACTAATCATCATGAAAAAAAGTTGGATGTTTTCTTTATTTTTTTTTTTTCTTTTTTTTCCTGGAAGGAAAGAAGGCAGGCAGACTAGCTAGAAAGACTACCATTGTTTTGTTTGTGTACCTCACGTAATTTAGTAGCTAAGCTTGATTTTTAAAAGAAGACTTTTTTTTTTAAGTGCTCAATAGTTTGTTTTAAATTCTAGGGAAAAGACAGTGTTATTTATCCAATAACTGAATGACAAAATAAAGCAGTGTACTTGTTTATGCTTTCAAAGATTTAGATGACTATTAGCTTTCTTGATTTATTAAAAGAAATAAGTATTGAGCACCTACTGCATCTCACACATAGGAGAACAAAAGTCTTGTACATAAATGCACATGCTACAAGAAGTATGGTAAGTGCCCTGTTGAAAGAACAGGTCTCACGGGAGAACAATAGAGGGGATTCTTTGTTGTGACTTTGGTAAAAACTGTGACAGGAGGGGGAAGTTTCAGGCACCCAATGGCAGGCTGTATTTGGAGGAATGAAGAGTAGATAAGGTACTGGTACCTGATGAATCTGAGGCCAGGTTTCAATACTTTATCTACTTTTCATTTCCCCAAACGTACTTACTGTAGGTATGGCCTCATTAAAAAATATAAACTCTTTGAAGACAGAACATTTTGTTTATTTATTCTTTGATATGGTGCCTAGAAGAATGTCAGGTATAATATATAGCAGCTGATCATGGCTATCAAATAATCACTTATCAAATAGTGACCTAGCAAATTAGTTGGGTTTCCAAGCCCATTCATCAATTTTCTTTTGTAACGTAAGAAAGATTTTGATGTCATTTCCATAGTGATTTTTTTTTTCTGGTGAGAGTTTCACCTCCATTTATTATTTCTGTCCTTCTTCCTATCTTGTGGTTAATTTCCATATCTCTTCGGTACCTTGCCATCATCATATCCTTGGGATGTCCCGGCTGCTTGTGTTCAGTTACTTGAAGGTCTTAAACCTTGAAAATTTAACTTTTCAAAGTCAAATCAGGGTTTCAAATTTTGCTTACTTATTTTAATTGTAACTGTACTGGCAAATTAAGCTCACAATGAAGAAAAACCGATACTGCAGAATCTCAGTGGAAATGAATACACCCTTCTGGGTGCTTATTTCATTCTCCTGAACTTTCACTGTGTTAATAAAGGTATCTTTTGAGATTTTTAAAATAGAACCATTGCCTTGACATTGATCTTTTTATTGCTTCTGTAGGGTAATTGTAGTTTCTACTCTTTTAGATAATCTGGAAAATCATTTGAGTTTTCTGAAAAGCTGAAAACTAGATTTGATGCCTCATGTAAACATTTTTTGTACTATTTATCATCTATGTATTTAAAATAACTTTATTCTGAAACATCTAAAACATAGTGAACAAATATAACTGAGAGAAAATATCTTGGTACAGAATGATCTCTTTTTTTTCCTTTTCTCAATGTGGATATCATTTCAGTCCATAATCTGTGTATTACTTATCAGATATTCCGCCCAGAAATGAACAGCATAATTTTTAGTTGACAAAGCACTTTTATATATTTAATATCATTTAATCTCTGCAATGTCCTTGTAACATATCATAAGCATTTTTAGAGATGTGGAAGCTGAGCCTCAGAGAGAATAGGTGGCATGATTAGGATCATACAAATTGTGTAACTGGGGTTTGAAGCAAACCTTTTGTTAAACAAATCAGTGAAAACTGATTGGTGCATTTTTACTCTGAATGGTGACCTTTATATTTTCAGTGCTTTTTTTTCTTGTTTGTTTAATGAGTCTTCGTTAACTATATTAGCAATAGTCAGAGATCACATTTGATATCCTAAGATGTTTTTTAAAACATTTATATCAAAATGTTCACGATCATTTTACCTACTAAATTTTGCAGAATAAAATTCTTTGAAACCCACCTGACCAAGGCAGAGCATTCTTTATATCAGAAACATGAAATGGGAAAAGAGACCTATTGATGTTGGCGTTGGGAATAAGAAAAGCAACTCCAACACTGCCCCCCTTCCCCTTATCCCATTATCATCTCTGTGTAGGATTCTCTCACAGTCCAGGCATTCTTTTCCTCAAAATGGATGGGGCCAACAAAGGATGCAGTGTTATAGGTTTCTCCACTGTGCTGGGCCCTTCTCAAGGCTCCCATTCTTGGGGGAGAGAAAGGAGTGGGTTTGGGTTGCAGGCTGGTATCAAGAGAGCTCTGGGGAACAAGCATGGAAACCTAGTGTGTCCCCAAGTCTCAGACATGTATAGAGGTCTAAAAGACTCTGACGTCCTCAGAATCTAGCATACCAAGGATGGAGGAGGGCTTGCACCATCCAACTTTTAATTATTCTTGCATTGGTTCTGAAACTCATTTTTTAAGAAGCTACTTATAATTTTCTGGCATTGGGGTGTAATTACATTGGCCACAATGAATAGAAAATTTCTGTTTATTTTTGGATAGGGGGATGAGTATATTTTTTAAAAGGAATTAGCCAATGATTTTCTTCTCTAAAAGTTTCAAGATCTTGCTTTCCACTTTTTTGAATTTTTTTTCCATCTTCTATTGTTTGACATCCATAATATCAAAACATTACCTGAAAATAATGCAAATTTTATGCTTTGGGCAAAGTTGCTCCCCGAGTCTGACTCTGGTCCTTAGCTTCTATTCTTCCCTGTCTCCACCTCACAGAGCTAGGCTGCTTTACTAGCTTATGCTAGACAGCACCACATGAAGGGATGTGGGAGGCTGGGGAGGACAACATACCCCTCACTCATTCATTCTTCCTGTGGCCAGTCAAGGCACTTGGTGTATAATTACTCTAGGACAAGAATTCTGGCAATACTAGAAACAAATCAGTGTCTATCCAGGTCATGATTATTAAAATAAATGCAAATACTTAATATATAGCATCTGATTGTGGTAAATAGAATGTATATTATCCATGTTTCCTTATTATGCTCCCTTTTCCCATAAAAGAAACTTCAGTCAGATGACTTAATCCTACAAGAAGATAAAATTATTACTTTTATTGTGAGGTTGTTTTTTCGAAAGACACAGCAAAATATAGATAGATATCTGTTACATAAGTTGTATAGGAATGGAATTACTACTCATTCTAATATAGTGAAGGGAGCGCCTATCAGTGTTGCTGACTTTCGGTTCAGTATTTGGTCCCTTATTGGGGTCATTTTCTTTTCAATTTGAAAATGTCAGCTTTTCCCCTTGGTTTAGGTTCCCCTGTACCCATAGAAGTAGTCTGGGTAGAGGCATGTAATGCAGGTTGAGCCCAGATGTCGCTCCATTCCTGTCCTGCCATCTAGTGGAGAAACGTGCATGCAGTGCTGGCCACTGTAAAACATAGTGCAATTTCTAAATTCCTATACTGAGTGAAACGGAAGGTTTAGTCTGTACCTTATGCCCAAATATTCATAACATGTTTAAGAAGTAGTAGTACTGGTAGTAAATGGCAGTTGATGAGTTACTAAAAAAGATAGGTCCTTTAAAAATGTACTAAGTATAAGAGTAACTAATGGAATCCCCAAAATGAAAAGTAATAAGAAAATCTAGCATTGCAAATATAAAAATGTAAAATAAAATTATTTGGCACTGGCACAGACATGTATAGATAATTGGAACAGAATAGAATTCAGAAACAGACTGTGAGGGTGGCATTTCAAATAATTGAGAAGATGAAATATTAAATAACGAATGTTGAGAAGACGGCTAACAATTTGGTTAAAAATAAAGATGGATGTTAGTGTTATTTTTCTCTTTAAAATAAATTCTCATTGGATAAAATGTTGAAACATTAAAGAAATGATACTGTAAAATTATGAAAAGAAAATATGGACCATTTAAAAGATAACTTTGAAGTGAGAAAGTCTTGCTAATAAGACAGTAAACCCAGAGGGAATTTCAGAAAAGACATTTATCCTTCCAGCAAACAACATGAAAACAATTTGAATTTGTGTCTCTGATTAGTCGTGTGGAACGAAGGTTTTATTTCTTTTTATGTTTATGCCATTTATCTTTGTTCTGTGAATGGGTGCTTTCTGGTGCTTGTGGTTTAATCCCCTGTTTGTTTTTTTTGGGGAGAGAGTCTTGGTCTGTCACCCAGGCTGGAGTGCAGTGGTGCGATCTCAGCTCACTGCAGCCTCTCCTCAGTGAGCTGGGACTACAAGCTCATGCCACCATGCCTGGCTAATTTTTGTATTTTTAGTAGAGACAGGGTTTCAACATGTTGGCCAGGATGGTCTTGATCTCCTGACCTCATGATCCACCTGCCTCGGCCTCCCAAAGTACTGGGATTACAGGTGTGAGTCACTGCACCTGGCCTTATTCCCCCTATTTTATTTTAGTATTAATCCTTTATTATGTGTGTTGTAAATATTTGTCAGTCTATTAATTATTTTGTTGATTTTTAAAATGTCTTTAAATTATAATTCAATTTAACTTTTAATTTCTCTTTGACTTATATTAGTAGAGGGATAGAATCTCATACTTTTTCTTAAATCAGTAGCTGATTGTCTCTGTCATCTTGTTCCATTATCCCCATTTATGCAGGTTTCCTTCCTTTTGTTCCTTAGTAAAGTTTTCGTCATGTATATTTGGTATATTTTTGTTAGATTTATTCTTAGGTCTTTGGATTTTGTTGCTACTATAAATAAATTTTTTAGTCCAGTTTTAAAATTTGGTATTTGACCAGGAGCAGGATTCTGAAGTACTTTTACTTCTAAAAATGTTACATTTGTGGAGTTAGGATGTGTGTGTGTGTGCTGAAAACATTTACCATGAAGTTTTTTAAGAGCTGTTATTAAGTAAATTTGCCTTTTATAACTGATGGATCTTAAATTCCAAAATATCCTGTATTTTTATATATAGGTGAGACATCCTGAAGGCCTCCCAACTCACAGGAAGATATCAGTATAATTTTTGTGAAGTTCCAATTTCAAAGTTTTGCCATGAGTTCAGCAAATTTAAGATCGTTTCCACCTTGTCAACTGAATCCAAAACCCAACTCCTTCAATGTTCTTTTAAAGTATCCATCACACCAAATGTTCTATGAATTTAGGCTGAAGACTAGAGATCATGGGGAGGGGTTACATCAAGGGACAGTGAGGCATCCACCTGCTTACTATATCTGCTGTGGCCTTTCACCTCTGACTCAGAAAATAGGAGTTTGCATGTCACCTTGGTTCCCACTCTTCCTTCTAAGCCAGGTGGAATATTATCTTCTAAAAGTACTGAGTATTTTTCCCAAAGGAAACCATGATGAATATATTTTTTTCTACTCCTTTACAGCATATGCATTCAAATGATTTTACTGTGTAGCATTTATATTTAAGTACCTCTAGCTTAGGATTGTACATAAAATTTAAATCATTCTGCTCTTGTTTATTACTTTCAATCCACGGATAACACTATTAAATTTTCAGCACCTTTGATATTCTTGGTAAATGTAGCAAAATATAAAAGTTTTAATTCAAAGTTGTTATAGCCTCTATTTGTTTTATATATAGATGTTCGTTGACTTACAATGGGGTTCTGTTCTGATAAGCCTAGTGTAAGTTGAAAATATTTAAAGTCAAAATGTGTTTAATACACATAACATCCCAATGTCATAGGCTAGTCTAGCCTACTCTAAACGTACTCAGAACATTTGCATTAGTCTACACTTGGACAAAATCATCTGCCAAGACAGCACACAGTTATGTGTGCATCCCTTGATTTCATTGCCGACTAGCAGCTACAGCTCACTGTCACTGTCCAAGCATGTTACCAGCCTTGGAAAAGATCAAAATTTAAAATTTGAAGTACAGTCTCTACTGAAGGAGTATAGCTCACATAGCATCATAAAGTTGAAAAATCGTAAGTCAGGGATTATCTGTATTTATAAATAGAGCTTCCTGGAAAATAAGATGTTTTGGTATGGTTTTCTTCGCTACCAAATAATCGTAGCCTGTTTTACTCATTCAGTAGCTAGAAGGATGCACCTCCTTTCTGTCATCACTCTTGGTCATGCAGTGACATTGTTAATTAATTTTTGGGGACACAAAATGTGGTCTCTCTGTCCTCTGCTAAGAACAAGTGCAATAAAGAAAGTTAATACAAATCACTTTAGGTGATAAAATGAATAGAAAAGGGGAAAAGGGAAAGGAAAGAAAACTTAGGCTTAATCTTCCATTAAATACTTAATTGAGCTGTGCAGTGATGCTGTTGTGATGATACTTCTTATTGTGCAGTACTCCTTAGCTACGAATCAGGTTATGCTACAAATTGCTGTGACTTGCAGAAGCGTGGCTGACACAGCCATGGCAACAGCTCATTCTTCCTGAGTGAGAGACCTGTAGGGTCTATGAGATATAACTGTGGCAATTCACTCCACACATTATGAACACAGAATGAGTCAGGCCCCTGCTTTCACGACTGCAATATGGCATAGGAGTCATTAATGGACAGCAAGTGTGTCATTCTTACAGTGGAATTAATGTGTTCCTCAACATGTCCTGGCTCTATTGGTTTTCCTATACTGAAGCTGGCTGTCTTTGGCAAAGATTTATTCAAAGGGATGACATCCTTAAAAACAATTTAGTGCCTATAGAATAAAATGAAGTAAGGGTGATATTTCTTAAAATGAACTGCTTTGATTTTCAATGCAAATCAATCATACTGGAAAAAATTTGTCAAAGGTGCATTAACAAATTTTTGCCAGTATGATTGATTTTTCATATGTTTAATTCATGTCTTTTGCTTGTGTCTGCATACAAATTTGTCTTTGACCATGTATCCGTTGTCATTTCCATTTTGTGACCTTTTTCTGAGATTTTAAGGCTTTAGCTAATGATTTTTAAGTTGTTTTTGTTACTTACTGATCTTACCAAATAAACCATATGTCCTTATTTCAGTTAGCATTATCAGATGAAATGTTGTAAACAACAGCAGTTATTTAGAAGAAAATATCATATTCTTTTCTTTACTAATTGTTTAAGAAAATTACTTGAAAGATTATGACACCAATTATAAATTAGATTGGTCTTTGTAAAACTTACTGCCCCGCTTTATTTACAGGATCTCCAAAGATGGGTAAATGGTGCTAATGAACATGGCTTTGTCTTGGTATCTTTTGGAGCTGGTGTCAAGTATCTGTCAGAAGACATTGCTAACAAACTGGCAGGAGCTCTGGGGAGATTGCCTCAAAAAGTGATATGGAGGTAAGGTAATAATGCAGATTGTTTCTTTGCTATTGACACTCAGTATCTCCCTGTTTAACCCACAAGACCCAGTAAAGTGTAGCACATTGTTTCCCTGGCAAGATTAGCAAGATGCCCTTGACTTTTCATTTTGTTACTTAGCGTATCCAAATCTAGGAATTAATTCATAAGGCTCTATGATGAATAAAGAAACCTCCAACTTATGGCATAGAAAGAAGGTATGATTCAGGATGACTTTTTCTTGTGTCCGATGCATATTTATGTTCCCCTCAGAGTTCTACCCTCGTTAACTCTTTTATTATTTATTATAATTTTTAAAATTACTTGTAATTGCATGCCTTTTTATATACTCCTTCAAATCAGTTTTTTCAGTTGGGGAAGAAAATGATGGATTTTGAATACTAAAATACCGTGGACTCTTTTGAAGAGTCCCACTTTGTCCCCTTTACATGTGTTTTTATTTTATTTAAGAAACCTGGCCTTTAAAAACACAATCACTTACCATTTAACACAGTTTAAGACAGAACCGTAGATTGACCCAGCTTTTTTTGGGAAGATTTTGCCAACACATGACTATCTTCAGAAATTGCAACCCAATGTTGAAAAAATCAGACGTGAACACTTTCTTTAGCACGTACTTATTGAGCATATACTACCACTGTTGAACTCTAGGGATACAACATTAGTCCCACAGTTACTACCATGAGCAGAATAAAGTGTCCCTCAAGCCATTGCAAGCAGTCTTTGAGAAACATATTTTCCTTTTATAACAAATGGGTAAGGATTAGCTTCTACTTCTCCTGGCTGAGCCCTGCGATGATACCTATTTTATTCTAACTGTTCAGGACTTTTCCTTTCAGATTCCACTCCCATTGGGTTTCCTCTATTAGGCTGAACTCCAGAAAGTACCTCTTCTGCTTCCTTTAGCACAGTTTATACCTACTCCATTTAGACTCTTTGTCACCCTCTCAGTTGTTAGGCATATTTATCTTTTGAAGATCAAACAGGAAACACCCTGCTTTGCCCCACACAACTTTTATCTCTGATGAAGCTAAAGAAGAGAACTTTCTAATTTCTTTCAATACTTGTGCCTTCCCTCAGGCTCAGGGTGTTAAGGATTAGGGATATTGACTGCTCTAGCAATATCCAAGAGGCGGCCCTCTCTGCCCCTTCTTGTTCTAGCTTCTGGGTGTTTGTGGGGAATGACCTTCTAGAGTAGGTTTATTTATTTTAGTTTATTTTTCCCGTCTCTGTATGTGTATAGGATGAGGCGCCAATGGAAAATAGACCTCTATATAAACACACTATTTGTTTTTCCCCTAACCAGTGAAAGTTTTTATTGAAAAGAAATTTAATCAAATATTTATTGTTACCAAAGCATGGTTTCATTTTTAAGAATACCAAAAAAAGATCATGTAAGATTTATTTTAAATCTCATACTTTAATCAGAGAGCCTATACTATGAGTATGGTTTGATTTTTGAAAGATTAATTGTCTGGTGTACATTTTAGGTTTTCTGGACCCAAACCAAAGAATCTAGGAAACAACACTAAACTCATAGAATGGCTACCACAGAATGACCTGCTTGGTAAGTCAATGATGTGTGGTTATTTACTTGACCGTTAGGTTTTAATACATAAATGTGATTTTTTTACTTGAGAGGTTCATACGGTATGTGTGTAGTATATGGTAGAATTACTATGTTTTTTATCCAGGGTCTCAAGTCTTAAATTTGAGACCAAAATTTTAAGTCTTTATTTATTGGAAAAGAATTTGTAAAATGTAAACATTTGAGTCTCTATATTAAAATTTTTAGACCAGTCACCAATTTTCATTATCTGAAAATTATTTACTTAATAAACTATATAAATTAGTAGTGAATAATATTATGCCTATTAGAGAAATCAGGTGAAAGTAGAACAGTTAAAACAATAAGAATGTAGATTTAGGTTATAGGTTTATTACAGATGGTCTGAGAACCAAGAGAAATTAGAAGTTATTCATTTGTCTGAAACCAAAGAGAAGCAGAAGACCAGGGGAACAGTCAATTTACTTTAACTTTAATTGGATTATCTGCTTCTATTTCTTCCTAAATCACTGGACGTTTTTGAAGCACTTGATATTATTTAATTTTGGGGATTCTGATTCTCAAAATTAAAATAGTAACCATTATATGCATATCTTTTAAGTGTGTCTGGGTCTAGATAATTTAACTCCATGTTCAAATAAGCACAGATAGTAAAAATGTAAATTTTTATTCATTAAATTTTTAGGAAGATTAAATGCCATAGTATCCTTTAATATATTATCAATTAAGGAAATTTGTAAAAGGTTATCGACTTTGACAATATTGACCACCATTTATTCCATATTACTAATGCCTAACATTATGTAAAAGTGGTTTTGATTTTAAATTATACTTTAAAAAAAAGAAATTGAAACTGTATTTTAATCCAGCTATAGTGATTCTCCTAAAAGTTAGCAAATTGAATTTTGTAACTAAAAGCCAGTAAAGAATTTTATGTATATAATTTCTTTCAGCTAGCTTATTATACTAGATTCTATAGATTCTAAAACTGAAGAAAAAAGAATACAAGGCAATTAATCTTTCTTGATACTTGTATTTTTTTTTTCTTTTTAAGTCTTTTATGGGTTTACTATTACGATTTAGATTCCTTGGAATCCAAGGAAAGAAGCAGGAAATTTAAGTAAGATAACTTGACTATCAGCTATCTCAGTGTAACACTGTTATGTATGAACATCTAAACTTTATTGTGTGAGGGGTTTTCCATTTGCTATTGTTTTCCTTTTTCTTTTCTTTCTTTCTTTTTTTGTTTTTTTGACTGTGAGGCTCTACTGTAATGCTCGTGCTTGATCATCCTCCTCAAGTCCATAGCTCCTCTATGCTTCTCAATCTCAGCTCTCTGACTCTTTCAAAACTAGTATCCTTTTTAACAATAAGCATGATCCTTGTGAGTCCTCTAATAGCTTCTAGGATCAAAAGATTCTTCCAGGATGAGAAGTAGGAACGAAATCAATGTCTTTCCCCTCATCTCATAGTCGCCCCCTCCTCTCTACATAACAGCTCTGCTTTATTTTTTTTTTTTATTTTTTTGAGACGGAGTTTCGCTCCTGTTACCCAGGCTGGAGTGCAATAGCGCAATCTTGGCTCACCGCAACCTCCGCCTCCTGAGCTCAGGCAATTCTCCTGCCTCAGCCTCCCGAGTAGCTGGGACTACAGGCACGCGCCACCATGCCCAGCTAATTTTTTGTATTTTTAGTAGAGACGGGGTGTCACCATGTTGACCAGGATGGTCTCGATCTCTTGACCTCGTGATCCACCCGCCTCGGCCTCCCAAAGTGCTGGGATTACAGGCTTGAGCCACCGCACCCGGCCTCTGCTTTATTTTTTACTGTTGGGCTTGGTGGTAGGTGTTGTTCAAAGAGAGGAGTTCTTGCTAAAAATAAAGTTTGAAATCCACTTTTAGGGAAAATCCTTTAGTTGGACCTAAGAGTCAGAGAAGCCACTTGTGTGTAAGGGCTAGAGACACTAACTAACCAATTCCACTAGACTTCAGGATGGAAGAGCTTCAGGAGCCCCATTGAGACCATGGTTCCCACAACAGTAATTTTGTACCTGGCACATGTATGTTTTCAAAGATCGAACTGGTGAAATTATACCTTTAGGAATCCTTTATCTGAAATGCATGTTTACTGTAGTGTCAATTTTTAATAAATTTATGGGAAAATCTCTTCTGTAGAGTAATAATGTAAGTTGTTTTCTTTTTCATCTTTCTTCAGGGCATTCAAAGATTAAAGCCTTCCTGAGCCACGGTGGTTTGAACAGTATTTTTGAAACTATGTATCATGGTGTGCCTGTAGTGGGAATTCCACTCTTTGGAGACCATTATGATACTATGACCAGGGTACAGGCAAAAGGCATGGGGATATTATTAGAATGGAAGACAGTTACTGAAAAAGAGCTCTATGAAGCACTGGTGAAAGTTATCAATAATCCCAGGTAAGGTTTCAATTAACATTAAAGCTCATGAATATATACACCACAGAATATTGTCAGTAGCCAATTATTTTTAATAGATTGTTAATAAATTATCAAATTATGGAAATATCCTTTAGATTCCTGTGATAATGCTTTATGCATGTTTTCTATAATTTAGAAAATAAAAACAGCAGTCATTTGACTATCATGTTATGATACCAAATAATATTCTACTGGGATTTTCCAAACTGAAGGAGAAAACACAGTGTGAACAATCTTTGCGCATTTACATTGTGTCAAATGTTGTGTGCTTTATTTCATTTTCATACTTATAACAGCTGTATATCATAGCATTTATTATTCACATTATACAGGCAGGGCACTTGAAATTCAGAGGGCTTAAGTAATTTGGCTTATACAGCAGTAGGAGTCCAAAGTAGAAGCCAGGACTGTCTGATTCCCAAGACAGTGCTCTTTGTACTGTGTGGTAAGCCCAGTGTTGCTGGGTTTCCCTAGCACTGAGTATTGCAGAAATACCAAGATTTATTTACACAGGTGAATGATGAAGCAGAATCTTTATTTTATTTTGCTTTTCAAATTCTTGATGGGTCCTGAGTTAAGCTAGTTTACAAATGAGTCTCAAAGGGTGAAGAGCTGGCCTGTGTAGTTATAAAACAAAGCAGCAGTTTTCTTCATTTTTAGACATGATATTTAATTTATCTTGCATCTCCAATAGCATTAAAGAGTAGAAGAGTATAACTTTTTCTGTTTATAGCCAGGGGATATGGCTTAACACTGGCTTGAGAAACACTGCCACATTCTAAGGAACAACAAATAATAAAAAAAAAATATTTTATATAAAAAGATGCAGCTTGCATATAAAATGCTGAATTCAACTGAGGTTCATTATGCTGCCTTTATGTGAGCTCAGGGGTGACCTTCATGCTTTAGTTTCTTAAAGGATCCCGTGTCGGATACAGCTCTGGCATTGGAGCAATGTGTTTCTTAACTAGGGTTGCCTGAGTATATTCTTTCTTCTGTTATCTGTAGTTTTTCTTTTAAGGTGTGCTTTTCAAAACATGATGTTATTTCATGTGTGTGTGTGTGTGTGTGTGTGTGTGTGTGTGTGTGTGTACAGTCTTTTAGGAAGATTTGTAAAATATAGTCCTAAGTAGAATTATGGGAAACAGTGGCAGAACTGCTGAGATTGAGTTGGTTAAAAAAGAGAGAGCAAAAGTCTAGGTTATTTACAGGAAGTTAGTCCAGCTGTGTTTTATGAGGCATGAGCCAGGCTGAATCAGAGCAAGAACAGGTTACAATCTTAAGTCACACTGCAATTTAATTTCAGCTATAGAATATTGAAGATATGTAAGTGCTTATTTAAGAATTATTCTGTGCAGTGAATACATTTATATCATTCCCAAAAGTATGCATATCAGATAATGAGTTAATTGCATGTAACTTGAAAACCTTAAATATTTAACTGAAAGGCTTTTGTACATAGAAAGATGTCATAGTCAATGTAAAAATGCCAATGATTTGTGTAGTGTGTCCTTTGCTAAAAGTCATTATGTAAACTAAAGTCATTTATCTTTCTTTGTTTCAAATGTGATACTATTCCACATTTAACAGGTGATAATTATTGAAAAGGTTAGTTTGCTTCACTAATATTGTGTCTGAGATATTCTACTTTAAACCAAGTAACTAATACTGTAAAAGAAGTATTCCTTTTATGAAGCCACCATCATCCTGATACCAGAACTGGGAAGAGACACAACAAAAAATGAAAACTTCAAGCCAATATCTCTAATGAACATCGATGCAAAAATTATCAATAAATAGTGGCAAACCAAATCTAATAGCACATCAAAAAACTTATCCACCATGATCAAGTCAGCTTAATTCCTGGGATGCAAGGCTGGTTCAACATATGTAAATCTATAAACATAATCCATCACATAAACAGAACCAATGACAAAAATCACATGATTATCTTAATAGATGCAGAGAAGCCTTTGATAAACTTCAGTACCCTTTCATGTAAAAACCTCTCGATAAACTAGGTATTGATGGAACATATCTCAAAATAATAAGAGCTATTTATGACAAACCCACAGCCAATATCATACTGAATGGGTAAAAGCTAGAAGCATTCCCTTTGAAAGCCAGCACAAGATAAGGATGCCCTTTCTCACCACTTCTATTCAACATAGTATTGGAAGTTCTGGCCAGGGCAATCAGGCAAGAGAAAGAAATAAAGGTATTCAAATCAGAAGAAAATAAGTCAAATTATCTCTGTTTGTAGATGACATGATTGTATATTTAGAAACCCCCATCATCTCAGCCCAAAAACTTATTGAACTGAAAGGAACTTCAGCAGTCTCAAGATACAAACTCAGTGTGCAAAAATCACAAGCATTCCTTTATACCAACAATAGGCAAGTAGAGGACCAAATCATGAATGATCTCCCATTCAACAATTACTACAAAGAGGATAAGATACCTGGGGAATACAGCTAACAAGGGATGTGAAGGACATCTTCAAGGAGAAACAAACCACTGCTCAGTGAAATAAGAGAGGACACAAACAAATGGAAAAACATTCCATCCTCATGGATGGGAAAAAATTAATATTGTGAAAATGGCCATACTGCCTAAAGTAATTTATGGATTCAATGCTATTCCCATCAAACTACCATTTATATACTTCACAGAGCTCAAAAAAACTATTTTAAGTTTTATTATAGAATCAAAGAAGACCCCATATACCCAAGACAATCCTAAGCACACACACAAACAAGGCTGGAGACACATTATACTACCTGACTTTGAACTATACTACAAGGTTACAGTAACCAAAATAGCATGGTACTGGTACCAAAACAGACATATAGACCTGTAGAGCAGAACAAAGACCTCATAAATTACAACAGACATCTACAACCATCTGATCTACAAACCTGCCAAAAACTAGCAATGGGGCATGGATATCCTATGCAGTAAATGGTGCTGGGAAAACTGGCTAGCCATATGCAGAAAACTAAAACTGGACCCCTTCCTTACACCTTATATGAAAATTAACTCAAGATGGATTAAAGACTTAAAGGTAAAGCCCCAAACCATAAAAACCCTAGAAGAAAACCATGTCCAATATCATTCAGGACATGAACATTCATGACTGAAGCATCAAAAGCAATTGCAGCCAAAGCCAGAATTAGCAAATGGGATCTAATTAAACTAAAGAGCTTCTGTACAGCAAAAGAAACTATGATCAAAGTGAACAGGCAACTTACAGAATGGGAGAAAATTTTTGCAGTCTATTCATCTGACAAAGGTCTACTATCCAGAATTTAAAAGGAATGTAAACATATTTATAAGAAAAAAATAACCCCATCAAAAAGTGGACAAAGGATATGAACAGACACTTATGTGGCCAACAAGCATGAAAAAAAAGCTCAACATCAATGATCATCAGAGAAATGCAGATCAAAACCACAATGAGATACCATCTCATACCAGTCAGAATGGCGATTATTAAAAAGTCAGGAAACAATAGATGCTGGTGAGGCTGTGGAGAAACAGGAATGCTTTATACTGTTGGTGGGAATGTAAATTAGGTCAACCATGTGGGAGATACTGTGATGATTCCTCAAGGATCTAGAACCAGAAATACCATTTGACACAGCAATTCCATTACTGGGTATAAACCCAAAGAAATATAAATCGTTCTACTGTGAAGACACATACACATATGTATGCTTATTGCAGCCCAATTATAATAGCAAAGACATGGAACCAACCCAAATGCCCATTGATGATAGACTGGATAAAGAAAATGTGGTACATCATGTTCTTTACAGAGACATGAATGAAGCATCATCCTCAGCATACAAACACAGGAACAGAAAACCAAATACCACATGTTCTCACTCATAAGTGGGAGTTGAACGATGAGAACACATGGGACACAGGGGGAACAATGCCTCAGGGCCTGTTGGGGGCTGGGAGGTCGGGGAAGGGAACTTAGCAGATGGGTCAATAGGTGCAGCAAACCACCATGGCACGTGTATACCTATGTAACAAACCTGCACATTCTGCACATGTATCTCATTTTCTCTTTTTAGAAGAAAAAAACACCCCAAGAAGTATTTCTTTTTTTTAACCTTCAATTTATGTGAAATTACACATCTTACATCTCTGCTTCCTAATGCTTTGGATTCATTTAATAAAAGCCTATTTTTGTTTGTTTGTTTGAGAGGTTTCTTTTGAGTCTGGAGCTTTTATTGTTACAAGATAAGTTAGAAAGATGGAGAGTTGATTATTAACAGCACATATCAAAACTTTGGTCAACTTTTCATAGAAGATATTTATACTTTTGTAAAATTTAATGTGCATATGAGACCCATAAAAAGTATTTTTTTTATTAAAAGGGGCTTTATTTAAGAGATCCCTTGAAATAACTTAGAGATGTTTCGAGTGGCTATTTTAATCACACTATTTTTTTTGCAACATTCATATTCTTGCTGGAAGGAACTTTGAATTGTGAAGTAAACTGGGCTCATACAACAATGCCACTACACTAAATTTGAGGTCAGTTTCAGCATGGAAAATACCTACCCCTCAAAAATTTATCTGAAGTCTCTAATATTCCTTTCCAGTTGATCCATAGATCTCCTCTGTATAGATTAGTCATACAAAATCAAATTAGTAAACAATCAGCTTTTTTTTTTTTTTTTGAGATAGCGTTTCGCTCTTGTTGCCCAGGCTGAAGTGCAATGGCATGATCTTGGCTCATTACAGCCCACCTTCAGGGTTTAAGTGATTCTCCTGTCTCAGCCTGTCGAGTTGCTGGGATTACAGCTGCATGCCATAATGCCCGGCTAATTTTTGTATTTTTAGTAGAGACGAGGTTTCATCATGTTGGTTAGGCTGGTCTCTAACTCCTGACATCAGACGATCCACCCACTTTGGCCTCCCAAAGTGCTGGGATTATAGGTGTGAGACACCGTGTACAGCTGCCATCCAGCTTTATGAGTCTGCTTCTAGGTGGGACTGAGAGTCTCACTGATGAAAGTCCTTGTTCAGATAAACTGAGGCAGATGCCAAGAGCTTTAGTGATCTATGACCTAGTGAACATACTGAAGTTCCATATGAGGTAATAATTAATTCAAGAGTGCAAGAAGTCAGTTTCCCACAGAAGCATCTCTTTAATCTGTTTAATCATCTCTATAAAAAGGGTTATATACACAGTGACATTAAGGAACCTGAAGACTTAAGATTGTTTTTATCCTCCTTTTCCATCTTTGTTAAAATAGAAGGTTGGATTTTATTTTCTAAGATGTCACGTTTCATTTTTTGTCTTTTAAAGAGACTCCTTTGCCTCATAAGCATTTTCTCATAAAATGGGTAATAGAAACTTTCTAGTTTCCCTTTTACCATCAGTTAGAAATTGTGATAAATTACAAAGCAAGGGAGGATGGCCTTTTAATATTGGCGAGGCTTTCATATTTTTAAAACTACTAGATTTATTATATGGTCGTAATTTTCTTATGAGGCATCAACCAGAGAGAAAACTTGCCTGTTAATTACATGCTCTTATGTAATAGCTTTAATTTGCTTTTTCCCTCTCTCCTAACAACCTTCTGTCCACTGCCTCTCAAATTTGTTTGCATAATTGTTAAACTTAATGTTTAGGTCTAGAGTCAAACCATAAAAATAAAGATAAAATCAACTCTTAAATATCTAAGTAGATTTTTCATTAGACTTTGTAATTGCATAGCTCCATCCTCACCTTTCAAGCTGCTTTCTCACCTTTCCTTTCATTACATCCCAAACTGTAGTCATTTCCAGCAGCATGTCCTATGTTCTGTGTTACTGTGTCTTGTTAATTAACTCTGCCACGTGAGTCATCCAAACTGGAAACATTGCAGTTACATATGATTTCTCCCTTTCCTTTCACATTTAATCCACACTCTTACCAATTCCTGTCAACAAGTGAGCCTCTCATTGGCCATTGTTGAGGTCTTTTTAATGGACTTTCCACCATGAGTATCTTCCTTCTGGTTTAACGGCCAGTCTCCCTCATCTAATGGCTCCTTGGTTCTAAGAAAGAAGCTATTTTATCTTGTCATTCAGAATACCCATGGGGAAGACATATCTTCTTCCAATCTAAGTTCTGACTAAACTTTATACTCTCCAAATGAATTTGTTCTGGGGATATTCTCACTCTCCCACTTTTATGACTTAGTTTACACTCTTCTCTTGGCTTATCAAGTCTTCACACATGTCCAGTCTTTTGTTCTTCTATAATGCAAAACTCAATAGTGCTATATCATCCATGATAGATTTTGTATCTCTTGAGGTGGAAATTATTTTTTATGTCTAAACAATACAAACTTCAGTCAGGGATTCATGCAATGGAACTTTAGCCATTTGGCAAAGATTGGCACAGGAATGTGCAGTCACATGTTTTTAGATTAAAATAAAATGCTTATATTTTATCACTTTGTGATTCTCCATTTTCCTTTTTTTTTTTTTTTTTTTGTTTGAGACGGAGTTTTGCTTTTGTTACCCAGGCTGGAGTGCAATGGCGTGATCTCGGCTCACCGCAACCTCCGCCTCCTGGGTTCAGGCAATTCTCCTGCCTCAGCCTCTTGAGTAGCTGGGGTTACAGGCATGCACCACCATGCCCAGCTATTTTTTTGTATTTTTAGTAGAGACGGGGTTTCACCATGTAGACAAGGATGGTCTCGATCTCTCGACCCTGTGATCCACCCGCCTCGGCCTCCCAAAGTGCTGGGATTACAGGCGTGAGCCACCGCGCCCGGCCTTCCTTTTTTTAATTAACCATTTAAGAGGATGTTTTCTTTATACATATATACATGTGTGTACTACCTGTGCATATATACTGTATATAATATCAAATCTGACTTCATGGTATTTCTCACCTCTTTTTTTAATTTCTTTAATAAGTGTATCTTCACCCCATATTTAATGTTATTTTAAATTAAAACAAAATTAAATATCATTGCTAAAAAAAAAGTGGTAGAATGAAGTTCTGTATCTTTTTCTCCATCTTTCTTTTAGAATCTAATAAATTTACTCTCCAACCTGGTTGAACTTGTTGATTTATACTATTTAAAAGTATGTGAAGAGAAAATCTATATGTAATGTAGTGTGGAAACAGCATAGGGTTTGGAGTCAGAAAATTCTGGGTCTCAACTTCGTAACACAATCAAATTACTTAGTCTCTCTGATTTTCATTTTTCTCACCAATTTAAAATATATTTTATTGAGTTAACATAAGATAATATTCTTAAAGCACTTAACATAGTGCTTGTGCATGCAAAGTACTTAATAAACAATAGTTGTTTTTATTACTTCCTTTTTAAATGGAGTTATCCATAAATATAGAAGTTTATTATAAATATCATCATTCTGTGTTTTGTCCCCTCTCCATAGCTACCGTCAGAGGGCCCGGAAGCTTTCAGAAATCCACAAGGATCAACCTGGTCACCCTGTCAATCGAACTATCTATTGGATAGATTATATTATTCGTCACAATGGAGCCCATCACCTACGTGCCGCTGTCCATCAAATCTCTTTTTGTCAGTATTTTTTACTGGATATTGCCTTTGTGCTTTTGCTTGGTGCTGCCTTGTTTTACTTTCTCTTGTCTTGGGTGACAAAATTTATCTACAGAAAAATCAAAAGTCTGTGGTCTAGAAGTAGACATAGCACAGTTAATGGACATTACCACAATGGAATCCTCAATGGCAAGTACAAAAGAAATGGCCATATTAAACATGAAAAGAAAGTGAAATGAGCCAACAGCCCGCGTGACAGAAATAAATTGGTCCACTCATTGAATTTTTATTGCTATTATTTAGTCTAACAGCTACTAAAAGTAAAACATCAGTAAACAATTCTAACACACCGTTATGAGATCTTACTAATGAAATTCTGTGGAATTAAGATGGCTGTAAAAAGCACAAACCTAAAATGCAAAAATGTATTTGATTCAAATACTGATGCAGAGAGTTTTGGCACTGAACCTTTTAGAAGCCTTAATTATTTAAATCAATTAAGTGACTATGTCAGACCTTAGTTTTAAATCTTGATACGTGTGTGTCCCAGATCAGAAATGGTTTCATTTTTCTTAATAAGTTTGTGTGTATGTGTGTGTGTATGTGTGTATGTATGTGTCCTACTTAAGAGAATTTTTACTGGCTGCTTGTTACATTTTTTGAGGGTACAACACATTCAAGATAAGGCAAAAAGATAGTCAGGATTCAGAGGTTTCTTTTCTAGCATTTAATATGTGTGAACTCAGAACACTACCACGAAAGAACACTTTCCCCCAAAACTGGATGCAGAGGAAGAAAAGAAAAAAAGAATGGCACACTTTTTTTTTTGTATTTTTTGTTTGAGTTTTTTGTTGTTGTTCTTGTTCTTGTTTTTCTTTTCTGATAGAGGATGCCCACTTCTGGGGGAAAAACATGTAATTAAGTAAATGTATACATTGGTTTTCACATTTTACTTTTGTTTTCCCAATACTAACAATTTTCTTCTGGAAGAATTTTACAGTTTTTTTCTATTTCACTTTAATGAGTAACATTATGTTAAATGCATAAGTAAGACAAAGCAATGAAATTCTGACTTTGTTCAAAGTACTGAAGATTATTGCTTCTAGGGAATTTTTAAACAGCACCATTGTATTGTTGAATGTTTATGTAACTGTTGGATGGCTTTTCTATGATGTAACTTTTGAATGTTCGGGTGTTATTTCCAAATTTTTACCTTTAAAAAAAACCATCTCCTGATCTCTCTTATTGCTTAGGCCATACAATCTATGTTATATTAGGTGCCAATATTTAATTCTTTTAAATGGAACATTTTCAGTTTTGCATATTGGTGCCTGCTTTGTCTGGAGAGATTTGAGATCTTGTTAACAAATCCTACTTTACACTATATACAGACATGACAGATAAATTGTACCCTTTGTTTGTAAAAATGAGTTCCAGTCATCCTCCTTATTCCCTTTTCTGGTCATTGTGGCAGACATGGAACAGTGACAGTATTCATTTAAGAACAGGGATGCAAGTCACAGACATCATAAAATCAGGGCCTCCCTGCTGAAGCACTCACTAGTTGGCAACTATGAATTTATTCCATGTCATTCTGTTTACTTAGCACTTGCACTACCCTTGTTGGTTGAGTGTATGCTTTATTTGTTTGTCGTTTGAAATCCCACATTTGATAGCTGAGAGTAGGCAAATACAACATTTACCTAATGTCATTCACTAACATGGAAGAGTTGTGAAAATTCTAGAATGCTGTAAATCCTTGGCATACACTATGACAAAACAACTTCATTACTCTCCCACCAGGAGCTGTTCTCCTATACTTAGAAATAATGTCACAAGTAGTTTTCTAAGGTACAATGCAGACAAATGTACTGCTCTCTGAATACTTGAAGAAATGGTAATATACATACATAGAAACTTATTAGTTATACCTTTTCACAATCTTATTACGATGTTGCCGTTAAAAGGGAAAAAAGATACAGGCAATGAATGGTGGGATAGTAAGAGGACTTAGAGTGTATGAATGAGTTGGTTTTACTCTTTTGGAATTTGATTAAGTTGACAGTAGGCACTGATTGGATGATTAAGCATCAGTTAATCTCCACTGTGATAAAAACTTAAATAATAAACATGATTTAAAATAGAGAAGTGTTGTTGGAATAAAATTTTTATTCAGATTTTATTTCATATTATATATATATATATATATATAACATGTTTCTAAGAAAGGTCTCCCAGCTTTTGTATGTATATATGAGTGTGGAAACAATGTATTAAATGTGAGACTGTTTTTTTTTTAATTGTTAAACAGAGGAATTTACCTTACAAGGGCATCAACATGGATCTTAAAATTCTGTTCCAGAATTAAGAATGTTAATAGTAGGCATTTACTGATTATTGTTGTTGTTGTTTGTTTTTTTTTTTTTTCCTAGTAAGATTATTGTTAGACAGTTTTGGTAAATAGGTTAATTTTTAAATTTTCCACACTTGAGCTAGAGTCTATAATAAAGTAAAGTTTTCAAGAAGGTATTTATTCATTTATTATTTAGAAAGATTTTCTGCAACTGTGAAAATATCCGTAGCTGGCTATCATCATGTCAAACACAAATGAGAAGACATTTTTCCTCTAGAGTGGCAACTTCTAATATCCCTCCACAGAGACATAAGGGCAGGATTGGGATGTCTGGGTTTGCTAAGAGCTAATGTTTGCGTTAAAATAATAAATAGTTCATGCTTGAAGCTAGAGATTCTCTTCAAAACTCCACTACTCACCCAGTCCCAAATGCTACTAAAACCGAACAACTCCACTTCAAAAATAAAAGGTTTGTAAATGAAAGAATTAAAATAAGTTAAAGAAAAATCTCAAGGGATAATTCAGCAATCTGTTTTATTGAAAGCATAATTCATATTTCATTCTAGCTTCTAAGTAATTCAAACAGCTTGTAAATATAAAATCACATTTAGAGAATGGTTATTTGCAATCGTTATAGTGAAAAACAGACTGAAATTGAAAACTTCTACATTTCATATGATGAAGTTTGAGAATTATAGGAGTTCTATTATTGAAACTTCTCTAAAATGTGCATCAAAGAGCTGTTTATCATGCTTCTGAGATGGTAACGTTTTAGCCAGCTTTTGAAGACATGTATTTCATGTGCAGATACTACTGATATTTTTGACAGCAAAAACATTTTTCCAACAAATTTAATTAGAGGGGTCTTAGATGTCAGTATAATTAAAATATTGATATTGTCATTTTTCTACAAGTCCTGCAAAGTGTTAAAAATCCCCGATCACTTAGGTGTTGGGTTGCTGAGTTAGGGTTAGCAGGACAGGTAAGTGTATTGGTACCAAGACTCCTAGCTTTTAAAATATGGAAACCAAAGGCACACAATCCTTACATGTCTCACACCTTCATACCTTCACTTTGGGTAAGGCAGACATGATGTAAGGGAGAATTCATTTATATTGTAGCCTGCAAGATTGGTGATCTTTCTTATTAGTATAATAAAATCAGCAGATTATTTTTAATAGAGTAATATATAATCCAAGTTCAGACTGTGAAAAATCAGAACTACAGGTAGAATTACGTTATTCAAATAAAACAATTATGTCAGTCTACTTAAAGAAGTCCAACATCAACATTAATCTCAGGTAATAATACTTTCTCAGGTTTTTCATTTATTAACCAATAAAACCTGAAGTTCTTGCTGAATTTTATAGAATTAAAAGTATTTTATTTATGTGTTAGTTTCTATCTACAATTAGTTTTCACTTTTCAGGAACCCTATTTTGTGCAGTGATTATTCCATATTCCTAAGAGCAGAGGTGACTTGAGTTCCACTGTGTAGTTTAATATTTACTTAATTTATTTGTTTGGAGACAGAGCCTCACTCTGTAGCTCAGACTGGATTGCAGTGGTGCAATCCCGGCTCACTGCAGCCTCTACCTCCCTGGTTCAAACAATTCTCCTGCTTCAGTCTCCCTAGTAGCTGGGATAACAGGCATGCACTACCACACACCTAGCTAATTTTCATAGTTTTAGTAGAGATGGGGTTTTGAGATGTGGGCTAAACTCTTCTAAAACTCTTGGCTTCAAGTAATCCAAAGTACAAGTATCGGCCGGGCGGGGTGGCTCACACCCAAAGCGCAGCGATTACGGTGTGAGCCACCCCGCCCGGCCGATACCTGTACTAATTAAGAAGATAATAACTACTAAACTATGAGGCTTAGCCTTAATATTAGGATCATATTTCCATTGAAGTAAAAAATAATGCCGAGGGAAAAGTTTTGTTGCTGAGATCCTTTATGCAAATAGATAATACTTTAATTGAGGGATCTATTACTTCTTTACTTAGCACAGTACTGCATTAGAGTATTGAAAGTGTTCAAAGGGTGATTTTCATATGTTCATGATAATTTTGCTTTAGTTACCCTCGTAGGACTTTGGCTGAAGGCCATGAATATTCTTTACTTTTAACAGAAAATGAAAACCTTTGAATGTAAATGCATTCAATAAATTGCATAACATTAAACTTCAAATTAGCAAGAATGTGTATCTCTAGGTAACTTATTT
This sequence comes from Callithrix jacchus, assembly GCF_049354715.1. Lineage (NCBI taxonomy): Eukaryota > Metazoa > Chordata > Mammalia > Primates > Cebidae > Callithrix > Callithrix jacchus. Next base: position 82,556,669 of record NC_133504.1, on the reverse strand, counting down.
TGTCTACAAATCAAAGGAACTGGCAGAGATCAGACATCCAGAAAAGTCCAACACTATGATACATTAAAGATTCTCAATTCTGCTTCCAATATTGATTCTGCCCTCCAGGTAAAATGAGAGGTTCATCTTATGAGTAAGGCAAGGCAAGGGTACTTAAAAATAGCAAAGTGAACAAGTAAGTTTGGGTCATTAGAAAAAACAAATGCTAAAGACATATATTAAATTGAACAAAAATATATATTATTCATACCATTTATATATATATTTATGTGTGTAGTTAGCATTTAAACTATCCTCACAATTCTTTAGAAATTTGATTTTTGAAACATTTAAAATGCTTTCTCAACTTTTTTTTTAAAGGGAATATTATGAACTTGAAGTCTTTTAAGAAACTTCAAGTTTTAAAACTAAACTTCAAAAGGACTGGCAAGTTTTAAAAACTTGGTCAGATGTACCCTCTGTAACAATTCTTGCTTAAAATATTAGGAATAAATAGGGTGAAATTGTTACAAAATAAAGTCAAATCATCTTTCTTGTGCTTCTGTCTTCTTATTCTAAAATGAAAAATTTTGAGATTTAGAAATTTAAACTACATTTAGATTATAGTATAAATAACATTTTTCTTACAACTCATACATGACTTCTCATTTGCGATCTCAAAGAAGATGAAGGCAAGGAAGAAATTTACTTTGGGTACCTCTGAGTAAATTTTATGAATCCAAGAGAAGGGATACACCAGTTGCACTATTTGAGAAAGCACAGTTAATTCTGAGTTTTAATATGCCATAGCCTGGATCTAGATTTCATACTCCTGACATGACATAGCCTTCCTTACCTGTTCTCTCTCATCTTCTTGCTGCCAAGCTTTCAGTTTCCTCTCTTGGGTTTTCTGTTACTCTTAGGTATTTTCCAAGCTACCCTATCCTTTTCAAGTTTATGGTGCATAGATTGTGCCTATGTATCAAATGTACATCTAATGATGATGATTTTTTTTTTTTTTTGAGACAGAGTCTCACTGTGTTGCACACGCTGGAGGGCAGTGGCACAATCTTGGCTCACTGCAACCTCCTCCTCCCAGGTTCAAGCGATTTTCCTGCCTCAGCCTCCTGGAACTACAGATGTGCTCCCCCACACTCAGCTGATTTTTGTATTTTTAGTAGAGATGAGGTTTCCCCATGTTGGTCCGCCTCTTCTTGAATTCCTGACCTCCAGTGATCCACCCACTTTGGCCTCCCAAAGTGCTGGGATTACAGGTGTGAGCCACTATGTCCAGCCAGATGCTTTGTATTTATTATTTTTAACAATGTGGAAATACAGCCAACTCAAATATTCTAATTTACAAATGCAAACTAAGAAAATATCTAGCTTTTTTTAAAAAAAAAAAAAAAATCTTTTATCCGTACTGGATGAATGCCATTTAAGATATAAGATCAAAAACAATGGATGTGCATATGGTGCTTCTTATGGGTACTGGGAGGAGGGCTACCACTGAATGAGCATTGCACTCCCTCGGGGCACTGTGTGAAGCTCTGGATGTGGCACTGCATGAACCATGTGGGGCATAACTTAATGGTCTCTAAACTATCAAGCCACATATGTCCCTTCTTATCCCCAACTTGGTCAGTTAAAATTTTTAGACAACTACCTTGTACAAATAGAGATGTTGGCTTTCCACTGTGGACACCTGCCTCAAACATTCATTCTTGGTGCTCCTAACAGGATCCCTTTGCACCAGAAAATGAGCGTTGTCTCTGATTCTGTACATTTCACTTAACATCACTCATATCCCCAATGTTACAAATGCTAGAACTACAGCCAGATGTCTGCTAGAGCACAAGCAAAGCCCAAAACAAATAGATGGCAGGTATTCAAAAACGTATCTGAAGCTAGGATCGCAGCAGTAATCATCTTCCTTATAACAATGAACAAAGTTGTGGATAGCAAAGGCCAGGACAATCTGGGAAGGAAGCAGCAGTGAGTGGTTACAGATCAAAAACTACCTCAGAATTCCTCTCATACTTTTCAAAATGTATTTTTATTCCACTTGGTATATTTCAGTGATGTTCCGGAGATGCTTATCTAAATTGGCTAAGTGGGGCCTCCAACTATGCAATCTATATTTTGGAATGGTCATCCATCTTTTTATTATTATTATTTCATCAGAGAGAAGGTGGGAAAGATAAAAAATCAAGCAAAGACCTTGAAAGGTCTTAAATGTAAGACCCAAAAATGTCAATGAAATTTGGCAAGTGCAAGACTTTGGCAATATCTAGGCATCTATAGGCATATGGGCCGTATTATGTCATACATGTTTTAGTGATGTGGATTTCAACATAAATGGATTTCCTATCTGACAATGTGGGTATACCACTGAAAGTGTAGGTGGCACCATCTCACATGTTTGTGCATATCAAGACAAGGTGCAGAACATCTCTGGGCTGTCTATCATTTATTATATCAGGGGCAAATGACAGAAATGTAACTATTTTTTGTTTTCCATTCATAAATAAATTCAGCATTAGGTGACATGGAATTTTATTTTATAGTTGTGTGTTCTCTTCCTCTACCAGCTTTCAGATGCCAGGTCTAGTGTGTTTGCTCTTCCTCAATGGTTAAGAAACTGCTCCTAGATATGTACAGTAAATCTGTTCATATTACATAAGATATTCTATGAAAATGAAATAGAAAAGAACCAGATGAGGAAACAGTACAATTTTTATAGGTATTTTAGATTCACTAAAATTTCATGTAATTTATGTTGATTTAATTTCTTATTTCTTTAAATGAGTAGTAGCCTTATATCACCATTTTATAATACTCAATCTTTAAAGTTTAACAGTATTGAGTGCCATCCTAAAATCCTATTATGAAGTACAAAAGGAAACTAAATATATAGCTTGCAAATATATAACCCATCTAGTCATGCAATTAAACAATGATTATCAGTTTTTTTAACTCTATCCTTGTGTATGGCTTCGGATGCCAGGTTTATTGCTACTTTCCAGGTTTTTCTATAACTTTGCTTTTTGGATTTCAATTATAAACTAACAATTGAAAATATGGGTTGCCTGTTAATTTTCGACTGTAACACAGAACATTGTCCAAGACTACTTGTCACTTGACCATTAATGATATTCCAGCTCTTGAATCGTCTTACCAGGCAGTCCAAATGCTCTTATGAGTTCCAGGTAGGAATATATTTGTTGTTATCAGCATCAAATAGCTCCAGTTGTTCTTGTTCTGGTGTCTCTTCTCCTAGAAAGCTCTGTATTTCATTTTGAGTTAAATATCCATTTGCATTGTTGTCAGTGTTATAACTGAGCAAGTTGAATGGGAAGCACCACATTCTGAGTTCGAATCATGAGTTCTTTATTGCCAGTGTCTGAGAGTCAGCTCACGCTCAAATCTCTGGGCCCCGAGGAAGGGGTGTGATTTCCTTTTCTATTAAGGGGGCAAAGCAGAATTTTACAGAAGCAGAATAAGTGAGTTAGGGGAGGAAACTGGTAACCAGGGGAGGTGGAAGTTCTCATGATTGTTGATTACTAAGGGGGTTGATCACAATCAGCAAGGGACTTGGCCAAGCAGGATGCAATTACAACAGGTGCAAGATTCTGGGCACAGCGTGACCTGGAGATGCACAGTGTGACCTAGCTGTGCACCTGGGGGAGACATGGCGGGGGAGAAGCTAAGATGGAGTCAGTTAGGTCTACATCTAAGATGGAGTTAGTTTGGTTTATCTCAGTCAGCACCACAAAAAAAGACTTGAAGATCTATGAAATAAAAAATTTTGTATATTTCAACTCAAATTTTCAATGTTAACCCAAACATCTACACCTTTCAGAACAGCATTTTGTCTTCCTGGGGCTGGTCTTCTTTCTGGTCCTCAAATGTACCTAGGTTATTTTTAGCTCCCACCTTGGCTTTCATTGCACATCCTTTTACCATTTTAGTTGCTCCTTTTCTCTCTTCCAATATCCAGCTTACTGCTTTTCTTCATTCTATTGAAGAAGAATTATCTGATCATTTGCTTTAATAAGTTTTCTTCTGTGATCTGTATTCTCATGATGTTTTTATATCTAATCATAAACTAGTGTTTTCATCATTTTCTGCTTGTCTCATTCCTTAATATGGGCATGATAATAGGATATTCTTCCTCACTGGTTGTGAAGTTTTTGATATATTCATTGGATCTTCTTTCTCTCCTAAAACTGTTCTAAAATCTTCCATTTGGCTACATTTTAATGTTTTTTTCATCATTCTTTGCACTTACCTTGTTTACATTCATTTGCTACCTTCTATCTAATAATTCTTAATGTTATATCAAAAGATGCCTACTGACTTTGCTATCAATTCTAAACACATTGACCTTTTACACTCCTAAGTTAGTAAAATTTATTAGTTTGTAGAAAATCATGTTTCTTCATTTATAACACTACCAAATAACATTCCTTTGTCCATACTCTTATTATTCTCTTCATCTCACTGCTGTAAGTACTGCCTTTATTAAAACACAAACAAACACTGTTTTCTGTTTACAAAGTGCCAGACACTATATGTGATACTGGAAATGCAGGGATGAAGAAGCCATAGTTTCTGACTTCCAGGGGACAAAACCAGCAAGTAAGCTATTTCAATAAGCAATGGAATATATATTGTAATGCGGGTACAGACAATGTGCCATTGAAATAGAGGAGAGTGAGAGAACTTTCCACCTGGGGATTGTTTTAGCTGAGTCAAAAAGGATAAATAGAAGCTAATCAGGTAAAGAAGTAGACAGAGATAATTTTTGGAAGGCATGACTTATGGTAAAGGCATTGACTTATGGAAGAGTGTGGCGCATTAAGGAGCTGCAGGTAGTTTGCTCTGATAGGAGTCTACATGATGAACCGATGTGACCACCATGCTAGGCAAAAACAAACCAACAAAACACTTTTCTGACTGATGTCAGCCTTACTTTTGGCTCTTCAGTTTATTACTATAACACAATCTGCCTTCATTAGCTATTCAATAACTTTCCCCAAGATGCGTGTTTATGTTCCTGAGTGTTCAATACCTGGTCATGTGGTGCAACTTTCCAAACAGCTGGTGTCAAGCTTCTTGTGTTACAGATGATTTGGCATAACGTGGCTTTCTATTCAAGCTAAATTGTAGATAGACAAAAGGGTAGCACTCAAGTTTACTTATGCTTGACTTAGGAAATCTGCAAAACAGTTTTAGTGTGTACAGCTTCTTACTAGTTTACTAGTTTGCAGAAGAGAAATGAGCATTTTTTCATCTTAAAATATGCAAAGAAATAGGTTCTGGTGGTAAAAGAATCCAGCAAATCCAACAACTTATAAACCATTTTGTACTTAATATAGTAAAGAAAAATAAATGCCTAGGAGTATTGACTGACAGTTGTGTTCAACAATAACAGTGACAGGCCAGGTGCGGTGGCTTACACCTGTAATCTCAGCACTTTGGGAGGCCAAGGTGGGTGGATCACCTGAGGTCAGGAGTTTGAGACCAGCCTGGCCAACATGGTGAAACCCCCTACTAACAATACGAAATCAGACAGCATGGTAGTGTGCCCCTGTAATCCCAGCTACTTGGGAGGCTGAGGCAGGAGAATCACTTGACACTGGGAGGCAGAGGTTGCAATGAGCTGAGATCACGCCTCTGCACTCCTGCCTGGGCAACAAAGTGAGAATCCATCTCAAAAAAAAAAAAAAAAAAGAATAACAGTGACAGATTAAGTATATAAGTAATAATATTACAATTATATAAGCAATCGTGAATTAAATAGGTGTGCATAGGTTACTATATAATATCATTGGTATAAAAAAAGAAATGACTACATTAAGGAGTTATTATACAGGAAATATAATAACCGAATGTCATATATTATATGTTTCAGAGATTTTAACTGTAGCCATTCACTTTATTCAATCAGCACTTGCTTATTCCTGCAGCTCTTGGTTTTGCTTGAGTAGTCACTACTCTGTTTTTATTAATCTCCATTTCACAAAAGTATGAATTCTAAATACCAAACCCACATCCCAGAATCATATCAAATGTGGTTACTAAGGCTTCACAAATGTTTGAAAGGAAAAAGACAGGTAAACCAAACTTCTGTATGGCTGAAGGAACTGAGAGCAATAATGAAGTGTGGTAAAAGAAGTAATCCCAGCTAACCGGGAGGCTGAGACAGGGGTATTGCTTGAACCTGGGAGGCAGGGGGTTGTTGTGAGCCGAGAGATGGTGCCCTCAGATTATGCCACTGCATTCTAGCCCTGCAAAAGAGCGAGAGTCAGTCTCAAAAAAAATCAAGTAATCAAGACATTTTACTATTAATTTAATAGCTCTCTTCTCGGATTTAATATATTTTATCCACCAACAGGTAATGAACACAGACTATAAAGTAACAGAATTAGGGAAAGTTTCAAGTTTGAGTGTGGAGCCCTGCGGATACAGTACCTTTTAACCCCTTTTACAAAGATTTGATTAGATTGTTCTAGCTCATTGAGCCTATTATATCCTAGGAGTTGACAATAAGCAATACTCCTCCTCCTTAGGGATGAATGAAAATGATTTTTCTTCCTTGATCCTGATTCATTTTGGAGAGAAAGTGAGAAAATGAGGCCAGGAAAGCAAACAACTCTGAATTTCTTTCCACTAGTGGTGAATGACAGTATGATCTAATAAATTAAAAACCACAAACATAGAATTTTTTAAATCCATATTTGAAAAACATTGTTTTCATATTAAGCCCAGTGCTACATTTATATTAGGATTAAAAAATAGGATTTAATTGTCTGATACGCTGTCAGAACTGAGAGTTTAAGATAATAGAGCTGGCTGAGCAACATTAACATGAGGTGGGAGAATTTAGATTCGTTCCATGCCTCTACCATGAAAAGTCATTTAGATGTCAACTCCAAGAGGACATTTGTTACATTCCCTATTGCTCCTCCCTCTAGGATTTTGATAAAGTGATTTTGCCCAAGAGGGAATCAAAAGATCCTTCCCTTCAAATCATGTCAACCATTTTCTTCTTCTGAAAACAAAAGTAAAAAACACAAACTACTGTATGCAAATAATATTTAAATTTTAAAACCCAGGAAGTATCACTGACTTATTTTATACTTGCTTTAGAGAACCTAAGCTAAATCATTTGCATAGGATGTTCTATGATGGGTGACTAGTTCATGCTCAGGATGCCTGCTCCTTGGCCAATGTTTATTGAAGGTCACAACTTAATATACTTTTCCGTTTAAGAAGGTTGGACTAGTGGCCTCAAAGTCCTTCCAATACTGGTGGGCCATCTGAAAAATTAATATCAGATGCTCTTGGTTTTGTCAAGGCCCTTGACCTTTTCCTTCCTTCCTCTTTGGTCAGCAATTCCATTCCAAATCTGAGGCTTTGCATCCATCACCCAGGGTCTCCCCACTTCTGAGGTACTCCAATCTAAGATTTCCTCTCTGTTCTTAGCCTCTTAACATTCCAGTTCCCATTCCCACTACAGTCTATTGATGTTCAGCTCATAACTGCTCTTTTTGTTCGCATCAATCTAAGAGATTCCTTCTGGATACATTTTATTTGATAATCAATCTGGGCCTTTGATCTCTAACTTAAAGAGTTCTATTGCCTACACGCACAAAACTTGAATCTACTTTCCTGCTACACTCATGAAGAAAAAGGCCAATCCTGGATAAATCCAACCACTTGTGTTCTCTATTCCTGTACCTGGACTGGTAAGAAATATTACAGAAATCAAATAGCCACGTGGATTGGTGCTACAAAATTGAAATCCCAAAGGTCAAGGTCCTCATCTGAGTTGAATTGTCAATGATACACATCATTTTATGTGTTCCATTTTGATCCCCTCTCTTATTGTTTGTAGCTATTTCAATCCTTCACCATTTTCCCCTCAGTTTTTTTTTTTTTATTTGCCAATTTACCTCCATTGGTTTCAACAGACTTTCTTTTTTTACTTACTGAAATAAATAATTCCCAAAGCAAGTGTTTCTTCATCTTGCTGCCACTTATTCTAACTTATTTGTATCCATAGCTCTATTTTACTTACTTTCTATAGTTTCAGTTAAAAATTAATACAACAAAAAATTACCAATACATACATATTCTCTCCTCTTGCCTAAATAAAATCTTGTTTTCCAGATTTTACTCTGTAGTTCTTTATCAAGCTATACAAATGAAAATATCCCGGAGGCATTTTGATACACAAATCCGGAACTCAAGAAAGAAAGTGTGGTTGGAGATTCATGTTTGAAATTCAGCAGCAAATAAAGCTGAATTAAAACTGTGACAGAAGAACAGTGGCTGGCACATATAATACATTGAATAATATCAGTCTGTTCTTGTCTCTGTTTCTCTAATCTCATCCTCTTCCTCGTTTCCTCTTTTAGATAGTGACACCAGAATTAATACCACCACCTAAGTCAATAAATCCTTGGGTCATCTTAGATTTCTTCCTCACCCACCATCTTCAACCAGTAACAAAGTCTTGTTAGTTTACCACCCTGGTATCTTTGGAGTGTCTGCTGTTTTGCCGCTGTCTTCGTTCAACTGGTCAGCAACATTTACCTGGCTTATTGTCACTGTTTCTTAATTGTTCGCTCTGCTTCCAGGCTGTCTTTCCTGCAACCTATTTTCCTTCCACTTATTGAATTGTCTGTGTACACATGCAAACGCGATTATTCTATTTGTAATTACTCAAGGTCTTTAAGCAGTTCTCTATTCACAGTTAGATAAAACCTGGACTGGAATATAACACCCTTCATTATTTGGTGCTTAACTGCATCTCCATCTCCAAACTCATTTTTTCTTTTCTTTTTTTTTCTTTCTACACTCCCTACCTGCTCAATCAAGTTAAATGAAATTTATCACATGCATTATTATTATTATTTTGAGACAGTCTTGCTTTGTCACCAGGCTGGAGTGCAGTGGCAGAACCTCGGCTCACTGCAACCTCGGCCTCCTGCGTTCAAGCGATTCTCCTGCCTCAGCCTCTCGAGTAGCTGGATTAGAGGCACCTGCCACTACTCGCTACTAATTTTTGTATTTTTAGACAGGGTTTCACTGTGTTAGCCAGAATGGTCTCATGTCTTGACCTCGTGATCCAAACTCCTCAGTCTCTCAAAGTGATGGGATTACAGGCATGTGCCACCATGCCTGGCCACATGATGCTATTTTTTTATTGCTGTTGTTTTTGTTTTTTTGAGATGGAGTCTCTCTTTGTTGCCCAGGCTGGAGTGCAGTGGAGCGATTTTGGCTCACTGCAACCTCCACCTCCTGTTTCAAGCCATTTTCCTGCCTCAGCCTCCTGAATAACTGGATTACAAGCGCCTGCCACCACCGCCAGCTAGTTTTTCTATTTTTAGTACAGATGAGTTTTGCCGTGTTAGCCAGGATGGTCTTGATCTCCTGACGTCTTGATCCATCTGCCTTCAGAAGTACTGGGATTACAGGCATAACCACTGCACCCTGTGGCTTTATGCTATTTTTAATAAACATAAACTTTAGTATCTCTGTTTCTTTCTGGAGCTCCCACTACCTACCATCTTTTTCCTCACCTCTTCCCACTTCTGTCCTCACCCTTTCCTTGGCCAGATGTTTCCTCTTCAGATCATAACCCTAATATTGCCTTTTGGAGAAAGATCTTTTCAGTCTGAGTTACGCTCCCTGTTCTCAAGTTTTCTTCTGGTTTTCTGTGCTCGTGCCTTCTTATCATAATTACTTACATATCAGTTTCTCCACTAAAGAAACCATGTCAGTGACCTTTTAATTTTCATTCCCATCACTTAAGACAAGGGAAGCATACATAAAATGTTTGCTGAATGAACAAAAGAAGCATTCTAGTTCATTATTTATCCTAACGCTTCTATGTCAGTATATGTTAGGATTTAGGATGAGAATTTGTGTTGGGAATAAAGCTAAATTTATGTAAGACGAGACAAAATATATTTAACTGTTAACTCTTGGCCACTCTGACTCAAATAAGACCCCCTTGTTGGCTTTCTCTGAGTACTAAGCACATATATACATTTTGCCCCTTCCCTCTGGGCTTTAAATTGTTCCACATCAGGGACCATGCCTGTCTAGTTCATTGACCTATCCTCAGTGTCAGGCACAGGATGTTTTCAATAGAGGCTGTGAGGTTTACTAAGTAATTGATTCTCTGGAGAAAGTCTAGTGGAATAGTTGTTCTTGATCCTTCATAAACTTATTTCTGAATCTTTATTAAATAGTTGCCTTTCTTCCTTGTTGCCCTTACAAAGTAAAGCATAAATTCACTGATTTTATACAACATATATAACCTATGTGTTAAAATATATGGGATGAGAATTAGAACTCAACAAGGATGTTATTTTTAAAAACCAAACTAGAAATATATACAAACATGTTATTTTAACCTAGTGGAGAAAGCTCAAAATCATAGACCTGTATCCCTGTCAAATGCCTGCCTTTGACAGGGATACAGGTTATTATATAATTACAGACTGTACTGTTATATAGTACAGTCATTATATAATAATAGTGTTTAGCAATATTCAAGGATAAATATTTAGAATAAGGTGAGTCATGTGGAGATACTAATTTATACTTATTAAATCATTTTCAGATGATATGCTTGGACATTCCATTTTGTTATTAAATCATGAAACTTACCTGTAAAATTCTTTATGAATGAAATAATTATCTTGTATTTCTCTTTCAATGTTGCAAAATCTATGTCTTTAATATCTTTTGATGCTGATTCTGGAACAGTTTTATGAAGAAAATGAAACAATCAGTAACCCTGGCCTAAGAGATGTGAGAAAATGAATAGGCACATGCTTGATATCGTATGCTCAGACAAATAATTGTAGGTCTAAATTATCACTTTATAATCATCTCACCAAGTAATCTGCAACAAAATGTTTAATTCCATGCTCTTCTTGTTGTAAACACAATTAAAGGCCTACCTGTTCTCACACATTCATGTTTCATTTTCTTCTCCCTTCTTGCTTAGTGCTTGTCTGTGTATGTTATTTTAGATTCCTCAGCAGAATAATACACTTATCTGTTCATTCAGAGAAACATGTGCTGAGCATCCAGTCTGTGCTAGGCACAGGACTATGTGTTGTGGGATACCAAGTTGAAAAAGACGTGGCCTTTGGCACAAAGACCCTACTGTCTAGTGACAAGTTTGACAACAAGAGGTTTTTGAAGGTATGATGCATGGAAAATGCCCAGGCTGAGATTTTTAGTACAATTAATGTTCTCAAAGGTAATATCATCCAACTCTTTGATAAAAGAGCCATGGTAACAATGAAAAACATAACAGGAATTACTTTAAATACTCAAGAGATCAAGCAACAGCTAATCATTTGACATCTCTAAGATAAATTTTGACTAAATACACAATGCTATGTGACATGAATGGAAAGAGTCGTAATAGGCCAGAAGAATGGAAGACCCCTGGAGTTTTGAGAATGTTAGAGAATAAGAAAGAACCATTTGCTGTGGTTCAATTCAAGTAACATGAGTTAAAATTGAAATCTCAAACTTTGTTAAATACAACACTACTTTAACGCCAAACTTTGGGAGTATCGTGGCTCTATAAGCATCATCCATACAAAATGGAATTTTTCCTGCTCGGAATCATGTAGTGAAGACAGAAGAAAATCTCACTTTAGTTCAGCAAAGGCATACTTCTAGATGTTATGCATTGGGCTAATCACTGCACCAGCTCCCAGGTGTGGCCTGGTTTTCTCATCAGACCTACAACTCCAATCTTAAATAGCCTCTCAACACTCTTATCCATCTCTTTACCCTTTCTTAGTAGATGCGCTATTTTTAAATTCTCTTGCATAATTCATTAATCTTTTTGTTGTTGTCGTTGTTGTTGAGACAGCCTCTTACTCTGTCACCCAGGCTGGAGTACAGTGGTGCAATCATAACACACCGCAGCCTCAACCTCATAATCTCAAGTGATCCTTCTGCTTCAGCCTCCGGAATAGCTGTACTACCAGCATGTGCCACCACACCCAGCTTTATAAAAAAAAATTTTTTTTTAGAGCTGAGTGTCTCATTATGTTGCTTAGGCTGGTCTTGAACTGCTGGCCTCAAGCAGTTCTTCTGCCTCAGCCTTGCAAAGTGCTGAGACAACAGGTGTGAGTCACTGCACCCAACCTTTTCCATTAATCTTTCTACACTCTTCCCTATAATATTCAGGTGTGGACTGTACATCATATTTCTTTTAGACAACAGAAATAGTTATGAACATCCTTTTATACTCACCATCAAACCTACCCACCGTCCCTGCCTCAGTATCTATATTCTTTTTGCCCCAATTCCTGTTAAAATACACAATGTCCCAGCACCCACAAAAAGTTAGTTCCAGGCCCGGCGTGGTGACTCGTGTCTATAATCCCAGCACTCTGGGAGGCCGAGGCACTCTGGGACAGGGTCAAGAGATCGAGACCATCCTGGTCAACATGGTGAAACCCCGTCTCTACTAAAAATACAAAAATTAACTGGGCATGGTGGTGTGTGCCCGTAGTCCCAGCTACTCGGGAGGCTGAAGCAGGAGAATTGTTTGAACCAGGAGGCAGAGGTTGCGGTGAGCTGAGATCACGCCATTGCACTCCAGCAATGCAGCAAAACTCAGTCTCAAAAAAAAAAAAAAAAAAAGTTAGTTCCTCTCCACTTATGGTTTGGATCACATTCTGGTTTTTCAGTTTTGCTCCAGTAATTAATCACTATCTTTCCTATGCAATTTCTCTCCATATATAGGATAATAGGCAGCTGAATAAAAATATTTCTTGGTATCTTTCATATCTTGAAAAAAAATTCTTAATACAGTGTCTCCTTCCAACACATTTATATTTTCTCTTTCTCTTATAGAGAAACTTCTCAAAAAGGTACCATTATTTTTTATAAAACACACTTTTGTCGAACTCTCACATTCATCCTATTGAACCTGTTTTTTCTGAGATCACTAATGACCTCCCTCTTGCCAAATAAAATGTTCACTTTTACGTCTTCACCTTAGTCATGCACAACCTCTCAGCATATTTGACAGTTTCCTCTTTCTTAAAATGCTTTTCTTAATTTTTCTCTTTTTAGTCTATTCTTCTACAAAAGGAGATAATAGTACCTGTGTTTACCTACATCATGTGGCTGCTGTGGGGATTGAGGGGTTAATACTAACAGATAAATGGTATTAAATGTGCCTGGTACATGATATTTCCCCCAAGATGAAAGCTGTTACTGTTTTTTAAAGACGTACTCTCCTATTCCCCCTCCTTTTTCAACGACTGTTTCCGTTTGGATTTCTGGCTGTGCCTCTGTTGCCTGACCTGTGAACGAACCACGTCAGGGTTCAGCGCTGGGTCCTCTTCTCTCGCCTGCCTTACTTTCCGTCCTGTATAATCTCACAGAGCCGCATGTCTTTGATTAGCATATGTACATTACCATCCCAAATTTACGTCTCTACCTCTCATCTACATCTGGAGTTCTCAACTTAACTACTTGTCATCTCTATTTGAAGTCTAATAAGGATTCCAAATTTAAAATGTCAGAACAGAAACCACAATTTCCCCCAAGATATCGCCATGTTGTAAATGATATCAATATTTATCCAGTTACTTATGCACCTCTTATTTTGTCTAATAAGGATTTCAAATTTAAAGTGCCATAACCGAATTCATAATTTCCCCTCAAATTATTTTCATGTTGTAAATAATATGAATATATCCAGTTACTTAAACACCTTGACTGCTGTACTTTTCTCACTCTTCACATACAATCAAGTAATTGAGTCTTGCTGATTTTACCACTATAAGTTTTTCTAAAACACTTCATCTCTTGCCACCCCCAGCCATGCTCATCTCTTGCCTGGCCTGCTGCACAAAGCTCCTAGAGGATCTCCCACCTTTCATCCTTGGCTTTCTAATATTAAATTTCTAATCAACAACCAGAGCCCTTTTCAAAAACTACATAACCTGTCATTTCACTTCCCTCAAAAAGCTTGGGTTTTCTGAGCATCCCACCAAGTCCTACTGGTGTCTACCTGTTCTTGCCACTGCCTGCATTTTCAATCTGATATTCTACCACATTTCTCTATACTCACTTAACTTCAGCCTTCACTTGTTTTTCTTTCTCAAATATGCTAAGCCAGTTTCCCTTCAGGGTCTTTGCAGTGCTGTTCACTTTTCCTGGAATACCTTTTCTTCAGATTTTCCTGTGGATGCCCTTCTCCTTCACTGTCTAAATGCCTTTTGTTCAGAGAGGCCTTTCCTGATCAACCAATTTAAATCGGCCTTCTCCAGTGGTTTACAATAGATCACCCTCTCAATAACTCTATTATCTAAAACCATCTTGCTTATGTATTGCTTTCTTTACTTGTTTTATGTTTATTTTGTTCAATGAGAAGGCAATCTTCATGAAGGCAGAGATCTTTGAATACTGAGTCTTCACTGACCAGAGCAATGTCTGCACATGGAACTTGCTAAATAAATATTCTTGAATAAGTAAGTGTTTAAGAGGGGATATTCCCAATAAGGTGTGAGAACAACCCAGAGCAATTCATATGTTCTCTCTGTTGGTAAAACTGAGTTTTATAGATATCATTTCCTTAAACACAAGTTAACAATTTTTCCCTTAAAGCATGACAATTTCTGCCAACCCCTACATTTTGTCAATATGGACTTGGATACTATAAAATATTGGTTATAAGGAATATGGAATATCATATTAAGGTTTCAAAGAAGTTTGTTAAAAACAGTAACTTATTTTCTCAATTTATCTCAGGTTGCTGTGACTAGTTGGACAATTTTCTTATTTTCTTCACTCCTGAATTGTTTATAATAATCTCTGCTTATCTGCAAGTATAAGTTACAAAAATAAAATGTCCTTAATGTTACTATCATTAATATTACAAGTGGCATTGGTATTATCTACAGAATTAAAGATTCATATAGAAACAGCCAAAATCTCTCTTCTCATGATTACTGCCATGTAATATTCATGCATCTACTCATTTCTTCTACAGATACATATTGAATATCTAATGTGTGCCAGGAAATACACCTGAAGATATGCAATGAACTAAATGCTTACTCTGCCCACCCTTTTCTGAACATCATACTAATGCAAATTATCAGTATAACCAATGATCAGCTTATCAGAAATATCATAAATTTTGAGTTGGCATTATATATAACAGCCCTGGAATATATAATTTCTTTTCTTTTTCTTGGAAGTTGATGATTGAGTATAGAATTTAAATGTTCCATCATAGTCAGTATATTCTCCAAAATATGGAGATTATCTTTAAGTTGGGAAAGTTGCAAGAAAACATCATTCACCTCCTAGAAAGCAAAGTATAATTAATGAGTGTTCAAAAGAAGAAAGAAAATGCTTAATCAAAATGCTTTCAATTATTTTACATTTTATCTTGAAAAAAACATACTACAAAGCACAATCAGGGAAAATATTTAATATCCAAAGTGATATTTAATAGAATGTTATAAAGAAAAAGTCTCTATTGAAGAGAATGTATTTTTTATTTTATTATGAATTTTCCCTTCCTGATCTCTTTTAGTTTGGAAGTATGCCAATTCAAATGAACGCCAACTTACTTACTCTAAGCAACAAAAGCAGATTATTAGATTGGGGTTTCAAATAAAATTATATCTGTGGCATGAACATTTGCTCTGGAATTCTACCATAAAACTACATGAGGCAAATTATTTCATTATTATTTCTTGTGGGAATAAATACAATGAATGAAAAGTATATATTAAAATTATTTAGGCTAATTAAACATGTAAATTAATTATCCAATTCTCCATCTTGGGGCTGATAATAATAGTTATAATGATATGAACAGTTTCAATTCCAAATAGTGTTATAATCCTCCCCATTGGTGAGTTATCTTATAGTAAAAGAGGGCAACTTGTATGTATTTTCCAATAAAAATGACAGAGAAATTATATGCATATATATTTATGAATATATATGTATTAGTTATAAAATTACTCTCACATTGGTAAAGCCTATTAATTACATCTATTAGGAATTTAGAAATGATAAAGTAACTTCTCTATTAACATATATTTGGGTTATTTTTATGTGTTTTTAAGATATTGTTGCATACGGAAACTCATTATTTAAACATTGAGGAATTAGATAAAATATTTTACTAAAATTATTGTTTTCTGATTATGATGAGAAATAGAATAATTTTTCTGGCAGAGGTCAAATGGCCAAAAGTGGGATGCTGATATTTTGATAAACAGATCTTTGATGACATCTAGTGGTGAAATGTAGATTTATTTATTCACTGTTTTCGAAGTTTTAAGGTGTCAATATTGTATATATTTTGAGAGACATTGACATAAGTTGGAGATGAAATAAACTGGAGAAATATGGTAATTTTTGTCTTCAGCAAAAATAACTTAAAATAGTTAAGAACAAAGGGGTAGCAGAAAAGAGATAAACAACTTTTAGTAAAGATTTTTACATTTTAGTTCTGATAAATTTGTGTAGAGAATAGAATTTAGAAACATTTTTCAGTAGCTTATATTATAAATATATTTCTTTGTGCAATTATGTTTAGCTGATGTAAATATGCTCCACTTCTGTGTATAAGCACCACGCTTATTCTGATTAGGTGAATTTCAGTAATATATGGACTTTTAAGAATATTAAATGAAAGTCAAGAGAAAGCCTGTGTATATATTTTCCATTTATGATGATCTATCATTATTTATATTTTTAAATGGCTGAGTAGAGATGTCCTTATACTTAATAGCTGCAAATTGTGTTGACCTAGGCTTATTTTATGTATGTTTTAAGCAAAATTACATCATAAACAATGAAGTCTGATTTTTGCTAAGTTTTCAGAAGCAAAATTATCTATACTTTGAACAAATCAATTAGACCTTTAGTCAGCATGTTTCAGTGGCAAAAATGTGCTGGAGACTGTCGAAGCTTGTCTTAAGACATATATATACTAGCAGAAATTGGGGTAAATTATTTAGTATCATTAAGCCTGAAACTTATTTTCAGACTGAATATACTGGATTAGATAAACTCCAGGCTCTCTTTGAATTCAAATATTCTTTGATTTTTATATGACCAACTATATGCTTTATTTACTCTTTGGGACAAAATTTTACCAAGGAGTAGGGGAAAAATGTCACAATTATATTTCTAAGACTCCGTTTACATATTACAAGTGAAAGAATTTTGTTAATTATCCAGTTAATTTAATTACTTTAGGTGTTTACATCCAGACTCAACTTTTCATAACCTCATTTACCTACATTATTGTGTCTGTGTTGATTAAATTAAACCTTTAGGCTGCACTTTGCTATGTTGACTTAGCCTGTAAACTGACAGAGAACTAAGAGGGTACATAATAATGTGAACTAGTACAGTTTCTCAGGGGAACTATGTTTTCTTTATACTAGATAAGCTCTATTGTGTTAATCACATTGTAAATGAGCAATAAAATATTTGGCATATATCATCAAAATATTATAGGCAATTATTTTTACTAATTCAAAAAATATGTACTGAGTACCAACTATAGGCTCAGCTTGAAATTTTATATTGATTAAATTTGTTTTGTTTTATCTATTCCCCCATTGTTTACTGTTTTGAAAACATGCTTTCAGGAATATCTTTGTGTGAGTTGCTTCTGCCATATTCACATTGTTTTATTAGGACAGAATCCTAGAACTGAAATTGAATTGATTAATGAATAAAAATACTTTATAGCTTTTGGTAGGCATTGGCAAACTGCTTTTCAAAAAGACTTAATAGTTTACAGTACCACTAGTACTTTTTTTCCTACCATACATCGTCATTGGGAATTAAACTTGTTTTTTCTAGTTTTGCTTGTTTGCTAAGTGAGGTCTGTAACTCATTTTGATATGAATTTTCATTTCTTTAATAGAAAAAGATAACTGTATGTGTTTTCTGTTGCTATTTAAAATTTGTCTTCAGGATGTATATAAACTTTAACATTTTTTGGCAAATACATCTCCTACTATATTATTTGCCTTTCACTGTTTTTGCATAATAGTTTAATTTTTTTCTTATCTATCTTTTCTTTTATGAGTTCTCCCATTGTTTTCAAATGTACAAAGGCACCTCTGTCTCTTCCAGGATATTGTAAGTATTTCGGTCCAATTTCTTTTAGTTGGATGCTGTTTCATTTTTAAAACTTCATAATCCATGTACATTTACTTGTTTATTGTAAAATATTTGCCTGAATTAATCTGCTCCAAAATTTTAAATAATTATCCAGTGCTGTTTTTTATATAATGCTTTCTTCACTCTGACGTGGTGATACTCTTCGTCACATAAATTTCACATTCAACAAGACCCTTGTCTTTTTAGGGGGACATTTTTTTTTTCTTGCTTAGGTTTTATACTTTTGCATGCTTTGACCATCTTGACCTGGATGGACATTAGTTGAGTGAATGGCCATAATTTTTAGTATGTTTTGTCACCTGATAAACAAACTGACATTCAGACCGCCTGTTATCAAGTTTAGGTGTCTCTTTTTTTACGTTTTATTTACTCCTTTGCTCATTTCTATGTAATTGTGTTCTTCTAAATATGTGCTCTCTTAAATACATTTGATCTCACATGTATATCATGCAGGGAATTCTGAAAATCCAGCTTCACATTTGCAATGTAGCACTTTTTCCAAGTGTATATTTTGTGAGCCTTTTAACATTTATCAGTTAGCAACTAGACACTGACTCAGGAACAAAAACAACAAAAAGAGTCTTCAATGAAATGGCCAGAACAGATGGCCAATCTAAGACAGAAAGTCTTCTTCTTTTCTAGTTAGTCCACCGACCCTTTTTTTCAGCAACAGAATAAGGATGATTGCAAAGTTACTCTTATGCTATTCCTTAGATTATTCTGGGCTGTTTATGGAAGAATACAAGGTAGCCATTCAGTGTAGCAAGGCTGCTTTTGTCTTAAAACAGAAAAGAAAAATTCAAGGATAAATGACCTTGGTACCCTAGTATTCTATCTCGAACACATCTTTGGTATTTGTAGCCTCAGTCTGAAGTATGTATTTGAAAAGCAAGACGAAAAAGACGTGAATATAAACTAGGTTATAAATACTACTTATATCATTAAACATATACTATTTGGAAACATTCCCAGGATATAAGCAGTGATTTATTTGTTTGGGGAGGTAGGCATGGAAATTCCTCCTTTGCTCACTAAACAATCTCATTCGAATTCATCATGTTCAGTAAATTCTAAGCACTGGGGAATATATTTTCCTTCCTATAACTCAATATGGCTTGCATTAGTCCTTAATAAATATATTATGGTATGGTATACACCTCCGCTTGCAGCTTTAGAAATCATTCTGTAACTTCCTGCCAACCACCTACAAAATGTACAAACAGGCTATTGCACGCAAGGTGAGTAACTGTGTATCTTTTAAAATTGAATTATTATTCTTTTAAAAAATTAATCATCCTCACTTGTACACCAGCCTAGAAACCTCCTGTAAGTGGTTTTGAAGGTTATTCAAAGCGGTAGTGACATTTTCAAGTCATATTTCAAATGCATTCATTTTTGAACCAACAGGACTTTGTAGCTGCTGAAAGAGAATCAGCACAGAGGCATATGTAGCAGGCAGCAACAATAATATAACTAACTGGGTTGTAGGTAAAGTTATGTAAAATAGCTTGACTTTTGAGTTCATCGGGAAGGTATCCAGTGTATTTTTTTTTATTTTTATTTTTTTGCAAGGTAAAGCTGCCAGTGATATTTTAGTGGTACAATACTGACATCCAATGGAGAGACACATTAAACTTTATTTTCTTTGAAGAGATAGAAAAGAGTTATTATTTATGCTGTTTCTGAGAGATCTTCCAAACTGAAGAATTCATTCAATTTAAGTCATGTAAATTTGTATCTCTGTATCTCTTCAAAATAGTGTTATGATTTTCAACATAGTTGTATAAATATGTCAAAAATTTTCAGTTGTAATCTTTTTGTTGTGGTTGCTTGTCTTGTTGCAGGTTTTTCCCTGCAAGAAAATACTTGCTTCTTAGTTTATCAGGATATAATCACTAAGTAAATAAATATAATTTGCTTATACATAACTATATTTAGAGCATTAAAATGAACATAAAAGATAAGGTGTTCGTAATAAAGAGAACCAGTTAGTGTGAATTTTTTCTCATAATATTTGAGCGTTTAGCTGAGTCAGTGTTTGGTTTATTTTCTAATATTGCATAATTATATGTGTTTTAACTAAAAGAATCTGAAACAGCTATTAGTGCTTGTGTAGTAAGTCATAGCCAGTGTAAATGAATGTTTCTACAAAGCTATTAACGTCAGTGGAAATCAGAACCTTGGGCCTGTAGTTTTTCTGTCAGTAGAAGGCAGTGTGAATTCTGCCTCGGACGAATGAATGCATTCTTATTCAAAACCCAGATAAGTTTGATAATTTAGACTGAACCCTGTTGAAAAAATTTGAAAAGGGACCAGGATAGACACCTTTGTGTGTATATATGTATGTGTGTGCACACGTGTGTGTGTTTTCCTGCTCAACATACCTCCTCATTTTTTTGACAGTGAAGCCCTTCCTCACTGGGGGATTCTGTGCAGTTGGGGTGGGTTAAGTTCTTTCCCCCAGTGACAGGGATTTGAATGTGACCCAAGGCAGGTTAGACTGAGTAATTCATTTCCTGCCCACATTGATAAGTGCAGGGATTGGAACCCAAACCAAGCAGGAGCTATTTTTTTTTTTTCAGATTTTGCTAGGATTGCTAAACTTATAGCACAGGAACATTAGACTCAATGGCTCTGGATCCCTGGATCCAGCTGCACCTGAAACAAGATACTGGCTTTATTAGGTGCATGAGTTTATTCATTCATTTGTATACTTAATTTAGTTTATGGTAGGTTTATGATTGTTGTTGTTATTATTGTTATGATTAATGTTTATAATGGAAATAAATCTGAGCAATGTAGTGAACATTACTGGTATTAAAGTTTTGAAATAAATTATAATTCTCTATAACAATAGATTTATGCTACCAGAATATATCTATATTTCACAGAGTCATTGCACTAAGAGTCTCTGATTAAATCAAGTGAAACTTCTTTATTAACCATGAAGAGAAAAAACAGTTTTAAGAATAAGTTTGAAAATCACCAAAAAGTAGAAAGTACTAAATTATAGATAGGGTGGAATAAATCAATAAGTTTCTACTAATAAATTCAGTGAGCTGAAACAAATAACTTTCTTACATTTTTTATTTCCTTATATGCTTGATGAAGGAGTTAAACTCCACAACATAAATCTAGCTCATACTGAATACCTGACTATTATGATTGGTATAAAGACTCTATCTTCCAATGTCAGATAGTCTCCAACACAAAGAGAATCAGGAAAAATACAAAAATGAAAGCAAAGAAAAAAAAATCACTGACAAACATAAAACTGGAAACAAAATATATGTATGAGGCTTTAATAACCCTAGGAAATCTGTTTAAACTTTTGCTTTCTTTTTAGATAAACACCTAAACCAAAGAATTTATTCATTTTTTTCTTCATTTTGCCTTTTGCTTTTCAAACGATGTTTTGGGTTTTGTGAAGTTTAAGAATATGAATCAGTCTTCTTTGCCTAAAATATAAAATAATCTTGCATATACTGGAATGTGGATAATCAGATTAACTGTATTTTTTTCATTTATTCAACAACTTGGTTAATCAACACAGTTACTGAATAACTACTCTGTGCTGAACACTTGGCAAGAGTATTCCATTATTTCGAAAAACAAAAAATGTTGACACTGACCTATTTGAGACGGAACACATAAAGGGGTTCGGGTGGTTTTAAGCAAAATTTTAATTAGCACATTTCTTTTTTTCACAGCCTTGGGCCTCTCTGTATACAGATTTGAATTGAGAAAGACAGGAAGTGGGGCACAGAAAATACTAAGAGAGACAGGTGCTTTCAGATCGTGTTTGAGCTTTACTGCTACTCTTTGGTGAAGACTACTGAAAACTGGGAACTTGAGGTAGATTCTCTTCTTTCACCAATATAGAGCGTCCACAACCTAAACTCATTTTATCTGTTCATTATCCCAGGAAACTAGGTTATTTTTGTTTAGCATTTGCTTTTGATGAAGATTTAGGGGCAGAAAAACTTCCAATCAGATTAGTAAGCTCCAGAAAAAGATAAAAACTAGAAGCAATCACTCAGGGTCTGATTAAATGTAAAAAATGTACACGTTTACTATCTAATTTAGTTACAAATAGTTTTATAGGGAAAGAAACAAACCTGGTGGCTGTATGTAGTCAGGAAGACAGATTAGGATGCATGTCATCCAAACATGAACTTGGTGAGTAAGATGTTGAAGCTCAGATACAAATTCACACAGGTCTGATTGAATTTTCTCAGTATAACATTCCAATTGCCAGATTCTTGGCTACTCTCTGATTGTTACCTACTTAGTAGCTGAGCTGAAACAATAAGATTGAGCCAAACAGCATATCATATGTGGGGAGTGGAGGAGGTGATAGTGGTGCTGGTGTTCTTTTTCTAATGACTGTTTAAGGATGTTTCATAACTGTGTTGCTTTTATCAATATTTTTCTTATTTGATATAACTGGATATAATCCATCCTATTTTTTTAAAGGTACCTCTTTATTTCACACAAATGATGAATCCATTAAGATTTCAATGTAAAATGTATGCTATTTTCTTGCTAAGTAAAACTCTGGATATCTCAGGCCAGCTTTTTGTAGGAACTATAGGCTGTGGGTAATCACTGCTATTCCAGGACTAACCCCTGTTACATTTTATATCACTTTATTGTCAAACATTTCCATAGTAATCCAAGACTATAGCCTTCATTGATGTTTTTTCAGTCTTTGAATCTGTGAATAAAGATTATCAAGGATTATATCTCACTGATTAACATCAATTAGTTAACAATGTATAAAGATTTACATTGTAGTACAGTAGTACTAAGGAAATCAAAGTCAGTTAGAATGGACTATTAATGCATCAGGTAATGCCTTTCGAAGAAAGAAAACAGAGATGTGTTCTGGTCAGTCTCTCTTACCCCCTTTTTGACACACTCCACAAATATTTTACATCTTTAGGTGAATATTCTCAGACACAGATAATTGAAAGATAAGTATTTTCTTGTATGAAATGAATTAGTTTTATCATCAAGATAGAACAGGGGTTCCTAAGTGAAAGTAGCTCCAACTATCTATTTCCTGGTCGAAAGAGGAGCTACAAATAAATATTCCGAAATGAAATTATCATATCAGGCAAGACTTTTATTTAACTTTTAGCAGGCAGCAGTTACTGCCAGGAGGTTAATCTCATACTTTTCATGGGTTATTGGGCATTTTTATATGATTTAAGTTGCAGTCACACTTCATACTTGGAATAATGAAGGCCTGTGTGCTCACTTGTTGCTATGTAAGAGCACACTTGGAATTGCTGCTCTATAATAACTTTATTCTTACCAATGGGTATTACATGGCTCACCTTAGAGGTGAGCAACCCTACTAGTCAGCTACATGCCCTTTTCATGACTCTCAATTTTTAAAAAAGTATGGCAGCCTACTCCCAGCAAAACTGACAATTGAAGCATACAGCACTGCACTTAACTCCCACAGTAAAAAAACTATATGCAAGGTCCTTTCTAAGCGTATACTCTTGACCTTGCTGTCTGTCAATAGCTTCCAAAAGCTTGGCTGAGATAAATAGTAGTTATAGAAGACTGCATAAAGATTGTATCATCCATTCTTTCAACTAGATCTGTATTTTTCAAACATCTTTTTAAAGTAGCAGAACCTTTTTATCAAATGAGATTTTTCACATAGTCCAGTAAATAAAATGAATTAAAAGAAGAGTTTGCCCCAGGGACTCCTGTGGAATTCTGATGTCTTTAGTGGAACCCATGGCTGTTCAATGAAAAATCTGAAAACCATCACCTTAATTGAAGTTGCGAGCCCAAAGGACTTTAGAGTCCACTCAAGTAAAGTCCATATTTGTATACATATACATACATACATGCATATGTATATATACACGCACAAAATATATATATCAAGAGCATGAATAATTCCCAAAGGCATTGATCAAATGTGATTTTTTTTTTGTCTGTAAAACACTGTGCTGGCCACACAAGACACATATACCCTTCTCATTTTATCCTTTGGACCCTAGTTTCCAAGACCTAGATGCTCTAAAATCTATCTTTAAGTAGCCACATTATCAGAAAGTTATGCCCTGAAACTGTATTATATTATATATAACTCTAACACTCAATTTGTTTTGCTTGATTGCATTTGGCATATTGTCATAAGTATGACTTACTTCATAGAAAAGAGCATCACGTGTGTCTTATTAGGATATTTAGAACAGTGTTTCTCAGAAGTTCATAAATGTACCTTTTAATTAGAATCCTCTGGAATGCACATTCCTTAGCCTTGCCTGAAACTTACTAAAGCATAATTTCTGGCAGTGAAATCTGGATTTCTATACATAAAATTATTTGATTAATGTAGAGGAAATTTAAATACACACAACTTAGTGAGAGAAGTCAATCTGAAAATGCTACATAATGTATGATTTCCACTCCATGACATTCTGAAAAAAGTAAAACTATGGAGACAGTAAAAAAAGATCAGTGGTTGTCAGGGGTTCAAGGGAGGATGAATTGGCAGAGCATAGTGGACCTTTAGGGCAGGGAAACTATATTACATGGTAGATACATATCATTATACATTTGTCAAAATCCACTGACTGTACATTACTAAGAGTGAACCCTAACACAAATTACAAACTTTAGGAGATAATGTGTCACTGTAGGTTTATCAAATACGTCACTGTGGTGCATGATGTCAGTGGTGGGGGAGGGTCTATGTGTTTGGGAATAGAGGTATACGGAAACTCTCTGTACATTCTGCTCCATTTTATTGTGAATCTAAATTTGCTCTAAAAACAAAGTTTATTAATACAAAAAGGTAGATAATTATTATGAACAATGAAGTTTAATTATCACTGGTCCAAAGGATGTTTTCTTTTTATTAACCTGTGTCCTCAGAGTCAATAGAAACTGTTCTCTGAACTCTTCTTGGAAATAATGATAATTATGCTTTTACTAAATTATATTTTTTCTTAACTTTCAGAACCCTGTGAATTTTGTAACTAGTAGTACTTTCCTTTTTGTGTGGCTTGCTGATAAACTTAGGACCAAATTTATGGTGTTTATTTCAAAAGCATATACACCTCAAGGCCTTAAATTATCTTGCCAAACTCACTACTGGCTGTATATTTTTCTATTACTAAATTTCCTTCATTTATTTTTCTTCAATTATTTTAATTTGCCTTATCTTGACAGATATATTTTTGCTTCTGTGTAAAATATTTTAAACACTGTCATATTGGACAATAACTTAATTTTTCTGAGGTAATATTCCCATTTTTTAAAATTTTTTATTGCATTTTAGGTTTTTGGGGTACATGTGCAGAACATGCAAGACAGTTGCATAGGTAAACACATGGCAGTGTGTTTTGCTTCCTTTCTCCCCTTCACCCACATTTGGCATTTCTCCCCAGGTTATCCCTCCCCAGCTCCCCCTCCCGCTGGCCCTCCCCTTTTCCCCCCAATAGACCCCAGTGTTTAGTACTCCCCTCCCTGTGTCCATGTGTTCTCATTTTTCATCACCTGCCTATGAGTGAGAATATGCAGTATTTCATTTTCTGTTCTTGTGTCAGTTTGCTGAGAATGATGTTCTCCAGATTCATCCATGTCCCTACAAATGACACGAACTCATCATTTCTGATTGCTGCATAATATTCCATGGTGTATATGTGCCACATTTTCCCTGTCCAGTCTATCATCAATGGGCATTTGGGTTGATTCCAGGTCTTTGCTATTGTAAACAGTGCTGCAATGAACATTCGTGTGCATGTGTCCTTATAGTAGAACGATTTATAGTCCTTTGGATATATACCCAGTAATGGGATTGCTGGGTCAAATGGAATTTCTATTTCTAAGGCCTTGAGGAATCGCCACACTGTCTTCCACAATGGTTGAACTAATTTACACTCCCACCAACAGTGTAAAAGTGTTCCTTTTTCTCCACATCCTCTCCAGCATCTGTTGTCTCCAGATTTTTTAATGATCGCCATTCTAACTGGCGTGAGATGGTATCTCAATGTGGTTTTGATTTGCATCTCTCTGATGACCAGTGACAATGAGCATTTTTTCATATGATTGTAGGCCTCATATATGTCTTCTTTTGTAAAGTGTCTGTTTATATCCTTTGCCCATTTTTGAATGGCCTTGTTTGTTTTTTTCCTGTAAATCTGTTTGAGTTCTTTGTAAATTCTGGATATCAGCCCTGTGTCAGATGGGTAAACTGCAAACAATTTTTCCCATTCTGTTGGTTGCCGATTCACTCTAGTGACTGTTTCTTTTGACGTGCAGAAGCTGTAGG
Organism: Callithrix jacchus; assembly: GCF_049354715.1. Classification (NCBI taxonomy): domain Eukaryota; kingdom Metazoa; phylum Chordata; class Mammalia; order Primates; family Cebidae; genus Callithrix; species Callithrix jacchus. Next base: position 82,530,154 of record NC_133504.1, on the reverse strand, counting down.
GTTTGATTAGGTCCCATTTGTCTATTTTGGCTTTTGTTGCCAATGCTTTTGGTGTTTTGTTCATGAAGTCCTTGACTACTCCTATGTCCTGGATGGTTTTGCCTAGATTTTCTTCTAGGGTTTTTATGGTGCCAGGTCTTATGTTTAAGTCTTTAATCCATCTGGAGTTAATTTTAGTGTAAGGTGTCAGGAAGGGGTCCAGTTTCTGCTTTCTGCACATGGCTAGCCAGTTTTCCCAACACCATTTATTAAACAGGGAATCCTTTCCCCATTGCTTGTTTTTGTCAGGTTTATCAAAGACTGTATGGTTGTAGATATGTTGTGTTGCCTCCAATGCCTCTGTTTTGTTCCATTGGTCTGTATCTCTGTTTTGGTACCAGTACCATGCTGTTTTGATTACTGTAGCCTTGTAGTATAGTTTGAAATCCGGTAGTGTGATGCCCCCCACTGTGTTCTTTTTGCTTAGAATTGACTTGGCTATGCCAGCTCCCTTTTGGTTCCATATGAAGTTCATGGTGGTTTTTTCCAGTTCTGTGAAGAAACTCAATGGTAGCTTGATGGGGATAGCGTTGATTCTGTAAATTACTTTGGGCAGTATAGCCATTTTCATGATATTGATTCTTCCTAACCATGAACATGGAATGTTTCCCCATCTGTTTGTGTCCTCTCTTATTTCGTTGAGCAGTGGTTTGTAGTTCTCCTTGAAGAGTTCCTTTACATTTCTCATTAGTTGTATTCCTAGGTATTTTATTCTTTTTGTAGCAATTGTGAATGGCAGTTTGTTCTTGATTTGGCTTTCTTTAAGTCTGTTATTGGTGTAGAGGAATACTTGTGATTTTTGCACATTGATTTTATATCCTGAGACTGTGCTGAAGTTGCTTAACAGTTTCAGGAGTTTTTGAGCTGCGGCGATGGGGTCTTCTAGATATACTATCATGTTGTCTGCAAATAGAGACCATTTGGCTTCCCCCTTTCCTCTTTGAATACCCTTTATTTCTTTTTCTTGCCTGATTGCTATGGCTAGAACTTCCAGTACTATATTGAATAGGAGTGGTGACAGAGGGCATCCTTGTCTAGTGCCGGATTTCAAAGGGAATGCTTCCAGTTTTTGCCCATTCAATATGATATTGGCTGTTGGTTTGTCATAAATAGCTTTTATTACTTTCAGATACATTCCATCGATACTGAGTTTATTGAGGGTTTTTAGCATAAAGGGCTGTTGAATTTTGTCAAATGCCTTCTCTGCGTCAATTGAGATAATCATGTGGTTTTTGTTTTTGGTTCTGTTTATGTGGTGAATTACGTTTATAGACTTGTGTATGTTAAACCAGCCTTGCTGGTTCAAAGCCCCGGGATGAATCCTACTTTATCATGATGGATAAGTTTTTTGATTTGCTGTTGCAATCGGCTTGCCAATATTTTATTGAAGATTTTTGCATCTATGTTTATCATGGATATTGGCCTGAAGTTTTCTTTTCTTGTTGGGTCTCTGCCGGGTTTTGGTATCAGGATGATGTTGGTCTCATAAAATGATTTGGGAAGTATTCCTTCTTTTTGGATTATTTGGAATAGTTTCAGAAGGAATGGTATTAGCTCCTCTTTGTATGTCTGGTAGAATTCGGCTGTAAACCCATCTGGACCTGGGCTTTTTTTGTGTGGTAGGGTCTTAATTGCTGCTTCGACTTCTGACCTTGTTATTGGTCTATTCATAGTTTCAGCTTCCTCCTGGTTTAGGCTTGGGAGGACACAGGAGTCCAGGAATTTATCCATTTCTTCCAGGTTTACTAGTTTATGTGCATAAATAGAGTTGTTTTAATATTCTCTGATGATGGTTTGAATTTCTGTAGAATCTGTGGTGATTTCCCCTTTGTCATTTTTTATTGCATCTATTTGGTTGTTCTCTCTTTTCTTTTTTATCAATCTGGCTAGTGGTTTGTCTATGTTGTTGATCTTTTCAGAAAACCAGCTCTTGGATTTATTGATTTTTTGAAGGGTTTTTCGTGTCTCTATCTCCTTCAGTTCAGCTCTGATCTTAGTTATTTCTTTTCTTCTCCTAGGTTTTGAGTTTTTTTGATTTTGCTCCTCTAGCTCTTTCAATTTTGACGATAGGGTGTCAATTTTGGATCTCTCCACTCTCCTCATATGGGCACTTATTGCTATATATTTTCCTCTAGAGACTGCTTTAAATGTGTCCCAGAAATTCTGGCATGTTGTGTCTTCATTCTCATTGGTTTCGAAGAACTTCTTTATTTCTGCCTTCATTTCATTGTTTATCCAGTCAACATTCAAGAGCCAGTTGTTCAGTTTCCATGAAGCTGTGTGGTTTTGAGTTGGTTTCTGAATTCTGAGTTGTAGCTTGATTGCACTATGGTCTGAGAGACTGTTATGATTTCAGTTGTTTTGCATTTGCTGAGGAGTGCTTTACTTCCAATTACATGGTCAGTTTTAGAGTAGGTGTGATGTGGTGCTGAGAAGAATGTATATTCTGTGGATTTGGGATGGAGAGTTCTGTAAATGTCTATCAGGTTTGCTTGTTCCAGGTCTGAGTTCAAGCCCTGGATATCCTTGTTGATTTTCTGTCTGGTTGATCTTTCTATTATTGACAGTGGAGTGTTAAAGTCTCCCACTATTATTGTGTGGGAGTCTAAATCTCTTTGTAAGTCATAAAGAACTTGCCTTATGTATCTGGGTGCTCCTGTATTGGGTCCATATATGTTTAGAATCGTTAGCTCTTCTTGTTGTATCGATCCTTTTACCATTATGTGATGGCCTTCTTTGTCTCTTTTGATCTTTGTTACTTTATTTATTTATTTATTTATTTATTTATTTATTTATTTATTTATTATTTTTTTTTTTACTGGGAATATATTTTTTATTTAGTCATTCTGTTTACAACTGAAAATCTGGGAATTCAAAATTAACATCCTTGCCCGTGAGCTTCTTATAGACACCAGAAAAAGTTTCAACCTTGTGTTCCACATTGTTCTGCTGTGCTTTGTCCAAATGAACCTTTATGAGCCAGTTGCCATCCAGTTTCACGCGGATTCTCTTGCCCACAATTTCACTTGGGAAGACCAGGTCCTCAAGGATTGCATCGTGCACAGCTGTCAGTGTATGGCTCCTGGGATGCTTTTGTTTATTTTTTGTACGGCTTTTTCGAGTTGGTTTAGGCAGAATTCTCCTCTGGGCAATAAAGACAACATGCTTCCCACTGAAATTTTTCTCCAATTCACGTACCAGCCAGACTTGGATTTTCTGGAAAGATTTTAGTTGAGGAACAGGAACAAAGATTATGATAGCTTTCCGGCCACCACCAACTTCAATTTCCTTGGCTGCCATAATATTCAGCTCCCTGAGCTGAGCCTTGAGGTCCGAGTTCATCTCCAGCTCCAGAAGAGCCTGGGAGATGCCGGACTTGAACTCATCTGGCTTCTCGCCATTGGGCTTCACCATCTTGGCGCTTGAACTGAACATGGCTTTCTCCTTGGCGAGTGCCGACTTAGAAAAAAGATCTTTGTTACTTTAAAGTTTATTTTATCAGAGATGAGAATTGCCATTCCTGCTTTTTTGGCTCTCCATTTGCTTGGTAAATCTTCCTCCATCCCTTTATTTTGAGCCTTTGTGTATCCTTACATGTGAGATGGGTTTCCTGGATACAGCACACTGCTGGGTTTTGGCTTTTTATCCAATTTGCCAGTCTGTGTCTTTTGATTGGTGCATTTAGTCCATTTACATTTAGAGTTAATATTGTTATGTGTGAATTTGATACTGACATTTTGATGCTAGCTGGCTGTTTTGCCTGTAGTTGATGTAGATTCTTCATTATGTTGATGCTCTTTAGCATTTAGTGTGATTTTGGAATGGCTGGTACTGGTTGTTCCTTTCTATGTGTAGTGCCTCTTTCAGGAGCTCTTGTAAAGCAGGCCTGGTGGTGACAAAATCTCTGAGTACTTGCTTGTTCGCAAAGGATTTTATTTTTCCTTCACTTCTGAAGCTCAGGTTGGCTGGATATGAAATTCTTGGTTGAAAGTTCTTTTCTTTAAGGATGTTGAATATTGGCTCCCACTCTCTTCTGGATTGCAGTGTTTCTGCCGAGAGATCTGCTGTGAGTCTGATGGGCTTCCCTTTGTGGGTGACCCGACCTTTCTCTCTGGCTGCCCTTAGTATTTTCTCCTTCATTTCAACCCTGGTGAATCTGACGATTATGTGCCTTGGGGTTGCTCTTCTTGTGGAATATCTTTGTGGTGTTCTTTGTATTTCCTGCATTTGAGTGTTGGCCTACCTTGCTAGGTTGGGGAAATTTTCCTGGATGATATCCTGAAGACTATTTTCCAGCTTGGATTCATTCTCTTCGTCACATTCTGGTACACCTATCAAACATAGGTTAGGTCTCTTCACATAGTCCCACATTTCTTGGAGACTTTGTTCATTCCTTTTTGCGCTTTTTTCTCTAATCTTGGTTTCTCGTTTTATTTCACTGAGTTGATCTTCGACTTCTGATATTCTTTCTTCTGCTCGGTCAATTCGGCTGTTGAAACTTGTGCATGCTTCACGAAGTTCTCGTAATGTGTTTTTTAGCTCCTTCAATTCATTCATATTTCTCTCTAAGTTGTCCATTCTTGTTATCATTTCCTCGAATCTTTTTTCAAGGTTCTTAGTTTCTTTGCATTGATTTAAAACATGTTCTTTTAGCTCACAAAAGTTTCTCATTATCCACCTTCTGAAGTCTAATTCCGTCATTTTGTCATAGTCATTCTCCGTCCATCTTTGTTCCCTTGCTGGTGAGGAGTTTTGGTCCTTTCTAGGAGGCGAGGTGTTCTGGTTTCGGGTGTTTTCCTCCTTTTTGCGCTGGTTTCTTCCCATCTTTGTGGATTTATCCACCTGTCGTCTGAGTAGTTGCTGACTTTTTGATTGGGTCTCTGAGTGGAGGCCCAGATTGTTGATGATGAAGTATTTCTGTTACGTGGTTTTCCTTCTACCAGTCTAGCCCCTGCACTGTAGAACTGCTGAGGTCCACTCTATGCCCTGCTAGTCTGGGGTGCACCTATAGCAGCTGTGGAACAGTGAGGGATGCTACCAGTTTCTTTTTCTGCTATCTTTGTCCCAGAATGATGCCTGCCAAATGTCAGTCTTCTGGATATAGAGGGGTCAGGGAGCTGCTTGAGGAGACAGTCTCTACTTTATAGGAGCTCAAGTGCTGAGCTATGAGCTCTGTTGTTTATTCAGGGCTGTTAGGCTGCTACGTTTAATTCTGCTGCCGCAGAACTCATAAAAAAACTTCTTTTTTTCTCAGATGCTCTGTCTCGGGGGGTTGGGGCTTTCTTTATGAGTGCCTGTTGCGCTGTTCTGCCCAGCTAGGAGGCAATCTAGTCATTATTTGCCTGCCGAGGGTCTGCCATGCTGGTGTGATGTCCACCCTGTTGCTGCAGGCTCTGCCCTGCTGCTGCGGTCTCTGCCCTGCTGCCACAGGCTACACCCTGTGGCAGAGTCTCTCTGTTGTGGTGGGTTGCCTCAGCAATGGCAGGCTGTGTCAGCAATGGGAGTGTAACCTCAGTAAGTGTGGATTGCCTCGGTAATGGCGAATGCCCCTCCCCCGCCGAGCTGCTCCATCCTGGGTTCAGCTGTACCTGCAGTGAAACTCTCTACCTGGAGTGTTTGGAATCGCCATTTTGTTTGTCCCACTGTGCTGGCCCAAACGCCGTTTCCCTGAAACCTCCTGGCCAGGCTCACTGTCCAAGTCCCGTTCAATCAGATGGATATGCCAATCTGCCCTCTCAAGTCTCAGATTGCCAGTTCAACAGGTTGCACCGGCCACTGGGTGCACAAGCCAAAACCACTGTGCTGGCATCCCACATCTCTTTTATACCTGGGAATTTCCCCATCCTGTCAGCAACAAAGATCTGTCTGGAAATGCGGCCCTGACTCACCCTCCGTGCGTTCACCGAGAGCTCCAATCTTGGGTTGTTCTCACCACACCATCTTGAGTCGGTCCCCCCAATATTCCCATTTTTAAAAGGGCAATATTATTACCCGGCAAATAAATGTTGGATAATTCAATGTGATAGTGCATATAAAATGCTTATCAGAGTGCCTGGCACATAATTAGCACTCAATAACTGCTACTTAGTAATTTTTTTAATAACTGGAATAATATATGCCAATAGAAGTGTTAACATAAACCATCAGTTATATTCCTGAAGTTGATAGCTTTATTTTTCACTTTATGACTTCATTTTTATTTGCTTAATTACTGTGAAATAAATTACATACATCATTACATTTTATCTCTAAGTACTTCTAATGTGCATCTTTACAAAGATAAGAACACATAAATAAGAAATATTATTATATCTGAAAAAACGCTTTCTTGATATCATCCAATACTCTATCCACTCATAAATTTTACCAATTATCCCCAAAATGTCTTTTCTAATGTGTTTGTCCGATGAACAACTCTAAGTAGAAAAACAATTACTGGGTTGTTTCTATATAATCTAAACATCATTTAGCCATTTCTCAGTAATTAATTTTATGCAGATTGGCTAGTGGAAGAGGACAAATGTTAGACAAATGGAAAGGGCAAGGAAAAGACCTGGGCAGAGCACACTGTTCCATGAGAACAGACAGCCAGAGCCTGCTGTTCATGGCAACTGGTATTTTTGCAGTTGGATTATAATGTCACAGGATAGAGTCATTATTTTAAAATTCATTTCAGCAAATAATAACACAATAAGCAATAATACAAACCTGGGAATTGACAGTATAGAACAGAGAATCCACAAGTGTCTCCATGGAAAGAAGCTGATCTGATAAATTATGCAAACGATTGTGTAACAGATAATTTTGTCTTTTATTTCATGAAGTTCCAGTGTGGTGGACATATTCAGGTGGTAAACACATTCAATTAGATAGGATAATTCGTATGAGCTGAAAAACAGAAGAGCACAGAAGGCAGAGAATTTTTTTTTTAAATTTTTTTTTTTCGAGACTGAGTTTAGCTCTTGTTGCCCAGGCTGGAGTGCAATGGCACGATCTCGCTCACTGCAACCTCCACCTCACGGGTTCAAGCGATATTCCTGCCTCAGCCTCCCAAGTAGTTGGGATTACAGGCATGTGCCACCATACCCTGTTAATTTTTGTATTTGTAGTAGAGACGAGGTTTCTCCATGTTGTTCAGGCTGGTCTTGAACTTCTGACTTCAGGTGACCCACCCTCCTTGGCTTCCCAAAGTGTTGAGATTACAGGTGTGCACTGGTATTACAGGATTACACTGCACATGGCCCAAAGCATAGATTTTTTTTTAAGTGAATTTACTAAAATTTTCTGTGAAGTGACAATCTAAAAAGGAATTAAGCACCAGAAAGAGCCATTGATGCACAGGGATAAAATTTTAGTAATGTAAATATAGTTTAAATTTTAAATTAAAAAATATATATCATAGGGGTGATTTTTTGTTTCCCAAATTGAGCTCTAGTTTCTTTGATTTTTGAGCTGTTGACATATATTTCCATTACTTGTGGTTTTCTGCTTTGTGGGAAATTTACAGCAATCATAGAAAAGATAAGAATGAAACTGAGCATTTTTTTGAGTTTTCTTTAATCTGAGGTTTTCCAAATGTTTATACTAGTCTATCACTTGAAGCGAATTCCAAAAAGTGCCTGATCTTTGAAGGTAAAACTAAATTTGTTAGTGTCATCTCTTTCCCTTTTCCAATTCCCCATCAAACATACACAATAACACACATAGTCCTTGTATAATATATTTTAGAATTAATTTATGTTAATTATTATGCCAATAAATCAATAATGAAGCAATTGATTTATTTTGAGTTTGGGGAGCTGGAATCAAGTCACATATTTTAATATGTTTACTCCTTCTCAGTGTGCTTCCTTGTCTTGAATGGTAAATGTTTTCTCATTCTAAATATTTGGAGTGATCTTATTCATTATATTTAACTGCGTTAGGTTTTCTTGCTCAGGAAATACAATTGATTCAACTCATTAATTCAAGAAACATAACTGAACACCTGCTATATATCAGGCTTTTTTTTTTAGGCACTAGGAATAGAGTATTAAACAAGACAGAGAAACATATACATCCTCCTGGACCTTGCATTCTAAAAAGACAAGAGAAAACAACCAAAAGAAGCAAATACTATGCTATGGATGTAAAGTGAGGAAAAGAGAAAGGGAGTTGTGTTGAAGTGGGGATGAGGAGAGGAGTCTGAAATATAAATTGGGTAGATGGGAAAGACTCTTATTCTGCCAGGTGCTAGGCAGATGCAGCTGAATTCACTAGAAGAGGGGGAAGTTTATAATGTTTTGTACTAAGGCTCAAATGGGGTAGACTTGGCTTTGGGGAAACAGTTAATGACTTTGACCTCCATAGAGTAGAATAAGAAGCCAGTTGATGGCTGACAGGTTTAGGACAGTTAGGTGATTACTGCCATGCTCAAACAAGCTCTGACCAGGGAGACTACAGTAGATTTAAAGAATAAAAGTTCACAATCTGAAGATATTTTGAAAGTAGAAACAGCCGACATGAATACTAAATAAAGAGAAGAATTGATATTACCATACAAAGTTTTGGCCAAGAAACCATGAGAACTGGAGTTACTATTGAGATGTGATATGTAAAGCATTCATAAGAAATGTATTTGGGATGTGTGTGTGTGTGTGTGTGTGTGTGTGTGTGTGTACTTGTGGCAGGGAAAGGGTGAGTCAAGAGGAATATTTTGCATGATTATTAAAAATCCAAATTGTGATGTTGTGTAGATAATCTTGAATATAAAAGGCTGGATGGAGTTCAGGCGAGAGTTACTGGGTAGACATGTAAATTTGAAAATTTTGAGCTTGATGTCTTAAGCCATAGGATTGGATGAGATTACTAAGAGAGTGGGCAGGGATAGAGAAGAAGACCCGTGAGTTTGATCTGAGACACTACACTCCCTCTGGAGATTAAAAATATGAAAGCAACATAGGAGATAAACAGGGAGTTATCCCTGAGCTAAGAGGAATACCATAAGAAGATGGTGACCTGGAAACCAAGTGAAAAAAAGTACTTTAAAGAAGAAAGAGGTATCTGAAGAATCAAATGCTGTTAATATGTTAAACAAAATGATAATTGATAACTATCTTTGGACTTTGGAATACAGGGTCAGTGGCAACTTAAAAAAAATCTATTGTTTTTTAGTGTTTGAGGAAAATCCCAAATGGCATGAGTTCAAGAAAGAATGCAGGAGGGAACTGAGATAAGGAATAGAAGACGAAAATTGTAGGCATCACTTTTGAGAAGTTTCGCTAAGAGAAAGAACATGGGTGACCTTAGCTAAGGTTGGGGGCAGGAGAAGGAAATATTTTTAATTTTTAATATAGGAGAAATGATACCATGTTTATATATAAAGTGAAATGGTTGTAGAGAGAGAAAATTAAGACTTGAGAGAGACAGGAGAACTTTCTGATTGATAGTTGGGTGGGTTAAAGGAGACAAGACATAGAGTACAAGTGAAAGACGTGGCTTTAGCTAGAAGCACAGTCACACCCTCCATAGCAATAGGAGAGAAAATACAGGACACACATGTGGAAAGGTGGGCGAGTGTGGATATAACCTTCAGATTGTTTCCTTTTATTTAATGAAACAAGGTCATTGACCTAATGTAATGGGGGAATTGATGAATGAGTTTTGAGGAGAAATAGATATAAAGTAGTTATTCAGAAGAGTGAATTAGTGAACGGATTACGGAAATACAGTATTTAGCTGGGCAGTATTGAAGACCCACTTGATGAAAGACACAATGAATTTAAAGTGATTGTGTTCTGCATAATCACTGTCATTGTCGCATTCTGTCATGTGGGTCCAGACTTAGAGTGGGCTGAGAGATAGTGTTTGGGTTTTACTGAGTGAGTATCACAAAACAACAGAGTGAGGTGATTATAATGTCTGGCCATAGACTCTAAGCTGCTGAATTGAGTGAATAAAATGAAGCCTTAAGGAAAGTCAGGGACGTAAAAAGGTGATAATATCAAAATATTGTTTTCTGGGGTTAAAGGAGTTTTTGAGTTGGGATGTTTATTAGTTTCCTATTGCTTATGTAGCAAGTTACCACAAACATAATAGTTTATAAAAATGCAAATTTATTATTTTATAATTCTGGATGTCAGAACTCCAAAATGCGTCCCACTGGGCTAAAATCAAGATGGTGATAAGGTTAAGTTTCTTTCTGAAAACTCTGGGGAAAAAATATGTTTTTGTGCTTTTTCTAGTTTTTAGAGGTTTCCCCCATTCCCTATTCATGGCCCCCTTTCACCTTCAAATCCAGCAAAATATCCATTCACATCTTTCTCTGGTTCTTACTCTTCTGCCTTCCTCATTTAAGGACTCTTGTGATTGCAATGAATCCATCTGGATATTCCAGGATAAGCTTCATGTTTTAAGATATGCTAACTGGTAAACTTAATTCCATCTATGATTTAAACTTTCCTTTGTCATGTAACTACAGGAATTAGGACACTGACATATTTGGGGGTCATTATTCTGCCCAAACACAGGATATTAAAAGTAGTAAGCAGGAATTATGGGAGGACATGAGAGAAAATATATACAAAGAAAGAAGTTGTTGAAAATAGGAAGGTTGAAATTGAAATTGTTATTTGGTAATGGGTCTAGAGATGATGGGAATGAACCAACTCCAAAGGAAGAGAGTAGTCTAAAGAACTGATAGACCTGAGTTTTGAAATTAGCATTTTGAAAGGATTATAATGCTCATACCATTATTTTAAAAATCAATATCAAGGATCTAGAACCGGAAATATCATTTGACCCAACAATCCCATTACTAGGTATATACCCAAAGGACTATAAATCATTCTACTGTAAAGACACATGCACACGCATGTTTATTGCAGCACTGTCTGAAAACAAAGACTTGGAACCAACCCAAATGTCCATCAATGATAGACTGGATGAAGAAAACGTAGCACATATAAACCATGGAATACTATGTAGCCATAAAAAAGGATGAGTCTATGTCCTTTGCAGGGACATGAATGAAGCTGGAAACCACCATTCTCAGCAATCTAACACAGGAACAGAAAATCAAACACCGCATTTTCTCACTCATGAGTGGGAGTCAAATAATGAGAACACATGGACATAGGGAGGGGAACATCACACACTTGGGCCTCCCAGAGGGCTGGGATGGTAAGGGAGGGATAGCATTAGGAGAAATACCTAATGTAGATGATGGGTTGATGGGTGCAGCAAACCACCATGGAACGTGTATACCTATATAACAAACCTGCACATTTGGCACATGTATCCCATAACTTGAAGTATAATAAAAATTAACATAAGAGGGTTTCAGGGATTTAAGAGATCAAATATTTAATTAATAAAGAGTCATGACCCTCTGTGGCAGATTTTATTATTGTTTAGTAAATATTAGCCTTGGCCATGTCACTTTCTGTGGGCAATGGAATGTATGGATAAGTGAAAATGTGCCAGTTTGAACAGAGGCTTTAAGGCTATTACAGGATTTAGCCAGTCCTCTTCAGCTCTTACTGACCTCTGCTGTGAGAACTGCATGCTGGGATGGTGGCTGCTCATTTGGCCTGGGATTTGGACTGTGAAAGCATGAAACAGATCTGAAACTAATCTACAATCTAGACCTAAGCCCAAGTGAGTTTAGCTCGTTCCTGTCTAGATAAAGCCAATCCACAGACTAGTAGATGGAACACAAATTATTGTTTTTATAAATAAGGTTTGGGATTGTTTGTTATGCAGCACTATGCAGCAAAAGCTGCTTAATACATCTGGTAACAGTAGATGACAGTAATAAGCAGGGTTAATAGGAAACTCCTCCGAAGATGTGGAATTTAAAGCTTTTTGTTTTTTCTTTCAGGGAAAAGCGAGGAAAGTGCTTTGGAATCCACTATAAGAAACAAGGACAGTTACTTTATTTACAGGTCCAAGAGCTGTGACAGCAAAATCAGAATTTACTGTAGAGGTTTCAAAGAAAATGAGGTTCACAGAGGCATCTGCATTTTTATTAAAGCAAGAAGGTGAAGGGAAAATTTTGAGACATTAAGGATGTGGGAGAATTTGCTAATGATCTTCCTTAAATTACATAGCACAGTAGAAAATTTTCCAGTTTGACCTCTTTCTTATTTTAAGATCTTTTTTTCCCCACTCCCTGGTGTGCATCTCACTATGATGAATCCAAGCATCTCATAATCAAAACAGCCAGAACTGAAGTCATTATCAGCTCAGTAAACATGCTTCTGCTCCTCGCTTTCCTTTTTCCTAAGCAAGAGTTACAGACATCTTTAATTCTTCCCTCCTCATTGCCTCTTGGATTCAATAGATGCCCAGATTTTGTCTACTATGCTTTCAAGTTATGTCCCAAATGAGTTGCTGTTTTCTTCCATCCTCACATACTCCCTTCTTTACTTGCATGAGACACTGACACAATTTTCTAAAAGGCTTTTATGTTTCTAGTATCACCTCCAATTAATCTGCTTTTCTACTGAAAAGAACATGGATTCTCGAGTCAGATATTTCTCAGTTAGCATATCGGCTTTGAGACACTGTGAGACAAAAGATAAAGCTTTATGAACTTTCCTCACCTGTCATAATGGGACACAATAACATTTTCTCATTTACAAGTTTCCTCTAGAGTGAAATGAAATGACACCTAGGTAATTTATGGCACTAAATGATGTCCAGTTAATGTTAGTTTCCTTGTTTCTCTTACATTTCTAGAGTTGTAGCTGAATAATGAAAATTTGATTGTGTCATTCTACTGTGAAAAAAGAAATCTCCAACAAATTCTCAGTTACTGTAGAATGGAATTCTCTGCCATGTCATAAAAGGCCTTCATTGACTTAATTTTTTATTATTCTCTCCTTCCATACTTGGGCACAACTGATGGATCTGAATTATAGTAGTGACTCCATTGGTGCAAAACCCACAAGGCTCAATTTCTAAGTAGTACAGCATCCTTGAAATGAGCTAATGCAGACATTGCCAGTTCCTCACCACAAATCCATTTTCTTTTTGTTGTGGCAGAAACTTGCCATCCGTAAATAATATCTGTGTCATCTTTCTCCATATACTCATTTAGACTATGTGATCCAATCCTCTTTATTAAGTCGGGCTATGTTTGTGAGTTCTGGGCAGCAGAACAGACATAGATGTGATATGTGCCATTTCCATGCCTAGTCCTTAAAGCCTGACTTACTTCTCCACATTCCTTTACTCTCCTGCTAGCCATATGTGAACAACACACTATTTGCAGGCCAGATGTGAGTAATATAATGGAGGACTCTGAGTCTCTGAAGAATCAAAGAGCCATGAGATGACAGGTATTTGGATCCCTAAATGATTACATGAAGCAGTTCCCGTACCCTCAATTTCCATTGTACTGTGATGTAAACAAGAATCATGTCTTGTACGTGTGTGTGATAAGCTGTTGAGAGTTTATTGTTGATTCTAATAACTTTTAGCCTGCCAGATTAACACAGATATTGAGGGGTGTTGCTGCTGCACTCAACCCTAAAGAATGTGTCACTGGCTCAGTGCTGGGGCAATGAGCTATAAAGAAGCAGGTGTAAAAGGCTGACAGGTGAGATCCATGCTTTACTATGACAACATATTTGGTAAAAATAAAATGTGGTAACTAGAAAGGCAGACCACAAGCATATATATATATATAAAACTACAAAGAGAGGTTGTAAAACAGAACATTATTCATGAGTATAGATTGCTATTGGATTAGTTTGGAAAGGCACTGCAAGAAAGAGATCACAATAAATAAGCGGTTTATTTGTAGCGAAAAAGGAACAGGAGGAATTTGGATGCTTTTCTAAGGTGGGAAAGCCAATTGATTCTGAACTCCAAAATAAGAGACATAAAAGATGAGATTTAGAAAACTGCTTTGAGCAGTGAGACTTTTCAGTTGAAATGATTTACTCAGCCACATTTCAGAAAGTCAGATTAGAGGTACCTTCCCACAAAGGCCTATCCAACTGTCATCATGATACCCTATCAAGTTGAGAGAAAAGGTCTGAGGATAAGCAAGCAGAGATAAAACTAGGTCTACGAAAGTACTTTGAGTGTGGTTACCATGATATGAAAGTGACTTGAAGCAAATACGTCAGAAACCTACCAAATTTTTGACGGACTTCTGTTGCCAGTTACACACAATGTCAAAGAAAAAGAACATCTTTGAATGTTCAAGTTGTTAAACATATTTCAGTTCATCAAGCTTTTTCCAGAGGTAAATTATCTGTAAAAGCTGAGTATCCCCAAAGGATGGCAATCTCCCCAGTGGAGAATAACAGAAAACGAAGGGTTATTCCCAGAAAACACAGTCGAGGTCTCATTTGGAAACTCTACCAAGTGTCAGGAAAATAACCTTCATTCACCAAGCTGGCCCAACAGATAGTCACTACAGCCAAATGACTACTTCCATTCTGCCATTCTTCGAATGGGCATGGTTATTGTAGATATTCTGCTTCACTCTGTGTAGATATATAAAACATACATACACTTTTTTTTTGGTGGAAAAGGGGATCAAATAAACATAACTCGTAGTTCATACAGCACTACCAGAAATGGCATCTGTGCCTGAGGACTGCATATCTCTTGAAGGTTCTATACTGAGCTAGAGGCAGGGACTGGATGCGACATTGGCTGTCTCCTTTAGGAAACTGGAAGGGTGTTCCATGTGTGGAGAATAAAAGTCAAAAAACTGGCCTGTATACAAATATGTAGTTTAATTTGCAAACAGCTGGACATTACTCTCCAGTCTCTCTTTCTTTTTTTTTAATGGAGCTTTATTAGTTACAAAGACAATAGCCCTTGATAAGGGTATCCGTAAAATACTGGGGCTATTTTTGTTCCCAGATAATTGTCACATACAGTCTCTCTTTAGTCTCTCTCACTACGCGTCATTTTAGTATGCATATCTCTTGGGCACTCTCTACATTTTTTCTTCTCTGTAAACATCTATGCCACAGCTTCTGTTGTCATTTATTCTACTACACTTTCCACTGGGACCTCGCTGTGGCTGTTTTCTTATCTCCCTTTGCTTATAGCTACCAGGACTTGTGCTTCGGCTTCTCCTGCTCCTTTCATCCCTGCCACAGCTTCTGATGCTCCCCTCTTTTCTTCCAGACGCTCTCTTCTTTGGGCTATGATTATGGCTTCCAGACTTTTTGTTAGAATCTGAATGGCTCTGTTTGCTATCTCCCTAGAACTCTCAGGTTTTAAGAACTCAAGCCTTTCCTTAGCATTTTCCTGGTTAGGGTGACTGCTAGAAAATTTTTCATAAAGTGTTTTGTCTTTTTAGACTTGCCCTTCTCTTTAGAATCACTGTTTTATGTCCTAAGCTCTTGTTTTACTTTGCTTTCTTCTTTTCTTTTTTTTTTTTTAATTGAATGTTACTCCCACTCTCACTATTGCTTTCAGTAGGGGAAGAGGAGGAGGAGGAGGAAGAGGATTTGTTTTTATGCTTTTTGTGTGTACTTCTGCTCTTCTGAAACTTTTTCTTTTTTCTAGCTCTTTTCTTTTTCTTTTTTTCTTCTCCGGTTTATCTACCTTCCTGAGAAGTTTCTTTTTTGTTTGGTCATTAATGACTTTAAAAATTGAACTACTGGATCTTCTTCGCCCTCACTTACAACATACTCCTGTGATGGATTATTTGTGGTCACGTTTCTCTACCGTACATTTCACTGGAGAGAAAATCCAGTGTTTCTTGTTTCCTCTATTGGCCCTGAAGGATGCATTGATGGCCCTGAGCCATCACTAGGAACTGAACTTGCATTGATTCCAGAAAGACCAAACAGAGGATATTCTCCACCTGTGTTTATGTGACCCCATTTGTGACATTTAATGCACCTCAAATTTCGAACTTGAATACCAAAGGGCTGATCTCTGATGTTCACGTCATCCTCGGCATATTTTTCTTGTGGGGCTCCTTCCTGCCATTCAAATTTGTATTCAGTCTTTCCTCTGTTTCTTCTTTCTCTTTGTCTATTTTTTAAACTCCTGGGTTTCACACATGCATTAAGATCATTCGTTACACATTCATATGTCACAGCCAATCTACTATCATATGATTCTTATGATTTTTATCCTTTAAGATATTGTTACATTAACTCATCTTGTTTCTTCTTATCATATGATATTTTCTGTTCTGCTATCCATATTTTTTGGATATTAGATTTGGAGGCAGGATGAAAGTCCTTCTTACACATGGTGTTGCTGAAAGATTTCCCCATCTTGGAGCTGGTGCTGGGGAAAGCAGAGGCTAATGGAGTCACATGATTAAGTTCTATTCACAGGATGTGGTTGGAGGGGTTGTCTGCAACTTTCAGGCCTAGTACCTCAGAAAATTCTCTGTCTGTCTTCTGGCCACTGTAGAGGATGATACAGAAGCTCTGAGGTCTTAGGATGTTGTTGAGCATCATATAGAAAAAAAGCTGATCCTTAAATGACTGCATGCAGCAAAGCCTCTTTGAAACTTGCATTGTATAGTGATGACATAAGCAGGAAAGAATCATTACTGTGAAAAATCATCAAGGTTTTCGTTTTTCATAGTAGTTAAGCTACATTGTATTTTCAGCCTCCCCTAGAAGTTTACTTTTAGAGTGTATTTCTTATTTAGCACTTATTCAATATATATTCTATTCCCATAAAAACATTTCAGTAACTTTAGTCACATGAGACTGTATCTCAGTACAACTTACTATGTTCATTTGGAAACCACGTATTATCTACTCTGTGTGAGTAATCATGGCCATGTGACTGAGTTCTAGCTAGTGGAATACAAATAGGTGCTTAGCAGGCCATTTCTGGGCTCACAGATATGACCCCTCAAGATATCTTACCCCTTCTGTTGGGATGATGTGGAAAGCAATTGTACCTTAAGACACAGAAGAACCCAAGAAAAAAGGAGCCTAAGTCCAAATCACTGCATGGAAAAAAGCCACCATATTTGTGACCAAGAAGTGGACTTCTGTTTTTACTTACATGAATATCTATTTTTAAATTTTTAATTATATATATTTGTGTGTGTGTGTGTGTGTATATTTTTATTTATTTATTTATTTTTGGAGATAGGGTCTGCCACCCAGGCTGGAGTGAAGTGGCACCATCTTGGCTCATTGCAACCTCTGCCTCCCAGGCTCAAGCCATTCTTTCACCTCAGCCTCCCAGGTAGCTGAAACTACAGGCATGTACCACCGTGCTAGGCTAATTTTTGTAGAGATGGAGTTTCCCTTTGTTGCCCAAGCTGGTCTTGAACTCCTGATCTCTAGCAATTCTCCTGCCTCAGCCTCCCAAAGTGCTGGAATTACAGGCATGAGTCACCATGCCTGGCCACATGTCTAAACCTTCAACCTTCTTGTTAGCACTTAGCATATACCATGATTAATAAATGGGGCATATTTCTTTATAACTCTATTGCTTCCATACAATCAGTTTGGAGCATCCTATTCTAACTTCTTCTCCTGAAAACTCCTATTTAACCTTCAAAATTCATCTCAAATGTCAACTACTCACTGAACTTTTCTCTATTCCTAGGCAGTTATTTATTTCCTTCCCCAGAATAACTAAAAATTCATGTATTCCTATTATTGTCTTTTTATTACTAAATCACAGTGATTGATCTGCACAACCAATTATAATTAAATAACTGAAGATTTGCACAATCTTCCCTTCTTGACAGTTAAATCATAGAGAGCAGGAATTTACTTTATATTTCCCTATATCTACCATGCCTAACACAGAGCAGACAATACCTGGCTTCCAAATGAATAAAGTAATTTGTATTGAGATATAATCTCATGTGATTAAAGTTACTAAAATATTTTATAAGAAGAAAATATATACTGAATAAGTGTCAAACAGAAATAGTCTAAAAGTGAACCTTATTAAAACAGATTCAGCTTTAGAACAAATAAAACACATTATCTGTCTGTCTCAATATATTGAAATCCTAAAAATGTCATGACTCTGATGGAATAAGATAGAAAATGCTATAATGGAGATTTTTCTTCCCACTCACCTCAGGTTAGGAAGGGATTTTAATTATTTTTACCCTAATCCATTAATTATTCACAAACTCGATGATCTGAGTGCTTCATCTCCATTCTGTTAGAGTAAAGTTTCAGGCTTCACTTGGCTTTTGCTGGGTGTAGGTTGTTCAAACGCAGCTAATTTAGTCCTTTGTAGAAGTTTCTCAAAACTTTTCTCAAGGTCTTCTATGACTGTATAGAAATCTTTATCAGTGAATTCCAAATGTGAGAGAAAATTATTTGGAAAAATAGAATTATGTTTTATTTCAGATCCAATTTCAACCAAGGAAGACAATTCATACAAAAAGCTTAATTTCCATTGGGTTCGTTCATGTATGACGCACTTGTAGGATTTTTAAGAATCTTCTATCATAATAATTAACAAAATTGAAAATCAAGTATATGAATCAGATGTATTGCAGTAACTAAATTCTCAACAGGTTTAATTTTTTATTATACCACACTATGTAGATGCAGTGACACAAATATAGATTTAAACAGTTCATTTTCTTTGTATTGAAAATGCCTTAAAGAAAGAAGACATACATGAGGCCAAGAAACATATGAAAAAATGCTCATCATCACTGGTCATTAGAGAGATGCAAATCAAAACCACGTTGAGATACCATCTCATGCCAGTTAGAATGGTGATCATTAAAAAATCTGGAGATAACAGATGCTGGAGAGGATGTGGAGAAATAGGAACACTTTTACACTGCTGGTGGGAGTGTAATTTAGTTCAACCATTGTGGAAGACAGTGTGGCGATTCCTCAAGGATCTAGAAATAGAAATTCCATTTGACCCAGAAATCCCATTACTGGGTATATATCCAAAGGACCATAAATCGATCTACCATAAGGACACATATGCACACTAATGTTCATTGCAGCACTGTTTACAATAGCAAAGACCTGGAACCAGCCCAAATGCCCATCGATGATAGACTGGACTGGGAAAATGTGGCACATATACACCATGGAATATTATGCAGCAATCAGAAATGATGAGTTCGTGTCCTTTGTAGGGACATGGATGAATCTGGAGAACATCATTCTCAGCAAACGGACACAGGAACAGAAAATGAAATACTGCATATTCTCACTCATAGGCGGGTGATGAAAAATGAGAACACATGGACACAGGGAAGGGAGCACTACACACTGGGGTCCACTGGGGGGAATAGGGGAGGAACAGTGGGTCGGGGAGCTGGGGAGAGATAGCCTGGGGAGAAATGCCAAACGTGGGTGAAGGGGAGGAAGGCAACAAAACACACTGCCACGTGTGTACCTATGCAACTATCTTGCATGTTCTGCACATGTACCTCAAAACCTAAAATGCAATAAACACACACACACACACACACACACACACACACACAATAACCATTAAGTACAATAAAGTAGTGCATGATAAAATGGTATATGCTTGTATTTAAAATAAATTTCCCTTGCATCAATAAAAGTGACAAAAAATAAAACAAAAGAAAATATTGTCATCAGATCAATTCTGGTTATATATCTGAATCTATTTCTGAATAATATGATTAGAATTAATTACAAAAGGCAACCAGTGTGGACCACAATGCCATGAGTTTATCACTTAGGGCGTCTATATATTTTTGTTTTCAAATGGAAGAGAGCTTTTACTAAGTGTTCTATTTTAGATTACCTTTAAATGACAGCTGTTTTTTCTGTATTTGTGAAGGACAATAAATTAATAGATAGCTGACAATACACCTATTTGTCTCTATCCTTTGTACCTATGATTCAATTCTTACAAGATATAACTTCTGAGTTTTACATGGTTATTTGAAATATCACCATTTTAAGCAAAATAAACTTAAACATGAGAGATTAGCTCAGCTAAGCCATATACTCACTATAATAAAACCATAATACACACACCTGAAATTACAGTTTCCCAGCATCTACTATTGCCTATTGTTAGCAATTGAATATGTAGAGAATATCAGCAGCACTGAGGTGAAAGAGTACAATGCTTGGTATCAAACCCATCTGATGCTAATACATAAGAAGCCTTTACTTTTCCCCCCATCCACACCTTTTTAAAAAGATAAAAAATGATTAGAAAGAACAAATCAGCCTCAGTTGTTTTATGTTTGTTCTTACTCTAAATATTACTACTCTGGGGAAGCTATACCATAATACACAAATGTAAAGATGTAAAGATAGCCATGGTAGAGTCATAAGGTTATTATTATTTGAAATGTTAAAGTGACTTTATAAACTGATAAAACAGAAATTGCAGTAATACTCAGCAGTCAACATAAAGCACACTATTTCTGGCTCAAAAGGGTCAATGCACTAACTCACCTGTATATTCAGTAGCATCCTCTATATTTTATACCAGGTAAAACAGAAAAAGTTAGATCATTTTTCTACTTCTAAGTGGAACAGCAAAGAATCATCACAGAGTCTCTGACACAAAACAGGAGTTCAGATAGGTGAATGTTGGTATTAAATTTCACAGCCTCATTTTCACATTCTTGTTTATGCCTTAATTACTTGTACTCAAGTTTTCAAACCATTTTAATTCATGATCTTTTCTATTATAGCAGGTCCAGGCTTTCCCTTCTCAAATCTTGCCTTGTCAATCTGATACAGAAACTAAAACCTACAAATGTAACGATTATTAAACTCAATTCTTTACAACCATCTTCCATCCAAAAGGATCTGATCTGCAACTGATCCACATTCTCTTGGTCAGTAATACCATCTTTCTCTCAGGAACCCAAGCCATACCTAAATCATCCTTCCTTTCTTATTCCTCTCCCTTTACTTCAGCCAGTAAGTCCCAAAGCCTTGTCTATCTCCTAAAAATCTCTTTGGTAAGTTTCTTTCATCTTGTTATCACTATCAGTAGTTTTATTCAGGATATTGTTTTTTTTTCCTCTAGAACTGGCCTCCTGACTAGGCTTACTATATTTATTATCTCTCTAATTTTACTTCTCTTATGGACCCAAACTTATGTTTCTGATACAAATTTGATCTTTTCACTATCCTATTTGAAAAGCTCCATTAAGTCCTTATTATATGCAGGACAGTATAAAAATTTCTGAACTTGTCTCCTGAGATTTTAGATAAGGAAGCTCCATGTTACTTTTCTTACACTTTTTTGTCTTAGTCTCTTTGGGCTGCTATAAAATTACCATAGACTAGTTAGCTCATATACAGCAGAAAATTATTTCTCAAGATCAAGGCACCAACATATTGAATGTCTGGTGGGGGTTCACTTTCTTTTTCATAGAAGGCCATCTTCTCACTATAACTTCATTGGAGGAAGGAGCAAGGGGAGTTCACTACGTCTTTATAAGGTATCAAATCTCATTTATGAGGTATCTATCCTCATGACCAAATCACTTCCCAGAGTCCCCATATGCAAATACTACCACATTGGGGATTATATTTCAACATATGAAATTGGGGGGAACACAAACATCTTGGCCATCGCACACACCTTTTCATCACCTTATATTCCAGCCATACTGGATCACCAGTATTCCCAGAAATTCCCAAGTTTATATATTTGATAGTCTTATTGGAGTAAGAGACTAAAGAGGCAGTATCGCTCAGTGTTGAGGGCCATGAGTTTTAGAATGAATTCAAATGGAGGCCTTGAGTCTCTGCTTTGCAATTTGCTAGTAGTAAAACCTGGTCACTAAAATAATGAAGCCCCAAGTTTCAGTTTCTCATCTATAAAATGAGGATTAAAATCACTCTTTTCAGGATTGCTATGAAAATTATCTATCTATCTACCTATCTATCTATCTATCATCTATCTATAAGATTAACACAATGACTGGAAAATAGTAAATAATATATAGTAATAATTTACTGTGGTTATGACTGTTATTACTATGATTACTATTTGTACTACTGTTGAATTCCTTTGCATTTAGTTGCTACATGTTTTGAAATTCTTAGCAATAGATATTGTTTTTCTGAAAGTGTACTCACATATTAGAAACAACTGAAAATAATTTAGGTTACTTTATTTTTAAATGGGTGATCAAGTTTTGTAGTATTACTCTGATCTGAAAGAAATTTAATTGTGAAAAAATATCCTTATAATCTAAGTTGCATGATTAACTGAAAACTACTTCAATAGATTATTTAAAAATATTCAGGGAAACATAAACACTTTGATGTAGTTGTACGGTTAGGATAAATATTTATTATCCAAACACTTTTTGGAAGAAAAGAGGAATTAATAATTATTAGGCAGAGACAAGAACAAACGAGAGTAGTTTCTGGAAAAGCCCCCTCTGCCCCCCGAGTTTATTTTTATCTTGACTGAGATTGAAAACCTTGGGTTGGAAAATGTTGAATGTAGAAATGTCTAACATTAAAATAAACACTGAAGTCAGTTACTCTCCTTTACATAAAGCTAAACTTACCTTTGCTAGATGTTATGACATGTGTGACAAATGTAACAAAAATATTAAAACCACAATGATCAGATATTTATTCATACAGAATTTAATTTTAATGAGGTAGAAGAGTAGTTTGGATATTTTTAAAATGTGGTAAGGATAAAGCAGGTCATATGTAAATTATAACACCTCAGCTGCCAAAATGTCCTTTGAGCTTTTGAGACAATAAAGAAATTCA
This sequence comes from Callithrix jacchus, assembly GCF_049354715.1. Taxonomy (NCBI): domain Eukaryota; kingdom Metazoa; phylum Chordata; class Mammalia; order Primates; family Cebidae; genus Callithrix; species Callithrix jacchus. The sequence goes on along the minus strand of NC_133504.1, from coordinate 82,507,445 downwards.
GCATTATCTTTAATATTTGTGTGAAGATAGGAAGACACATGTTAAGCTAAAGGAGTTACTTAGTGTTCTTTGAAGGAAATGAAATGATGAGTATTAAAAAAACTAAATAAGCATAGTGTTAAAAGGCTGTTGTCACTGCTGGGGAGAACTCAAAAAAGAATCCTCTTTTCTCTTTGAAATCTAGTTTCATATGTATTTTACAACTTTTTACAAGAAAGGTGACGCAAAAATTGTTTTCTCTGCTTAGCTGGCATTCAGTAGTCTGCACATCAACAGGAAAGAAAAGGTGCAAGGAAAGTAGTTTATCTGTTAAAGGAACACATTCCTGATAGTATTCGCCTGCTAAAAATCTCACATGCATTTAATAAGGTGAGGTAGTAAATGTCCTGTTTTATCACCAGCTTTATTGCATGCTCATTAGGTGTGCACTATGTGTAGAATACTCCACTAAGCACTGAGATTTCAAAAGTTTGCAGAGCTTCTTCACAGAAGGTATTGGACAGTAACTTAAATACTATGAAATATGACTATGCTTAACCTGTCATAGAGAACAGCTTCATGAAAGAAAAACTCAATTTGTTTTGCCTGAGTTAATGGACTCTCCCAGTGTTTGTACATGGATTATTTTTCTTATATTTTCTTTCTGCATTTTTCATGTTGTAATCCCTAGATCCTATGTCTAGACCACAATCCAGTACCTTCGGTTTATGTTACTTTGTCCTGACATTTTAAACTAGATTCTGACTTTATGCTGCAGTTGACATACAAACTCAATAATGTTTGAAAAACATACCATATGCCCTCTAGATTTCACTTATAATTCACCTGGAGAGGAGAAGTGACATTTCTAGAAATGCTACATCACAGAGACCTGGAATTTCACAAAAAAATAAACTATAAGATTAAAAATTGGGAAAGGACCAATATAGCTGATTAGAGGCTCTTAGTGTGCCTCAGCCTCCTTGAAGTAGGAAGACAGTGAATAAAGATCCACTGTGTAAGCTTCGATTCAAGAAGGAAAATGGGAATCCCCTGGATCATAAAATACACCCCAGATTCTGGGGAGAAGAATACTGGCAAACAGGCCCATTGACGGTGTCCAGCTGATAAAAGTGAGTGAAGCCCCAGCACAAAAGAGAGGGAGAAAGCCTCCATTGATGACTCACCTTTGCACTGTAGAACCAGGAAACTCAGGCCAAGGGAGAGCACTTTCGTTTCCCTCTGCCCTGGAACTAACGTGCAGAGAGCCTTGGAGACACTGTGAGGGAAAGACACTGGGAAAAGCTGCAGACAATTTGACGTACTCAAACTGAGAGCAGGATGCCAGTTTTTAATCTGTTATCCTTTGGACAGCTGGCAGTGAGGCCATAAAAACATTTTAAACTCAGGACAGAGACTGAAGTGCCTGTTCTGAGTGGACTAGGGTCCTCCAAAGTCAGAACAGTGGAAAGCACCTCAGCAGTAAATGCTAGAATTGTGCTCACCTCTGTTGCAAGCGTGAGGGAGGAAGTGAGCACCTATAGCTGCAGTTTCTCCTGGGCAGCTAGACTCGCAGTCAGCAGCTTGGTGATGCAGAACTCGTCTGCGTGTGCCATTGCTGGATGTTCTAGTCTGCTCCCATGAGATCATGGTGCAGTGGGACACTCTCCATTCCATACCCAAGCAGATCTTGAGGCATTCAGATTACCTGTTCAAATGGTTCAGCAGCCTGAGTTGCCCTATTCCTCCTGTGCAGGGATCTTGGTGCAACAGGGCCTACTCCACTCCACACCCAGGCAGATCTTCAGGCATTTGGAGCACCTGTTGGTGTGGGTCAGCAGCCTGAGCTGCCCCACCCTTCCCGAACATAGATCCTAGCATAGTAGGACCCTTTCCAATCCACACTAAGTGATGTTTCTGGGCACTCAGAGCACCAGCTCTCCTGGATCAGCAACATGAACAGCCTTCCCCTCCTGTACAGAGATCCTGTTGCAATGGGTCACTATTTACTACATGTCCAGGCATGTCTCCAGGCATTCAGAGCACCTGCTTAAGTTGTTTAGCAGCGTGAGTCACCTTACCCTCCCTGTTCAGAGGGCTTAGTACAGCAGGGCCCTCTCTGCTCCCTGTCCAGGCGGATCTCCAAGCATCTGTAGGACCTATTCTCCTGAATTAAGTATTTAGGCTACTCCCCATTCCCACACAGAAAACTTGGGGCAGGAGGTTTCCCTGCTCTACACCTTGGCACACTTCTGGGTGCTTGGTGGCCCTCTATTGGATTCTCCCCCAGCATTGGTGCTGTGCCTCATGTTGGAGGACATCTATGTGGGCCTACCAAATCCAACCCTGTCCACTGTGACCCCAGTGCCCCTGGGACTGAGCAAGGAGCTCAGACCTGTGTGTACTCCATGAATCATTCCATTGCTTGAGGCAACAGAGCTTCTTCCAGTGAACAAGGATCAAGTATATGCCTAGCCACACTGGCACCAGCCAGCTCCTACTTACAAGTGCTGTCTAGTGGCTTGCAGGTCATACTGCACAGCCCAATATAAAACCTGCCAAAAGACACTCATAGTTCTATAGAAGGAAGGCCAAAAGACCTGCTCAACATTCTCTACAGTTGTACCACCTAGCGGGGGTGGGGAGCAGGAAAGAGGGAAAAGGAAAGAAAAAAAATAGTACTACATGAAAATAATTGCAAAATTTAGAAGTTCTAGTCTCTCCAGATAAGGAAGTGCCAGCACAAGAATGAAACATTTGAATGTAGCCACATCAGTAAAAAGATTGCATTAGCTCCTGTTTCCTAACCAAAATGGAAACCCAGAAATGACAGAAAGAAACTCAAGACATGGATTGCAAGGAAGCTCAATGAGATCTAAGGCAAGGTTGAAAATAAACACAAAGAGACTTCTAAGGCAATGCAGGAAAGGAAGGCAGAGATGAACATTGTAACAAAGCAAAACAAAACAATCATGGTGTCTGAAATGGAAAACCTCACTTAAGAAATTTCAAAAAACAATTGAAAGCGTTATAAATAGACTGGACCAAGTAGAGTAACGAATTTCAAAGCATGAACTGGGCTTCCAAACTAATTCAATCAGACGAAAATCAGAATCAAGAAAAAATAATCAGAAAAAAAGAACAAAGTCTCAGGGAAATATGGGATTATGTAAAGTGAACGAACCTAGATTTATGGGTATTTCTGAAAAAGAAGATGAAAAAGAAACAACCTGGAAACCATATTTGAGTGAATAATTCAAGAAAATATTCCTAATCATGCTGGTGAGGTAGACATCTTGATACAAGAAATCCAGACAATACCTGCAAGATACTATACAAAATAAATATCACCAACACATATTGTCACCAGACTGTCAACACTAAAAAAAAATCTTAAGGGCAGCTAGAGAAAAAAGCCAGATCACTTACAAAGGGAACCCCATTAAGCTAACAATGGACTTCTTAACAGACTATTTTTAGCATTCACAAAGTGAAGAAATTCTACAAACTTTATATTCTGCCAATCTAAGCTTCCTAAGAATAGGAAAAAGAAAATCTTCCAGACAAGCAAGGTCTAACAGAATCGGTTACCACTAGACTAGCCTTACAAGTGATCCTTAAGGGATTTCTAACATAGAAATAAAAGAATAATATCTACTGTCACAAAAACACACTTAAGTACATGGCCCAAAGACTATATAAAGCAACCACACAGCAGAAACTACAAAGCAACCAGCTAATAATTTCACAACAGGATCAAAACCTCATATATCCATATTAATCTTTAATGTAATTAAATACCCTGCTTAAATGGCACAAAGTGGCAAGGTGGATAAAAAGGAACAAGATACATCTGTCTGCTATCTTGAAAAGACCCATGTCACATGTGATAACATCCATAGGCTCAAAGTAAGCAAACAGAAGAAGATCTACCATGAAAATGGAAAACAAAAATAGCAGAGGTCACTGTTCCTACAATAGGTAACCCAGACCATATGCCGAGAACAGTAAAAATGGCAAAGAAAGGCAATAAAAATGATAAAGCAATCAATTAAAAAGACTTAGCTATTCTAAAAATATACTCAATCCAATATTTGTGCATCCAGAATCATAAAACAAGTGCTTGCAGAACTACAAAAGACTTAGACAGCTACACAATAATAGTGATGGACAATAACACCCTGTTGACAGCATTAGACACATCATTAGGGCAGAAACTAAAAATGAAACTCTGAACTTAAATTTGACACTTGACCAACTGGAGCTAATAGACATCTACAGAACACCCCACTCATTAACTACAGGATATACATTCTTCTCATCTGCCCAATGAACATAATTCAAGATTAACCATGTGCTCAATCATAAAGAAAATCTCAGTAAATTAAAAAAATCAGAATTATACCAACTATGCTCTTAGATCATGGTGGATAGGTTTTTCAAAAACATACAATTACATGGAATTTAAACAACTTGCTTCTGAATGAATTTTGGGTAAACAACAAAATTAAGGCAGAAATTAAAAAAATACTTTGAAATAAATGAAAACAGAACCACAACATACCAAAATCTCTATTATGCAGCAAAAGCAGTGTTAAGAGTAATATTTATAGTGCTGGATACCTACCTCAAAAAGCTAGAAATTTCTCGAATTAATGATCTAATATCACACAGAGGAGATAGAAAAAAATAAAAAGAACAAACTAACCCCAAAACTAGCAAATGAAATTAACAGTGAGAACAGATAACCTATAGACTGGTAGAAAATTTTTGCAAACTGTGTATCTGACAAAAGTCTAAAATTTAGAATATTCAAGAAATTTAAACAATTGAATAAGCAAAAAAGAAATAACTCCATTATGAACTAGGTAAAAGACATGAACAAATACGTCTCCAAAGAAGACATTTAAGTGGCCCACAAATATATGAAAATCGCTCCTCATCAATATTCATCTGAGAAATGCAATCTAAACCATAATAAAATACCATCTCATGCCAGTCAGAATGGTCCTTATTAAAAAGTCAAAAACAACAGACCTTGGAAAGGCTGCAGAGAAAAGGGAACATTGAAGCACTGTTGGTGGAAATGTAAATTAGTCCAACCACTGTAGAGAGCAGTTTGGAGATTTCTCAAGTAATTAAGTGTTGAAATACCATTTGATTGATCAATCCCCTTACTGGATTTCTAAAGAAAACAAATCGTCCTATCAAACAGACATATACACTTGCATGTTCATGAGAGCACTACTCACAATAGCAAAAACATGAAATCACCTTAGGTGCCCATCAACAGTAGATTGCATAAAGAAAATGTGGTACATATATACAATAGAATACTATGCAACCATAAAAGGAACGCAATCTTGTCCTGTGCAGCAACATGAGTGTTGCTAGAGGTCATTATCCTAAGTAAGTTAACACAGGAACAGAAAACCAAATACTGTGTTCTCACTTTATCAGTAGGAGTTAAATATTTGGGTGCTTATGAACATAAAGATGGCAACAGTAGAAACTGGGGATTACCAGAAGTGGTGATGTGGGAGGTGACAAGTTTAAAAGAAACTATTAGGTACTTTGCTCAGTATCTGGGTAATAAGATAATTTGTACCCTAAACCTCAGCATCACACAGTACTACCCATGTAAAAAATATTTATATGAACCCATTGAATCTAAAATAAGTTTAAGATAAACTGTAGGAAATATTTGCAAACATACATGAAATCTGGATTAATATTACAAATTTATGCAAAAACATTTATTAACCATATACAGAGTGCCCAGCTCATCAAACATGAGGGAATAGAGCAATCTAAAGAGCAATGAATTTCCTTCTTACAAGCCACTTTCATTTTAGTATATGTTGAAGACAGACAATGCCCTAAATATGTAATATACTATATCAAATAATGGTGTGTCTGTAGAAAAATAAAACAGAACAATGAGGCTGGGGTATGATGGGCATGAATAGAGGTACTATGTCTTGCAGGGAGATGCAAAAGCCACTCAGATAAGTCGTTTGTGCAGAAACTTGAAGGAAATGAAGGGCCTGAGGATAGGTTGGGGAAGAATATTCCACGTAAAGAAAACATCACTGCAAAGGCTCCAGTACAGAGGTGTAGTTGCTGCTTTCAAAGAATAATAAGTGCAGTTAGAGTCCAACAAACCATAAGGAAAATAAGAAGAGATAAGGTTAGAGGTTGGCAGAGGCAGACTGGGGACAGTCTTCAGGCCATAGGAATTGTGGCCTTATTGTGTGAGATACAAAGCCATTACAAATTTACAGCAGAAAAGGGATATGGTGTGATTTCCTTCTTCAAGGATTATTCTGGGTGTGTGTGGAGGATAAGCCGTAGAAATGACAACATTGAAAACCAGAACACTAGTCCTGAAGCTACCTGAATACATCATATGAGAGATAATAGGGTTTGGATTGGGCAGGAATGATAAATATGATGAGAAGTATTGAAATTCTGAATATCTCTTAAAGGTAGAGTTGATAGGATTTGTAGATCGATCAGCTGTGGGCAATAAGTTTGAGGGGTTAAGTTCAATTCTAAGTAACTGGTAATATCAGGCTGTCATTTAATAAGATTAAAAAGCATATGTTTGTGTAAGTGAGGGGTGTGTGAGTGTGTGTGTGCACACCTGTGTAAAATATCAAGTTAAGTTTTAGACATAATATGCTTGCATTGCAATTAGACAGCCAAGTCAAGAGGTGAGTAGGAGCTGGACACATTTGTTTGGAGTTCACATGAGGTTAGTGCTAGAGAATAAATTTGGGAATCCTCAGCATCTAGATGTTATTTAAAGCCCTGGATGTGGATAAGGTCACTGTAATGAGTAAAGGGAATCAAGTTTAAGACCTGAGCATAGGAACATTCTGAGATCTAGAGGTTGAGCGGATGGGATGCAGCAAGAAAGGACTGTAAAGAAAGGGCTAGTGAAGTAGACATACGCTATAAAAGAAAGTACTAACCCTGTCATGTGGTTTATCTGCTTAGAGATCTAATAAGATGTGTGATAAGAAAATATCGGCTGGCCATGGTTGCTTATGCCTGTAATCCCAGCACTTTGAAAGGAGTCCAGGAGTTTGAGACCAACCTGGACTACATGGCAAACCCGATCTCTACCAAAAACCCCACAAAATTAGCCTGGCGTAATAATGCACACCTGTTGTCCCAGCTACTTGGGAGGCTAAGGTGGAAGGATCACTTGAGCCCCCGAGTTGGAGGTTGCAGTGAGCCAAGATCATGTCACTGGTCACTGCACTCCAGCCTGGTTAACAGAGTGAGACTCTATCTCAAAAAAAAAAAAAAAAAAAAAAAAAAAAAAAAAAGAAAAGGAAAAAAAGGAAGAAAAGAAATAATTATAAATTATCATTAGATAATTAGCTGTGGCAACATGGGGTTCACAGGCAAGAGTGGCAAGGGCCATTCCAGTGGGAGACCTGGCCAAAGGCTTACTTGAGTTGACTGAGGAAGCTCATGGAGGAGATGAAGGAATTATTTCAAACACGTATACTGAAAAGACTGACTATTACTTATTGAGTGCTTCGGATATCTAGGCATCTCTCGAAGGACTTTATATGAATTAACTTTCTATGGGGAAGTTATATGTATTAGCTACAATTTGTAGGCAAGAAAACGGAGTTAACAGAAAGCCTATATAACTTGTATAATAACATACAGTAAGTGATGACGTGGGGATTTTTTTTTTTTTTGAAATGGAATGTCCCTCCATCGCCTGGGCTGCAGTACAGTGGCACCATCTCAGCTCACTGCAACCTCTGCCTCCCCGGTTCATGCAATTCTCCTGTCTCAGTGTCCAGAGTAGCTGGGACTACAGGCACCTGGCTATTTTTTGTATTGTTATTTTTAGTAGAGACGGAGTTTCACCTTATTGGTCAGGCTGATCTTGAAATCCTGACCTTGCCATCCACCTGTCTCAGCTTCCCAAAGTGCTGGGACTACAGGTGTGAGGCATTGTGCCCGGCCGGAGCAGGGATTTTTAACCAAGGAGTCTAACTTCAGGAATCTGGCTCTTAATCTCTATGTTATAGCAGACGATCCTCTACAATTAATTCCATAACTTCCTTATACTAAGACTACAAAAATGAAATGTGCCTTTTCATAGGAATAACATAGATGGTGATACTTTCATCAAATTTTTCTGCAATCATTTATCTTGCAGTTGACACCATTCTTCACCTTTCTTTTTCTGGCTGGAGGGAAACAGAGAAAGTGGGTGCTATGGTTTGAATGTGTCTCTTCCAAAATTCAGGTGTTCTTAATGTGACAGTATTAAGAGGAGCTTTTAGAAAGTGATTAGGTTATATACATTCCTCTGGCATAAATGAAATTTAAACTCTCGTAAAAGAGGCTCTGCACAATATTCAGTCCTTTTTCCCTCCTTGCTTCTGCCATGTGAGGACAGCGTTATCCACTCTGGAGGACACAGCAACAAGGCACATCGTGGAAGCAGAGAGCAACTCTCATTGGACACCGAATTCCAGCACCTTGATCTTGTACTTTTCAGCCTCCAGAACACGAGAATATATTACCCAGTTATAGGCATTTTCTTATAGTAGCACAAACTAAGACAGGAAGTAATATAACAGAAAATGGTAAAATAATACAGACATGAATAATGAAGTTTAAATGAAGATACAAACATTTAATAATCTTATGGCTTTCTTCTACTGAAAACAAAACACTAAAAAAGTCCCAGTTTATATGAATTATGGAAGAAGATGAAAAATGCACTGATTGTGCCTTATCTGATACATTGTACATATCAAAATATGTACCCCATGAATATGTAAAATTATGTTAATAAAAATAAAATATTGAAAACAAAAAAGAAGGCACCAAGTATATATGATTACTATTGTTACAGGATCTTTGGGGTGTCGATTTTCTGGCAAGAAACCTCTGTGGCTGTGATGCCTTCACCTGCATCCGGGAAGAATGAGGTACAAAGATAAGTAAGAATGAACATGAAGAAGATGAGCTTTATTGAGTGTTAGAATAGCTGAGAGGAGATGCACAGTGGCAGTAAGTAGCTCCTCTCTGTAGGCAGGTCCTTCATCCAGTGTTGGTTCTCAGCAGACAGATGGCCCTGGAGAGGATGGCTTCTCTCTGCTCACTGTTCATCCCACGTCTGTAGCTCTCAGCAGAGAGGAGGCCCCGAAAAGGGTGGCTCTTCTCTGCCTGCAGTTCATCTCTGCAGCTCTCAGAGGGTAGCTCCTCTCTGCAACTGATTGTTCCATCCTCTCTCTGCCCTCTTCGTCTCTGGCAATCCTCTCCTGGGCTCTGGCTGAATCCAGAGCTTTAATGGACCTCAGAGGGAGGAAGTGCCTGCCAATTCATCCATGGGCAGCCTTGGGCCAGTGGGAAGAGGCAGCACAAGTCCCCACACCAGTCTGTGGGACTGGCAGCTTGTCCCCACCCTTCAGGCCCTCCCTGGCCTGAAGATGGGGCCTTACTGGAGACCTGCCCTTTTCCACCCAGGAATCAGTCTGCCTCCTGCTGCCATTCATGGCCCCTAGGGCTTGGCCCCAGCCTCTGCTCTGAGATTGAAGCAGGTATCCGAAGCGGAGAGAGGCCAGGCAGTGGGAGCAGACACCCAAGAGCCTGCTCAGGGGATTGGGGGTGTCTTTCCTGGGGCCCCTCAGGGTGCAGGCTGCAGAGATACCCGGGTCTTGTGCCTGGGAGGGGGCTGCAGCTGGACTCAGGAGGGCAGATCTTGCCTGCTCCTAGCCCCCTCCAAGAGCACAGGGAGGCTCAGACCTGTAGCTACTGTTTGGGCAGGGATCCTGCCTGCTCATTAGAGCAGGAGGCTTGGGTCTGCAGCCACAGTTTGGGTAGCAGCAGCAGCACCAGGAGCTCCTGCTCCAACTCAGAAGAGGCAGGGCTCCCCATCAGTTCCCTGGAGTGTGCAGCCCTAGCACACCTCCCTGCTGCAGCTGGCATGAGGCAACAGCCACAGCCATCACTGTGTCCCAGGCATCATGGATACCAAGTACCAGGACAGACAAAGTCATCATTATCTGAAAGCTTATAATCTAGTGAAAACAGAAAAAATTAAAACATTATAAAACAGTGTGACATTATGTTGAATATTACATTAGTGCAGGTGCAGGTTCAGGTACAGTGGGAACACCAAACTGTAGGCCTAAGCTGGTCCAGACCTGGGAAGACTTCCCTCAGCAAGCACTGTGTAAGTTGATATCAGAGGAACATATGGTCTATTAGGTATATACTCTGTAAAACTCTCAACGTATAGCCGTTAGATAGACATATGTATAGATTAGGGTGAGCAAACTCATGGGCCCAATCTGGTCTTCCAGTTTTTTGTAAATGAAGATTCACTGAACACAGCTTTGGTCCATGACTGCTTTGTCAACACAGTGGCAGAGCATAGTGTCCATATAATATACAAAACAGAAAATATTATCTGGCCCTTTATAGAAAAAATTGCCAACTCCTGATATAAATAATTAACTTGTTACATGTATAAAGTTACTTATTGTAACTAACGTTTTCAAGGAACATTTGTAAAGATTTGTCATTAAATTTTTATATTTAAAATATTTTAAAATTAGTTTCTCAAATGAATTTTTTTAAATTAAAAAATATGGGTGAGCATTTTCTAAGGCAGTTTATCTACTAGTGCTTATGAGCTGTGGCCCCCTTAAGATGGGATGAGATCTCCAAATCATCACAGTCCCTGCCACTCCTTGTTTTTCCTGTATGCAACTCCTTGTCACTCATTTATATTATTTTTCTGGACCCTCTAGAAATTTGAGTGTTGATCCATACAAAGCGAATCCAAGATGTAGCATGTCTCTCTTCTCTAAGCAAATTCCAGGTAAGATAATCAATGGAAGTTCAAAGATTAAAATACAGGCAATTGGCGGAGGATATGGCACATGTGAATGATTATTTTAATATATTCTAACAAAGTTAAATGCTCATCATTTTTATTATGTTTCAGAGAATTACAGGGACTGAGATGGGAGCTTCTTATCTAAGAACAAGTTTCCCAGGAAGGATAAAGAAATAGATAATTTATTGGTCCCAATCTTCCACAGAAGCAGAAAAATATTGCCTCAGTGAAAGAACAATGTTGCAAGTGAGCGAGGACAGTCTAAATTAAGTTTCACTCTGATGAGGACGGTAGTTCTCATGATCGATACTGTCTTTGTAATTTTACCATTGTCTGTTACATTGTCTCCTCTGTGTTCCTTCTAGTTGTTTCAGAGAATAAAGAGTTATGGAAGGGACAAAAAAATCGCATTCCATTCTGCAGTGGACTGGAGGAAAAGTGTCTAGCTGGGAGAAGAATGGCTGCAGAGAAGGAAGCAGAAAGATGAGCTGAGAGAGTAAGTGGGGCATTAGAAACAAGGGATAACCAAACTGTGGGGTTTGGATCACTACAGAAGGCTCTACATTGTATTGTACATGATCAACAACAAAAGTAATGTTTTGCTGACTCTGGGCCTGAGGTAGGCTCCTTAAAAATCTCAGTGGAGAAAGAGAGGTCCCAGAGTGTGGGCTGGAAATTAACTGGTCTCAGGTGCAAAGAAGATTACAAAAGCATAGGACTTGGTGCTTCTCCTTGCAAAGCCAAAGAAAATTGTCGTTTAAATTGTAGCATCTGAGGTGTGGCAAAGATAAGATTCCTTTATCAAATCACACTACTAGTAAATGGATATCCCTAAAATTGTAGCTTAAAGTAATGCACTAAGAAACAAGTATGCAGGGTTCACTTGAGCTTAGAAACCTAAAATAATTTTCTTTTAGAAAATGTAAATAACAGTTAATTGAGGAGATAAGGAAAAGAATTGTAAGAATCAAGTCATATTTTTTAGTCTGTGATTAGGCTAATGTGTAACTTGTTAAGAACTGCTTTATTCCCTATGTCTAGATAAGAGTGCAAATGCAGATTCACTTGAGAGTTTTGCAAGAAGATTTAGCTACTTTTACTTTGTTAACGAATTTTTAAGATGCTCCATGATTCTTGCTGATTTTGTGCCTTGTTTCCTTCTCCCTTTGTTTAGTCTTCTCATCTTTTACTTTTTTTTTTAATTTTTTTCACCTCTTTATGTAAGAAAGTAGATAAGATATGGAACAATTTGGCAAATTGGCTGACAGAGCAGGAGGTGCATGGGAAAACCAAACCAAATTTCGTCTTCATTTTGTGTTTTATATTGCTGAACTTTACGAAACTACTGATGCTTTAATGCTTTTTGACCTATTAAGAAAACAAATTCATATGGTTCAACCTACTCAAAAATGCATCATGTCATTCCTCTTCCCAAGACAATTTCAGTTGCTTCCTGTGGCTACCAATGTAAAATCCAGACTCATTAGCCTGGCTGTTCCAGAGGGCTCATCAACAGGGCACAGCACTTCTTCTCTACCACAATTCTCTAATCCAGTTAAATTGGCCCCACTCAAAATCCACGTCCTTTAGAAGGCTTCACAGCTCAATGTAGTGATTCTTTCCTTCCCCAAGAACCCAGCATTGTTTATACATGTATACTGTAGAATACAGTGCACAATTAACCATGTGCTCATCTTTTAGTCTTGCAGTACTCTGGAACATGCTCTCTCAAACGGTTCTACTTTAATCACAAATTAAAATACAAACTGCTTATGAACAAAGCCATGCTTTAAGCATTAAAAAAATATCTGTTCACACACAGCACAATTGGAATTTGATTAAATATTTTTGACTTTTTTTTTTGGTCAACTTTTTTGTTGTTGTTGCAGTTGACTAATCAAGATTTAGAGAATCCTGCCTCAATTGATATATTTTGGGGAATTTAACAAATGGAAAGCCGTTATGTGGGCAGTTTTTTTGCTAATTCATGCCTTTTCTATATACTTTCTTTAGGAGAAGATTATTTGAAGTTCCTATACTTTGTTAGAATCTGCATTCCAAATTTCAAATTTAGTTGTTTTTGTTCAATAATCTTAAGTTCAAGGGAATTGTGATCAAGGTGTGAGAAGTGCATTTGTACTTGTGAGAGCATCTCAGCCTACAGTGGAATGAATCCTTTCACATAAATTATGCCAACTGTCTAAAAGAAGAAAATTACACCACACCTCATACAAATCCTGAGCTCCAGGGAAAGAGGCTCTGTGGGGGAAAGTTAATTTTAGGCAACCCACTGAATAACTTTTCTGCGTGTGACAGTGGGATGGATGTTCAGGGTACAGGCGCTGCCATGTGGCAGGCAGGGACTGCTGTGGAGCTGGCAGCAGCCCCAGGGTGTGACTGGCAGGGACTGTCTTGTAGCAGCTGGGAGCAACAGGAGGTGGCGGTGGTGAGTGTATGGCTGGCAGGAAGATGGCCATAAAGCTGGCAGTGGGAATTGTGAAGCAGTAATCTGGCTGGGGCTGCTGTCAGCAATCCCAACCAGGTACCGACCCTGCTTAGAGCTCTGTGAGAAATCAAGGGTTGATACCATCTGATTCTAAAAATAGTCAGGTCACATGAACTGGCAAAACAGACCATTTCAGGTATGTGTTGGATGACCTTCTTTGCCATGAATACCCATTACTGGTTATTTTCATGGCTTCTTGATTTTTCCCATTGAAAAAGAAATACCAGAAAACGATAAACTATTAGCAGCCTAAGGACAATCTTCAGTGATAGAGACCCTGGAATCCATCCCCATAAATGCCTAATTAAATGTTATGTCTCAACCCGTGATAAACGTGTGAAGCATGTGGCTCTTTTAACAAAGGTTTAGGATGGCAATGCTCAAAGGTAACTTTCATTTTTATAGAAACAACGTTGTAATCTAATATTAAAGAAAGGTCACCTTTGCTGGAAATTCACATTTGTGCTTTGCAATTGTTTTAATACAAAGTACATCCAAATGAAAGAACATTAGGGCAGCCAAGGTGAGCACTGGGCTGCTCTGGTACACACACACACACACACACACACACACCCCTTCCGAATGTACCCAGTGGATTTGCAAAGTGTTATGTGAAGAACATGACAATCTAAGAGCTGAACAAAGAGCTGAGCAAAGAGCATAGTTAGAGAATCCTTTGCCTTTATTGTGCTTGATACTGTCCACAAAAATTTCATTTTATAACATTCATTTATAGCAATAGGATGTGGATTGGGAATCCTCATGTTGGGAGTGAAGGAAACCATAAGATAATCCAGAGTTCAAGGAAATGAAACTATTACACTGAAGAATAACAACAGCTAATTTAAAAATAATTATGTCTTCATTTTTCACCATTTTCTCTAGTTTTTTAAAAATGTATTTGATGTGACCTTAACACTGTCACTAAAATTTTAAGCAATCTCTTCGTGATAACATCACTTAGCCCCATTTCGAAAGGCAAGTAACTCCTAATACAGTTTATTGTGAGAAGCAAAGTTTTGGGTGTGTGAATATGATTTGGGTACATTTTGCAAAAGAGGGCATCTTTCTCATTTCTGGCTTCGCTGGTAATTGAAGTCATTTTGGACGTTACCTGCTTTGTGTTTTAATTTACTCCTCAAGAGAATGAAGGATATTCTAGTATAATATTACTCTACTATATTCTTAAGACTGGTAATATGTAAAACTATAACTTCCAAATTATTGTGGGCTCCTTTAAACTAGAGTTTATAAAATTAAATAGCCCATTTTCCTAATACTCTTTATACCACTCAGTGAATAATATATAGCTATAAGATTTTCCTGCTTTAAACTTAATCTACCATTTTTATTAGTGTGTCAGTTACAGAACTGAATATACAAATTTGCTTATTTTAGTTTAAAAATAACAATTATTTGGTTGTATGCATGATAAAAGAATATTGAAAAAATATGGAGACAATTGCCAGATGTTTACTGCTAACTGCAGTTTTTGTTAATGCCATGTTATTTTATTTAATGTCTTAGGAAATCCTAAGCAATGCTCACGGCTGAATAATGCCTTGTAATATCACAAGTTGTTTTTCCCTCCTTCTAACTATAAGAATGGCAGCTTTCCAGCATTACTACTTTGGAGAAAAAAATTGCTCTCTAAAACCAGATTGTATTTATAAAATGTTTTTTAATAAAATCTTTTCAGAGAAATAACTTTGAAAAATTAGATAAACTGGATTTTGATGATTTCACGGGTCTCCTTTTTTTTGTACAATGCAAGTAAAACTGTTTCTGCAAGAACTCAGGATCAAGCTGACATAGGGCGGTCTATTGGGGGGAAAAGGGGAGGGCCAGTGGGAGGGGGAGGTGGGGAGAGATAGCCTGGGGAGAAATGCGAAATGTGGGTGAAGGGGAGAAGGAAAGAAAAGCACACTGCCATGTGTGTTCCTACGCAACTGTCTTACATGCTCTGCTCATGTACCCCAAAACCTAAAATCCAATAAAAAAATTAAAAAAAAAAAAAAAAGGGTAAATAGCTGTTAAAAGTTTCCCTGAACTGGAAACTCAGCTCTCCTTACTTACTGTGCACATCTGAAAATTCTTAACCTCACCTAAACGGTTAACTGACAAAATGGAGCTGATAATAGAAGCCCCATTACAGGAGCATTGCGACAGTTCAGTGATGTAATTCATGGAAGGACTTAGCCTAAAAGCTCACGGTGACACAAGAAAATAACTGAGCAGCAATGCTAGGAACCACATCCTTTTCTTCTAAGCCAATGCCTCATTCTCACATTACAGTACCTGGCTTTTGTCTTTAGGAATGCCAGTTTCATTTTTCTCAGCTGATGTGGACTGCTCATTAGCATTTCTGGAAATAATAGTTTCTATGGAGGCAATTCCCTGAGAAACAAAATGAAAGAAAGCAAACAAATCAACAATCACAACAGATATAATAAATCTATGGAAAAGATTAAAGCTGTAACAAATAGACTGCTTTGTTTTTCAGGAAATTTGCACCAAAATGATTTTTTTTTCCCCCTGTTGGCCAGGCTGAAGTGCAGTGGTGTGATCTTGGCTCACTGCAACCTTTGCCTTGGGTTCAAATGATTCTCCTGCGTCAGCCTCCAGAATAGCTGGGATTACACCCACGCACCACCACACCTGGATAATTTTTTTTTTTTTTTTTGTATTAGGGTTTCACCACGGTGACCAGGCTGGTCTCAAACTCCTGACCTCAAGTGACCTGCCCACCTCAGCCTCCCAAAGTGCTGGGATTATAGGTTTTACCTACTGCACCCGGCCATAAGTTTTCTTAAATGTACTTTTCAGCTTCTTTTATAATTCTTATAGAGGCTTAAAGGTGACTTAGGCTATCCTATAAAATGTAAATAGACCTTCCTGAGTCAAATTACAAATTTCTTACTGATTGCATTGTGATTAAGAAGAAATCTATTGAGTTCCTGCCACATCCAGGCTCTGTGCTGTGTGCTGCGGATTAAGTGGTCAGCAGGACGGACCTTCTCTGTTGTCCTGCAGCTTGCAGTGAAGTGGTGGAGTTGGAGATGCATTGTGTAATTATGAGTGTGGAAAATGAGGAGATGGGGAAAGACTAGGTGATATGGGAACACAGCAAGGGAATTTACCCTAATTTAGCTAGGTCATATATTATCTCTGGAGTAGGTAATATATGATTTCAACCCTAATAAAGAGACAAACTGCCTCAGAGACAGGTAGCTTTCTTCACTGGTAAAATAATTTTGTTGAGCCTTTATCATAAAGACTTACTTTTAAAAACTTCACTGCTGTTACTGACAGAGAATATTGGGTCCTTTTTTTTTTCTTTGCTATGCAGAATTACATAATAACTGGTTTGATAACCAGTTGTTGGCTAAGAGTGTGGAAGGTGCTTTACAGGATTTTAATACAAATTTGTGAAGTATTTTCATTTTGTAGATATAGAAAACTTAATAAAGAATGTTTCTAATGTCATCTGGGTAGAAAGTGGTGGAGAAAAAGATGTGTTCCAGGCCTGGCACTTCCAACAATGACAAGCTCGTCATCTCAGAGCGATAGCACCCAGTCAGAGCAAGTGAGTTTATTAGCAGGAGGCTGTCATTTCAGTTGTTCTATTCTTTGTTTGTTTGTTTGTTTGTTTTAGATAGAGCCTTGCTCTATAGCCCAGGCTAGAGTGCAGTGGTGCGATCTCAGCTCAGTGCAGCCTCCGCTGCCCAGGTCCTAGTTCAAAGAATTCTCCTGCCTTGGCCTCCAGAGTAGCTGGGATTACAGGTGTGCACCACCATGCTCAGTTAATTTTTATATTTTTAGTAGAAATGGGGTTTCACCATATTGGCCAGGCTGGTCTTGAACTCCTGACCTTGTTATCTGCCCACCTCAGCCTCCCAAAGTGCTGGCATTACAGGTGTGAGCCACCACATCTGGCCTATTGTTCTATTCTTTAAAATAAATCTTAATGATGAATAAAATAAAGAATAAATGGAACAAAACATTTTAGGCGCTTAGATGAAAACAATACTTCACTTGTTACTGAATGAGAAGGTGAGAATGTGGACTCCACAGGGCAAGGACCTTTGCTTGATATTCACTGATGAACCCAAATACTTAGAACACTGCCTGCTATTGAAAATTATTTGTTGAATTAATACAATGACAAATGATAAAAATTAATCATTTATCATTGTGGAGAGAAAAGATGCAGCACTTGTTCATATTTGAAGTTGTTAACTTCTCTCAAATTTTCTGAATCAAGCAAGGCATAGTGTCAGAACAATTTAATTGGCAAAATTACAGATTTAAAATTTTTATAAAGACTTGATAAAGGATTCTGATTTATCACTATCCTGCTGAAAAATAATGGGAAGATAAGGAAATTGCTTGATATGTAATGGGATAGGTTTATTTTTTAAGGTAGATATGAAGATGGAGTGGAAAGTTGCAGAAACAGTAGTATTTTAGGGATCAAGAGATAGTATTATAGGGATGCCTCTTCACACTGAAATAGCTTTTATTTTTTCATATCTCTTCCCTGCATGAAAAACTTGAGGACCTGGGGAGGTTGCCAGAAGTAATGAAGCACTCAGAACAATATACTTAGCATGTAAAACTAATTAGAAACATAAAAATAGTCCTACAAAAGTGAAACATTACCATATATATATAATATTATATATAATATATATAATATTACCATGTCACACAGGTAGAAAGTAGTGCTAATATTATATATACTATATATTTTGAGACAGAGTCTCATTCTGTCACTCCAGCTGGAGTGCAGTGGCACAATCTCGACTCACTGCAGCTTCCACCTCTCGGTCTCAAGCGATTCTCAGGCTTCAGCCTCTCGAGTAGCTGGGATTACAGGCATGTGCCACTTCACCGAGCTAATTTTTGTATTTTTAGTACAGGCAGGTTTTGTCATGTTGGCCAGGCTGGTCTCCAACTTCTGGCTTCAAGTGATCCACACACCTCGACCTCTCAAAGTTCTGGGAATATTACCATGTTTTAAAGAAAATTATTAATTGCCATTAGAAATCATGATTATACCTGTATTTATTTAGTCACTGGTTCATTCAATAAATTATTATTTGTGACACCTAATATGTGCTAAACACTGATTTGGTCCCTTGAAATAGATCAATGAACATAATGGACAAAGGTTCCTGATCTTGTTGCACTCATATTCTTAAAGGGGGAGACAGTATGCAATTTTAAAAAAAGAAAATTATTAAAATATGTGTTGTAGAGAAAAGAAAAAGGCAAGTGGGATAAGGCATGTTGGGAGAGGTGGTGGGCGGGCAGTTACAATTTAAGTAAATTGGTCAGGGTAGACCTCACTGAGAAGATGACATTTAACAAGAGGAAGCAGAACGACAAACTCAGTGAGGAAGCTAGCCTATAAATATCTGGGAAGAACATTCCAGGCAGTGGGAACAGACAATGTAAGGTTCTTAACTCAGGAGCATACCTGAAATGCTTGAGATAGCGCAAGAAGCTGTAAGAGCAAGAGAGAGAACGGGGGAGTGGGGGTGACGTTGGTGGGGGGGCGGTGGCGGGAAAGGATGAGGTTTGAGAGGGAGGACAGCCATGTCATAACTGTGGCATTGTAAAGCCTCAGGCATTTATTGGGCACAATCTGGGGAGACATTTGAAAGTCTTGTACAGAGTGATGGCATGAGCTGACCTATGTTTTTAAAGGATTACTTTGTAGGGGTCCAATAATGGAAAAGGGAGAACTAGTGAGGAGACCTGGAGCTTTTAAGGCAAGAGAGGATGGTGGACAAGGGTGGTTGTGGTAGACATGGTGAGAAGCAATCAAGGTATGGGCATATTTTAATTTACTGATAAATTGTTTGTGAGAATTAACAGAAAGAAAAATGAAAAGAACTGATTTTAAGCTTCTGACGTTAAATTAAACTTTGGTAAGCATGAATTGTAAAACCAGCATGAACTCTGCTTGGTTTGAATGTGTCCCCCCAAAAGCATGTATTGGAAACTTAATCTGCAATGCAGCAGTGTTAAGAGGTGGGGCCCCTTGGGAGGTGCTTAGGTCAGGAGGGGTCCACTCTCATGAATAGATTAATGCTGATTCTAAAAGGGCTGGAGGCTGGGAGTTTAATCTCTTTGTCTCTCTTACCCTGCTTTTGCTCTTCTGTCATGGCCTTTGCCAAATGCTGACCCCTCAATCTGGAGGTCTGACTTCCCAACCTCCAGATCCATAAACCAATAATTTATGTTCATTATAAATCACCCAGTCTCAGGTATTCTGCTATAGCAGAACAAAATAAACTAGGACAACCACCTCACTTTGTTAAGTAATTTTAATTTTAATGGAAATATTTTAAATGGTTTAATCATCCCAAATCATTAATTTCACCAGTGATTTTTTTGAAAACATTTTGATTGTATAAGGATAAATAGAGTAAGCCCAGGATTTAAATCCTGGATTTAGATTAGTATCAACTTTGGAATATGTTTTAAAAACTATTAGATGTTAGATATTCATCCGGAACAATTGGTTGAGACTCTCTGAAGATGGTGTCTGGGTGCTAATATTTTTTAGTTGAAAAGTTCCTCCGGTGATTCTAATATGTAGCAGAATTAGAAAGTTTGAAATATTGCTCATTTGTACCAAGTCAGGAGAAGTATTGCCCCCAGAAGAGAAAGAAGTCCATACTGGATCTTAGTATTCCAATAACGTAAATTTAATTTTTTTCTGAATAATTTAAAGGCAAAAATTCAAGCACCCAAAATATTTTCTTTTCCACTTAGCTCTCATGCCCAGTAAGGGTAGCCATTTATAATAGCTTTTTAGCTAGAACTCCTAGAAATTAGCACTTGCTCTCAGGAGATATACATATTAATTCTGAAAGTGATATTGATGCCAAGCCTAGCGTGAGGAAGGAAGCCATGTTAATCACATGGGTTTCAGGTCCATTAGAAACACCAGAGAGGGAGAGAAATTCCTTTTTGCCAAATGGAAAATGTCAAAAAATCAGCAGGGTAAAAAAGAATTGGATTTTCATGCTTCTAAGAAGGCGGAAAATATAAGCAAAACAGAGACTAAAAAGTGCCAGTTATTTCTCCTAAATAAGTTAATTTAGTACATGTCCATCACTAATTCAAAGATATTATCCTTTTAAAATTACCATTTCTTTAAAATGAAAATGTCTTCTTCTGCTTCAGGCTTCTTCTGAATCATGCCATCTCTCTACCTGCTGTTCCAAAATACTGGCCTAGGCTTGGTGAACCATGAATCTGTCCTTACCTGCTGGTTTAAGTCTTTGAATTCAGAATCCTTCTGTTCTTTTCTGTTGTTAATTCTTTCTACATCCGTCTGCTCACTGGCAATGTTAAAAGATGCTGTTAAAAGAAAAATACAGACAGGAAGATCATTTTTGAAATATTTTTTGGAGCATGATGCATTTTCCTCATTAAATTATATAAGATATAGTCTTTGAAACCATACTTATTATATAAACAAGTTAAACCTTTAGTATGAACAGTATTATTAAGGCTTGACAATCCAGATTTACACTGAGAAGTAAAACTTCATAATTATGAAAACAAACAAATCTAATCATACAAAATAAATGTTTTCTAGCAAAGTTGGCTATATGAGAACTGTTGTACAAAGAACCACAATGTATTACTGTCTTTGAGGAAAACAAATCAGAATGCACTTATACATATCCATAGCATAAATATATAATACAATGACATATGCAATGTACATATACAATATGATATATACACATTGACTTATCTGAAAACTTTAATCATAGAAGAATATCGTATGTCACTGGGCTCTGACAAATATGGGATATTCGAGAATACAACCAATAACATGTGCTGACTTGTATACATGTGCTCTCTCATCAGTGAGGTTTCTCAGGTATTCTAGAACACTCCTTTCACTGTATTCCTGAGCACCCAATAAATCACTTTAAAACAATTCTGCTTCCCTTAGTCCAGTGTGGTGGCTCATGCCTGTAATCCCAGCACTTTGGGAGACTGAGATGGGCGGATTGCTTGGGCTCAGGAGTTTATGACCAGCTAAGGCAATATAATGAAACCTTATACCTTCCAAATATACAAAAATTAGCTGCACCTGGGGTCCTAGCTACTCAGGAGGCTGAGGTGGGTGGATCACTGGCAACCAGGAAGTGGAGGCTGCAGTGAGCAGCGATGGCACCACTATACTCCAGCCTGGGGGACAGAGTGAGACCCAATCTCAAAAACATTAATAAGTAAAAGTAAAAAATCCGCTTCCCTTTTCCTTCCTTATTTACATAGCGAGTAAAATTGCAACATTTAACATCAGACTATGGTATCTGATAATACTCCATATAATGCCATATTTTGCATAAATTGTCTTCAAGTGGAAAGCTCATCATATTTGAGGTATTAGGCTTCATTATTCATATAGATCTGGAGGCAATAACTCATTTTACTTAAAACAAATTATGCACTTGTGGTTTCAGCCAGCTTTGAATCTTACTTTGGTCATTTAACCTCCCTGTGCTTTAGTTTTACCACTTGTTTAGATTGGGATAATAATAGTACTTACTCATAAGATTGTTGTGAGGAATAATTGAGTTAATTTATGCAGAATTCTTAGAATAATGTCTGGCATAGAGTAAGTGCTATATAGCTATATGCTATTACAAGGTATTTGCTATCAAAATTATTAGTTTGACATTACGTAATGTGAGTCCCCAAAAGACCAATTTTGACATTTCATAAGAAAAGGAAAAAGTTAATTTAGTTCCTTAAAAGCTTTGCTGTAAATAATATTGCATTACTTCCTGCACCTCCTTGCTTAAGAGCTGAAGAAATTAAGCATAGCACAGTAAAAAAGGAACATGCAATTAATAAACATATATAAAGAATGTTCCATGGATTTAAAATACAAGCTTACCCCAAACTGCATATCTAGAACATACCTTTCAAAATCGTTCGGAGAATTTGGCTTTTGGAATGTGATTCATTGTAGTTCATTGACAAATAGTGGATGGCATTTCTTGGTTAAAGAAGTGCAAAGATAATTTAAATGCATTGCCATAAGTGTTCATAGAATGAAATGCATAAATAAAAATGAGGAGTATTGTCAGAGTTTCTCATTTACTGCATAGAGGAGATTTAGCTTTGATGACATACCTGATAGTCAGTATAGAAAGCTCCACTTCATATTGAAATTCTAACTCTTTTAAAAATAATTTTAATTAAAATTCAAAGGAGTCTAGGGAATTATACCATTAACCTTTTACTGCTAGAATTCAAAGGATCACTTTTTAGGTCAATGTGAATAATGAGTTTGCTAGTCTCATCCAAATGTCCATTTATACTGCTCCCCAAGCCAAGAGCAGGATTATTAAATTATCAGCCATTTGGCAGTCTTTGCCCAAAGAAAAGTGCCAAATGAAGGTTTTAGGTCATGACTGTCTTCAGTTGACAATGCTGCATGACAAATTTAGTGAAGCATTTTTCTTGATTTAATTCGTTGCTATCGGTACCTGACTCATTCAGAAAATTCTGGGGATAAAGGCCTGTCAAAGAAAGGAGAGAAACAGATACAAAGAAAAAGCTTGGGAAAACAAATATATTCAAAACCATTTATCAGAACTCTCTGTAATATGATTGATTTCATCTGTGTTTGCATTTTGTGATTGAAAAATAGGGGACCAGTGGTAATCACTTGTCAAATTATTATGAAATTTCAAATTTGAAAAAAAAAAACAAAAAAAGAAGGCAAGAGAAATTGAAAGAAGTGTGAGTGTTTGAGGAAGACTTCTTTATTAGACTTGACATATTCCCAAATAGCACATAGGAAGTAATCTGAATAAAAGACAAGAGAGAAAATAAGATTACGAGTAAGATAAAGACTATCAAAATCAGTGAAAGTATGCTGGTGACCAGAAAAACTGATGAAGAAGATAAAGGAGAGAAGTTTGAACCAATAGTGCTATGAAGGTAAGTTTCTTCCCATCTCAGCACAACTAAGATATTTAAGAGGAAATGAAGCCTTTGTTTCCCTGAACTGTACAGATGATTTTCAGTCATTAGCAGATTTGAGACAAACTGTCCCTGGCCCCAAGAAGAAAAGCTGAGGCAGTTGACCTCTAGGGACTGGTGTGTCCAGCATAGCTTTTGTGGATCAGCTATTGTGAAGAGGGTGGGGTATAGTTTTCCCATATTCAATATTGTTATTATGGCAGAATGTCTGATAGCATCTTTGAAATTATAATCTTCCTGTTGATTTATATTGGGACAAATGCCACTACCAGAGTACAATCTCTAAGAAACTATTAACTTCCAGGTAGAAAACTGAAAGGGGCTCGAAGATACAGCTGATTTATCTTTTTTTTTTTAATGGAAGAGTATCATGTTGCAAAAGAAAGAAAATTGGGAGTAAACAAATGGCTGTGGAGTTGAAGGACAGGGCTTATTTTCTTTTACACGATTTAAGCATTGAGAATGTGTCCTTGGTTTGGATTGAATTACTTGGAAAGGACAGAAAAAGTGACCCAGACACTTGGCAATTTGATAGTAGGATTTTAACGTAAAAATGGAGAGAGAAGAGAAAGAGAAGCCCTTTGATTCAATGAAAAATAAAAGGCCAGAGTATGTAAATTATGAGAACTAAATTTTGCAGAGTACTTTTTATAGATTGCAACACAGCTGAGTGTTCTATGCTTCTCTTATGTATTAGATTGTTCAATCATCTCCACTAACTTATTGGATAAAAATATTCACATATAAAGGAAGAAAGTGGGGTCTGAAGAAATTAAGAAACATGATCAAGGTCATACTGTTAGTAAAAACTTAAAGTCAGTGATCCAACTCCCTAGCCCATGTACCTAAATATATGGATAGTACCTAAATGTTTAGGTACTATTTAGGATAGGACCTAAGCAGTATCCTCTCTTTCCAAAAAAGATATGTCACAATAAGTGGAGCAATAATAAAGTGCCAAGTAATTCAGGTAAAAAATGTTGAAAATATTAAGAGACATAATTATGCATCCAAATAAGGTGACCATATAGTAGAAAAAAAGGTCAAATTTACTTAAGAGTTAAGGATTTCCAGCCAAATGGAGAAAATGAAATATAAATTTTAAGGAAAAAATGAAAATAAAAGTGACCATGAAACATACAAGTTTCTACATTTATGGGGTTTTCTGGTTACATGGATCCATTTGGAAGACAAATTCTAGAAGTGTGGTATTTGATCTCTTTATGACTGATTGTACTTGTTTGCTATGGCCAGCATATCATGGCCACATAAATTGGCATAAACAACAAAAAATTTATTGTCTCATGGTTCTGGAGGCCAGAATTCCAAGATCAAGAAAATAGCAGAGTTGGTTTCTTCTGAGGGCTATGGAAGACAGTCTGTTCCAGTCCTTTGCCCTAACTTCTGGTGGTTTGCTGGAAAACTTTGCTGTTCCTCTCTTCCAGATAAAAATTTCTGCTTCATCTTTGCATGATGATCTCTCTGTGTTTGTGTTTGCATTCAAATTTCCTTTTTTAAAATAAGAACACTAGTCATAATGTGTAAGGGGCCTACTCTCCTTCTGTATGCCTACATCTTAACTAATTACATCTACAATGACACTGTTTCCCAATAAGGTCACATTTTGAGGTACTGGACCTTAAGACTTCAAGACATAAATTTTTGCTGGGACACAATCCAGCCAATAAAAATTGACTTGAATAATAATTTTATTTCTCAGAATGCAAAATAAGTTATAATTAGAAATATTACTCTGAACTTGATTGTGACCATCAAATAATGATGACTGCATATGTATAGATATTGGAAGCAAATTGTCACAACTAAAGAAGGGAACAATGTGTGTGATCGAACATCCAAGAAGGTAGATTTAATAGGTAGTATTAAAGATATTTATGAATTCTCTGTCCTGGGACATTAAAAGGAAAAGTGGCATGACAAGGATTGATAATGCAAAACAAAAAAATGAAAATTATAAATGATCCCTACATCGAGGGGTAGAAGCTGGCATTAGGGGAGAAATATAATGGTATTGATCTTTCTAGAAACAGCTTTATGGAGAACTCAAGTTGACAGCATACAGCACCAACTAACATTTAGATTATGTTGATTTAGAGTAAAATCTGTCATGTATGAAACATGGAAATTGGATGACATGACCAATAACTACTATTAAAAAGTATTAAAAGTTCTATAAACTTGTATAAATTATGTGAAGAAATCTGTAACTGCTTCAACAAAAAGTGTCAAAAGTATCCAAAAGCTTTTTTAAAGCACATGAAGAGCAAAGAGAAGACAAAAGTATGAATAATTCCACCTGTTGGGACAGATGGTACAATGTTAACAGACAACAGGGGAAAACAAGAAGTCCTTCACTCAAGTTGGATTTTCACTATTTTGTCATAGAAAACAACCCTTCAGTTAGAGAGGGTAGAACACATATTGACAAGGGTGAATTGATCATCAAGTGAGGTGATACAATCGATAAGAGTAGACCTGGTGCTCCACAGGATCCAGACACACTACATTATAGGTTTCAAATGAAATGGTGGGGAGAGATGTCTGCATATCTGCTGCTAATACATTTTGAAGAATTATAGGAAATGAAAGAAATGATAAAAATTGGGGACAGAAAGTAACATCCTGGTTTCTAACAAATAGAGGGCAAAGTGTGGATTATCTGTACTGCAGATTAGTGAACTCAAATTAATTCCACAGTAAGATCTACATGACAGGAATTTGACAAACTTTGGTTGTCCATGTCTTACGATTTTCCACGCTCTGGAATTCTTAGATGAAATCATAAGGGAGGGGGTGAGGGTGAGGAAGGAGTATAGGGAGAGACTGAATACCTGCACTAAGATCCCAATCAAAACATCAATGTTTTCTTTTCTCAGATAAGACTTTGGTTAAGGAGAAAGGTTCTATGATTTTTGTTTTTTAATTATTAAAAAGACCCATTTGTGAACACTTGGAGAGGATTTCAGTAAGCTCCACTACCTATAGTGATTTGAAGGAGAATTAATAATGCGAATTTTTCTTCTCATTTTTAAATTTTTCTTTTCATTTTTTTCTTCCTCTACCTTTTCCTTCTCCATTCCTAATTCCATCATTTGTCTTTTTCTTTCTTCTTTACTTTTCCCCTTCTTGTTCTCTCCCAAGCTTAGTAAGATTATGAGGGAATTTTCTAGACATGTACAAACTTATTTCCTGTAAGACATTGACTGTAACTTTTTTTAAAAATTATTTATTTATTTATTTTTAAAATTGCATTTTAGGTTTTGGGGTACATGTGCAGAACATGCAAGATAGTTGCATAGGTAACTTTTGATAACCTTATAGATGAGGCAGAAGAATGGAAGATGAACAGTATTATAATTAGGTAAAATTGTAAGTAGTTGATTAATTGGATGCAAAGGTTGAAAATTTAATAAGATAACATAGAAAGATATCTCAAGTAAAGTCTCAGAGCTCTATTCCCTTTAAAATAATAGCTAACATATATTTAAAATTAATAACTATTTCAATTAATAAAGCATGCTGATCAAATTCATGAAGCTGTGAAATATAACAAATTTATTTTAAATTTATTTATTTTAAAGTGTCTCAGCAGACTGGAATGGGGCTGTAACTGATATATCAGCCCAGCATGCCCAATGACAATACCAACTGAGGGTGTGGAGTAAGTCATCCACTGGGGATGGAAAAGGGAGGCTTCAGCCATGCTTCTGGAGAAGAAACCAAGTCAGTAATCTCTGCAAGAAGGCCCATCTGGACACATGAAGGTCACTCTCATGACCACACAATAAAAGCCAACTTCAGAAGCCATTTATGCCAAGAGAGGCTGTATCTGCACCAGCTGGAGGAGCAGATGAAAGTGAAGAAGTGCTGCGCTACCACAATTATGCCAATGTGCACCCAACCATGAGCAATACTTTCTTTCTGTCCTTGAGGCTCCCAGCTTCTGACAAAATGAACTAGGGAAATTTAAAAATTGGAACAGATGAAGTAGGAGGGAAAGACTTTTGAGAATTGAAATAAGATCTGAAAGGAAGTTGTAAGCATTGATTGAAATATTAATACATTAATTGCATTAGACCATCACCTCAGTATATGTTTTTATCCATAAATGGCCATGACTATAAGTCACAAGATTAAGTAGTCACTGTCAATAGGACTAGAATCCCATAGGGAAATTCAATTTTGCTAAATATAAAATAATCCTCTCTCTTTCTTTGTCTTTAACTTATCTGATTTGATATTATTCCATTTCATCCATCCCAGTTTAATAAGCAAAGCACATTGAATAATACCCAGACCTTTGTTAGTGCTCCATAAATTACAATTTTTATGAATAGAAGTCCTACTTTATAATGTAGTTCCTAGATAACACATGAAAAAAAATATAGTCAATTTAAGATGAAAGTTGATTAACTAGAGTATATTCCCCCAAAAGCTGTCCAAGATAATGAGCATAACTTTTGCCCTAAGACTAGAGGCAGTCACACTACCCAAATGGCTCAACTATATAACTACTGTATATAAAGTAAATGTGGGGGAAGGGGGCAATGGTATGGGTGCTGGGAGAGAGGGCAATCCATGGTTTACAGTAAATGAGGAGTGAACAAAGCCAGACATCTAAGCATCCAACTTTGTTTTGGGAAAGCCAGAAAGAGTGAATTTCCTACTGTAGCTTAAGAAAGGTGGTTATTTTAGAATACTGCATAAATGTATAAGGGAAAAGAAATGTAGTAAAATCAACTCTATGCAAAATTAGGGGCTAGGTATGACAATGGGTTTTAGAAAGGCATGGTATGCAGTGTGGCACCATGCAGGTCTGGGTTGAAAATTAAATTATCAAGAGAGATCCAAGATGGCCAATTACTAGCAGCTCAGGATTGTAGCTCCCAGTGAAAGTGCAGAGAACAAGAGGATACCACACTTTCAGATAAATTTTTGTTGCTCAGGGACCAGAAGATTCCCAGTGGAGGAGCCCCGCAGGTTGCCAGTGGGACTCCTGTGGCCGGCGCAGCAGTTTTGCTGGCACCTCAGCACGGTGGTTCTCAGTGCAGAGTAAACGGTACTGGGTCCCCTTTTGGTCAATGTTTGGACCTCCGGGAGGGCAGAGTCACCCATTCAGCTGATTGAAAGGGGGACTCAGGAGGGATGCCAGACCAGAGATTCCTGGGCAGAAGGGCACCATGAATCTTGAGGCTGCTGTTTTGGCTGGTGCAGTGGGTTGCTCGGATTACAGTACTGGGAATCAACCAGTTTGACGTCCACCCAGAGATCTAATTGGAAAGTCAGTAATTCCAAAAATGACAGGTTGATAAATTTACAATGATGGGAAGAGACCAGCATAAAAAGGCTGAGAATAGCCAAAATCAGAATGCCTCTCTCTCTACAGGGGATCACAGTTCCTCATCAACAGGGGAACAAGTCCTGATGGAGAATGAGTGCATTCCATTAACAGAATTAGGCTCTAGAAGGTGAATAATATGAAACTTCTGTGAGTTAAAAGAACATACTCTAGCCCAACATAAAGAAACTAAGAACCCTGAAAAAAGGTTTGATGAAATCCTAATGAGAATAGACAATTTAGAGAGAAATACAAGTGAATTAATGGAACTGAGGAATACAATAGGAGAACTCCTCGAAGTATGCACAGGTTTTAACAGTCAAATTGATCAAGCAGAAGAAAGGATATCAGATATCAAAGACAAACTTAATGAAATAAAAAGAGAAGATAAGATTAGAGAAGAAAGAGTAAAAAGGAATGAGCAAAGTCACCAAAAAATATGGGACTATGTGAAAAGACCTAATTTACATTTGATAGGTGTACCTGAATGTCATGAAGAGAATGAATCCAAGCTGGAAAATATTCTTCAGGATATTATTCAGGAAAACTTTCCTAACCTAGTAAGGCAGGACAATACTCAACTCCAGGTAATACAGAGAACACCACAAAGATATTCCTCAAGTAGAGCAGCCCCAAGACACATAATCGTTAGATTCACCAGGGTTGAAGTAAAGGAGAAAATTCTAAGGGCACCTAGAGAGAAAGGTCAGGTTACCCATAAAGGGAAGCCTATCAGACTCACAGCAGATATCTCAGCAGATACCCTACAAACTAGAAGAGAGTGGGGATCAATATTCAATATCCTCAAAGAAAAGAATTTTCAACCCAGAATCTCATATCCAGCCAAACTAAGCTTCATAAATGAAGGAAAAATAAAAATTTTCACGAACAAGCCAGCACTCAGAGATTTCATCACCACCTGGCCTGCTTTACAAGAGCTTCTGAAAGAAGCATTACACACAGAAAGGAACAACCAGTATCAGTCATGCCAGAAACTTACCAAAAGTTAAGAAGTATCTCCATAATGAAGAATCTGCATCAACTAATGATCAAAATAGCCAGCTAGCATTAAGTGACAATATTAAACTCACAAATATCAATATTAATCCTAAATTTAAATGGATTAAATGCACTAATCAAAGACACAGACAGGTAAATTGAATAAAAAGTCAAAACCCATCGGTATGCTGTATCCAGATCCATCTTATAAGCAAGGACACACAAACACTCAAAGCATTGGAGGAAGACTCACCAATCAAATGGAGAGCAAAAACAAAACAAAACAAAAAACAGAACTTGCAACTTTTGTCTCTGACAAAATAGACTTTAATAGCAAAAAGACTAAAAGAAACAAAGAAGGACATTACATAATGATAAAAGGATCAATGCAGCAACAGGAGCCAATGATCATAAATATATATGCACCCAATATAGGAGCACCCAGATATATAAGACAAGTTCTTAATGACTTTTAAAGAGACTTGGACTCCGGCACACTAATAGTGGGAGACTTTGACACCACATTGTTAATATTCGATGGATCAACAAGATAGAAAAGTAACAGGAATATCTATGATTAGAACTCAGACCTGGAACAAGTAAACCCAGTGAATATTTATAGAATTCTTCACCCCAGGTCCACAGAACATACATTTTTCTCAGTGTTACATTACACCTATTTTGAAAATGACCACATAATTGGAAGCAAATCACTCTTCAGCATTTGCATAGCATTTCACAGACTTAAAGGAAATATTGGTTGGCTGTTTGTTTGTTATTTTCTTCCCTTTTTCCTTCCTGTCTCCACCGTTAAGCACAATTAGTGGCATAAAGAGGTTTTTAATACCTATTTTTAGATTGCATTCCAGCCTGGGCAATAGAGCAAGACTCCTGTTCTCTCTCCCCCTTTCTCTTTCTCTTTCTTTCATAAAGAAAATGAAAATTAAATTATTGTAATATATATCAGGTTGTCAATTAACTGTGTTATTATGTAATGAGCTGGGTTAGAAAATTCAAAGGAACAAAGATAAAATTTGTTCTCAGATAACTTCCAGTTTAGTAAAGAAAAATAGAGAAATAAATAAATAAATGTGCTGTGTATAATATAGTCACAGATGGGAAGGGAGTATCAGTAAAGAGCCTTGAGAAGAGGAGATAATTGAGTTGATGCTAAAAAAATGAATATGTTTCCTCCAAATTGACTAGGAAAGGTCTTTCAGATAAGAGGCTATCATAATGTTAAGGACAAGAGAGTTAAATTATTATGAAACAGTGTGAAAAATTCAAAATGCCAGGAATTCAATACTATTGGAGTATAAGAGTTTATCAGACACATTATCTGACTTCAAATTATACTTCAGAGCATGGTGCTGGCATATAACAGCAGGGTACTGGCATAAAAAAGACACACTAGCTAATGGTACAGAGTACACACACCCAAAATAAATCCATATATCCACAGTGAACTCATTTTTGACAAATGTGCCAGGATCATACACTGGAGATAGAACACTCTCTTCAATAAACAGTCCTGGGAGAACTACGTTTCCATATGAGGAATAATGAATTTATACCTCTATTTTTCACCACATACAAAAATCAAACAAATATGGATTGAAGACTTAAATCTAAGCCCTCAAACTATAAAACTACTGAAAGAAAACATTGGGGAAACTCTACAGGACATAGGTCTGAGCAAAGATTTCTTGAGCAATATTTCAAAAGCACAGGCAACCAAAGTAATAATGGACAAATGGAAACACATCAAGGGTGTGGTGGCCTACGCCTGTAATCCCAGCATTTTAGGAGGCTGAGGCAGGAGGATCACATAAGGCCAGGAGCCTGAGACAAGTCTGGTTAACAAAGCGAGACCCTGTTTCTACAACAACAACCACAAAAAAGCTAATGTGGTTAATTTGGTGCTCCATTCCTGTAGTACAAGCTTGAGAGACTGAAGTGGAAAGATCACTTCAGTCCCGGAGTTTTTTAGGCTGCAGTGAGCTATGACTGTATCACTGGACCCCAGCCTGGGTGACAGAGCAAGATGTCCACCTTAAATAAATAAATAAATAAACAAATAGCTTCTGGACAGCAAAAGAAGCAACCAACAAAGTGAAGAGAATTTACAGAATGGGAGAGTGTTTACAAATTATGCATTTGAGAAGGACTCATAACTAGAATACATGAGGAGGTCAAAGAACTTGGTAGAAAATAAATCTGGTAATCTGGTTCAAAATGAGCAAAAAATATCAATAGATATTTATGAAAAATGGCCAACAGGTATATGAAAAATGATCCATATAGTTAATCATCAGATAATTCAAATCAAAACTACAGTGAGATATGATCTTACCCAGTTAGAATTGCTTTTATCCAAAAGAAAGGCAACAACAAATGCTGGTGAGAATGTGGAGAAAGGAGAACCCTCATATACTGTTTGTGGAATTATAAATTTGTATAGCTACTATAGAGAATGCATGGAAGTTTCTCAAAAAACCTAAGAATAGAATTATTTTTTTTTAGGCCTCTCTCTTTGCTTTCAGACAGTCCTAAGTATATTGCTCATGTCTCTTTCTCGTCTTATAAGGATATGAGTTCTGTTGGATTATGGACCCACTCTTTTTTTTTTATGAAAGAAAGAAAAAAAGAAAGAGAAAGAGAAACAGGGAGAGAGAACAGGAGTCTTGGTATATTGTCCAGGCTGGAATGCAATCTAAAAATAGGTATTAAAAACCTCTTTATGCCACTAATTGTGCTTAACAGTGGAGACAGGAAGGAATAAGGGAAGAAAATAACAAACAGCCAACCAATATTTCATTTAAATCTGTGAAATGCTATGCAAATGCTGAAGAGTGATTTGCTTCCAATTATGTGGTCATTTTCAAAATAGATGTAATGTGATACTGAGAAAAATGTATGTTCTGTGGACCTGGGGTGAAGAATTCTATAAATATTCACTGAGTTTACTTGTTCCAGGTCTGAGTTCTAATCATAGATGTCCCTGTTAGTTTTTTATCTTGTTGATCCATCGAATATTAACAGTGTGGTGTCAAAGTCTCCAGCTATTATTGTGTGGGAGTCTAAATCTCATTATAAGTCATTAAGAACTTGTTTTATGTATCTGGATGCTCCTATATTGGGTGCACATATATTTATAATCATTGGCTCCTGTTGCTGCATTGATCCTTTTATCATTATGTAATGTCCTTCTTTGTTTCTTTTAGTCTTTTTGCTATTAAAGTCTATTTTGTCAGAGACAAAAGTTGCAAGTTCTGTTTTTTGTTTTGTTTTGTTTTTGCTCTCCATTTGATTGGTGAGTCTTCCTCCAATGCTTTGAGTGTTTGTGTGTCCTTGCTTATAAGATGGATCTGGATACAGCATACCGATGGGTTTTGACTTTTTATTCAATTTACCTGTCTGTGTCTTTGATTAGTGCATTTAATCCATTTAAATTTAGGATTAATATTGATATTTGTGAGTTTAATATTGTCACTTAATGCTAGCTGGCTATTTTGATCATTAGTTGATGCAGATTCTTCATTATGGAGATACTTCTTAACTTTTGGTAAGTTTCTGGGATGACTGATACTGGTTGTTCCTTTCTGTGTGTAATGCTTCTTTCAGAAGCTCTTGTAAAGCAGGCCAGGTGGTGATGAAATCTCTGAGTGCTGGCTTGTTCGTGAAAATTTTTATTTTTCCTTCATTTATGAAGCTTAGTTTGGCTGGATATGAGATTCTGGGTTGAAAATTCTTTTCTTTGAGGATATTGAATATTGATCCCCACTCTCTTCTAGTTTGTAGGGTATCTGCTGAGATATCTGCTGTGAGTCTGATAGGCTTCCCTTTATGGGTAACCTGACCTTTCTCTCTAGGTGCCCTTAGAATTTTCTCCTTTACTTCAACCCTGGTGAATCTAACGATTATGTGTCTTGGGGCTGCTCTACTTGAGGAATATCTTTGTGGTGTTCTCTGTATTACCTGGAGTTGAGTATTGTCCTGCCTTACTAGGTTAGGAAAGTTTTCCTGAATAATATCCTGAAGAATATTTTCCAGCTTGGATTCATTCTCTTCATGACATTCAGGTACACCTATCAAACGTAAATTAGGTCTTTTCACATAGTCCCATATTTTTTGGCGACTTTGCTCATTCCTTTTTATTCTTTCACTAAGAATATAACTATTACATGATCCAGCAATCCCAGTGATAAGTATATATTCAAAAGAAAGGAAATGAGTATATTGAAGAGATATATACACTCCGATGTTTATTACAGCACTATTAAGACTAGCTAAATTTTAGGATCAACCTGAGTGGTAATCAAAAGGTTAATGAATAAAGAAAATGTGTGTTTTCCCCAAGATGTCAGAATAGAGGCTTTTTAACATGCCTTGGCCACCTAGGAATAGCAAGATAATGCATGAAGATCAAATCTATGAGCTTGAGTTAAAGAAGGAAAACAAGATCCAGCAGAATCATAAAGGATACTCCAGATACTGGGGAGAAACTATCTATTACAAATTCAGAGACAATATCAGACTGAGCAGGCAGAACTAGAAGCATTTTCCTTGAGAACTGGGGCTGGACAAGAATACTACTCACACTACTCCTATTCAACACAGTACTCAAAGTGTTAGCTAGAGTAATCATGCAATGGAAAGAAATAAAAGGCCTCCAAACAAGGAAAGAAGAAGCTAAACTACTATTGTGGATAATATGATTCTGTACCTAGAAGACCCTGAAAACTCTGAAAAAACACTGCTGCAACTGATAAATGACTTCAGTAAAGTTTAGGGATACGAAGTCAATATTCTAAAATCAGAAGCATTTCTACACAGCAATTCCATTCAAGTTAAGGACAAAATCAAGAAAGCAGTCTTATGAAAGACACACACACACACACACACACACACACACACACACACACACCCTAGGAATTCATTTAAACAAGGAGGTTAAATATCTCTACAAAGAGAACTACAAAAAACTTCTGAAAGAAATCAGAGATGACATAAACAAATTAGAAAAACATTCTGTATTAGTCTGTTCTCAGGCTGCTATAAAGACATACTCAAGACTGGGTAATTTATAAAGAAAAGAGGTTTAATAGACTCACAGTTTTACATGGCTGGGGGGTGGGGCCTCATAATCATAGTGGAAGGCAAAGGAGGCAAACTCACATCTTACCTAATGGCAGGCAAGAAAGCGTGTGTGCAGGAGAACTCCCCTACAAAACTATCAGATCTTCTGAGACTTATTCACTATCATGAGACCAGAATGGGAAAGAACTCCCCACCACCATGATTCAGTTATCTCCCACTGGCTCCCTCTGATAACATGTGGGAATTATAGGAGTTACAATTCTAGATTAGGTTGGGTGGGGACACAGCCAAACCATACCACATTCCACACTTATGGATTGGAAGAATCGATGCTGTTAAAATGTCTATACTGTCAAAAGCAATCTATAGATTTAATGATATTTCTATTAAACTGCCAATGTCATTTTTTACAGAACTAGGAAAGACTATTCTAAAATTTATATGGAAACAAAAAAGAGTCAAAAGAACCAAAGAAATCTTAAGTAAAAAGAACAAACCATAAGCATCACATTACCAACTTCAAACTACACTGTAAGACTAGAGTAAGAAAATCAGCATGGTACTGGTGCAAAAACAGCCACATAGATCAATGAAACAGAATTGAGAACAAAGAAATAAAGCCACACACTTATAGTCATTTGATCTTTGACAAAATTGACAAAAGTAATGGAGAAAGGACTCCCTATTCAATAAGTGGTATTGGGGTAACTGGCTAGCCAAATGAGAAGAATGAAACTGGACCCCTATTTTTAACCATATACAAAAATTAACTCAAGAGTTAAATGTAAGTCCTCAACTTTAAGAATCCTAGAAGAAAACCTAGGAAATGTCATTCTAGACATTAGCCTTGGACAATAATGTTGCTCCTCAGCCTGCAGATGGCCTGTCAGTTTTGGAAATTAGAGTGGTTCTCCTTGCTCCTCAGTCTGAGAACTGACAGCTTATTATGAGACTTTGTGATCCTGTGAGTTAATACCTAATAAACTCAAACACACACACACACACACACACACACACACACATACATATACACATACACATACACATACATATACATATGCATATACATATACATATACATATACTCCATTATTTCTGTCCCTCTAGAGAACCCTGGCTAATGCAGATTTTGGTACTAGGAGTCGTTCTAGAGGAAAAGAAAGTTAAGGGTGAAACTCTTTCACTGGTTTTGGGTTCTCTGGAGTAGGCAGCTTAATATGATTAGACCCAAAAATGCTAAGGATTCTACTTCTAATGGTATAGAGAACACTGATAGTCCTTGGAGTGAACTATTTAAAGAGTTATGCAAAATAAATGCATTTGAAATTCCTGATTCATAGCTCATGAGAGGTAAGGAGTTCAGTGCCTCTATTCATAATATCTTTGACTATATGTGGAGAACCAAGGATCATAATGAAGCTGGTTGGTTTCTCCTAAGTTCAGTGGACAAAGTGATGAAACAAAATGATGAACTCAGGAATTTTATCTCCCGGCTTCAGAAGCAGATACTGAACCTCAAATCTGCTAAGATTGCCCTGAGTGAGAGTCTTTCTCCTGTAGAGAAAGAACTGAAACTGTGGAAAAACAGATAAAAGCTCTTTTCATGCAAGTGGCTGACCTGTAGCAAAAGGTGCATGCACAGCCTCACCAGGTGCCCACTGTTAAAGTGAAGGCATTGATTGGAAAAGAATGGGACCCTGCAATTTGGAATGAGGATGTGTGGGAGGGCTGTGATGAAGCTGAGAACACTGAGTTTGTTAACTCTGATGAACTTTTTTGTCAGAAAGAACAGCTTCCTCATCCCCAGTAGTGGCAGCATCCCTTTCCCAATCCATGCTGCCATCAGCCTTTCCTCCTTTGTCTGAGATAGACCCTGCACTTCTTGAAGCAGCAATGATGACCTCCCCTGAGGCAGCTGCCAGGCAAGATAATGTTGATTCTCCTCAGAAGCCACCCACAACACCCCTGTTTGCCTCTAGACCTATAACTAGACTAAAGTCCTGGTGGTCCTATAAGGTTCAGAGTGTGACCCATGACGAAGTGCACTACACACGAAAATAACTGCTTGAGTTTTCTAATTTGTGTAAACAGAAATCTGGAGAACAGGCATGAGAATGCGACTCTGAAACTCAGGAAATTATAAAAGGTTCTAATAGTTTATTTGCTTGGTTAGCTGAAGTATGGATTAAAAGATGGCCCACTGTGAAGAAACTGGAAATGCCTGATCTCCCTTAGTTTGTTTAATGTAGAGGAGGGGATCCAAAGCTTAGGGATATTGGGATGGTGGATTAATCACCTTAGACCTACTCATCACAACTAGGAGGGAACAGAAGATATACCCTTGACCAGTGCCTTGTGAAGTAGATTTGTGAGGGCAACACCTGCATCTTTGAAGAGCCCTGTAATTGTTCTTTTCTGTATGTCAGATCTAACAGTGGGAACCGCAGTCACTCCGCTACAAAATTTAAATACAATGGGAATAATTGGATCCTGAGGTGGCAGGAGCCAAGTGGTGGCACTCAACCATCAAAGGCAAGGTGGGCACAGTTCTCATAATAGACAGCAGAGGCAGAGGCAAAGTAGCAATCAGAACAGTCTGACTAGTGTAGAGCTCTGGCATTGACTATTTAATCACGGTGTTCCTGAAAGTGAAATTGATAGTAAGCCTACTGTATTCCTACTTAATTTATACAAGCAGAAAACTTCTAGGTTGAATGGACAAAAGACTAATTAGAATTAAAAAACAGAGAATCATGGCCCCTCAATCAGTTTCCAGATTTGAGCCAGTTTACAGACCCAACCCCTTGAATGAAGGGGAAGCCGTGACTCCTTGAGGAAGGACCCCTACTACATTACCATCAACGTATGCAGTGAATCTTTCTCTCATCCTTCCCCAAGGAGACCTCTGGCCTTTTACCAGGGTAACTGTGCACTGGGGAAAGAGGAATGATGGGATATTTTGGGGACTACTGGACACTGACTCTGAACTGATGATTCCAGGGGACCTAAAACATCATTGTGGTCTGCCAGTGAAAGTAGGGGCTTATGGAGGTCAGGTAATTAATTGAGTTTTAGCTCAAGTCTGACATACAGTGGGTCCAGTGGGTCCCCAAACTCATCCTGTGGTCATTTCCACAGTTCCAGAATGCATAACTGGCATAGACCTACTTAGCAGCCGGCAGAACCTCCACACTGGCTGCCTGACTGGTGGGATGAGGGCTACTTTGGTGGGAAAGGCAAAACGGAAACAGTAAGATCTGCCTCTACCTCCCAGGGATGTAATATTGTTTTTGATTTACTATTTTTCTAGGTAGATATAAATTGCAGAGATTAGCACCACCATCAGGGAGTTGAAAGATGCAGGGGTGATGATTCCCACCTGTTCAACTCTCCCATTTGGTCTGTGCAGAAGACAGCTGGATCTTGGAGAATGACAGTGGATTATCATAAGCTTAACCAAGTGGTGACTCCCTTTTCAGCTGCTGTACCAGATGTGGTTTTATTGCTTGAGCAAATTAACACATCTCTTGGTACCTGGTGTGCAGCCATTGACTTGGTAAATGCCTTTTTTTTTTTTTTCCATTTCTGTCCATAAGATCTACCAGAAACAATCTGCCTTCAGCTGGCAAGGCCAGCAGTGTATTTTCACTGTCCTACCTCAGGGGCATATCAACACTCCAGCTTTGCGTTATAATCTTATTCTGAGAGACCTTGATCACTTTTCACTTCTGCAAGATACCACACTGTTCCATTACATTCATGATATTATGGTGATTGGATTCAGTGAGCAAGAAGTAGCAAACACACGGGACTTATTGGTGAGACATTTGTGTGCCACAGGATGGGAAATAAATTCAGGAACCTTCTATCTCAGTAAAATTTCTAGGGATACAGTTATTTTGGGGCCTGTTAAGATATTCCTTCTAAGGCAAAGGATAAGTTGCTGCATTTGGCCCCTTCTACAACCAAGAAAGAGGCACAATGCCAATGGGCCTATTTAGATTTTGGAGACGAACACATTCTTCACTTGGGTATGTTACTACAACCCATTTATTGAGTGACCAGTAGGCTGCCAGTTTTGAATGGGGTCCAGCACAGGGTAAGGCTCTGCAATAGGTCCAGGCTGCTGTGAAAGCTGCTCTGCCACTTGGGCCATATGACCCAGCAGATGCCATGGTTCTTGAGGTATCAGTGACAGATAGGGATTTCATTTGGAGCCCTTGGCAGGCCCCCATAGGTGAACCAGAGTGGAGGCCTCTAGGATTTTGGAGCAAGTCCTTGACATCTTCTGCAAAGAACTGCTCTCCTTTTGAGACAGTCTTGGGCTGTTACTGGGCTTTGGTGGAAACTGAATGTTTGACTATGGGCCATCAAGTCACCATGCTACCTGAACTGCCTATCATGAGCCAGTCACTTTCTGACCCATTTAGCCATAAAGTGGGTTACGCACAGCGGCAATCCATTATCAAATGGAATCAGGCTTCAGCAGGTCCTGAAGGCAGAAAGTAAGTTACATGAGGAAGTGGCTCAAATGCCCATGGTCTCTACTCCTTCTAACCTGCCTTCTCTCATCCAGCCTGCACCAATAGCTTCATGGGGGAGTTCCCTATGATCAATTGACAGGGGAAGAGAAGACTAGGGCCTGCTTCACAGATGGTTCTGTATGATATGAAGACACCACCCAAAAGTGGACAGCTGCAGCACGACAGCCCCTTTCTAGGACATCCCCGAAGGACAGTGGTGAAGAGAAACCTTCCCAGTGGGTAGAACTTCGAGCAGTGCACCTAGTTGTGGGCTTTGCATGGAAGGAGGAATGGCCAGATGTGGAATTATATGCTGATTTATGGCCTGTAGCCAATGATTTGGTGAATGGTGTGGGACTTGGAAGAAGCATGATTGGAAAATTGGTGACAAAGAAATTTGGGGAATAGGTATGCAGATGGACCTCCCTAAGTGGTCAAAAACTGTGAAGATAATTGTATCTCATGTGAGTGCTCACCAACAGGTGACCTTAGCAGAGGAGGATTTTAATTTCTCTTTTCTTGGCCACCCCTTTGCCCAATGGGCACAAGAATGAGGTGACAATGGTGGCAAGGATGGAGGTTACATGTGGACTCAGCAGCATGGACTTCCACTCACCAAGGCTGACCTGGCTATAGCCACTGCTGAGTGCCCAATTTACCAGTAGTAGAGACCAATACTGAGCCCTCAATATGGCACCATTCCTCGGGGTGATCAGCCAGCTACCAGGTGGCAGGTTGGTTATGCTGGACCTCTTCCATCATGGAAAGGGCAGAGGTTTGTCCTCACTGGAATAGAGAGTTACTCTGAATATGAGTTTGCCTATTCCGCATGCAATGCTTCTTCCAAGACTACCATCTGTGGACTCACGGAATGCCTTATCCACCATCATGGTATGCCACACCGCATTGCCTCTAACCAAAGCACTCACTTTATGGCTAAAGAAGAGCAGCAATGGGCTCGCTCATGAAATTCATTGGTCTTACCATGTTCCTCATTATTCTGAAGGAGCTGGATTGGTAGGACAGTGGAATGGCCTTTTGAAGTCACAGTTACAATGCCAACAAGGTGACAAAACTTCGTAGGGCTAGGACAAAGTTCTCCAGAAGGCCATATTTGCTGTGAATCAGCATCCAACATATGGTACTGTTTCTCCCATAGCCAGGATTCACAGTTCCAGGATTCAAGGAGTGAAAGTGGAACAGGTACCACTCACCATCACCCCTAGTGATCCACTAGCAAAATTGTTGCTTCCTGTTTGTGTGACATTACCTTCTGCTGGCCTAGAGGTCTTATTCCAGAGGGAGGAATGCTGCCACCAGGAGACAGAAAACTATTCCATTAAACTGGGAGTTAAGATTGCCACTGGGACACATTGAGCTCCTCCTACCTTTAAGTCAACAGGCTGAGAAGGCAGTTACAGTGTTGGTTGCAGTAATTGACCTGAACTATCAAGATAAAATCAGTCTATTACTCCACAGTGGAGGTAAGAAAGAGTATGCATAGATACAGGAGATTCATTAGGGTGTCTCTTAGTATTATTATG
The DNA here is from genome assembly GCF_049354715.1 of Callithrix jacchus. NCBI lineage: Eukaryota > Metazoa > Chordata > Mammalia > Primates > Cebidae > Callithrix > Callithrix jacchus. The sequence goes on along the minus strand of NC_133504.1, from coordinate 82,466,518 downwards.
CCCTGTGATTAAGGTCAATGGGAAACTAAAACAGCTTAACCCAGACAGGACTGCAAATGACCCAGACCCTTCAGGAAGGAAGGTTTGGGTCACTCCACCAGGAAAAAACCCACAACATTCTGATGTGCTTGCTGAAGGCAAAGGGAAGACAGAATGCGTAGTAGAAGGTAGTCAATACCAGCTATGAACACGTGACCAGCTGCAGAAACAAGGGCTAATTGTCATGAGTATTTCCTCCTTTTGTTAAAAACATGTTTGTGCGTATATACACTTGTACTAAGAAAATATCTTCATATTATTTCCTTTCTCCTTTATCATGTGACATAAGATTTATTGACTTCACATTAGCATTTTTGTTAACTTTATGTACTAGTATTTGGGTTGGGGATTGGTGCATTTCTGGTTGTATGAAGCATAGTTGTATTATGTTAGGCATTATTATGACCTTATTATTGTCTTTATTTGAGGATTATATCAGGAGATGTGTATGGGTTCAAGTTGACAAGGGGTGGACTTGTATTGGTTAGTACTGAGGGTCAGCTTGATTGGGTTAAAGGAAACAAAATATTGATCCTAGTGTGTCTGTGAGGGTGCTGCCAGAGGAGGTTAACATTTCAGTCATTGATCTGGGTAAGGCAAATGCACCCTTAATCTGGGTGGGCACAATCAAATCAGCTATAAGCAGGCAGAAAAATGTGAATGGAGAGACTGGCCTAGCCTCCCAGACTACATCTTTCTCTTGTGCCGGATGCTCCAAGTTCTTCAGTTTTGGAACTCAGACTGGCTCTCCTTGCTGCTTAGCCTGCAGATGGCCTATTGTGGGACCTTGTGATTGTGTGAGTTAATACTTAGTGAACTCTCCTTTATATATACATCTATTCCAAAAGTTCTGTTCCTCTAGAGAACCCTGACTAATGCAGTTGGTAAAATATACATCAATAAAGAACAGGCTGAATAACAAAAGATCCACCAGTTTTTTTCATCAGCACTGTCTATACTTATATACAAAAGAGACAATATGAGATAATATTTTACTTGAAAAAAGTGCAAAATTTGAAATATTTTCATAGGAGGTTCATTTATCTTTGGAATTATTTTATGTTAGAAAAAACATAATATGTGTGCATAAAAGTAGAGAAGAAACACATTTGCAAGCCAAATTAAAATCTCTAAATGAATTAAGGAGGATGGAAATAATAGTTATCAATGTCTAACCAGCGGCATCTCCTTATTTTCATAATAACAGTAACATGTTCTCAATTTTACAATGGTTGATGTTTGAATCTAATCTGCCAGTAACTTTTGGTATATATTCCTTGTTGTTGTCAACTTAAGTTCTTTATCACAGTAAGAACCGAGTAATAGAACAGATTCCCAGGGCAGTGCTGAGGTTAATAAAAAATAAGTCGTAAATATACAACATGAGGGAGAAATAGGAGCGGAAGGAGCTATTCTAGTATAGAAGCTATTTCTTTCTCCTTAAAACGTCCTGAAATTTTAAAGATAAAAAATTCTTATTGCAAATGCTTTTTTCACTACTAAATAAAGTCTGGTAATTTAACCTTATAAATTGGATCGAAAGGTTTTATGAGTGATTACAGACAGAAACGGTGGTAATGATTACCACGCTTCTTCTAAGCAGAAGCCTGGTGCTACTAAGCGTGATTTTCTTTTCCCTTCTCAGTGATAGAGATGTTTTCCTAGCTGATGGAATTAATGGGGAAGAATTGTGAAGGATGTGACACTAATAATCCAGGGAACTGGGGAAAAAAGAGAATCACAGTATTCTTTGCTGCTCAGGGCCATTTTTGCTCACCATGTCTTAAATCACATTCATTCTATGATTTACAGGCATCTCTGTTTCATCTAGAGAGCCATCTGGATCAGAACAGTAATACAGCTGTGTTGACAATGGCCACAAAGCCAACTTTCTTCTCAGGGACCATCCTGAATTTCTGCTTAGTCACAAGCAGACCACAAATGAACACGATTAAAATCTCAGTATGATCTTTAATATGAGACTGCCCATCTTGGCCACATTGGCTTTCTAAGGGTATTATTTAGTGTTTCATTGGCACACCAGGATCATGTATCATCCTCTAACGTCCCATGGGGGACATCTTGAAGGTAGATGTGTATGATTCACGTGCACAGCTAGGAGATCAAAAGAGTTTTCTGAATATTGAATATTTGGCAAATTCCAAAAATCTGAGACAAAAAGATAGCTTTAAGGCAATCAAAACCAATATAATTTTGTTTTTCCTCAACATTATATAATCAAACACTTGCGTTTGTGTGTGAAATCCGGAAAGCTGCTTAAATTTTAGGTCCTTTGAAGGGCTAGCAGTTTAGCATTTCCTTCAACTATGATCAGGGGAGGAAGAAAATTGAAGGAGTTATTTTTCCTGTGTCATTATTTGTTCCCAATTAATAGGCACAGAGATATGAAAAGTGCCATGTAATTTAAGAAGTCCATGGTATGGAGAGTTACTGAAATAATTGCCCAGCTTGGAATCTTTATCAGCTTGTCAGATCTCTCTCCCTCTACAAGCACTTTCTTAGTATACTTTGGAGACCACTGTGTAACCTTCACGGGCCAAACATCTAGCCAGTAGCACATGATTAAACTCTCAAACATATATAAAAAGAGCTCCGCTGGATACTCTGCTTTCAACCAGCCAGTATTTCAGGCTTCACAATGTATTTTTTTTTTATAACAGCTTGCATTATAAGGAAAAGGCTGTATAACTGGAGGAATAAAAAGCAGTCGTTGAAGAAAGTGAATATTGCAAACTGAATTTCTTCCTGGAACTATTAGCAAATCAAAATTTAGTAATGTTTGTTCCAAATTTACATGAATTCCAAAGTACCAACCTTGATCAAAAATATACGTTACATTCTAGCCTCAAAGATGACATTGTTAAGCATTATTTCTTTCCTTTTCTTTTCTCTCTCTCTCTCTTTTTTTTTTTGAGACAGAGTCTTGCTCTGTTGTTCTGTCACCCAGCTGGAGTGCAATGGCATGCTCTCCTCTCACTGCAACCTCTGCCTCTTGGGTTCAAGCAATTCTCCTGCCTCAGCCTCTTGAGTATCTGGGTTTACAGACATCTGCCACCAGTCCCGGCTAATTTTTGTATTTTTAGTAGAGACAGGGTTTCACCATGTTGGTCAGGCTGGACTTGAACTCTTGACCTCAGGTGATCCACCTACCTCTGCCTCCGAAAGTGCTGGGATTGCAGGTGTGAACCACCATGCGTGGCCGAGTATTATTTCTTATGTGATACAAGGAAGTGAAAGAAGTTTCTTTCTTATAATTATAACATAACATATTAAATTAATTATAACATAATTCATATGTATAAATACAATTATAATAATAAGTTATAAAAATTAAGTACTTGTAGTGCAGGTAGGAATAGCATAGTACCCAATTGGAATGTAATCTGTAGTAGTGTGGTTAATCAGATAGATACTGTAGTCTGACTTTCTGAGTTCAAATCTCAGCTTTTTAATTTTTCCCAGCTGCCTGACCTTGGAAAAGGCATTTCGCCTCTCCAAGGCTTAGCTTCTTTATCTGTAAAAGATAACAGCAGTATTTTAAAAATTAGATCCAGGATATTATGGGAGATCAAGTCTTGTAAAGGATTTTAGACAATACCCAGCAAGTTGTAAGTGCTTAACAATCATTACTATTGTTTTTGATAGCTTAATCACTACCACCACTGTTCTTTGGATATAAAAATGTTCAAAAATGTTATTTAAAAAAACAGATTCTTTGAATTGATTTGTGTGTGTGTGTGTGTGTGTGTGTGTGTGTGTGTGCGCGCGCGCGGGGGGCGGGGGGAAGTCATTCAAAACCATGTCAAGCTCAATTGACATCAGCTTTGAGTAAGCAGGGCTACATCACAAAATGTTTTGCAAGGATGTTTCGTTTTTATTGTGAAGGCGACTGGGGTTATTAAAGAGCTTTGAGCAAAGAAGTTTTAAGATATTAGACTGTGAGGGAGGAATTTCAGGGCAGTGGCGGAGAAATTAGTCAGTTATAACCATGAAGGAAGAATTAACAGCCAGCTGCTACAGGTTCTCTGAATTCTAAGGTTATCAGGAATTGGATCTTAGTAAATCAAATTAAGTGCAAGAGGAAAACTTGCAAATTAATGGTTAGGTAAAACTTTATAGTCACAATTGGTAATTATTTATGTATTCATTTTAAGTCAATTTTTCTGTTCTGAAGTTTTTTTAAATACTTATAATGACATTAGAAATTGAAAAAAATTTGACTTTCTTGCTGGACTACATCAATTAACAAACAACACATTTGTTATAGTTTTTGCCAAACCATCTAAAACTGAAATTGCAGAGATATCTTATAACTGATCACATGTACTTACTACTTTATTTTTGCAATCATGACAATCTCTCAAGGTTGTCATTAAATATTTTTTATTTTAAAGAGCACACTCAGTTTCAAGATATATTTTTAAAAATTCAGAAAAAATATATTAATCATATCGAAGGCAAGGGGGACAGGTGACCAGTGGCAGAAGCATGCAACCAGTGATAGTTTTACAATAAGTTAAGAAAAATTTATTGTTCTTATTAAGGGAATTTTGCTAAAATACGCACATAAAGATGATAAGCTTCAGTTTTAATTTTACTTGTGGCATGTGTGTGCCACTTTAAAGAAAATAAAGACATCCTTAACTTTGTCCTGGTTTCTGGGAATGGGTGGCTTTGATGATTCACAGAATATTTAGGTATGAATATAAATAAATTGAAAAAAGTTATGTTACTTGTGGAATGCATATATACATATGTGGGACATAAAGCTGTATGATTGCAGTAGGTTTAGGATGAATTTATTCAGATAGAATTTGAATGAATGGACAAGCATGGCAATGGCTTCTGAGCAACTGTTGAGAACTATGAGAAGTGTTTTTGTTTCACTGTTGGGGAAAAGAAACAAGAACTAAAAAAACACATAACTTGTAAAACTTAAAACTGAATCAATTGAATTGCTGGAGCCTAGATTTTACCTGGGACTTGTTTAACTTAAGATTGAAATCACAATTAAAAAACAAACAAATAATAAACTCGTCATTTGCTTACCTTTCATTAGTGTGGATGCTCTCTTTTGTTTAAGCATGCTCAAATATTGTTGAGTTTTTAGGACAAAGACACTTGAAAATCTCTGGGAAATTAATATCAATGGCACAGAGAAAGAATGGCAGAGCCTTTGGAATTGATCACAGAATGAAAACTTCTTAGTTTTAGAATTTATTGAGAGAAGTTTCCTGCCAAAATATAAAGAATAAGTTGTTTTAATTAAGTCATAATATGTTCATAGTCTTAGTGAGAGGAGAGCTATATTTTTCTTCAGCAATCAATAAAGCTACAAAAAGTATTTGAGGTGTAACATAAAAAATTGCACAATATAATACATTGGATTTACCTAAAACAGAGGTATAATTTGAAATAATAACTTCTTGAGACAGTATAATAATTTTGTTTTTATACATACATTATCATTTTATAATAATAATTTTAGAAAAAGGCCAGTATTTTAATGTGTTTGAAATTAGATCTGGCAATGGTCAAAAGTCAATGATGATGTACAACTCTGCTACTTTGCCACATAGGGAGAAATGCAGGGCTATTCATCTGACCATTATTACATTAAATGAAAATGTGACCTTGATTTATGAAGTCCAAGAGCCTCTTTTATCTTCCCTCCCTCTCTTTCCTCCTTCCTTCTTGTGTACGTTTTTAAAACGTTGCCTGCTTAGAAAAAAATTTTTAGTGGATTTTTTTTAAAATTGATTTTTCTATTATGAACACTATACTCAGCAATTTTAACTTTATCTTATAGCTAATGGGATCATTAGAGACTACTGAACACGCAAATGTTCTGGCTGCGAACTGTTGGCTGAATTGGTAGGATTATACTCTGGAAGGCAGGAGGCCTATTGTAACAGGCCACACATGAAAAAATGGGGTCTAGGTAGGTTAGCAGCAATGAAAATGAAAGAAAGGGATAGTTTTGAAAAGGAAGAATCCAAGGAGCTTGCCAGTTGGCTTCTGGGGGAGTGAGAGCTACAGTTGTAGCTAAGGATTCAGGTGCCCCCAGTAAGGAAGAATAAGTGATAAGAATATATGCAATAGAAAGGAAAGAGAGTAAAATATCAAGGAGAGCAGGTAATGGCATTGGATGTGATTTGTGAGAATAAGAAGAAGGAAGTACATTTTAAAAAGAGAGATGCCACCTAGATGGTTAATTGCATTGTAGGAGACCACCTTATTATTTTGCTTAGCTTTTCACATAACAGGAGGTCTTGGTGATGACTAGGGATGATGCACTGCCAAGATTGGGGAAGCATACCGTCCTAGGCTATTTTGATTTGTTTCAACCAATATTTATAAAATGGGATAAAAATGATAATGATGAAGATAAAAGGTTGGTACGAGAAGATAAGACCTGGCCATGTTTTACCTAATTCTGGTTACTTCTTTTAAAAATAAAGATTCTTTTCTTATCCCTCTGAGTGTGCATGTGTGCATGTCTGTGCCTTGAGTTTGATTAGTAATATTGCAATCATAACTAAATCACTGAATGCCTACTCGGTGCCGGGGACTGAGGAAATCACTGACAAGCATGATCATATTTACTCCTCACAGCAACTTTTAAATGTAGTAACATTATTATTGCAGTTCTATAGATGGGGACTTTGAATATCAGAAAGATTAAAGAGATTTACTGAAGTTCCCAAAGTTAATAAGTGGTACAGCCTAGATTCAAATCCAGGTAGTCTGGCTCCAGAGTCTTAGTTGTTAACAAATATAACTCTCAAAGTTTATGCTGGCTCTGAAGAAAAAGGTACATAATCTCCTCTAAAAATTTCAAACAATGAATTTATTTTCATCTTCAGCTTTTTTATATCATGTACAGAGTAAAGGATTTGTGTAGTGTATTAAAACTTAATATGGACAGAATATGTACATAGCCTGGATTTCTGAGGGAAAATGTGATATAATTTTATTCTTCTTGTCTAAGAGCACATAACGTGACAACATCAAAGTTTCCATGTATGCATTTAAATTAGCAGTGTTTCTCTTGAGATTATTTATTCACTGGGTGGAATGTAGCATAAAGAGGTTTCCCCACTTTTTTCCCCACTTGATCTTTCAGAAATGAATTGCCTTTTACTCCTTTTCTACATAATAAATTTCTAGTCATTTGACAAGATTTACATCAAACTGGATTCTCTAATAATTCCAGGGAATTAGTGGCTCTCTTTCTGGATTATCTAGCACTCTACATAAACCACTCTGAACGTGGGTACTTTGAGCAATCATATCTTGAGGGCAAGGAGCTTCTATCTTCTCTCTTACCTGACGCATAGTAGAAATGTATTAGAAATAGTTGAGCTGATGAATAAGTGAAAAATAGATAGATGTATTTCAGAATACTATTGTGAGCATTTCAAGATTGAGTTTAATAGCCCTTTGTTCTAAAGAGCACAAATGACTTTGGGAATTCTTGAGGTACAATAGACATTTGGGGAACAAAAGATTTCATTTATGGTCCAAATGGAACTGTTAAAGTAATTTTACCTGAAAGTGGTAATGTACATTGCCCGACTACGTTTTTTAAAAATATGACTGTTGATGGTGCTTTCTTCAATTTTTTTCTTTCCAATTCTGAATCTGTTTTTGATTGCCATGAGTATCATCTTGCTGTTCAGAGTGAGTGTCCAATTATATTTAATTGCATCACTTTTCACAGTTAAAATTTCCACCATGACCAATTTTTCTGTGTTCCTGGATGGCTTTATGAGTAATCTATTATTTTTCTAATTTCCAATTTGAAATAATGACATGCTCAATTGCTTCTTATGTTTGTCTAATGTATATGTCTGTGAATATCAATTGCTTTTATTCATTCTAGCAAAATTGTTTAATTCACTTTAATTATAAATTTGCTATGATTTTGCTTAGACCAAGCACACTATAAGATTCAACAGTTTTTTTTTTCTGCTATAACAATTATATTTCTCAGATGGCAAGTTACTGTGCCAGAACAATCAAATGACCTGAGATAGTTAGCCAAGGGGGATAATGGATGCAAATGGAGGGTTTATTTGGCACACAGAAGTAACATGATTGTCTTTCTTTGCCTCTCAAAGAGAATAAATTGCATATACTACTAGGCAGAAAAGATGAAAGAAGCCATTTTCTACACCCTCCTATTTTAATAATGTATTCTTTTTGCAAATTTAGTAAAATAATTTTTTATCCTTTTCTACATAGAAGTAGAGAGGGCACCCAGTTTTGTACTTTCTGTCTATGGATACAAAAGGCCTTGTTTAGCAATGGAATTTCAGTCAAGTGTTAGCATATGAGATAGCCACAAAATTGACACCAAACTGAATTCCCTGCCTCTCAGTGTCTTCAATCTGAAAGGCAAATACCTACTATGAGGCAGTATACCTGCAGTTAAAGCAGCTTCTCTTAAAGGATTACCTACTGCATATAATTTTGTCATTTGCCCAACTACATGAATATTATAGTAAGTTATAATAATCTATAACCAATTATTTCAATAAGCACACCGTAATTCCCCACACTATAGAAATGTGTGGAAGTTACAGCAGTGAATACAGCAGACAGAGCCCTTGCTCAGCTTGCAATCTACAGGATCATGGACATCAGACAAATTAACACAAGTAGCATCACTACAATCAGGAAGACATTTAGAGAGTTAATGAAGGCCAGTTAGAGCATCCTACCCAGGGTCACACTGGGAGGAGGCCAAGTCAGGTGTTGAATGTCTGGCCCAAACCTTATCAAAACGAGTAAACCACTTAAAGTCCTAATGTACCCACTCCACCCAGTAAAAGGCACAAAGGTCCAGTATCTATATATAGTGAAGAATCAGAAGGACTGAAGGTTAATTTCCTACTTTCAAAACTTAGAAACAAAGTAAACACCACTTCCTGATCCTCAATTTTCTCATCTGTTAACTAAAGAAATCTACTTTATAATGTTTATACATTCAATAGTGTTTTCTATGTCACACTTAATAAATGATAGCTATTCATTTTAGTAAGACTCTGTGTAGAAACTTTACAATAATGCAAGATTAAAGAAAAAATGTAGAATTTTTGAAAAAGATTTTAAAGTAGCTCTTTCCTACTTGAATTCAGTTCAGTACAACTTCTAAATTTAGAGTCTATGTTTCGAATAATGTGGGGTATCAAGGCACAGAAAGCTAAGGAACAGCCTACATGGGATAATGATCATGGTAGCATCCCTCCTTTCCTCCATTCTCTCTCTTTTTTTTCTGTCTCTCCTCTCTGTCTTTCCCCTTATCACCCCATTTCAGCACTTGGAGTACATTTTTGTCTGTGACTGCTGAGGGAATTATCTGCAGTGTTTTTTGGGGAAGAGAGAAATAGCAAGAAAGCATGGAGAAGAAAGGGGATTTTCAAGTTCAAAATATACCTAGTTTAAGCTCATCTGTTCTGAAATTTGAGACGATTTAACTCTGAGTGTTCCAAACAACAACCTTTCTGGTAGACAATGCATTTGGAGAATGAATGCATGAGCAGAAACCATATCCAACAAAACAAAACAAAAATAGATAAACTGAAATTAGTGAAAACCAGATGAAGCCCCAGCACAGATTTTCATTATGATTTTGGTAATATACACCAAGCTACTAGAAGCAACTGAATAAGCTGGTCAATTGGTAGCAGCAAAATCTTTATCCTAAAGTCTTCATGTTTAAAATTATTTTCATGTAAATAATTTTTTTTCTCCTCATTCAGTTTTCAGTGACCATGTTTAAGAATGAATGTGTCAATTATAAGCAAACAGGGCTTAAAATGCCACTATTAAGAGCATTTTTTTCAGGAGATTTTTAGACTTTTGAAAGATAACTTTTTTTAGGAGATAGAATATGTAATTTCAACTTTTATCTCCTCTTCACATTTTTTCCTCTTTATTGTACTCATAAGACAAATATATAGTGTTGAATTTCATAGGCTTAAAAAAATCTTTCACCTGTAAATTCTTTCTCAATTTTCTGTGCCCAGTAAGAAGAGATTTAGGCTATGTCACCAGGAGAACTGGGATTATTAAATGACACTTTCAATTGTTAGAGTTCTGTGTGAGTTTAGAGACATTGAATTTAGTGAGCTCAATTTTAATCTGTTTTATAAAGAAAGTGTCACTTTATGTCAAGTGAAAAGTTACTTCCTCAGTTGGGACACAAAACATGAAAGTACTTCTTTGAACCTTTCAATATGTCTCCCAGGATAAAAACAAAAATCCTGTTTTTGCTTTTCACATCATACAGACTGTCTTTTCTCAATCTTCCACCTAGATTATTTAGATTTTTATAAATCACTGGCTGTCCTAACATTTAATATTCTTATTTTGATGTTTATATGTCATGAAGACAAAGCATTTGAAATCTGTATTAAACATTAATCTTTACTTAAGGTACATAAAGCATGTTAACATTTCCAAATAAAGTGTGGTGTTTGATATACAAGATTCATGTAGATTGATTATCCAAGTGCATCTTGAAAAATACTTAGGATTATGATTTTACTTATCTCTAATCCCTTTTGATAATGGAGATAATGCAAATAGACATTGAAAGTTAACAGCATCATCAAATGGTGGAGATAGCCAATTTACCAAAAGTACATATCACGGTTTTCTATAAGCATACACATAGAAAGCATTTGCAGTCTCTATATAAAATCACTAAAAGCAAAGAAAAAGATTTAGGAAAATGTTATGTATTCTACTAATCAGTGTCTTGTTTTCATGGTTTTCTTGAATTTTTGAAATCTAAAAGTCTTTCTCCCATGTAGGACTGGCCTTTTGGGGTTAAGCTGAAGACTCTGCATTTGCTACTTAGAGCTATTACCGCAAAGAGTCATACTCAGTTTGCTTCTAAAGAATATGTGATGTTTGGGAGAGAATGGCAGTCAGAAAATTAAAAATGAAATAATTATGAGATGGAAACACATAAAGTAGACTGAAAATTGTCTTATCGAATTTGGCCAATTATTCTGAAAAACAAGCTGTAAACCCATGCTCTCAGAAATATCAAATCTATATATGTATCAAAAAGTGGTTCAATTTTAATCCATCCATATGCCTGTGATTTAGAAAAATAAATAGAAGACACCTGAGACAACATTGCAAAATGTCTTTATTTACAGCTAATCAATATTGGGCAAATGCATAGCTTTTTATGTTTTCTGTTATGCCTGGCTGCCTCTGAAAATACAAATATAGAACAGCGATAGATAGAGTCTAAGTTGATAGGTCAATAATAAACATGTACTTGTAACACTGATGCCTTTTTGTTTAGAGATAGGCAGTCTTATCAATTTCTATACATTTAAATCATTTCTTCAAAATTACTGAAATCACTTAGGAACTGCATATGATAAAACTAGTTCACTGTTTCATATTTCAATGTATATGATTCTCTAAGTAATTCTAAGAACTAAGTATATGACTAAGTTATTCTAAGTAATTACGTGTACGCATAAGTAATTCTAAGAACCAGCTAGTATTAAAAAAAATACTGTCCTAAAGGTCTAAAATATTTGTCTTGTATATAATACATCTGCATGTCTATAGGTAGAATTTCTATGTGTTTATTGACACTGCGTATACTTACATACACACGGCTGTAAATTGGCAAATATGTTTTGAATAAAACTATTATATTTATATTTCATAAAACTTACTGTGCAGGAGTTTGATGTGTCAGTGAAATTTTACCTTTGTCAAACTCTTCCAAGTCAGTCGTTGTTTAAAAGAATACATATTTTCTGCTTGCCTGCTCCCATCATTTTCATTTCTGAAAATCTTGATTCAATAATCTCTGAAAGTCTGCTTAAATCCTATGGTGATTTAAAGGCTATGCCTATAAATTCTATTTGTATCCTTTAATAGCATTTAGGAACAAACTTTGGGGTAGACAGCTTGTTAGCCTGAGTTTCCTAACTTACAGTGTTGAGCCTGCAGCCCGAGAAACCTATGGAGTTTTTCTGCAAAAAATTCCTCCCACTTTCAGTGCAGGTAGAAGTTCAGTTTCATCTTCACAGGACTGAATGCAGGGAGGGCAAAGGAGAGAACAAATCTAGCAAGATAAAGGACTCATTTAAGGGGAGGTGACATGAAGGCCAATATCAATCAATTGATAACCTGTTTTGTGAATTTTGATCCAAATTTTCCCTTCATCTGAAACCGTTAATAAAAAAGAGTCAAAAATTTTTAAAAGGGGGAAAAACAGTGTCATTTTATTATTTATTTATTTATTTGACTTTTAAGTTCATGGTTACAAGTGCACGTTATATAGGAAAACTTGTGTCATGGGGGTTTGTTGCACAGATTATTTCACCACCCAATATTAAGCCTAATACCCATTAGTCTTCTTTCCTGATCTTCTCCCTCCTCCCCGACTCCACTGTTTGAAATGCCCCATTTTGTGTTGTTCCTTCTATGTGTCAATGTGTTATTACATACCCTAAAAGACACAGGCTTAATTCTTTGGCCAAACACTAAGCAGCATTCTTGAGCCATATTTTTTTCTTTCTAGCTCAGGTTACTGCAGTCTTTTATTCAACTAAGAATGCAAGTGCTTTCAGGTATCTTCAAAACCTTTATTCTGATATGTAACCCTGGAAATAAATTATTAGTGCCTATATGTTGGATATAGATAAAGCCCATCAATCATTTGATTATCAACAAGATTCAGAAAATTAGTAGGTTGTTCATATGAGGACAATATTCTTATTAATCTATTGGTTCTATTTATTTTGCAAAGGGTAGTTACTTGCACAGGCAATTGCTATCTTTTCATCGTTCTCTTAGAGAATTGGTTATCAGGCTAGAATGGTAAATTCAATTGTGGAGTGTTTAAAAAATATTAGTGTCAGGGCCCCAATCCAGATGAATTAAATTACAATTTCTGAAGGTAGAACCATATATATGAATTTGAAGGTAGGGCATACATATATATGAATTACTTAGAATTACATATATATGATTCTCTAAGTAATTCAAAGAACTAAGTATATGACTGTCTAAGTAATTCTAAGTAATTATATATGTAATTCTAAGAAACAGCTAGTATTTAAAAAAATGCTGTCCTAAAAGCCTGTTTTCAGTTTATTCAGTAAGGTTTTTGGTTGCAAAGATCATAACCCTTATTGGCTTAGACAAAGGATTTTGAGTGTGATGGAATTTTGGCACCAATCTTTTGTCCTTTTTTGGGAATGTGAGCTGGATGTGGTGATCTGCATAATTATGGAATGCTACCTCTTGAGTATGAAGTGAGTATGTTTTCTGTGTGAAAGAAGGAATAAAAGGGTGATCTGGTGATCTAATTGAAAGGATTGGCTCATCTGATCTTTGACAAATCTAAAAAAAACAAGCAATGGGGGAAAGGATTCCCTATTTAATAAATGGTGTTGGGAAAACTGGCTAGCCATATGCATAAAAGTGAAACTGGACCCCTTCTTTACACCTTATATGAAAATTAACTCAAGATCGATTAAAGACTTAAATGTAAAACCCCAAACCATAAAAATCCTGGAAAAAAAACCTAGGCAATACCATTGAGGACTGGCATGGGCAAAGAATTTATGACAAAAATACCAAAAGCAATGGCGAAAAAAGCCAAAATTGACAAATGAGATCTAATTAAACTAAAGAACTTCTGCACAGCAAAAGAAACTATCATCAGAGTGAACAGGCAACCTACAGAATGGGAGAATTTTTTTTTAGTCTATCCATCTGACAAAGGGCTAATATCCAGAATCTACAAAGAACTTAAATAAATTTACAAAACAAACAACCAAACAACCACCAACACCCTAATCAAAAAGTGAGCAAATGATATGAACAGGCACTTCTCAAAAGAAGACATTTATGAAGCCAACAAACATATGGATAAAAGCTCATCATCACTCATTGTTAGAGAAATGCAAACCAAAATCACAGTGGATACCATCTCACGCCAGTTAGAACAGTGATCACTAAAAAGTGAGGAAACAGATGCTCAGAGGAAGTGAAGAAATATGAACACTTTTACACTGTTGGTGGGTATGCAAATTACTTCAACCATTGTGGAAGACAGTGGTGATTCCTCAAAGATCTAGAGCCAGAAAAACCATTTGACCCAGCAATCCCATTAGTGGGTATATATCCAAAGAGTTATCAATCATTCTACTATAAAGACACATGCACACGTATGTTTATTGCAGCACTGTTCACAGTAGCAAAAACTTGGAACCAACCCAAATGCCCATCAATGTTAGATTGGATAAAGAAAATGTGGCACAGATACACCACGGAATACTGAAAGTATTACAGCCATGAAAAAGGTTGAGTTCATATCCTTTGCAGGGACATGGATGAAGCTGGAAACCATCATTCTCAGCAAAATAACACAGGAACAGAAAACCAACCACCACATGTTCTCACTCATAAGTACGTGTCAAACAATGAGAACCCATGGGCACAGGGAGGGAAACATCACACACTGGGGCCTGTTGTAGGGCAGGAGGGTAGGAGAGGGATAGCATTAGGAGAAATACCTAATGTAGATAGATGACAGGTTGATGGGTGCAGGAAATCACCATGGCACATGTACCTATGTAACGAACCTGCATGTTCTGCATATATATCCTAGAACTTGAAGTATAATTCAAAAAAAAAAAAAAGAAGACAAAAAGGGTTGGCTATGGTGGAGACTGACCAGCTATTCCCCAACTTGTTTCTGTTTCTTTCTTGGACACATAGCTAGATGACAGAGTTATGTTTGGCCATAGGACTGAGTTCCTAACAATGGATGGTGATGAAAAAGTGCTTCTGACACTTTCATGTCTGAACATATACTGTTTTGTTTATCTATTCACTTGCTCTCTTGAGCATACTCTGAAAACTTCGAGCAGGGTAGAATTAGAATATGTAAGAAGTTTATAAATTTTTAAATAGAAAGCAGCTCCCGGGAGAGTCATCTTACCAAAAACACTGACAATGAATTACTGTGTGAGGAGCAGATACATTTTTACTGTGGTAAGCCACTGACATTTTGGTAATTCTTATTTTAACATTTAGCCTATCTTCAGTAATACACAGAAGAAAGTATCAGAGGATGAATTCAATATTCAGGTCTCAGGAAGAGAAGGATTAAGAGCTAATGTGAGAATTCTAATAGCTACAGTTTGCTGATCTTGAACATGGAATGCTACCTGTAATTGAGCTCCAACAAGTGCCAGCCCCCATGATACTTAATTTTCAACTTGTTTTTCCTGGAAACAAAAATCTGAGGGATTCATAGTTAATCCACTGTCCCAACTCTGGATCAGTTAGCTGTGGCCAATGGAAAAGAGCATACTTTTGAAAAAGACAGACAGAGTCACCTTAAGTATATTTCATATACTTAAGTAGGGTCAGAACTCTCCCCTACTCATTCCATGTACTTTTTTTCTGTTGTATTTCAATTATTGCTCTTATTGCTTCTATAGTGTTTCTGTGTAAATTCCTTCAAAGCTTGTATGAAATTACTAGAACAAAAATAAATAAATGTATAAATAATACATAGATCAAGGATTCTATTTCCTTCCTCTTTTTAAATTAGCCATGGCATTTATTTCTCCACAGGCCTTTGGCATCATTCATATTCTTCAACCTCTTCAAAGGTTTCTAACAGTAGTTCACTGATCTCATTTACACATTTTTCATATATCCTGAAATATAATTATCCTCCCACCATGAGAATTTAATTCATTTACAACAGCCCAGGTATTCTCTTACAATCTCTTCTTACATATTAAGTTTTATTTCCCTCTTATCATGCTGAAGTTCATTCTCCTTGACAGGGAAGATAGAAATATGATGACAGAGAAAAGTGCCTCATGTTGTCCATCAACAGTATATCATAGGCTGTTGAAAACTATTCTTTGTATTTCATCATCTTTCTTGATTGGAACAAAAGAGTGGACATTGTTGTTCCAAACAATTCTTTAAAGCCTAAACTCATTAGGAGTTTTAGATACAATAACATTGGTCTTACTGGTTTATGTAATCTTTCTATTGATCTTTCAGTGCACTTTCCCTACCATTTATATATATAAATTTTAAAGTGTGAGTTCATCAGAGCACATCCTATATACTTTTTCTGTCTTTGTTTAGGTATTTTCTTCTATCTTTCTCAATGGGATCATTTATGATTGAAAAACTAAATATTATACTTCTGAGAATCCCTAAATTACCATCTATGACAGAATCTCATATCATAAGATCAATACTATCTCTTTCCTAAATTTTTGAATTTCTGCCTTTAAGGATACATGTCTTCATCTCCTCAGTTATTACAAACTCAAAAATCACATGGTTTTGTTCTCGTTTTATTGTTGCAACAAGAAGGAATAGCACTAGCTGAGAAAGGCTATCATTTTTAGATTTTCTGCCTTGGAAATATAATTGTTAATATATGCAGAGTCACTAGCCTAGCTGCAAAACTAGTTAAGAGCATAGAAAAATAAAATGCAAAAATCAGAATGACTATGAATTCACATTCATAGACCTTTATCAACCAGGACATGTAGATACTTTGATTAAATGATGAGCTTATTCTTCCTCTGCAGTCAAATGTATATAAAATGTCAAATTATAATCTAAATAATGAAATTGAACAAATTGAAATGAGTTGGGTGATTTTTATTACTAGGATCATCATTCCATAATAGTTGGATGTATCAACCTTACCGAGAAGGAAATATCCATATTTTTGCTTCAGGAGGCTGAGAAGGGAGGATCTCTAAAGCCCTAAAGTTGGAGGTTGCACTGAGCTATGACTGTACTGCTGTACTCCAACCTGGGTGCACAGTGATACCTTGTCTCATATATATATATATATATGTATATATGTAATATATATATTAATATATAATGTATATTTGTATACATTGTACAATGTATATACATTATATATAATGTATAATGACAAATATAGACACACAATTCATATATATATGATATTTTTTAGGCTAGTATTTAGGATTCCCTAAAGTCTTTGGATATGCTGGGGGATTCTAGTTCTATAATTATATTTTACTTATGTATTTTAATTTATATATTATAAAAAAGTTATAAAAACTAAATTGCATTTTCAAGGAGTTATCATAGTTGAAAAGAATTTCTAATTCTCAAGTCAATGTTCTAAATTGATACAAACAGACTCTAATTTTTAGAACATGTGAAGATGACACTTTCATATCTGTCTTTAAGCCATTTATTGCCCTATTAAAAGCAAAACTTTTTTGGAGTTATTGCACTAGGCAATCAGTCATAAATTGCCTGTAAAGGCTAGTTTTTTATCCAAGTCCCAAGGTCCAACAAGATTTACTTAGGAATCCCTAGCTATGCAGAAATATGAAAACATTTTCTTGCTTTCCCACACTCCCTAAGGCAAATTTACCTATCTCTACTTTAAGCATTATGTGCTGCTAGTTTAGCTCTCCAAAAATAATGTCATTTTTCTATTTTCAAATTCTCTGTGGCTCCATCCTCCCTGATTCTTGCAAATTTCACTTCAGCACAGATTGATTCTTATGCCTGGAGAATTGGCCTGGAGTAGTGTCTTTTTTTTTTTTTTAAAGATGAAATTTTCAGCAAAGCATATTGAGAATTTGTTAGGGACTATATATTATTGATTAAATAAACTCCATGGAGTTCCCAGATATTTGGAAGTTGTCAATGGTTTCTCACTTTTGTTCTAGGATACTTACATAATACTATTATATCAATTTCTTTTTTCATTTATTCTCAGCCATATGCTTACAGGTCAATTTACATAGGCCCAAAAAGATTTAAAAAATTTGAGGCAGGTAAATATCTTCTTAAGATACTTTTTTAAAAAAATTAAAAACACCTTCTTTTAAATACTAAATGAACATTTATTGCTCTAATCCAGTATTTAGCTCTATTCCAACTAGTCTCAGTAAAACTTTAGCAATTTTATTGACTTTCCCAAAGTTATACTTGCTGTTACAATTAGTCTTTGACACCTGACAAAACTGCCATATTTCCCTTTTCCTGTTCTCCATGACAACTTTGTCAAAATACTCTCCTTTTTTTTCAACACTCTCTTTTCTGTCTTCATATCAGAGAAAATCAAAGACTTACTAGGTGAATAGTCCTAACTTGGGGAAGAAAGGAAAAAACTGCCTGTATTTGCAATCACTATAACTTCTTTCTTTTCTTTTACAATGTTCAGTAATTCATTGTTATGTGCCAAGGACCTACTAGATTCTACTACAGGGTATATAGCCTAGCAGTCAGGAAGAAATACAGGTATGCCAGTAAGTCCCACATTACATGATAACATCCTTACTTATAAACGGGAGTTAAATGATAAGAACACATGGGCACATAGAAGGGGAGAATACACACTGGTGCTTACTGAAGAGTGGAGGGTGGGAGGAGAGAGACAATCAGGAAAAATAACTAATGGGTACCAGGTTTAATATCTGGGTGATGAAATAACCTGTACAACAAACCCCTGTGATGCTAGTTTATGTATAACAAACCTGCACATGTACCCTTGAACTTAAAACAAAAGTTAAAAAATATTAAAAATGCTATTATACAGGCATGATTGAGTTTGAGATACCACAAGAATAGAACTGTAATCAGATAGGTAAGCTAGGATTCTTCTACTGCCTGTAATACATAAGCAAAATCTTGAAGAATGAGTAAAGATCAGAGTGGACAGTGCAGTGAGAAGTTCTAACCAGATGACTTGAAATTTTTATACTCATGGGCAAAAGGAGCATGAAATTTTTTCTGTTATTTATTTTTGTCCCTGAAGAACCTAAATATTTATTTATTTAAGTACTTAATTATTATATGACTGAAGCAAAGGGAATATACAGGATGCATGGAAGATGATTAGAAATGATGTATCAAGTTATGCAGAATCTTAAGTGTCCAGGCTTTATTCTGATGTCTCATAGAGGATGGAATGGACACTGGAGGATTTTAGCAAAATAAGTTGTTATGGATTGAATCATGCCTCCCTGAAATACATATGTTGAATTTTTAACCCCCAGTGTATCTGTATTTGGAGATAGGGCTTTTGAAGGGGTAATTAAGGTTAAATGAGGTCATAAGGGAGGGGCTTTAATCCAATATGATGGGCATTCTCATAGAAAGAGGAAAAGACACGAGGGATGCCTGTGCACAGAGAAAAGGCTATGTGAGGACATAGAGAGAAGATGCCCTCTGCAAGATGAACAGAGAGGTCTCGAAAGAAATTGAAGCTGATGACACATTGATCTTGGATTTCTAGCCTCCAGAACTGTGAGAAATAAGTTATTGTTTAAGCTACACCATAAGTGGTATTTTGTTATGGCAGCCCTACCAGACTAATACAGAGGTTATAATAAGTTTAACATTTCCAAAATAAATTCTAACATTGATATGAATAATGGATTCAATGGATGTGGGGAGAAGAATGTATGAAAGTTGAAAACAAACTATGAGTAACACAGGTATTTTGTGGGCTTGAAAGAAGTGGACATTGGAGAATTGGGGCCAAGAGATTTTAAGAAGTTAGAATGCACTTACTGCGGATTGTTAGAAGTCAGAGATAAGGTATACAAAGACAGCTGAAGTTATTTCCTAATTTCTCTTCGGATAACTAGACTGTACTATTCATCAAGCTAGGAAACAGGAAATAAAAAACAGATCTGGAGGAAAGATAATAGACTTTATTTGGAACATGAATTGGTTTCAGATGTCCGTAAGATATCCAAATAGAATTTCCAATAGATATTGAATACTGTGATGGGTAATACTAAATGTCAATTTGATTGGACTGAAGGATGCAAAGTATTTTTCCTGGGTGTTTCTGTGAGGGTGTTGTCAAAAGAGATTAACATTTGGGCCAGTGGACTGGCAGAGGCAGACACACCTTCAACCTGGATGGATACCATCACATCAGCTGCCAGTGAGGCTAGAATGAAAACAGGCCGGGGAACACGGAAGGTCCAGACTGGCTGAGTTTTCCAGGCTTCATAGTTCTCCTATGTTGGATGCTTCCTGCCCTTGAACATCAGATTGCAAGTTCTTCAGCTTTTGAACTCTTGGACTTAACACCAGTGGTGTGCCAGGGGCTCTCAGACCTAGGGCCACAGACTGAAGGCTGCACTGTCGGCTTCCCTACTTTTGAGGTTTTGGGATGAAGACTGGCTTCTTTGCTCCTCAGCTGGCAGCCAGCATATTGTGGGACTTCAGCTTGTGATCGTGTGCGTCAATACTCCTTAAAAATAACCTGCCTTTCATATATACATCTATCTCTAATAATAAACTCCTTTTCATATATATATATGAAAAAAAAATATATCTCAAATAATAAACTCCCTTTCATATACATATATATCTATCCTTAATAATAAACTTTTTCATATATACATCCATCCTATCCCTCTAGGGAACCCTGTCCCTCTAGAGAATCCTGATTAATAGAGACACATATACGTAGAGATTAACAAAATTGTATGAAATATATATATATATATATATATATATATATATATATATATATATATATATATATAGAGGACTATAAGGCTATATAAAATCTGGTTCTTAGTTACCTAACTCTGCCAACTTAACTCCTATCATTTCTCCCCATGTATATATATTCTCCAGTCACAATGGCATTCCTGATATTTGTGGTAATTGCCAAGAACATTCCTACTGAACTTGATGTTCACCCTGCCTAGAATGCTTTTATGCCAGATTTTTAAATATAACTATTCCTTGCATTATTTATTTCTCTATTAAAATGCCATCTCACAAAGGCCTTCCATGACCCATAACTATCCCCTTCCCCTACATTTTTTCCTTTATGACACTAATAATCCTGGAATGCTATATGTGTGCTTATTGGTTCACTGACTTTCCCATTCTCTAGATTGTGTAATTTCCATAGATCTGGGACTTTACATTTTTTACACCATTGTTCCTGGCATATATATCAATGGCACATGAATAAGAGGTAGTCAATGAATAGGGGGGAGAGAGAGACAAAGAGATGAGGGGGAGAGAGAGAGAGGTACGGAGGGAGGGGAGAGAGAAAGAGAGACAGAGAGAGAGAGAAATAGAATGGCTGAATCTAGCCATTAGAATATAAGTAGTTGAAGCTGCAATAGGTGGATGATGTATCTAGAAGGAAAATGGAGTCTCTTCAAGAAAATTGAGAAGGTAGACATGTAACAAGAAACCAGAGGAGGACTGAGAGAAAGAAGAAAGGTAAAATGTTTTAGAGATCTCAATCAAGGTAAAAAGAAACAGACAAATGAAAACACTTTATAGCTTTCCTTCCTTGCAGTCTTCTTTAAAAATCTCATTGATTTTCAATAAGCAACGTGGTGCTCACATATACAGTCATGTGTTGCTTGACAATGGGGATATGTTCTAAGAAATGCGTTGCTAAGCAATTTAATCATTGTGTGAACACTATAGTGTGTACTTAACACAAGCCTAGAGGGTATAGCCTATTTCACCCCAGGTATATAATATAGCCTATCATAGCTGGGCTATAAACCTGTACATCATGTTATTGTACCTAATACTGTAGACAATTGTAACATAGTGGTATTTGTTAATTTAACATATATAAACATACAAAAATGTATGCTAAAAATATAGTATAAAATTTAAAAAAAAGCAGTGCACCATGAATAGAGCTTGCAGAACTGGAATTTGCTCTGGGTGAGTCAGTGAGTGGGTGGTGCATGAATGTGAAGGCCTTGGATATTACCGTACACTACGGTAGATGTTATAAACACTGTATACTGAGGCAGGACTGATTTAAAAAAATTCTTTTCCTCAATATTAAATGGACTTTAGCTTATTTTTTTACATTATAAACTTTTTAATATTTTTAACTTTCTCACTCTTAAAAGACACCTTTTTACAGCTGTAGAAAATATTTTTTTTCTTTTTATCTTGATACTATTAGCTTTTTTCTATGTTTATTTATTTTTGCTTTTTAAATTAAAAAAACAACAACAAAGACATAAACATAAATTAGCCTAGGCTGACACAGGGTCAGGATCACCAATATCAGTCTTCCATCTCCACATCTTGTCCCATTAGAAGTTCCTCAGGGTCAATGACATGCATAGAGCTGTCATCTCCTATGATAACAACACCTTCTTCTAGAATACCTCCTGAGGACCTGCCTGAAGCTGTTGTAAAGTTAACTTGTTAAATAAGTAGAGGTATACTCTAAAATAATGATAAAAATTAGCACAGAGTTGTTCACTCCAGCATCACCACAAACACCTGAATGAAGTGTTGCACTATACTCCTACAGTGGCTACGCACCACTAGGCCATAGGAATCTTTTTGCTCGATTATAATGTTGTGCTACCACCATTGTATATGCAGTCGGTCATTGATTCAAACATTGCTATGTAGCACATGACTGTATATTTTTATGCTAAGCAAAGAAAGTCATTATAGAAATTTGAGAAAAGACACAAATGGGATATTTGAAGAATATAGGAAAAATGAGATCAAAGATAGTGGTGGAGGATTTAGCTTTACACAGGAAAAAGTACATCTCCTCCTCCAGTTGTTAAATAACTAAGTCAGCAACTATGTGTTCTAGCTTAATGTACTGCAGCCAATAAGCCCAGGGCCTTAAATGTGACTTTAAAGTTTCTTTGAGCCTTCAGGATATGACTGAGTCCCCCAAAAAGCCTGGTTCATAGTTGATACATTACATAATAAAGCAAATGTGGAATATGGACAGAACTTTGTTCCCATTTTCTTGAACTTGTCACTATTACTACCACTTCCAGCAACTACTGTGTTGAGTTCCTGCAGTGGTCAAGGAAAATATCTGAAGACTATATCTGAAACCTGAACAAACATATATAAATGTATCTGACCATATTTTCCCACATATATTAGATCTTAACTTTTATGAATATTCTCCTGTGCCATGTAGTATACAGTTTTTATATATTGCATTAAAAATGTAAATCAGAGCTTAGGATATACTTGGATATAGTATCTTAATCAACTTCCCTTATCCTGAGATATTTCTATTTCTCTCTTGCTTAAAGGGGCTGCAACTATTCCCTGGCGTCAGAAAGGTGCTTCAGGAGAAAACAGTTTGCTCAAACTCCAATCCACATTCTTCATTATCTTGAGTTGTAACCACAGTCAAGCCCTTCTGTGCTTAACATGAATGGTTTTATGATTTAATCAACAGAGACATGAATGCGGCTGTGCTTAGCAGCATTTTAAACAGAAATAATTAATACAGGGCAAAATCAAAGAAGGTTCTGAATACACAGTTAGTTGGTCATTCAGATTACTTGCATTCTCCAAATATACTTTACTGTCTATCCCCTAATAAACACCTATTGTACTAGGAAGGATCCCCATAGCATGGATCATTTAATAGAAAATAAATAAACTAGTTCAGAGAAAATACACTGACACTGGGAAATTTTACAGTTTTGTGCAACTGTAGAAAAATATTGGATTGGTGCAAAAGGAAGAATTGATTGATACCAGAATCTTGGATCTAGAGCTACTGAAAGCACTTAATGTTTGAAGATCTGAGCAGTGAATGAATATTTTTAACTTGTAAAAAGGATGGTTATATTGTTAGGATTTTAAAAAATTATAAAATTTTATGAAAGAAAGAATATTGTATTTTAATACTGATCAAAGAGTGGACTGTATCAGAGACAGTTCATTTTGTTTGCTGCTTTCAGTTATTTTTGTGGTTATTTCCAGCATTAGTGCCTATTTTTGGTTTGGGAAATTCCTCACCGTGTGCAGTGTTGGTAGAAAACAATGCCTCCCCCTCAGGAAAAGTCATAATGATTCTACTTTTCTGCCACTGGCAGAAAGGGCATATGGACCCTAACTTATTGAAAGCTCCTGTCTGGGACTTGAGATGCAAAGATAAGAGATGAGAAACTGGTACCTTGAGTAGAATGCTTTTAATGGAGCCTGGTTTCTGTATTACTTGTTTCTTTATCTTTTAGAATTGCTCTTCATCCTGCCTATTTTATGGACCAGTTCTCAAATCTTCGTATTGATTTTATGAGCTTCCTTAGGTGTACACATGTATAGGTCTTCCTATACCTTTGCTCTTGCTTTTGTTTTTATTTAAGACAGCCTTATTGACAACTCCTTTTCTCATTGTAAACAAGTCTAAAGACTATCTCCATTTCTCCCATATTACTCAACTACCCTACCATCCCCATCCGTTCTCCCCATAAGGATACTTCTAAATGCTGAAGAATAAAAATCCTGACCTATCCCTAAATGCATAATATATTTAGAAAAACTAAAGTCACTACATTATAGGCTGAGCTGCGATTACTTGGCCCACTCCTCTACTGATACTCTTTTTTTTTCTTTTTTAAGAAACACATGCTTTTGATGTGAAATACTCCTTAGTGGTTGCAACAACCCTTTTCACCTGTATAGAAAAGTCATGGACACTTATATCTAGTTTTTATTCATATTGTTATTTTTAAAAGGGATATTTTTTATTACACATTTTTCTGTTCCTTTTTTTAAATTGATACATAATGTACATATTTCTGGGGTAAATAGGATAATTTGATACATTCATATAATGTACAAAGGTCAAATCAGGATAATTGGGTCATCCATTACCTTAAATATTTTTTTGTTTATTCTAGGAACATTCAAATTATTCTCTTTCAGCTATTTTGAAATGTACAATAGATTAATGTTAACTATAGCCACCCTGCTGATCTATTGAATATTGATCACAAGGTCTTATTACTTTTCTCAAACTATATCTTTGTATTCATTAGTCAACCTCTTTTCACAGCCCCCTCCACCCTACCCTTCCTGGCCACTGTTTGGCGATCATTTCCTTTGCTATGCAGAAGCTTTTTAGCTTGATGTTATCCCATATGTCTATTTTTGCTTTTCTTGCTTGTGCTTTTGAGGTCTTACCCAAAAACTCTTTGCCCAAACCAATGTCTTGAAGTGTTTCCTCACCAGAAACTTCTGGTAGTTTCATAGTTTTAATCTCTTAGATTTAAGTCTTCAACTCATTTTGAATTAAAATTTTATATGATTAAAAATAGGTGTCTAGTTTAATTCTTCTGCATATGGTTATCCAGTGTTTTCAGCATCATTTATTCAAGAGACAGTGCTTTCCCCATTGTATTTTCTTGCCACCTTTATGGATAATGAGTCAGCTCTAAGTGTGTGAATTTATACTGGGATCCTCTATTTGGTTTTATTGGTCTATGTGTCTGTTTATAGGCCAGTACCATCCTGATTTGGTTATCACCACTTTGCTGTGTAATTTGAAATCAGGTAATGCCACGCCTCCAGCTTTGTTCCTTTTTCTTAAGATTGCCTTGGCTATTTCAGGTCTTTCCTGGTACCATATAAATTTTAGGATTATTTTTTATTCCTGATTGCATTGAATCTGCAAATTGCATTGGGTAGTATTGTCATTTCAACAACATTAATTTTTCCAATCCAGAATCATGGAATATCTTTTCTTTTTTTGTGTGTGTGTCCTCTTGAATTTTCTTCATCAGTGTTTTATAGTTTTCCATATATGGATCTTTCAGTTTTTGGGTTAAATTAATTCCTAAGTATTTAGTATTCTTGGTAGCTATTGTAAATAGGATTGCTTTCTTGATTTCTTTTTCAGATTGTTCTCTGTTGACATATATGAATTCAATTGATTTTTCCATGTTGATTTTGTATTGTGCAACTTTGCTCGGGTCATCTATCAGTTTTAACTGTTTTTTGGTGGAGTTCTTAGGCTTTGCTAAATATAAGGTTATGTCATCTGCAAACAAGGCTAATTCAACTTCTTCCTTTCTAATTTGGATGTCCTTTCTTTCTTTCTTTTGCCTAATTGCTCTGGCAAGGACTTTCAGTATTACACTGAACAAAAATAGTAAAAGTTAAGATCCTTGTCTTGTTCCAGATCTTGGCTTTGATTTACCCCATTCAGTATAATATTGGCTGTGAGTTTTTGCTGTATAGATTGTATTTTGAAATATGTTCTCTTTGAACCCAGTTTGTTGATTTTTTAAGTCATAAAGAGATGTTTTATTCAATGCTTTTTCAGCATCTATTGAAATGATCATATGGTTTTATTGTTGCTTCTCTTAATGTGATATATGAAGTTTAATATTTTGCATATGTTGAACCATTCTTGCAACCCTGATATAAATCCCACTTTGATTATGGTGAGTGACTTTTTAATGTGTTGAATTTGTTTTGCTAATATTTTGTCGAGGCTTTTTGCACTTATTTTTATTAATGATATTGGTTTATAATTTTCTTTTTTTGTTGTGTCATTTTCTGGTTTTGATATCAAAATAATTCTGGCGTCTTAGAGGAGTTTGAAAATATCCTTTCCTTTTTATTATTATTATTTTTTGGAAGCATGTAATTAGAATTGGTATTAGTTCTTTAAATGTTTGGTAGACTTTATCAGTTTATTCATCAGATCCTGGGCTTTCTTTGATGGGAAAGATTTTATTATGGCTTCTATTTCATTACTTGCTTTTAGTTTGTTTAGATTTTCTAATTTTTTATCCTTTAATCTTGGTAGGTTGTATGTGTCCTGATATTTATGTAGTTTTTTTCTAGGTTTACTAATTTGTTGGCATCTTGTTGGTAATAGTAGTCTATGATTTTTTGTATTCTGTGGTCTCAGTTGACATATCTTATTTTTCTTTTCTGTTTGTATTTATTTGGGTTCTCCCTCTCTCTTTTTCTTAGTTTAACTAAAAGTTTATTTTTAAAGACCTAGTTTAAAAAAGCTTTTTGATCACTTGTATTTTTTAGTCTTAGTTTCATTTATTTCTGCTCTGATCTTTATTATTTCTTTCCTTCTATTGTTCTGGGGTTTGTTTTTTTTCTTACTTTTATAGTTCCTTGAAGTGCATTGGTAGGTAGTTTATTTAAAGTATTTTAACTTTTGTTTACTTCAATAAAATTCCCTCAATATTGCTTTTGCTGTATCCCATAGATTTTGGTATGTTGTATTTTCATTGTCATTTATGGAGATACATTTCTTGTTTCAAGATATTCCTAAATATCCTTCTTAATTTATTCATTAACTCAGTGTTCATTCAAGAGCATGTTATTTAGTTTCCATGTGTTTGTTTTGTGTAGTTTCCAAAGATCCTCTTGTTATTGATTTCTACTTTTATTTTATTGTGGTCATAAAAAGTATTTGATATTTCTACTATTTTGAATGTGTTGAAATATATTTTTTGCAGCCTAAAATATAGTTTACCTGGGAGAATGTTCTACGTTCTGATGAAAAAAAAATATGTACTCTGCAGCAATTAAAATCCTCTGCACATTAACTTAATTCTTCTCACATTTTGACTTAACGTTGTCCTAATTTACATATTTTTATATTGTCTATCTCTTAACAAGTAACTGTGCATATTATTGTTTTTGATAGATTTGTGTTTTAGGCTTCCTTATGAGCAGATTTTCACCACAGTTACAGTATTAGTCTATTCTGGGGTTGTCTGTGCACTTAATTTTACCAGTGGGTTTTATACCTTCAAATTTTGTTGTTGTTGTTTTTAATGCACATTAGTGTTTTCTTCTTTCAGATTTAAGAACTGTCAGTGTTTCTTATAAGATCAGAAGGGTGGTACTACGTTCTCTTTTTTTATCTGTCTGGGACAGACTATCTCTCTGTATGTTCTGTATTTAAAGGATAGCTTTGCTGGATTTCAAAATGCCATCTCACTTTCTCCTGGCCTGTATAATTTCCTTTGGAATGTCTGCTGCCAGATGAATTGGAATGACTTCAAAAAATATGTTATTTGTGTCTTTTTCTCTTTCTGCTATTAGACTATTAAACTACTCTCCTTGTCATTGACCTTAGAGAGTTTGAATATTGCATGTCTTGGGGTAGTCTTATTTGGGTAGAATCTATTTGTTGTTCTCTGATCTTCCTGTACTTGGATATTTATATCTTTCTCAAGTTTCAGAAAATTTTCTGTTATGTTTTCTTTAGATAAACTTTCTTAGCCTTGCTCTTGCTCACCACCCTGTTGAACACCAAAAATTCCTAGATTTGGTTTTCTGAGATCGTTTTCTATATTTTGTATGTGAAATTGGTTACTTTTCATTCCTTTTCTTCTTTCTTTTCTGTGCATTTTCAAATAAATAAGCTGCCTTTGAGCTGACAAATTCTTTCCTCCTTTATTCATTTGGCTGTGCTTGCAATAATTATTTTTCAGTTCAGTAAATGTATTTATAAGTTCAAAGACTTCTCTTTGATTTTTAAATTATTTCAATCTCTTTGTTAAATTTCTCTGACAAATTTCTGAATTGCTTTTCTGTGTTATCTGGGAGATCACTGAGTTTCCCTAACATTGCTAATTTTGCATTTTTGTTTAGAGAGCTCACATATCTCCTTTTACTCGTCTCTGTCACTGGTTCTTTCCTTTGCCCATTTGGAAAGGTCATAATTCTCTGTTTCCTGTTGCTTCTTGCAAATATATATGTCTATGCCTTTGCATTGAAGTATTACTTATCTATTCCTGTCTTCTCTGTCTTATTTGTGACTTTTCCTGGATATATTCACTTAGAGATTCTTTGCAATTTGTGGATTTCCTTTCTTTTTTTTTTCCTTCTAGGTCATTACCTTCTATTTGGCACTAGATGGTGCTTTAAGCTCAGTTTTGCCTCAGCTTTAGTGTGGAATAGCTTCTAGGGGTTTGCACCAAGTGGTCCTCTGGGAATGTACCTCCTATAGTGTGGTGCTATTGAACAGTCATTCCGATTGGATGTTTCCTTTGCCAAAGTTATAGACCGGAATTTCCAAGGCTGTAGATGGTAGTCCCACCACCACCTTTTGTCTCTGGGTGTCTTAAGGGGTATTTCTCACTTCAGGCACTTTTGAGGTTTCCCATGGGCTGAGGAAAGGAAAGGTCTCCTGATACGGGAAACTGGTTATCCACCTTGGTCTCATTTTTTCCAGTGTAGAAAGCAGAAGCTGAGGGAAATTTTTCTGTGTGCTTTGTGCAGGGTAGATTTTGGGGTGGGCATGACCGTTGTAGAAGTTCAATTCTCTTACTATCTGCTTAGAGTTTTCTTCACTTCTCTGTGGCTCCAGGAACTGTCTCATCCTCATATTTCAGTTTTGGGATACTGCTGGTAATAATCTCGATGTTGTATATTTGGTTTTCATTTTCCATAGGGAGGGGCGAAGCCAGATTGCTTTTATGCTGCCACTGTGAGACTGGAAGCTCCCCACATTGCACAGTCTTCAATGTTTTGTTACCTCCATGTGGCTGCTCTCTAAGGCTTTGTCCTGTCTTTTGGTTTCTAGCTTATGCTCTTCATGTTCTCCAGGCTACTTCCACAGAGTTCCTTCATTTCATTACTTAAATAATTACCTCCATGCTTTGTCTTAGGCTTATCTTTTCACATGGAATATGTTTCTGTTTCCATTTGGACATTTTGCCACCACTTTTTATTCAAATGTCCAAAACTAAATATGAATTAAATACCCACAAAGCCTATCTTCCTAAACAAAATTCTAACATTTATTAGTTTCATCATTATGCTCCTTATGCTTTAGACTTCTTTACTCATCACACTTCACCTTAGACTATTCCATATATGTTCTCACCACTTTACACAAGCTAGGACACTGAAGCTGATGACTGGTTCTAGCTGCCTTTGACTCCAGTTCTGGTCTCGCCAATCCATCCTGTTTGTTGAGCCAAACTCATGCCCTTAACAGATATGTTCACACTGTTACTGCTCTGTGAAGCCTGTAAAGTTATCAGATCCCTGCCTCAGAAGTCAGACCACCTCAATAAGTGGTGGATGCCACTTACTACTTTTTTACTTGTAATGAGGCTATTTCTTCATCTGCTAAACAGGAATGATGACAATGTTTTGTCTGCCCTCTGCAAATAACTGATGTGGGAATACTTGAAAAACTGTCAAGAGCCACATTTATAAATTATTATTATCATACTGTCTTTTGATAGCACATTAAGTTTATACTCTCCTTTTTGCTTTTACTCTCTCTGTTTTTTCCATGTTCCTATTTAACATTTCTTCACTATTTCTGATAAGGAACCTTTTAGGAGAAGCTGTTCACTAACGCAAAACTTACATAAAGGTCTTCTCACCTTTCCATTTTTATTTGTTTTTTTCCCCTTCGTCTGGGTTATTATTCCCTTTTATATACACCTGCCAAGATATGCTGTTATGTTCAGTTCAACTTTTATTTCCTCCATGGGCATTCTTCTATAGCATTACTCTCATACATTTTTTCCATTTTAAAACTATTATTGCTAGTCTGTTGCAGTACTTATTGTAACAGGTAATTACTCTTTTGTTGTTATTATTATTCTATTTTTTACTTTAGCAACTTCCACACTTCGGTGAGTGTGGTAGCTGCTCAATAACTGCTCTAATTAAACGACATAGGTAGCAAGTATTATATAATATAGGAAATATAAATCCTTGTTTCACATATTTTGTACCTATTTTTTTTCATAAGGAATGATGCAAAAATTGCATAACATTAACAAAATAAAAATGATCGCATTATAAATCTGAAACTGCTAGATGCAGAAAAATACACCAATCTTTATATTCAAGTGAATCACAAGGACAAATCAATCTAAATAATAAATTAGAAGTCTGCAATGTGCTTGTATCACTTGACAATGAGTCCCATCGACATAAATTGATACCATGGAGAGATTTTTTATTAATCGTGCTTCACCAGGTCATTGGGTTAAACATTTAAATAATAGGCTAATAGGAGTCTTGCTAGCAATTTAATTCCTGCTTTCCAGGCTCTGGAAGACAGAGTCTCTCCCCTCTTTCCCTAGAGGAGGGGAAGTCTATCAAAATGTCATTATTCTACATGTGTAACAGAGTAATTTCTCTTGGTTTCTATATAGGTAAAGTTGCAGTTGACATTTTGTGATAAAGTGTCACTGATTGATCCTCATAGACTCACTCCTTTCCCCTCCTTAAAACAAAGATCCTGTTTTTAATTACCTTACTGTGTACCTCCTTTGCCTTATATGTTATGCAAGGAGGTCAGCTAGTAACACTCAATATGACTAATTCAAGAAAGAACTCCAAGGTAAAGTGCACAGAGGCACTTTGGTAATTGCTGTGATATCCATAAATAATAATGACAATTAATGAAATCTGTAATAACTTTGTAAACAGTCTTTGCGCACTCATAGGAGGTGAATAACAATTTACACTGAGTGAGGAGAGTCAATTCTTATGGGTCATTTGAGCATTCCTTTTTTTTTGCCTTCTGTACCCAACTCTCTTGGCATTTCAGGAATATCTGGAAGGGGTTGACTTATAACCTGGCTCTAAATGATAGCACAGTGTTCCAGTGCATGGAACGAAGAGCATGTTCTTTGCATGGGCTATTTTAAAAATATTTGGTTAGGCTAATTTGAAGCATCTTTGGAGATGGTAAGAAGAGTGGCCATATTTAAATACAAAAGAAATGTAGGAAGTTGCTAGAAATAGAATTTTCTAATTATATAGCTAGAAGGGGGTTAGAGACTACCTAATAAGAGAACGGGGTTCAGT
Organism: Callithrix jacchus; assembly: GCF_049354715.1. Lineage (NCBI taxonomy): Eukaryota > Metazoa > Chordata > Mammalia > Primates > Cebidae > Callithrix > Callithrix jacchus. Next base: position 82,434,814 of record NC_133504.1, on the reverse strand, counting down.
AAGGTAAGGAAATTTGTACAAGAACTTAAAACTTGTTTTTTCCAGAGTTGGGACAAGAAGATAGAATCTCTGGACCTGTGCCAGTTATTGTCACAGAGCAGATCTCTGAGGGCTTTGAAAATCTTGAGCAGTGGTGTGATTTGGATTGGGTTGTGAAGCCCCCTTGGTGTTATCATACTACTGTCTACTAGCTAAAATGACTGCAAATGGCACATTGCTAAAGCAGAAACATAAAATCATACAGGTGAAACAAATTGCCATAAGTACATCAAAGTACATCAAAGCCGATAGCATAGAGGATAATGAAAGCAAAAGACCTGAGGATCACTTTCCAAATTCAGGTGGAAGCATCTTACTTGGACTTAAAAGCAAGGAAACAGACAAATACACTTAACTTCTGGACAGTACTTCGTTGTCTGAAAAATTGTTCTTCCTTCTCCTTCAGACCTGTTACATTTCTTGAATATCATTCTACTTTTTAAGGATAAAAACACAATTCCTGCCTGTAGCCTTATCTTTTCCAGTATGTTCAGAGTTGCCATCTTCCTCCTCTTCAGGACTTTGTAGCTGTTTAGTATTTTTTTTTCTTTTTTGATCTGGTAAAGTTGATCTCATTCCTCTTTTGCTGGTTAATACCTCTTAATCCTTCAAATCTTAGATCAAGTGGTATTTCCTAGGGAATATCTTCCCTGATTTTGACAGGTCGAATCCATTCCTTCATCACAGACTTTGACAATATTGTTGTCAAAGAATTTTTGCAGCAGCTGTCAGACTTGCAGTTGAGTACTTATTGTCCAGTTTTTTTTTGGATAAATATGGATCTCCATCACTAGGTGTATTAGTCCATTTTCATGCTGCTGATAAAGACATAACCCCATAACGAGACTGGGGAGAAAAATGGGTTTAATAGACTCACAGTTCCACGTGGCTGGGGAGGACTCACAATCATGGCAAAAGGTGAAAAGCACATCTTACTTTGTGGCAGACAAGGGAAGAGAGTTTCTGTAGAGAAACTCCCATTTTTAAAACCATCAGATTTTGTGACTTATTCACTATCACAAGAAAGCAACAGAAAGACCCTCCCCCATGATTCAAGTACCTCTCACTGGGTCCCTCTCATAATATGTGGGAATTAAAGATGGGATCTGGGTGGATATATAGTCAAACCATATCATTAGGTTTCAAGCCTTATGAGACCCGGACACTATCTGTTTTTACAAACTGCTTTATTATCCTTCCCTAGAATGTGCCTAACACATTGTAGGCACTTAGTTTGATTAAATAAATACATGTATGAAATGAAATAAAGCAGATAATCATTTTAGAGTAAATGAAAAATACCGTACATTACTTTGTGAGAAATGCTAGACTGTCTAGAAAGAGCCCATTTCTGTCTTATTCACTACTGAAAAAAAGACACACAAACAGCCCAAAAACATATAAAAAGTGCTCAGGATCTTTAATCACCAGAGAAATGCAAATCCAAACCGCAATGAGATACCGTCTTACACCAGTCAGAATGGCTATTACTAAAATATCAAAAAACAAAAATAAAAACATATCAACAGATGATGGTGAGGCTGAGGAGAAAAGGGGACACTTGTATACTTCGGGTAGGAATATGAATTAGTCTAGCCACTGTGGAGAGCAGTTTGAGATTTCTCAGAGAACTGAGAGTTGGACTACCATTTGACACAGCAGTCCCTTGATCCGGTATATATCCAAAATAAAATAAATTATTCTACAGAAAAGACACATGTACCTGTATGTTAATTGTCATACTATTCACAATAGTAAAATCATGGAATCAATGCAGGTGCTAATCATGGTGGATTAGATAAAAAAAAATGTGGTACATATACACCATGGAATACTATGCAGTCATGAAAAAGAATAAAATAATGTCTTTTGCAGCAACATTGATGCAGCTGGAGGCCATTATCCTAAGTGAAATAAGGTAGAAGCTGAAAATTAAATACTACAAGTGTTCACTTATAAGTGGGAGCTAAACATCTGGTACATGGACATAAAGATGGGAAGAATAGACATTGGGGACGAGTAGAGGTGGAAGAAAGGAAGAGGGGCAAGTGCTAATTTGGATACTGTGCTCATTACATGGCTGATGGTTCAGTCAGAACCCAAACCTCAGCATCATGCAATGTATCTTTTAAATACACATGGACAGCTACCCCCTGATTTTAAAATAAGAATTAGAAAAAATAGGTAAGGGATCTGAATAAATATTCCTCCAGAGGAGATGTATAATCGTCCAATAAGCAAATGAAAACATGCTCAATGCCATGAGTGATTAGAAAAATAAAAAAGCACAATGAGATTCTCCCTCATACTAAAACACAACCATGATAAAAGAGACAGACAATAACTAGTATTGGTTAGGATGTGGAGAAATGGATCACTTATACATTGCTGGTGGAATTGTAAAATGGTGCAGCCACGTAGGAAAACAGTCTGGCTCTTCCTCAAAACGTGAAACATAGAGTTACCATAAGAACTGGTAATTTCACTCTTAGGTATATACTCAAGAAATCGGAAAACATACATTCACACCAAAATTTGTACACTAGTATTTATACAAACATTATTTAAAACACCTAAAATGTGGAAACCACCCAAATACTCATTAATGGATGAATGGATAAACAAAATATGGCATATTTATACAATTGAATATTATTCAGCCTTTAAAAAATGAAGTATTGATACAACAATATGGATAACCATTGGAAATATTTTGCTAAGTGGAAGGAGTCAGATGCAAAGATCACACATTAAATGATTGCTTTTAGAGGGCACATTTAGAAGAGGCAAATCCATAAAGACAGAAAGTAAAGTCGGTTAATGGTTGCCAGGAGCTGTGGGGTGGGGAATGAGAAGTGAATGCTACTGGGTACAGAGCTTCTTCCTGGGGTGACAGAAACGTTCTAAAATTAGAGTGTGATGATGGTTGTACATCTCGGTGAATATACTAAAAAACACTGAATTGTGTACTTTAAAAAGATGAATTTTGTGGTATGTGACTAATCTTAATAAAGCTGTTATTAAAAAATGAACTAAAAAACACTCAGGTAAAAACTGTAAGAACTAATTCCTGTGTGCATTATTTACATTACATTCTAAAGCTATCTAAATTGAAAGTAAAAAAATGTTATGCTTTAATATAGGTAGTTTTAAAAAGTCCTAGAATTCGCACAAAAATTAATTTTTAGATTATTTTTGCTCAATATATTTGCATTTACTACTGACAAAATGAGCCATTTAGAACAAAGATTACCAGGCATGACTGTGAGTTACAATCACACAGAACGCTAATATTTAAACATTTTAGTCATGAAGTATTTCAAATATAGATTGAAAAGAGTATGTTATCACACAGATGTATGTTTGTCCGTGATAAAGATTTATCACTCTGTGCTTAGTATAAGAAGTTTTGTCACAAATGGAGGCTGACTTTCATCAAGTGCTTTTTTTCCTGCCTGTATTAATGTAATCATCTTTATTTTTCTTCAATCTGTTAACATGGATTACATTAATTGATTTTTTTATGGTAAACTCTCCTTGCATTAAAATTAAATGTTAGACACATAACGGCTCACCATAGCATATGTTTGTGCTTTCTTTCATTCACTGTTGGTGGATATTGGAAAGTATACTGGGGGGCACTAGTGTGTGATGTCCACAATCTCAGGGGCTGCACTATCTCAAGCCAGCCAGCAATCAGAGTCTTGTCTCTGGTGGTGAACTTAAAGTGTCTTTTTTTAGAGATGACATTATTTGTGCTTTTTCAGGCTATATGAGGCAATCTTAACTAAGGACTAATGAAATTGATTGTTTTCTTGGAATTTTGGAATTTAGGAATATGAATTCTAGTGACAAACTCATACAAGCTTGTGATTGGGAATTATAAAGGAAGATGACAACTGTGACATTTTCCCTTAGATTTTTTTCAGACTCACTCATAGAAGGCATCACCTTGTTTCTGCTTTCGAATAATAATAATTTTAATAATAATAATAATTTAAATCTTTAGATTCTGTGGTTTTTTAATATTTAGGCAAAGTTGTTACAGCAAAAATTGGCTCCATTACTAAGTCACTTCTCTAGATTCACAGTTCTGCATCGTTTTAGCTTTAAAATAATTTCATTTACTTTCACAAAAGATCAATCATTCATGAGAGCTTCGTTTGCTTGTTCTATTGCCCTCATCTATGATGTTTTTAAGTTTTGTAGCCCCCTTACATTAGCTATTCTGATTAATTGTGTGTGCAAAAACTTATTAATACTTTGTTATTAATGGACATTTATATCTTTGCTTCTTTTATGTTTGGAAAGATGTAAGGTAGAATTTTGGTATATTCAGAAAAATGTCAAGACCCTTGTTCCACAAATCTGCTGCATTTAACACTATTTCTATAAGATGCACTGATAACACAGGATCTTATAATCAAATAAAGCTGGGAAGAGTTGCATACCAGGGCCTCATTTTGGATTTACAATGAACGTTTGCACAGTAAAAGTCATGAGAAGTCACATCATAAATATCACTGTATTATGCTGCTTAACAGTTTTCTTAAAGCCTATTAATATTTGAAGAAAATAGTATTCTTTAGAATAACGTTTCTTATTTCACAAGTGAAGAAACACAATCTTAATCAGGTTTATAGATAGATACAATTAGGACAGAGTGAGGAGGGGAAATAAAGTCATTATCTTAGTTAATTTATCTTGCTCCACACTGCATATATTTTATAGCAACGAATTATGTAGGGATGCAAAAGAAATGGGTTACAGATGATGTAAGTATGCATATATTTGTAATTAGTAAGATAACTGAATAAGTTCCAGCATATAAAAGGCTTTCCAAAGTCCATCTCTATATACTTGGACAGTCAGCAGGGAAAGATGAAAACATTACATTTTAGAATGGTGGTAATAAAAAGATCAGGCATTCAACAAAAGCAATGGAGAAGACTGGAGTACTCACTTCTCCTCCTTCTTATTTTGACCAATTGACTTATTATTAACTACTTGCTAAACAGGTATTTGAAAAGACACAGATGACCTCTACCTTAGTGGATTCTTCAATGTGGAATTAATGCTCAAAGACATTTAAATTCTGTACAACACGAAACTACTTCTTCCTTTTATTCCTTTAAAACCTCTGCTTATAAGCATTAAGGAATTGATTATCTTAATCCTACAAAGACAAAAAATGTAGAGTAAAAAAAGTAACCTATTCCATCATATTGTAGAAATCTTTTAAAAGTCAGTTCATCTACTATGACAAATATCTTGACTATTTTACCTTCATATCTTGCCATTGCACAAACTGAATTTTATTTATTTTTTACCAATATTATTTAAACATTCTCACTTAATAAAAAAAAATCTGAATTTACTCCTTCCTGTATCACAGGAATCTTTTAACAAAGAAATTTTTAACTGAAGTCCATATAGAAAGCTTTGGTGAAGAAGGTGTAGAGATTTTACAGCTCAACTTTCTTAGCCATTCTCTTAAACATTTACCCCAAGTCATGCAGACACCTCCTGAAAACCCTTAGGACTCCACGCAAACACTTTGAAAGTGTATGGAAATCTTACTGGAAAGAGGACCCAATCCAGACCCCAAGAGAAGGTTCTTGAACTTCACACAAGAAAGAATTCAGGACGAGTTCATAAGCTAAAGTGAAAGCAAGTTCATTAGGAAAGTAAAAGAAAACAAGAACGGTTACTCCAGAGGCAGAGCAGAGTATGGGCTGCTGGACTTAGGATACTTACAGTTATTTCTTGATTATATACTAAAGAAGGGTGGCTAATTCATGAGTGTTCTGGAAAAAAGGCAATTCCTGGAACTGAGGGCTTCTCCCCACTTTAGACCATCTAGGGTAACTTCTGGATGTTGCCATGGCATTTGTAAACTGTCACAGTGGGAGTGTCTTCTAGCATGTTGATGCATTATAGTTAGTGTATAATGAGCAGTGAGGGTGACTGAGGTCACTTTTATTTCCATCTTGGTTTCAGTGGGTTTTGGCCAGCTTCTTTAATGTATCCTGTTTTACCAGCAGGGTATTTGTGACCTGTATCTTGTGCCAACTTCCTATCTCATCCTGTGACTAAGAATTCCTAACCTCCTGGGAATGCAGCCCAGTAGGTCTCAGCCTTATTGTGTGCAACTCTTATTCAAGATGAAGTTGCCATGGTTCAAAGGCCCTGACAGAAACAGACAAGAAACCTGAAATTCTGTCTATATTCTCCCTTCCCTCTTAAGCTTCATCTCCTAGTAGTTCTGCATAAAATGGCCAAAGGTGCTATTTTTGGCAGAACGTGCTATTTTCATCCACTACTAAGTCAGCCTTGATCACAATCCATTCTTAGTTCTTACTGACTCCCGTCTGCTTTTCTCAGTCAAACCTTAGATATCCATTATTTTTCCTTGAACAAGAGAACCCCAGGACTTAACTCTTTTACAGCTTAGAGCAATACTAGACCCACAGACAGTTCCAGGATTCCACACTTCCCAAATTCCATTAATTCATAGCATTTATGTGTATCTGAATTGAAAGACTTCAGGATAATCTGAAGTAAATATATTACAAGGAAAATAATTACATTAGATATTAAGTATGTCTGTTACCAAACCAGAGAGGAGAAATATAATTTATATCTCTGCAATATTTCCTTAATGAGTATATTGTTGTTCCTATTCTTGCCTGTCAGAGTCTACAACTCACCCTGTAATTAGCTCTTCACGCTCCACTCCTTCATCCTTCTACTAGGGAAACCCCTGGTTAAATAATCCATCATCTATTTTCAGAAAAGTTGAAATTGTTCTGGCTAGAACCAACAGCAGGTGTTGGGCAGACTTCAGCAGAACAGTGAAAAATGGCTTTAGTCATTTCAAGCCTTTACCCCTTTAAAACCTTCATCTCCCTCTGACTCCCAGTTTTTGTCTCTTGCTAAATTTTGGAAAGTAAAGACACTCACAGAAATATAAACACTGTCTGGGTGGTTCATGCCTGTAATCCCAGCACACTAAAGTTGAGAAGCTAAGTTTGGAGGATTGCCTGAGGCCAGGAGTTTGAGACCAGCCTTGGCAATATAGTGAGACCCTGTCTCTCAAAAAAAAAAAAAAAAAAAAAAAAAAAGAGACCAGGCATCAGGCATGGTGAGGAGGCTGAGGTGGGTGGATCATTTCAGGTCAGGGTTTTAGACCAGCTTGACCAACATGGTGAAATTCTGCCTCTACTAAAAATACAAAAATTAGCTGGGCATGGTGGTGGGGGCCTGCAGTCCCAGCTACTCAGGAGGCTGAGACAAGAGAATAGCTTGAACTCAGGAGGCAGAGGTTGCAGTGAGCCAAGATCATGCCACTGTACTCCAGACTGCTTTACAGAGAGACTCCAGTCCTAAAAAAAAACAAAACTAAAGAAAGAAATGTTATATACACATTGTATGTAACATTTGACATACTTTTTAAAGAAATTTCCATCTCTTATTCTTAAATAATTCAAACCAGCCATCTATTAAAATTACTATTTGCTATAGTGATTAAAATATTTTAATAAAATATTATAAATACCTTTAAAGTCCAAAGTAACAGTTCATTCAGTATGTTTGTTTCTAGTAAGTATGTTTGTATTTTACTGCATGTGAGTTCAAAAAAGTTTTACTTTTTCTAATATTCTGGCTCCAGTCCAGCCCCTATGGCCTTTGGGTCCTATTACTAAACCTTTCCAAACAACATTTACTTCTGATTTTTTTTCACAGTTAATTGCACAAAGAACATAGACATAGGAGGAGGGAGGATCTAAATTTATTGGAATCTCAACTTGTGTAGATGCTTTTCAAGTTTGATATAACATTCATTATATAAATAGAAAACTGGGACCCTAAGAGTTTACGGCCTTAAACCAGTCCTTGTGCTATAAAAGAGCCAGTATTTGAAATTCATTTTACCTTCCTGCCAAGCTGGAAGAGAAACATGACATCTCTACTCTCTAGAGCGGATTTATTATTTAAACTATGAAGGGATTAATGTTAATGTTAGTATTGTTAAATGAAGGCTAAGTCTGTAATGGAATATGTATAAATATGTGTATCACTTTAACAAATACCTCACCAATCCATTCTGATTATGGTTCACAATAAATTTTTCCATTTCTAAATGCATGATCAATTCAGGGAGATATCTCCAAAATTAATTTGAGAGTCATGATGAAAGATTTGGGACTTTTAATATAAAATATAGATTATCAACAACACCACCATAAAAATAAAGAAATCCTTACAAATAAATAGCTACAAATTATGGATGGACCAAAAGAAATGTATGAAATAATAAATTTTTAGTACACTTTTGACAGTGCTATACACAAGTTTTAAAAGATAACACCTTGAATTACTAATATATTGGGGTTTTCTAAGACTTTGAAATCAACGTTGGAAATAGGTTAATATTATGTATTTATTCTATTTTCAGGAAAGCAGTTTGTAATGTTTCTACTGATATTATCCTTAATATACCTTTACACCAATGAGCAAGGAGCTCTTCATGTTCCATTGTTTTGATGGTCTTCACTAGGATCTAATATCTGATACTCAGAAAATGTAATATTAGCCCTAAAACTTAATGAACAGCAGCGTTACTTGCTTTTATTTTTCCACAGGCAGCTGGAAATTAACAGCTCTGGGACTAATAAAACATGGCATTTACTTTCTAATATAGAAAGAAGAAAGTGAAGCTATGAAGCATTATTGTAACCTGGGACACAGTCACATAACATGTTATCTGAAAAAGCTGAGTGGTGCTGCAATTAATGAATCACCTGGAACTATAACTGGGCTGAGTTTTTCTTATTCTTTTTCTTTTTTTGGCCTAACCCATTTTTCACAAAACTAAATGCAAAGTTTGCAGAAAGAAAACACATATTTAATGGCATCATTATCAGCACATACCATAAATCAAGTATTGAGTAGTGGAGGAAAAGAGTAGGTAACAGAAGTAATATTTATGGAGTGCTTATTTTTTTATTGACATGTGCTGTGACTTTTACATAGTTGCCCTATTTAACCCCCACACCAAAATCTGGTGAAGTGATACTATTCCCATTTTATCGGTCACAAAACTGAGGCTTATAATGTTTAAGTAATTTGAGCAGATAGTAAATTATATGAATGCGGTAAAAAGTTATTCAATTTGACTCCAGGACAGTACTTCTTCCCAACAAACATCAGTTTCCATCAATGAACAAAAAATTTTGAAGGATGAATGTTCCTTGGGCTCCCCGAAGAAGAGATTTTGACATAGAACTTGGCCTGAAAAATGCTTGTTCATACTGTTCAGATTAATGCTTATGGAAGGGTGAAGATGAAGCAGGAGTGAGCGAAGGGAGAAGAAAAGCAGTGAAACAGACCCAAGGAAAGGCTCAGACTGTCCTCTTGGGATCACTGGAGCAGGGTGGTTCCTCAGTGTTATTACAAGTTGAGCTGTGAAGGCCATGTATTTATATTTTGATGTCAGTCAGTCACTGAATATGGATAACAGAAGAAAGAGGCAGGATCTTGTGTGAGGTCATTCTCTGCAGTTGAGGCTATTCCTAAAGGGACTGACAGCTGATGGAGGTCACAGCAGCTGAGGCAAGTTTTTCACTGAAGGAGGATCTGGGTGGCCTGTCGCAGTGTCCACTTCAAAGTTATCAGGTGAGTGAAGAGCTTCCTAAGAAAACTGACTATTTTAAAATGTGTAGAGAATGACAGTCTTTTGCATCTGTTAGATATTTCAATGGAATAGCTAGTTTACCTATTATAAGCTGAAATTGCAATACAACTGATTCACTGCAAATGTTAAGAACCCAAAAAAGGAGGTCAGGTGCAGTGGATCAGGCCTGTAATCCTAGCACTTCGGAAGGCTGAGGTGGGTGTATTGCTTGAGACCAGGAGTTTGAGATGAGCCTGAGCAACATAGTGAGACCCCCCACCTCTGCGAAAAATTATTTTTTAAAAAACAAACAAGTAAATGTATTTTCTATTCCATCCCAAGCGGGATTGTTGAGCTTAAGACATTGTTGGAAAAATTATTTTCTAAGATCAACTGGAAAGCTACCTCTCCAAGAAACTTGCCAGAGAGGCAAAACCATAAGGTAGGTAAACTGGCCAGGGAGTGTGGCTACAATGTCAAGAAATCATGCCTAGCTAAAGGCAATTGCCTAGAAATGGTGGAAATACAAGTCCTGAGGATAATGTGAATATGATTTCAGTTGAGGTTTTGGTCCCCGAATGTACTATTATTTTGAAAAACGGCAGTATAATACAATTATTACTGTTAATCTGGCAAAATGTATTCTAGAATGATAATTTTAAAAAATTAGGCATTTCCGCAAATAACATCAAATTCATAAAATGCTTTGTTGGTGATATAAACATGTTTGTTTAATTTTTTACCTGTCAGCTTACTGTTTTCTGTTATGCACTCATTGTTTTGCAAGCTGCTTTCAGATAAATTGCATTACTGCTACCTTAAAGTTTGTGTTTACTTACATATCTATATCCTTTCATTCACTCTTATTTCCACTGACCTTAGATCTCCTTCATTCTGAGAGAAGAGAGCCATGAAAATGAAAGAAAATAGAAAAGTTTGACAATAATACCCAGAGAAATATCACCTGGACTAAAGTAAGTGACAGTTTGGAAAAAGTACCAAGAAATAGGGTAGGAATCACTTTGTCTTGTGTTTATTTAACTGCCTGTAAAAAACCACTTCAAATGAAAGGTAGGTACCAAGGACAGCTTACATACCTGGCACTCAGTAGACTCTCAGAAAACAGTAAGTGAACACCAATTAAAGGATGAACAAATCATGTTTATGGCATTATTAAAAAGTTTTAAGTGTTCTTTATGGCAACAATTCAGAATTATTAGAATTGGGAGGGGACTATTGAGATATCTGTGGCAGTCTCAGTGTGACTTGCAAGTCGAGAGAATGTGATAACCTGTGATAACTTCCAAGGATGTTCACAGATAACAGACATGTCTTCTAAGTTAAACTATTATTTTTTGAGGTATCTATGTTAATATAATTATTAAAGAAATCTACCTACTTAAAGTCTTATAATTGCATTTTATTGTAAACTTTAGAAGAACTTAGATACCATTTCTTGAAAATAATCCAGAGACAAAAATTTCTAGTTGTTTTGCAGTAGGAACGAGGAGATGAAAAAAAAAAAAAAAGTCCAGTTAAAAGCAGAATACCTCTGTTATTGGGGGCAGAGTCTCTCTTGATCCTCCCTGCATCTTTTTCCTTGATCTTGGCTACTTGGAAAGCTTAATCTCAGAGTTGAAGCCACAAACACTGCACAGAAAGAGATAAAGATGAATGAGCAAAAGGAAAGAAAATACTCTATGCTTCTGGTGAAAAATAGACTCATCGAGGAAATGAAAAAATAGGCATTAAAACCAGAATAAGTCAGAAAAAAGTAATTAACCTGCTATAGGTAGTAAGGGAATTATTTTGTAATTGATGAAGAGAGAAAAGATGGGATATGTTTCCTTTAAAAGAGTAGTTGGAAATAAATAATATACTGGAATATATGTGCCAATCATCACCTGGACAAATAGCTGTATGGTTATTGTATTACTGACCAATTCATTCCACTGACTACTATTCCATTGCTGTGCTCTTTAATGCATGTATGCCCTCATTCATTCAACAACTCTTTCTGGGAGCTTTCCATGTAAGTCAGTAACTGTACTCTCTGATGAGAATCTATTTGTGAATGAGACTAAAACCTTTCTTGTCTTTTTAAAATTTGGAACCTGCTGCTTGGGTGGGTGTTAATCCTATGAAAAAGAAAATTAAGCTGTGAATATTCTAAGAAACATTGTCCTATATAATCTGTCTGACTCAGGCCCAAGGTCACCTTGTTTTAATCATTTTCTTTCTTTGGATCTTACTTACTTTGCCTATGTCCCTAGCTTTCTGTGTTTGTTCAACAACAATAACAAAAATGTATATTTAAAATGTTTTATTTTTATTGACTTTATTATCTTGAGTGAATCAGGCTTCCTGCAGTTCACCACCTGGATTTCAGTCTCAATTCTGTAACTTATTACCTATGTGACCTTGATAGCATATGTATATTCTCTGAGTTTTGGCTTCCCATTCATTAAGAGGAAATAATAATAGTACTTGTGGCATGGATTTGAGTATAAGATGTGATAATGCATGAGACTGAGCATATTTTCACACGTTTATTACCTATTTATGATTTATCTTCTGTGACTTACATATTCTTGTCCTTTGCCAATTTTTTGATTGAGAAGTCAGTCCAGTCTCTAAATCCAAGTTGAATTATTTTGGGAGATTATATGCATGCATACCTTTCTCTTTTTCTAGGTGACTGATGTGGGCATGAGTTAGGGTGTAAACTGGCTGGTTCTATGAGGAGGAGAAGAGGAAACGAGGGTAATAGATCCACTGTAATATTAGATTATGCTGGATTCTGACTTCCATAATGTGGAGATCTATTTGTCTATATGTATTATCTATTAATTATCTACCTATTTTCTGTCTATATGTACACATATATAGACATATATACATAGACTTATATACATAGATATATGTACTGTCTATATATATGTACATATATACATATTTATAATTGTTTTTGTTATCTTTAATTAAAGAGAAGGAAAAGAACTGTTTCAAAGTAGTATAATAAAGGCTTTTGCTGCTAGCCAAAAGGAGAGAAAAATCCTGGAAGCAGGATCAATTCCGACAAGCCCTCACACCATTTGAAATTATATGTTATATTAAGCTGTTCTAATAAATTACCCAGTCACAAGTGTGTCTTTGCAGCAATGCACACTGGGTAATTTATTTAAAGAAAGAACTTTAATTAGCTCATGGTTCTGAAAGCTTTACAGGAAACATGGTGCTGGCATCTGCTTGGCTTTAGGGAGGTCTCAGGAAGCTTAGAATCAAGGAGGAAGGCAAAGAAAACGTAGGCATGTCACGTGGTGAAAACAGAAGCGGGAGGTGCGACACACTTTTAAATGACCAGTCTTGCAATAGCTCATTCTCTGTTCCACCAAGACAGCACCAAGCGGTGAGGGATCCACTCCCATGATCCAGATATCTCCCACCAGACCACACCTCCAGCACTGGGGATTGCAACTCAACATGAGACTTGAGCAGAAACAAATATCCAAACTATATCATATGTCATGTTACCATATTATATAAAATGTTATTTACATAGCCAGGCACAGGGCATGCATTTACATTTCCAGCTACTCAGAAGGCTGAGCCATGAGGATCCCTTGAGCCCAGGAGTTCTGGTGTGTGCCCTATGATATCAGGTGTCTGCACTGAGTTCTGCATCAATCTGGTGACCTCCTGGGAATGGGGAACCCCCTCGAGGGGTGAACTGGCCTCTGTCAGAAATGAACCAGGTCAGAAGTTCTGTGCTGATCCTTAAGTGGGATTGTACCTGTGGAGTCATTGCACTCCAGCCTGGGCAACATAATGAGATTCTGTCTCCAATATAGATATAACCTTTATATAGATGTTCATTTAAGTGAGTGAGAAGTGTACTGAGTAATTTTGGAGTCCTGTTAATTTCCTAAAAATAGGAAATTAATGCAATGTAAAATGAATCTACATTATACAATTCTGTTTTCAATTGTCTGTTTGATGGAAGCAATTATAAAATACACTTTGTTTTAATTTAATGGCTTCCTTAGATACTCTATTATAAAAGGAGACATTATGAGATAGTGTTACATTTGTCATTCATTGTCCTTGCTGTTTACATTTTGTCATTCTGATCAGCTTGAATGCTGATGTGGAGGAGTATTCTTTACTTCCCTGGTCTAATGCATTAATATTAAAATGTTTAGCATTATTACATATTTAAAATAACAGACTAACATTTGTTACATCACATGTATGCTACACTAAAGTTTGCTAATTCTCTAGTGAGTTACATCAAAATAAATATACCAAAATAATATATGAAGTCTACAAAAAAATGTAACTGGTAGTAAGAAAGTGTTGGTGTTTTAAATCCTTAGCCCTTTATTGAATATTCTAGACATTTGTGTTTTTTAAAAAATCTAACATTCTACCACAGCAGAAAGACTTTAATTCATATTAAAAAAATGAAACCTTCAGTAACATTTTCAATTTTCAAATGCAAAGTTTAGTATACCAAACCATATGTTTATTTTTTTCGCCAAATCAGCTAAATAGGGAACACATTGCTATCACTAATTTATCCAAATCAGTGTTTAGACTACATAATTGAATTCTTCTCTATAAATTTACAGGTGTGTATAATATGTTTATAGTGACTGAAACATTTTAAATGATGCATGCTTAGTTTATGAATGCACCTAAATATGTGATAAACTTTTTTTTTTAGCATTTTTTTATCTGGAGGCTTAAGTTTTTATCATTTTAGTATATTCATTTCAATTACACACCTGGAACTCAGTAAATATGAACACATTTTAATCTCTCCTTTGGATATGTGTTTTATTCTTTAGCTGCAACAAAGAAGTCTTAAAAAATAATCTCTTCTCTGAGCATATAAGCATTTGGAAGACAACTGAGTTTGTAAAAATTGAAGATTTTTATTGTCTAGACTTATTACAAATTTATCAATCTAAAATGCACTTACCATTACTTAAATGAATCAATTGTAAAACTAAATTTCAAAAGTGCCCTTAACGCAGAGAAAAACCACATTCAATGAGCTGTAGATGACCATTAAAGAGGGCATTTATCCAAACACTCTTTATGACCTTGTGTTCATGTTCCTTAATGTTTCTTCAAGGTAACTTATTTGCTTATAGTCACTTTAAATTGCTTTTTTTCCCCAGTAGTCAGCAGATACAGTACCTTAGATTAACATGCAAACATCTCCGTTAAGATTCACATAATATCTGTGCTACTAGGGGACTCTGATTTCTGTATTTATTTTTATCCATAATGAGGTAAAATTGCAATTTCACCTTTTTTCTGAGGTTTCTTATTTGGTGTTCACTTAATTAAAAGTATCATTGCTGCTGCTATGGTAATAGCAAAATATAAAGCTGTCTTGAAAAACTTGTACAGATAAAACCCGCATTTTGAGAAAACTTGTAATGAAGTTTTAATTTTAATAATTTGGTATTTCTTAGAAACACAAATTAAGATACAGTATTTTCCTTCTTGTTACTAACTACCATGTGGCTCTTTGTATGTACTACTGTACTTTATTAGTAAATTAATGCTATGTCTGGTTAAGTTTGATAACTTAAAAATATTAAACCTTGTGGTTTCCAAGTCTAAAGTATTTGATACTTGCACAACTAAGAATTGCAGAGAATGTCTGATTTCCTAAATTTAATCGTATAAACAAGATATTTACGGTGACAGCTCCATTCTGTTGGATCACATTTCTATGTGGTAAACATCAGAATGGTGGGGAACTGTAGAGTAGAATTCACAAGTGGTATCAATTCCTGAAGATGGAGAAAACATTTTAAAGGTATTATAATGGTAAAACATGTGGGGTTTTTTTTTTGCATTGCTGCAGTCTGAATAATAATTTGTTTTTAACTGATCACTTACTGTATCAGATTAGAACAATTTTTAGACCAAAATAATATACATAGACCATTTAATCTTCTCTCTTGTTGTGTATATACACACACCTCAGTTGAAAAGAAATCCAGCCAAACTTATAACCATTCAATTAAATTGAATTTTACTTGTATATTTTCTTCACTCCTGCCCTCTCTAATTTCCTACCCCATTTCCTTTTGAACTGTGTCAAGTCACTTCTTATTTCTCCCACAAAACCTGAGTATAGATTTACGAGAATTTTAACATTCTACATTGAAATTGACTAGTTGTTTGTCTTTTTCTTTACTTGACTCTATAAACAACTTGAAGACAGAAGCTGTATCTTTTTCATCAGTTGATCTTGTAATATTTTAAGAACTCTATAAATACTTTTTAAGTTAATGAAGAACACTAGGGTATGTAAAGGTACAGCTGTAGTGTCAGTTGACCTGAAAGGCTTCAGGCAAGTTTAAACACTTGTGGCTTTAACCTGATGAAAGTCTAATGTACAAGAAATATTAAAATTGATTAAAAAGGGAGATATTTTAGAATATTTGGCATCATATTACATATATAAATTAATCATGAGGGAACAATCAGATGGATACTGATTGGCTCACGTAGGCCAACTTTACAGTTCATGCCTATAATTTTGACCCAAGTCCCAGAAGACTTTTGAAAGATTATACGTATAGTTTCATCACTTCCATTTATTTTCTTGACTAGTCAAATATAATGATATATATCATAAGAGCAGATCGATTAATTTTATGTTGCTCATTTTATATCAAGTTATAATCATGTATACTTTATCGTATATTTCATTATTTAAAATTATAATTTGTGAAATGAAATATTACTTTAACTCATTTTCATGATATAGCGACCATTTTATTCTATGATATTTAATCTTATGAACAGTAGTGTCTCCTTGTTAGAGAAAAATATACTACAAAATGTAAATTTGAACTGGCATGTTTTTCCAAATTCAATTCAATAGAGTTTGATTTAAAATAATTTAGTTCAGTACATATTTACTAAAAATTTAACATTGTTTTTGGCACTGTTGCTATACAGAGTGTCTCCTAGTCCAGGCTTACTATTCATAAGCATTTCTAAATGCTATTACTATCACTGAAAGGTTTGTTTGCAATATCCTGGCAATCTTATTACTGCTATAACAAAATTAAATATATTTATTTACAAACATATCACTTTAGTATTTGTAGTAAAGCATTACTAAATGGCAGTAAGTTTTTTAGTTTGTAAAATTATCTGTAAGATTTTGTAGGTGGAAGAGAGAGGGTGACCTAACAAGCTCCTCCAGAAATGGTCTTAATGAATTTACTCACACTCTATAAACCTCTCAGATATGTTTCCTTATTTACACTCATGTTTTACAAGTTCTAGGGATTTTTTTCCTAATCACTAAATTTCAATGCAACATAAACAAAGAAATATTTAACACATCTGAGTTTCATTAAGAATGAACAGTTTGAACAATTAAATGAGAATATTTTTGATAGCTCATTATAGAATTATGTCTCCCAAGGGCTATAAAGAAACAAACCATATGAACCCAAGTTATCTGAATGGAGTGTGTTTTATTAATTTATTTCTATTTTTATTTTTTGGTGATAGGGTTTCACTCTGACACCCAGGCTGCAGTGCTATAGTGCAATCATGGCTCACTGCAGCCTTGAACTCTGGGAATGACGGTATCTTTTCACCTCAGCCTACATACTACTTTGGACTGCAGGCATGCAGCACCACACTCAGCTAATTTTATCAACTTTTTTGGTGGAGATAGAGCTCACTATGTCACCCGTATGCTGCCCAGGCTAATCTAAAACTTCTGGTTTCAAGCAATCCTCCTACTTTGGCCTCCGAAAGTTCTGGGATTATGCACATGAGCTGCTGTGCCAAACATGTTTTGTTAATTTAAAATACTATGTTTAATTTAAAAAACCTTAATGATATAACTAAAAATGAGATATGTCTATATGAGGGATAATATAACATTTTTTATTTCAATAATTTTTATCTGAGAAACTCAAGGAAATCAAAGAACTCAAAATAATTCTTTAAAGGTCAGCAAACTTCAAGAAAATACAGAGAAACAATCCAGTTAAATCAAGAAAATGACAAATTGCAAAAATAAGAAATTAAATGAAGCAATTGAAACTATTAAAGAAAAAGCAAAATTCTGAAATTAAAAAACACAATGAATGAAATAAAAAATAAAATATAGGACATCAATAGCAAAGTTGAATAGGAAGAAGATTCTGTGAACTGGGAGAAGGTTATTTGGAAACATATATCAGAGGATTAAATAAAGGCAAAAGGCTTAAAGAAGCTTATGAGATTTATGCAACAGCATCGAAAGAGAAAATACACAAATTATAGGAGATGAAGAAGGCAAAGGAGAGATAAGGGGGTAGTAAATTTATGTCATGAAATACTGGCAGAAAACTCCAAAATCTGCAGAAAATTGTAAATTTTCAGGTACAAGAAGGTCAAAAGTCTCCAGTGAGATTAAATCCAAATTAGACTACATCAAGATAAAATCTAATGGTCAAAAATCAAAGACAAATAAAAGATCATGAAGGAGCAAGAGAAAAAAAAAAGAAAAGAAAATATAAGGAAGTTCTGATAAGGAGGGCATCAGACTTCTCAGCAGAAAGTTCTTGGTGCAGTCATGGAAGGTCGAAGGTCTCTAGTCAGATTAAATCCAAATTAGACTACACTAAAATTTATCGTTTTGAAGGTTTGTCAAAAAATTTAAAACAGAACTGACTTATGATCAGCAGTCTCACTACTGGGTGTAAATCCAACAGACAAACAAAACACTGTATCAAAGAAATATCTGTCCTCTCATGCTCATGGAAGCATTATTCACAGTAGCCAAGATATAAAATCAGCCTAAATGTCCATCAACAGATTCATGGATAAATAAAATATAGTATAAATTATTTATGGATACATGAAATATAATTAAAGAAATAAAAAATGAGGTAAAGAGCACCAATAGCAAAATTCATCAAGAGGAAGATTCTCTAAACTGAGAGACAGGTTATTTAAAAACATGCAATCAGAGGAGAAAAAAGAGGGTGAAAAATCATAAAGAAGTTTATGGATTGTTGAACAGCATCAAAAGAGCAAATATTCTAATTATAGGAGTTCAACAAAAGGAAAGTACAGTATTCCTATTCAGCTTAAAATAAAATACTATTTAGCTTTAAAAAAGAAGGAAATCCCATTATTTACAACAACATGGATAAATCTGGAAGACATCATGTGAAGTGAAACAAGTCACAGAACGACAAATACTGCATGATCTCATTTACACGTAGAATCAGAACAAGTTCAACTGATAGAAATGGGGATTGAACAGGGGCAGGGGTTGGGAGTGTTGGTCAAAGGATACAAAATTTTAGTTAAGAACAAGTTGAAGAGATGTGTTGTATAAAATAGCAGCTAGAGTTATTATCAATGTATTGTATTGTTGAAAACCGCTGAGAGAAGATTTTTAAGTGTTTGTACTACAAAATGATAAGTATATGAGATAATGTATATATGAACTGGCTCTATTGAGCTATTTTACAATGTTCATATATTTCAACACATTATGTTGTACGTGACAATTATATACAATTTTTATTTTTCAATTAAAAATAAATTAATTTTTAAAAGATACTAAACAAAATCAACTGCAAAGTACCAAGACACAAAACAATTAAAAGATTCCATAACTTTTTAATGGGAGCAATAATTTTCTCATCATGAAAACTAACACCTTAGAAGTTACATCAGGAAAAAACATTTCTCAAACACTGTATGTACTAAGTTGTAAATAATAATGTATAGAGAAATTTTTGGGTCAATACGAAGACATCTCTTTTGTACATGTTATATTACTATGTAGAAAATAATACTTACATAAAAAACAGTAATTGTGACGAGAAGACTAAATACTTTAACGATATATTTTATGTATAATGCAATTCCAGACAAAACCTTAATAGTAGAATTAACATGTTTCTGTACTTAATGATGGTAAAATACTGTTGGATAATAAACAGGAAGATATTTAATACTTTTCAAAAACAGTAATAATTCTGATAATGTGAACCAAAAGATTGGTTAACAAAGGTTGATAGTGGTACAGTAAGTATTTTGGTGGAAGTGAATATTACTCAGTTTGTATAATATAATATTTGATAAAAAGTGGCATTAATTCCAACTGAGGAAATAAATTTAGACAACTGGTATTACCTGCCATGTGAACTGGGGTTTATTTTGTAATAATGAAGAAAAAAACACGATAATTCTTTCTGCAGAGACAGGTAGTGAAAGACATGATAATATTTGAGATAGCCCCTTTCAACGACAAAATAAATCTAATAAATGTAGTTATAGAATAATGCATTTGGAACAATTTTATTAACATGAAAGAAAACAACTTGTTTAATAAAATTAGTATTTTCTATAACCATACAGTTGCAGAATAGTGTGAATGTACACAAATACATCCTAAGTTAAATGTGCATTTCTAATCATATATGAATCAGTCAATAAAATATGACACATGTACAAGCAAAATCTTTTGGCTATGTATTTGGTTGTCAAGGGTAAATAACATTTTTTGTTATACATTTAGTTTCTTTAATGCTAGAAAAAGTGATACTTAGCATAATTTTACTGATATACCCTGCTAAAATTATCCTGTGATTTACTGTCTCCAAATTTCTTGTTCATTCCTCGAGTTCTATGATGATCACTGTGATAAAAATAACTTTACCACATTTTTCATTTTTTATGTTTTTTAAATTTTTTAAATTGCATTTTAGGTTTTGGGGTACATGTGAAGAACATGTAAGATAGTTGCATAGGTACACACGTGGCAGTGTGATTTGCTGCCTTCCTCCCCTTCATCCACATCTGGCATTTCTCCCCATGCTATCTCTCCCCAACTCCCCACCCCCACTGTCTCTCCCCTATTCCCCCCAATAGCTCCCAGTGTGTAGTGCTCCCCTCCCTGTGTCCATGTGTTCTCATTGTTCAACACCCACCTATGAGTGAGAACATGCGGTATTTCATTTTCTGTTCTTGTGTCAGTTTGCTGAGAATGATGTTCTCCAGGTTCATCCATGTCCCTACAAATGACACTCATTGTTTTTGATGGCTGCATAATATTCCACGGTGTATATGTGCCATATTTTCCTTGTCCAGTCTATCATAGATGGGCATTTGGGTTGGTTCCAGGTCTTGACAGTGCTGCAATGAACATTCGTGTGCATGTGTCCTTATAGTAGAATGATTTATAATCCTTTGGATATATACCCAGTAATGGGATTGCTGGGTCAAATGGAATTTCTATTTCTAGGTCCTTGAGAAATCGCCACAATGTCTTCCACAATGGTTGAACTAATTTACACTCCCACCAACAGTGTAAAAGTGTTCCTATTTCTCCACATCCTCTCCAGCATCTGTTGTCTCCAGATTTTTTAATGATCACCATTCTAATTGGGGTGAGATGGTATGTCAATGTAGTTTTGATTTGCATCTCTCTAATGACCAGTGATGATGAGCATTTTTTCATTTGTTTGTTGGCCTCATGTATGTCTTCTTTTGTGAAGTGTCTGTTCATATCCTTTGCCCACTTTTGAATGGGCGTGTTTGTTTTTTTCTTGTAAATCTGTTTTAGTTCTTTGTAAATTCTGGATATCAGCCCTTTGTCAGATGGGTAAACTGCAAAACCTTTTTCCCATTCCGTTGGTTGCTGATTCACTCTAATGACTGTTTCTTTTGCCGTGCAGAAGCTGTGGAGTTTGATTAGGTCCCATTTGTCTATTTTGGCTTTTGTTGCCAATGCTTTTGTTGTTTTGTTCATGAAGTTCTTGCCTACTCCTATGTCCTGAATGGTTTTGCCTTGATTTTCTTCTAGGGTTTTTATGATGTTAGGTCTTATGCTTAAGTCTTTAATCCATCTGGAGTTAATTTTAGTGTAAGGTGTCAGGAAGGAGTCCAGTTTCTGCTTTCTGCACATAGCTAGCCAGTTTTCCCAACACCATTTATTAAACAGGGAATCCTTTCCCCATTGCTTGTTTTTGTCAGGTTTATCAAAGATTGTATTGTTTTAGATATGTTGTGTTGCCTCCGATGCCTCTGTTCTGTTCCATTGGTCTATATCTCTGTATTAATACAAGTACCATGCTGTTTTGATTACTGTAGCCTTATAGTATAGTTTGAAGTCCCGCTGTGTTCATTTTACTTAGAATTGACTTGGCTATGTGGGCTCTCTTTTGGTTCCTTATGAAGTTTAAGGTGGTTTTTTTCAGTTCTGTGAAGAAGGTCATTGGTAGCTTGATGGGGATAGCATTGAATCTGTAAATTACTTTGGGCAGTATGGCCATTTTCATGATATTGATTATTCCTAACCATGAACATGGAATGTTTCTCCATCTGCTTGTGTCCTCTCTTATTTCGTTGAGCAGTGGTTTGTAGTCCTCCATGTTACATTCCTTGTTAGTTGTAGTCCTAGGTATTTTATTCTCTTTGTAACAATTGTGAATGGCAGTTTGTTCTTGATTTGGCTCTCTTTAAGTCTGTTATTGGTGTATAGGAATGCTTGTGATTTTTGCACATTGATTTTGTACCCTGAGACTTTGCTGAAGTTGCTTCTCAGTTTCAGGAGATTTTGGGCTGAGAC
Organism: Callithrix jacchus; assembly: GCF_049354715.1. Lineage (NCBI taxonomy): Eukaryota > Metazoa > Chordata > Mammalia > Primates > Cebidae > Callithrix > Callithrix jacchus. Next base: position 82,412,474 of record NC_133504.1, on the reverse strand, counting down.
GATGGGGTCTTCTAGATACACTATCATGTCATCTGCAAATAGAGACAACTTAGCTTCCTCCTTACCTATTTGAATGCCCTTTATTTCTTTTTTTTTTTTTTTGCCTGACTGCTCTGGCTCACGTTTTTATTTTTTAAATGAGGTCAACTAGGGATATTGGTTGCCAGTTCTCCTACAAAGAAGATCAAAGTTACAGGTGAATGGTCATGATCAGAGTGGAAGGCTGAACGAAGAGGTCCAGGACCTGTTGGAGAGCCCATGGAAAGAAGCTGGAGTACATGAAAGGAAAGCAGCAAGAGTCTAGCAGGGCTAGACCACTAAAGAACTCAGAGTCCAGTGGAAAGGGTAGGTGGGATTATTTCTCTGAGTGCTCCCCTTTTCCCAGGGGCAATCTGCCGACTACCAAATTATCTGGGAGCCCCTCTACCCTCATGTTTCCAGGTAAACCTTTTGGTGACAATTTGGGAACTTGTCAGGGATGGAGCACCAGGTAGCGAGCTTCTGAAGGCACTCCCCTCAGGCCCGAACTGAGATGGTGGGCACTATACTGATTTTGCACCCATTGTGGGTGACTGCCTCACCTGAGAAACCTCATCTCTTGTTTTGCTGCATCATCAGATTCCCCATAAACATGCCGTATAACCCACTCTAACTTTGGCAACGATGGGGCACTATTGGGTCTCTGGGGAGCAGCAGAATCCCTGGACACCCTCAGCATGGACTGCTCCCATGAGAGTGGGGAGTGCCACCTGCCACAGCCACTCTTAAGACAAAAGAAACATGGACATGGAATCAATAACCAAAGCAGGTGTAACCAACGGCCAGGAATTAATATGGAGCGGAGGTTGTCTCCCACTTCTCCTAACCACTGTTGCAGACACAGCAGAGGCTCTCCTTGCTGGAGGCTGACACGAGTGCATTTAGTGACAGCCTTTTCAGCACTTTTTGTGGTGGTTGCGCCCCCATTGAAAGTGAGTCCATGCTACCTGGGCTTGCATAAAGGGTGGACCCATCTCCCCAGATCTATGTAGAGCAGCAGTGTCTGGGCGATGGAGAGCAGAAAAAACGCACAGTCTCTGCTCTAGAATGGAGGAAGAGGCTCTGCTCTGAGCCCATTTTGGGGGTAGCCTCCAGAGGAGGATTTCGGTGGACCTCCATTGCATTGTAGCTGGTAGCCAAGGGCCAGTGTCAATATTAAAGTTCGCAAACCCTGCAACACGTGTTTGTTAGGAAAGAAGATAGCATTCCTCCCTGGCCAAAACAAGGAGCTGGTGGATCCACTCTCCCACCCCCGCTTCCCCACCCCACACATGAGACTTCAGGGTATCCTAACACAATCTCTCCCTGCTATCGCTCCTCAACCTCCATCAAAGGAGGTGCCTTCGCGCAGGATTCGGCTGCCCAGAGCAAGCTGGCGCTTACTTTTATGCGCCCCCTACTGGACTATAGAGTAAACTGCCCCACCAAATAAACCTATCAGAAAGGCATAGCGCTGGTGGTGCACATCATCAGCTTCCTGAGACCGCCGCCCTCTCAGCCCTGTGGAAAATAGTGTGTCACATCATGTATCTAATATTTTGCTACAACAAGCAGCATTTGAGAAAGCCAAGGCATAAAAGCTATCCATAACCAAGGAACCTATACAGAACCTTGGCCTTCTGAAAATACCCAGAAACGAAGCAAAACAATCATACACAACATACCCTACAGTCATATCCTCGAGGAAAAAAACAACAAGTTTCATCTAGGCCGGGCGCGGTGGCTCACATCTGTAATCCTAACACTTTGGGAGGCCAAGGAGGGCGCATCATCTGAGGTCAGGAGTTCAAGACCAGCCTGGCCAAGATGGTGAAACCCAGTCTCTACTAAAAATACAAAAAACTAGCTGGGCGTGGTGGTGTGCACCTGTAATCCCAGGTACTCGGGAGGCTGAGGCAGGAGAATTGCTTGAACCCAGGGGGCAGAGGTTGCAGTGAGGCAAGATCGTGCCATTGCACTCCAGCTTGGGCAACAAGAGCAAAACTGCATCTCTACAAAAAAAAAAAAAAAAAAGTCTCATCCAAACAATAGCAAATTCAAAAATAAGAAGCAACAGCTTCTTTAGATGAGAAGGAATTACTGCAGTAACTCTGGCAGAGCAAAAAGTTAGGGTGTTCTGACATCTCCAAAAGATTGGATCGGCTTTCTAGCAATGGATTCTAACTAAAATGAAAATTCTGAAATAACAGATAAAGAATTCAATATATAGATTGCAAGGAAGTTCAATGAGATGCAACAGAGAATTAAAAGCCAACACACAAAAAAACCAGAAAAATGATTCAGAATACAAAACGTGAAATACTTTACAGTTTTACACATATAATACTATATATATAACACTTCTGAAATTATACATATATTTTATAATTATTATGTATAATAATTATTGAATTATTACAATTTTCAATTATGTATAATAAAAAATTATATATAATATGCATATTGAAAGAAATGGAATATTATCAGTGTACATATTATATATTGAAAGAATGGAATGAAATTAGAACTAATAAAATCATGTATAAGATTAACAAAACAAAATTTGTTTTTCTGAAATAATAAGCAAAATTAGACTGCTAACTACATTAACCAATTAAAAAAAAGAGAAGATTAAATTAGGACAATCAGAATTTATAAAGGTGACATTACAACTGATACCACAGAAATACAAAAGATCAGTGTAGACTACTATGAACATCTCTAAGTGTACAAACTAGAAAACCTAGAGGAAATGAATAAATTCCTGGAAAGATACAATCTTCCAACGTTGAACCAGAAAAAACTTGAAATTCTCTACAGACAAATAACAAGTTATAAAACTAAATCCAGTAATAAAAATCACTGCCAACCAAAAGAAGCCCAAAACCAGATGGATTAACAGCTGAATTCTACCTGACATACAAATAGCTGGTACCAATCTTTCTGAAACTATTCCAAAAAATTGAGGAGGAGGGATTTCTTCCCAATTCATTTTTTGAGGCTATTATCACTCTGATACCCAAATCTGACAAGGACACAACAACAACAAAAAAACACAGGCAGTATTCCCGATGAACGTAGATGCTCAACAAAATACTAGCAAACCAAATCCAACAGCACATCAAAAAGATAAATCATCACGATCCAGTAGGTTTTATTCTAGGGATGCAAGTTTGGTTCAACATATGTAAATGAGTAAATATGATTCACTAGGTAAACATAAATACAAGCAAAAACCACATGATCATCTCAACAGAAGCAGAAGCAGCATTTAATAAAATTCAGCATCCCTGCCCAATAAAAACCTTCAACAAACTAGACACTGAAGGAATATACCTAAAAATAATAAGAGCTCTCTATGGCAAACCCACAGCCAACATGATACGGAATGGGAAAATTTTGAAAGCATTCCTGCTAATAACTGAAAAAAAGAGAAACATATCCACTGTCACCACTCCTACTCAACATAATACTAGAAGTCCTAGCTGAAAGAATCAGGGAAGGGAAATTTAAAGCACCCAAACTGGGAAAGAATGAATCATATTTACTCTGTTATAGATAACATGATCTTATACCAGTAAAATCCTAAAGATTCCTCAAGAAGATTCCTAGACCAAATAAACAACTGCAGTACATTTTGAGAATACAAAGTTAATGTTAGAAAATCCATTGCATTTCTGTAAACTGACAATGCACAAGCTGAGAAATCAGGAACTCAATCCCATTTAGAATAACTGCGCGCACGCGCACACACACACACACACACACACACACACACACACACAAAAGAATACATTGAACTAAGCAGGTGAAAGATTTCTTCAAGAAGAACTAAAAAACTGTGATGAAAGAAATCAGGAATGACACAAAAAAATGAAAAAACATCTCATGATCATAGCTAGGAGGGATCAATATTATTAAAATGATGATTTTTTCAAAGCATTCTACAGATTCAGTGTAATTTCTATCAAATTACCAGCATCATTTTTCTCTGATTTAGGAAAAACAATTATAAAATTCATATGGAACTGAAAAAGAGCCTGAATACACAAAGCAACCCTAAGCAGAAAGAACAAAGCCAGAGGCATCATATTACCTGTCTTCAAATTATATTACAAGTCGAAAGTAACCAAAACAGCATGGCACTGTTACAAAAATGGACACATAGATCAATGGAACAGAACGAAGAACCCAGGTATACAGCCACATATCTACAACCAGCTAATCTTAGACAAAGTCAATAAAAATGAATAATGAAGATGGGACACGCTATTCAATAAATAGTGCTGGAAAAACTGGCTAGCCATATGCAGAAGAATGAAACTGGATCCTTATGTTTTACCATATGTAAAAATTTACTCGAGAAGAATTGAAGTATTAAATATAAGGCATGAAATCATAAAACTTCTAGAAGCAGACCTAAGAAAATCTCTTCTAGACATTGGCCTAGGCAAAGAATTTATGACTAAGACCTCAAAAACAAATACAGAAAAAATAAAAATAGACAAATGTGACTTAATTAAACTAAAGAACTTCTGCACAGCAAAAGAAACTATTGACAGAGTAAACAGACAATCTACAGAATGGATAAATATATTAGCAAATTATGCATCTGACAAAAGACTAGTATCTAGAATCTATAAAGAACTTCAACAAATCAACAAGGAAAAAAATCCACAAATAACCTCATTAAAATGGGCAAAGTATATGAACAGAAAAAGAAGACATGCAAGTGGCCAAGAAACATAAAAATTGTTCAACATCAGTATACATCAGATAATTGGAAATCAAAACCACATTGAGATACTGTTTCATATCAGTTCAGAATGGCTTTTACCAAAAAGTCAAAAAACAACATGTTGGTCAGGATGCAAAGAAAAGAGTGCTTAAGCACTTTTTGTGGGTCGGTAAATTAATCCAACTGTTAATGGATGATAGTATGGAGATTTCTCAAAGAATTAAAAATAGAACTACCGTTGCACCCAGCAGTCCTGCTACTGAGTATCTACGTGAAGGCCAAGAAATTGTTTTATCAAAAAGATACCTGCACATATATGTTTATGGCAGCATTACTCACAGCAGCAAAGTCATGTAATCAAACTGTCTATCAGTACATGAATGGATAAAGAAAATGTGGTATATATATGTGTGTATATGTATATATTATATACATCATGATATATATCTTTATATCAGTTTATCTATCTATAGTATATATACACCATGGAATACTTCATAGCCATAAAAAAGAATAAAATCATGTCCTTTGTGGCAAAATGGTGGGAGCTGGAGGCCATTATTCCAAGTGAAATAACTCAGAAACAGATAATCAAATACCATATGTTCTTACTTACAAGTGGGAAATAACTAATGCGTACACATGGACATAAAGAGGGAAACAATAAACAAGTGAAAATAGCTACAAGTGAAAAGCTACAAAAATTATCTGTTTTTTCTTAATATTTAAAAACATTTATAAACAAATAAAGAAGTTAATTAGTTTGGGCAATTGGAATACTATTTGCCCTAAGTGGAGAGGGTGGGAGAGGGTTAAGAGCTAAAAAATTAACTGTTGGGTACAACATTCACTATTTTCATGATAAGTTCACTAGAAGTGTACAGTTATGCAATATACCCACCGAACAAGCCTGCTTGTGCACCCCCAAATCTAAAATAAAATAACAAAAAATCACCCCAATTTTTCAAGCTAATTTAGAATTGTTTTATATGTATATATATTTCTTTTAAATTAAATGATTGATTGCTAGATTATTACTTGGTAAATTATGCATGACAAATAACTACCACCAATGCCAATTAAAATAAATATTAGTCCAATCATGTAAATAGTATGTTTAAACTTTCATATGTCTCTTTTTATTTGTTTTACCATTGAATTTAATCATTTGGATTCTTTCTTCTTTCTCATCTGAATCTGAAATCCAGAGCTTTGCTGCAGAACTCTAGCCTTTGGGAAAATGAATTACCATCAGTGTGACTGAGAGTAAGTACCAAGTCACCAATCCAAACCTCCTTGGTTTCCTCCTGACGATATTTAGCAACAGCAAAATAACACCCTTCTAAAATTTAACGATGAAAACTTTAATGACTATAAAAATAAAGATCTTATTTCACAATCCTCTTCTGTTTTTTTCCTCGGGCTCTTTTAGATGTGAGGGGTATCTCTTGTTTTCCTGGATGCTGCTTCTCTTCAAGGATTCCTGAGCCTTAAGAATCCTCCACTTGTTCTGGCTGTTCATGCCTCAGGGCCTCCTCCGACTGTATCATGAATAGTTAAGTTGATTTCTGGAACTTTCCTTGTGTTTTTCTTGGCTTAATCATGATACAGGCTTTCTACAACCAGTACCTAAGGGCAGTCCTTTAACATGCCCCATGTGACCACTGTTTTCCCATGCTGTTTGTTATTGAATCCAGTGCAGCTTTTCTTATTTAGTTTCTCTGTGAATCCCTGGCTTTCTGTAATTCTGATGGGATATATCCTAGAAGTTTTTGCCTTTAAAAAATGTTGTAAAGGGAAATTGGAAACAATACAGTTGGCACCCTTGTTGGAACAGTGAAGAGGTCTGCAATAAATCTGTAGAACTTACTGCTGCAGCTTTGAAGCTTTGAAACAAGCCAATTTACTTTCCTTTCTGTAGGGTCTAATTCATTAGATTCCTGCTATAAAACTTTTATTGGAGAAGTTGAATCATAAAGTCAACCAGAAAGAAAGGATTTGGTGATAAGTGGTATAAGTGTCATAATGCAAAGAATAAAAAGCTACAGACAAAATAAAAGCATTTATTTACTGCTTTTAGAAGTGAAACAGCTTGAAAAAGACAAGACTGCATTACTAGTGATGATAAATTTCTATTTTGCAAACTTTATAATGGTTTGGCAAAGTGGCATGCTTGTGGCTTTGGAGACTGATTACTATATCTTTACCACTGTAACACACACACACACACACACACACACAGGCATACATTTTGTGTGACTGTGCATATATGTGTGTATGTATTTCATATATATATATAAAGACATACTACATATATATATAATACATATAATATATATGTGTGTTCTGACTAGGGCAGAGACTGGATTTGAAAATCAAGATATTGCTCCCTTTTTTATAAAATTTGAGGTAGATATAAGTCTCCTCTCCACATGATTCTTCCTTAGCATGTAGGTTTGATTAAGATGACTATCTAAATTATAATTAAGTGAATACATTAAAAAATAAGCAAAGATAAAACCAATAAACAGGTTTGTTGGTTGACAAATGGATAATTAATCAACCAATTAAATATTAGTGGTAATTTGCTGTCAATGGTTATACTATCTCTCTCTCTCTTTTATTTTATTATTAAATATATATTTCTAGAACTGGAAAGGAACAAAAGGCTAGGATTTTAGATGTTTTTAATAAATTTTCTGGTAAACCCCAATTATGTCTATTCTTGAACACTTAAAAATATGTGAAGGTTTACCGGGCTTGGTGGCTCATGCCTGTAATCCCAGCGCTTCGGGATGCTGAGGCAGGTGGATCAGGAAGTCAAGAGATCGAGACAATCCTGGTCAATGTGGTGAAACCCTTTCTCTACTAAAAATACAAAAAATAGCAGGGCATGGTGGCGTGCACCTGTAGTCCCAGCTACTCAGGAGACTGAGGCAGGAGAATTGCTTGAACCCAGGAGGCGGAGGCTGTGGTGAGCCGAGATCATGCCATTGCACTCCAGACTGGGCAACAAGAGCGAAACTCCTCTTTGAAAAAAAAAAATCTATCTATCTATCTATCTATCTATCTATCTATCTATCATCTGTCTATGTATGTACATGTATGTATGTGAAGGTTACTTTTCCAAGCATCTCATTCCATGACCTTATTTATTAGAAAGTATTTTTTTTATTTTCTATTAATTTTTTTTATTTTCTATTAAATATTTTTTTTATTTTCTATTAAAAGGAAATTTGTCTTTCAATAACTTCTATTGTTTTTCACACCAGGTTCTTGATATCAATATGTTCTTGAAACCTATTCTTACTCTTGCTAAGACTTCATCTCCCTTGTGTACACTCAAGCTTTTGTTAAAAAGCAGTCCCAATCTCTTCATGTGCTCTTCATTTGTTATGGTTTCTTGATCCGTCACCATCTTGGTTTATTTTTTTTAATCATCTTTTTATTAATATTTGTTGAGAGTCTAATACAATGTGCCAGAGAGCTCCAGGCATAGGAAAAACAGCAGGGAATAGAAGAGAGCCCTTTTCTCATTGAGTTGAAAAGATAGAGGAAGCAGAAAAATAAAGAAACAAAAATACCTCAGATGGCAGATGTTTGTAAGTGGTAGAAAGAAGAATCAGGCAGGAAGAGTAGATGAAAGTATTTTGATGCAGGAGTCTGGGAAGACCTGACTGATAAGGTGATATTTAAGGAAAGACTGAAGGAAGAGAGAAGATGAGCAATGCATACATCTAGAGAAATTGTGTTTATGCATAGAACAGAGAATGTGAAGCCTCTGGGATAAGAGTCTGCTTAGCATGTTTAGAGAAAACTTAGGCTGATGTTGACTAAAGATGGTTAGTTGATGGGGAAGTGACAGGAAAATTGATCAAAGAATTTCTTTGGTTGTTATGGAAACTAGTCTGTAGGACCTCAGGTTTGTAAGTAGAAAACTCAAGTTTGTAAGTTTATTTTGAAAAAGATGGTGGGGTCTTGAATTAGCATACCAAGGTTGGAGATGATAGGAATTTCTTGGAGTCTGAGTAGTCTTGGAGATGAAGCTGACATGATTTGTCAATAGACGAAGGCTGTGAAAAGAAAGAGATCATGGCTGACTGAAGTTTTTAGCCTGAACAAGTGGACTTGTTCTTTCTGGAAATAGGTAATCCAGTGTTCTTAGTTTGGAAAAGTACTAAAGTTGGGATATAACTCCTTGACACCTTACTCTTTCATAGTGTAAACTTCACCCAATTTTTTTTTTATGTCCTAGGTGTGTTCTCTTCAGTACAAAATAAGGCCTTCATTATTTATGATCTAGATTTATTATTATTTGTTTTCATGATCTAGATGTAATGTTATTAGTGGACACTGATATTACATCCTCATTTATAGATGTTTACTATTTTTCTTGTTGAGTTTACCTTTAAATTAAATCCTGGTCTCATTTTCAACCCCAGTCTGTGTGGCAGGGGATAGATAGCTGTATATTAAGTATATATCCTATTCCTCTTTACAGCTCGACTACAGATCTCAGCCTCTGTTGTAGTGAACAGTAGCCAGATGACTGAATTTTAGACAGTGGAACATGGGCAGAAGTGATGAACATGATTTTTTTTTTTTTTTGAGACGGAGTTTCGCTCTTGTTACCCAGGCTGGAGTGCAATGGCGCGATCTTGGCTCACCGCAACCTCCGCCCCCTGGGTTCAGGCAATTCTCCTGCCTCAGCCTCCTGAGTAGCTGGGATTACAGGCACACGCCACCGTGCCCAGCTAATTTTTTTGTAATTTTAAGTAGAGACGGGGTTTCACCATGTTGACCAGGTTGGTCTCGATCTGCCGACCTCGTGATCCACCCGCCTCGGCCTCCCAAAGTGCTGGGATTACAGGCTTGAGCCACCGCGCCCTGCCGAACATGATTTTTAAACTTCACTCAGAACGTCTTCACTCTTCTCTCCATAAGGCTTCCTCATTAACACGAGACAATCCAGGAATATTTTCAAGGCAAATTCTCTGCATAGAGGAAAACAGTTCTCTCTTTCACTATTTGGAGTATATGTGAAAGAACAAAATGAACTTCTGAAAAATGATACTGCTAAGAATATGGTGTTAATTCATTACAGCAGTTAGTAGCACTTTACTTAATTTGAAAATAGCTTAAGAAGGGGTGTTATAAAAAAAAGGTTAACATTTGCAACATTTCTCAGGAGGGGGAGTGGGTGCTAATGAGAACACTGAAATGAGAGATTGGATAATTAGTGGCAAACATTGATGAAACTGTCATATATGATAACTTGAAAACAGATCAAATGCCTCCAAGTCTGTATTTCTATAGAGAAAGCTACAGAAAAGGATGCTTTTTATTTGTACTAGAAGATATTAAAAGAAAGAGATGGCCTCAGCCAAGAATTAGTTGACTTTGTAGGCAAATATAAAATGAAATAAATACTCCAGATATCTGAGGCCTCAAAAGTTTGAAAACTCTGATTTTTCATAAACCTCAATGATGCAAGATCGAGAGAAGACATTAGTTATAACGGCCCCATTAAGATTCAGCCTCTTGAAAAGAGTAAAATTGAATGTTACTTTTACATTTAAGCCTGATGCCTCTGTAGACTGCCTTTAAATTGAGGAAGGGAGGGAGAAAGAGAGAGCTCCAGAGACAAAGAGAGAGGGAGTAACACAAAGAAAAGGAGTGACTGGTGCAAGAAAATAATGGAAAAAAGCAGATAAAAGAACTAGGGTTTGGGGGATGATAACTGGCCCACAGAACTAATGGAAGCAACTAGGTTAGATACCTACTAAGTTTTTGAGGTAAGTGTATTGGCAAAGAAATCCTAAGTCCAGATTATAAGGAAAAATACTCCTAGAGGCCAGAGATGGGCATCACTTGTAGCCCTAAATCATCAAACTCCAGATCACCAAATGGTCGAGGGAGCTCCTTTCAGAGAGCAAAATCAGTTCTAATCAGGAAAACAAATTTCTACTGCAGGCATCCCCTGACTTACCTGCAGAAATACATAATAATTACTCTCTATGGACAACCACGTGTTCTCTATTCTTCCAATTTCCAAATGGGAATGTTTACTGTGGTTAACATGCCTCTGGTCCACCATTGTATACCTGTCTGTGATGAGAGAAGATGACTTGTGCATGGATTGCTAGACCACAAAAGACCATATCTGGACCTGGTGGAGAGGCTGACATATAACTCAGAGATTTTCTACATTGAGCTGAATGAAGGGGACAGATAGGACTTTTTCTGTTTTCCTTGAGGAAACGACGAATGTGTTCTATTTATGGAAGGAAAAAAAGTAATGGATATTTGGTAACTAGAAGGTGAACTAGGACAGAGAATGTCTAGCTATTTATGAAACCTATTTCCCTTTCCTTCTGGCATGCAGCTAGACTATATTTCCCAACCTCCCTTCAGTAAGGCCTGCCTTATAATCAAATTCTGTCAACGTGGTATGTTTTGCAGTGCTATGTATCATTCTGAGGTTCACAAAACACTCCTAAATGATTCTGTTTCTCACTTTCTATGTCTTGCAGGCTGGTCAAAGTCCAGAGTGACAATGAAAGCCACATTTGTGTTTGAGGACAATGGAGCTTAGAGAAGCCCGATTTTCTAAATAACATGGAGCAAAATTTCCTCTTGTTCATTCCTCCTCCTCACTGATTAGATTTTATGTGAGTGCAAAATAAACTTTGATTGTGTTAAACTACAACTTCAAAATTTTATCTTTTATAAAGTATATTAGTTTGAAAAATCTTTACTAAAATGATAGTACTTGGTTGGTTGGGTTTTTGGACCTAAGACAAATTATTTATGCTGAATCCAGATCACAACATTGCCTGAGATTTATATCTCTTCCATTATTTTCCATATACAATTTCCTTAATGATAATTTCAGATCATGGCTCATAAACTTTAATGCCTTCAGCATCTAGACAGCTGTAAATGGAATATAGAAGGCAGTACATCCCGGGAAACTGGAAAGAACATGCCCTACCTATAGACAATACAATAATTTTAAAAACTTACTGTCTAGTGTACTCAGAAAACTGTAATATTGGGACTTTTGATTTGTTTCCTTATTTGAATATTTTAATAAAAATTTTCTTGGACAAAACTGAAGAGTGAGTTACTCAAATTTTCTTTCTGTACAAACATTTATTTATAAACCATGTTCTTTGAGTATGTTGTTTCGACTGTTTGCCAATTTACTGAACTTCATTAGTTTGTGGTTCATATTTCTCTTACTCATTTATAAAGATATCAAGAGAAACATTGGCCTATGGCTGCTGAAATCTAGAAAGACGATTTACTTACGTCTCTATATTTGGGGCTTCAGATGTTTAAAATATCTGAAGACCATCAACATGAATCACATGAAGAATTTGGACCTTCTATCTCATCTCAATTTATGCACTCAGATTTCAGGGGAGATAGAACTGTGAATCTGCATTCTTGACCAGTTCCATAAGCAATTCTTACGATTTACTTTCTCTGATTTATTATGTTTTCCTAATCCAGAATTCTAGCATGTAAAATAGATAATGTTTGCTGTAAAATGGCTGCTTTTTTTGGATTCAAAAAACAATATTGGCAACAGAGCTGACTTATATTCTTCTTATTTAAAATATTTTTAACATTCTTTTAAAAATATAAGACCATTAGTTCATGAATTGTATGTATAAAAAGAGGCCCTGGCCCATGGGCCATGGTTTGCTGAGGTGAATCCTCCTCTTCAAGATGCTTATGTACCTTTCCTTTAAGTGAATGGTTCCTAACTTGTACTCCATGAAATCTAACCCTGAAGGATGAACAAGCCAACATTCAAATAATTTGTGGAAATACCATATGCTATTTCATCCTTCTGGAGATTTACAAAGTGCATCAATACAGTAAATGTTCATATATAAAGATTAGAGTTGCCTGGTCACTTAGTTCCATTTTTAGCAGTACTTTTTGAATATGGAATCCTTTTCTTTCTCTACAAAGTTCTCTTCATTAATGTCTTGAGAATTTAATGGGAAATCACATGTGTTGAAGAATAGTTGAAGAATTTTAGTGAATGTAAAATGCTTTTGGGAAATTTCAAACACTCTTTTCCAGGATCTCAAAATCTTGTCCATGAGTAAATATTGTTAAGTTTCATGGTCTATAGTATACAGAATATTTTTTAAAATCCACTTTCAAAAATTCAGTTGATATTTTAAAATCTCTGGTCTTTAAAAACTTTTCTTCTTTTCCATTACTTTTCAATAATAGCAACTAAACATTTTGTGCTATTCTTTTTATAATGATCTACTTTGCAGGTTTTCTCAGTGGTTCTTCCTATACAGGAAACTTTAATTGAGTGATAGTTTAATTATCTATTATAATTTCTTTAGTAATTCACCTTAAACTTTGATTTCACTTATTGGTACTCTATCCTTAAGCTCTTATTCTCTGTGTTTATTCAGGAAAAAATGAGATCCAGAATTCCATAATTTGGTCAGCCATGTAAAAATAGTTGACAGGATTAAAATTTTTAATTACTTATATATTGCAGGTCTTGTTATTGCCTTGTTAATATCTATAACTATCTCGTGGTTGTAGAATCTTATATTTTTAAATATACTTAATCTTAAATATAATTTTATATGAAGCCAACACATTTGTAAAGTATTTTAAAAACACATAATTTGTGTCTATAAATAGAAATGCAAAAAGTAAATAATAGCAAACACTTTTTTTTTTTTTGAGAAGGAGTTTCACTCTTGTTACCCAGGCTGGAGTGCAATGGCGCGATCTCGGCTCACCGCAACCTCCACCTCCTGGGTTCAGGCAATTCTCCTGCCTCAGCCTCCTGAGTAGCTGGGATTACAGGCATGCGCCACCATGCCCAGCTAATTTTTTGTATTTTTAGTAGAGACGGGGTTTCACCATGTTGACCAGGATGGTCTCGATCTGTTGACCTCGTGATCCATCCGCCTCAGCCTCCCAAAGTGCTGGGATTACAGGTGTGAGCCACTGCGCCCTGCCGCAAACACTCTTAAGGTAGTTGCTATGTGCCAGCTACTGTTCTAGGTACTTTTCTGTATTTTAATTCATATAATCCTCACAATAGCCCAAAGAGATATTATTGTTTGCAATGTAAAGATATAGAACTTGTAGCACAGTGAGAGTAAGCAATGTGCCTGAGAAACACCACACAGTTAGTAATTGGTAATGCCAGAATTGGAACTGTCACTCTGGCTTGAGAGGTCCATACACCATGTTATGTTACGCTCTGCTTCCTCCAGTTGAAAGCATTTTAAATAACTTCAAGGACCTTGTTGTTGAAATTACAGGGGCTTGATAAGAGTTGGTTCATTTCAGAGAGTGGCACAAAAACTGATAAATCCTTGCATTATTTATTTTGATTGAAGGTAGCTGAGAATTCTATGTGTTTGTGTGTCACCTGTGACAAAGACATTATGGCTTTTGTCATCTAAGTCTATTGTCATATTTCTTTTAGCTTTGCCACGCTGCTGAAATGGAATCCAAGTGGCCTCAGGGTCTCATCTGCAAGGAACATTAACAATCTCTTCCAGGCATAATTATAGGTTTATATATGCTTAATTTAATTAACAGGTTAAAGGCTTCCATGTAAAAACTCTGATTCCCAGGCGACATTCTGGAAGTTTCCAAGAGAGAATCACAATTGATCTGGACTCGAGAGTTTTGTGTATAGACTGCTACCTAGAGGTACAGAGAGAAAAACATGTCTACAGCTCCACTCTGGAGAGTGAAGGGAGCTTATTTTAGGTAACCTAGACAAATAAAAGTCTGTACATTTTGTACCTCAAATGCCAAGTGGGTTACTATAAGCCCATCACCCTCAACACACCCAACCACACACTGCTCTATCTTTGACTTGTGATCCATTCTCATAAGCAAACAAGATGGGAGAAAAAAAATATAATCGAGGTAAGATTTGCTCCCCTGACACACCCTCATTTAGATGTATATGTGTCCTGGTTCATGTACCAAGATACCACCTTTCTCTGGATCAAAAGCAGTTGAAGTTTCTTTCTGCTTTTCTGCAAACATTGCTGATAATTGTACAACTGATAGTAATTTTTCTGTCTTACACCAACACATGTGATATCGGAATGGCCATTAGTGGTCACAGGAATGCAGTCAGGATTCTTTTGTATTCTTGGACATTGGTTTCTGGTTTCTCTTTTCTGCTGTGTATTCTTACTCTGTTGTTAATATATTATTGTTGGCATATAGTTAAGATTTCTGACTTCTGAAATTTAAGGATATGAGAATGAAGCCTTGCATATTTCAGAATATTTTAGAAATAATTTTGTTTACATGGATATATCTGATTATGTGGAGTAATTTTAATTCCACATGAATTCAAATGAAAAAGTGCCAAAGCTTTCTTTACCTATTCTTTTTCTTGGCAATGTTTACATAGACATTTTAAACATATCATTAAACAATTAGCATTATTCTCTTTGTGAGTAGAAAAAATAATATAAAACTTAAGGGCCTTCATAGTTAAATGCTAAGAAAGTGATATTTTATTTCTTTCAATATGTTGAAATCTTTTTAATTCTAAGCCATGGCCCATCACCACACTAATTGCATTGTAGAGAGACAGGTCTCAGCATTGCTCTGGTTTTAAACAAATATATTTGTAGGAAACAACGCTTTGAGATCTTTAAACCAAGAAGAAAGAGCAATAGCTAATGTAGTTAAATTTTTTGATGTGTTTAGGGTTGCTTAAATGTGTCTGTTTGGCTAAGTGGGAGCATGGTCTCATTAAGCCAGAATAAATTGCTTAGATATAGACAGATAAAGACTCATTGATTGTAAAACAGTCAATACTTTTAAACCCAAACAATTTTGAAAATGTATATTTTGAGCCTGTGAATGAGAAGATGACAGTAATTTTTTATACTTATGAAGTGAATGCTTAAAAATTTAATATCCCACCAGTGTAAAGATGTAAGATCATTTAACATTTACTTATTTTGTGCCTGATACTGTGTTCTGCATGAGAGATCCAAAAATGAAAAGACATTGTTCCTTTTTATAACTTACATTTTATCATATAGATAGACATGTAAAAAATTACAGTGCAATGTAGGTACAACAATAATGGTATAATTGAAGAATATCAAATTATACCAATCTGGGATTACAGCTTAAATATGTTATCATTAATATTCAGATAGTGATGGCCTAATGCCAAGGGAACCAGGAGATTTCTGAAACTACTTTAAGTTGGAGTTCCACGTGAAATCTTGTCAAGTTTAGAGATTTGAAATTTCTGAATTTTAGATATAAAGAAATAGGGGAGAAAAAGAAAGTGGACTTTCATAACTAGGTTGCTTGAGGTTCAGTGTTATTATGTAAGTGAATCAGCAACACCAATTTATACAGGAAATTGGTTGAGGGAGGGACAGAAAAATATTCTAGGCAGCATCACATACAAAGGCCTGGAGTTGTAAAAACTATAGTAATTGGACAAATGCAAATGTTTGTCTCTACTAGAATTTGGGATGTAATTTTTAAAATACTGTAAAAAAGGAATAGTCTGGTAGACAAAACTTTAAATCATAATACACTTCATAGAATACTTTGTGAAGTTTTCATTGTAGTTGGAGAAAGGTTTAGGGGTTTTTAAGGAAAGGAATGGTATAGTCCAATTTATAAGCTATGCAGACCATCCCATCAGTAGTGTGGTGTATGATTTAGAGATAAGTGAAAGCTCCTGGCTATGACAAAGAGAAATTATGAAAGCTTAGCGTAAGAGAGTGTTGGGAGGTGCGGAGTGAGGCCAAAAATTAAGGCTATTATTTGCTACCTTGACATCTGGTAAAATTAGAAGGACCTTGAATGGCATACCACAAATTTCTCTTCCCTCTCTGCTCCAGTGGATAAGGTTTGCTAGTCAAAAATCATCCTGATTAACTTGACTCATTACAGTTTCTGCTTATCCCTGAGTAGAGGGTTTTAGTTTCTGACCATCTGCAGAAGAATTCACACAAGCCCATCATCATATCTTACTGTGGGAGGTAGCAGTGACCTCACTCTATTGGTACTCCAAAACCTGCCTCCCACAGCCCCTGATTGTTCACTGTGTTCTAAGTGCAAACCCCCTTTGGGCCTGCATGGGATGGGATGTCCTCCTCTCTGGGTTGTGAGTACAGTCGATCTCATCTGTCTTGTGTTGAGTGTTGTGTGTTCAGCCATTTTTCATAACCCTAGGGTGGGAATCCCTCTCTCACCAGTGGGGTGAAAGAGGACCTCAAAACAAGTACATGTGGAAAGTAGGAGTCAGAGCTGCACTAATATAGCAAATTTTAGCCACATGTGACTATTGAACACTTGAAATGCAGCAAACTGTGCATCACTAACTGTGATGCTCCATAAGGGTAAAATAGAAATGATTTTGAAGACTCAGTATGAACACAGTAATATATACATCACAGGAAAAAATTTATATTAATTGCAGGTTGGTATATTTTATTGAATAAACCATTAAAATAATTTTTATTTTTATAGTTTTCTACAGTGGTTACTGGAAAACTGAAAGATACATATGTGGTTTCCATTTGTGACTCATGTTATGCTTCTACTCTACAACTCTGGTTTAGTGGCATATACTCAGGAAGAGATGCAGTGTAGCTTGGGTGTGTGGAAGAATGAGATTCCTAGAAAGGACTGAAAGGGTCTGGTTGGGTGTAGTCATTAAAAAGAAAAAAAGATTGAGAAGCAGCAGAAACTTTACTTGGAAAGTGCATGATGATTTTGGACGTGCTCATTTGGGATGTCAGGCAGTTATTTAGTTGAAGGTGAACAGTGTAAGATGGATAAGAGGTCTGTAATTCATGAGGAAGCTTGGGGCTGAAGATACAGATTTGGGAGTTATTAGTTCTGGCATCTAAAATCATGAATAAAATTTCTAGAGTTAGAACATAGAGCAAACTGAAAAGGTGGATGGCATATATTAAAATATGTAAATGGGTTAAGTAAAACAGTACTGCTGAACACACTTGAGTATAGGTTAACTATCCTTTATTGGCTACCTACAATATACCAGGCTTTGGTGATATTTGAGGTTTTAGACATTAGAAAAACAATACAATTTTGGAATGGAAATTAATCATGTGTATAAATGTCTTATTTCAGGCATGAAATGTGTATTTTCAGGTTTAAAAATGTAGAAAACAACACTGTTTGACATTAATAAATGTAATAGAAAATATATTTAAATATAATAAATCATCTCTATTTGTGGCGAGATCTTACTAGAAAAGGTGATGTTAAAGATAAAGCCTTATGGATAATTCAGAAAACGTTTCTTGTAATTTTTAGTGATTTAGAAATTGATGGTACTGATTCTTTATTATATATGCCTCCATTATATATATGTCTTCAAATGATAAATATGCTGCCATTTAATTTTGTGACTTTGGTTTGAGGAAGTTGAAACTCTAGATCTGATATTCTTGATAGAATATGTGTTGGATTGCAAAGGAATTTAAGAGAGTGATAAAGAGAAGTTACCAGGGAGATATTCTACTGAATAGACTGACGAATAGATAGGAAGAAAGGGAAAGAGACTTTGGTAGAATGGACTGAGATGAGACTACTTTGCTATTATTGTTATCAGAAAAATAGCAAGGAAAAGTACAAAATTTCTTTTTGAATAGTGATGAGGAAGACAGTTTTTTATTTTGGCCACATATAATTATATGTTTAAGCTTTACATGTTTTATTTTAAAAGGAGTAGAAAAACATATTCTTTGTGATAAATGAAGAGAGAATGATTCCATTTTTACATAGTTTTGTAATTAACATGTTCCTGCACAACTGCATCAGCATTGTGCTAAGTTATTTAAACATATTTTCAATTAATGTCTACAAAAACCCAATGAGTA
The DNA here is from genome assembly GCF_049354715.1 of Callithrix jacchus. Taxonomy (NCBI): domain Eukaryota; kingdom Metazoa; phylum Chordata; class Mammalia; order Primates; family Cebidae; genus Callithrix; species Callithrix jacchus. The sequence goes on along the minus strand of NC_133504.1, from coordinate 82,393,805 downwards.
ATTGTTGTCTATTTTTTACGAACTGGCTAAGAAAAGTTCAAGACCACCCAGCTAGTAGCTAGTAAGAGGTAGAAATGGGATGAGAATTCAGATATCCAAAGCCTATTCTCAGAATCTTGTGGTTATCCTTGTTAAGGGTTTAAAATTCAGGGAATATGTATACAGTGAAGAAATATTTAAAAAAAAAAGAATCAACTATTGATTAAAGCCTTGGATTTCAGAGGAGAAACAACATGACTAGAGTGACCATACCAGCAGTACTATTTATTCTGAGGAAGTGAGAACCAATGTTATGCTATGCATGTACTACATCAGTTATTTTAACAATTTCAGTAAATACAGAGCTCTCTCTCTCTGCTTTTCCCACCCACCTCAATGGCTGACACAGAAAGTATAATTTCAGTGGTCAAAAACTAGTTGAAGTTTCTCAGACATCACATATATGCATATATATTTGCATTATACACATATAATATGTGTGTGTGTGTGTGTGTGTGTGTGTGTGTGTGCGTGTGTGTGTGTCCATAGCTAAGCTGTATTCGTATTCTTGAAAGAAAATTATACTTGCGGGACTGATATATTCTTTTCTTTTTGGAATATTGGGCCAGCATATTTTTGAGGTACCTCCACCAAGGAAACAATTATACATTCTAGCCACCAGAAACTGAACTTTTAAGATATCTTTCCCTCTAAAAACTGTTTTCAGTAATTAAAAATGAAGCTGTACTCATGGTAAATGTGTCATATTATATTAAAACAGTGAGATGGAAGAACCAAAACTACACGGGGTAAACTTATAGGTTTGTTAAAATTGAGGGTTACAAAGTCTCATATTAGACTAAAAGCTATTTTTCTACAAAAATACATGATAAAAAGAGTATATGTTTTTCTCACTAGCAATCTTGCTTTTTATTTAATTCTCTTTGAGCCATTGTTAAATACAAACAAATTTTGTTTGGAATGAGTTTTGTAAGATGATTTTTAGAGACTGTTACTTGATAAGCATACATTTTGATAAAGACCACAATCACAGTTTTTGCCTTTATCAATGTGAAGTGATGAATATCTGCAACTGAATTATGAAAAAAAAGGAAAAGAGAGAAACTAGCTTGCTTTAGAATTTTTAAGAAAGTATGTCATTCAAAATGGCGAAGAGGGTGTATATTATTCTATGGTATTGTTATTTCACAGCGATATTTATTAAGAAACTTCTTTTGCTTTATGACTGACCACACTGTTTTATTGTGGCTTTTGTTGAGACACAATATCTGTATTTATACTGACTATGGAATAGATGCCACTGAAAGTTTGACACCTTATTTGGGAGATTCATGTACTACTCTACTTAATTGCTTTGCCTATGGATTGTGATGTCTCACATTTATTAGTAGAAATTAAAAGAAATTTTAAGCAAGCAGCCTGAATTTAGCCTAAGAACTACAATTCTCCATTTCTGTAACTTTATTGTAGTCACTTTTTTATTTATGGATAGCATAAATAAAATTCATGACTACTAAAAAATATATTATTGAAGACCGTGAGATCAGATTTATTTAATATTTAAAAAAATTACATGTATTAAAATCTTGAGTCAATAATTCTGTAACAGCCATGGGTAAAAATGGGGAAAAACAAGATATTCTTAAATATTAATTATTTTCCTGATTTATTATAATCTCACAGCCCAGAGTTCCTCTTAATAGTTTATTGTAAGATTAAGATGAATTATATAATGAAAATTTATTTTTGTTTTTTTCACTATCAACCTTAATGAAAAAAATATTCACACTGATTAAAATAATCAATTTGAAAAGACTAGTTGTGTTTGTGGCAAATTTTGCTCCCACATATCTGTAGACAGCTAACTGATACTGTATACTTTATTTAGAAAACAATAACAATTGCATAAAATAAGTTATACTTTTAAATCGCAGGTGATAAGTTGGAGAACGTTGAGTTACACAGATTGTATTTGAGATGTAAAAGAATTTCCTTTTTTCTTTAAATATTATTTTTATTCCACTTGAAAAAAGTTAGTCTATATTTTTTTTAAAAAAGAATTATAGATTGGAGGAAACTAATGAATAAATCTATCAAATGTTAGAGCTGTAGATACAGTTACTGTGAATTTACTGTGAAGCACACACATACTCATGTAACAAGGTGGAGAATTTGAGTCTCACAGTTAACAGAGAGGAACAACAAATGTATTTGTGATTTATATTAATTCATGTACAAGAAAAGTCTTACATTTTTTGAAAAAGATCAAGATCCTTTTGCTGAGAAACAATAGGAAAACGAACAATCTTAATGAAGTATAAATGTAAAGTTGGATGCTGAATTCCCAAATTAGGACACATAAATTTGATGTGTTCACTTAAAAATCAACAGCAACAAACAAATAAAGAAAAATACAGATCTTTGATTTCCTAATATTGCAAGCATAATTTCTCAAATTATAAGAAAAAGTACTGTTATCTACAGCCAATAGAAAAATTAGTCTGGAGGAATAGGTTGTTGGGTAATATTATCAAAGTCAGTTTGATTTATTTTCCTGCTGAAAATTTACCTTCGTGTATTACTGAAAAATTTAACAAAATATTAATATATCATCTTTGACAAAATGAATTAAAAATACAACTAGCTTTACAATAACCTTTAAATGAGAAAAGAACCTATAACTCTAAGCAGAACGAACATCACTTCTCCAGAAATTAACATTTGGGTGGAGTAGCTGAGAATTTGGGTTTACGTTAGAGAATTAGTGATGTTTCAAGAGGTAAGATTTGGATTATATATATATTTTTAAATAGGCATTAAAAACATAATCTTCTACAATAGTAGATGTACTGGTATATATGAAAAAATTCATGCTTTAAAAAGATTGACATATACTACATAGAAGGCACACTGCCTCACTATATCTGCAAACACATCTTCGTGTTTTCATTTCATATTTTATCAATAAAGCTTTATTTTTAATAGTGAAATACTTTGGATAGTGAAAAATATATAAATACTATATCATCATCAAAGTGGAAATATATAGATTAATAGTATGGTAAGATTCTGGACCCACTTAAAGATGGCCTTAGACGTAATCGTGGTATTATACAGTTTCACACTCTTTTTTTTCCAAAAAACTTCCACAGGTTTTGCTGGAATTATAATGACAAATTCACTGGAAAAGGCATGTGCTGCCAGATAAAATAATATCAGTGAATATGGAAGCTTTTAGATAGTCCCCTCTTACAGGAGAAAAACAAAAAACATGGGAAACTATAACTTCACAACTTTTTTGGCAAGTCAAAAAAATTAATAAAGAGGAGTCACTGCAGAAAAAAACATGTAAGTTGATATAATAAAGAATAATTTTTCAAAAATAAGAGTATGAGATTACCTAATTCCTTTTCATCATAAAAGCAAAATTGTTTTTAAATTCTCAAGGGGAAGACCTTAGCCCTTAATTCAAATATTGAATTACTACTAACTTCATTTACGGATACCTCGGTCCTTATTTTTATCTCAAAAATTTAATTGATCATTTGTATATAATCCAGATTATCAGTCATATATAGGGTATCTGAAACCTTATGCTTAACAAAGGATATGGGCTGTGCTATGATCTCTACACTAGAAACTAGTTAATGCCACAACCCCCCACATTATCTTCCAAAAGCTTACACAGGGATTGATGCTAGTAATTGTCAGTACGTGCATATATAACAGTTTTCATTTTATGAAAAAGACTGAAGGATTTATTCACATATTTCTTTGTTGACAATCACAAGTGCTTGAGAATAAAGGTTGTGTTTTTTTTTTGTTTTTTTTGTTTTTGTTTTCTTAACACTAAAAGTATCTTGAGAGGCTTTGCTCTTGTCTCCAGTGCTATCTCACTTTCTGCAGCTCCTGTCTCAGCCATGATGGCAGAGGCTGTCCCAGTCTGTGTAGCAGTTTGGATAGTTCCACGTTATGATCTCGGTAGTAATTAGAGAGGAAACTTCTAGACTGGAAAGGAAAAAAGAAAAAAGAACTTGAAAGAAGCTCTTCGTTTCATCAAACAGGATTTTGTAATGTGTATTTCTTAAGGAATGTGTCTGTCTACAACATATTTCTTGTATTTTTCCTCAAGAATCAGTTATTTTTACCTTTTGAAAATATTTGGCAAATGTGTAGCTACAAAATAGAAATAGGACCAGGGACATTGTATGTGGCTTATCTGTCATTACAACACGTATTTATTGTGGGATATATGAAGTCTCCACACAAAGAAAAAACGATGACAGGAGTATAATACTAGAGATAAATGGGATAGGGACCTCATGAGGAATTAAATTTACAGAAGTAAGCTAGATAAACATACATACATTTTATTTGAAAACTGGACCATAAGACAAAAATTAAATGAGAGCATAATAATAAAAACTAAAATTCACATTATATTACAAATAATAACTTGCAATATTACGTACAATATTTCTGCATTTACTGAGGGCTGAAATAGATTTTTTTAGTCACTAAGAGCTTTTGGCTTCCAAAATATTATAAGGTCTCTGAAGCTTGACTCGTTTTAAATATAAATTCTCATATTTCTAATCAGGCTGCAGAGATGGGCCTTTATTAGAGAAACTCTAAGTAAAACAAATGAATGGTTTTAGTTTTATATTTATCTTTCATTTGCATAGATTTCTGGAAACCAGGACATTTCTAATTGAAATTTCTTTCTGGGTGTCACTTATTTCATATTATAACCCATTTGGCAGAGAGTTTTGTCTGTTTGATAAAATGAGAGATAAACACTTTCCCTGTTGCTGGCGTAGGTAACAATGGCTCCTTCATTGTTTTCCATTTGGCCCAAGTTCCTCTATCTCTCTTAAGCCCTCCTCAATATCTTAACACAAATGGTCTTTCCATGTAAAACTCCCTTAGCAACTTTTGTGTATACTGTGGAAATGGATTTAAAACAACTACATTTCATCTTGGACCATTCACCAGATATTTCATTATGTTTCTTCCCTTAAACCAGATTGTAAACACTTCACATTTCGGATAAGATGTTTATAGCAGTAGTGGGAACATTACATTGATTTCTTGGTGGATTAAAGTGATTTCTGAAACCCTTTTGAAATTATTGTGTTCAAAAATGTAGTTTAAGCACCTTCTGGTACATCATTTCCTATAGTAACCCATGAATCACCTGCACCCCTTTGCAGACCTCGCCGTAAGAGAAATATGTATGACACCTGGCTGAGCCAACTGCTGGCTGGTTTTGCAAGCCTAATCTACTAGATAAGGCATTTCTTCTCATATTCTATTCTTCTATTGAGATATTTTCCTGTCTTTTTCTAGTTTTATCATTGTTTTATGTTTTATGTCCCTATTATGAATCAGTGCATACAACTAATTTATTTATCCTGTAATAAATCTGAGTTCATAACTCTTTTATCTTTGTATTCTTTCCATTGCTTAGCTCAGTTCCACCTGTGACGTAGGCATTGGATATCTGTATTGAATATATATTAATAATGCTTGAATATTCTATCAAAAATTACTTGTTTAGTAAACTATTTAAGTGCTTTAGCATTTGGAAAGGAGTCAGTTTTCAGTAAATATTTATGTTTGAATTGTATTCAAACAGCAAAGAATTTCTAGGAATGTATATTAATCCTTGTATCTATCTACTCATCTATCTATCTAATCTATCTATCTATCACCTATCAGTTATCTATGTGTCAATTACATCTGTCATCTTCTAAGTATATAAAATTATTAATGGCAAAGAAAGAGCAGAAAAAATAAGGAAATTTATTGTTACTAGTTTTTAAATAGCTATTTGCAAATATTTTTGCTAGAGTAATTCAAAGATTAAGAGAATATTACCTCTGGATCCATGGGTGGATATTTTCGGCCTTTGCCTTTTCCAAGGCATTTTGTCTTTCCTCCTTCCAGTAGTTGACACCAAAAACCCTTTTGGGGATCAAACCTACAATACATAAAAAACGATTATAAACTATATATGGAATTTTCAGTGAAAGAGCCTCACCAATTGAATAAAGGAAATGTATTTTTATATGCCTATTTTTACAGACATGTATTTAGCTGATTTGAGAGGGGCTGAGATGAAAGAAGCTATATGTTATTATATATTTTAAGAGTCTATACTCTAATTTAAAAAAGACATAGATCTTTAGTTTAATTTTACGTTAAAAATTTAAACTTAATTTCCTTAGCTCACCTATTCATAAAAGATCAAAGACCAATCACTAAAATTACAGCCCATTATACAAAGGAATGTTAGAATATTTTATTTACTTATGGATATGATTTCAAAGCTATGTTAACAGATTTATTTGAAGTCATTCATCAGTGTACGTTAAAGGGGTTGAATGTAATGTAGCTATACTTCTGTGAATACAAACATGAATTAAAGCTTTCAATTTGCAGAGTATTGCATTTATTTACAGTTCCAAATGCTTATACTTTTAAAAAACAAATTAGAAGTGTAAAAATAAAGTGGAAGATTAGACAACTTCTTACTTTTTTCTTTTGCTAAAGGCAGATAATCTATTGGATAACCAGGTACCTATAATCTTTTTTTTTTTTTTTCCTTGAGACAGTCTTACTCGGCCACCCAGGCTGGAAAGAAGCGATGTGATTTTGGCTCACTGCAACCTCCACCTCCCGGGTTCAAGCAAATCTTCGGCCTCAGCCTCCCAAGTAGCTGAGATTATAGGCATGGGCTACCATGCTTGGCTAATTTTTTTGTGTATTTAGTATAGACGGGGTTTCACCATGTTGGCCAGGCTGGCCTCAAACTCCTGACCTCAGGCGATCCACCCGCCTCGTTCTCCCAAAGTGCTGGGATCATAGGCTTGAGTCACCGTGCCTGGACTAGGTACCTACCTATATTCTTAAAGAAAACTCTAATGTTGTTTTGCTCCCCTGCCTGCACTGAGTTATAAAAGAAAGGCCTAATTAATTTTTAAAAGTCAAATATATAAGGATTTTTGTTTAGGACTAACAAGATAGGAAAAATGGAAGAATGAACCAAATTAGAAGGGAAATTTTAAGTTCATTACTATGGAACTTGATGCATGCATAAAACGTCAAAAAGGTTTGCATTTTTGTTGCTCAGCAGATGTTTTAGAAGGATGAAACATAATTGACTGGGATGTAAAGTTAATTAGTTGCAGAATATTTTGTTGCCCTGGGCCCATTCCTATAATACCGGTGCACCTGCAATTTGCCTCTGCACATATGTGAATTCATTTTGGGGGAGAGAGAAGTTTCCTTCACAGTTCCCTGCCCAACCTATTATTAGAGACCTGAACCTTGCAATCCAAGTTGTCCTGGTACATGTTGTAAATTAAAATTAAATACATCACTAGTTAAATGGATAAAAGAGAGACAGAGTCATTTCTAACCTGGACTTTTCAATCTGCTCTTTGCCTATCACAGTCCTTTCTCCTGTTTTCATTAATTTCCCAAGAGGAAAAACAATTCAGCATGCTGTATAAAATGAGATGAGGAAGTCGGCATAATAGTGTCCCTAAACAGCGTTTTCTGCCTCAGGATGAGAATATTTAACTGCATTAAGGTAAAATACAGCCCTGGCAGCAAAGTCAAGATATTTATACACATGCTGAGAGCATCTCCTTTGCTCTCAGGTAGTGCCAAGGTCTCAGGATGGGCTGTGGTCTCTCCTTGCTTTCCACGGCAGCTGTTGTGAGGCACAGCTTGATACAATCAGAGAAAGGAGAGCCATCCAGAATATTGAAAGTCAATTTTTTAGATAGGGTTGTCATAACCTTGAATCCACATGATTTTGCTGTCCTGGTTTCATTTATTGCATTGGCAACTTCATATGCCTAAGTCTAACAAAGGACATTTATCCTCTCTAAGTTATATCAATTCATTGCTTTATGGTTTTACTTTAGTAGGCATGAAATTGTGAAATTAAGATGCAAAGCCTTCCTCAATATAGCTGTTAGACACCTTTTAGTACATGAGTTGGTTGCTGTTTGAGTTTTTTATTCTACTGAACATCACTATAGTTATTAATTTTTGTGATGTGTGAGACATATTAAAACCATATATTATGTACTTGTTTGTAATCTCTCCTTCAAAAGTATGATTTTGCAGGTTTATTGAACCGAAAGCAACTATTTGTCATAAACAGAATAGAAACATTACCTCAACTACCGCTGAGAGGCAGGGGAAGAAAGCCAACATCGGTAACTATTAATACAAACATATTATAGGAAACTTTGTTTACTTAATTAACAGGAATATGCCTTGTGTTGTTATTTCCATGTGTAGGTAAAAACTTCATTAAGGTTGTTTTACTGGATAAGGAACAACCCAATCTTATTACTGCTTTTCCTGTCCCTCTGTTAGCCTCCCTAATTGTCTAATTGCTGATTCTAATCTGCTGTGAACTGGGAAATTATACAATTGGACTTGTTAGAAGTTTGTCTAAAATTTAACAAGATTTATATCAGACATCGTGGGAGAGCCTTTTATGAGTAAAGTACATGCCCTTTTAAGTTATATTTTGGCTGCTTGTTTTTGTTTGCCATTTTGCTTCTTTTACATTTCTCCCCATTTTATTTTCTCAAGATGACAGCAACCTTATCTTCCATCCCACATTCTTTCCCACTGGCGACCTTGCCCCACCCCATCAAGAGGTGCAGTCTTCTTTTGTTCCCCTTGGATCTGGATCACTTTAGTGACTATTGTAACAAATAGAATGCAGCCTAAGTAATGCTGTGTGACTTGCAGGTCTAGGTCAGAGAAGAACTTGGCTGTCTTGGACCACCATACTCCCTTGACTTATTGCTCCCTCTTGGAACACAGCCACCACAGTGTGAGAAAGCCAAGCCATCCAGAGAGGCCTCATGGAGAGTCTTCAACCCACTGATCTCAGCCTTTGAGCCATCTCAGTTCAAGATTCAGAGATGTGAGTGAAGGAGACTCCAGATGATTTCAGGGCCCAGTCACGTGAGTCATATCTAGATATTCAAGTCTTCCAAGCTGTGTTGCTAGACATCATGAGCAAAGACAAACCATCTTTCTGTATCATATCTAATTCCTGACCTACAGATTTCATGAGCATAATAAAGTAGATGGTCATTATATGCCACTAGGTTTGGGATGGTTTGTCATGTAACAATAAATAGCTAGAACACAATGCATGATTATATTTGGTTATAAATAATTTAGTAAATACAGAATAAAACACGAATATATTCATTTCCCAATTTTGCCCTAAATATTGTATTTCATTTCTAACCTGCAAATTACTTGGAAGAAGAGACCGTATCTTTTTCACCTCTGTAAGCTAAATATCTAGGATACTTTCTGCATGTAAAAAATTTACTTAATCAAACTTATACAGGGAAACCTCAAGAAAAGAGGAATATACCATAATATAAAATATACTTTATAAAATAAAGTATTTCAGGTATTTAAAAGAGAAACACTACATGAGTAATGAGGATACTCCTTTGATTGCTTGTAGATAGCTTTTGATGTATGCATTCATAGTATTAATGATATTATATACACACCTACCAGTGATAATTTATGACAGCAAATAATGGATATGAAACCAAGCATGACAATAGACTCACGTTAGTGCTTCAGAGTAATTATAATGAGGTGTAACTCCCAGAAACTTCTGGACTTCATCCATCACAGTAGCTGGGTCAGATCTCAGCTGCTGTCCGTCAATAATTAGCAACTGTAAAGTCAAAAATAGTCTACTTTATGAAGAACAAAATTAGATTGAATAGACTGTGTGGTCTTCCTTTACCTGGTATGGTATTCATAAATTAGGTCGGTGTGAATAGGAAGCAAGTATGCCCTCCTTAGAATACATTTGAATGTATGTTATTCTTGCATCCTTTCACATAAACAATTAAGTCTGCCATAGGCATCATTTCTTGTGAATTATCAAGTTATAGCCCTTAACATGCTTTTTGTAAATCAGAAGTAAACATAGACACTTTCTTGATTTAGTACTTCAGTAGAAACATGATTTTCCATTTGTTGTATAATCAGATAATTATCCAGCCTACCAAATTCCTATTAGTGAAACCTGGAGCTTAGGGCTCAGAAACAGTGGTCATCCAAATGAAAATTATCCATCTATTCTTTTTTTTGTTTTTTTTTTTTTTAAATGACAGAGGGAGGAGGGAAATGTTTGTCCCTCCCTTACTGATCATTGTATCACTGCCCTGTAATATCGTAATAGTTGAAGGAATACTGGGAAAAAGGTCAATGGTGAGGCCCACCTGCTAGGGCTTCAATTTGCCCTGATCTGGAAGACAGAGTAGAAAAGATATGTTTTTTTGTTGCTGTTGTTGCTGTGTTGCCAAGTTTTGGTATCAGGATGATGCTGTCCTTATAAAATAAATTAGGGAGGAGTCCCACTTTTTCTGTTGTTTGGAATAGTTTCACAGTGTGACAATTCCTCAAGGATCTAGAACTAGAAATACCATTTGATCCAGCTATCCCATTACTTGGTATATATCCAAACTATTTTCTTAGAATAGTTTCAGAAGGAAAGGTACCATCTCCTGTTTGTACCTCTGGTAGAATTCAGCTATGAATCTGTCTGATCCTGGGTTTTGGTTTTCGGTTGGTAGGCTATTAATTACTGCCTCAATTTTATAACTTGTTATTGGTCTATTCAGGGTTTTGACTTCTTCCTTGTTTAGACTTGGAAGGGTGTATGTGTCCAGGAATTTATCCATTTCTTCTAGATTTTCTAGTTTATTTGCACAGAGCTGTTAATAGTACTTGTTGATGGTAGTTCGTATTTCTGTGGGATCAGTGGTGATATCCCTTTTATCATTTTTTATTGTGTCTATTTGATTCTTTTGTATTTTCTTCATTAGTCTAGCTAGTAGTCCATCTATTTTCTTAATCTTTTCAGAATCCAACTCCTGTATTTGTTGATTTTTTGAAGGGTTTTTCATGTCTCTATCTCCTTCAGTTCTCATATGGTCTTATTTATTTCTCATCTTCTGCTAGCTTTTGAATTTGTTTGCTCTTGCTTTTCTAGTTATTTTAACTGTGATATTAGGGATTTAGATCTTTCCAGCTTTCTGTTGTTGACATTTAGTGCCATAAATTTCTGTCTTAACATTGCTTTACCTGTGTCCCAGAGATATGGTATGTTGTCTATTTGCTCTCATTAGTTTAAAAAAATTTCTTTTTTTGCGCCTTAGTTTTACTATTTACCCAGTAGTCATCCAGGAGCAGGTTGTTCAATTTCCATGTAGTTGTGCAGTTTTGAGGGAGTTTCTTAATCCTGAGTCCTCATTTGATTGCACTGTGTCTCAGAGACTGTCATGATTTCTGTTCTTTTGCATTTGCTGAGGAATGTTTTACTTCCAATTATGTGGTTGATTTTAGAATACATGCTAGGTGGTGTTGAGAGGAATGTTTATTCTGTGGATTTGGAGTGTAGAGTTCTGTAGCTGTCTATTGCGTCCACTTGGTCCAGAGCTGAGTTCAAGTCCTGAATATCCTTGTTAATTTTCTGTCTCATTGTTCTGTCTAACATTGACATTGAGGTGTTAAAGACTCTCACTATTAGTGTGTGGGAGTTGAAGTCTGTTTGTAGGTCTCTAAGCATTTGTTTCATGAATCTCAGTCATCCTGTATTGGGTGCATATATATTTAGGATACTTAGCTCTTCTTATTGCATGATTCCTTTACCATTATGTAATACACTTCTTTGTCTGTTTTGATCTTTGTGGGTTTAAAGTCTGTTTTATCAGAGACTAAAATTGCAACCCCTGCTTTCTTTTTGCTTTCCATTTGCTTGGTAAATATTCCTCTATTTTTTTATTTTGAGTCTATGTGTGTCTTTGCACATGAGATGGCTCTCCTGAATACAGCACACCAATGAGTCTTGACTCTATTCAATTTGCCAATCTGTGTCTTTTCATTGGGGCATTTAGCCCATTTCCATTTTAAGTTAATATAATTACGTGTGAATTTGATTCTGTTATCATGTTGCTAGCTGGTTATTTTGCACATTAGTTAATGCAGTTACTTCATAGTGTCATTGGTCTTTATATTTTGGTGTGTTTTGCAGGACTGGTGCCAGGTTTTCCTTTCCATATTTAGTGCTTCCTTCAGCTCTTGTAAGACAGCCCTGGTGGTGAAAAATCCCTCAGCATTTGCTTGTCTGGAAAGGATTTTATTTCTCCTTTGTAAAGCTAAGTGTGGCTGGATATGAAATTCTTTTTTTTGTTTGAAAAAAATTTTTTATTTAAGGATGTTGGCTATTGGCCCCCACTCTCTTCTGGCTTGTAGGGTTTCTGCAGAGTGATCTGATGTTAGTCTGATGGCTTCCCTTTGTAGGTAACCTGACCTTTCTCTCTGGCTGCCCTTAACATTTTTTTCCCTTCATTTCAACCTTGGAAAATCTGACAATTATGTGTCTTGGGGTTGCTATTCTCAAAGAGTATCTTAGTGGTGTCCTCTTTATTTCCTGAATTTAAATGTTGTCCTGTCTTGCTAGGTTAGGGAAGCTTTCCTGGATAGTATCCTGAAGTGTGTTTTCCAACTTGGTTCCATTCTCCCTATCACTTTCAAGTACACCAATCAATCACAGCTTTGGTCTTTTCACATAGTCCCATATTTTTTGGAGACTTTGTTTGTTCCTTTATATTCTCTGTGATCTTTGGTCTCTAATATCCTTTCTTCTACATGATTAATTTGGCTATTGATACTTGTGTGTGCTTCACAAAGTTCTTGCACTGTGTTTTCCAGTTCTGTCCGGCCATTTGTGTTCTTCTCTAAATTGGTTATTTGAGTTAGCAGTTTCTGTAATCTTTATAAAGGTTCTAGCATCCTTGCATTGGGTTACAACATGTTTCTTTAGCTCAGAGGAGTTTATTACCCTCCTTCTGAAGCCTAATTCTGTCAATTCACCATCTCATTCTCCATCCAGTTTTGTGCTTTGCTGGGGAAGAGTTGCAGTATTTTGGAGGAGAAGAGGCATTCTAGTTTTTGGAATTTTCAACATTTTTTCACTTTTTCCTTCATCTTTGTGGATTTATCTACCTTTGATCTTTGAGGCTGATAACTTTTAGATGGGGTTTTTGTGTGCGGTCCTTTATGTTGTTGTTGATGTTTCATATGGAACCACAAAAAAGCACTTGTAACCAAGACAATTGTAAGCAAAAAGAACAAAGCTAGAGGCACCATGGTACCTGACTTCAAACTATGATACAAGGCTCCCTAACAAAAACAGCATGGTACTGGGACAACAACAACAACAGCAACAAATATATAACCAATGGAAGGAATCAGAGGCCTCAGAAATAACACTACACATCTCCAACCCTCTGATCTTTGATAAACCTGACAAAAACAAGCAACAGGGAAGGATTCCCTATTTAATAAAATGGTGCTGGGAAAACTGGCTAGCCATATGCAGAAAACAGAAACTGGACCCCTTCCTTATGCCTTATCAAAAAATTAACTCAAGATGGATTAAAGATTTAAATGTAAAACTTAAAACCATACAAATCCTAGAAGAATATCCAGGCAATACCAGCCAGGACATAGGCATGGACAAAGTCTTCATGATTAAAACACCAAGAGCAATGGCATCAAAAACCAAAATAGACAAATAGGATCTAATTAAACTAACGAGCTTCTGCACAGCAAAAGAAACTATTATCAGAGTCAACAAGCAACCCATAGAATGGGAGAAAAGTTTTGCCATCTATCCAGAATCTACAAGGAACTTAAACAATTTACAAGAAAAAAACAATGAACCCCATCATAAAGTGGGTGAAGGATGTGAACAGACACTTCTCAAAAGAAGACATTTATGTGGCCAATAAACATATGAAGGAAAGCTCATCATCACCAGTCATTAGAAAAATGCACATCAAAACCACGATGAGATACTATCTTACACTAGTTAGAATGGCAATTATTAAAAAGTCAGGAAACAACAGATGCTGGAGAGGATGTGGAGAAATAGGAACACTTTTATACTGTTGGTGGAAGTGTAAATTAGTTCAGCCATTGTAGAAGACAGTGTGGCGATTCCTCAAGGATCTAAAACTAGAAATATAATTTGACCCAGCTATCTCATTACTTGGTATATATCCAAAGGATTGTAAATCATTCTACTATAAAGACAAATGCACATGTATATTTATTTCAGCGCTATTCACAATAGTAAAGACTTAGAACCAACCCACATGCCTATCAACGATACACTGGATAAAGAAAATGTGGCACATATACACCATGGAATACTATGCAGCCATAAAAAAGTATGATTTCATGTCCTTCGCAGGGACATGGATGAAGCTGGGAGCCATCATTCTTGGCAAACTAACACAGGAACAGAAAACCTAACACAGCATGTTCTCACTCAAAAATGGGAGTTGAATAATTAAAAAATACAAGCACAGGGAGGGGAACATCACACACCAGGGACTGTCAGGGTGGAGAGCAAGGGGAGGGATAGCATTAGGAGAAATACCTAATGTAGATGACAGTTTGATGGGTGCAGCAAACCACCATGGCACATGTATACCTATGTAACTAACCTGCGTGTTTTGCAAACATGTCACAGAACTTAATGCATAATAGTAACAAAAAACCAATTAAAAAAAAAGATATGGATGCCTTTTAAAAATCCTTGTTTCTTGGTCTAGCTCCTGTTCCTGTAGCTATTATAACATGTCCTATTTGGCAGTCCTTCTTTTCTTATAAGGGCCACACAGAACAAACAACATGTAGGTATTTGCATGTGGTGTTCCATAAAGCTGTTGTCTAGTTGGCTGATGTACTGGTAATTTATAATTGTTGCCTGTAAGTCACATGATGTCTCATGTGTGAGACTTTATCACTTTAAGACTAGCTACTGTTCAAAAGGAGATTGCAAAAATGTGGTTTAGAGATATTTATCATTTTAATAGTATTAATGAAATTAAAAATGTAAAATGTACATCTTTTTCCTTACTTATCATTGTCTCTGGCTATATCAACATCTGTGGCAATGTTCATTCACATTTTCTGCTTATCAGTGCAATACGATCATGATATAATAAACAGAAGAAAGTAATTTCAGGACATTACCTGAGAAGTAGCAAAGTAAGTTAGCCATCTTTCTATGTGGACTGCATACCATCCAGGTACTAGGCATCTTCTCTGCAAAGTTTTTAAGTCAGATGGGGCCCAATGTCCTGTTGTGATAACTTCATAGAAATTGAATCTCAGGGCAGCTGGATCTTCATGTGATCGTTGGTGCTTTAACAAGAAAGTCAATTGTAAAGTCAGATTTTTTTAAATGCCTGTGTACATATGCATATGTGGATGGGTGGGCATGTGCATGAGTGTGTTTGATGTGTGTGTGTGTGTGTGTGTGTCCTTTCTGCCACAAAATAATAAAAAATTGAATAGTTAATTTTAGAATGAAAATGAATGAAAAGAAATAGAATGAAAACTGCATATATTGGAACAAGCATTGGCACACTGCTTATTTGAAAGCACATTAAATTACAAGCCTTCACTATATATCAAGTGGTGTGCACATAAATTTGTGGTTATATTTGTGTCTAAAGTGGTTAGGTGCAAAGCAGAGATAGCATGGGAAGATTTTCTTCATGGATATTATTAAGAATGAGAAGATGTCAGAGACCAGACAAATCAAGCCTGATGAAAAAATTAGATTTTGTAAGAATAGTCTATTTAAGAATAGTCTTACATGTTTCTTGGGCTATTGTTTCATTACAGCCATTCCTTCAGGTTCTAACATTTCCCCAATATCCCTGTGCAGCAGGTGCTAGTTTTTTTCTCATGCTTGTTTGGATGTCATATTCATATTGATGTCACCCAAGGTCCTTTCTGTTAGGTCTCACATGGGTTTCTACTTAATCCTGCTAATTCGAGAACACTGCTTCACTTCTACTTTTCAGTGCTAAATCCCCTGTGTCACACCAAACCATCATTGGTTGAGCAGGAGAGAGCCCAGCTCAGTGAGAGATAAACCTAACAGTCAACATAGTTTAACAAGCATTTTAGAAGTTTCTTACTATAACAAAGATCTGAGATAGATCCTGGAGATGAAAAGATATAAGATATAATCACTCTCTTCAAAGAAATCAGATCTTGTGTGGAAGACAATAGATGGAATAAAGTTGTTTACTTGACTACAGGTAGAAGTTACTTGCTGTGACAGCCAGACCAGTAAGTGATTAATTGTGACTGCCAAATGAAAGGACTTTTCAATAGCTGAAGCTTTTTAGCTAAAATGTAATGAGAAAGATTGTGAAATCAGAAAAAAATACCAAACACATATGAAAACTAAGAGGAATTTATCATCTAAGGTAAGTTAAGCGAAGGTTGATGAAGTGTGCAGGAATAAGTGTTGAGAGAATTCTAAAAGTGAATTTGAAAAAGTTCTAATGTAGGGTAATGGTGGAAGTATATTGGTCCCTGCTATGACTATGTAATGGCTGGCCTTATGTGTGTGTGATGGGTCTTATATGTGACTTAGAAATAAAAATAACTAGAAGAGTAAAGATGATTAGGAATTGGTGAAAAAATAAATTTTTATTTATCTAGAAATGAAAATAACTAGAAAAGTAAAGATGATTAGGAATTTAAATGATTAAAGAATAATTAGTAAGTGGCACACACTTTGAAGTCTTCTCATTGTTGTGTATTTATTGACGTTTTTACATGTATATACCTTATGGTGAGTATAGTTTATATAATTTGTTTAATTAACAAAATGTGTAGAAATTATGTAATTTCAGTAAAGAATGAGAAACACAGTATATACCGATTTAATACAGTAATGCAAACTTTTTTTTCAGTGCTAATATGAAACTGTGCTTAATCTGTTCCATATTGACTTCTTCCAGTTTACCACCAAATTTTCTTTGTATTCCTGCAACTAAGTAGATTAGCATAAAAATATGCCCATGAGGTCGCACAGGGACATGTTTTATGGAAAAAATAGCACTATTGCTCCTCTGCGAGGTCCATTATAAAAGTGTGGGGTAGAAATTACAGTGGCAGGTGACATTTGTAGGAGTTTCTGAATTATACCTGCTGAGCTTTGAATTTATGGTATTTACTGAATAGACAGGACTAGCTAAGTAATAGGCTACATTATTTTGAAATGTGGAGCAGTGTAGGGCCCTACTCACTGCAATACAGCAATAAAAAGTATTATCAGAAAAATAATTCCTTTCAAACCTCTATATATGTTCAAAGAATTTATTTGAAAAAGCAAGCACAGAGAGGCACACACATCATAAAGATTCTCTTTTATTGAACTGGTTTAATCTATGTGAAAAAAAAAAAGATTCACTTAAATCTGCTCTAAGTAGTGACCATGCTTTCTGCTAGGGAAATGCTCAACATTTTCCTCAAATGTTTGAATTCAAAACTTTAAGGCTTCACATTTTAATGCTTTTGGTAGACTTACAAAACACATTTATCTTGCTTTGCAATGAGTGTTCACAAAGTGAGAAGGACATAATTCTTATATCTTGTGGGAAATACTGACTCATGGATTAGATAGATTCTGATGGTAGTTTATAAATTTTGCTTCCAATCTAAGTGTTTCTTTTGGATCCCAACTACCTGCCTTCCAGTTTGCAATGTCACATTTTTCTGTGCATCAGTATTTGTTTTCAGTAATACTGAAAAAATGTATTTTTAATAAAAAATGTATTATTTAATAAAAAATACATTTTTCATTAAGGAAATTTTGAAAAATCAAGAAAAAGAAGGAAAAATGAAAATACTTATTATCCTACTATACTCTTTAAATTTTTCCCTTTAGTTGTCTTTATTTTGTTATTAATTTGCATGTGTACTAAATTTGTACATATACAAAATGCACTTGCATCGTTGGGATTTTGGTATATATACACTGTTATAATACCTTCAAGATTACCAACTTTAATGAGGCCATCGCTGTTGTAGGCAAATTTACATTTGTTGACAGCTTTATCCCACCACTGTACAATGATTTCATATCCTCATTCTTCTTCTCTTTTCGAACTGCTGTGTCCTCAAACTATCACCCTTTTTTAATCCATTAATTCATTTCAGGCTTCTCAAAGAAAGGAGAGACCACCATACTCACTTCAATTTTTCTATCTCAGGACTTTGAATTTACCAGCATCTACGTCCATCCTCTCTTCTATTCTTTAAGTTTCAACCCAGGGATTCTGGGTTGATACAGTTTGTCTGTGAACTTGGAACAGCAAAAGAAAAAAAATACTCTTTGTTTTCAGTAATTGCTGAATGAAATTCAGCATTTTATTAATTGTGAATGTAGAAAACAGCCACAGTATTTATTGTACTGTGGTTGTGATTTTACCACCAATAAATATCAGTTATTTTATATCCCATTACTCATGATAAGACACCAGATATGTCTAAGGATGTATCAAAATGTTGCTTAAGGTCAGTGCTATTTCAAAGTTATTATAGTACTAGACTCATCATTAGAACTTATCATTTAATGATTTAATTTAAAAAATGAGTTAATGATTGAAAAAGTATTTCATATTTCAACTTGGCAGTCCTTCTGTATATATATTTAGTTTTATGCTTTTAAAATATATTTTGACATGTTCATAGGACTGAACAGACAGCTAGAGGAATCCCAGCACAAGAAAAGTTAAGAGGCATCAGGGCTTCCCCGGGCCTTCTATCTAAGCCATTTGCTATAGCTATGTTTTCTTGTATCTTCACAAGTTGGTTACCTGTTTTCTCTTCTGGGCCTTTAACCTCTCTTTTTATTTGGAAATGACTTACCATAATTCAAATCACCACTACTACAGATAATATTTTCTCAATTCCACTTCTACTTCTTTGTAATAAAATTGTGTCCTGTTTTACCCTTTCAAAATCAAGCTTTGGAGTGTTTTTCAAGTGCTGCCTCTATTTCTTCACCCCCAACTACTTATTCATTCACCAAAATCCATCTGGCTTTGCTCTTTTTACTCTGTTGCTAAGGGCTCCATTTCCCTCCATACCTTTTGCTTTGGCTTTGCCTGTTCGATTTTTCAGCAGCTTTTTGGAATTATTGTCCCCTCCATCTGGCAGCATTCCCTTCCCTTAGATTCAGTGTCACTACACTCCTGAACTTTTTTCTTCTATTTTGGCTATATTTTCTTGTCTTTCTTGGCACCTCATCCTGCTCTGCACTTTTCATCCCTAAACTCTCTTAGGCGATTTCACCTTTTACATGGCCATGGCTTCACACCTCTGATTCACAAATATCTGTCTCTAGCTCAGACCTCTCCCCAGAGGGTCAGCTGACTTTACTGTTCTTTTGATAATGAAGGATTTCACTCATCATGATCATAATCTACACTTTTTCAGTCCTGAGCCTCCCTCCACCCCACCACCTCCTATAACCTGCAGCGATTTTTTTTTCATGGGAATGTATGACCATCATCTAAGTGCCCAGATTGAAAATTTGTTTTATCCTAGATACTATGTCCTCATCAGATTCTGTTGATTTTAATCTCTAAATATATCTCAATACTTATTCTTCATTCAATCTCTACTTACCATTTTGTCTACACTGCTTTCATATCTCCACAGGTCTATTGCAATAGCCTCAAATTTGATTTCTCCAAAGAGTCTTTTGTCCTGTTCCAATTTCTTCAAATAACAAGTAATTTGATGTTTTCTAAAAGAAAATCTGGTAGTCACACGCTGGCTACCATTTTTCAAAGGCTTTCAGTTGCTCAAAAAAATGGTGGCAGCCAGATGGTTCTATCCCTAGTGTGCCTCTTCGCATCATTTTCTATAGGTCTCTACCTAGGATTTTTCCACCAGCCACATTGAATTTTTTTTAACATTTTAAATGTGATCTGATTCTTTATATCCAATGTGTTTCATGTACACTGTGTCCTCTAATCCACCTTCCTTCTACTTGCACTCAGTTAATATCTACTCATCCTTCAGTTTTAATTCTTCAGTTTATTTTCATACAGAATGTTTTCGGAGCACCTTTACATGCTTCCTCACAGTACATTCACAATGCTTAATCACATTTCTTTATGACTAATTCATATCTACACATCAAAATA
Source organism: Callithrix jacchus (assembly GCF_049354715.1). Lineage (NCBI taxonomy): Eukaryota > Metazoa > Chordata > Mammalia > Primates > Cebidae > Callithrix > Callithrix jacchus. The sequence goes on along the minus strand of NC_133504.1, from coordinate 82,373,694 downwards.
GACATTTTAAATTATAATTTTATTAATTAAAACCATAGTTAAATGATGCTGCAGAGTATTCCATTTTAATATGACACAAATCTATAATGCTGGGCACTTTACTTTTGTTATTATGTTTGTAGATAGTGCTGCAATGTTCCGAAATATTTGTCCATCTTTTTGAAGTTTCCCTTATCATCAATTCCAGAAGGGGAATCACATCACCAAAATATCTTTACATCCTTTTTGGTAACTATTGCCAAATGAGTTTTCAGAAAATATCCCAGTGTACCTTCTATTGGAACACTTGAGAACCTTGGTAATCACTTTCTTGACAGCATGGAAAAACATCACAATTGTGGTCAAGATATTAAAAAAGAATGGATTGGGCTTGGTGACTCATGCCTGTAGTCCCAATATTTTGGGAGGCTGAGGTTGGTGATTGTTTGAGCCCAAGAGTTCAAGACTAACCTAGGCAACATGGTGAAACCACGTCTCTACAAAAAATATAAAAAAATTGGTGACTGTAGTAATGTGTACCTGTACTCTCAGCATCTTGGGAAGCTGAGGCAGAAGGCTCACTTCAGCCCAGGAAGTAGAGGCAGCCCACTGCATTGCAGCCTGGGTGATAGAGTGAGACTTGGTTTTCAATTTTTTCCATAAATTGTTGGACAGTTGTTTTTGTGTGTGATTGTTTACCTGTGCCTTTTGTCCAGTTTGCTTATTTTTCTACTTTGATACTTTATTTATTAAATTTGAAGAAACTTTTACAAAATAAAGGCTCTAAGCCACTTACCATGTATTTGTTAAAGGTTCTCTAGATACTGACTTTTAATTTGTTAGTTTTTGATAAACCAACATGGTTTAGAAAATTTATTAATTCTCTGATGTGTTATTTTTTAAATAATTATTTTATGCTTGAAAGTCCTTGGTCAACTTGGTATGAATTAAATATTCAGCTTCTATTTCTCATAAGTTTTGGTGAAGGATTGGTGTTTAGATAGTCTTACATTTGACTTTTCATGTGTCTGGGTCGTATTATGGTTGTCATTGCCTCCATTTAAGCTATACCAAAATGCTTTTAGCAGATTTTTTAACTGACCATACCTGGTACCAAGAGTATGCCCTGTCTGAGGGGTCAATGAGGATGGTGATGATCTTGGCTTTGGGAACGAGAGATGCAGCTCGTTTGGGAGCTTCTTCTGAATGGAAGTAATTAGCACTCTTTTCAAACAGAAAGTCACTTGTGGTATTGGATGGTGTAGGGAAAAAGTCCATATACCTGAAGGCAGAGAAAGACAATTAATTAATCTGAAAATATTTTTCTTGCCATACTCTGAATGTGAAATAATTGGAATATTTTAATATTCATTTATAGTTATTGCTGATTATTATGATGTTACAGTTTAAATAATAGCTATGCTATACACATTGAATGTGAATTCTATACACAACCTAAAATATTCCTGTTCTAATGACTCATTGTGGGCAGGGGAAGGAGTGAGATGATGGTAGGCCAATAAGGGACAAAGAAAAAATATTATAAATTTGAGCTGATGTTCTGTGCTATAAAAAGTCAACTCCAGAAATACTGTTTGCCCTTGGCAAACAGTAAATTACACTGTGCTGTTTAGTTGATATTAAAAAATGGTAAATGTATGTTTTCAAATTTGAATGCAGAAATTCTTCAGTGAGATTAAAGTTCACAAGACAGAAAGATGTGTAAGTCTGAATAGCTATAAAACACCAACAATTCTAGGACATGGTTGTCCTCTTCTTTCTTAATTTCTGCACAGTTTGTAGTACATGTAGCAATGTGAACACATTATAGTCTATCTAGAGTAATTAAGGGGATATTTCCTGTCAGTTGATCTTGTGGTGCCTCAGTAGGTTCACTTCTCCATATGCTGTCAGAACATTCCTGTGTGTGTGGATTATGGAATCAGTATGTTCTGAGGTTAATTCAGTGCAAGTCTTTAATTATGTGTGTAACCCTCCTTAGAGCTCATCACTTCTCTCACCCTCAAATGTTCTAGAAATAAATAATGAGAGCAATTAAGATTTCATATAAGACACTTATTTTCCTCTTTGACATTTGTTATGATTCCCAAATGTGGAGTGGTGAAGAGTCTCATCTATATTCCCGCTAAACAATTTGTGTTCCATTTGTGCTCACAGATCAGAGAAAATTGCCCTTCTGCTTTTAATAACCTGCATGCAATTCCAAAGGTTATTTAGCTTTTTAAAAGCAAGGTAGGGTATAATGTCCTAGATGCAGAATCGACACATCTTTAACCACAATGGGAACCCTGATCTGCTCACTGGTATTGCACCTGCTCACCCCTGATTATAGCCGATTCTTAAAAAAAAATGTGTCTTTCATTGCAAACAGGTTCATTCATGATAATGACACACAGACTTCCAAGCTGCAGATGTGTGTATTCAGGGAAAATTTCCTCAGGTGAGATTTGCTTTATATACTCTGTGAACTAGAAATTAAACTCACGACCATATTTTCTTGAAAATTGGACTAGAGCTAGAACGTGACCTGGAGATCACTCTGGTGATCACCAGAGTAAAAATTATTTCCAATATCAGGTTTATTCTATTTTGGTTTAGGGGAAATATTGTGATTTTATTTTTTCATAATTTATCATGTGTTAATTAACATTTCTTTTATGTATGTGTGTGACTAGAATTTGATATGCTTTTGAAAATGTGCTGTTATTATTTGCATGACAAATATTAGCCTATATTATAATAAAATTCATACTTTACGTGGTTAATGAAGACATATGTCACGAACTATAAAATAAAACAAAGTACTGATTTATTTGTTCCTTCAAACATTGTTGTGAAGACAAATTATGTGTTCAGAAAAAAAAACTAGGCACAGTTAAACAATACTGTGCTTAAAGAGAATTTTAAATACCCTTACAAATAATTCTGATGAAATATATACCATAATGTTCTTTATTCAACATATTAATTCAGCAGAAAAATATTATCATTATTGCAGTGTCCAAATCACATTATAGGCAACACTGATTAAACATATCAACATTATAAATTAATTTCTAATTCACTGTGGGTAGAACTGAGCATAACAAATTTATCCTGTAATTATGCAGATGCCACACATACATCTATAATTGCTCTGCAGTGATTGGGTGTGTGTTAATAACGGAATTTATTTCTTGTTATTTTTTCTTACCAGTCTATTCCCTTGTGATAGTTGTTGCCAGTAAAGAACTGAACTTCTTCAAATGTCTTTGGACTAGGGAGATTGCTGATGATTGAAGGATGCATAAGAAGAAATAAATAAAGTGCAGTTGTTCCTATTACAAAAAAGAAGATAAAAGGTTATATGATAATAAGAAACAAAATATTATTTTAGCATTTTTTTGCTGAAAAAATAATATTAACATAATCAACTATTTCCAGTATCAATATTATTTTTTTAAAAAATCAATTAGGTGCAATCCATGCACTACAATCCAAGTGTTCTATTATTAGTCATCATGATTCTATTTATCAAAATGCCTGATTTAATATTAGCAAATAGACAAAGTAGAGCAGACTGATGATGTGACTAGTATGGCACTGTAGAAGTCATGCAGCTCAACTTTCCTCCTGGAGTCAGGTGAATGGCTAGAGCGTGAAGGGCATGGGTTTCTTTGTCTCCATCTTTATCATCAATCACAGAACCTGAACTGGTGGGTCTTCAATTAACATTGACATTCAGATGAATGAAATCAAACTATTCAACAGAGGTTGATATGCTACTCTGTTTATGGCCTGGAAGTAACTCTTGATTAAGAAAACACATTGGCTGCCCTCAATGAACTTAAAGTCCAAGTATGAACTTGGAACAAGTACAAAAGTAATTGTGATGTAGTGTGACAGGTGCAATAATAAGAGAAGACCAGAATATCTTTCCAACATACGAGAAAATGAGTGATTCAGATGGGAAATCAAAGAGACAGATTCCAGAGGGAAGTACATTCTAATACTGTTCCTTAAAAACATAAGTGTTACACTACACAGCAAGGTTGAAAGAAGAGGGCAGGACTCTAGAAAGTTGGCTGCTTCAATGACTTCCCTGGCAAAATATGACAATCAAGCCTGATAATTGGAGCACTAGAGAGAACAGGCTACCTGTGAGAACCCACCTGTGTGCACATTGCAGAAGTCTCAAATGTAATCTCTGAATCTTATTTCCTTCAGAGTTAGGCCAGAGACTGGCAGCTATAGCAGAAAGAACTCATGAAGTGACTGGGTCATCATAACCCTCATAAATCAAGAATTTTTTTCTTGAAAGGTAAATTGTTCTGTGATACATTGGAAGATGCAGCATTTGTTAGATGTCCTAGAGCTAGCAGAGCTGCAAACAAGCTACATATGTGTGCTGGCAGAACAGTTATCATTGCAACTGGGATCAGAAGTAGAGAAGGCCAGTAGATAATTGGTATTTTGTTCATATATACCCTAAGGTCATATGAGCAAAGGCTACCACACTTTGAATACTAATGAAATTGTCACCTTTTTAGATCCTCACAGCTTTACCTTACCTCTTGCACCAAGAGGTAATGAGTAGCTAAAGGAAAGAACGTAACAACAGATCCATGGGGACCAGCCATCTTGGATGGAAGATGTATCGAAACACCTAGAATGAATGACTCTGTGTGAAATAAGATGGCAAAAATTAGTAAGTGTCCTTATGGAAATTTAGTTACTAATTTAAAAAGACTTTTAGGAATAACAAATATGAAATCAAACTACTCAGACTAGATTTTTAAAAAATGAAGGAGACAGAACTGGTTAAGAACTAAATTAGAGTCCTGAAGTTTAGACAGAAGAAATCTTTCAACCGCACTGAAAAAAACAAATGTAACAGTTTTGAGGGATGAGGGGCATCTTGAAGAGCTTACCTGGGTTGTTCCTAAAAATAGCAGGAGTTTAAAAAAGAGAAAATGTGAGAAGAGCAAAAACAAAAAAAAATATGTTCTAGGGAAATGAATTAGCAATAGAGTACAAGCTGGAAAGAAACACGAAATCCGGAAGTATTCTTTTAAAATTCCCTTTAAGATAACACCTTCATAGGGGGATGGAGAGAAAGAGAAGTTTGATTCACACAAGACAAATGAGAAAATTAAAAGTTTAATATTCCTAAGGTATTGAATGTAGATGAATACAGGGCACAGACAAAGAAATATTCTTTAATTGTTGCTGATTATCTAAATATAGATACTTTATAGACTCACTTGGCAGTGAGTAGAAATGTTTAATTACCCTGATGGTCACAGAATTGTACGTAGATCTCCCCTGGCCTACAGAAAGTCAAAACCTTTATGTTATGAATTCTATACCTTCATGCCTCCAGGGCCTTGAGGGACATCAAGAGGCATCTGACAGGGAGGAGAGAGAAAGCCCTCTCAACTAGGAACAGAAAAAATCTGGGCCCACTACCTCAAAATATACATTAAAAAAATTATCATCTAATGTTTCAGCTAAACTTGACTTTCATTTTCTGTTAATTTATTTTATTTCATTTCATTTTATGTCAATTTGGTTGATATATTTTGTGAAAGAAGAGGAAAAAAATTCTATACTAACAGAAACTATTTATTTTATATACACTTAACTTCTCCTTAGTTTTAATGTACCAGGATAAGCCAGGAAAATCATGAGAAATTAATATTGACAATGGGAACACTGATCATCTGAAGGATCTAAGACCAATGAATTATGCTCTTACAGTTGTTGTGCTAAATGTAACCCGTTAGAATCCTCTTTTTACACTGACAATACCAGAATTTGACTCTGAATGATGAAGGTTGAATATCTGTCCAAACGTTCACAAGGGACTATGATTTAAACTTTGAGTCCCTTAAGTCTTATGTCCTTAAGTCTATGTCCATCATCTCTGCCTATTTTTCTTTTCCTCTTCCTCATTCCCTGACATATTTCAGCTCACAGGAATCTCTTCTAGGATTCAGCAATGGCAAAGTGAAATATTACGTCTTTCCACTCTCACCTCACAACAACTGAGTAAATAGAAGTTTGAGAACCACTTGTACCTCATGCTTATTGTAACAGATGCATACACAATGTTTAAGTCATCGAAAGGCAACTTTGCATTTAAGGGTAGACCGGCAGCACTTACTTGTGACCCCCACCCCTCATTGAATTTATAGTCTCTGACAGCAGAGGGTGTTTTGCCAACTGAAGCAATAAGAAGAACAAACTATGACGTCAGACTTCTATAATTGGATTTTAAGAATCACTGCAACCACTTTTATATTAGAATAATATTTTCATAGCCTGTGAAATATTATTACCATCTGATTCCTTTGCTTTAACATCTTATTTGCTTGTTTGTGTTAGGAAAGCCAAAACCAGCTAAAAGCTTTATTATTTCCATACTGGTAGGTCAAATATAAAAGTCTAAAGGTATAGCTTGATGTCTTTATAAATACAAACGACAAGAAGGAAAAATAGATTTATAGTTACTAAGCTGTAATTTTCTCACAGAACTAAAACATAATAATAATATTCAATGACAAATGATAGGGAATGTCTTTCTATTAGATTTTTAACACAAGTTTAAAACGCAGGGATGTTTTATTTCTTTAGTAGTCATTCCGGAGTTAGCAGTGCTATAAGGGAGTTGGTAGAAAATCAATGTACCTTTTAAACAACAACAAAAGTGATCTCTCTGAAAATATGTGTTGCTTTTTCCCCTCCCTGCACATGTGTTAACTTACTGTTATAATACTATTTATATTACTAGAGGAAGAAAAGATTTCAACAACCAATATTTAATAGTCTGGAAATTTTGCCCACAACTTTTAAAATGATCTACTTACTTGTATTACAAATATCTTCATCTGGGCCATGCTTATTTATTGAGACTGTTTGTTTTGTGTTATGGTTTGTGCACTCACTGATGAAAATGCTTCTTCTAGTCAAAGTAGTGAATTCAAAATACAGCAACTCAATAAAAACTTTAATTAATCAGGACATGAGCAAAGTGTATAAAACTGTCACATACAGAAGAAAGTATAAAATATTCTAATTGAAAGTGTCACCTCATTGGTGAAATACTTTCACTCTCTTTACTGCATTCGTGTACAGTTGTCCTTCAGTGCATAAGGAAATACCAAGGAAGAAATGCCTGATGGACTTCCAGTGTTTCAGAAAGTAAATCCAAACTTTGCTAATACCTAATGGTTAATTTTAAAAAACCAAATCACACATTAAAATATTTGAAAGTAATCATGGTAGTGGCACTGAATAAAAATCAATTCAAAGGCTGATGCACTATGTAAAATAATTTGAATCAGGCCAAAACATGTTTCTATAAATTGCTATAGAAATTAGTAAATACAACCATAAAAAATAACAATTAAAGATGAGATACAACAATTGTGACACATAAGTTCAAAGTTTTCCAAATTTGACATGTATGTTGAAAAGTTTTAAAATCTATAGTTTAAAAATTTAGTGCTTAAGACAATTTGTGTGCATTAAGACCTCTTGAGGTTCATGGCATAAATGTGATTGATGGAGATGAAAAGCAGTTCATATAGTAAACTTTCATGGATAGTTAAACATTTCACAAAGAAAAATCTAATTTGATAATACCACATAACAATGTATTTTATGAAATAGTTTTAAAAAATATAAGCAGCATAATTGGCTATTTTTACCTGTTTTTTGTGGACCAATTACTAGAAATTTTGGTAAGTGGTCACAAGTTTTCTCTCTGGACCAGATGTCTTTGTGTCGTTTATCATCACACGGATTCTGCAAGAAGGAAGAATAAGTAACCTTACTGTGTAATGAGTGCCTGGCTCTGTTCACTAAAAATTGTTCAAAAGATGGAATCATCGTTTTGCCTAATAACCTAGAACTTGGAGTTAGACCTCACTCTGGTTCTCTGATGTTCAAATCTTTTTTTAAATACAGTTATTGGCATTTTCCTTACCTCAAGGCTGAGGCTTAGCATCAAGTCCCTCCTGTCATTATCATCTTTCAATGTTTGACTAGGTTCTAATCGCTGTGATACTACTCTATTTCTTGGTTTATGTTTCACATGTATATATCAGAGGACTTGACTTAAGTTGGCTTGATCATAGTTACACATTTTACTGTGCTCTCCCTAATCATTGCTATTTTTTTCTCCCTAGAGGCTCAAATGCTAACCTTGAATTCCAGACTTGGCCAACATTTCCTTTTTATATTATTCGATTTTTTGATTCAGATACTCCCATAGTTTTGGCACATTTTATAAGCTGATAGCTTCTAGATCAGTACCCAGCCTCTACCTTCCTCCTGAGCTCTAGACTTACGTTTTACATTGCAAACATATCATTTTGTATAGATATGGTGAGGAAATTTCAGACTCAACATACCCAATGTATCCATTGGTTCAATAATATCCCCATCTAACCTTCACTTTTGGTGCCAGTTTTTATTTCATTTTATCTGGTTGACTCTAATTTATTATCAAAATCTTTACACTTCTGAGAATTAAAAGGGCCTTTAAAAATAAAAGGATAAAATTTTTGAAATATTTATGGACTGCTATATTGGTTTTATTATATTGGTGATCTAAACAACAATTGTATTCAAAACGATTGTCACAAGTAAAATTATTTTTAAAAACACATATACCTTGGAAATTAAAACATTCTATTTTTATATTTATTATCCCAATAATAAAAATAAAACAAGAAGGAAAGCATTTATGGTTCATATTTATGTACTTTAATCAGTTCCTTTTTCGCTTAATTTTTATTTTTTTAAAATTTTATGGCTACATACTGGATATACATATTGATGAAATACATGAGATATTTTGATACAGGCACATGATACATAATAATCACATCAGGGTAAATGAGGTATCCATCACTTCAAGCATTTATCATTTCTTGCATTACAAAGGTTCTAATTTTATACTTTTGGTTAATTTAAATGTAAAATAAATTATTGTTAACTGTAGTCACCTCGTTCTGCTACTAAATACTAGCTCTCACACATTCTATTTTTGTACCCATTTACAATCCCCACTCCCCCACCTCCACTTTCCTTCCCAGTTCCTGATAACCGTCATACTATTCTCTATCTCCATGAATTCATGAGTTCAATTGTTTTAATTTTTCTTTCTTTTCTTTTCTTCTTTTTTTTTTTTGATGGAGTCTTGCTTTGTTGCCAGGCTGGAGTAAAATGGTGCGGTCTTGGCTCACAGCAACCTCTGCTTCCCAGGTTTAAGTGATTCTCCTGTCTCAGCCTCCCAAGTAGCTGAGATTACAGGCATGCACCACCATACTCAACTAATTTTTGTATTTTTTTTAGTAAAGATGGGGTTTCACCATGTTGATAGGGGTGGTCGCCATCTCTTGACCTCATGATCCTCCTGCATTGGCCTCCCAAAGTCCTGCAATTACAGGCACAAGTCACCATGCCTGGCCAATCATTTTAATTTTTAGCCCTAGAAAATGCATGAGAACATGTGAAGTTTGTCTTTCTGCGCCTGGCTTATTTCACTAATATAGTGTCCTCAGGTTTTATCCACGTTGTTAAAAAAAAAAATCTCATTCTTTTTCGTGACTGAATAATACTTCATTGTGTGTATGTTTCACATTCTCTTCATTCATTTCTCTGTTTTTGGACACTTAAGTTGCTTCCAAACCTTGGCTATTGTGAATAGTGCTGAAATAAATGTAGGAGTTCAGGTTTCTCTTCAATCTACTGATTTCTTCTTTTTCACAATATTTTTTAATAATCATGCTGTTAGATTGCTGGATCACATGGTAGTTCTATTTTTAGTTTTGTGTGGAACCTCCATACTGTTCTCCATAGTGACTGCATTAATTTACATTCCCACCAACAGTGTCCAAATGTTCCCTTTTCTCTACTTCTTCACCAGCATGAACTATTACTTGCCTTTTGGATAAGATACATCTTAACTGGGGTGATATAATATCTCATTGTAGTTTTGATTTGCATTTCTCTGATGATCAGTGATGTTGGAAATGTTTTTATATACTCATTTAACATTTGCATGTCTTCTTTTGAGAAATGTCTATTCAGATCCTTTGCCCATTTTTAAATTGGATTATGAGATTTTTTTTTCCTGTAGAGTTGTTTGAGTTGCTTACATATCCTGGTTAAAAATCCTTTGTCAGATGGGTAGTTGCAAATATTTTACCACAATCTTTGGGCTGTCTCTAAACTTTATTGATTGTTCCTTTGCTGTGCAGCTTTTTAACTTGATGTGATCCCATTTGCCCATTTTTGCTTTGGCATGGGCTTGTGGGGCATTGCTTAAAAAATCTTTGCAAAGACCAATGTCCTGGAGAGTTTCCCCAAAATTTTATTTAGTAGGTTTATAGTTTGAGGTCTTAGTTTTAAGTGTTTAACCCATTTTAATTTAATTTTGTGTATGGCGAGAGATAGGAGTCTAGTTTCATTCTGCATATGGCTATCTAGTTTTTCCAGCACTGCTTACTGAAGAAACTGTCTTTTCTCCAGTGTATGTTCTTGGCACCTCTGGTGAAAATAAGCTCACTGTAGAAGCATGGGTTTATATCTGGATTCTCTATTCTGTTTCATTGGTCTATGTGTCTGTTTGCATGCCAGTACCGTGTGCTTTGGTTTCTACAGCTCTGTAGTATAATTTGAAGTCAAGTAATGTGATTCTTCCTGTTTTGTACTTTTTGTCTAAGATGGCTTTGGCTATTCTGGGTCTTTTGTGATTACATGTTAATTTTAGAATTTTTTTTTTGTATTTCTGTGAAGAATGCCATTGGTGGTATTAATCAGTTCTTTAGATACATCTTTCTTTAATACCATGTCACCAAAGTTCTTCTGAAGAATGATTGTTTTCAATATTCTTATTATGTTTTGCTTTTCTATAAAATTGTCTGCAATTATTCTCAAAGTTGCATTTCATAGTTAATAAATGTGAAAGTTGACACTCAAATGTTTCTTCTCTGTAAACCACTGTATTTTTAACTGGAGAAAGAGTTGAGATGAGCTTATTTTCTTTTCTGATTTTTTTTCTTTTTTGCACAGTCTTGCTCTGTCACCTAGACTGGGGTACAGTGGCACCATCTTGGCTCACTGCAACCTTCTCCTCTCATGTTCAAGCTATTCTCCTGCCTCACCCTCTAGAGTATCTGAGACTACAGGCGTGCAGCACCATGCCTGGCTAATTTTTGTATTTTTTGGTAGAGATGGGGTTTTGCAATGTTGCCCAGGCTGGCCTGGAACTCCTGGCCTCAGGTGATTCTCCAGCCTTGATCTCTCAAAGTGCTGGGATTAGCAAGAGCTACTGTGACTGACTGAGAAGCTTATTTTCAATTCTATTTTTAAAATATTAAATTGTCTAAATATTAGAGACAAAATATATTCACATTTTTTTCCTTTAAGAGTGTTTTTCTTTGACAAATACTTTTAAATGTAACACTTGTCAAGTGGGTTTTCTCTAATTATGATTCTTTTAAATATTTTGCCAAATATAGGTGCTGCAGAATCATAGGCTTCTCAGTATCATTCTATTCCAGCAAAGAATATAATTTTATCCAATTAAAAATAAGATATTCATTAAGAAATGTTTAGGCTAATTATTCTTAGTGTTGTTATATAGAATAAAAGGACCAGTATCAATCTGGTATTCTGCAGATTCTAACACTGGCCCACTGTGTTGATGACATGATAGTTGGACCTGACAAATAAGTGGCAATTATTTGGCTGTCTTGATAAAACACATGCACTTCAGAGAATGGAAGACAAATATACAAAATTTTAGGAGCCTTCCACCTTTTAAGCTTTCAGATGTCCAGATATCTTGAGCACACTGGGACATCCCATTCATAGCAAAGTGTGAATTGTACCTTGCAGCTTACTGATAAGAGGTAGCACAGTGCTTGATAGGCCTCTTTGGGTTTTGGAGGCAGTATATAATTGCACTAGGAAATATTTCTCTGCACATTTATTGAATGATACAGAAAGCTTCAAGTTTTGGGTGGGTCCTAGAGCAAGACAGGGGTATGCAGTAGGTAACGCTGAAGTACAAGCCACCCTCACACCTGGGCTTTATATGCTGGAAGATTCATGATACTATGGCATCAATGATATAAGTGGATGCCATGTGGGATATCTGGCAAGTACTTGAAAATAATCACAATGTAAACTTCTAAGTTTCCGTAGCAAGGCAGACTATCTAAATCATATTATGCAGACCATAGCTCTTGGTATGCTTCTGTGCTATAGAAAAAGAGTGTTTGTCAGGGATTTTTAATGTGATCACGTGGCTGTAACTACCCACCATGAACTGAGTAGTGATAGACTCATCAAATCATAAATTCAGGTATGTCCAGCAACAATTCATGGTAAGATGGGAATGGTATATATGGGATCAATCTCAGGCTGATCCAGGAGGCACTTACAAATCAGTGGCCCATGACTCTTTGTCAACCGTCACTGTTCCACTGATGCTTCTCCATCAGCTCAGTTTTAGTTTTGTGACAGGGTTCCTAGAACCTGCTGATAAAGAGGAGAAACCCAAGCTTGGTTTGTAGATGGGTTAATCCATATGCTTGTAGAAAACTAAAATGGACTTTTGTGTCACTACCATCCCATTCAGTGGGGCTTCTAAAAATCACTGATTAATGAAACTCTTTCAGTTGTCAGAGCTGTGGGCAGTGCACCTGGTCATCTGTTTTTTGGACAGACTTGTAGCCAAAGTCACCTTCTGTGCCCACATAGGCCTGGCTATCACCACTATGGTGCAGTGCCCAACAAATAGTTTTTATTTAAGGAATACACTATATCACCAGTTGGTGCCTCTGCTGTACCCTTTGTCCAAGGAGTTGTGTATTTGAGTCCAGGAGTTGCTGTAGGAATGAACCCCCTCACCATTATTCCCAATGACATAGTTGGATAATTTGTGCTTTCCTTCCTCCCAACTTTAAGCTCAGTGGGTCTAGGAATTCTAGCTTGCACAACAGGGAAGATTCCACTAGGGGTCATGAGAAGAGATTCACTGAACACAAAGCCACAACTGCTACCCAGTCACTTTGGACTTCCTGTGCCAGTGGACTGGCAGACATAGAAATGAGTTGTCATCCTGGTAGGAATAAGTGACCCACATAATCATGGGGAATTAGAATAGCTATTACATAGCAAGAATAGGGAGACATATCTTTGGCATTCAGATAATTCACTAAGTTGCTTGTTGGTACTTCCACACTCAGTTATAACTGTAACACTGCCTGATACGTGCTAGATGGGGGTGCCAGAACAGAGTACCAAATTACACCTTACTTCGTAAAGTAAGTTGTTGTTATCTAAACACAGCCTTTCTCCTGAAGAAATGTATAAAAGGAGAGTTAGTGAGACAATATACCACTGATGCTACTTCATTCAGTCCTAAGACTGTATCTGACCCACCCAGTATTTCTTCTAGGTCAGCATAAATACTAACCAAAGGTGAGGGAAATACAGAACAGAAGACAAAATTGGAGAAAATAATCACTGATTTCACCTTTGGGACCCAAACCAGCAATTACGTTATAGTTCCTCACAATAACTCTCTTGTTACATGTTTCCCCAGGCATGAAGTTTATAGAATCATGAGAAAAAAATGTGTCTGGATGGAGTGAACATAACAAATGAAACTCGGATTGTAAGAGTAGAGTGTGGTGGATGCTCTTTTCTCCACTGAAAGCATCCTCTCTTCAGATTAGTGCAAACCCTCCACTCCTTCTCTGAACCTTGCCAGCTGCTGTTGCCCCCAGCTGGGGGACTGAGAATTCTCCCTGGCTAATAGAAGCCACCTGACCGCAAATCAAACTCTGCACCCCCTCCTCATTCTCAGGGGATGGCCCACCACCAGTGGATGCAGGGGTACAGAAGACTGATGTGCTTGTCTCAAGGTGAGACAATTTGTGACTAGTGGTCTCCCTGCAGATCAGGTAAAACTAGGCTTTATGAGAGATGACATCCTTGCTCAGCTCTTCCCCCTTCTTTTCAGTTCCATGTTTGCCCTTATAGGTTTTCCTGAAAGCATTTCTTAAACAAATCATTTGCAATGTAATCTCTATCTCACATTCAGCTTCTGGGAAACACTACCTATGACAGTCACCATTCATACTAAATAAAATTAAGAGATAGCCTTGACTCAAACGCATTCTCTATCCCAGCTCTCATTGGAACAAGACTGAAGTGCAATATAAAAGGATTGGTCATGCATAATGACAACCATATTATGTTAGAATTTACCTTGGAAAAAATTAGGTTACAGATCCTAGATTTTTCTACAAATTCATCTGTGGAAACTGTGATAAAAGGAGTTATTTACAAGTCAGTGAAATTGACATTCCTTATTTAATTTAACTGAAATTTTGTTTTAACTGCTATCTTCCCTGATGATGATAGACAAAGCTTCCTCCCACTGTTGTCTCTTTCTGAGTTTCCTGTCATATTTTCTTTATTACCTATCAATACCTAAAATTATCTTATTTGCATATATGTTTGTAATGATTTTATATAATACATATAAGTATACTTATAGTTTATAGTAATTCTATCTCAACTGGGATGTAAGTTCTCTGAAGGTGAGGCTTCTGTCTTCTTTATTGCTACAATCTAATACTTAAGAAATGTAGAATAAATATTTGTAGAATGGCTGACATAAGACAGGCACAGTAAACATTTAGCAATCAGCATAGACTAGTTTTGATATATGCTTGAAAACAAATGTAATGCTAACTGTATAGAGATTTAGCATCTAAAACTCCTACAGCAAACCATAGACAGTCCCCACTGCTGCTTTTCATGGCAGTCCCAGAAACTAGTTAGTGAATATGCCATCACTTTAGAACTTAAACATTATTTTTCTCATATTATCACATAACTATTTTATTTATAAAGAACTTCATTTCAGAACTGCATTTTAGATACCAAGCAATAGGAAGTTAGTTCCCAACCTATACTTATTGAATTTCCCCACACATAATCCAGTAGAGCAAATCTCAGGTGTTCACTTCATTTGCTCAAATGAAGATTTTTTTAATGCTTAGCAAAGGTAGAAGAGTAAACTAATTGATTATTCAGTGCCACTGTTGAAAGTCAAAGTCTTATTTGTGAGATCTCTCTTGGTTCCATATGTTCACCTTGGCCACTTATCTTCTTTATTGCTGTGCACATGTCTTTGTCATTGTAATTTCTGCTTGCAAAACTGGTGAAATAAAATGTTCACAGGAATAATCAGATTTAATGTAAGACTTGAAAAGAGTTGTATCTTCAACACACAGAGAGAACATGGATAAGCATGCTTTTATGGGGTAGAGGATGACACTAGTTAATATCTAATTATACTTTTCCAGAAAGAAAGTTGGGATTCTAAGCTGTTGCAATACTTGCTCTTCCAAATATTTTTATTGCTAACAACTTAATTTACATTATTTCAGTTTTTCCTATCAGTATGTTCATCAATCTAGGCAGATTGTCTTTCTTTGTAAATGCACTCCTTCTATATTATGCTATTTTAGGGATTTCTAGGTGCTCATTTCTGTTTTCACCTCTTTTCCTGGCATATTTCCCCTTTTGTCTGCTAATCACAATTTTATTAATGGATGTTTGTATTTTCTATTTTATATTCTGGAAATGTTTGGTTAGACTTTTCCTACTCTGGCTTTTCTTACATTGTCTGAAAATCTGAAAATCAGCAAACATGATGTTTAACTTTTATTGATCACCTTCTACATTCCAGGCACTTGATTGACGTAGATTATTTCTAATCTTCAGAGCAGCCTGGATAGACAGATATTATTATCCCTTCTTGATAGCTGAGAAAGCTGAGATGCAAGGTGTCTTATTTAGGCCCTGCTGAAGGTCACACAGCAAGGTAGTTTCAGATTTAGAATCCAAATCTGGCATTGTCTTTGCAGTTAAATTATGTGTGTGTATGCACGCACACATGTGCATGTGAAGTTTTTGACAATGATTATGAAGGGTAAAGGATCTTTCCAAGAAAAAGCTAAGAATTTAATTGCACTTTCATACTTTGTTCTATTTCTATTGTTTTAAATTTTAAGTCAGAAAATTAGATAGCAATTATTTCCCTTTTCATTCTCCAATCTGATTGTTCCCTACATAACTGAAACTGCAGCAGATATTTACTGGTTTAAGACTCTAATACTATAGATATATTTAAACTTCTAAAAAGGAATTCAGTTAAAATTGCTTTAGGCAGTTTATGGTTACATTGCCAGTCTAGTGAAAATGCATGTAACTCAGCTGTCAAACAGGTACAGGTGATGCACGTGGTTTTTGTATGTGGAATCTATGAGGCAAATTTACTTTTAAGTAGACATAAAGAAGGCAGAAGATTTCCTAAAGCAATGAACAAGACTTAGAAAAGGCAGTAAAATCTGATGAAATTATGTTCCTTACAAGGGCAGAAGCACCCCTGGCTATTTCCCTCCAAATAAGTAAAAATGGCAAATCTGCAATCAAACTAAAAAGAACATGGATTGAAAGAATATCATACCACTGACCTTATTATAATTCCATATTTTATGGAATACATTAAAATACCTTTTGTTCTTATTATATCTAGTTATTCAAATCTACATTGCCTTTTCACTACTAAAAAATTGCTTTGCTCCCTATTGTCCACATCCTTCACTGGCAAGGACACCGTGGAATTATCAGTTCAAGACTGATTTTTCCCATCAAGGTCATGTGCCTACTCTAGACAACTAGGACATTTCTAGATCTTAAGAGTTGAAACTCTAAAAATGCCTAGCGCTCATGATAGAAGGATTAGTTTCCCAACTACAAACATTTCAGAGGTTATTGGTTTGCTTTTCACTTCCCTTTTGCTATTCCCCTGTTTAAAAAAATAATATTAAAAGAGGCATCTTTTAAAACATACTTTTTCATCTAGGTGTGGTGGGTCACACCTGTAGTCCTAGTAGTTTGGGAGGCTGAGCGGGCAGATCGTGAGGTCAAGAGATTGAGACCATCCTGGCCAATATGGTGAAACCCCATCTCTACTAAAAATACAAAAATTGGCTGGGCATGGTGGCGCATGCCTGTAGTCCCAGCTACAAGGGATGCTGAGGCAGGAAAACTGCTTGAATCCGGGAGGTGGAGATTGCAGTGAGTTGAGATGGTGCCACTGCACTCCTGCCCAGGTGACAGTGTGAGACTTTGTATCAAAAACAAACAAACCAAACAAAAAACCCATATTTTTTCTTTCCAATCGGGCTGCGTTTCTAAATTTCTTCTGCTTATTAAGTCTTGCCCTACGTATGTATGTAAAATGCCTTTTCCAAGTTCATGTTGTGCAGGGTGATGACTTTCAAGTTTTGTCTTTTAGTATCATTTAAGCCTAATACAATCCATGTACACTGATGAGGAAGTTTAATAGATTAAGGGTGTTTATTCTCAGTGCTTCAATAAACAAATCTTTATGGAAGAACTGAGAGACATCTTTATGAAGACTTGAACTCTCCTTATTCTCCATGTAAAATCCATGCAGTCCCTCAATTCCTTGGGAAAGTGTTTCTTGTGGGAGTACACCGATCCATAATAAGTGCACTCACTAGAGAACTTCTTTAGCACTAAATAGACTGATTTCTGAAACTTTTCTATAAAGAGCCTGAATTACAAAGATTTATAATACCAACCTCCGGAGGTAGGACTGGATGGAAAAGGGCATGTGGTTCCGTGTCTGTCTGGGTGGACAACTTCAAGAGTGCTGCTCTTGACACAAGTGTCTCTTATTTATTCTAAGTTTCTATCCTTCACCATATTATATTCATGTTTAAGTAAGCTAATACTACTGGTATTTTCCCATAAAGTAGTCTCAGAGTAAAATTGACCCCAAGAGAATGTGGCATGTTTACTCTATAGCTCTACCTTTAAAATCGATGACTGTATACTTCTAAACATGGTCCACTATGTTATTATTTGTGTTTTATGAATATGCTGGGAGAGAGGAGAAAGCTAATTCAATAAAATGAACTATATTTTTAAAATCTTATAAATCAGTTGTTCTAATATAGTACTGTTCACTCATATATGACACTGAATTTATCAAATGTTTCTGTAAGGCACAAACAAAAATTCAGTTTCTTTTTTCATTATTATACTTAGATTAAATGGTCAAATATATTTTTATGATAATTTTACTTTAGAAAATATTGTCACTTTAAGGGAGCTATCTGCAAGTAATTTTTTATAACTGAATTTCAAATAAGTGGTTTGAGTGAGGAATTTGATACTTGACAAGAACATGTTTGCAACTGATTAACAGGGGAAAAGTCCAAGATTTATGTCATCATTTTTGGACATCAGAATGTCTGACAGTCTCATATAATCAAAATGTTGCTTCAGTGTAAATTGAAGAATCAAAATCATGAGAAATTATTGCCATCTTTGGTAGAGGAGGTATTTCTGAAAGGAATACAACATACTATTACTAAGTTAGGAAGAGAAAGACAACATGGCAAAATATAAATTTAAATTTTGATTAAGAAAATATTTAGGCCGGGCGCGGTGGTTCAAGCCTGTATATCCCAGCACTTTGGGAGGCCGAGACGGGTGGATCCCGAGGTCAACAGATCGAGACCATCCTGGTCAACATGGTGAAAACCCGTCTCTACTAAAAAATACAAAAAATTAGCTGGGCACGGTGGCGCGTGCCTGTAATCAATCCCAGCTACTCAGGAGGCTGAGGCAGGAGAATTGGCTGAACCCAGGAGGCGGAGGTTGCGGTGAGCCGAGATTGCGCCATTGCACTCCAGCCTGGGTAACAAGAGCGAAACTCCGTCTCAAAAAAAAAAAAAAAAAAAAAAGAAAAGAAAGAAAATATTTAAGATGATAATGAAATCTGTCCTCTCTCATCTGTGATGCAATAAAAGTATACTGACTTAATTTCACTGAAAAGACCAAAAGATGAATGAATTAAAGTGAAAAGTGCAGTTACAGAACTCCTATTTCCCCAGGAATAGGGGTAGTCACAGATCACTCTTGTTATTCTCAGTCTCACTCAGTCTTCCAAGGTATTGCTTTTCACAGCCATGAAGCTCTTCTGGGCTTCCCTCTCTCACAGGGAAATTACTGTCCTGTCTTCAGCACTTTCCTATTCTTACCTGCCCTGAAAAAAGGCTTCTGTCCACTCTCATAGGTGGGTGATGAAAAATGAGAACACATGGACATAGAAAGGGGAGTACTAAACACTGGGGTCTATTGGGGGAAAAAGGGGAGGGCCAGTGGGAGGGGGAGGTGGGGAGGGATAGCCTGGGGAGAAATGCCAAATGTGGGTGAAGGGGAGAAGAAAAGCAAAGCACACTGCCATGTGTGTTCCTACGCAACTGTCTTGCATGCTCTGCTCATGTACCCCAAAACCTATAATCCAATAAAAAATTAAAAAAAAAAAAAAAAGAAAAAAGGCTTCTGGTGTAATCTTCATTGACCAACTTTTTTTTTTTTTTTTTTTTTTTTTTTGAGACGGAGTTTCGTTCTTGTTACCCAGGCTGGAGTGCAATGGCGCGATCTCGGCTCACCACAACCTCCGCCTCCTGGGTTCAGGCAAATCTCCCGCCTCAGCCTCCTGAGTAGCTGGGATTACAGGCGCACGCCACCATGCCCAGCTAATTTTTTGTATTTTTAGTAGAGACGGGGTTTCACCATGTTGACCAGAATGGTCTCGATCTGTTGACCTCGTGATCCACCCGCCTTGGCCTCCCAAAGTGCTGGGATTACAGGCTTGAGCCACCGCGCCCGGCTGACAAACATTTTTTTAAGTCACTTCACTCTCAGCTTCAAAGCCTAAAGTTTGTTTTTCCTAATTGCCTGTCAAATTCAAATTACACTGGCAGAGTTGAAAGCTCCTCCCTCTGACTTGTACCTGTTTCTACAGGCTACTTACCATTACCTCCCTACTAACTATCCGAGAACAGGTGTGCCACTTTTATTCTTTGTATACACAGTCCTCTGCTTTTGGTTATTCTTTAATGATATTTTGAAGACAGTGGCTATTATACTATGCTAGGTTCCAGGGTGTAAATATAAATCAACAAAGTCTTATTTTTTAAGGTTTGCAGAAACCAATATATGACAGGAATAAGTGTCTGTAATACTGTGTGATAAGTGCAGTAATATGATTATAAATAAGTTATAGGGTGGTGAAAAAAGAAATAAATATGAAGACAAATTTGTAACATTATTTTGTTCACATAACAAGCAGTTATAGTGGCTTACAAGTTTCATGAAGGCAAGAAATTTCTTTTGATTATGTAGGTACTTCAATATCATAGGTTGAATACATTCACACTGAACATATAATCAGATCTAAAGAAAGGAATTATTTCTGAAATTTTATTCTACTTAGAGAGTTGATGGTAATAGTTGATTTACTTTTTTAATTGTAAAGCCACTATCCTGTGGTTGAAATCATCCTGGAGGAGAAGTAAGAAAACCTAGGGCTGTAGACCCGACTTGTTTCTAATAAGCCGAGTGACTTAAAACAAGGCATATCACTTCACTGAGTGTCATCCATTTTCTCTCTACAATGAATAGGTTGAGCTATATGTCTCAAATTTCTTATTCTGCTCTTACAATCTTTAATTTTCTGTGTCAGCATTCCTTCATTCTTTCAACAGATTCATACCAAAAGAACCTTCAGGGTGTATGCCACTAAAACTTAAGGTTTGTTTATGTCATGACATTCAAATTTCATCATTTCTTATCTGGGGCTGGGTGTCTTCACAGCTACCATCAGAAAAGGGATTAACCATCTAAGGTTAGTGTTCTGTGATTTACTTTCCCACTTCTTTAACCCTGGAGACACTGGCGTGGAGGGAGAAACTTTTAGCTCTTAGAGCATTCTCCTGGTCACACAGACAAGCAGGAATCCACATCATGTGTGGCATGTTTGTTGATAGTAAGACTCTGGATGACTGATTGAAGACTGGGACTGAGCTAACCTGACAGTTTGAGAGCTTAAAAGCATCGATTAGTTCAAGTGTAAGAATCTGACCTTCTAACTTCCTCCATATTGTGGTTTTGGTTTCTATAATTGAATTATTTTTAAAAAAAGAAAAAAAAGAAACGCTATTCTTTTACACTGTGTAGTGATTATTCTACCAAACTAATAAGGGACATGAATTAATAGACACCTGTGAGTATTATTTTAAGAGTCTCACACATCAAGGACTAAACTGACAAGGATACAGTCTGGGGATTTCATTACATGCATGTCCTCAGGACACATTCCCGTGTTAATCATCATTGAAAGAATCAATTTCCAGTGAGAGATGAGCACAAATACATTTTGTGCTGTACTTATCAGGCTACCCATTGACAGATATTCATATCGCAGTTTTTAATTAGGTGGCAAAGCAGCTTCACATATACGGTAGTTGGTGCTAATGAAAAGTTACATGAAGAACCAAAGGAAATTAAATAGATATGAACATTATCATTTTTCACTTTTTCTTTTGTTTGTGGTAACAAGAACATGTGAAGTGAAAATCTAAAGAAAAATAATAGTTGACTTAGTTTTAAACATGAAATATACTAAATAAGAAATCACACTGATAAATACAAAAAGTTTCTTTAATATTTTATTTTGACACTTTCTAACAATAACAGAAATACACCATATTTATCTATTCTAACTCTCTAGCATTGTGATGAATAGGCCATAAAATACCTACCAATTAATGCTGGTTTGACTTATTTTACTTTACATAACTCTAAGTTCATATTATATAGAGAAAAGGGTGACAATGCTTACCATTTCTAAATGTGCTGTTACAGATATGAATGTGAAAAGAAGAGAATACCACCAAGTCAGTATTATGTACTTTATTGTTACTTCACAACTTGAAGATTTTTGGACTTCATGTGTTTAGCAAAGTTAAGCAGATTTGCTGCTATAAGTCAACTCTTCTCAAAATCTCATGTATCTGAATAATTCTCTCCTAATGTAACTACTCTTTATTTTCTACTCCTTGTTTTTCTTCTTAAATATATTTGAGAATATGTGATATATGATATTTGAGTATATATGGTATTTAGTTAACAAGAATGTTTGCAATTTTAAAGTCTTAGTGAAAAGTAACTATATAAATAATATAACTCACATGATAGCAAAGGGGTTCTTTCACAGGAAAACATTTACTCATGTATCGTTTAAGTACTTTTACAGAAAACTATATTTTGATAATGTATATGAATATTCCTAAACTTATTTAAACAACAATGATAAAAACTTGTAAACTCTATGTTAACTTTTCTAAGTTATTCTCTCTTTTATGAAGAACTTCCTAAGAACTTGCCCCTATATTATTCAAAATTAACATTGTCAGTACTTGCAAATTATGTATGTATCTTTTATCTTCTAAGAATGGTATAATTTCTTAAAGAATAATCCTATATTTTAATTTCGAATTTTTACTTATATCCCTAAACAGCACCGTATTCTATGTTTAACAAACATTCAATCAATACTTAGAATTATCATGTTGACCAAATCATATTGGAGCTGGCATATCTTTGATATTCATTTTTTAAGAAAAGTGTCATAGATATCCAAACATATTAATACACACAGTTCTTTACGTTAAAAACTTCAAACAATATCAAGAAACTCAGTTCATAATTTAATAAAACCATTTTCCTTTTTCTACAGTTAGAGGAAGGGTAGAGCTGGAGGCCACTGAAGAATTCTTTCTATTTAAGCTATCTAAAATCTTTGTTAATTTGTCTGGTTTTTATTTTTACTGTACCATAAATATTATAGTTATATTTTACATAAACATTTGTGAGAAAAGAATTGATTTATCATCACTGATATATCAGTTTTACAAACGTGTTTCAGATCTTTTGAATAACCACCATTTATGGGACATAATGCTTTGTCTTTATACAATTCTGTTTTGTGTGTTGATATATGCTCATAATACTTATGCTTGTATCTATTTATCTGACTTTCTAATTTACATATCAAATGGTAGATGGTCAACTAACTTATTGGAATGGTAAATAGAATGTGTAGTTCAATGTAAACACAAATGGTAAAAGACTGCTTAATAAATCATATATGACACATTCTAGCAGTCAGTTTTAAAACACATTTTTGAAACATAGGATAGTAAATAATAAGAAATCTCCCCATTGGCTTTGAGAAAAAATGTATTTTGTTCTTTGCATGCCCTAGAACATCTAGCCTTACCTTACACATAGCAGATGCACAATGAACATGTGTTGGGTGCATTCTGACAGTGTGGGCACAGGGTGGGATGTAATATGATTTATGGCATAAAGAGAAACAAATAGTTTGATGAGAGGGAGAGAGGATGACAAAAAGTCAGTTCTACAATGATTTCTCATTAATGGTGATGCTACTTTCACAACTGACTGCTTGGCAGGGGACTATCTCATCTGCTTTCTGCAGCCAGCCTATTGATTTTGTGTGTGGATGTGATCTGATGCATAAAGAGGCAAGAAAATGGGAGGCAACATTTTCCTAGATAACTGCCAAGAAGCAGATAGTTTACATTTGATGCATCCAGGCTAAGTGGCCCCACATGAAGTTGAATTATTAGTAAAAGCAATCCTAACACTGACAATTCTCTTTTCCAGTAGGTCTAATGTTAGTGAAAGATTTGTTAGATTTAAAGAAAAGCAAAGATATGCTAGAGAGAGATTAACTCCATGTGGATACAAGGTAAAAATTATTCTCCCTTTCTTATATACACAATGTTGTATACATATATATCCTTTTCTTATATACACAATGTTGTATACATATACATATCAAAGTCTAACTATAAGTCTTAGAATATAGTGGCTCCAGGTTTTATCTAGATATCCAGTGTCTAACCATTTTACTGCTAGTAGGTGCTCACACTGCGTACAAGGTAATATGATTAGCTTGGAGAAGAAACCAACAATGAAAGAACATCTTCAAAGCAAAATTTGTAAACCAACCAAGTAACCAACTAAACAAAAACTCAGAGAAGCAAGCAAAAAATGCAAACAATTAAAAAATAAACAAAAATTGTTGAGAAAGAGAATAAAACTATTGTATAGAAGAGGATTTTGTGTTAAATTCCAGTTTTTAAATGTCCAGCATTTTGCCTAACACAAGTTATACACTCACAAATTGCTAGTTTCTTTCCTTCCACCCCAGGAGAGAATGTTAAATGTTACCTGCCATAGAGGGTCTTTCTGCTCAGGAAAGAGCTCAAAGTACTTGTGGGCCAGTTTCACTGGAGGCAGAGTTTGCAGTTTCAGGTTGGTCCAGCTCTGCACAAAGTTGGCCAAGTTCACAAAGGTATACAACCCTAGGCGGTCATTTCCATAGTTTGACAAATGGGTCATGAAAATGCTGATCTGAAAGATAAATAAAAATGATGACAAAAATATATGCTTAAGTTCAAAAGTACCAGTACAAGCCCCACTCAGCACCTCGCCTCACCTTGGAATTTCACAAGAATTGCAATGATCTTTTTAAGTGGAAAGCTACACATTTAATTTTAATCTCAAAATAATACTTAAACTCACTTTTAAAATTAAAATTAAAATTGAGAGTGTCATTTCCTCACTGTTCTTCAGAAGGATAGTGTTACTTTGCATATCAGTTTTGCTTACCGTGGAGCCAATACCGTCAAATTCCAATCTATTAACTTTCAGACTAGTGAAGAACCAATATTAAGCCAGTTCTAAAATTAAGCAAATTTTCCAGAGCTTTTCTGTGTGTACAGATTGAAATAGAATCAGACTCAAGAAAATGTGCTTCTTTGTGGTCTAATTAAAAGAATTTTATTGCAGTAGAGACTGTAAATGTTTGCACAGAAACTGATTGCGTTTAGCCAGAAACTCTTTTCCATTCATTAATCCTTTTACAACTTTTCATACCTCAATATTAACTCTAAAAATATCATGGCATTTCAGAGTAGTTCTTTTGTGTATGATAGACACAAGGAAAAGTGAAATTAGATGAATTGGTATTGAAAGAGCAACTAAAAATTCAAATGTGTTACAATCATAACTAATAGTTTACCACGCATAGCAACAGGGATTTAAAAAATACTAAATAAAAGAAAAATGGCAAAATTCTGATTTAAATTGCAGAGATTGTTTATGCAAGTCATAAAAAGAGAGTTCATCACTTTGTGACAAACATAATTTTGTACTTGTTCTTTAATGTCCTAATATAAGGCTAATATGATGCCATAAATAATAGTATGAGAACAAATATAACATCTGAAGTTGAACGGAAAAATAATATAGAAAAAAATTCAAGTGTCTCATGGCTAATATTTTGTATGGAAACTCACTGACACTTTTTTAAGGGTTTATGTTTCTTGGTGTGGTTAGATATTACCCATGCAGTAAAGACTATATGCAGGCCTTCTGTTCTCATAAACTCTCACAGGATAACTATAAATGCCTAAGGAGGAGGCCTTTTATCTTGAAAAATAATAGAAGCATTATCTTGCACCAGAATTTAAAAAATACATGCTGGCAAGAAACTGTAAGTTAAAACCCCCTAAACGTTAGTTGATAAAATGGTCTTATTTAAGATTCATATGGAATCATTTAAACAAACATAGGCATATATGTCACTCCCCATTGTTACATTGGCCAATCTGACAGGTAGCAGTTTATTGTTTGAATACCCTTTTTATTGTGGAAAAGGTATTCTCTATTATTTGTCATACTAGAATACTGAACAAAAATTATCTGAAGAAACCTATTAAAATGATCAAAGTCACGCCTCATCATAGTTGAAGGTAGAGAAGAGAATGTGGCTTCAATGTCCCTAACTTACATAAAATAATACCTAAAATTCATATAGTACTTGTTTACTATGTACTAAGCAGGATTCTAAGTCCTTTACACATATGAAATAATTAAATCTTCTTAATACTGTTACAAAGGAGCTACTGTTATTGTCCCCTTTTACAGATGAAAAAAAAAAATGCAGCAGAAAGCAATTAAGTATCGTGTTTAGTTCTACATCTATTCAGTGGCAGAGTAGGAATTTAAACCCAGGCACTCAGATTTCCAATTCTGACACATAACAGAAAGCTTCACCAAAACATTTTTTTATATTGAGTTTGACATCCATCATTTTTTTTTCTTTTTCACTTTTCAACAACAACAAAAAAAGCAAGACAAACAATGTATTTTTATAGAAGGCAGTAGAAAACTATGTATGTATTATCTTGGCAGCTTAAAGTTTTTATTTTTCTTCTTAAACTGAAATGAAGAATGAAAAAATATTTTGCAAACCTTAAATGAAAGTTTTTAAGACAATGAATTATAGTCTCTGAGAAGAATATTAGTAATAGACTGCAAATTTATCTTTGAAGACAGTATCGCACCTGTCATATTTCTGGTCCATTTTTTATCCTTGGAGGATATTCAAATCTTTTACTGGAAACATCAAAAAAGAGAGTAGATGTTTTAACAATATTATTTATTTAATTTAGATAGAAATTTAAGTTAAACACCTTAAATTTAAGTTGGATCTCTTAATTGCTTTAAATATAATTAAAACCCCTAAATATTAATTGACAATGATTTTAATTGAGATTCATATAAAATCTCAAGTAAAATTTAAATCATTTAAAATTGCAAATATTTTCCTATGAATGTCAAGTGCAATTATTATATCAACTAATATTTAAGGATTTAACTTACATTTCTACCTAGATGAATCATATAAATATAACACTGTCCATTGTTAAACTGGCCAATCTCTCACTCTTAGATTCTTTTATCTCAAATAAAAAGTTCCCTTTTGGCAGGACTTACAGAGTTTCTGTAACATAACATGGTATCTGTAGTTGATGACCATATAACTGCAATTATTATGAGAGTTTCTTTATAATCACCATAAAATAATATGCATTTGATTTTCAATAAGTATGCATTTATTTCATGTCACTACTGTAATTAAGAAATAAGACAATGTAAGTAGCATGCTTCAGGATAATTATAGTTTCCCAGTCCTGAAAATATTATTAAAAAAACAGGCTTGAATGTTAAATGCCCTGAGAAAGGTAATAATGTTCCAGAAATCTACCACCTGCCCTCTAGCATTGTTATTTTAAGAAGGAAATGTAAGGCACCTGTGAGGGTCTAAAGTCTGACAAAATTATAAATAAGAATACCACTTTGAGAGTATTGTAAAGAGTAGTTTTATATCATAAGCAGATATATATTATCATTTTATTAGGGTGTTAACATAGGCTTTTAAAAGATTTTGCAACAGACTAGGTATAAGTCATTTTTCCAGAGCTTTCTTAGGAGCATAAGACTTGTTTGATGAAAAAAAGCATAAAACTGAATGCAGGGCAAATGGAAAATCTGTCTTTGGAAGAAAGCAGAGCCTGGAGATATGCACTTCTAAGCTGAGGCACACTGCTGCATTCAAATTTTCCTTTACTGAGAATAAAAACAAGCACCTGTCCATGTTGGTTGCAATCACTGTTGTATGGGGCAGCATGTGCACATGCCTTACTGGTTAGAAACAAATTAGTGCTGGTGTATTGTCAATTGGTTGCACTTTAAGAAAAACAATTCTGCAAGCACAGCTTAACTGTGCATATCTGGCTTGCTAAAATCACCTATTTTGCAGACAGAGCATAATAGTTTTAGTAATTCTGGACAAATGGCTTCTTTAAACAAACAAACAAAAACCTATTTCAGAGAGTGTAGGTGTATAAGATGAATTAAAAATGGATGTTGTTGAGGCATAAATAAGAGAATTCAAATAATACGTGGTATGAGTAGCAAATAATTTTTCACAGACTTACATTGCTACTGTTTTTTACTGTTCATCTTGTTCTTTTATATATTTATTTTGATTATTATTTTCTTATTGTATACTAAAAGTAATCTTTCTCAATACTGTACTCCCCAGAGAATCATCTGCGGGAAAGTATGACTGTGCTACATGGATAAAAATGGCTTATATATACAACTCACTGAACTTTGAAAAATTGCAGCTCAAAGATATGCATTGATTCAAACAAACAGAGCTTTATCTTTCTTATGAAAAGGACAGGAAAGGACGTTGTTCAATGGATGAATTGAAGAATAAGATGTTCAGTAAGCCCTAATTTCAGTAGGCCAACTGCAGCAGACCTTCCAGAGGGATACCAAGGTCTGGGTGCCACTGCTTTTGTCATCAAGTACTCTGGGCTGCCTTTATGTTGTTGTTGGCACGTCTACCTATGTTTCTCCCTCAGCTCTCAAGGCTCTCAACTTCATAATAACAAAACATAAAACAAGTCTAAATTTTCTTATCTTTTGTAAAAATATACAAGCAAGCTTGTGGGTATGTTCATAGTCTATTCATTAGAAACATAAACAGTTTTTCATTAATCTGATTGTCAGATACAATATATATACTCAAAATTTGAGAAGACATTATCTATGGAATAAGTCTATTTAAGGATGTATCTCAAGTTCAAGGAAAAAGGAAGCTTTAAGTATAGTAATGTATAAATCTTGATAATAGGGAATTGGGTAAATATGACTGAACTTTATGGATAATCCTTAACCGTGGGTAAAAATGCTATCATAGTGACAAATGAAATGGTAGTAAATCAATTTAGGCAACAGGTTATCCCCTTAGTATTTAATTGCAAATTATACAATTGTTTTTTTATAATATTTTGTTCTTGTCTTTCTTATGAAGCTGCTAATATACAAAATATAAGAAAAGAAGAAAACAGGGAAGAACAAAATAAAAATAAAAGACCTTATTTTATCCACAAAATGAAGCATTAACACTCTCCAGGCTGAGTTAGAATATTTCACTGCCAAGATCAGAATAGTTTCCTTGCTTTTCCTACTTGTATGACAAATAGAATGTTACTGTAAACTGTATGGTCATGAATATCAATAGCCAGAATATATTATACAGTATTTTAAAACTGGAATTAAAAATTACTTTCAGGGCATGCATTTTTAGTTAAAGTACACATTGAATATTTGGGTATTTTAGTCCTGTGTCTTATGGTGCCTTTAAAAGTCAAATCATATACAGAATAGTCGAATACTTGGTTCCCAGGAAAAAATGCACAGTCACAAACAGAATGAAACAATGGCTTTGCAGAGCAAGAAGAGAGGCACCCTGTTTTAAGGCAGCTTGCTTTGTGCTCAGTATTTTTCAAGAGAGGCATTAAGTATTAGTAGTCAGTTTCCATTTTTGCCTCTGTGGCTCTCTGACAGCATGCCCCTTTTCAGAATAGTTCATTGTGTTTAAAAATATGTCCATTAGCTTGTTAAATTATTGATTATGCTTTTAGTTCTAGTTCTCATAAAACACAAAGATAGATGGAATATAGGGAAATACAACCCTGATGGCTCATCTGATGGGCTTTGGCATTGTACTCACATTTTTCTTATAAAAGGTAATTTTGTGATTTTATTTTATTCTAAAAATAGGCTAGAACCACACAGGGATATTAAGAGTCAGACTAGGCTTAATGTTACTGAGTGCCAATAACACTTACTGATTTAAACATCCATAAAGGTTGGTAATAATTGTAGGCAACCCAGTCTTGGGAAACTGTTCAGGCCTAGGCAACTAATAACTTGGTAAATGCTGACATCTATGTTCTTAGATATCAAAAGTAAGGAAAGTTTGTCCAAATCTAATATAACTATGTTATTCTTTCATTCAATCTAAAATAGTTTTCAACTTGGAGTCTACCATTTAGTTGCATTATTTTGTTTTTAATAAATGAAACATTCCAATGAATGTTTAACTAATTATCTTATTTATGAGAAAAGGAAGTGAGGATGAAGGATTTCACGTGACCTGTCTAAGGTTATGCAGGGAATTCTAGAAAATCCAGCACTCAAAATTCATCCAACTTCCATCTATTTTCTCCTTCATCTTCTTCTATTACTTTATATACCTGGTAAATTTTATTTATAACAATCCTATATTGTAACTCATGACATTTCTTCATCAATTTTTCCTAGAATGGGTTAAATCTAAAATTTCACTAACATATTTTTACTTTTTTTGAAAATGCAAATAAAAATTTAATATTTCGATATGTTTATGCACACACATACATTTCAGCTGCTTGCTAACTCTAGACACTTGGAGATAGTAAGTACTGAGGAGAGAAATGATTGTTTCGTTTGGAAAGTTTTAATTCTCTTGCAGCACTAAAAACAGATGCCAAGGTTTTCCACAATGGAACACATAATACAGTTCCACTAAGAAATGTGTTCTATGAATAAAAAGTAACTCTGATATTCCAGTTTCAAAGAAACACATTTTATTACTTCAGGTAGACATTTCAGGATTTATTCATCTAAGAACTATACTTGGAAGTAGAAATAGACCGGGTGCAGTGGCTTGGCCTGTAATCCCAGCACTTTGGGAAGCCGAGGTGGATCACCTGAGATCAAGAGTCTGACCAGTCTGGCCAACACAGTGAAACCCCGTGTCTACTGCAAATATAAAAAGTAGCTGGGCATTGTGGCAGGTTCCTGTAGTCCCACCTACTTAGAAGGCTGAGACAAGAAGAGTCACTTGAACCTGGGAGGTGGAGGTTGTAGTGAGCCAAGATTGTGCCACTGCACTCCAGCCTCGGCCACAGAATGAGACTGTCTTAATAAATAAATAAATAAATAAATAAATAAATAAATAAATAAATAAATAACAAAACGAGAAAGAGTAGAGGAAATAAATGTATAAAGAAGGAAAAATATGGAAGAAAGGAAGAGGAGAAAACAAAGAAAAAGCAAAGAAAGAGAAAAAAGAAAGGAAAGGAAATGAAAAAAGGAAGGAAGGAAAAGAAACAAAGAAAACCTCCAGAATCAAACACATCTCACCATCTGTAGGTCAGATGAGCAGTAAAAAGGTTAGGCTACTAAGAATTGTTTAGTTCATGTCTTTAAATCTCCACTTACAATAAACTTCAGTTATTGATCTTTCCACTCAGGTGACTTCCCTAAGTGCAGGAGCTCTTTCGCTCCATGTGACTTTCAACGTGGTTTCATGTAAGATAACGCCTCACCACAAGCATTTATAAT
The DNA here is from genome assembly GCF_049354715.1 of Callithrix jacchus. NCBI lineage: Eukaryota > Metazoa > Chordata > Mammalia > Primates > Cebidae > Callithrix > Callithrix jacchus. The sequence continues at coordinate 82,342,605 of NC_133504.1, read as the reverse complement.
TAATTACTATTCCTAGCTGATGTTTTAACAGCCAATACCCTTGGCTGTTAAAAGGAAGTCTTTTCTTGGGTGTGTGAAAGACTCAGTGTTTGAGTATTAATTTGGAGCAAGCTTAATGAAGAAAATAATATTAATTAAAAAGTTAAAAATTTAAAAGTACATTGATTAAAATATCCCAGACATTTGTATTTCATAAGTCTGAAAATATTTTTAAAAATTTGGATTCCTATGATAATTCATATTGTTTTGATTTGCATACAAGGGAACAATACAAACATGAAATTTGGAATCAGAATGCCTAAGCTTGAGAACTGGCTCTTCATTATGTATCAGTTAACTTCTCTGAATCTCTGTGGCTAAATGAAAACAGTAACTTAGTTACAGGTTCGTTGTGATGCCTAAATGAGTTGAAGGTATACCAAAACATTTTATAAAATGAAAAACACCGTATGAAGGTTATCACTATGGATATTCAGTAAAAATAATTATAGAATAATTAATATATCAAATATAATTTAACTTACTTTTATATTTCATAGATATTATCTTTTGTAAGCAAACTCAGTGTTTCTTTGTTACTCTGCTATCATCTGTATATACCAAGGCTCATGATAATATAATTTCTAGTTAAACCAGAAAATTTTGGATACATGTATACCAGAATAAAAATGACTAACTTTGATAACTAATACATGAAACTCTATTGTGGTCTTTGTTATTTTTTAAGTTTTAGTTTATTTTTAGTTGATAAATAATCATATATATTTATGAAATACAATGTGAAGTTCTGATACATCATTGTGAAATGATCAAATCAGGCTAATTAGCATATTCATCATCTCAAATATTTATCTTTCTTTGTGATGAGAACACTTAAAATCCTCTTTTAGCTATTTTGAAATATACAGTATATTGTTATTCACTATAGTCCCCAGGCTGTGCAGTAGGACACTAAAACTTAATCTTAATAAATGCAAGTTTTATCTATCAGAATCACCTGATAGCTGCAGTTAAAAATCAATATAGGAAGAGATTGTTAAATGGAATCTTTTGTTTCATTTAAAAAATTTCAATGAGTAGATTTGAGAAGCAGACACCACTCAAGCATAGTGATGTCTTGCTTTGCCTGTCTTCTATACACCTAAATGAAAGAGCACCCTCATCCCACTTCCCCACTCCCTTGCCCTTCAGGCCACTCAACACCTGACATATTATGTATTTCTTTGGCTATTTATTGGCTATTCCCTCACTCCCACATTAAATGTTAATCTTCTTGAATACAGGGACTCTGGTGCTATTGTTCACTGCTGTATCTTTAATGCTTAGTAAAATACCTGGCACATGATAGGTGTACAAAAAATATTTATTGAATGAACAAGTAAATCCTTGGTAACATGTACTTCCTTGCCAGTAGAAAATATGGAGTAACTTAACTGCTTTCCAGTTATTCCCCAAGGCCTAAAGATGTGAGGGGAAAAACAAAACACTCTATTCTAAAACCCTGAAAACAGCTGGCATTTAACAGATACAATGAATTGTTAAATTACATTTTTTATTTGTGTTTTCCATTCTCATTATCAGACTAAATGCACATGAAGTTCCATTTTGCATCTGATTATTTACCAGTGTCCCAGTTTTTCAGTCACAGTATTTGGTTAGTGCATTATTAACAAATCAGAACTGTTTTGATTCAAGACCAACTACAGTGTAAACACTGATCTTCCTGAATAGAGAAGTTGGGCAGTGATTTTGTCAAAGCACAGTAAATAGGGCAGCTGTTCTAACAGAGAACAGAAGGCTCCTGCTATATTTCAGTGAGCAGGCACTTTAAATTCTCCATTTTTCTTTTACATTAATAAAGCCTTAGTCATTAAAAGGCAACACATGCTCACAACCATATAGCTGTTGCATATATCTGTGTTTGCTTTCCTTTAGTAGAACTGGGATTTTAGATGTTATAGCAATTATATTTTAGAATACCCTGATTTTCACCAAAGATCTCCCAGTTTTACATGATGGGAAACAACCAAAGCTGCTCTCCATCTGAGTTATTTACCATCACTCTTTTAAAAAGATTAAATCTTCCTTTCAGCCATGTGGCAGTGATGCCACATAAAAGTCACTGAAGTGCAAATTCATAACCCCAGGAATAATCATGGGCAGTTCAGCCATGGAGTGGAGAAAACATGTACATTAGTAATCAGTGTAAGCTTCACTGACAGCTACAAATAGGGTTCAACAGTTTTCAGTGAAGAAAATAATGTCATATTTACTTATTCAAGCAATCAACCAATTGACACACATTTATTAAGCGCTTACTAAGTGCCTGACAGTCTATTAAAAACTAGAGATATAATACTAAATAAATTCTCCTTAGTTACTGCCTGAAGATGCTTAGGGTCAAATGGGAATTAAAAAAACAAACAGCAGATTATGATACAATGTGAAATGGGAAATTTATTGTTCTATTATACCACACAGCTGCTTTGGGCAGGGTCTTCTTGCAGAAGTCTTCTTGAAACAGAAACATGGGAACTGAGATCTGAAGGTTAAATAGGGAATTTTCACGTAAGAGAATGGGTGTGTGTAGGAGATTATATTTTAGATAGAGAGAAATGCATAGTGAAAAGCAATTGGTAAGAGTGCCTTCTAGAAAATAAAAGTTATACAATGTGCTTCATACAAGAGAATGAAAGACACCAGCTCAAATAAATCTTTTAAATTGTTGAGGGTTTGGACTTTAATCCAAAGAGCAATAAGGAATCATTGAACGATTTTGACTAGGGAGGGATCATAGTCAGATATGCATTTTACAAATACTTAGATCTTGACGGTCTTATGAAGAAGGGTAAAGACTGGAATTTGGGAGTCATTTAGAAGGTTGTTGTAGGTGTATGATTGAAAGGTGATTGCCACTTGAACAGTGACAATGAGAAAGGAGATAAACAGATTCAAAATATGTTAAGATATTGAATCTCTAATGATCTGTATTTGATTTGATGTTAGAGATGAAAAAAAAAAAGGAAGGATCAAAGATATACTCAGGTGTCTTAGGTGACTGAATAAATACTGGAACAATTTCACCTAAAAAGAGAACAAATAAAGGGGTGAATGAGACAGAAGACTGAGAGAAAAAGAAACCTTAAAATAGTGGCTATCAGGAACCACAAAGAGAGCTAAGAAGGGAGTATAGAAGCATGCTGCGGCTGCTCTGAGGGTCCAGGTGAGCCCCTACAAACTTATACAGACTCTAATCTTCATGCTATTCTCCAGCAGAACACCAATTAGAAGCCAGCTAAAGATCTGGAGGGAGCAGACAGCTGAATTCATCTACCCTTGAGTATTTGCCAAATAAATGGAATGGAAGAGCAGTGGCATAAAAGACATCCATGTAATGACTGGAAAACAGGGATTGAAATGATCTCCCAATGTCCTTTCTCTAAATTAGCAACAGTCTCAATCTTCTAAGATATATTTTTATAGTATTTGAAACTACTCACTTTATGGCTACATGTAGAGCATACTATAAATATGTTTACGTATTGAAGTGTGTATTTTAAAGTTTCTACTAAAGTGTATTGGGAAGCATTGACAATTACTTGGGCATTTAAAAAAAATTCTACAGCATATACTTTCTATAGCTTCAAATGTCAAGGGAGTATTCTGGTAAGTGACAGCAATGCAGAAAGGGTTATGCAGTGTGTTGCTTTAGAAGAAGAACAGAAGGATCACAATTTTATCACATGTTTACTGTCTTCCCTCTCCTACTAATTATTTAGAATATTTTTTTTTAAAGTTTTCCTCTGGATCAAACTTAGCTTTTCATGAAAGAACACACGAATTCTTGTGGGTGAAGGTGATCTTAATGAAAGTATCTTCACTTGAGTTATTTTGCACATAATTGCAAACAAGAGGACTCCTCTCAAAGCAAGAGAAAATAAAGAATAAGAGGCTTTATGACACGTGGGCCTCAGTGGGGTGAAAGAAGTGGAATATCGTTGTGCTACAGGATATGGAAAGAATACATCACTTCTGTGATTCCTGAAGAACCACACAGGCCTCCCTGAGAGGTGCAGCATTTGAATGTCGGCCACACTGGACACATCCTTAGTGAGCTGATGTTAACTAGTCAGTCAGTTATTTACAAATAGGCTCAACATGGCCAACAGAGAAATTGGTGAGCTTGTAGAGAGACAAAGAGAAACCTCCCAAACTAAAGTACAACAGGAAAAAAATAATGAAGAAGACCACAGAAATAAACATACAAGAACTGAAGGGCAATATCAAAGGGTAATGTATCTGTAATGCCAGACAGGAAAAAATAAAGAGTGGAGTAGAAGAAAATTTAAAGAAATAATAACTGAAAATTTTCTAAAATTAATGACATATAACATATTACAAATCTAGAAAGCTCAGGGAACACCAAACAGGGTAAGTACCAAACAAAAAAATACAAAAACAAGCAAACAAACAAAATACACCTAGAAAGCCAGAGGAAAAAGAAACATTACTTATTGACACACAAGGAGAAGAATTACCATGAATTTATCATCTAAAGCCATTCAAGCAAGAAGAGAATGAAATAAAATATTTAAAATGTTAAAGGTTAAAAACTACCAATCTGGAATTCTATATCTAACAAAGTTATTATTCAAAAATGAATGAGAAATAAATATTCACAGAAAAACAACAACAACAACAAAAAAAACAGAAATTTTTTTGTCAGCAGACCTACCTTGAAAAGAGAAAATTCAGATTAAGTTGCTTAGGCAGAGAAAAATTATATAGTCCAGGAACTTAACACAAAGAAAGAAAGTGTGTTTAAAGAATAAATACATTTTTTATTCTTAATCTGAAAGTTAACTGTATACAGCAATAAAAGTAATGCATTGCGTGAGTATAGCATACAAGTAAGTAAAATGTTTAACAGAAATGTCACAAGAAATGACTGAGAAGCATTGGGGATACTAAGTTATAAGGGACCTGCACTACATGTAAAACAATATACTGTTATTTGAAAGTTGTCTTAGGTTAGTTTAAAATGTATATTGTCAACTCTGTGCAATCACTAAAAATTTAAAAGAATATATAATTGATTTGCTAAAAGAAGAGATAAAATGGAATCATAAAATGTTCAATTAAAACCAGAAACGTCAAAAGAGAAAGAGCAAAGACCAAATGCAAAAAGTCGAAAACAGTTACAACTGGAATAAATAATTCAACCATATCAATAATCACTTAAATCATAAACTGTCTAAATACGTAGATTAAAAAAAAAAACAAGACCCAGATATTTGTTGTCTACAACAGTGGTCCCCAACTTTTTTGGTACGTAGGACCAGGAAGACAGTTTTGGCAATTTTTCCATGTACAGCTGGAGTAGCGGGGAGTGAGGAACGGTTTCGGATGAAACTGTTTCACCTTAGATAAATATCAAGCATTAGATTCTCTCAAGGAGCCCGCAACCTTGATCCCTTGCATGTGCAGTTCACAATAGGGTTTATGCTTCTACAAGACTGTAATGCCACCGCTGATCTCACAGGAGGCATATTTCAGGTGGTAATGCTAGCTTGCCCTCCACTCACATCCAGGGGTGGGGACTCTGATCTACAAGACACTCCCTACAAAATAGTCATAGGAATTAAAACTCAAGAGATAGAGAAAGTCATGCCATGCTAACACTGATCAAAAGAATGCTAGAGTTAGGTGAATTTTAGGAAAGTCCACTTATAATGAGAAAGATTATTAGATAATAAGTACATATGCTGCCCAGAGCTGACACTGGGCTTTGCACGCTCACACATATGCTCACACACACATAAGTACCCTCACTCTCTTATTGAACGCAAACACATTCACTTGCATACTTATTCACACATGCATGTGTATACACATACCAACTCCAAGCTGCTGGGGAGGCAAGAAGAGGCAGTCAGCACTGGGAGGAAAAGAAAAAACTTTATTTGGGTTTAAATAGTAATTTTTAATTTGAAACATCTATAGTTTTCTTATAATTGAAAATTGCTAAAGAATTATCAATTCTAGCTAAGGTATCTTACAAAATTCTCTTACTTTAGAGGAAGTAGGGTTTAATGTAGCACCTGTGAGAGTTCTCAACAAACTTATATAACCATACATGTTCCAATAGTAGTTTTTTAAGTTTCCAAAGTGATGTGGCACCTTTAAACATATTTTGTCTAAACACCTCAACAGAAGTAATGCTTATATCTACACTAAAACTTGTTTTAACAAAGGTTATGTCAATATTTACTTTTAATGCTGACTTGAATTAACTTTTCAAAAGTATTAACTTCTCATTTGAAAAGTGTGTTTTTTGCCTTTATTGCCTTTTAGTAAAGAAGTCATAGACAAAATATGAATGGTTCTCCAGCTTATGCTAAATGAAGCGTGTTAGAATAAATCATTTTTTGAAATATCATGATTGACACTATCAAAATACATATAATGATGTTTAAAAATAGAGGTTTTGAAATTTTGTTTCAAGTCTACCAGGTGGCTAACATGAATTTGGTTTGGAGGTTGACTCTATTGTATGAAGGTAAGCTCATAGTGGTTTTGTACTTATACTTAAGACGATCTAAGAAACTAAAATTGTTTTCTTCTGTATTTCACCATTTTCCTACCTGTCTCACTTTTTCCTCTTTGCTACTCTCTTGTATACTGATATAAACATGGGTTTTGCTAGTCTCAGTCTTTTTATTATACTAGCAAAATGTTCTATAATTTCCAAGCTGTCAAAATCTGATCTGCACGGCAACAGGCTATATTTTTAAATACATGAATAGCACTGTGAACAAAAACATTCCTGTCAACTGTCCATTTCCCAGTACTAAAACATCTCTATCTTTGGTTATCTGTCACACAAGTTCTTTGAGATTTGAGTGTTGAACATGTGTCACATGCTGACAGTCTACCATTACAGATTATAGTCTGCTATTAGAGATTAAAAAGTATTGTCCATTCGCTGCTGCTGGATCTCATAGAACATTTGGAAATGGTAACTCAACAAACAGCTGCACTAACAAAGAACTGTTGAAACCTAGATTTTGTGTTGACAGAGCACTAATTTTAATAATGACAAATTGTCTCAGAATTCAGTGCTTTTCATAATATATTCATGACCCTTCTGGTCCTGAAACAAAGTAATTTGCATGCCTGAAAATTGCTTCTGTGCTTTAATCTGGTACCCTTATAGATTTCTTGTATTTTTATGTCAGTTTATTTGACAAAAATGTTAAACGTTTTCTTAGTAATATTTCTTCAAGGAAACGTCAAACAAGCAAAATGCAAGTGGATTTTTTTCTTTCTCTTCTGTATTCCCATAGGACTTTGAGCATGGATTTCTGATACTGTTTACTGTATTTTAGTTAATTAATTATTTCTTCTGCTAGCTGTGAGCATATCTGGATTTGGAATAAATTTTATGCATTTTTTATAAATTTTATACATTTTATCTTGGGTTCTGTATAGTTTCTAGTAAAAAAAGAGCAGGAACCACAAACTCAGTTTCACATAAGGGACAAGCAATCAAGTTGTAACTGAGCAGGTCCTTACCTTATGAATTAAAAAAATACAAAAACAAATGGCAGATTCAGAGAAAGATCACAGTCATGTTTGAGACAATAGGGAGTGGTGATGTCAATACTGAACTGGGGAGGTCACCTTTTGCTCTCTACTCTCCAACAGAAAGCTATGCTATATTTCAAAAGATTTCATGTAAATTTTGTTAATGTATTTATAATTTTTAAATGGTGAACAATATATTTGCCAGACAAAACATGCCTGTGAGGTGAATTCAGGTCATTGACAGACAGTTTTTCAAACTTTGAAGAAAGTATTTGAAAAATATACGAATGGCTAGGAGCAAGACATCACTGTCTTATGTGGCAGAGAAAGTCAAAAAGTGCTGAGATGTGTCACTGTCCTACTTCTTCATTCTTAGAATTTAATAGAACTGTGTGTATTTCAAATACTTCAAAGTACAGAGATAATCCTTGATTTTATTGAGGAACTCTTTGGATGGAGGCAGAAAACACTTTCCAGTAGCTGTTTATTGTTCACCTGCAAGTTATTCATTATTTTGTGTGGAAATATCAATTCGCAAATTAATGTTGAAAAGAAATACATATTTATGACATAGCAATCACATTCTAAACTTAATATAACAAAAAAGTTGGTGTGCCACAAAGTGTTTTTTAATTTGTGAAGTACTAAAAACATTAAAAAACAATCTATTTACAGTTTGTGGTTTTGGTCATTATCATGTAATTTTTTATAGAACTAATCATTGCTGATAGAAAGTTTATTTCTATTATTTTCAGATACCATATGTTGCTTCATTCAATAAGAAAATAAGGAAAAAATAATGAAGAAATGATGAAGAGAAAAAAATCCAGCAAGTACATGATGCTGAGTTATTCAGGTCTCCTGATCTCCTAGTCTGCTTGTTGGAAAAATAACAAACTGAATTTTTGAATACTTTTGTGGGAGTAGAAGGGTTTTACCTTTATGAATTGCTTGGAAACAAAGGAACTTATGGGATAACAGAGAAAACTGAAAAAAAGATGTAACAGAGTTATGCCATTTAGTAAATATGTGGAATTATCTAGCAGATATACCTATGTAGCTTCCTTTTAAGAGGTGCATTATAGCCACTAATCCATTGTGAATTATACCTCGGCTTTCACATAGTGAAAACAATAATGCAGCAACCAAAGAGACTAAGGCAAAATCCAATATTCCTCAATGTGCTAAAAGTTTATTCTTAAAGAATCTGAATTCAAAATCAAGTTTTATATGAGATAAACTAGATTATTTATAAAGACTTTTAAGAATATCTGCGTCTAATGTGAGACACTTTGGAAAGCAGCATCAAACTCTTTGTTTAGCATAAAAATTGATAGTCTTAAAAATAAAACATGATTTTTTTATAATACAGAAATAAATCAGATAAATAGAAATTAGCACACCTGTGACTTCTGAATCTTAATTATATTAAGAATCCATCAAGGGATGATTATAATGCTGAAGAAGAGTTCAGGGCTTAAGTGTCCGAACTGTTTAAGAGGATGTCTGCCTGGTCACACATCAATAAGGTTTGTGCTGAGTTTTTTATTAACAAGGAAAAACTGACATTCAGCTGTAACTATACAGAAGAGGCTATGTGATTAAAACTTATAAGCATTGATGTCTGCTTGTTGGCACAAAAACAGACATCCACAGATGAATCGACTTCATAATTATTTTATGAAATCTTAAACTATCTAGCTTAAAGTAATTTGGCATTTATAATCCTTGAAATGTTAGTTAATACATCTGCTCATCTGGAGCACATTCAATTTGTTTATTAAAATAGAGTTTGTTTTCCTCATCCAACTTAACTTTTTCACCCTTTGTACAACTGGTAAGCAGGTGAAGAGGACATTTACCCACAAATTTTCCACTTTGTTGTCACTAATCTCAGGTTTTTCTTCACTTCCTTTAATGATAGATGAAAGGAGACAGATTCTTCTTATTTAATTGGTTTTTCTAATAAGCCTTATAATTTTTCCATTTAAATATTGATACTTTTGGAAGTCTTGAGGATCACTTGAGGTCAGGAGTCTGAGAGCAGCCTGGCCAACATGGCGAAACCCAACTCTACAAAAAATACAAAAAATTAGCTGAGCTGAGGCTCATGCCTGTAATGGCAGCTACTCCAGAGGCTGAGGCAGAAGAATGACTTGAACCTAGGGGAAGAGGTTGCAATGAGCTGAGATGGTACTACTGCACTCTAGCCTGGTTACAGGGTGAGACTCTGTCTCTAAATAAATAAATAAATAAATAAACTAAGAAATATATATTGATACCTTTCCTTTGTGCATTTCTTCACGAACACATCTTAGAATGTAACTAAACTTTACTACAAGTGATAAAATTCCAGGGAGAAATGAGAATTGAAACTAAACTGCTTCTATTTCTCAGGTAGAAGCAGTTTAGTTTCAATCTACTCATTCAGAATCTACTCATTCAGTGTGGCTCAAGCTTAAAAGCATTTATTTACCTGCTTACTGATGAAAAGGACAACTGGAGTTTGAAAACGTCAATTTGCTAGCACACACAAAGTAGCTCTTGTATCCTAGTCTTTGCAAATGCCTTATGATGCTAATTTAACTAATGAACTGGTAAAAAGTTGAAACTCTGAGAAATTACATAACTTACAGTAACACAGTGGGCTTACAACACAGGAGTTTGAGATTCCAAATCTCAGGTTGTTAAACATAGTTTTAAGTATACTGCATCATTTTTAAATTTTTTCTTGTTAGTTCATAAATTATTTCTTACATATGAAGTTTATCCTACCTCTTTAATTTTGTTGTCCTTGTCACTGCTTGTATCAGCTCAATAAGTAGCCCATGAGTCTGGCCCTAAAAAACATAGTATCAGTATGTCTGCTGTTGAGACCATAGAAGTCTATGATAGGTAGTGGATCTTACTCTTTTTTTTTTTCTTATTTCACTTTTTTGATACTTTGGGGATCAGAACACTGATATATTTGCATTTTAGCTTTACTTTCCCTTATTTCTTCTTATTTTTTTAAAGGTTATTTCCACCACCATGTTCTCATCCATACATTCCTGCTTAGCTATCAGTTCCTCACACACATATTTAGAAACAATAGATACTATCACGCTTTCTTAAATAACTACTTCCTTGATGTTATAAAATATACACATGTATATTTCCAAACTGAATTTTTATATCTCACAAAAGCACATGTGTTTGAGCAAGAGAAAAGCTGCCTACTTTGCTACCAAATTAAATACTTCAATTCATAAATCTGTTTTTGGAAAACGGGGATATTCTTCCAGACTGCCTTCCCAAGATACTTGTGTATTGTTAATTTTAGTGCATTTTACATTAAGTGGATTTTGATCCCACTTGCTAAGACCGGTGATGATATACAAATTATGTAACTGGTTATTGCTTATCAAATATTAAAGAAATATCAAACAAAGAAGTGGAGAGTAGACTGAAGATGACCTTGAAGAATATATTAAGTCGAGTAATCAGAAGTCAGTGATCATAAAGTCTATGCTGAACATGAACACTTTGGCAGAGATAATAAAACTTGTGTTCACATTAGGTAATAAAGTGTTTGAGGTTAAGCCATTTTTGGAACAAAGCACAAAACTTTGGTTCAGCAAAGGTGCAGCAAAGTTGATGATCCTTATAGAACTTTACAAAGATTTTTAGAAAATGTCAAAGCAAACATCAATCATAAGCTTCTTTCAGAAATATTATGTGCTGTCTTTAAATAAGGCAGCTGCACCTTTCAGAGAGACAGCCCTGAATAGGGAGAAAAAGCACAGAGCTTAATAGTTGATGCACCTGTGTCTAACTTCTGGCTTCATCATTTTCTAACTGTTGGCTATGGTTTGTTTTATTTTTATTTTTTATTTTCTCAGAGCCTCAGAGACTCTATCTGTAAACTGGGGATAATGATACTGTCATAAAGCTCTGAGAAGGAAAGCACTTGGTTCACAGTGAATACAAAAAATGCGTTTTGGAATGTATAATATATTCACATGATGGGACAAATTTGGGCCTGATAAAATCTTGGTGCCTTTCTCAAGCTATTCTTTGGAAACTCCATTGCTTTCTATCACTCCAAATTTTTATTTTATGCATAGATATGTCTTTTCATTATTTTAATGCATGTGTACAAGTTTTGAGTAGTTACCAATGGAAACCTCTGTTTTATAAAGTCTCTTGACATCTTTTTGTGTAGAATCCACATTTGTATAATTTTCAAGGTTATATTTTGGGGAATAAGGATATTACAAATCTAATGCAGTTATAGTTATCATAGTGACTATAAGTAAGATAAGAATGTAAATAAAATGTTAGGGCAACTTTAAATAAATAATAACAGGTGATCGAGGGCATGTTATTAAAACTTAATGCACAAAGCCTTGCACATAGAATTGCCTTGAAAGTAATCAGAACAATATTCCTTTATAGGAAATACTATGGGACAAATATTTATTTCTCATGTCGTTGTCACTAATATTTTCACAAAATCTGTGGAGGCTGACTACACTGCAGAATCTTTCCTTCAACAGAAGTAACAGTTTTTAATCCAACCTTAGTATAGGAAGCAGTTCTAAGTGATGGTTAGAGATTTCTGCAAGTTCTTTCCCAATATGTCCAAACTCTGACTTTATCCTCTCTCTTTTCCTGCTTCTTCAGAATAGAGTAGTGTACTCAAGGTTAATCCTCTGTATTCTAGTGGTACTCATTTGTCCGTAGAGAACTTTTCCTATTAATTAACCACTCCCTGCTCCTATCTTAAGATACACACAGATGTATTCTCCTGCCTCTCCACTATCACTGTGCCTACAATCATCTAGTCTCTTTATGCTAAAATAGGCTAAAATTTACTTATGCCCTGGAGCTGTTATGCAAACTTTCCACTACCTCCCCTGAATGATTTCTTCAAATCCCTTCATGTTTTCCCCAGGAAGTGACTCATTAGAACTTTTGTATTTGGCTTTGGGTTTGACCTCTATACTGAAACACTCTCCTCTTTTGAAAGTCATGAATGAACTCCTAGTTACCAAATATTGAAAGATTCATCTTACTTGACTTGACATTTTTTTGTCATTTCTTGTCTTTTTTTTTTTGGAGACGGAGTCTCCCTCTGCACCAGGCTGGAGTGCACTGGCATGATCTTGGCTCACAGCAACCTCTGCCTCCTGGGTTCAAGCCATTCTCCTGTCTCAGCCTCCTGAGTAGCTGGGACTACAGGTGCACACCACCATGTCTGGCTAATTTTTGTATTTTTAATAGAGATGGGGTTTCTCTATGTTGGCCAGGATGGTCTCAAACTCCTGACCCCGTAATTCTCCTGCATCAGCCTCCTAAAGTGCTGGAATTACAGGTGTGAACCACCGCGACCGGCCCCTACTTAACATTTCAACCCCATTTGACAATAGTGACTTTTCCTTTGTCCTTGCAGTGTTTGTCTGCCACAAATGATAATAAATTCTCAGTTCACACTTTGTTTCTCCTTTATTGATACTTCTTCGCTTCACCTGAAAAGTCCTCTGAGTTCTACATATAATATTTTCCCTTTTATTTTTCTATACAATATCCTCGTCTAATATTATTAAAGGTCTTAGCTTCTATTCCTGTCTTAAAGTACTCACAACTACTTTCAAAGCTAAAAATGTCAGTGCCACATTTGCAATCTGAAATGTAGACCTCTCTGACTGAATATCTTTAGATCTTTTCACATTTTTCTCAGTTTCTTGCTTTCTTTTCAAACCAACTCCTTCACCAAATCAACCAATTCAGAATCTTTGTTGTTTAACTCGTTGCTTTCCCTTTTTCTCCCCGCCCTGTCAGTTGCCAGTCCTGTTGATCCTACTCTACCATTTTTCTGGCTGTAATTTCTTCCATTTTTATTTTTATTTTCATCCTTCTAATGTAGAGTATTTTTATGTCTCTTTAGCTCTACTGCAGGGAGTTTCTGATTGGTCTCAACTTCCATCTTTGTCCTGGTAATTCATTCCACATCAAACACTGCATTAATCACACTAAAGCATATCTCTGCCTGTCTCTGACAGACATGATCACTGCTTTTAGTACTTTTTCATTAAAGTTGAGGTTGCTTCAAAACTATCTGAGGCCCTTCACTGTCTAACCTTAACCTTGAGTTCCAATTGTTGACTCTTTGATACAACCATATTCTATGCCATCCTTTGCACCTTACCCATGCTCTTGTCTGTGTGATCACAATTCCGATTTTACTTTTGGAAATTCTACACCTTCTTCAAGCCCAACTTATAAATAATTGTAGCACTTCACTATTCTCTTAGTGTCTGTATCACACAAACTTTTTTTTTTTGTTATATTAGATGAACCATATAAAGTTGCCATTTTGTAGAATAAAAATGGTAGAAAATAGGAAATTTTACCTGGTGTAACCTAATATTTTTCCTATTGGATTGGAAGCTCCTTGAAAGTAGAATTGAGTTTTGTCTATCCTTGTAAATCCCTCAGCATATTGATATTTATAATCACTCAATATTTATTTATTAAATGTAAGAGTTGGTAATACGTATCACGTATATTATTTATACTAGGATGTATTGTGAATAATTTACTTTGTACTTTTAGCTTGCTTGTATTTTTCTACACTAATTGTTTTTGACATTTTGTGCTTTCATATATAATGTGCATGCAGAAAAGTAAATAAAACTTTTTCTACTAAGCCATGGTATCTATTTGTGCAAGTTGTCTCACCTTATTCTTTTTTAAGAGATATAAAGTGTTATCTTTCTTTTGCATACAAATTTTACCTAAGTAGCCAATACTACTGACCACTAAAGATTTCCTATTTCACATCCCTACCACTTTAGTTTTTACTATAATACAACTAAGCTCTTTCACATACATTGTGCCTCTCATAATTAGCTCATTAATTATCTGTGTGTGCCTGTGTGCATTGAGTTATAAGTGGGTATACTAGAGATAAGAGGGGGCACAAGAAGGGATTGTATCTGCTGAAATGCTGAAATCATGTCTTTAACTGCTTCCTAATTTTTTTTTTGGAAGGGGTGGTAAAGGGGAGGGTAGTCACAGATTTATTTATTTGTTCTTCTAAAAAAAGGGATACATGTGCAGATCATGCAATTTGTTTCATAGGTATATGTGTGCCATGGTTATTTGCTGTACCCATTGCCCCATCCTCTAAGTTCCCTCCCCTTACCCCGAACAGATCCTGATGTGCATTGTTCCCTTCTCTATGTCCATGCGTTCTCAATGTTGAACTCTCATTTGTGAGTGAGAACATGTGGTGTTTGGTTTTCTGTTCCTGTGTTAGTTTGCTGAGCATGATGGCTTCTAGCTTTATCCATGTCCCTGAAAAAAACATGAGGTCATTCTTTTTTTTTTAATTTTTATTTTTGCTTATTAAGTTTTATGATGGCATAGTATTCCATGGTGTATATTTAGCACATTTTCTTTATCCAGTCTACCATTGATGAGCATTTGGGTTGGTTCCAATCTTTGCTATTGTAAACAGTGCTGCAATAAACCTACAGGTGTATGTGTCTTTATAGTAGAATGATTTATATTCCTTTGGGTATATACCCAGTAATGGGATTGCTGGGTCAAATGGTATTTCTGGTTCTAGATCCTTGAGGAATGGTCATACTATCTTCCACAATGGTTGAACTCATTTACATTTCCACCAACAGTGAAAAAGCTTTCTGATTTCTCGACAGCCTTGCCAGCATCATCTATTGTTTCTCGACTTTTTAATAATTGCCATTCTGACGGGCATGAGATGGTATCTCATTGTGGTTTTGGCTTGCGTTTTTCTGATGATCAGTGATATTGAGCTATTTTTCATGTTTCTTGGCCACATAAATGTCTTCTTTTGAGAAGTGTCTGTTCACATCCTTTGTCTACTTTTTGATGGGGTTGTTTTTTTCTTGTAAATTTGTTTTAAGTTCTTTGTAAATTCTGGATATTGGACCTTTGTCAGATGGGTAGATTGCAAAAATATTGTTCCCTTCTGTAGGTTGCCTGTTCAGTCTGATGATAGTTTCTTCTTCTGTGCAGAGCTCTTTATTTTAATTAGATCTCATTTGTCAGTTTTGGCTTTTGTTGCAATTGCTTGTGGCATTCTAGTCATGCAGTCTTTGTCTGTGCGTATGTTCTGAATAGTACTGCCTAGGTTTTCTTCTAGGATTTTTATGGTTTTGGGTTTTATGTTTAAGTCTTTAATCTATCTTGAGTTAATTTTTGTACAAGACATAAGGAAAGGGTCCAGTTTCAGTTTTCCGCATACGGCTAGCTAGTTTTTCCAGCACCATTTACTAAAAGATCCTTTACCTGTTGCTTGTTTTTGTCAGGTTTGTTGAAGATCCGATGGTTATAGATAGGTGGTGTTATTTATGAGGTCATTGTTCTGCTCCACTGGTCTATATATCTGTTTCAGTAACAGTACCATGCTGTTTTGGTTACTGTAGCCTTGTAGTATAGTGTGAAGTCAGTAGCATGAAGCTTCAAGCTTTGTTCTTTTTGCTTAGGATTATCTTGTCTATATGGTCTTTTCTGATTCCATATGGAATTTAAAAGTTTTTTTGGTCTAATTCTGTGAAGAATGTAAATGGTAGTTTAAAGGGAATAGCATTGATTCTATAAATTACTTTGGGCGGTATGGCCATTTTCATGATATTGATTCTACCTACCCATGAGCATGGAATAATGTTTTCCCATTTGTTTGTGTCCTCTCTTACTTCCTTGAGCAGTGGTTTGTAGTTCTCCTTGAAGAGGTCCTTTCATCCCTTGTTAGCTGTATTCTTAGACAATTTATTCTCTTTGTAGCAATTGTAAATGGGAGTTCATTCATGATGTGCTCTCTGCTTGCCTATTGTTGCTGTAAAGGAATGCTTGTGATTTTACACATTGATTGTTATCTTGAGACTTTGCTGAAGTTGTTTATCAGTTCAAGAAATCTGGGCTGAGATGATGGGGTTTTCTAAATATAAATTATGTTGTCTGCAAACAGAAGCAACTTGACTCCTTCTCTTTTTATTTGAATAGGCTTTATTTCTTTCTCTTGTCTGATTGACCTAGCCAGAACTTCCAACACTATGTTGAATAGGTGTGATCAGAGAGGGCATCCTTGTCATGTACCGGTTTTTAAAGGGAATGCTTCCAGTTTTTACCCATTCAATATGATATTGGCTGTGGGTTTGTCATAAAAAGCTCTTATTATTTTGATATATGTTCCATCAATACCTAGTTTATTGAGAGTTTTTAACATGAAGGGATGTTAAATTTTATCAAAGGCCTTTTCTGCATTTGTGTTAAGAGGGAAATTTATAGCACTAAATGCCCACATTAGAAAGCTAGAAATATCTCAAATCAATGACCTGAATTCACAGTTAAAACAGCTAGAGAGGCAAGAACAAACTCATCCAAATGCTGGCAGAAACACGAAATAACTGAGATCAGAGAAGAATTGAAGGAGATAGAGAAACAAAAAACCCTCCAAAAAAAAAGGTAAATGCAGGAGCTGGGTTTTTGAAAAAATTAACCAAATAGATAGACCACTAGCTAGACCAAGAAAGAATAGAGAAAAGAATCAAGTAGACACAACAAAAAATGATAAAGGGGGTATCACCACTGACCCACAGAAATACAAACTACCATCAGAGAATACTATAAACACATATATTCAAATAAACTCTAGAAGAAATGGATAAATTTCTGGAGGCATACACCCTTCTAAGACTAAACCAGGAAGAAATTGGATCCCTGAATATACCAATAACAAGCTCTGAAATCGAGGCAGTAATTAACAGTCTACCAACCAAATAAAAGCACAGGACCAGATGGATTCACAGCTGAATTCTACCAGAACTACAAAAAGGAACTGGTACCCTTCCTTCTGGAAGCTATTCCAAATAATTGAAAAGGAGGGACTCCTCCTTAACTCATTTCTTGAAGCCATCATCATCCTGATACCAAAGTGGGGAAGAGACACAACAAGAAAAGAAAACTTCAGGCCAATATCTCTGATGAACATTGATGTGAAAATCCTCAATAAAATACTGGCAAACCAAATCCAGCAACACATCAAAAAGCCTATCCACTATGATTAAGTTGGCTTCATTCCTGTGATGTAAGGCTGGTTCAATATATGCAAACCAACAAATGTAATCCATCATGTAAACAGAACCAAAGACAAAAACGACATGCTTCTAATTTTCAAAATGATCAAGCTTGCCTAACAAATTTGCCTTAAGAGGGGAGGGACAGTGGGAAGTGGGGATGGTGAGGAGAGAAAACATGGGGAGAAATACCAGATATAGGTGATGGGGGGACGAAAGCAGCAAACCACCTTGCTATGTATGTACCTATGCAACAATCCTGCATGATCTGCCCAAGTACCCCCAGAATCTAAAGTACAATAAAAAAATACAGTATCCTGTATTTAAAACCTAACAAAGCAATAAATAACGTGATTCTAATACAAAATATTAAGTAATATCAAAATTCTCCATATATTCAGATTCATGGGATTATGATATGAATTTTTCAGGGAATTAGAAGCTTTGATACTGTGTAGCCATGGACAATTATGAACATCAGTCTCTGAACATTGGACTCAATCTTTGAGATCATTCATCTGTATTTCTTTTAGTAGAGACTGAGAAAAGCACATTGACTAGGGTGGTTTTTCAATTATGATAGCCTTTTAAGTGAGGGTGAGGAAATCATCAACTGCTGCTTAAATCATCTGCTTTTGATAAAATCCTGTGTGTTAGAAGAACACATATTATTCTAGAAATTAACCTTGTTTATATATGAGCTGTTCACATTGCATGAAAATTCTTTGCAAAAAAATACAAGCAAGCAACTACTTTGCATGGTATTTTTAGTATCACTGTACTTGTTTTTTTTTTCTGTTTGCATGTTTTTAAACATTTATGATTTTGTCACTTGCTCTTTATGTCTCCTAGAAGTCAACCATGTACAACTCAAACTTTCTTTTTTCCTTACTATTATTGCTTAGTAGACTATTTTTTAGATCAATTTTGGGTTCACAACATAATTGGGTGGTGAGTATGGAGATTTCCTTTACATTTTATGACACACACTTGCATAGACACTCCTATTATCAATATCCCCTACAAGAGTGGTATATTTTTATGACTGATAAACTTTCATTGACACATCATTATTACCTAGAGTGCACAGATAGTTTACATCAGCTTTCATTCCTGGTGTGGTACATCAAACAGATTTAGACAGATGTGTAATGACATGCATCTACTAGCAGAGGATGTAGAATAGTTTTACTGCCCTAAAAATCTTTGCTCCATGATTTTATCCCTATGTTCCCTTTAACACCTGGCAAACATTGATCTTTTTGCTATTTCTATAGTTTTAACCTTTTCCAGAATGCCATATACTTGATAATCATGCAGCCCTTTAAGATTAGCTTTTTTCAGTTAATAATATACATTTAAGTTTCTTCCATGTCTTTTCATGGTTTGTTAACTAATTTCTTTTTGGAACTTAATTGTATTTTACTTTGTTGATTCAATGCAGTATATTTCACTATCCACCTATTAAAGAATATCTTGTTTCTTCCAAATTTTAGCAATTGTGAATAAAGTTACTGTAAACATTGGTGTGCAAAATGTTGTGTGGACAAAAGTTTTCAAATTTTTGGGGTAAATATCAAGCAGCATGATTGCTAGATCTTATGGCAAGTGTATGTTTAGTTTTGTAAGAAACAGATATACTGTTTCCCAAGTAGCTTGCATTCCCACCAGCAATGAATGAGAGTTTATGTTGGTCCACATCCTTACCAGAATTTGATATTGTCAGTGTGTTTGATATATTGGTAATTATAGTAAGTGTGTAGTGATGTTACCCGCATTTCCCTGATGACATAATGTAGAACATCTCTTCATATGCTTATTAGCCATCTGCATATCTTCTTTGTTGAGGTATCTAGTAAAATCTTTGGCCCATTTTAAAATCTGGTTGTTCTCATTGTTCAGTTCCCACTTATGAGTGATAACATGTAGTGTTTGGTTTTCTGTTCTTATGTTTTGTTGAGAATGATGGTTTCCAGTTTCATTCATGTCCCTGCAAAGGACATGAATTCATCCTTTTTTATGGCTGCATAGCATTTCATTCTGTATATGTCCACATTTTCTTTATCCAGGCTCTCATTGATGGGCATTTGGGTTGGTTCCAAATCTTCGCTATTGTGAACAGTGCTGCAATAAACATACACGTGCATGTGTCTTAATAGTAGAATGATTTAAAATCCTTTGGGTATATACCAGTAATGGGATTGCTGAGTCAAATGGTATTTTTGGTTCTTGACCCTTGAGGAATCACCACACTGGACACAGGGAGGGGAAAATCACACACTGAGGCCTGTCAGGGGGTGGGAACCTCGGGGAGGAATAGCATTAGGAGAAATACCTAATGTAGTTGATGGGTCGATGGGTGTTATTTTTTACTTCTATTTTAGCTTCAGGGAAACATGTGCAGGTCTGCCACATAGGTAAACTCATGCCACCATGGCACGTGTATAGCTATGTAACAAACCTGCACCTTCTGCACATGTATCCCAGAACTTAAAGTATAATAATAATAGTAATCATCATCATCATCATCATCTGGTTGTTTGGTTCTTTTCTGTGGAGTTTTAAGAATTCTTTATAATAGTTAACAGTCATTTATTTGACGTGTCCTTTGCAAAGATTTTCTCCAAGTCTATGGCTTGTCTTCTCATTCTCTTGATGCTGTATTTCACATAGTAGTTTTTAATTTTAATGGAGTTCAGCTAATCAATTATTTCTTTCATAAATCAGGCCTTTGGTGGTATAGCTAAAAAGTTATTGCCATACCCAAGGTCATGTTATCTTACAGGAGTTTTATAGTTTCATGTTTTAAATTTAGGTAGGTCTATAATCCATTCTGGGTCAGTTTTTGTGAAGAGCATAAAGTGTCTAGATCTATTTATTTATTTGATGTATAGTTGTTCCAGCACCAGTTATTGAAAATATTACATTTTTTTATTGTTTTGCTTTTTCTTCTCTGTTAAAGATCAGCTAACTATATTTATGAATTTCTATTTATCTGGGTTTTCTATTATCTTCCATTGATCTATTTGTCTATTCTTTCAATATCGCACTGTATTTAATACCTGTAGCTTTATATTATGCCTTGAAGTCGGGTTGTATCCATCCTTTGACTTATTTCTTCACCTTCAATATTTTGTAGGTATTTTTGCCTCACCATATAAACTTTAAAATCAGTTTGTTAATACTCACAAACCACTTTTGGGGATTTCGGTTGGGATTGCACTGAATCTACAGATCAAGTTGGAAGAAACTGACATCTTTGTAATATTGAGTCTTCCTATATATAAACATGGAATAACTCTTCATTTATTTAGTTATTCTTTGATTTCTTTTATCAGAGTTGCATAGTTTTCCTCATATAGATTTTGCACATAGGTTATTAGAATTATACCTAAATATTTCATTTTTCAGGGTGCTAATGTAAATAGTATTGTGTTTTTAACTTCAAATTATATTTGTTTATTGTTGGTATATAGGGAAGCAACTGAATTTTGTATATTAACTTTGCATCCTGTAAACTTTCTATAATCACTTATTATGCCTAGGAGGGTTTTTTTTTTTTGGTAAGTTTTCTCAGATTTTCTACATAGACAATCACATCACCTTCAAACAAAGACAGTTTTGTTTTTCCTTCCCAATCAATATGCCTTTCATTTCCTTTGTCTTTCTGGCTGAGCTAGGTTTTCTAGCAGAATGTTCAAAAAGTGTGGTGAGAGGGGACATCCTTGCCTTACTCCTGATTTTAGTTGGAAAGCTTTCAGTTTCTTAACATTAAGTATGATGTTAGCTACAGATTTTTATAGATTTTTTTAAATATTAAGTTGAGAAAATCTCAATCTATTCCTAGTTTACTGAATGTATTCTTTCTTAAACTATAAATGGCAGATGGATTCTTCCAAATGCTTTTATTTAAATCTACTAATATGGTGTGATCTTTCTTCCTTAGTCTGATGATATGGTGCATTACATTAATTGATTTTCCAATGATGAGCCAGCATTGCATACTTGAAATAAATCTCATTGGATCATTGGCTTTTTATACACTGTTGGATTTAATTTGCTAATACTTTGTTGAAAATTTTTACTTCTTTGTTTATAAGATATATTGGTTTGTAGTTTTCCTTTTTTGAAGTGTCTCTTTCTGGTTTTGGTACTACTTGGAAAATGATGGCCTTATTAAATGAGTTAGAACATATTCCCTTTGTTTCTATCTTGTAAAAGGGTTTGTAGAGAATTGGTATGATCTTTTCCATACATGTTTGCTAGAACTCACCAGTGAACCCATTTGACATAGTGATCTTTGTTTTGGAAGGTAATTAACTGTTGACTTAATTTCTTTAATAGGAGAAATTCTAATAAGGTTGTTTAATTATCGTGTGAGTTGTGGCATATTTGGTCTTTCAAAGAACTAACACATTTCATTTAGACGATCAAATGTGTGGACATGGAGTTGTTCATAGTATTTCTTTATTATACTTTTAATGTCCATAGTGTCTGAAATGATGCCCTCTCTTTCATTTCGGATACTAGTAATTTGAGTCCTCTCTTTCTCTTTTTTTTTTTTTCTCAGTTAGCCTAACTGTAGGTGTGTTACTCTTACTGATCATTTTAGAGAACCACATTTTGGTTTCTTGATTTTCTCTATCGATTTTCTGTCTACAATTTCATTGATTTCAGCTCTACTTTTTATTGTTTCTTTTCTTTTGCTTACTTTAGATTTAGTATGCTGTTTCTATTTTTCTAAAGTAGAAGCTTACACTGATTCTAGATCATTTTTTCTAAAATAGTAATGGACTACATCACAGTGTTTCTGTCAAAAATGGACTATGTATACAATGATGGCTCCTGAAATTATAATACCATATTTTTGCTGTACCTTTTCTATGTTTACACGTTTCAATACAAAAATACTGACCACCATATTACAGTCGCCTATAGTATTCAGTTCAGTAATGTGCTGCATAGGTTTGTAGCATAGGAGCAATAGGCTATACTACATAGCCTAGGTGTAGGCTAGGTTTGTTTAGATGCATTCTATGACAGTCACATAACATCACCTAAAGATGCATTTCTCATAATGTATCCCTGTCATTGTTAGACATGACTGACATGGCTGTATGTGCATTCAATGCTGGAATTTTTTCTGTGAGCACTGCTTTTGCTGCATCCCACGAACTTTGACCAGTTGTGTTCTCATTTTCTTTTACTTCAAAATATTAAAAATTTTTTTTGGAAATTTCTTCTTTGCCCCATGTGTTATTGAGAAGTGTGTTGCTAATCTCCAAACATTTTGGGCTTTTCTAGCTATCTTTCTATTATTGATTTTCAGTTTAATTCCACGATAGTCTGAGATCAGACACTATATGATTTTTATTCCTTAAATTTGTTACGGTGCGTTTTATGTCCTGGAATGTGGTCTATCCTGGTGACTATTCCATGTAACCTTGAGTAGAGGGTATATTCTGTCTATAGATATTCATTACCTCCAGTTGACTGATGGTGCAGTTGAGCTCAACTACATCTTTATTGCTTTTCTGCCTGATGAATCTGTCCATTTCTGATAGTTGGGCATTGAAATTTTCATTTATAATACTAGATTAATCTATTTCTCTTTTCAGTTCTATCAGTTTTTGCCTTCAGTATTTGCACATGCATACTAAACATTGTTATGTCTTCTTATAAAATTGGTCACTTTTTTTTTTTTTAGACAGCCTTGCTCTGTTGCTAGGCTGGAATGCAGTGACGTTATCTTGGCTCACTACAGCCTCCACTTCCCAGGTTCAAGCGATTCTCCTGCTTCAGTCTTTCTCCAGTATGGCTGGGACTATAGGCATCCACCACCATGCCCAGCTAATTTTTTTGTAGTTTTAGTAGAGAAGGGGGTTTCACTATGTTGGCCAGAATGATCTTGAGCTCTTCACCTGGTGATCCACCCACCTCGGCCTCCCAAAGTGCTGGATTACAGGTGTGAGCCACTGCACTTGGCCACCACTCTTTTATTATGGAATGTCTCTTTTAATCTCTGAATAACTTTCTTTGTTCTGAAGTCTGGTCTCTCTGTAGTTAATATATCTACTGCCACATTCTTTTGATAAGTGTTAGAATTATTTGTCTTTTTTTTTTTTTACATTTTTAGTCTATATGCTTCTTTATATTGGAAGCGAATTTCTTGTAGACAACATATAGTTGAGGCTTGTTTTTTAATCCACTCGATCTCTATCTTCTAGTTGATGTACTTAGACTATTGCCATTTAATGTGATTATTGATATAGCTGGAACAATATGTGCTATATTAGTACCACTTTTTGTTTGTTACCTAATATCTTTGTTCCTGTTTTTGTCTTTCTTTTCTGCCTTTTCTGATTATAGCTGAACCTTGCATATCATTTTAATTTCTCTCTTATAGTATTTTTCCTCCTCTGTCTACTCCTTTTCTTCTCCCTTCTTTCTTCTTCATTTTTTAGTGGCTGCCATAGAGTTTTCAATACACATTTACAATTAAACCAAGTCCATTTTCAAATATCACTATACTGCTTCATGGGTAGTGCAAATATCTTTTAAGAAACAAAAAAATCCTAATTTCTCCCTCCAATGCTTGTGTTATTTTAGACTTATATGCAAGCACACATATGTGACACATTTGTGACACATACAAATATGATTACACATGTGACTAAATACTTTGTTGCTATTATTTTGAACAAACTGTTATGTGTTAGATTAACTAAGAATTGAAAAAGATTTTAATTTTACACACTTATTTTTTCTCACCTGCTCTTTATTTATTTATGTAGAATCAAGTTTCTGACTTGCATCATTTTCCTTCCGTCTAAAAAAATATTTTTCACCTGTCTAGGAAGGCAAATCTACTGGCAATAAATTCTTTCCATTTTTGCTTTTCTTAGAAAGTCTTCATGGTTAAAAGATATTTCTCAGAGTACGAAATTATAAGTTGGTGCTTTTTTGGTCTGAACATTTCAGGTATTTCACTTCATTCTCTTATTGCCTGCATGTTTTCTGAAAGTAAATCAGATGTAATTTTTTATCTTTCCTTCTGTGTTTCCCGCTATAACTTATTTTAGAATTTTTTATATTTTGTCTTCTGTAGTTTGAATATAATACAACTGGGTGTCATCTGGGGGGAGCTTTACCCTGCTCGATATTCTGTGATATTCCTGGATCTGTGGTTTGGCGTCCGCTGTTAATTTGGGGAAATTCTTGGTCATAATTGCTACAAATATTTATTCTTTTCCATTCTCTATTTCTTCTCCTTTTGTTATTTCCATTAACTATGAGTTATATTTTGGTACTTCGTCCATAGTTCTCGGATATTCTGGATTTTTTTCAGTCTTTTTTTTTCTTTGCGTTTTAGTTTCAAAGGTTTTACTGAGGTTCCCTTCCCTCCCTCCCTCCCTCCCTCCCTCCCTCCCTCCCTCCCTCCCTCCCTTCCTTCCTTCCTTCCTTCCTTCCTTTGAGATGGAGTTTCACTTTTGCTACCCAGGCTAGAGTGAAACGGCACGATCTCGGCTCACCACAACCTCCGCCTCCTGGGTTCAAGCAATTCTCCTGCCTCAGCCTCCTGAGTAGCTGGGATTACAGGCGCATGCCACCACGCCCAGCTAATTTTTTGTATTTTTAGTAGAGACGGGGTTTCACCTTGTTGACCAGGATGGTCTTGATCTCTTGACCTCTTGATCCACCTGCCTCGGCCTCCCAAAGTGCTGGGATTATAAGCGTGAGCCACCGCGCCCAGCCCGATACTGAGGTATTTTCAAGCTCAGAGATTTTTCCCTCAGCTATGTCTAAGCTACTCATAATCCCATCAAGAGTATTCTTCATTTTTGTTATAGTATTTTTGGTCTTCAGCATTTCTTTTTGATTCTTAGAATTTCCATCTCTTACATTCTACTACATTACACCTATTTATACTGCCTGTATGTTCTTGCTTGCTATCTAGTTTACCTGGTAGATTCCTTAGAGCACACTATAGTTATCTAAAATTATTGTTCCAAAATTTCTACATCCCTGCCATCTCTGAATCTGGTTCTAATGGTTGATCATTAAACTGTGATTTCTGCCTTTTGGTATGCCTTGTATGCTCTGTAATTTTTTTCCTGGCAGCCCGATATGATTACTGAATAAATGGAACTACTGTAAATAAGTTCCAATAAAACACCTGCAAGTTAGGCTCTAGTTACATATTTTCTCTTGAGGGCAGAACTTGCTAAGAAAAGCAGATCCTTTGTTTTTCAAACATATTTCAAAATAATTACTTTTCCTATCTCACTGAAAATAGCAGGGAGAATTATTTTTCTCCAATATTCACTGTAAAAACTTGGTCAAGCTTCTGGAGACAGAAGTCACAAAAGTGTGGGAGCCTCATGATTGGGTCTCCCTGGAGTTTTTGACTTTCAGACTTGTCTACTGAGCCTGTAGCAATTTGTCAAGTACAATTCAGGTTTTCCTGTCCCAGCACTAGTTCCCGCGGAGATTTCTGCTTAGGAGGTTCCTCCTGTTCCAGTAAGTTGTAGTTATCTCTATTTGCCTTCTATCTCCAATTTTGAGGGCAGAGGTATGCCCTGTGACTTCGCTTCTCCTAGAGCTCTAAGAAAAGTTGTGAATGTTTTAGTTTGCTCATCTTTTTACTTGTTAGAACAAAGTTGTGACTGTCAGGGTCCTTAAATGCTAGACCAGAAACTGTAAGTCTCTGGATTGATTTACGATAAAGAAAAACAAAGAAGAA
Organism: Callithrix jacchus; assembly: GCF_049354715.1. Classification (NCBI taxonomy): domain Eukaryota; kingdom Metazoa; phylum Chordata; class Mammalia; order Primates; family Cebidae; genus Callithrix; species Callithrix jacchus. The sequence goes on along the minus strand of NC_133504.1, from coordinate 82,316,169 downwards.
ATAAAGAAAAAGCAACACAGGTACTATTTTTAAAAGTGAATCACTTGTGATCTGAACTCTGGCTTTCTATTTTTAACTCTCCAATATCTGGTAATCTCTAGATTTTTGACGTGCATAGGAATTTTTACTTAAGTTATAGATATCAAAAGTAGAAGCCAATGAAGTGAAATAAAATTCTGCAAGGTTTAGTTTGGAATTTTTTTGAGGTTGTCATTATATACCTATTATATTCAAGCTTTTAAAAATGTTAGTCCTGATGTCACATGCCTTTAACAATACTATTGACTAAATGTAAAAAAGTTTGCTCTTTCATTAATGCAGTTATTAGAAAAAATGGTAAGAAGTATGAAAGTGATCCCTCAATTCATAAAGTGCTATTCTTTTCCATATGAATTACATTTCAGTGACAGTATTTTTGACCATGAATCACTATTTCCCATTCAAGCAGTATACATTTTAAACTACAACATATATCATAAATTTCTCATTCATTTTTCCTTTCACAACTAACAGAGTAATTATCAAAAAATGTAAAAAAAATTGAAATACCAGGATGATACGCAAAGTATAGAAGCAGAAAATTTTACACAGTATTCTTGTTTTTTTTAACTCTAGAATTACACGTTATTATTAGTAATATAATTGATATTATTCTCATTAATAACCTAAACTAACAAAATAATATTTGTATCTATAATACATGTTGTCTTTATTTGCTTATGACACCAGATTGCTTAAAGGTCATAGAACAGAAATAAGAATAAAAATGTATGTTTTTGTCCCTGAAACTTATTTTTGACAATGTTTATTCAACTGCGTTGTTGCATAGATACTAGAAATTGCTGAGTGTTATATAAAAATTTTTAGAATGATTATATCAATATTCTAAAATATTTGACAGAATGTTGTGTAATTTGTAGATTTTTAAAATAGGGAATAAGAGGTATAAATTATTAATAGCAATAATACTAAATATATTCAAATCCAAGTAGATTGATAGGCATGTTACATCTATATTCTATTCTCTAATTACCGTAGGCCACACTTGTGTTATAGAAATTCTTTAGATAATTAAACAGTTTTGTGATGTGTTTATACTTGCCTATCCATAAGATTCACAATTAATGACTGGAAAAGACCGCAAAGTGAATATTTCCCTTCTTCCATAATGGATTATTGAGTTAACAATTTTTACATACTGTTAAAACTATTTGTGCCTACAACGTCAAACTGGGCTGAAGAATGAAAGACAAATGAACAAACAGACAAAAAACATCCTGTAATGATTTGTCTGAACTGTCTTTCTTCATCTACACTGTCAAAAATTTAGTTGAAGGATAAAAATTCTTTTTTTTTTCCTCCAGTGAATCAGTGTGTATTATGTGTGTAGCCTCAACCTAATTAATATACCACCCCATAAAATCCCTATGTTATGCATTCCTTGGACCAGTTCATTGCTAATTGGTGGAAATAAAGCTTGTTAAATGGGCTATTCATTTTGGATATAATTATACAAATAATATTTATCTTCTGAAAGTGATTGCGTAGCACACACAATTTGAACCTCTCTGTGACATGTTAATGGGGATTTCTTATCAATTTATAATCTACACACAGAGAAGAAAATCTGATTTTTTAATCTGCACAATTTTAAGTGTAGATAAAGGGTTTTATTTGACACTGTCTTGGCACAAGGGTGCTTTTATTTTAAAAAAAAAATTTAGCTATAAAACTAGTGAAATTGAAATATTAGAAATATAAGTTATTTGCTTTTCATGACTTTGTTTTTACCAAGCTGATTTCAATAACACTTTTAAACTGCTTGCAAATGATAATTAACATCTATTTTGGAGTCTTACTATGTGTAAATACAACTTGAAATTAATTTTATTCACTATTCAGTCACTTCAGTAGAGATTATTATATTTTCACATCAACCATTATCCAATTAATTTTGAATGATAAACAGGACAATTGCAATACTGTTATTTTTCATTTACTTTCTTTAAACATTCATTTTTGGTAATCAGAGAATTTTGCATCAGCTGTTTTTTACCTTAAAGGTTTACTTCTGACACTTTAATAAATTATTCTGTAGTCTGTGCTGGAAGGTAACTGATTTTTTTTGGCTCAACAGCCCTCTCTTTGACACATGTTCATTTATTACTATTTCTTCCAACAGCTGACTCACTTGAGGCTAATTCTGATGAAGTGCTTTCAAACAAGGAACACTATTGGTTTACATTAATGAGGAAATGGTAAAATGGCAGCTTCGGAACAGAAGAAATTGAAAAAAAGAAAAATCATGAACCTTGGGATCAATTTTTCTGTGAGTCATAAAATAATTAACTATAAAATATGAAGCTGAAAAGTATTACTCTCAGTAAACCCTGATATTTTGCCTCATTTAGGAATTCTGTATTAAGAAAAAAAAGGGAGAAAGATTGAAAATAAAGATAGCCTTACAGTCATATTTAGAAAGAAAAATTGTGCAGAAGAGCTTGAGTTAGGAAGAAACAGATTTAATCATATATCTGGAGTTAGATGATAAAAGTCCCTTCAACTTTTATGTTTGCACTCTAATTTTTCTATCATGTTATCTTCTCTAGCGGCATTTTTTGTTATGAAAGGCGATATTTGGGGGAGATTATTCTACAGATAAGCATTCTCTGGGTAACATACTGTTCACTAAGAATGTAATCTTCAAACTTCTATACTATAAACAAACAGTTATGGTTAACCCATTCTGTCTCTCTAGTTCAGTTAATTTCACAGGTCTACCACAAACTCAAAATATATAAAATATATCATTTCTAAAATTTCCCTATATTTGTTGAAGCACAATAAAACCATGAGCCATCTTCTTTAGCTCTCTGGTTTTAGGTCTTTCAGTTTTAAAAATACATACATCGTAAGAGATATGGCTTATATATCTTGTCTACATAAAGATCATTATAAATGCATCTCTTTAAACATATTAACACATATTTATAATGATTGTTTTGTAGACAAAATGCATGCCTTCAATCAAATTGGACTTGAAGGTATCTAGAACTTCAGCTCTTCTGAAGGGAACATGGTGTATTTATTTTTCACAATTAAGCCTATTTATCAAGATTTGAGTCTTTCACATATTTTTATAAAATTTGGCTTTTAATAAATAAAACCAAATCGCTATGTTCTATAGCGATTCATGATTATATTTTCTTTGAAACTGTATCTTAATTTGACATAAAAGAAGTACTAAGTCAGCTTATTCTAATGAGAAATTATTAGAATTAGGAAAAGGAGAACTAATATTTCCCAGATATGATCCTAACTAGCTAAAACACATTGGTAAATAAATCATTTACCCCTTCTGATAATCAAGTTTTTTGAGATTCAGGGAAATAAATTCAAGGCAGTGATATGTGTCCTCACTGTTTTAATTAGTTATTTTGCTTTAAAGTCATATTTCATGCTTTTCCTTGAGTTCATTGTAGATGGAGAAAATATATCTGACCCAGAATATGGGCTTCTGCTCTTGAGGACTTGTCCTTAAAACATGGCTCAGACTTTTACTAAATATCTAGCCATCAACACATTGCTTAGCCTCAGTATACCTCAGTTTCTCCATCTATTTAAAAATATGGTAAATAATAGCACCTCACTCATAAGATTGTTGTGAAGATTTAATTACATGAATACATGCAAAGAGGTCACAGCACATAGGAAAATTCTTAATAAATGTTAAAATTTTAAATTTTATTGAACAGATATATTTATAAGCAAAAGCCACATTGTTAAAGCAAAAATAAATCTAATATGCACATTTTACCCTCAAGCTGCTTGCTATCTAAACAGGAGACAGGCAAATTAATGTGTTTTCAATATGTTATGATAGGTGATCAATTATAAGTTTATACAAGCTAACATAAAAGCTTAGGGGAGAGGTACTTACCTCAACCTGGGGAAGGGCTGGTCAAAAAGTTTCAAAAAGGAGGTCACACTTAAAATTAGTGTGGAAAAGGAGAAAGATAGACAAAGAGGTAAAAGAGAGGGTTCTAACATACAGGCATGAGAGAAAAAGTGGCTTTATTGAGAAGAAACCAACAACAATATTACCGGATGTTAACATCATCTGTTGGTGTGAGACAGGACTAGCATCAGACTGTGCAAAAACTTGCATGAGGTTTGGACTTTCTCTTGAAGTGAAATCATTTAATATTTTGAGAGCAGTAACTTGAAAAAATGTTTGGCTTAACAAAACATATCTCTGGGGGCAGTGTTAACAGGTGAACTAAGTGAGCAATATTGGTAAGAAATAACAACAAAGGAATGCTCAAGTGAATATTACCAATTTCATATTTTAGTTCATAATGGAATCACGTATAGGGTAATTTAAATAAATTCTGACATCAGGGGAAAATCACAATGCTATAACACTAAGTGAAAAAGCTAAGATACAAATTAATCATCTGGTGGCACATGTAATATAAGTACTTTAAAATGTTACTTGTGGCAGAAATTATAGAAATTTTATTATCTACTTTTACTTTTCTTTATTTTCACGTTGTCTGCAATAAGCACGCATTTATTACCTTTGTTACAAGAATAATATATACTTTTAAACATTTTAAGTCATATCAGTTGAATTAAATTCTGGTGAGTTTCTCTCTTCCCTTCTGGCACAGCAAAAATGATGCTGATGTACTTTTTAATTATGTTGAGTTTGTTAGATATAAAATGCTTGCCCCTTCTATTTTTTATAATATGATATGCAAAGCCATTTTACTGGTTAGCAACTGCAGGACACTTGTGCAGTTTGAATTATTATGAATTATATTTGGGTTTTAAGCATTTTTTTTGTTATACAAGGTTAGATTTTCCTCCCTTGTCTCAGAAAGGAGACTAAAAAATAAAGTACAGGGGGAGGACTCAAGATGGCGCTGTGAGAACAACCCAGGATTGGAGCTCTCGTTGAATCCGCAAATGAGACCCAATCAAAAAGTCAGCAACTACGCAGACGACAAGCGGATAAACCCACAAAGATGAGAAGAAATCAGCGAAAAAAGGAGGAAAACACCCGAAACCAGAACACGTCGCCTCCTAGAAAGGACCAAAACTCCTCACCAGCAAGGGAGCAAAGCTGGACGGAGAATGACTGTGACAAAATGACAGAATTAGACTTCAGAAGGTGGATAATGAGAAACTTTTGTGAGCTAAAAGAACATGTATTAAATCAATGCAAAGAAACTAAGGAACTAAAAAAAAGATATGAGGAAATGATAACAAGAATGGATAACTTAGAGAGGAATATGAATGAATTAAAGGAGCTGAAAAACACAATACGAGAACTTCGCGAAGCATGAACAAGTTTCAACAGCCGAATTGACCAAGCAGAAGAAAGAATATCTGAAGTTGAAGACCAACTCAATGAAATTAAACGAGAAACCAAGATTAGAGAAAAAAGCGCAAAAAGGAATGAACAAAGTCTCCAAGAAATGTGGGACTATGTGAAAAGACCTAACCTACGTTTGATAGGTGTACCAGAATGTGACGAAGAGAATGAATCCAAGCTGGAAAATACTCTTCAGGACATCATCCAGGAAAACTTCCCCCACCTAGCAAGACAGGCCAACACTCAAATGCAGGAAATACAGAGAACACCACAAAGATATTCTGCAAGAAGAGCAACCCCAAGGCACATAATCGTCAGATTCAACAAGGTTGAAATAAAGGAGAAATACTAAGGGCAGCCAGAGAGAAAGGTCGAGTTACCCACAAAGGGAAGCCCATCAGACTCACAGCAGATCTCTTGGCAGAAACACTACAAGCCAGAAGACAGTGGGGGCCAATATTCAACATTCTTAAAGAAAAGAACTTTCAACCCAGAATTTCATATCCAGCCAAACTGAGCTTCAGAAGTGAAGGAAAAATAAAATCCTTTGCGAACAAGCAAGTACTCAGAGATTTTGTCACCACCAGGCCTGCTTTACAAGAGCTCCTAAAAGAGGCACTACACATAGAAAGGAACAACCAGTACCAGCCATTCCAAAATCACACTGAATGCTAAAGAGCTTCAACATAATGAAGATTCTACAACAACTAACAGGTAAAACAGCCACTTAGCATCAAAATGGCAGTATCAAATTCACACATAACAATATTAACCCTAAATGTAAATGGACTAAATGCACCAATCAAAAGACACAGACTGGCAAATTGGATAAAAATCCAAAACCCATCAGTGTGCTGTATCCAGGAAACCCATCTCACATGCAAGGATACACAAAGGCTCAAAATAAAGGGATGGAGGAAGATTTGCCAAGCAAATGGAGAGCAAAAAAAAGCAAGGGTTGCAATTCTCATCTCTGATAAAATAGACTTTAAAGCAACAAAGATCAAAAGAGACAAAGAAGGCCATTACATACTGGTAAAAGGATCGATAAAACAAGAAGAGCTAATGATCCTAAACATATATGGACCCAATGCAGGAGCACCCAGATACATAAGGCAAGTTCTTAATGACTTACAAAGAGACTTAGACTCCCACACAATAATAGTGGGAGAGTTTAACACTCCACTGTCAATATTAGACAGATCAACCAGACAGAAAATCAACAAGGATATCCAGGGCTTGAACTCAGACCTGGAGCAAGCAAACCTGATAGACATTTACAGAACTCTCCATCCCAAATCCACAGAATATACATTCTTCTCAGCACCACATCACACCTACTCTAAAATTGACCACATAATTGGAAGTAAAGCACTGCTCAACAAATGCAAAACAACTGAAATCATAACAAACAGCCTCTCAGACCATAGTGCAATCAAGTTAGAACTCAGAATACAGAAACCAACCCAGAACCGCACAGCTTCATGGAAACTGAACAACTGGCTCTTGAATGTTGACTGGGTAAACAACGAAATGAAGGCAGAAATAAAGAAGTTCTTCGAAACCAATGAGAACGAAGACACAACATGCCAGAACCTCTGGGACACATTTAAAGCAGTCTCTAGAGGAAAGTATATAGCAATAAGTGCCCATATGAGGAGAATGGAGAGATCCAAAATTGACACCCTATCGTCAAAATTGAAAGAGCTAGAGGAGCAAGATCAAAAAAACTCAAAACCCAGCAGAAGACAAGAAATAACTAAGATCAGAGCTGAGCTGAAGGAGATTGAGACACGAAAACCCCTTCAAAAAATGAATAAATCCAAGAGCTGGTTTTTTCAAAAGATCAACAAAATAGACAGACCACTAGCCAGATTGATTAAAAATAAAAGAGAGAACAACCAAATAGATGCAATAAAAAATGATAAAGGGGAAATCACCACAGATTCCACAGAAATTCAAACCATCATCAGAGAATATTACAAACAACTCTATGCGCATAAACTAGTAAACCTGGAAGAAATGGATAAATTCCTGGACTCCTGTGTCCTCCCAAGCCTAAACCAGGAGGAAGCTGAAACTATGAATAGACCAATAACAAGGTCAGAAGTCGAGGCAGCAATTAAGAGCCTACCACACAAAAAAAGCCGAGGTCCAGACGGGTTCACAGCCGAATTCTACCAGACACACAAAGAGGAGCTGGTACCATTCCTTCTAAAACTATTTCAAACAATCCAAAAAGAGGGAATACTTCCCAAATCATTTTACGAGACCAACATCATCCTGATACCAAAACCCGGCAGAGACCCAACGAGAAAAGAAAACTTCAGGCCAATAACCATGATGAACATAGATGCAAAAATCTTCAATAAAATATTGGCAAGCTGAAAGCAACAGCAAATCAAAAAACTTATTCACCATGATCAAGTAGGATTCATCCCGGGGATGCAAGGCTGGTTCAACATATGCAAGTCTATCAACGTAATTCACCACATAAACAGAACCAAAAACAAAAACCACATGATTATCTCAATTGATGCAGAGAAGGCATTCGACAAAATTCAACAGCCCTTTATGCTAAAAACCCTCAATAAACTCGGCATCGATGGAACGTATCTCAAAGTAATAAAAGCTATTTATGACAAACCAACAGCCAATATCATACTGAATGGGCAAAAACTGGAAGCATTCCCTTTGAAATCGGGCACTAGACAAGGATGCCCTCTTTCACCACTCCTATTCAATATAGTTCTGGAAGTTCTAGCCAGAGCAATCAGGCAAGAAAAAGAAATAAAGGGTATTCAAATAGGAAAGGTGGAAGCCAAATTGTCTCTATTTGCAGACGACATGATAATTTACCTAGAAGATCCATCACCTCAGCCCAAAAACTCCTGAAACTGATAAGCAACTTCAGCAAAGTCTCAGGATATAAAATCAATGTGCAAAAATCACAAGCATTCGTCTACACCAATAACAGACTTAAAGCCAAATCAAGAACGAACTGCCATTCACAATTGCTACAAAAAGAATAAAATACCTTGGAATACAACTCACAAGGAACGTAAGGGACCTCTTCAAGGAGAACTACAAACCACTGCTCAACGAGATCAGAGAGGACACAAACAGATGGAGAAACATTCCATGTTCATGGTTAGGAAGAATTAACATCGTGAAAATGGCTATACTGCCCAAAGTAATTTACAGAATCAATGCTATCCCCATCAAGCTACCATTGACTTTCTTCACAGAACTGGAAAAAACCACCATGAACTTCATATGGAACCAAAGGAGAGCCCGCATAGCCAAGTCAATTCTAAGCAAGAAGAACACAGCGTGGGGCATCACGCTACCGGATTTCAAACTACACTACAAGGCTACAGTAATCAAAACAGCATGGTATTGGTACCAAAACAGAGATATAGACCAATGGAACAAAACAGAGGCACCGGAGGCAACACAACAAATCTACAACTATACAATCTTTGATAAACCTGACAAAAACAAGCAAGGGGGAAAGGATTCCCTGTTTAACAAATGGTGTTGGGAAAACTGGCTAGCCATGTGCAGAAAGCAGAAACTGGACCCCTTCCTGACACCTTACACTAAAATTAACTCCAGATGGATTAAAGACTTAAACATAAGACCTGGCACCATAAAAACCCTAGAAGGAAATCTAGGCAAAACTATCCAGGACATAGGAGTAGGCAAGGACTTCATGAACAAAACACCAAAAGCATTGGCAACAAAAGCCAAAATAGACAAATGGGACCTAATGAAACTCCACAGCTTCTGCACGGCAAAAGAAACAGTCACTAGAGTGGATCGGCAACCAACAGAATGGGAAAAAATTTTCGCAGTTTACCCATCTGACAAAGGGCTGATATCCAGAATTTACAAAGAACTCAAACAGATTTACAGGAAAAAAACAAACAAGCTCATTCAAAAGTGGGCAAAGGATATGAACAGACACTTTACGAAAGAAGACATATATGAGGCCAATAATCATATGAAAAAATGCTCATCATCACTGGTCATCAGAGAGATGCAAATCAAAACCACATTGAGATACCATCTCACGCCAGTTAGAATGGCGATCATTAAAAAATCTGGAGACAACAGATGCTGGAGAGGATGTGGAGAAAAAGGAACACTTTTACACTGTTGGTGGGAGTGTAAATTAGTTCAACCATTGTGGAAGACAGTGTGGCGATTCCTCAAGGCCTTAGAAATAGAAATTCCATTTGACCCAGCAATCCCATTACTGGGTATATATCCAAAAGACTATAAATCGTTCTACTATAAGGACACATGTACACGAATGTTCACTGCAGCACTGTTTACAATAGCAAAGACCTGGAATCAACCCAAATGCCCATTGATAATAGACTGGATTGGAAAAATGTGGCACATATACACCATGGAATATTATGCAGCAATCAGAAATGATGAGTTTGTGTCGTTTGTAGGGACATGGATGAATCTGGAGAACGTCATCCTCAGCAAACTGACACAAGAACAGAAAATGAAACACCGCATATTCTCACTCATAGGTGGGTGATGAAAAATGAGAACACATGGACACAGAAAGGGGAATACTAAACACTGGGGTCTATTGGGGGGAAAAGGGGAGGGCCAGTGGGAGGGGGAGGTGGGGAGGGATAGCCTGGGGAGAAATGCCAAATGTGGGTGAAGGGGAGAAGGAAAGAAAAGCACACTGCCATGTGTGTTCCTACGCAACTGTCTTACATGCTCTGCTCATGTACCCCAAAACCTAAAATCCAATAAAAAATTAAAAAAAATAAATAAATAAAGTACAATCAAGAAACATGTTAACATACATCATATACAGACAGACACAGGAGACCTTCAAAACTTTTTTCTTAGACTAATGATTTAACATTAACTATGCCTTATTAAGTCCATGTTTTAAATATTCTAAAAGAATTTTGATTTAACATTTTCTACTTTCGTATTATAGTAAAGGAAATAAACCACAGATTGGTATATATATATATATACCAATATATATATATATTGTTTTGTTAACTAACATGAAATGTGTACTGATGTTATTAGTTATAAAGACATAGACAAAGTTTACAAAAAATATGTTACAAGTAAAACACATGAAATAGAACAAATATTTTTGTACTACCTTGATATGATGCCTTCTATCCACATCCTAATCAAAATGGTATGGTGATTCAAGCCAAACTCTGTAATTTAAAATATATCTATATATTTATTATTTTTAAAATTAATTTATCAAAAATTATCTCCTCCTATTCCAGGATATCCTTCAATATAAAGTAAAGTAAATAATAACCAAGATAAAAAAATTTATGCTTTCCCGTGTTGATGATGATGAATAAAGCATATTGATATGGAGGTTGTTTCATAATGAACTACATCTATATTGACTTGGTATTAGGATTACAGGTCTTAAAAACTCAACGACTGAGACTTGTTAGAAAGCTAAATTATTAATGTAGATTAATTCAATGGCCATTGAGGGATTATAAGTTGAGATATCACCAGTTTCCTTAGGCAAATTGTTATTGGTTAATAAAGACAATTTTATGAATTATCATGAAATTAAAAGTCTACTAATATGAGTAGCAAGTTATGTTATTTAAATTCCAGAAGAATTGCTAATAACTCATTTGAAATGTAACTTCATTTTTAATTTGAAATTCATTTTTAATTTTGACTTATAGAGAGCTCTCCTTGGTTGGCATAAGGAATTATTCCTGAACAGACAATTCTTTGGCTTTTGTAAGGAGATGGTATTTAGAGCTGTATTTATTAGCTTGTCTTTTCTCTTAAACATTTATGAGCTAGTTTTTTATCATCCAAATGTCAAGGGAGCAAGAAAGATGAGCTGGAAAAAAGATACTATGAGACTGTGTGGATGCTGAAGAGATATGATCATAGGTAGAGATTCTGTCTCAGGGTGTTTCAAATATGTCAGAGCACGTTCTCTCAAGATCCCCTCAAAGGCTTGATGAAGGAATAGGGGGAAAATTAAAGGTATTCAATGAGGCATAAACTGCAGTAGGTGAGCAAAAACGTAAAGCTCATTTTATTCATTCATCTCCTTAATTTCTCAGAATTACCATTTCAGGAAATATACATCTCTATTAAGAAGAAAAAAAAGAGGCCCTAAAACATCATTATATTTCAATCTTACGACAGTCATTCCAGAGACAGGTGTGTGTATGTGTGTAACAGTAGTAACTCATTCTTTGTCCTAGAGACAATGAGAATATTTTTCCTTGAAATTACAAACAATAGCAGTGTCTGAATAATATTTCTAAATATGCAAGATAAATTTATGTTATTAAAATGTGTTCTCTTTCTCTGCAGATACATCATTTCAGTCCTGTAATTTTATATGCCATCTAGATGTATCATCTCATTGTTATGTAGCTCTTGAACTACTGACTCACCTAGCCAAGTGACTAATGTGTTAGATGCCTAAAATTTATTTCAAAATCAGCATATCAATCCATGTACCCTTAATAGGTCCTTCTCCAAACTGATCATCTCCCAGTATTTCACATCTTAGTAAATATGCTTTCACTAATCTGCTTCTTCAGGCTAAAATATTTGATACATCATTGACTCCTGTTTCTTTTACACTTCACATCTAATCCATCGGAAACTAAAACATATCCCATAGTCAATCGTTTCTCATGATCTCTATTATTACTGCCTAGCTGAAGCATTAATTTCTGCTTTGCAATAGCCTCCTAATTGGTGTCTTTGTTCTACACTTGCTGCCTACTGATTCTTCTTTATTCAGTAGTCAGATTGTTTTAAAACATAATCTGATTGAATCAGATCTCTAGTCAAAATCTTCCAGTGGCTCACATCTCACTTAGGTGAATAAAAAGGCTTTATAAGAATACAATAAAAAAACAGCAAACAGTAAAAGTTATTTCGATGGCCTAGTAGGCATTACATGACTTAGTTCTGTTATTTTGCTGGTTTTATTTTCCAACCACTTATTTTGTTCAGTGTGCCTCAGCCAACCAGACCTCAGGAGGTTTCTTAAATATGCCAAACAACCCTACCCCAGAGCTTGTGTCATTTGCTACTTTCTGTAACAAGAGCACTCTTCTTTTATATGGCCACATTAATGATTGCTTCATTACTTAGCTGTCTGCCAAACATTACCTCATCACAGAGGCCTGCCATGCTAATCTATATAACTCTCATTTATATGACAAAAATAACTCTATTTCCTTATTTTTTCACTCCCCCTTATAATATAATCTCATGAAAGCCAGGATATTTTTTTTCTTATTTCTCTGTACCTAGGGCCTACTTGGAAGAAAATCCAAACTCAATAGAAACATGTAGAACAACTGAACACTGTTGCAGAGAAAATATTTCATTTTTCTTAAGTACTTGTGGCTCTTCCATAGAAAAATAAAGAAAAAAAATCAAGAAAATATTGTGGGAGTTAAGTATTTTTTCCTTTATAACTTCAAAAATAGTCTCTTCTAAGTTGCTAAATGACAGTTTTAGACCACACTTTCATGATCTCCTGACATATTTTTATAATCAAGATCACTCCAATAAGTATAGAATTATATTAAAAGTGGTTTTTACAGCTCCTGTTTCTTTCACTATTTCAACCATTGAATAATATTATTTACCTAGTTTGAGAAAGAGTGAGAGACTGGCTAGAAGAATATACAACATCAAGTGAAAGTAGCTGAGAGGGGGTAGTTAGATGGCATTAGATGTAGTCAGGTCTAGTCTAACACAATATATTGGTAATAACATGCTACCAATGGAACATAAATTTGGTGCAAAGCTTTCTAACATCCAAAATGAAAAAGAGAAATTAGTTGTGAAAATTTCCATTTTATAAGAATCAAAGAGATCCATTGCTCAGAATAAATATTCTAGATGCTAAATTGTTTTGGGATTTCTTTCATGATCCGCATACCTGTGACACTATCAATGTGATAAGTGAGGTGATCAACAAAGCCACTTCTTATAAAGCCTCTGATACTTATACACAAGTTTTAAAGCATTTACTATGGACATGGTGGCAGTGAGGAGAAGAATCCTGGGCGATTTGAATGGCCTACGAACACAGCTCTCTTTTCTACTCAAATCCTTAAGTGGATGCCCCAATATCTGGAGGAATAGAGACTTAGTAGACTTCAAACCATTCTCTCCAATTGCACATGTTTGATAGATACTGAGTCAGGATGAATTTGAAACAATGCTTTCTGATGTACTTGCAGTGCAGCCTGTCACACTGGCAGTTAAACCCAAATGCAGGGGCCCAAAGAAGCACAAAGCATGAAAGGCAAGGAGGAAGGTTGTAGAATTAAACCTTGAATGAAAACTCAGAAGTTTAGCAAGAACCTTGCCATCTCACCTTATCTCAAAAATGACTAGCAGTCATAATTCTCTTATAAAATAATTTTGCATTCAGTTAAATTGTAGACACAATATTGTGTTTGAATCCATTTTGGAGGCAAGAATTACCATGTCTACTTCACTTTTTACGTCATTGGTGTCACAGCAACAAAATAACTCGTCATATAAAATAATTTTTTTTGTCAAGCCAAATTAGGATGGATAGGTGAAAATGTTTATGTATCCAGATCATTTAAAAGTGATATATTTTTAAGAATCAGGCTGTAAGATAAGGGTGGAGGCAGTATATCCATCCCTTACTCAATTCAATATTCTCAATGTTTTATCAAGAGAGCCTGACAACTGATTCTGACTTTCTCTGTAATATTACAAAATGTTTGTTTTTAAATGCGCATTGATAAATTATTGAGCTCTTACAACTTAACCCATATCCAATTTTTTGATAATGGAGTTACAAGTCACAGAAAGAAAAATAAAATTATATTTTTTCCAAAAATAAAATACCATTTATATTCTTTTAAAATAATGACTGCACATTAAATGTTGACATTTTGATGTTAATTCCTCTTTATGCTTCTAGGATTAAAGAAGCTAATTTAGAGCATTTGCAAATTTTATTAAGGTTTTTGATTCTAAGCTGTCTACATTTGGAAGGTAACTTGGGACATGGAAAATATAACTTTCTAAAATTTCAACAATAATTATTTTGCCTATAGTAGTGCTTCTCAAACTTTAGTATATAAAATAAAATGTCTTAAATTGACTTATGATATGCAGAAAATACCTAGATGTAAACATTTTGATTTGCGTGATCCTAATAGAGATATCTGCCATATTTTGTAAAACACTGGTCTAGAAAAAAATGAACTTTGTTTTATAGAATGAGATCATTGATATAATCAATTTATTTAGTTTTTGAATGACATATTTTAATAACTTGCTTAATTTTTTGTGCATATTTAAGAATATTTTTCTGTCTGTTGATCAACTTCTCAATCCACTACAGTGGTGGTCTCCAGAATGGTATGCAAGAACCCCCTGTGGGTTAATAAATCTATCTCCAAGGGGGGAATAAAACCTCACTTTTATTTCTATTTATTTTGCACTTCAACATAATGCATGTGGCATAGTAATGCATTGGTATAGTAGAAATGCATTTAATTTATACATAAATGTTTATGAGCATTCTGTGGACATTTGTTCAAAATTATTTTTATTGATGTGTTAAAAGTGTTGGCTGCTGCCAAATTTTGGCTACTGTGAACAGTAACAGATGACTGGATACAGAAAATCTACTTTTACACAATAAAATACTATTCATCCATAAAAAATAGAACAAGATCTTGTCATTTGCAACAACATGGATGAAAATGGAGGTCATTATGCTGAGTGAAGTAAGGTAGGCACAGAAAGACAAACATCTCAGTTCTCACTTAGTTGTGGGGTCTAAAAATCTGAACAATTGAACTCATGGAGATAGAGAGTAGAAGGAAGTTTACCAGAAGCTGGGAAGTGTATCAGGGAATTGCAGGGAGATGGGAACAATTAATGGGTAGAAAAAGTACTTAGAAAAATAAATAAGACCAACTGTGTAATAGCACAACAGGGTAACTATGGTCAATAATTATTTAATTGTACATTTTAAAATAACTAAGAGATATAGTTGGATTCTTTGTAACACAAGGATAAATGAGAAGACAGATACCCCATTTTACATAATGTGATTATTATGCGGTGCATCCCTCTATCAAAATATCTCATGTATCCGATAAACATATATATCTACTGTGTTGTCACAAAAGTTAAAATATGAAATTAAAAAGAGATGTTGAATATCACTGCATTAGTAAGAAGTGCTCACTTTTCATTACCCATAGGAGGAGAAATAGTAAACATATCTTAATGCCTATAAATACATTAGCTACAAGCTAGGGACTGTGTGTAGATTATGGGGAACACTTTGTTGTTTAGTTAAATAACAATAATTTTTTTCAGGATCAGTTCTACTTTTTCAAGATTTCCCTTAAATTTCAACAAGTCATGGCGTTAACCTAAATTCAAGTTTTGTATTTGCTTATGTTAAAGCTGAGGTAGAAGGAAATTGAGATTCGAAGTACCTGAATTTATAGTTCATGTTTTTAATCCCTGATTTTTAAAAAGGGAAGAACAGCTGCTTGTTTCCTTTTAATGTTTCATTAATTTATTTTTACTTGTGTTATTGCCAGGCAGAGAATAGGTAACTTGGACTTAAGACAGTGGTAGGTGGAGGTGGGGCATCTTTTAATGTCTACTCCTATAATTCTTCCTTTATTACTCAATATCTGATCTTTATTTTCCCTTAGTATATTAAACTGGCACGATTTTTGATAATTTAAAACAAAAAGAAATCATTAAATACAGAAAATTGCCTAGCAGAGGTGCCAGATATGAACAACCAAAAGCAAAGTCCTGCAGAGGTGATAAGAAGATTCCTCAATTCAAATGTCCTCACCAACCTCACTGTACTCAGGCGTTCTCCAGCAATCACGGCCAGTTTGTTCTGTGGTGTCTCTGGTCTGTAGGCTAAGAATAAAACTGTCAAATACTCAAAAGGAAGCCTGAAAAGATTGGCCAATGCCGTAAGGGGCAGATGAACTAGCTATACTTGAATTTGATTTTATTTATTCATAGTTCACTATTATCCCCCCACTGACACCAGGTAGGAGGCAAAAAGGTTAATAAGTGAAATTAGAAGTTAAATAAATATGCTATATGTTAAATTCATTCTTAAAATTTTAACCATTTTGTTAATAGTTAAAATGTAAAAAGGGTTAAAGTAATTTTTATGAATAAAATTATATTGAAAAGTTGATTTTATTGGGCAGTGACAAAGTCTTAACAACAGTTACCGTTCTGTTTTTTCTTATACATAGAAAACATTTCATTAAAGACATTAAGTGAACTAATGTAAATCCTGTGTGCTTTTCTAAACACAAGTTCATTTTAAAGTCTACTTCATTGGTTATTAATTGAAATCTATCACTTTTAGTATAAATGCCATTAAAAGTCTGTGGACAGAGTAATATTACTACATATTTTATTATAGTCTAATAGTATAATGATTCTAGAAGCAGTGAGCTGAAGTTGCTCATTAAAGCAAAAAGAAGGAGAAGGAGGTAGTGGAGGAGAAGGAGAGGGGGAGAGGGAAGGGAAGGAAGAGGGCAGGAGAGAAAAAAGGATAAAAAGAAATAAGAAAGGAAAAAATGCAAAGTCTGTCCATTTAAAATTGCAATATTCTCATTTGTTACACAGTTTTAAAATCAGTTTGAAAGACAAATTTTCATAAGTCCTGATGTCTTTCATTTTGCAAACACAGCCTAGGAAGAAGAAATGGCACAACCTGTTGGTCTCATACCACCATCTCATTTGTGAGTAATGGATTATCAATGTTCATCCTTATGATTTTAAGATGAGGACAGTTTTTGAAAGTTCTAGCAAGGGGCGGAAGCCACTCTCACGGTTTGGAGATAGAAAAAACGACGCTTTCTTGAGGAAGGTCACCATTTCAGTGGAATAGCTTGAATATTAAGAAAGATGAACATTAACTTTTGTTCTACACCTGAGTATCATGCCATTCCCTCACCAAAATGCCCCTGCATGTGATCCTTAAAAACCTGCCCATGTCCTATTCCAGCCTCTTTCTCTCCTGTTACCTTTATCCCTATCTCCTTTTATTATTTGTTCTTTCCATGCTTTTTTCCTTATATGCCTGTAGCTTAGTAGCTCACTAGCTTCCTCTTAGCATGAAACATTCTTCTCCTTCAATTAAGGTAAAAATTTTAAGTACTCTGTCTAGCTCAAATGTCACATTGTCCTGGTAGGCTGTGAGTGTGTGTGTGTGTGTGTGTGTGTGTGTGTGTTTGGCAGTGGAAGTGCACCCCTGTGCTCCCTTTCTGTGTTTTTATGCTCTTTAAAAATGTTTTTGGCAGCACTAAGCATCTCTCTATTTTTTTTCTAAGTTATATTTTTTATTTTTTTAGGGACAGGTTCTCACTATGTTGCCCAGCCTGGACTTGAATTCTTGAACTCAAGCAATCTTCCCACCTTCCCACCTCAGTCTTCACAGGTGCATACCACAGCTCCTGGTTTCAGCAAATCTTATCTAAGTCTTCTGCTGTATGTCTTTTTTTCTCCCTCAGTCCATGATAACTGTACCATTAATTTTGTTTTTATTTCTCTGGAACACTGTAAATATTTAATAGATGTTTATTGAATGAATCAAACAACCTATCGCTTTGAGGTGAACATGGAATTCTGAAAGGTATACAGAGTTGTCCTTTGATATCTGTGGGGAATTGATTCCAGGACTCCCTGCAAATACCAAACTTTATGGATGCTTAAGTCCCTCATATAAAATCGTTTGATGTTTGCATATAACCTATGCACATCCTCCCATATACTTTAAGTCATCTCCAGATTACTTATAATGCCTAATACAATGTAAGTTCTATGTAAATAGTTGGTATACTAGTATTGTTCAGAGAATAATGGCAAGAACAAAAGTGTGTACATATTCAGCGCATACTATACTTTTGTTCTGAATATTTTTTTAGCTGAGATTGGTTGAATCTATGAATGTGGTACTCACATACAGAAGGGCAACTGTATACCTCTGCAATTACAGAAATGTGTTCAACCTTAGAAGTTGATGGAGTCGATTTATTGCTAAAATCCCTCTGCCTCAAAAAGACATATCTCCAAGTTACATTAGCATTATGATAGTAGTTGGCCTTAGAGAGACAGAATAATGTACTGGTAAAAAAATAGGGACTTTGGAACTTGACTTTCATGCACCTATAGAGACTGAGGTAGAAGGATAGGAGGATTGCTTGAGCCCAAGAGTTTAAGTCCAGGCTAGGCAACATAGTGAATGCTCCCTCTAAAAAAAATAAAATATATAACTTAGAAAAAAATAGAAAAAAATAGAGAGATGATTAATGCTATCAAAAAGAAAAAAAGCATCACAACACAGGAGAGGCATTCAAGGGTGCATTTCTACTGCCAAAACGCACACACTGTAGTTCATACTGTAGCTCTGCTACTCACAAGCTCTGTGATCCTGAATTAATTAGTTAACTTCTCTGAATGGTTTCCTCATCCAGAAAATAAATACAATGATAGCCTCAACTTTACATGGTTAATGGGAGGCTCAAGTGAGTTAATATATAGGAAAGCATTTGGAAGATTAAATAAGGTAAACACTTAATACATGCTATTTATAAACACTTAGAACAAAGATTTATTACTTTAAAAATAATCATGTCAATACTTCAGTGGATATTGAAGATGGCTTGGATATAATAGGAAATTTGCAGATTTTACTCTCATATTCCATTTTAGATATATATTTCTCAAAAAATTTATTACAAACTACCTTTTTCTCATGTTAGACAGATATTACTATAATTATTTTGAAAAGGTAAAATAAAATTTTAAGTCAAACTTGTACAAACTTTATAAAACATGCTAAAATATGTCCTTGGCTGACAGACAAAATGGGCTCCTCATGGCTAACTGAGGTGCTCAAAGTTAAAACAGAATTAGGCTGCTATGCTGGGTGAAGGAGTAGTCATGTACTCTGTGTTCTCAGAAAGACGTCATAAAAGTACCTCAGGACCTCCCTTTCTACAGTCAAACCAAACAAGTTGCTGCTGTCATTGCCACGATAAACTGCAGCTGGAAACCTGTCCCACCCCTCCCCTGACCATTTGAAAGAAATATCTGACAGAGACTTCTGACTTGGGCTTGGTAAACCCCAGTCAGAGATCAACTATTTTGACCAATCAGAAATGGACGTTTGAATCCTTCATTTGCATAAGTTGACCTGATTGAGAACATAGGGGATCTCTCTCTCTCTATGTAAGCCAGTCTCTCACTTTGTTCTTTGGAGAGTACACTTTCACTTTTACCAAAGGCTGTGCCTTCCCAAGCTGCAGATTTGTGTTTTTTTTCCAAAAAATAAAGCTATCCATTTTACCTCCACTGATGTCATAGTCTTTTGTTAACAAATACTTGAGGTTTATGCTGTTTCTGTAAAAATAGAAAAATTGTAAAGTTATCTGTGTGTGTCAAAACAAACAATGATCAATACAGAATTGATCTCATTTGCACATTAAAAATGTAAACTCTTAGCTAAAGATTACTTCTAATGCTCACAAAGATATTTATCCAACAACATACAGTGGTTAACATTTATATCAATTTCTATGCCATTGTTCTCCTACCTGAATTTCCTATGCCAATAAAAACGTGGCTGGTCTTGTTGAACTAATGTGGAATGGATTATTGGTGATATGAAGGTGGGGAGTGAAAGTGGGAAAGGGAAACAGACGACAAACACATAAACAACTGTAGAGAGTGGTAAATGCGATGAAAAAAAATAAGACAAGTTAGAGATAAGAGTAAAAGTCAGACAACCCTTTTCTGAGGATGTAACTTTTGACCTGAGGCATGAAAGGCAGAAGAAATCAGGCTTCCAAATTCCTGGAAGCAACTTATTTCAAGAAATTAATGGTAGCACAAAAGTCCTGACGGACAAATAATCTTGGCATGTTTGAACAACTGTATGGAAAGAAGGATGGTATGGTTACAGTGTAGTAAGTGAAGGTCAGAGTGGAACTTGGTAAATGCAGAGAGGGCAACAGGGGGCCAGGTCATGGACCAGAGTTTGAAGTTAAGTTGAAGATTAAATGAGAAAGCATTGGAGGACATTAAGAATGGTTGTGACATGCTCTATTTTAGGTTTAACAATAACATTTTAACTGCTCTAGGGATAATGGACTCTTATGTGGCCAGAAAGATCGCAATTTTTTTGGGAGAGAGATAACAGATGCCTTGCCATTCAGGTTTGCTGCAGAGATGGAGAGAAAATAATTGGGATACAATTTGGAAGGAGAGTTGACAGTACTTACTGATGAATTTATTCATTCAATAGATGTATAATAGAACCTACTATGGGCACACGCTGGTAAAAGGAATGTCCCCCGATATTACTGGGAAGTCACCTACCCTCTAGAAAGTCATTTACAAAACGCTAATAATTGAGCCAATGACTCTGCACACTGCGAGCTACTATCACAGCATTTGCTTATAATGGCTTTCTGTTTTTTAAAATTTGAAACAGTAAATATTCAAGAGTCATTATAAACAATTACATATAAATATATATTGACATATATTTTCAAGATGCATTCAGCAAAAGATTAGGTAAAAACTGCATCAAACGTGGTGCAATTTGATATGTTTAATTTTTTTAACCTTTCTAAATAGCTCATAATTCCCAAATTCTGTGTATAGGAGCATAACATCGCAGGCCGTGTAGGAAGCTCTGTCTATATAGATTTGATTGCTTGAGCAAGTTAAGTGCATTGCAGAATGGACTTCTGAAAAGAAATTGCAAAAGGATGGCAATTTTCAAGTCACATCTTTTATTCACATTTGATTTGAATGTGTACCTGTGTGTGAAAGAGAGTTTAAGTGGATATAATAACAGCTTCAAAAAGGAGCAAGATTCTCTTACTTACACTTTATACTTTGAATGGCATTATTGAATATCTTAAATTGTGTTGCAAGTGACAACTATAAATCAAGGAAACACTTCATGCTTGGAATCTTATCTTTTACATTGTTTAAGCTGGTAATTTTCATACAGTGCTAGAGGAGGCTAGCAGTCATCATGAACTTTCCGTTTACAAGAACATGACCTTTTCTTTCCTTCTAAATCTTTTGTCTACTTCTCTGGTTTTAGTTAATGTTCTCACCAAGAGGTAATTGAACACTGACTGTTCTGTTCGGTGTGAAGTTCAATAGAGACAGATCTATAGGATCAATAACTGCAGACATGAAGAGTATCCTTTCTGCTAGTGACAAGTGATGAAACCCAATCTAAAGTTTTCTATAAGGTTTGTGGAGTTGAGTTTCTAATTTATATTAAATTCAACTCAGTTATCTAACTTATCTGTAAATATGTAACAATTGGTAAGGCCTTTAAGATTTGTTTTTTTGGAGATGGAGTCTTACTCTGTTGCCCAGGCTGGAGCAATGGTGTGATTTTGGTTCACTGCAACCTCTGCCTCCTAGGTTCAAACGATTCTCCTGCCTCAGCCTCCCACAAAGCTGGTACTACAGGCACATGCCACCACAGGTGTGTGCCACCACACACAGTTAATTTTTTATTTTTAGTAGAGAAGGAGTTTCACCATGTTGGCTAGGCTGGTCTCAAATTCCTGACCTCAGGTGATCCGCTCACCTTGGCCTCCCAAAGTGCTGGGATTACAGGCGAGAGCCACAGTGCTCAGCCAGGCCTTTAAGTTTTCATATTATTAATATATGTTTACCAAACACAGAGGTTGCTATAACTCTATGTATTCCTCATTCGAGCAAAACTGCAACAGTGTTGATGATAAACAAAGAACTTAGTGTTTCCAAAAATATGTCTATTAATATAAAAATTAAAAGACCTTGAAACCAGGAACACTAACAACTGAAACAAAAACCTTTGCCCAAAACATCTGAGGTACTTTAGTAGAGAACAAAAGCAAAGGAAAAATAATTGTTTTGACCAACCAAGCAAGCATTACGTTCTATGACTCCATTGTTTTCACTGGAATAAAAAACAATGATAGAAATTTTATCGCTTAAAAATAGCTCAGAAAACATAATATACTGATACCACAAGAGTGGTTTCAAATGCAAAACATGTAATGAGCTAAAAGCCTTTGTAATAGAGGATGTCTTTATCGTGTGATTTATGTGTTCAAGCAGCGAGAATCAAAAAACATCAAGCCGTAAATAGACCCACAGCTCATGGGCGTCTAATATGCCTTAAATATTATTTGACGACAAAAATGACATTTCAAATAATAATTACAACCAAATTATTTATAATTTCTCTAAAAAAATAAAAACACTTAAAAAAATCATACCTTGTACTGTTTGTGTAAAACAGTAAGAGAACCAACATTTATTTCTCCCATTTTACAGACATATTCTGAAGCACAAAGAAATTAGATGACTTATTCTTCACTATTTAGTAAAGTAGGAACAAATAAAATAAAACAAGATTTTCTGAGTTTGAGTTATTAGATGATGCATAACATTCCTGTTGCCTATTTAATTTCATAAAAGAGGCTAGAACAAACTTCCTATTTTCTTTTTTCCCCTTCTTTCCTCCTTTTCCCCCAGTCCCCTTGATTCATTTCCCTGCTGTCCCATTTTATTATTTTCTTCCTTTTCTCTCTTCTCCTCTTGCCTCCTTGCCCCTGTTCTCTCATTTCCATTTTCTCTGACACAACATTAACAACTCATGTGAAAGTGTTACAGTAGGTAGTTAGTGAGACACAAGCAGGGCAGGAGACCCTACTCCCCACACAGCCTTCCAGTCACCAGGAATGTCAGGAAACTATCCAGTGATGGTCAGGCAGTTGTTAACTGTCTCTGCAAAATAATAATTGATTGCAGCCAGTGCCAAGAAAGGTAGCCTCACAACATATCAGAACACCCGGAACTGGTAATCAGCAGCTTCCTGATAAGATCTCAGGAACTGAGCGAGCAGGCTCAGGCATGCACACTAAGAGGCAAAGTGGCAAGGTTTAATTGGTATATGACCTTCCTCTTGACACACTTGACTGGTAAAGGAAGAACACCTCAATTGAGCATGTGTACAGCTTCAGTAAACACATCATGTATGCTCACCTTCCAAGTATTGGTGGGTCACTGTGCATTGTGGACCGCCTCCCCTAATGGAAAAATCAGGGGAGGAGTAACACAACCCCAGAAGCATGCCAATATGTAGGATCCCAAGTCAAAGGTCAAACTGTGGACGGTTCTCCTACTGCCTGCTTGACCCTCTTCCAAGTGTAGTTTACTTCCTTTTGTTCCTGGTCTTAAGCTTTTTGATAAACAATCACTCCTGCTCTAAAGCTAGCCTCAGTCTCTCACTCTGCCTTATGCCCCTTGGTAGAATTCTTTCTTCTGAGGTTGTTTCTCTCCAGAAAGACCTGTATAGATTTATCGCTGCAAACATATTTTAGTGCCATGTGATTCAGTTACATTCTCTAGTGGTAACAAAGGGCAAGTGGTAGACACATGCAGTTATGACATAATTTTCATTTGTTAATGTATTCAACCTACTGAGCCGCTACTCCAAGCCTAGGGATTCAATATAGTATAGGTAAAGAAGTCACTAAACATACCATCGGCCGGGAGCGGTGGCTCACGCCTGTAATCCCAGCACTTTGGGAGGCCGAAGTGGGCAGATCACGAGGTCAAGAGATCGAGACCTTCCTGGCCAACACGGTGAAACCTCGTCTCTACTAAAAATACAAAAAATTAGCTGGGCGTGGTGGCACGCGCCTCTGGTCGCAACTACTTGGAGGCTGAAGTGGAAGAATTGCTTGAACCCAGCAGGCAGAGGTTGCAGTGAACCGAGATTGTGCCACTGCACACCAGCCTGGCAACAGAGCAAGACTTTTCTCAAAACAAAACAAAACAAAACAAAACAAACAAACAAACAAAAAAAAACAAAAAAATCCAACCAACCAAACAACCGAACAAACAAAAAAAACAGACACCATCATGAGCTGTATTCTGCATATGACTCTATTCATGTAAATAGAAGTGACATCTGATCCAAACCCATGAGCAGGCTCAGGGGATGAGAAAGAGAAAGCAGAGATGAAATCTGATAAATAGTGAGATTAAAGTGAGTGTAGTAGAGATATTAATAGAAAAGTATTGTAAGCATAAGAAGCTCTACATACCAAGGTCTTCTGATACAGAATAAGCCCCGACACGTCAACTGGAACTCCAGATCACCATTATTTAGCATTTACATAAATACTCCAATCATATCTGTATATACTTATGGCACTAAAGAAAAATCTGAGGCAGAAGTACTTGCTTTCCTCAAATACAAAAATAGGAAAATATCAACATGCTTTAGAAAACAGTTTATATTTTTATTTTCACTTTATCTGATTCTGAGGAACAACCAGAAAGACATAAAATAGGAATAAACAAAGTGAAATTAGGTAAAGTGATCCAAAAGAGTCTTCCTCATTCAATGTACTTAAAAAAAATTAAGGAAAAGAAGCAAGACATGTTGAAATAATTTAGGTGTTATAAAATTTTAATATAGATAAGGAAATCTAGAATTTTGAACTCTTCAGTGATGTGAAACCTCACAAACAAACCAAAAAGAACAAAGCAAAAAAGCACACATTTCCAAATTTAACTTTGTAGACTAACCAACTTCTACTTTTCCACCAATCCGTTAGTAATATGAACACTGATACAAAGAGCTTTTTCTTTTCCATTCTTATTATGAATTCAATGACAATGCTTGCAAACTGTTTCTAAATGTGAATAGCATTATGCACTTAGTACATACATATTGCATGCCCCAAAACAGAGAAAAAGGCTTTATTTACTAACATACACATAAACAGGAGGTTATGTTTTTTGCTGTTGAAAGTTTATTTATGCTACAGAGCTATTTTACTAGCGTTCATTCCAAGCTTTGGGAAAACTAAAGTAGCCAGTTATATTAGATGGAAAAGACTGCCCTAATAAAATATTGTAGCTTTCACTTATTTTTCTATGGAAATAAAATTGAAAAAAAAAAAGCCAATGCAATCTTATAGATTTTTTCATGTTCTGGAAATACACAGCAATGCAAATTGTATTCCACCAGGGCCTGTAGCAACTACTGCATTAGAAAGATGGATGTCTACACAATAATAGAAATTTCTCTCTTATTTCATGAGAAGACAGAGTTCAAGTATAGGAGGCAAAAATATTTTGGTCATTTTTTTATGGCACACTTAACATTCTGAATTACTAATCTTTAAATAAATTATATTTTAGAAAATTGAAACAAAAGTACTACTAAAACACTAGGAAAAAAGCACAAAATTTGCCCACATTCTTTACAGCCTTATGCTAACTTTGATACTGATTTTCAGTGTGAATAGAAAGAATAATATCGTAAGTAGCGAAGCCATGGATCTTAGCTGACTCCAGATTTTACAAAATCCCTGCTGTGAGTGTGAATCCCTTACAGAAGTGGTGATTCATGTCCTTTTGTAAAGGTTAGTCCTGCAAATCTTTAAGGAAAGAAAAAAAAATAATAATAAAGGAAAAAAAGAGGTGACTGTAGGTCTTTCAGTGAGTGGAAATAGAATTTTCACAATCTATGTACTCCACAGGGGTCCATTCCTCTCACAGTTGGTGTCTGTTCTCCCAGGCTCCAAGCCCCAGAGCTCCCAATAACACTAATTGCTTCAAAGTCCCTATCTAGGAAAGTAGATTTCACTATAGTAGAAAAGTTAGAAGTTAATTTCTATAAAAATAAATATCCCTGAGTTCGGGAGAAGGGCTAGGCGATAAAGAGAGATTGATTAATGGGTACAAACATACAGTTTGATAGAAGAAATAAGACCCAGTGCTTGACAAATCAGTAGGGTAACTCTAGTTTACATAATATATTGCATATTTCATAATAGCTCAAAGAGAACAATTCAAACGTTGCTAACATAAAGAAAAGAATATTTAAGGTAATGGATATCCCAATTACATTGATTTGATCTTTGCAAATTATACAGAATGCATTAAATTATCATATGCACCACCAAAATATGTATATCCATTATGTATCAATAAAAAAGAAAAATATAAATCCTCCTAGAACACATATAGAAAATCTCCTAGGTCTCCAAGTTAGAAATATCAATATATTATTTTATGAATATGTATATTTTGATGGAATATATAATTGCTTTGTTCTCCATGGAATATTATCTCATTGTCATAATTTTCTTTAAATCACAGTGTTTATAGGAAATCAAAGCCAAAAATCATCAAAGAATGCTCAGACACCTTGATATCACTAATCAGTTCTTTATAATCTGATACAGACTTCAGATATTGCTTGCATTTTATTTTGTTGGTCTGCACATAAAATAGTTTCCTGTAAATTACCTTGTATATGCAGTTCTGCATTATTTTAGCATTAAACAGAACTCCTCAAGGTTCATTTCAGGTTATTTCATGTTGATGTTATCCTGTGCCTCACAGCTGCCTTTTCTCTAATCTGTCTGAAGAGCTAGCACTAATCCATAATGTACTGCACCTGCTATTAGATTGCATGAACTCAGAGATTGATATACACAGAGAACGAAAGCTCATTAACCAGACTAGGTGTATGAAAGTTCAGCAGACAGCACGCAGAGAAGTTTATCATTGCAGTTCCATTATACTCTACTGTCAATTTCAAGTACACCAGTCTTTCAGGCACATATTTTTTGTTCACCTGAATTTTCAAGTGGCCAATAGAACAGGTGAGGGTTAGTGAGTCTAGGCACTGCTCTGAACTTTGGAAGGCATAGAAATGTTTCTGACTCCTACAATGCTATTTTAGAGCATTTTAGAATCTGAGTCTCTTCAAACATATCTGTCAAAAAAACAGAAAATTCTATTTTTATGTTGCTCTTCATGTAGCACAAAATTAAAATGAGTTAGAAAAAATTAAGTCCTATAGGACATATTAATTTCAAGCTTTTATGCTTATTGTGGAAACAATCTCATAAGACTCCAGACTGTTTTGTCTATTTTCAGTTGCTGTATATTTTATGGGGTAGTGTCTCAACTTGAGTGATGGTGGACTACCTGGTGTAAGCTGTTTCACCTCATACATGATTAAATTATATATCTTTCTGTCTGAACAAAGATTATTTGAAAATACAGGAAGGATTCAGCACCAGGGAAATATACATGTTAGTATTTGACAAGTGAGGAACAGTGCAGAAAAATATCAATATGTGATGAAGGCATGGCAAGAATCTAAGAAAAATAAGAGGGAGGTATCTGAATGTTAAATAGACAGATGTCAAAGTATGCTTTTGAAATCCCATTCAAATGGCCCTCATATCATTTAATTTTAAATTGTTATACTCATTTGGGCAAAGCAAGTTGATATCCAGGGAAATCAAGAAACCTCATTCCTTGCAATTGGCTGAATCAAAAGATCTAATACCTATTAGGAGTTCATGTGAATCAAGATGTAAAAATTTATTCCAACTCATATTTTCTGTTTTATGGTAGATTATAAAATAATGACATATTTTGAAATGTGTCAAACTATGAAAACGGGACATATCTCTGAATGCCATTGAGAGTCAACATAAAAAAAACAGTTAAAAATGCAGAAAGAAAAAAATATCAGAAACTTTTGAACACAGAATAGATACAGTTGTGTTGTAGAGAGGGCCAACACAAAATAATGCAAATCCTCAAACTGGAATCTGAAGAAGGAAAGAAACAATACTGGTTTTGCTGTGGCATTTGCCTTTTTGACTGCAGAGCAAAGTTGCAGATGTTATAAAGAAGAAAAACAAGTTGTGAAACTTTTCAAGGTTATTTAATCCAGTCTCCTTCCTTTAGGCAGATGAATTCCCAAGGCGATAAAAAAGAACTATAGAGTTGTTGATTCTATTTTAAAGTACTCTAAGGGGAGAGTTCAGGGCATTCCTTCATATACTTTTTCCAGCTTTTATTAACCTAACAGGATTGCTTCCATACATATGAATTCAGTAACTATGAATCAAAATTCAAAATGGTGCTGCAAATCTGGAAATTATATTTCAGTATACAAGTAATGAAAAGGTTTTCCTTTCTCTACTTCCCTCAATATATCTACCATTAGATATCTTCCCATTTATATACATATATATATATACACACATATATATATACATATGTATATATACACACACACACATATATATATATATATATATGTATATATATATATATATATATATATGTATATATATATTTTTTTTTGAGAAGGAGTTTCGCTCATGTTACCCAGGCTGGAGTGCAATGGCGTGATCTCAGCTCACCGCAACCTCCGCCTCCTGGGTTCAGGCAGTTCTCCTGCCTCAGCATCCCGAGTAGCTGGGATTACAGGCACGCGCCACCATGCCCAGATAATTTTTTTTATTTTTAGTAGAGATGGGGTTTCACCATGTTGACCAGATGGTCTCGATCTTTTGACCTCGTGATTCACCCACCTCGGCCTCCCAAAGTGCTGGGATTACAGGCGTGAGCCACTTGCCCGGCCTAACTTATCTTTTAATTATTAAATATGTTGGAAAATTATCCTTTTCCCATTTCCTCTGACTTTACAATTATAGATTAGATCCAAGTTTATAATGCTTGTATTATTTAAGATTAACTTGATTTGTGTGTGTATTTTACAATAAAAGAGATGTACTCACCATTTAATTGTATGAGAACATAGAAATAACAGATTCTTAGCATAAGATGAGATATTAGAAGCTCAATAATAGATTTCATATTTCTACAAAATTTCTGTTTGACAGCTTCAACAACAGGGAACTTAATATGTCATGATTACAGCCCACACAATTTTCTGACAGACTTAATTTATCCTTATATGATATTTATTCTCATATAATGGTTAGATTATATTGTTATTTTATTTGAAAATGATTAGGACTTTTCATTGTTTCCTTTTAAATTTTACCTTGTTAGATATGCATTTTTTATTTTAATATGCTGAGCAAAACTAGATATTAATATCATAGTCTGGTATATTTACTTTCACTGTTAGCTTTGTGTCATGCTGGTACGTCCTTATTCATCCACTTATGAGCGTGCTAAAACAACAATACTAAATACAGAAAACTATCAATCATTTTCAAATACACAGAGAAAATTACCATACATGAGAGACATCATACATTGTCTGTAGCATTTCCATAATATTAAAGCATAGATGATTAATGGAAAAGGAAATACAGTATAGATTGGCTTTTATGTTTTAGAATTTAGGCTAGCACTATTAATTACCTCTTCTACTTATAAGTTCCTACAAACATTACTTTTACACATTGAGTGTCAGCTGGAAAAGAAGGTAGAGAAAATGATAGTCTCTGGATGATTTCACGGATGTTTAATACTTCCCACTAAAAATACATTTCCCCTGGGAAATTTGACTGATACCTAGAATAATGTATTCCTGATTTGTTCCTTTAAAAACAGCTCTGTTAAACAGAAACATTCTTCAGAGCATATTACTTGATATTGATAATTTTAATCCTCAAATTAATTAACTTATAGTTCTTTGCTCATCACAGTTTGGGTGAAAGATATGAAAATCTCTCTACTCTGACAAAGAATTAAGTGATTATTGGAGGAAAAGAATGGAAGAGAAGGCTGGCTTATTTTTTCTTTTTCTGGTGACTTCTTTCCCCATACCATTTTTGCAGGCTCCCTCCTTGCCAGCCTTGTTGAAACCTTAAACTTGAAGTAGTAACTCATCATCACGAAGCCCCAGTATTTACTTTTTCAATATTAGTGAGGTAAATATAAATCATAGCCCATCACCTCGCTATTCATGAGAAGACACTTATACAGAAACAACTCAAGTGTGAATTATCTTTTCTTTCATTCACTTCTTCCTTCTTTCTGTGTTTCCCATTTTCCTTCACTCACTCCAAGTCTGCCTCCCGCAGTTCCTCATCTGGTGTGATGGTTAAACTTATGTGTCAACCTAACTGGAGTATGGAATGCCCAGATAATTTTGTCAGACCTTATTTTGGGTGTGTCCATAAGGTGTTTTTGGAGGAGAATAACATTTTAATTAGTCCAGTGCACATCCCTGTGTTGAGTAAAGCAGATTGTCCTCTGTAATGTGGGTAGACATCGTCATTCAAGCTGTTGAAGACCCAAATAAAACAAAAAAGCTACATAAAAGGAATTGCCTTCTGCTTTACTGCCTTCATTTTGGGACATTGGTTTTTCTTCTCTGCCTTTGGACTATAACTGCAGTCTTGGTTTTCACTGGGTCTTAAGGCTGCTGGCATTTGGACTGAAACTGTGCCATCTGTTTTCCTGGGTCTCCCAGCTTCGTGACTGCATGTCAGATCTTGGGTCTTGACAACCTTCACAATTCCTTGAGCCAATTCTTTATAATCTCTCTTTCACTGTCTATCTATCTATCTATCTATCTATCTATCTATCTATCTATCTATCTATCTATCTATCTGTTTAAATCCTGTTGGGTCTGTTTCTCTGGAGAACCCAGTCTCAGACATCTGATAACTTCTTCTATGAAGGCTGGAACTAAGTGTCATTTGGCCTGGGCTCTACCAGATGCTACCTCTAGCCTGTTTCCCTTGAGATCTAAGGAATATCTACTCATGTTGCTTGAGGCTATATGCAGTCCTTGTTTTGAGCAACATTGTTCCTTAAACCCTCATCTTTATGGCATATTATTTGCTTTAACTATACTTCATATTCCCATATTAGGATATGCTATCTTATCCATACTATTAACCCTCTAGACCCCCTTAACTCTATTCCTGCTGTGTCTATCCTGGTTTCTATCATTTACCTATGTATCCTACATAGCAATTACCATCAATTTACAATGACAAAGCAAGCGTAGTTTATGACTGGACAGAATAAGCCTCCTAATACTCCCCTCTTTCACTATCCTATCTGCCTAAAATTAAAATAAAATCAATACATCTGTGTAGCAATGATAAGCTTTTAAAAGTGAGGTTTATAAGACTTAGTATAGTTTGGTTAGTTCACAAGTGGTAAACATGGAAATACTAGAAGCCAAATATTATTTTATGTTATTTAAAGTCTTGAGATTTATTTCATGTTTAAATCTCTAAATTATGCTCTATGAGGGGTACTGTGTTCAAAATAGTTAAAAACAGATGCATAATCTATGTCTTTATTAACAAATAGACAAAATTCAAGTTATAAACACCAGTAACAATCACACCTGGGGCAAGAGTTTTAGGGGAGGCAATGGTCAGTGTTCTGAAAATTATTGACTTACCCTAAGGAGACTACTAGGACAGATATGTGCCAGGAATGCAGCCCTAGAATGAAAATGGTACGATGAAGTAACCCTTACCTGTGCTGAAATTAAATTAGCAGTAAGGGAAGGAATGAAGAGAGAAGTTTCCACATTTGCTTTCATTAATGTTTATATCTCAATTTTCTAAAATTATTTTTAGAATATACTTGATGCTTTTTAGAAATACATGCAAAAGGTGTTCATTTTGAAATATATGCAAAAGTTGTCAATTTTGAAATATACACAAAAGATTGAAATGCCTCAGATATAGGTTTGGTAGGAATACCTTTGAGGTACATTGAGGATTAATTCAACTAGTTTGTTAATCAGAGGTACAAGCAAGTTCTGAGAAAGGAAGTTTCTTGCTAAAGACCATAGAGAATCCAAGCTCCTGTTCCAAGTGGGCTGCCATTCTGCCCAACAGACCTTTTGTTTTGTTTTGTTTTCAATAGCCAGGCAGATGTAGGGGAAGATGGTTTAATTACTCATAATCTGACAAAGCATTTTTGCTCTCAGTTCCCTATATTCCAATCAAATTTAGAAGTTTCCATTTTCACACTTGAGTTATTTAATTTTTTAGAATTTAAAATAGTATGTATAAATTATCTAAAGTAATTTATTTTAAACACACCTAGAGCTTTACCACAGCCAACTTATCTATAGCTATGTTCAAAGTATATCTTTTTCTTCAAGTATAAGACTTTGTTCCATGAAACAAAGAGGGCAAAGCATAAGGTCTGCTATTTCATATTTTCTAGATACACTGAAACATAAATGAGGACAAGCTTTCCTAGGACCTCAGAAATGGAATCATTACAGGAGAAGGAGAAGAAATTAGAAAGCAGAAATAATCACAGCATTATATAATGTTGGAATTCCCACACTGCTATACCATTATACATCTATTTGTAACATGAAATAAAATTAAAACTATTGAAGATGAAAAGACACACACCCAAAAGGTCAAGTTCTCTATCTTTGATTTCCATCCCCCTCAAAATAGCAAAATTTTTAAAATAAGCTTTAGGTCATCCAAGTATACAAAGATAATATAAAGCTATATAGTTTCAATTCAGCTTTACATTGTGGTCACTTTTAGAAACTGAAGTAAGTGTGCCTACTGAAATCTCCAGCCAGAAGCAAACTTAACTTATGGGCCTAATGGGATCCATGATGAATTTTAATTTTTGAATAGAGTTTCACATATTAATATGTCATTATTACAATTAAAAATGGAAGCCAAATGAGATATTATGTAATATTTAATCATTATATTAAACACATGCTTCTTAAAAATATTCTGGTGTTTCTTGACTTTCATAAGAGAAACAAATTATTTACAAATGCAGTCTAATTTTTTTGTAGTAGTGGTAGAATTTACCAACTAGTCTTATAAAGGGGTTGTAAAGTAGATTGAAGAGGGAAATTTATAGCACTAAATGCCTACACTAAGAAAAAAGAAAGATATCAAATAAAAACTTAATTTTACATCTCAAAGAACTAGTCAAAGAATAACAAAGTAAGTCCAAAGTCAGCAGAAAAAACACAACAAACAAGAATTGCAGAAATAAATAAAATAGGGATTAGAAAAACAGAAAAAAATCAATACAACCAAAAGTGGGATTTTTATAAAGTAAAATAAAATTAGCATCTATTTATCTAGACTGAGGAAAAAGGAGAGAAAACCCCAAATAAAATAAGAAAGGGAAGATATTACAACTACCACCACAGAAATGCAAAGGATAATAACAGACTATTATGAACAGTGATATGCCTAACAGGTTGACCTCGAAGAAATAGATAAATTCCCGGAAACAAACAACCGAATCATGAAAAATCAGGAAATCCAAACAGTGTAATAATGAGTAAGGACAATGAATTGCAACTAAATGTCTCTTAGCGAGGAAAAGTTCAGGACTTAACGGTGTTGCTAGTGTATTCTACAAAAAATTTAGAGAATTAATCAATCATTCTCAAACTCTTCCAAAAAATTTAAGAGGAGAGTACACTCCCAAATTCATTTTATGAGGCTAGCATTACCCTGATATCAAAGTCAATTAAGGGCTCTATAAGAAAAAAAAATTACAAGGCAATATTTCTGACAAGCATAGAGACAAAAAATATCAATGAAATACTAACAAACCAAATTCAATAGAAAATCAAAACATTAATACACCATGATCAAATGGGATATATCCCTAGGACACAAAAATGGTTCAACATATGCAAATATGTAAGTGTGATAAACCATATTAATAGAAGCAGAAAAAGCATGTAACAAAATTCAACATCCAGTCATGATAAAAAGCTCAACAAATTAGGTATAAATATGCATGTCAACACATTAAGTGCCATATATTACAAACTCACAGCTAATATCATACTTAGTGGTATAAAGTTGAAAGCTTTTCTCCTAAGATTAGGAGCAAGAGAAGTATGTTCACCCTGTTTCTATTCAAGGTAATACCAAAAGTTCTAGCCAGAGATACTAGGCAAGAAAAAGAAAAAAACCAAACATCCAAATTGGAAAAGAAAAAAGTTACATTGTTTCTGTTTGCAGATGACATGATCTTTTCTGGAGAAAACTCTAAATATTCCATGAAAAAAACACTGTTAAAACTAACAAATTTAATAAAGTTGAAGTATACAAAATCAACATACAAAAATCAGTAGTGTTTCTACACATTGACAAGGTATCTGAAAAAAGAAATTTAAAAAATGATCCCATTTACAATACCATTAAAAAAATACTTAGGAATAAATGTAACCATGGAGGTTAAATACCTATTTACTGAAAACTACAAAATATTGATTTAAGAACTTCAAGACACTAATAAACATTCCAAGTTCATGGATGAGAATAATTAATATTGTTAAAATATCCATATTACACACAGTGAACTACTATTGCAATGAAATTTCTATCAAAATATTAATGACATTTTCCACAGAAATAAAAAGAAATCCAAAATTTCGATGGAACCACAAAGGACCCAGATTAGTCAAAGTGATCTTGAGAAAGAAGAAGAAAGCTAGAGGCATCACACTAACTAACATTAAACTACACTATAAAGCTATGGTAATAAAAGCAGCAAGGTACTGACATAAAGAATGACATCAAGACCATGGAGTCAAAGCAGATAGCCCAGAAATAAATCTATGCACTTACAGTCAATTGATTTTTGCTAAAGGTTGCCAAAGTTTGCAAGAACACAGAATGAGGAAAGAACAGTGCCTTCAATAAACAGGTGTTGGGAAAACTAAATATTCACATACAAAGAACGAAATTAGACCATTATCTCACACCATATTTAAAAATCAATTCAAAATGGACAAAAGACTTAAATCAAAGTTTCCAGTTTTTCCAATCCTAAAACTGGAAAACTACTAGAAGGAAGTATAGGAAAAAATTTGACATTGGCCTGGGAATCAATCTCTCTTTCTTTCTCTCTTTCTTTCTTTCCTTCCTTCCTTCCTTGCTTCCTTCCTTCCTTCTTCCCTCCCTCCCTCCCCCCTTCCTTTATTCCTTCCTTCTTTCCTTCCTTCCTTTGTTCCTTCCTTCCTTCTCTCCTTCCTTCTACATAAACCCAAAAGCACAGACAACAGAAGCAAAATAGACAAATGGGATTACATCAAGCTAAAAAGCTTTTGCACAGCCAAGGGCATAAACAACAGAGTGAAAAGACAACCTATAGAAAGGGAGAAAATGTTTAAAACTATATATCTGCAAAGGCTTAATATCCAAAATGTGTTTTATGAACTCAAATAACTCAACAGTAAGAAACAAATAATGTTCGCTAAAAATTGGCAAAAGATTTGAAAAGGTATTTCTCAAAGGAAAACATACAAATGTCTAAGAGTTATATGAAAAAGTGCTAACATCATTCATCATCAGGGAAATATAAACTAAAACCATAACGAAATATCACCTCACACCTGTTAAAATGGCTATTATAAAAGATGAAAGATAACAAAGTTTGGGAGGATGTGGAGAAAGGGGACCATTTGAACATGTTGGTGGGAAAATTACTTCATCTATTATGGAAAACACTATAGAGATACCTTTAAAAATAGCATTTGATCCTACAATGCCTTTACCAAGGAACTGAAATTAGTATGTTCAAGAGATATCTTAATCCTCATGAAAATTGCAGCATATTCACAATAGCCAAATTTGGAATAAACCTATGTGTCAATTGACAGATGAATTAATAAATAAAATGTGGCATATTCATGTACCTATTTATAAAATAAAATATTATTCATCCTTAAAAAAGAAGAAAATCTTGTCATTTGTGACAACATAGATGAGCCAGGAAGACATATGTTAAGTGAATAAGTCAGGCAAAGAAAGACAAATACTTCATAATCACACTTGTATGTGAGATTTTAAAAAGCTGAACTCATAGATCCAGAGAGCAGGATGCCAGTGGCTTGGGAAAAGTTTGTGGAAGAGAACAAAGTTCCAGTTAGATGGGATGAATAAGTTAACAGTTAACAGTAACATATTGTATACTTAAAAATTGCTAAGAGAATAAGTATTTTAAACCTCCTTGTTACAAAAAAAAATGAGAGATGATAGTATATTAATTAGGTTGATTTAATTATTTCACAATGTCTACATATAACAAAACATCTTGGTGTACTGTGAAAATAAACAATTCCTCTTTGTCAATTATGCCTTCACAAATCTGAGAGAAAGAACTAACTTGAAAAAAATAACAATGGAAAACTCTTACTGCTAGAAATAAACTTTGCACCAGCCACATGACAAAGTAAAAACCTTGACTATGTAATCAAATATTTGTAATACAAATATATATGTATGTATATACAGTATAATCTACAGTATATGTTACATACAGTAGATTATATACAGTAGATTACTATATAACATTTACAGTAGATTAGCAAAAATCTACTGTAAAATCAGTTCCAAAGTCAAATTTTATCAAAAAAGTATTTTAATATAGATTTAAATGCAAAATCAGTAAGATATGCTGTAAATAGAGAAAATAAGTATTTTTTAGTTTAAAAGGCAGGAAAATAAAACACATTTGAAAACACTGATCTTAGTGCAAGATGCATACATAGAATACATACTGGGTTTAGAAGTATTGTGAGAAAAAGTTCACCTCCTCTGATACTTTTATCCAGTTCTTGGGGTCCTCCTGGATATTCTTTGTAGAAAATAGTGTGAGTGAACAACCCACAAGTCTGTCGAGGGAGGACCTAGGTAAAATTGGGGAAAAATAGTACATGGCATAATTTATTTAAGAAATTCACCTCTATCTCATAACGTCAGAATATGCAAACTGTAATTTCTTATTGGATTTTCTTGGTTGCTAAGGTCAAAATCTTACTGTAATCACAATTTGATATTGGTGTAATTATGTAAACATTAAAGGAGTTTCCAAATCAAAGGCATAGAGCATACAGGTTAAGTAATTTTCACTTGGTTCTACAAATGTAACCCACCACCTGCATTATGCTAAATGATTAGGGAAAATGGAAAGCCATCTAAGTATTAATTTTATTGAAAGATGGAAATTCTCGAAGGTTACATCTCTCATGTCATTAGAC
Source organism: Callithrix jacchus (assembly GCF_049354715.1). Taxonomy (NCBI): domain Eukaryota; kingdom Metazoa; phylum Chordata; class Mammalia; order Primates; family Cebidae; genus Callithrix; species Callithrix jacchus. Next base: position 82,278,865 of record NC_133504.1, on the reverse strand, counting down.
TGTTACTTTCCTCGCTCTGAAATTAAGTCCTGCAGTGTAAAGGTACTCAAGTTCTGGGATTCAAAACAATTGGTTTCCATAACCCCTTCCACATTAGCTTTGTTTTCAATATACCCTGAATTTAAATTTTGTCACACAGTAGTCAAATTACTTAGTGATTACTTCTAACATATTTTGTGGGTTTTTTCTTTTTTTTTTTTTTTTGGTAAAACTGAATCTTTAATAAAGAAACCAAATAATTTTATTACAAAATCATATTTTGAATAACAAACTATTGCTAATTTAATGGACAAATGTGTCTAATTGCTTGGAGTTTTTATTTTCTTTTAATTCTTTGCTTAATTATCGTAAGGGTTTATGTTAAATTTAAGGTAAAGAAATGCATGTAATATTGGTTAAAAAGAATGATTTTTATTTCAAAATACATTGAATGCTCATTCGAAGAAAGGAATTAATGCTGTACAAGATCTCGTGGTGTTTTGGATACAGAGGATAAAGCAAAGGTAAAGAGAAACCTGGATATTTTCACTATGATTTGAAATTATGTGAGTAATTCTGTTTATACCTCCTAGATTTCTATGGACATCAATATCACTATTTGCATTATCAACAACTTCTCTTAAATCTGAGGCTTCTTCAGACCTTTGATTACCAATTTACAATAAAATAAAGCTTCATGATAATAAATACTGTATATCAGCTCTGGTTAGATACATGTGGGTGCATTTGTTTTAGCCACAGATAGTGCTTAGATAGAAAAATAAATCATAAATAGATAGATAGATGATAGATGGATTCTAATAGCAATATGAATAATGAATTAGGAAGGTGTAAATATTTAAGTGAATGAGAACAGTTTGTAAACATGTGCTCTGATCTTGGCAACTAATTACAAAAACATAATCTAAGTCACTAGAAGTAGGAACATATATTTTAAAATAGGTTATTTTATCTCAAAGTGATTAGTATAATGTTTTCCTCCCCCCAGTGAATGATTCTAAATTGCCATCTAAAAATCCAATTGGTTTTATTCTCCTTTATAGAATTTCTACATCCTATTATTTTTTAATTACTATGTGGGAAAAAGAAAAACATATACCTCCCTTTTTGGAGTATGTAAGGAAAAGACCAAAAAAAGAAAAAAAAAAAAAGAGCAGTATCCTTAGATACTTTTGAAAGCCAAAATAAACTGAATGGATACATTTAACTCTCAGATGCTATTTGTTACATTGTGTCTGTTGATAGAATAACAACTTGAGAGGTGTTTTCTTAATCCATGGAGCCTTATTCTCCTGTAAAACTGTCAGTAAAACCACCCAACCAAAGAGATACTGAAAAATTTCCTAGGAAAAGTACAGAATCCCCAGGCAAAATTTAAATACTGAAACTGCAGTGGATAATCTATACAAAACTCATTCCTATTAGTTTCAGCTTGTTTTAGACTTGCCAAAGCCACTCCACAGTTTAGGAGAGGCCTAAAGCCAAAAGACGTGTTAATGTATAACCAGTCACCACTGAGGTATGTTGGGCATTTCTAACAATCATGTAAAAGAGGTTTGAGGTTGCATCCTTAGAGGAAAAGGCCCTCAGTCTTCATTCCTCATGTAAACATTAACATTCTTTAACACGTATGGCCCTCTGTGCTCACCATGATGCTGTTGTGAATGAAGCCCTTTCTGTACCGGGCAGGTTTCAGATGTGGATATTCTTCAGTGCTGGTGACTTGAATACCCCAGACCTTCTTCCAAGCTGCATACAACTGAATGTGAACCGGGTAGACCCCTGAGTGATGTGGGGCCACAGCATAGCCCATGCTGACTGGTATTCCATGTTCCTAAAAGAAAGCCAGAAAAAAATCATGATGGAATGTGGTCAATTAATTCAGTTAAAATCATTTCCACCAACAGCTATTTAGAATACATTGAATTCTATGCTAAATATGAGAATTAAAAATCCAACAAGGTAGACGTTTTATCTTTGAGAAGCTCATAATCTGATAGAACTCCGATGGCATAACGAATAAAGTCATTACTTTGGGCAGGTGGTGTGTGGGTGAGATTAATTTAGAATTTTGAATTATAAAGTTTTGGGAAAAGATAAGAAGTGAACTTGGCCCTTCCTCAGATAAATGTGTGGAGGGGGATGGTGTCATTTGAAGAAGTGCCCAAATGTGGAGGATGAAAGGGTATAGAATGTGTGTGTGTGTGTGTGTGTGTGTGTGTGTGTGTGTGTGTTGTTGAAGAAAATCAGAAAGGTAAGTATGAATGATGAAGTGATGAACTTTTACATTTAAACTGAGGGATTTAGAATTAATTTGATTTTAACAAGGTAGATAAGGAAGCTTTCTGAGCATGGAAGTCAAGGTCTGCTCTGAGTTTCAAGAAGGACCTAGTGACAACATGCTAAGATAAACTATAAGGGGACGGAAATGAATAAAGACTGCATTAGGAAACTATTTCTTCGGTGCCAATTAGGTGAAGATAGTTAATTAATAAAATTATTTACAGTCAGATTCAAAGGCAGGGGACTAATACCATACAAGATCCAGTGATGTTTTAGATGCCCAGGGTAAAGGAAAGGTAAAGGTTAAGATTTTCTCCTTGGTTTTAGACCATAGCAACTCCATTTATTTTTATAAAACTTACACTTTACTATGAGATTCTTGGGTAAACTGTCAACTCTAAAAGAAAACTAGTACAAATTTAAACAAAATATTTAAAAAATGTCAAAGAATGAGATTATATTGCTAGGTACATAAAATAGATCTGCAGTTTTCTCATTTCTGCTTCTTTATATCCATCTCTTTAAATGCTTATCTGCTTTATAAAGACTCCTTGTAGGATTGAGTCTCATCAATTGAGGTTATAAATGACAATGCACAGTCATATATGAAAGCCTATTGAATCAATAAGCAGAACACAAAAGTGTTGACTTGACAATTGCCATTTATATTTTCTATTACATGGTACACAGCAGAGGAAGAGAATTCAGTCTGGTATAATAAGCAAGTAGTGAATGGATCATGTATCTACAATGCCTTAGTCATACATTACACTCAGCTCAGAAGATGGACCCTAAATTTTTCACAAGTCTCCATCATTCTTCCTTTCATGTAATGACCCTCATTGTATAGCCAAAGTCACTTCTCTTTTTCCAAGACTATGGGTGTTTTCTAACATCTATTACAGCAAATCACTCTGTAGAAAGACTGAATTATGAAATCAATGCTGTAAAATGAGCTAGAGTCTTTTGCTACACACTTGGGAAAATTTTATTTCTTGATCTGTGCAGAAGAAAAATACTTCTTTCTAGCACTTGTGTTTCTGATACAAGGCAAAGTTGGTAAAGTCCAGTAGTAAAAGTACTTGGAAACTCCCAGAGAGGACAGGCAACAGTTGTTACCCTGACATCACTAGGGGACACGCACTGGCACAGCCTTAGTTCCCTCAGGTTTGTTCCTTGCTCCCCAATGAGTGACCACAGAGTATTTTGAGGATAAGTGATTAGTAAAGACTATTAGCATTTGTACACTGTTGATTTTGTCACTTTTCACATTATGGGATAAGTCTTATGGTATCATGTCTTATTATAGTGTAGATTCCATAGATCCCATAAGAGACATTGTTCTAATAAATAAAGCCATATTTGAGGATAAGTATTATTTCAGGATAATTTGAGGATAATTATTTGAGGATATTTGAGGATAATTGTTTATTAGACATTGTTCTAATAAATAATTGAAGCCAATTTGAGGATTCTCCAGCATTCAAGACATTGCAAGATTGTTGATGCATCAGGTGTGAGACAGAGATGTACTTCATGAGAAAAATCTAGAAACAAGGGTGTCCAAAGTCCTCTGTCTGGTAAATAGAATTGTATGAATGTGCCCAGAAAGGTGCTCCTGATTCACAGGAAAAGGGAATAAAATCCATTATCCTCCTTTTACTCTCTCAAAGGATTCATACTCAGGTTTTATAAGACTTGTCCCATAATGTGAAAATGACAAAATCAACAGTGTACAAATCCTAACAGTCTTGACTAATCACTTTGTTAGTTCCATTCTCTACCATTGTATAATATTTTACTCCAAATTTGGGAGCCTAGAAGGCTAGATAAAGTATGTGAGTATCCTAGAAACAAAACAGTGAAAAGTAAAATCAGCAAAAAGAATTGAAATATCAAACAACTATATCTCCTCAGGAAAAAAAAAGACATTTTACTTTTGACAGGTAGTAAAATGAATTGTAGAGCTTTCATTAAAAAAACAGAAGGTACAATGCAATTGAATTGGTGAGTAGGAAGGAAGGGGCAGTAAAAAAATTTTATTATATTTATTGATTTTTAGGGCCCAGTGTTATACTGTTCATAAGGTCATCTTATCACACTGGCAACTGGAGCTCAATTAAAATAGTAAATCATACTACATAATTATGAGTTTATGCTTTTTCAATTCAAATGACAACACAAAGTGAGACGTAATTCCCTAGCAACTCTTTTTCTGTTATAATGGGGCTCATTGAACTAGAAGCTTTTATTCTTTACTGTCCAGGGCTTAAAATCTACTTCACAAAGACTTGGCCAACTAGAAAATCAACTAAGCATCATATTTACACAGGATCACAAAAATCACAAGATTTGAAAAATCTTCCAATATAAATATAGGAAGCACTTGAGAGTCTATAAAAATAGACATATAAATGGCACAAAACAAATTCAAATATAGCTTTAATTATTAGAACAATGTCTCTTATAGGATCTATGGAATCCACACTACCATAAGACATGATACCACAAATAGAGGGGTTTGACTTCATCTAATGTTTCCAGTACATTAAATCCCAGTAGGCTGTGAAATAAGATATTGTAATAATTTACAGACTATATTAAAAATCACCATTTTACAAAAATTAGAATAAAATAAAATGTATTTAGCACTAAAGCTCTAACAACAACTGAAATAATGTCATTTAATTTTCCTTTATAATTCCTACTGATCATATCTTCTTTTAATTGCTTAGTATCTGACATTGAAATGGAATAGCTCCCTTGGGTTATCTTGTCTACTCAGCCCATAGCTCTCAACCCCTCACAGGATAGGAAGCATGCAGGTGAATGAGCAGGCGCAGGGACCAGGATGAGTGTTCCTGGGTACCAGCTGGAGTAGAACTCTGTGCAGCTTCGTGGCAGCATCTAGGGGGGTACTGGCAACTCCCAGGATCCCAGAGGGAGTGTGTTACAGTGTACTCTTTTAGCTTTGTTGTCCGAGGATGGCTTAATTGTTTAACAGCTCAGTGGAAGGTCAGGGTGACAGTTTTTTGCACCTGCCCTCTTGGCACCCTAGTTCTTGTCTAGTGTCCAGAAAGAATCAGGTCGCATGAAGAAATTGAAGAGTGGTGAATGTGGGGGATTTTACTGAGTTTGTCCCAGGCCAAAGAAACACTTCTCCAAAGTCCTGCTGTCAAGCTGTTCCTCTGAAGTCAAGCTGCTTCTCTCTGACATCCAGCTGCCTTTTCTTTTCTCTCCTCTGCTGCTCTGCTCTGCTCTGTGGCTCTGCCACCACTCTGCCGCCCCTCTGCCAGGGGAGCCTGGAACTTTTAAGGGTGCAGGATAGGGTGCAGAGCAGGCCAAAAAGCAACATTCGAGTGGGAAAACAGGAATGCATTTTCTCACTTTGGGTTACAGTCCCAGGTTTGAGGGTATGGTCCTTGTCGGGAACCTCTCCCAGTATTTTCCTGCCCCATGTCTGTATCAATATTTATGAAGTATTTTAAATTTATGTTTAATATGATTTTCCTAATCATTCTATGAGGAGGACTGGATACTGCTATAAAATGTGGAAACAGAGGCTCATAGAACGCACATAACTTGCTTATATTCACAAGTGTCAGAGCTATATCTACCTAAGTAATTTAAATTTATCATCTTTGCTTTGGCTTTTTCACTAAGTTGCTTCTCCTGTGACCCCTCCCCTCCCCAAAGCATGCCTGAAGAGACTTACAAGAAAGAATTGATTTTAATATGCGTGTTTCTGAACTAGATCTCTTCTCCATATTTTATTTTATTTTTTTGCTTGGAAAGATTATAAAACAAAGTCTACATTTCTCAAACTCCTCTGCAGCTATCTTTTTTCTTTTAATGAAAATGAGTTAGAGCCTGTTAGAAGTACTCAAGACCAATTTTGGAGGGCGGTAGGAAGGCAAACCCTAAATTTTGGCAGCTCCTGGCTTCTGTTGCTGGAAGTAAGGTCTTGCAAATAAGCAAGTTCTTTTTGCAGCCATATTTGGTGCCTATTTGCAAGGCAGCAGCAGAGACTCACTGTTTTTTTTTTTCTTTTTAATATTTTATTGCGTTTTCCGTTTGGGGGTACATGTGAAGAACATGCAGGATTGTTGCATAGGTACATACCTGGCAATGTGGTTTGCTGCTTTCCTCCCCATCACCTATAGCTGGCATTTCACCCCATGTTATCCCTCCCCAAATCCCCACCCCTCAATGTTCCTCCCCTAGTCCCCCTGCCACAGACCTCAGTGTGTGATGCTCTCCTCCCTGTGTCCATATGTTCTCATTGTTCAACACCCAACTATGAGTGAGAACATGTGCTGTTTGATTTTCTGTTCTTGTGTCAGTTTGCTAAGAATGATGGTTTCCAGGTTCATCCATGACCCTACAAAGGGCACGAACTCATTGTTTTTTATGGCTGCATTGTATTCAATGGTGTATATGTGCCACATTTTCCCAGTTCAGTCTGTCGTTGACAGGCATTTGGGTTGGTTCCAAGTTTTTGCTGTTGTAAACAGTGCTTCAATGAACATTCATGTGCATGTGTCCTTATAATAGCACGATTTATAATTCTTTGAATATATACCCAGTAATGGGCTTGTTGGGTCAAATGGAATTTCTATTGCTAGGTCCTTGAGGAATCACCACACTGTCTTCCATAATAGTTGAACTAATTTACACTCCCACCAACAGTGTAAAAGTGTTCCTATTGTTTCACATCCTCTCCAGCATCTACTGTCTCTGGATTTTTTCAATGATCACCATTCTAACTGGTGTGAGATGGTATCCCAATGTAGTTTTGATTTGCATTTCTCTAATAACCAATGATGATGAGCATTTTTTTCATATGTTTGTTGGCCTCATATATGTCTTCTTTTGAAAAGAGTCTGTTCATATCCATTGCCCACTTTTGAATGGGTTTGTTTGTTTTTTTCTTATAAATCTGTTTTAGTTCTTTGTAGATTCTGAATATTAGCCGTTTGTCAGATGGGTAGATTGCAAAAAGTTTTTCCCATTCTGTTGGTTGCCGGTTCACTCTAATGATTGTTTCTTTTGCTGTGCAGAAGCTCTGGAGTTTAATTAGATCCTTTTTGTCTATTTTGGCTTTTGTTGCCAGTGCTTTTGGTGTTTTAGTCATGAAGTCCTTGCCTATGCCTATGCCCTCAATGGTTTTGCCTAGGTTTTATTCTAGGGTGTTTATGGTGTTAGGTCTTATGTTTAAATCTTTAAGCCATCTGGATTAATTTTAGTGTAAGGTGTCAGGAAGGGGTCCAGTTTCTGCTTTCTGCACATGGCTAGCCATTATAGAGACAGTTCACCATTATGGAGGCAGACTGCTATTACTGAGGCAGTTCTAACTATACCCCTATAAACAAAACTGCAAGGAAGTTCACACAGCAGCTGGGCAAAGCTTATGGCAGTTCAGGAAAACCTCTGCTGGCAGACTATGACTAGGCTACCTCCTCGCTGGGCAGGGCATCTCTGAAAAAAGGCAGAAGCATGACAGAAACTTATAAATAAGCCCCGCCTTCCCAGGACAGAGAACCTGGGAAAAAAAGGCAGTTATGAGCTTCACTGCAGCAGACTTAAATGTACCTGCCCAGCAGCTCTGAACAGAACAATGGAGCTCACAGCTCAGCACTTGAGCTGCTTGTCACCTCAAGCAGCTCCCTGACCCCCATATGTCCAAAGAGTCACCTCGTAAAGGAGAGGTCAGGCTGACATCTGGCGGGTATACTTCTGGGACAAAGATAGCAGAAGGAGAAACTGGCAGCAACCCTTATGGTTCTGCAGCTGCTGCAGGTGATCCCCAGGCAAGCAGGGCCTGGAGTGGACCTCCAGCAGTCTTACAGCAGAGGGGCCTGACTGTTAGAAGGAAAACTAAGAAACAGAAAGAAATAACTTCATCACCAGCAAACAGGACATCCACTCAGAGACCCCCTCTGAAAGTCACCAACTGCAAAGACTCCAGGGAGATAAATCCACAGAGATGGGAAGAAACCAGTGCTAAAGTGATGAAAACACCCAAAACCAGAATGCTTCTCCTCCTCCAAGGGATCACAATGCCTCACCAGCAGGAGAACAAGACTGGATAGAGAATGAGTCTGATGAAATTGACAGAAACAGACTTCAGGAGGTGGATAATAAGAAACTTCTCTGAGCTAAAAGAACGTGTTCTATCCTAATGCAAAGAAACTAAGAAACTTAAAAAAAGGTTCGATGAAATGCTAATGAGAATAAACAGCTTAGAGAGGAATATAAATGAATTGATGGAGCTGAAAAACACAACACGAGAACTTTGCGAAGCATACACAAGTTTCAATAGCCAAATTGACCAAGCACAAGAAAGGATGTCAGAGACCTACCGTTTTTACAGAGCTCCTGTGGCAGCCTCAGAAATGGTAACTCCCCCAGGGAACCAATTCTATATGGTTCTGAGGGTCCCTGCAGGAGTGCAGCATAGACTCTGTTTCATGAGTCCTTTCAAAGATTTTGGGAGTCCTGGACTTATTAAGTAAAAAGTCTTCTTGTTTAATATAACTTAAAGTGGCTCTTGTTTCTAGTTTGGAAACCTGACTTCAAGAGCTATTCTTTACTTATTTCTAATAAGTATAAAAAGATTTAAGAGCTTCTGGTGAGAAGTCTAGTGGTTTAAATTCTGAGAAAACAGAGGAAAATTTTGAGAAAACACTTCTCAGTACTTATTCAATAAAATTGATTGACATGGTAAATATCCATTTGTCTAGCTGGATACGATCATGTAATGTATATGACTGTTAAATCTCATATATTGAGCAGCCAGTGAATAGTGCATAGGAGACTACAGTCATTTAAATTAAAATTACCAAATGCTCATCAAAATAATAAAGTTAAACTACATTTGAAGTCATTGTTTTTGAGTTCATGACTTATGTCAAGCACTTTGCTAAGTACTGGGGATACACAGTGTATCAGATAGGGCTTCTACCTTCATGAAGTTTGAAACTAGAGACAACTGTGGAAATCAGATAGATGTGTCTTAATTTTTGTTGAGTCTTCACCTAAGATTATTTAACTTAAAAATATATGTATATAATTACTTTTAACTTCTAAGTATTTTCCTAGCAGAAAAGAATGATGTCCTTGACATGAACATCTCACGTTAGTTGGAGGTTGAAATATTCATCCAACTAATGTTTCCTTAATAGATATTAAAATTAAAATAAGAAATTTATATCTAAGAACCACAATTTTAATCTTCCTCAGCCTATTATTAATAATTGGATAAATGAAATTCAATATCATAAATTTTGTCTGGGAAGCTTTTGATAAGAATGAAATATGGATAATTACTGCTTGTGTTACCTGATAGTTCTAGTGATATGGCTGCACAGGCAAGTTTTTGATCCACTGACTTTGTGTTGGTCCATTTTCTCCATACCCACAATAATCAAATGGAGCTTACTATTGATGCTTCCAAAAATGTTTTTTCTTATGGATTTTAAATAGCAGTTAATAATTGTAATCTTCAGAATCAAAAGTATTCCAAACAGGGTCATAATCTCATAAAATACTTAAAGGAATGAAGTATTTTATGAAGTATTATATTTTATGAAGAATGAAGTATTCCTGATCAATGGTTATTATGAAGAAAATGAATACCTTAATTTCTTAAATCAATTTGTTTATATCAGTTTGCTTTTATTTTAAGATGAGTAGAATTTATATACACATTATACATATATACTTATATTTACTATTTATATATGTACATATTTACACATATTTATATATTATATATATATGTACATGCTAAGGATAAGCATTAACTAATTAATTAATTAAAAAATTTATTTATTATACTTTATGTTCTGGGGTATGTGTGCAGATCATGCAGGTTTGTTACATGGGTATTCACATGCCATGGTGGTGATTTGCTGCATCCATTGCCCTGTCATCTACATTGGGTATTTCTTTTAATACTATTCCTCCCCTAACCCCAGAACCCCGAGGTCCTGGAGTGTGATGTTGCCCTCCCTGTGTCTGTGTGTTCTCATTGTTCAACACCCACTTATGAGTGAGTGCTTGTGGTGTTTAGTTTTTTGTTCTTGTGTCAGTTTGCTTATATGAGCAGACACTTTTCAAAAGAAGACATTTATGCAGCCAGCAAACATATGACAAAAGAAAGCTCATCATCACTGGTCATTAGAGAAATGCACATCAAAACCACATTGAGATACCACCTCACACCATTTAGAATGGTGATCATTAAAAAATCAGAAGACAACAGATGCTGGAGAGGATGTGGAGAAATAGGAATGCTTTTATACCATTGGTGGGAGTGTAAGTTAATTCAACCATTGTGGAAGACAGTGTTGTGATTTCTCAAGGATCTAGAAATAGAAATATCATTCCCATTATTGAATATACACCCAAGGGATTATAAATCATTCTATTATAAAGACACATGCACATATATGTTTACTGCGGCACTGTTAACAACAGCAAAGACTTGGAACCAACTCAAATGCTCACCAATGGTAGAATGGATAAAGAAAATGTGGCACATATACACCATGGATTACTATGCAGCCATTAAAAAAGGATAAGCTTTAAAAATAACATTACTAGATCCCATGCATTTCCCATAAAATTCATATAAAAAAGTTTGGATATTTAATAATAAGCTTAAATCTTAAAGACAGGAAAAATAGGTATTCATTTTTATACCTAAAAATACATTGACATATGTGAATAATTTTTAAATGGTATATTTTCACTATAATTTATAGCTGCACTTTTAGAATGTTATTTTAAAGTAATAACCTAATTATGTAATTCACCAACATAAACTCATCCAATCGTTCCTTGCTGTGTTCAAGTTGAAGTACAATTACTAAACTTTGCCCTCCCAATGTCAGTAATGATTTCTTCTTGGGCACATTCCCTGATTATTTTCTCCCACCCTAGACTGAGGTTGGTTAGGTAAATTTGTGCCCTTATAGTCTTCCAAGAGTATCTCTATATTAAAACTTTCTTTATTACATTTGAATATCCTTGCCAATAGAAACTAAACTCATCATGTAGAGAGATCATTTTCTTTTTCACATAATTATATAGAATATTTTAAGTACATAATAAAATATTTATTATTCCAAACAGTATACTAGAGGTTGGACTCTGGAGACTGGTTGGCTGGATTTGCATTTTGGCTTTGCCATTTATTAGTTGTATAACCTTGAGAGATTTATTTTTCTGTGCCTCAAATTTCTCATGTATAAAATTAGGTTAATAGTATTAGGGGTTAAGAGTGAGGGGAATAGATGAGTTAATAATCACTCTGCTTGAAATAGTGGCTATGGAGCCATACACTCGATTTAAGTATTAATTTATTGAGCAAAGATACACAGATCACTTTGGCAAAAATACCAACTTTGGAAAATGCAGGTACAAGAACCACAAGCTTTAGATGTGTACAACGACTAAGGACTGAAGCAGAGAGGAAATTTAAACCAAAAGCAAAATATGTTCCTAAGTCCCATGGAGATGGAGCAGAGCTAAAATCAGGAATAAGAGTGGCCTGTCCATTACCACTGCCATCTCTTTCCACCTTGCTCTATATTTTAGGGTCCAGTGTGTGAACTGTTTCAAGGAGTTCTCTTGCTTTCTTGTTTCCAATTGAGTCTGGCAAATGGAGAATCTTGGTAGGAGATCAGAAAAGAAGGAGTGAAGCTGGGATATTTATTCTATTAACTCTTCTTACACAACGCCATCTAAAGTTGTCAGACTCCTTCAATCAAATGTCAAAACAACTGTCAAAGTGTCCCCAACCCTCCGTCACATATAACCCCTTCCATCTTAACTCTGGTGACTTTTTTTCCTCTGTGTCCCTTCAAACTTTGGGATTTCACAGCTCTCCATCTCCACTGTGTTTAGTCTTAGGATATTACCTGAACATTTCGCTATATCCTACATAATGCTTTGTAAATAGTTTTCTTATTAAATCCTCTGCAATTGTCATTGTCATCTCTAATTTTCTGGCACCAGCTATGCTGGAAATAGTTACTATAAAACCTCGCTTAGATCCTAGGAACACGGATTAACATTATGGTAAAACAATACAATGTAGGTAACCTCACAAAGGGGTACAGATTTTCTTGAAAGAACACTGCTACAAAGGATTGATTTTGATTACCACAGCACCTTGGTGCTAGCATGCATTGCAGTGTTCCTTTGTGAAGATAACCACATCTTTAAAAAATGGGCAAACATATCTGAAAGCTTCACATGCAGATGTAGAAGAAACCATAGGTGAGCGTCAGCATCACCTTGGTGCTGCACTTTTGGTCAGGCACTGACGTCTACTTTCAGGGAGACCTGACACACACAGAGAGCCAGAGGAAAAAAGAGGACAAATGGAGGTGCAGATGATTGGGTTCATAAACATACAGGAATCATTTCCTGTATTTTACACAAGTCTCTGGGCAGAAACTTGAAAAGTGGATGAAGGTGTCAACTGAAAGAGGGGGAAGAACAAGCAAATATTATTTTCTCTATTTTTATGACCCTATGTTTGCACTTCAGGAAATATGACTTGTGAAACCAGTCCATAATATATTTTGGATAACATGTACCCAATGCTTAGCAGAGTGCTTGGTACATTGCTGGTATTTAATGAATAATTTTAAAGGAAATAAATACAAATATTGTTAAAGAAACATGTCACAGGTGTTTAATAAATTAGTGTGAAGAGAAAAAATAAAATACTAACAGCATTAAACAATGCACTTGTAGTAAAGAAATAATGTATTAAACAGTACCCTGTTGAACTTAAAGTATTGATTTGCCCTCCTAAATGTACAACTTCTAGGGAGTAACACTGGTGTTAAAGAGAATAGATCTCATTATCTATTTTTCCTTTTAATAAGGACTTGGATTCATATTCTCAATTTGGAAAATGATTCTAGAATCATTGATTTTCCCCTGTGTTTAGGAGACTGAAATTGTCTTCTTGTGTTTTCATAAGTGATAAAAGTAATGACTATGTGACCCTGGAAATTGGCTGGGTCAGTCTTGACATTTTTTGGACTGAAGCCTGGCAAATGGTGACAAATCTCTGGAGGGCTCTGTGTTACAAATGGATTTTTCTTTGGAAAAAGAAATAGCACAGAAATGGCATTGCCTCTACAGTGTTGAACTTTCCGATCCTAAGTGGAGCTATTTTGGGCAATTGAGACACATCCCTTTAATATTCTTGACCCTGCTGAAGGTCTACTTCACTATTTAAAGGGGACCAGCAGAAAAACCAAGCAAGTTTTCATTCACATTGTATAAAATGTCCCAACTGATTTGGCACTTGCTTTTCTAAATATTTTGTTCAGAAGTTTTACTTTATTGACAATAAAAATAACCAACGCATGGCTTATTAATTCCATTTATTCATGTTGATGATACAGCAGTGAAGAAAATAGAAAAAAATTCCTGCCATCAGAAAGCTTACATTTTAGCAGGGTGAGTCCAAGTTCATACAAAAGAAATAAGTAAATAGTGTAATATATTAGAAAGTGATTAGAAGCATGGAGAAAAATAAAGCAGAAATATAGAGTGGAATCTAGGGGTATGGGTTGCAAAATTAAACAGATTACTCAGCCGTGGTCTAATGGGCAAGGTAGTATTTTAGTTAAGGTAAAAAGTTGTGATGTATTAAGCTATACAGACAATTTGAGAAAGATTATTCCAGGCAGAGGAGACAGCACATATGAACTCTGGGCATTTTTAAGGAAGAGCAAGGATTCTATTGTTTTTGCAATAGAGTTAGTGAAGGGGGAGATTAGCAAGAGATGATGTTAAGGGGCAGAGTTGCTGCAAATAGCCTTGCAAATTTTTCACGGAACAACTCTAGAGGGCACCATTCACTTTTACCATGTTCTTCCAGAAGCTGTGCAATGTCACAACATGGAAGAGAAAGAAGGGGTGCAGATCTTTTAGGTTTGTATATATAAACATTGTTATGATAATTACTTTTTCTGTAGATATTTTCACATGCCTAAAATTAAAATCATGCCTAATATTTTATTTTTATTTTGTTATCATCATATTGAAGTGGCAGTTGTAATGAGAGAAGTATATGAAAGGTTTTGTTGTTGTAGTTGTTACTTGTAGGAGGTCTTTTTTTTATTGAAATAAGAAACAAGATCATCAGCTGAGAGTAGGGATGAGATAATTTGTGCAGTAGTTTGAAGAGAGAGGAAAAGGTATAGAAAAGTAGGATTATAAATAAAATATAGACTTGTATTGGGCACTAAGGTCCCCTTGGGATCTGTGTCCAGGTTCCAAAGTGAGAGCAATTAAACATTGGTCCAAGACAGATTTAGTTTCAGGAGTATAGGCATAAACATGGTGTCAATTTAGATTCAACCAGGGTTGAGACTTTATAGGGAAGTATGATAAAAAGAAAGGTGTAAAGAAATTCAGAGCGTATACAAGGGAATGAAAGTGTATTAGGATTGGCTCTTGAAAGAGGTCAAATAAGGAGGAAAGCAAGTGCCCAAGAAGAGTGAGGGACAACAAAGATGCAGTCAGCATGCTATCCGGAGAAACACAGAACTGCCTGTTAGCACTGTTCCCTTCATTGCAGGCCTGTGTTACAAAGAAAGATGGTTTTGGATTTAACTTAGAAGCAAGAGAAATGATACAGGTATTAAGTATTATGTTTCTAATAGTGCCTTTAACCTAGACTAAATAATGACATTCAAAATTCTTCAATGTGTTAAGTCAGGTGGAAACAAGAATGATATTATTGAGCCCATTATTACATTATTTCTATAGTACCATAGGCAGAAATGTGCAAATAAAAGGTACTCAAAATAATTTTGCTTAATACAAATAACATAATTTTCACAATATGATTTTCTGTAATTTAGTTTTATGTAACAACGCTACGTAAGTATTTTGGCATATTCCTCATCATTTTAAGTACCTCAAGTATTTACATGCAGAACACAAATAAAATAGTAGGCTTTAAAAATCTTCCATCTGATTGCATTTGATGGAGGATCGCATCTTCCATCTGACTTCAGTGGGATAGCTGGGGATGCCTGTATATGTGAAGTAGACAAGGGAAAGAGGGATAACTGCCCTTTTCAAAGCTGGCTATGGCATGCTTCATTTTCTGATGATGAATATATTTCCAAGCTTTTTGGATCCTTCTACAATTATATATAGCAGCGGATGAGTTGCAATCATTAATTCAAAGTAATCACTCTGCAGAAAAAGTAGATTAGCATAAACTACTACTTTCTCTTAGCAGTGAAATATTTTTTAAATATTATTTTTGAGTCAAGCTGAGATTTCCCCTAGGAGGCATTTTCCCAACTTAATGTCAACTTAATACATTTATAGAAAAATGTTTTAAACATTTGGTGTATGCATGAGCCATCCCTCTGATTGTTGCTTCCGTCTCCCACCCTCAAAATACAGAGTGTTATTACATTTTGTCCTTTTATGACATCCTGTGCCTTTTCTTACTTAAAATAATGATTGTTTGCAATTTTGTGGAACTTCTACTACCATGCAAAGCAGGTTAAATTTCATCAGACCAAAAGTAGGTGTTTATTAATAAATGGTACCCATATACTCAAAGAATTAAATTAATATGTTTACTTGAGTAACTGGCCACATAGATTATTAAATAATTATATTTTTCTGTAGACATGTTGACACATTTCAAAGTAAAATCAGACTGAATTATTGCATTTTCATTTTGTTATCCTGCTGAAATCGTATCATATTTGGAAATAAGGTAATCAATACAGTTCTCATCTCAAAACAAGTTTATATTAAACACCCAATTCTCCTATGCTATTAATTAGCGTTAACTCTTCCCATTGTAAACATATTTGGAAACAATTTCTTATATTTGAATATTGCTCAAGTTACTGCAGAAAAGACTGTAAAGAACGGAATCAACTGTTTTAAAAAATCATGGAATGCCGAAAATGTTCAGCCACTATAGATAAAGTATAAAGGACACCATCAGACTAAAAAAAATTTTCAAACTCTAAAATGAAAAAGTGTAAAGAGAAGAGGCAGAAAAAGAAAAAGCTGTTTTTTTAAAATAGTTTTGAGGGATTTTCCAACTTAAATGGGGCATATTTAAGAGAGCAGTTAAATAATAATAACAAAACGCAAGAGGTAACTTATAATGCTAAAAACTCACGGAAAACTTTGGCTCAATTATTTTGCAGTCATTTAATAATTAAAAATGGCTGGGCGCGGTGGCTCAAGCCTGTAATCCCAGCACTTTGGGAGGCCGAGGCGGGTGGATCGAGACCATCCTGGTCAACATGGTGAAACCCCGTCTCTACTAAAAAAAATACAAAAAATTAGCTGGGCACAGTGGCGCGTGCCTGTAATCCCAGCTACTCAGGAGGCTGAGGCAGGAGAATTGCCTGAATCCAGGAGGCGGAGGTTGCGGTGAGCCGAGATCGCGCCATTGCACTCCAGCCTGGGTAACAAGAGCGAAACTCCGTCTCAAAAAAAAAAAAAAAAAAAAATTAAAAACAAGGGTAATCATTGAAGCAATGAAATTAACATTTGTGAGAGCTAATCATGCTATTACTGACCACTTCAAGAATCCAGTCACAAAACTGTTGTCTAATAATTGATTAATATCTCTCAATAGCAATACTTTTTGATATTGAAAGCAGCAAAATGTTATATTTTAGTTTATTATTCTATACAAATATTCCTTTGAGGGTGTACAAA
This sequence comes from Callithrix jacchus, assembly GCF_049354715.1. Taxonomy (NCBI): domain Eukaryota; kingdom Metazoa; phylum Chordata; class Mammalia; order Primates; family Cebidae; genus Callithrix; species Callithrix jacchus. Next base: position 82,261,840 of record NC_133504.1, on the reverse strand, counting down.
TTCTAGATAATGAAAACAACTTGAATGTAAGCAAATCTCAAAATAATTTAATAGAAAAATTCTGAGAGAAAGCATTAGAGCATACCATTGGGTGGGGAATGGGTCCAACCTTTGCACCAAAAAAGGATCAACCCAAAAAAACAGAAAATTGAAAACACAGTAGTTTTATTTTTATTTTTTCTCTCGAGTATTGGGGAATCTGTAGACTAGTGGTTGCTAATATTGGTTCAGCAGTTCAAGATTGCCAAAAGTGAGGGCTTTGGTTCTCTTGACATTTCCTTCATAGTTTTAAGATAATGCTTTAGTTCCAGCCAATGGGACAATAGCAGGTTAAAGAAAGGAACAAAAGCTAAGGGCAGAAGGGCAGAGCTCCAGCAATATTTATCCTCCTTTCCTGAAGCTTTCCTGGAAGCCCCATACTATAAGTTAGGCTTTCATCTGATTGGCCAGAACAGTGTTCAATGTCAACTACCTAAAATCAAAGCTGAGAAATTTATTCCTGTAACTAGGACAGTTTGTCTCCACAAGCAAACTTTGGCTTTATTGAATAAGCACAAAAGTAACCATGACATTGAGTATACATTTAGAAGTGATGAGCAAGGATGTAAGACATCTGTGGCCTTAAACGAGGAGGTAAAAAGAAGGATTCCCATACCCTGTTACTAAACAGGCTACTGCCTAATCCTATGTACAAAGTACATGCAAGAATGCTGATTTAGAAGATTATAGGAGAACAATACATAAGGATACATTAATTAGGAACACAGGGAGGTGAGATGGAAAATTGTTTTCTCAAGTGGAGAGCTCTAAGTAGAGGTCATTTCATTTATACAGTAGGATTTAGGGAACCTGAAGCTCTAACACCTAGGATAAAAAGTTCCTCCATATTCTGGCCCACATGAGCTACTTGTTCCCGTCTTCTCTTAATTCCCAACACAAAGCTTCCTCTGTGGCCAAATCAATTTTTTATTTCTTTTTTCAACATATTATGCACTTTTCCCAGGTTCATTAAGGCAGGAATATTGGAAACAATATTTTATTGTTCACAAATTTCATATTTCTAAGGGTTTGGTAGTTCACCAATAGTAACTGATGAAAAATGTGCATTAGGTAAGAATTCATGAACTACTGTTCATCATTATGATTCCAATTTTATATGCTTTCTTCAGAACCATGTGTAAGTTAAGGTTTGCTAAAGTTTTGCCAGCAACATACTGCCTCTGTCACACATTTTCTTTCTTTCTTTGATATTTACAAATCTTTAAAAATGTAAAACCCAAAGAACTATAAATCATTCTACTATAAAGACACATGCACACGTATGTTCATTGAAGCCCTGTATACAATAGCAAAGACCTGGAACCGACCCAAATGCCCATCAATGATAGACTAGACAAAGAAAATATGGTACACATACACCATGGAATACTATACAGTCATAAAAAACGATGAGTTCGTGTCCTTTGTAGGGACTTGGATGAATCTGGAAACCATCATTCTCAGCAAACTGACCCAAAAACAGAAAGCCAAGCACTGTATGTTCTCACTCATAGGTGGGTGCTGAACAATGAGAACACATGGACTCAGGGAGAGGAGCATCACACATGGGGGACTATTGGGGGGGTAAGGGAGAGATAACGAGGTGTGGGGAGGGATAACATGGGGAGAAATGCCAGATATAGTATGCACCAAAAGTAAAATAAATTTTAAAAAATGTAAAACTTACTCTTAGCACACCAACCATACACTAACAGACTGCAGTCCAAATTCCACAGGCAGCAGTTTCCCAAGCCATAGATAGGTTGTTGCTGAACCTATGTAGATTTGATTGGAAGAGCACATTTATTGTGTATAGTCTTGTGCCCTTTCTGATACTACTCCCTCTGTTTAGGGGTTCCCCTCCTGCTTTCTGCCTCCTGCCCACCTACTCATTTTTCACAAATGTTACCAACTCAATTGTTCATTTTTTTTTACCCTTATAACAAGCTAGTATCACAGTTGTGACTGTACTATGTTCTGTACATTTCTCTCAACAACGTAAAATGCTACTTTATTACTCTCACTGCATTCTCCCCTCTCCCATCTACTAAGTAAGTAAAATCTCAGCATCTCAATCATTTTTGCTTCCCCGGTGTCAAGTAAAGTGCTCAGGAGATAATGCATATTCATAGTCTGTTGAGGAAAAAAAGAAAGAAAGTGAGGAAGAAAAAGAAGGGGAGAAAGAAGGAATAAGGTAGAAGGAAGAAAGGAAGGACAAGCAAAAAATAAAGGACTGACAAATGAAAGGACGGAAGTAGTTTTCACACTGAACATTTGGACATAATTGGAAAACAATAATTTCAAAGATTTACACGTTCACATGCATATGAATGAACTCTTTATTTTTTAAAATACAACTTTTATCATCCATGCTCTTTTTGTCTTGGAATGTTTGATATTAGCTTTTTTCATTATTGAACACTTGTGACCACTTTCAATATGGAGTTATGGATAGGTGGAGGATTGCAAAGCAAATTAGAATCTCATTTCAGTTTCCAACTTGAATATTATGTAACCTTGAAAAAGTCATTTGGCTGTTTCATGCATCATCAACCTCATATTCCAAAAGAAATTATAACATGCTTTTTGAAGAAATATGGTCGAAAATGCTGATAACCATAATGATAATGATGACAAATACTTTGGAAACACTTATACGCCAATTATTCTGCTAAGAATTATGTATACAAAAACATGTACACACAATATCCAATTCTCATAAAAACCTGTCGAGTAGGAACTACTGTCATACTTATTTACATATTTGTAAATTAAAGCACAGGAATTTTAATTAATTTGCCAAGTTCACCCATATAATAATCGTCAAAGACAAAATTTGAACCAAGTTTGGTCTGAAGCCAAATACAAGGGTTTGACCTTTACACTGAGCAAGTAGGTAATGACTCACTTCACTTGAACTTATATCACACAGTGAATAACCTCTATGTATAAAATTAGCTAATATTTTGTTTTCTTCTGAAAAATATGACATTTTTCTTTTGTATTTTATGCACAGACCATTGTTCTGAATAAGTGAAATAATGGTTATAGAAAATATTAATTTGCTTTAAATCAAGTAAATTAAATATTCCCAAGTACATTAACTGGTTGTCAGCCTGTCTCCTAGGGGGATGTTACAATTTTCACTTATCAGTGAAACCTATGTTACAATTTTCACTTATCAGTGAAAAGAATTGGAGTTTCTCAAGTTAATCTTAGAAAATTATTTAAATGCATAAGACTATAGAGCAATCAAGTAAAGCAGAATGATTTTCAAGGTTTTATACTTATCAAAAATAATAACAAGGGTTCTAGAACAGACAAATGTAAGTCTTGATAGATATATATTAATAAATTTTGAGTGATATAAATAGTTCATTTTTCAATTATTTCTGCTTGATATTGAAGTGCATTTTGTAGGGGGGCATTACTTCCTTTGAGGTTAATTGTGTTCAGAAGTAAAATAGCTGCTTGACGAGAAAAAGATGCTGCAGTGGAAAAAGCCATTTGGGGGGCGGGAGGGTCTGCTATTGCCATCTGCTAGGAAAATCAAATAGATAAATATGTATTGTGTAGATTTTCTGTCTAAGGGAAATTCTTTTATCTACCTGCCAATACCAGACCAGCAAGTCAAGGCCTTACCATGATATAACACAAGACAAGAAAAGCCATTTTTCTCTAAATCCATGGCTAAGCAGTATAAATATTAATAGCTAATGAAATACCAATTCTAATTTGCAGGCAAAAAGTTCATGCTATCCTTTATGCTGTTAGTTTGGTGAAAATAGGAATTGATGAGAACCTTGGAGACTGCTTAAATAAGCTAGCTAATAAATTTTTAAAATAATATCCTACTAGCAAAATGGGTACAAACCTTATCTATTGTCAATGGGTATATAAAGGAAGAGAAATAAAAATATTTTTTGTTAATCAATATATTAATCATTATGCCATTTATACGCTTCAATTTTCCATGCTAATTTAAGGTTTATACAATAGAATCTACTTCTCCCAAGACCTAAAGATGAGTAGGTTTTACAATTACTCATCTATTCAGAGGTCATTCATATGTTGCTTTAATTACCTGTGCTATGACTGAAAAAGGCTTTAAGAAAACCAGGTACACAAGATGGCTCATTTTTTTGTGGGGAGGCATTGTCCATTTCTCCCAGAAACCATCAGCCCCTATTTTTCAGTGCTGCATGGTACAACCGGAACCACATGGCAGCATATGAGTTATTTGTGTGACTATGTACAAGTCACATAAACAAGTTCTAGGGCTTGGTTTTCTCATTTGTAAAATTGAGACCTTTCAATATGACTTTAGAAACAAGCCTAAGAAACTTTCTCCATCTGATTTCCAAGCTCACAGTGACTTAGATTTAGATAATTTTAGAGGCATCAGGAATTTCGGTAGTCATCTGGTTTGATCACTTTTTTTTACTGATATAAGAATCTGGTTACTAGAATCAAATAACATGATAATGTCTGGAAGATAAACGTCAATCTGCAAACTTGGAAGAGGAGACTGAGGAAGCAAAAAAGTAGACATAAGAACTCAAACATTCTAAGAACATAGTTTTGGAGCAAATAGTCATAATATCAGCAGACTCTAAGAATACATCAGGAGCACAGCGCAGTGAAATCATTCATATTCACAACGAAAACTTAGTCTTTGTGAACAATGAAAACTTGGTCTATCTGAATCTGATGTGATGCCTGGAATGCATTATTAACTTAAAAGCAGTAAGTTACATGTTTTAGATAGTTGTTCACTGAAATGAACAAAACAATAAATAACTCAAATGCTGAAGTTTTTAAGTGACAAATGGCTAATTCATTGTAATATAATATTTTATATTGAATAATATAAAAAATGTATGCATATTTAACATCAACAGCAAAACTAATTAACAGATATAATGATGAAGAGATGTCTATTAACTACATGGATATAAAAGAATACTTTCATCACATAATTGCAGGAATACAAAAAAGAATACTTTGAAATTGCTATCAAATGCCATCTGTAAATAAGTGTTCTATATGCAGTAACCAAATTATTTAACTGCTCATATAAAGGCACTTCAAGCTTACTAGCTGTTGCTCTGTAATTTTCCCACTGTGATTTTATTTTCTTCCCGCCTAAGACTGTTTTATTTATCACAAATTTCTGATAAAGAGAATTAAGTATATTCAAGGTCATTCCCATATTCCATTTTCTAAACTTTTAGCAGATTTTCACTGCTCTGCCTCCAGGGTAATGTTAGTAATATTTTATGTTATTATTTGATGTTTTCTTATACTTACAAATTTATTTTGTCTTCTCTGTTTTATGATTTAAAAATACTGTTTCAAAAAACCTCAGATATAATAGATTATTTTTTAAAAATCCAAAAGCACAATGGATTTAAATTAAATTAAATTAAATTTATTTTGAATGCCTAGTCTAGAAATTCTAGCATTTCAGGAAAAATTATTAGTAATACTAGATGCATATCTATCATGAGGCTTATAGGTAAAAGTAGGATGGCAACTTTGGAATAGAGGATTAGCAAAATGGATTATATGGATCAAGGTATATTAGAAAATGAGATAAAATGAAAATGGACTCATCTACGGGAAGCAATGAAAAGAGGAAATGGAAGATGAGACTAAAAGATAAGTAACTTACTTGTTTCCCAAAAAACAGATAAAAGCTATACTCCCCCCAAACAGCTTTTTGATACAGAAAAGTTCAATTTTGAATTGACACAAGATAATGTTACTAAAACATTGTTTTATCCAGGCTTTTGTAGTTTGTTCTTAAAAGTGTATATATGATGATATGATTTGGATCTGTGTCCCCACCAAATCGCATGTTGAATTGTAATCACCAGTGTTGGAGGGGAGGTCTGGTAGGAAGTGATTGGATAATGGGGTCAGAATTCTCATGAGTGGCTTAGCACTATCCTTTTGGCACTGTCCTTGCAATAGTGAGTCAGTTCTTATCAGATGGTTGTTTGAAAGTGTGTAGCACCTTTCCCATCCTCACTTCTGCTCCCACCATGTGAGACATCTCACTACTCCTTTGCCTTCTACCATGATTAGAAGAGTCCTCTTCAGAATCAGAAGCTGCCATGCTTCTTATAAACCCTGCAGAACCATGAGCCAATCAAATCTTGTTTCTTTGTAAATTCCCCAGTCTCAAGTATTTCTTAGTGGAAGAACAGAATAATACATATAATATGAAAAATGGTAGGAAGGGAAACACTCTTCCAAATTCAAGAACTGCACAGACTTGATGGAGGTAGCTAAGCATCAATTTGTAGAAGAGCAGGAGAACTTTTGGGTCAAGGTGAGAGTCACTAAACCAGAAGAAAGAGCACAACACAAAAATGGCAACAGTGCAGACTGACTGTAGTCATCAAGGAGTGGCAACTACAGGAACGGACGCAGACTGGAAACAACCAAGTATGGTCAGGCGCGGTGGCTCACGCCTATAATCCCAGCACTTTGGGAGGCTGAGGCAGGTGGATCATGAGGTCAAGAGATCGAGACCATCCTGACCAACACGGTGAAACCCCGTCTCTACTAAAAATACAAAAATTAGCTGGGCATGGTGGCATGCGCCTGTAATCCCAGCTACTCAGGAGGCTGAGGCAGGAGAATTGCTTGAACTCAGGAGGTGGAGGTTGCAGTGAGCTGAGATTGCGCCATTGTACTCCAGCCTGGGTAAAAAGAGTGAAACTCCATCTCAAAAAAAAAAAAAAAAAAAAGGCAGATGGGAGCTTACAGCATGTAAAACAAGGAGACAATTGCTAGGGGCTGTGGGCTGTCTTAAGTTAGCTTAGAAGGCTTTGAGACAAAATGTGACAGTATCTGAATTACATGTTAACACGATCACTGCAGCTGCTTTGCTGAGAAAGGACCCCAAAAGCCAATGGAAAGCAATAAAGACGCTACTGCCATAATTTAGTCAAGAAAGGATAGTAGAATGCATGATTGTGCAATGGTTGTATGAAGAGCACTGTGAACCATCTCCCAGTGAGACACCCATAACTGGTGAAAATTATTTTAAAAACATTAAAAATATCTAGAAAGTGAACAAAAGGCATATAACCATGCAAAACCATTTATTCAAGAAAATCTACTACCAATGGTAATAACAGTGAGAGTTGATGGCATGTGAGCCATGACCTGCTCCTTTCTCTCCCTGCCACAGTTTAGAGTAACAGAATTCTTACTTTGGTTGAAGATAGCCAAGAACACAGGGCTACATCTCTCCTTAGTTTCTAGTCTAGGCTTATGATTTCTTTTGGGAATGGTAGTCCATAGCATTTCTCCTCTCCCCACTGTTGTGTGCAGAAGTTCTGTTCTAGTTAAGAGCAAATCTGAGACCTGGAGTTCTTTTTTCACTATGTGGCCCCACTCAAGAAAGAAGTTGTACCTTAAGTGCAGAAAGCCAAGAATACTGTAATTTTGGTTTTCCTTTGCTTCATCTCAATTGTGGAGTGTTGATTCCATTCCAGGAAAGGAAATCTGAGAATATTAGGGGCTACTACCCCAGCCCAGGATCCTGTCTATGAATCTGGGTGTCACTTTGAGAGAAGTAGACCATTGCAGTTACTTTTATTTCTGAGAAGTGGCACAGAGAGTTTGCCCAGAGAGAGAGGTAGCTCTCAAGAAGAGAAATCTGCAATGTTCTCCACAAGAAAACACTTAATATTTGAGACAGTGTGTAAAAGTTTCAGCCTAAGCTCATTCTCTCAGAGTAGAGATTTTAATGGTAAGCAAGTAAGGAGGAGACTGTTGTTATCATAATTAAGACTACACACAAGTGAATCATTGACCCAACAGAAACTTTCTCTCTAGAGAGAACCAGATAAAGAGTTAGCTAACAGGAACACTGCTTGGATAAGTAAAAGCCTCATAGTCTGAGTGATTTTTGTCAAAAGCAACCAACTAAACAGTCGACAATTAGTATAGGCTCACTTCTGACTAAGTTCTATTCCAGAGGCAGACAGCTTAACAAAAATATAAGGAAAAGAAAAAGAGGGCCTTCCTAAAACCACCATCATCTTAGAGTGACTATGCTCCCCATGAGGAGCAAAACCGAGGCTGCACACTTCAAGAGAAAGTCTACCTTAAATCATCTAGCCATTGAATTAAGCAAATAGATCAATTTTTTGTTGCTCAAAGGCAACAAAAATACATCATTAACATGGAGGGAATGGATCAGTGTGAAGAGTGCTGCAAAGATTGTCTAAAATGTCCAGGTTTTTTTTTTTAATACAAGATATACAAAGAAACAAGATGGTGTAATTCATACACAGGAAATAAAACGAGCAATTGAAATTTCCTCTAAAGGGCCCAGATGACCGACATAGAAGACAAAGACTTCAAATTCATTCAAACAACTAAAGCAAACTAGGTGTGAAGACATAAAGGAATGATGACAATATCTCATTAAATGAGAATATCAACAGACATATACATTTTAATAAAGCATCAAATAAAAACTTTACAGATAAAAAGTACAATTACCGAAATAAAAAAAATACTAAGGGTCTTGTATTAGTTTTTTTTTAATATACTGCCATGAAGAAATACCCAAGAAAAAGAGGTTTAATTGTCTCACAGTTTCACATGGCTGGAGAGGCCTCACAACCATGGCAGAAGGCAAAGGAGGAGCAAAGTCACATCTTACATGACAGCAGGCAAGAGAGCTTGTGTAGGGTGACTCCCCTTTATTCAGTCATTAGATCTCATGAGATTATTCACTATCATGAGACTAGCATGGGAAAACCCACCTTCATGATTCCATTACCTCCCACTGGGCTCCTCCCATGACACATGAGAATTATTGAAGATGAGATTTTGGTGGAGACACAGCCAAACCATATCATTCCTGGCCTCTCTCAAATCTCAAGTCCTCACATTTCAAAACCAAACATGCCTTCCCAACAGTCCTCCAAATTCTTTACTCACTTCAGCAGTAACTCAAAAGTCCATAGTCCAAAGTCTCATCTAAGACAAGCCAAGCTGCTTCCATCTATGAGTCTATAAACTCAAAAGCAAATTTGCTACTTCCTAGATACAGTGGGGGTACACATATTGGGTAAATACACCTGTTTCAAATGGGAGAAACCAGCCAAATGAAAGGGGCTACAGTCCCATGCAAGTCCAAAATTCAGCAGGGCAGTCAAATTTTAGCTCCAAAATGATCTCTGTTGACACAATGTCTCACATCCCGGTCATACTGATGCAAGAAGTGTGTTCCCATGGTCTTGGGCAGCTTCACCCCTATAGCTTTGCTGGGTATACAGCCCTGTTAGATATAGTGAATGCCAAGTTTTTCTTCAAAGAACCAGTATGTCAGTATGTTCATCTCTCTTATTCTTTAATTCTCCATTTTAAAGTTTACCTTCCTTGTAATTTCAGTAAACAACCTTTTTCACTAGTTCTAATCAGTAGTTCATATCTGTTTCCCCTGTCTCCTGCTTTGTTCTGAGTCATCCTGGTCACCTGCTCCACTCACCTGCTCTGGTCATCTGCTCCAGTCACTTGCTTTGACCCGAGTTACCCTAGGTACCTGTCCTATAACCATCCTTCCCACCAAACTACCCACCTTGCCACTTTGGCTTGTACCCCTTCTCTCTTTAAAATAGCCAATCAGAATTAGTCTAGACTGTATGGTCTAACCTTGCCAATATGGGAACAACAAACCACTCCATCAGAAATAAGAATCTCTTTATCTCCCTTGTCCAGGTGTGCACTCTCCATTGTTCCATCTGTGAAGCTCACCCTTCTATAGATGTAAATTGCCTTGCTGAGAAATTTATATTCGAGTGCTACTTCTTTTGTGGCACCGAAAGGTTACATATAACAGTCCTCTTCCTGGCTGTTTTCACTGGCTGCCTTGAGTGTCTGTGGCTTTTCCAGGTGTATGGTGCAAGCCATTGGTGGATCTGTCATTCTGGGGTCTAGAGGATGGTGCCCCTCTTCCCACAGCTCCACTAGGCAATAGTGGGGACTCTGTGTGGGGACTCCCATCTCACATTTCTCTTCCTTACTGCCCCAGCAGATGTTCTCCACAATTTTGGGTATACTTAGAGCAATACTCTGCTAGTACCAATTTACTGTATTAGCTCATTTTCATACTGTTACGAAAAACGATCCAAGACTGGGTAATTTGTAAATAAAAAGAGGTTTAATGGACTCACAGTTTCACATGACTGAGAAAGCCTTACAATCATGGTGACATGTGAAGGAGAAGCAAAGGCTTCTTTTTACATGATGGCAGGCAAAAGGGCAGGTGCAGAGGAACTGCCCTTTATAAAACCATCAGATCTTGTGAGATTTATTCACTGTCTCAAGAACAGGACAAAAAAAGCTCATCCCCATGATTCAATTATATCCCACCAGAACCCTCCCATGACATGGGGGGGGGCGGATTATGGGAGCTACAATTCAAGAAGAGATTTGGGCGGGGACACAGCCAAGCCATATAAGGGTTCAACAGGAGATCTGACCTAACAGAAGAAAAATTTAGCACACTTGAAAATTGATTATGAGATTATGCAACTGAAGAACAAAGAGGAAAAAAATAGGAAAAATGAATGACCAGAGCCACAGAGAAATTTGGGGCACTGTTAAATACACCAATATACATGAGATGGGATGATCAAAAAGAGTGGAGGGAGAAAAAGAAGCATAAAAGCTATTCAAAACATTATTGCCTGAAAACTTTGCAAATTTGATGAAAATTATTAATTTACACATGTAAGAAGCTCAGTGAACTGGAACTAAAATAAACAAAGACATTCATATGCAGATACATCTTCATAAAAATGTTGAAAGCAAAGGCAATCAACAAACCTTGAAAGTAACAGAAGAAGACAACTCATCACATAGAAGGGAAACAAAAAAAAATTAACTATTCACTTCTCAATAGAAACTGTGGGATCCAGAGGAAGTGGAAAGAAAAAAGAAAATCTCCAATCAGTAATTGTATATCTAGCAAAACTATCTTTCAAAAATGGCAGTGAAATAAATACATTCACAGATACATCAAAATACATTGCCAAACCTCTCTTATAAGAAATTATAAATGTAGTTCTTCAGACTGAAAGCAAATAACCACTGAAAGTAATCTGAATCAACACAAAGAAACAAAAAATGTTGGTAAAGTTAAGTAAGCATTTCTAGAAGACAGTATAAATACATATTTCTTCTCGTCAGATTTAAAAAGTAATGGTAGAAAATAGTATGCTCATAATTGCATTGCTATGGCTATAATATGTAAATGCAATATATTTTTAATAACAGAACAAAAATGACAGGTGGAAGAAAAGCCATATTGAAGTAAGAAAGTAACACTAAATAGTACTTAAATTTACAAGAATAAATGAAAAGTAAAAAAATGACATAGAAGAAAGTTTGTATAGAAAACTCTATGAATATGTAGTTTCTCTGTTTTCAAGATTTACAAACATGTAAAATTATATAAAATATAACAATGTATTGCTGAATTTGTAACATAAATGCATGTAATGTGCAATAACAACAAGAAGGAAAAAGGGAGAAATTGAGATATGTAAATACAATGTTTCTATATTTCACTGGGAAAAGTCACTAGAAATTGAAAAAGATCCTAAGAGGTTAAAATGCATATTGTAACTATGAAGCAATTAGTAAGAATAAATCACTAGGAAGATTAGGAAATATTTTGAGATGAATAAAAACGAAGACACAACTTACGAAAACTCAGGGGATGCAGCAAAGTTAGTACTTAGAGGGAAATTCATAGCTGTGAAATGCCTTTATTAAAAATAATAGAAAAATCTTTCAAGTCAATAATGTAATATTTCTCTTTAAAACCTTGAAGAAAAGCATATTTTTATTTATTTATTTATTGCATTTTAGGTTTTGGGGTACATGTGCAGATCATGCAAGATAGTTGCATAGGTACACACATGGCAGTGTGTTTTGCTGCCGTCCTCCCCCTCACCCACATTTGGCATTTCTCCCCAGGCTATCCCTCCCCCCTTCCCCCCCCGCCGCTGTCCCTCCCCTATTCCCCCCAGTAGACCCCAGTGTGTAGTACTCCCTTCCCTGTGTCCATGTGTTCTCTTTTTTCATCACCCGCCTATGAGAGAGAATATGCGGTATTTCATTTTCTGTTCTTGTGTCAGTTTATTAAATATAAAGCAATCAGAAGGAAAGAATTAATAAAGATTAGAGCAGAAATTAATGAAATAGAGAAGAAAAAAGCAATAGGGGAAAACTATAAAATTAAAATTTGGTTATTTGAAATGGTCAACTAAATATGAAAAACTCTAGATATACCAAGTGGGGGAAAAAGCTTAAACCAGTAAAATCAATAATGAAAGTTAAAACAACACTACTGACCATATACAAATAAAAGTGCCATGAGGGACTACTATGAACATTATATGCTAAATATTTGATAACATAGATAAAATTAGTAAATGTCTAGAAACACGCAAACTACAGAAATTATCTCAATTGGAGATAGAAAATATAAATAGACTCATAACAAGTAAATTGAATGACTTAGTAAATTAAAAATTTCCCACAAATAAAAGCAAGGAGCAGGGTGCTACACTGGTCAGTTCTACCAAACATACAAAAATACTTAATGCTTGTAATTTATGAATTCTCCTTCCTTCATACATAAAAAAAGAAGAGTAAAGAATATTTCTCAATTAACTATAAGGCTAGTATTACCCTGACATCAAAGCCAAACAATTATGTTTTTAAAAGAAATGTACAGACCAGTATCTCTATGAATATAGTTTAAAAAAATATTCAAAGGCACTAGCAATTAAACTCAATAAAAATGATTATATTCAATAACAAAGTGGGATTTATTATAGGATTTATCAAAGTGGGATTTAAGATGTTAAGTAAGGTGGGCTTAACATCTAAAAATTAATTCATGTAATATGCCATATCAAGAGAATATAGGAGGAAAAACACATGACTAACTCAATAGCCACTGAAAAAATATGTAACAAATCAAACACCCTTCTAAAGTAAAAATACATACAGAAATAGAGACTTCTTCAACTTGCTAATAGGTATCTATGAAAAATCTAAAGCTAACATCATGCCTAATAGTGAAAGACTGCATATTATCACGTTAGGACCAGGTATAAAACAAGGATATTTGCCATTTCTACTCAATGTTATACTGAAAGTTGCAGTCAGGAAAATTAGACTATACAATAAAATCAAATACAGCCAGATTGAAAATGAAGAAGTAAAACTATTTCTATTTGCACATGACCTAATTTTATATACAGACAATCTTAAGAAATCCACTGAAAAACTCTAAAAATAATAAACGAGTTCAGCAAATTTGGAGGTTTGGATGTTACAAGATCCACATACAGATATCAATTGTACTTCTGTAGAAAAAATTAACAATATAAAATGGAATTTTGAAAGATTTTTTATAATGGCATCAGAAAGAATAAAATATTTAATAATGCATTTAATAAAAGGAATACAAAATTTAGACTCTGAAAATTATAAAATATTGTTTTAAAGAAACTATAGAAGACCTCAATAAATGAATAGACAGCCCGTGTGCATGGATCAGAAAACTTAACATTGGTTACATGGCTGTATTTCACAAACTTAATTGCAGATTGACAACTATCACTGTTAAAATCCCAGTTGTTTATTTTCAGAAATTGATAAGATGATCCTAAACTCCATATGGAAATTCAAAAGACCCAGAATAGCCAAAATAATCTTGAAAGAAAAGAACCACTTCACACCCACTAGAATGACTACAATAAAGGTAGTTAATAACAAGGGTTTGTGAGAGCAATTGGAATACTCGTGAATTGTTGGTATGATATAAAATGGTGCTCACATTTTGGAAACAGTATGACTATTCATCAAAATGTTAAACATAAAGTTACTGACCCAGTAATTCCACTTCTGGGTAAATACTAAAGAAAAATAAAAACATGTGTCCACATAAAATCTTGTACATGGCTGCTCATAGCAGCAGTACAAAAACTAGCCAGAAAGTGGAAGCAACCCCAAAACAATCCAAATGTCTATGAAATGATAAAGAATGGATATATAGTGAATAAAGAAAATATAATATTAGCCATACAATTAAACATTATTTTTCAATAAAAAGAAATGAAGTACTGATAAATGTTGCAACATGTTTGAACCTAAAAACATTATGCTAAGTGACAAAGTCTAGTCAAAAAGACCATATAATGTATGACTCTACTTATCTTCAATGTCCTGAATAAGCAAATCTGTAAAGACAGAAAGTAAATTCGTTATTTGCTCAGATTGAGGGAGTTGGGAGAAATACAAAGTGATTGCTTTCCATAATGAGTTGATGAAAATGTTCTACAATTATGAGAAATTTGCACAGATCTGAGAATATGCTGAAAACACTGAAGCTTACACTTTACATGGTTGAACTTTATATGTTAATATCAATATCAATAAAGCCGCTAAAAATGATACAATGGTAACTTGCACTAAGATGATTGATAGTAGAGGTGGTAAGAATTCAAATTAATCAGTTCTTAATACATTTCAAGTAGAGGGAATGGATTAGATGAGAGAAAGAGAGGTATCAGATGAATTTTATATTTACGGCTTAGAAGGATATAATCGGCATTAATCTTGAGAAAAATATTAGGTTTTAGTTCATATAAAAATATTTTTAAATTAATGCAATAATAAATGTGAATAATATTATACAGGATCCTCTGTATTTCTTATTTCTAGTTAGAAGTGATAGGCAGCTTCTATAATGTCTTTCAGTTAGTTATCATTGTCTCATGGTATTCCCTTTATTTTCTATTTTATTTTATTTTATTTTTTGAGTGTATGTTAGGCCTAGTTACTGGCTTCTCCTGAAGAGTATATGGTGTAAGTGAAGAGGTATTGCTCTGATATTTATGTAATAAAAGATTCTGAATCAATCTGTCTCTTTTTCTTTTCCTCTCTCAGAGCCTTAACTCTAATGAAGCCAAATACTATGTTGTATGCTGCCATCCCAAATAACCCACATGGCAAGGAGCACAGGGCAGACCCGAGCAGCAGTTGGTGGGGAATTGAGGTCTTCAATCAATCCAACAGCTTGTAAGGAGCTGAATCTTGCCAATAACCATGTGAGCTTGGCAGCAGGTCCACCCTCCAGTTGAGCCTTGAAATGACTGCCACTTCAGCTGACACCTTGATTGACATCTGTGAGAAATCCTGAACCGCAGGATCCAGTTATGTCATACTAAACTTCCTGACTCACTTACATAAACAACTCCCTTACATAAACTGCTAAATAATTAATGTGTGTTTTAGGTCTTTACAGTTTGAGAAATTTGTTATTAAGCAATATCTAAGATATCTGAATGTTCAACTAATGCAGTCAATTACTGAAGTAATTTACATAGAAATTTGTACTAAATTGGCATTCCATAGAATCCCTCAAGATCTTGTTCAATTGTCAAAAAATGTTTTATTATTTTATTTTATTGTAGTAAGAAGAATTAACATGATATCTACCTTTCTGACAAGTTTTTAAGTGTGCATTATTATATTTGACTATAAACACAACCTTGTATGGAAGATCTCTACAACTTATTCATCTTAACTAAAACTTAATGACCTTTGATTATTAAATCCTCTTTTCTCATTTCCTTCAGCCCCTGAAAACTACCATTCCACTCTTTGGTTCTATGAATTTGACTATTTTAGATACCTTATATAAGTGGAATTATGCAGTATTTGTTTTTCTGTAACTGGCTTATTTCATTTAGTATAATGCCCTCTAGGTTCATCCATGTTGTCACATATTACAGAATTTCCTTCTTTTTTCTATGTCTTGGTGCTTCACAGTTTTTTATTGTTTTTTAATCTAACTCTTTCTTGCACATGTGGGATCACTCTTGAGTGTAAAGACTGTTTTATTTGTTATGAAGTTCCAAAACACACTATTTGTTCATTGTGAATTTTTGTTAAATATTTGTTCACAATTTTGTTTTAGTGTAAGTATCCTTATTTTATCTAAATTCCCTACTTTAAAATACCATATTAGTTATAAACAGTTTTTTCTGGTTTCTTGCATTTGTGGTATAATGCCAGGCTTCAAATTGGATAATCCAGTAAAAATACGGTAAGGCACTGCAGACATTGAAAGAAAGCTCTCTCAGTTTCATTTCATTATACTATTAATTCACTATTATATTACTTTTATTTCTTTTTAATGTGACATCTACATAGCTGATTGAGTACGCAGTCTATTATGACACATAAGGATTTTCCATAGTCTCTCTTCAATAGATTTGTGTTTTTATGAGGACAATTTAAATGTCAGCATTTTTGAATATTGTGTAATTATGAAAAAAGTTATAGATTTTATAAATATATGTAGCTTTTTAAAATCAGAATTTGAAAACCTATGTGTTCATTTCAAGAATCTTCACTTAGTCATGAAAAAGGTATCAGACTGCTCAATAACATAGCAAGTGAAATTCACATCATCATTGAAAATGTCACTATTGAAGACAAAAAGTTATTTCATGGTCTGCAATATTAGTGAACTGAAAAGCTGCACTGGTTTGAAAACTTTAATGAGTTTATATGTAAAACTTCTAACAAAATACAATTTTTTAACTTTTTAAAAGTCTATTGTGGAATAAAATAAACAATTCAGGTTTATAGTACTTGCACTTTTTTTCTGTGATTGGAAAGTAGCTATAGGTTAAATCACAAATAATTTTTGGTAATTTTTTTTTTCATTAGTGCTTTCATGTTGGCCATTGTTTCTAGTTCTCTTCAGCCTTTATCTGTTGTTGTTATTGAATATTTGCATCTATTTATTAACATATTCAAGCAACTGAACAGCACTAAAGCTTTCTGAGTTATTGAAGGAGAAAGAACCAAAAAAATTTTTCTCCACCCTACTGTCCTACCGAGAAGGGTATCTTGTAACTGCCATATTTCAGTTGACTATATTTGTCATTAGCTTAACATCCTGAATACCAACACACGCACATATAGATATGACATATACATTTGTGCTCATGGATATACATAACTCCCACACTCATATATGTATTCACATGGCATACCTGTGTGTTATTAAGCAATAACAATAACAATGCTTTATTAAATGCTTAATAAAGCCTTTTTCAACATGATGAAAGGGTAAAGAAGCAGTTTTCAATGTGTTTCTCTCATTATTTTTAAACATAGTACAAGAGAACATAAACTCAAGAATTCAGAGAAATTCCACAAATAAAACCACTCAGATAGATTGTTTTTTTTTAAGAAATGGATTTGAAATATCAATATCAAGTTATTAATATGTCTGAATATGTTTGAATCATTTTTGGAACTGCAAAGAGAAAAATGTGCTTATGAGACTGACAATCCCTCTGCCAGCAAAGGTCACACCAAAGGATAATGAAGAATGTCAGAATAGAACTTAAAAAAGGATTTAAAGACTTTTGATTTTTATCTATATAAATTGTTCATTTAGTTAGAAAATCTTTTCCCATAATTGCTTCAATTGCAGCTAGATGAGGATTTCAAGATGTTCATTCCAAATTTGTGAACTGATATGGTCCAAAATGATCACAGAATTTTAAAACTGGAATTGCTCAGTAGTATTATCTGGTCCAGTGCCTTTGGTTGGCAGATGAGTTGACGTAAATTAATTATCTAAAAGCTTTGTAGTTTAGAGAATGAAAAAAAGAGAGTTATTACTATTTCAAGAGAGGAAAGTGAGACATAAAGATAGTAAATAAGTTGCCAGTTTTGTCAGAACTTGTTACTAGCAGTCAGGACTAAAATTTAGTCCACAAATATGTCATTTTGGGTTTCTGCTATCCTATCTTTCTTGATACTGTTGATGGTTCTAAAGTGTCAGCTGGATGTGAAAAGATATTAATTTAATAAAAAAGAGATATATTTCTTGGACTTTGGATACCACATGTATTGTCATGTCATGTTGACAGTAAAGGTGGAGTTCTGAATGTCACTGCTTGAAGAGTCTTGAGTTTTATTGAGCTGAACTCCAGAAGGAAAATGACAGTGTCATTTCAGTATGATCTATGTTTAATGGACTTCATTTTAGTTGTGATATTTTGACTATGCAAATAAAATAAGATTCTTTTTGTTACAAAATATATTTATAGGAATAAGTGTAGTTTGTAGCCAAACTGACTAAACAAATGTAATTACTCAGAATGGACTCTAAATAGCTTTCAACATTTCATTACAAAGCAATTACATCTGAGTCTTCCCAGAGCTCTCAGCATGGCTTTTAAAAAAGAAATTACCCAAACAGGTGAAATCAACCATTATGAAATATAACCTATATTCCTACAGAGTAAGGCTCCAGAGTGGAGGTGGAGTGGAATGAAGTAGGCGGGGGTTAAGACAGGTGATAAACGTGTTTTATTTTCAAGGTAACTGTCCTAAGAGAATTTAGCATGCTCACTCAAGGTAAGTGCGTTTTTGAAATGAAAACTATCTAAATTTTATAAGGTTATGAAGCAGCACAACATTCATGAGAGATTTCCTAAAAGTTAAGTAAAAAATGATCTCTTGTAAATCCATATTTTTTTTTAAAAAAATTAGATGTCTTAAAATCAAGATGTAACTGCATGCTCCTCTATATTTAGAAAGGTTATAATTGGTTAATCAACACTATTGAATGCTTACTCTGTGCCAACCGCTGCTCTAAACACATTATGTATATCCTTCCAGCGATTCCATGATGTAGTTGTTATCCTTATAACAACTCAGTTTTATAAATGGAGAAACAGACACAGAGAATCTGAGTAATTTGTTCAAGGTCAGCAACCATCAATGGAAGGTGAGGATTCAAACAGATAGTCTGATGCCTAAGTCCTTGATCTTAAGTGCTTTTTATATGTTCTACATTTACTAGTAAGTATCCTGTGTGCAGATCTGACACTTGTCTGGGGATTTAGAGGTGCAAAGAATGATGAACTATTATAACACCTGGGCATAACTTTATAAAATATCATATTAATTTGCATTTGGGGCTATGCTTCCAAAGATGGCTTAAAAAATGAAGACATCAGTAATCACATGGTACTAATAAATCATAACAACATATTTTAAGGAACTAAGGTCTTTGGTGAATTTACAAACCCCTTGTGATTGTATGTCCCACTGGCTGAAGATGTGAGAATGTGCATCTGAGCATTTTTCTAGGGAAAATGTTTCTGTCTTCTGTTAGATTCTTAAAGGAATACAAGGCTTAATGAATGTCTAGATCAGGGATGGCCAAACATTGTTTTTTTAAAGGTCTAGATAAAAATATTTTAGGCTTTGTGGACCTTAGGATCTCTTTTGCAACCACTCAACTCTGCTGTTGCAGTGTGAAAGCAGCTGCAGACTGCTTTCACATAAAGGAATGAGGTGGCAGTGTTCTAATATAACTTTATGAACATTTAAATGTAAACTTTATATAATTTTTATGTGACACAAAAATATTATTTTTCCTTTGATTGTTTACCTTTGATTTGAGTGATTAAGAAATGTGTTTAAAAAGGCTTTCTTAGCTCAGGGATCATAAAGAGCAAGTAACACTCCAGATTTGGCTCATAGGTCACAATTTTCCAGCCCCTAGCTTAGAGCAAGTGATTCTTAGTGTAGAATCATGGGGATCATCCAGGAAGTTTCTGAAATGCAAATTGTCAGGCCTCCCTGCAGATCTACTGAATCAGAAACTCTGGAAATGGGTCATGCAGTCTGAGTTCTAGAAGTCTTCTAGGTGAAATAGATCACACTGAAATATGAGAGCCACTGGTCTAGAGTCATGGCTCCAGACATTCAACTCATTCATTTCTTCATTCATTCTTACAACAAATGATTTTTAAACTATTATTTAAAAAAAATAGTTCAGGGGTATATGTGCAGGTTAGTGACACAGATAAACTGTGTAATGGAGGTACAGTGTACAGATTATTTTTGTCACCCGGGTGATACGCGTAGTCTCAGATAGGTAGTATTTACATCCTCTCCCCCCAAACTCAAGTAGGCTGCAGTGTCCAGTGTTCCTTTTTTTGGGTCCATGTGTACTCAGTGTTTAGCTCACACTCTTAAGTGCCAACATACAGTGCTTGGTTTTCTGTTCCTGTGTCAGTTTGCTTAGGATTATGGCCTCCAGCCTCATCCATGTTGCTGCAAAGAACACAGTCTCATTCTTTTTTTATGACTGCATAGTGTTCCATGGTGTATATGGACCACATTTTCTTCATCCAATCTACTGTTGATGGGCATTTAGGTTGATTCCATGACTTTGCTGTTGTGAATAGTGCTGTCATGAACCTGTGTGTGCATCTTTATGGTAGAACAATTTATATTCCTTTGGCATATACTTAATAATGGGATTGCTCAATCAAATAGTACTCTTTTAAGTTCTTTGAGAAATTGCCACACTACTTTCCACAATAGCTATACTAATTTACATTTTCAACAACAATGTGTAAGTGTTCTCTTTTCCTCTGCAACCATGCCAACATCTGTTGTTTTTGACTTTTTAATAACAGTTTTTCTGACTGGAATGAGATATTCCAGTTTTGATTTGTATTTCTCTAATGATGAGTGATGCTGAGCAAACAATGATTTTTGAATGGTTAATTATATTAGACTGGGAATACAGTGAAGTTTTTACTTTTTTTTGTCTTCATAGATGCAAGAATAATCATCTCATAAAACAGGAGTTGACAGCTTTCTGAAAATAACTTACTTTTTGAAATATATTTCATATATAATCATATGATGACCCTATACATAAACACATATATCTGAAACTAATCACAAAGTTGTATATACCCTCAATACATGTGATGCACCCTGATATTATATTTTATTCTATTTCTAATGTATTCAACCTAATACATTGATTTTACACTTCCACTATGAGATCACAACTTAGAGTTCAAAAGACAACACAATAAAATGTGCTCACCAGTGCAAATTCCTTGTTGAGAATCATCTGTTCTACTAAAGATGACTCATTGTGGAAGAGGTGGGGTTGCATGTGGCTCCACATGTGAGGAAACCACCAGAACTCATCCACAGACCTAAGTAAAAGGTCATCCCCTTCATCTTCCTCTTCAGTCCCTATAAAACATAAAGTTAAAATAGCTTTAGTAAAAATTTCTGACTAGCTTAAAGGTTATTCTTGTCAGATTTATGTTACTTTTCTTGCTCCTGGTACATACATCCAATTCTGTGGGCTTTTTAATTAGAAAAAAAGACCACAGTCTAAATTGAATCAAAGGCAAGAAGACTTGGGATTAGGACGGGGTGGGTAGGCACAGCTAACCCCAAATCAGACAGTTGTTTCATTTAAAATTTAAGGGTATTTTATATCCTTATATTTTAAGGATAATTCTCAAACAATTGAACACAAATTTTAACTCATAACATTTGTTAATCTTTTTTCTGATTACAGAAATAGCATATGCTTATTAAATAAATGTGGAAAGCACAGGCAAGTAATATACAAAGCCAAAAACCAAACACAAAAACAAAAACAAAAATCCTACAAGACCATCTTCTAGAGCTAACCAGTGAAATATTTTTGTATTATTTTCAAAAATCTTTTCCTACTTATATTTTAAAAGTTTATCTCTTGCTGTACTAATACTTGTGCATGCTTTTTTCACTTAATGTTATACATATCAAATTTCCCATTTTAAAATAAATATTTTATAAATCTAAACAATGAACTTGATAACTGTTTATAACATAAACATGACCTGAGAATTTAAAACTAGTATTTCTTTCTCTTCTTTTTTTGGGAATTTTTTTTAACATCACCCAATACATAGGAAATGAAAATCAAAAAAATATTGTTATGCCATAGTTAAGAAAAAAAAACCAACTTAATTCTAAGGGAATTAATTATATTTCAGATACCCAAGAATATCCATAAATGAAATGATAAGGTTTTGGTATCATTTTGTATAATTTTACTATATTCTGGCTCAATTTACAAATGTTGTGAGTCAGTAATGTAAGAATTAATTCCTGCTTGCTCTCTTACTACTTAACTATATAAATAAAGTAAAACAGTAAGTCCTGGCTTATAGTGTGGGGTGTATTATTTGGTTTATTATTTCATAAAGAAGTATGTTTTACAGATGGGTGTTTGATTTTTTTATTCTTTTTACTTAAATTCAGGGAATAAATATTAAAGATTGTTATAAGAATTTTCTCTGAATGTTCCACTTGTGTTTCCTAAGACAAACATATCCATGGTCATGAAAGTAGTGCCATGAAAGGATGAAAGCATGTATTTGGTGTCACTCAGTACCTGGAGAAGAGTTCCTAGTTTTGCCACTTAATTAACTATGTGATCTTGGACAAGTTGAATTCTCCAGGTCTTAGGTTTAACACGGGATTATAAATACCTATTTTACAAGGTCTTAGTGAAGAGTCAATGAGATCAATTTATTAAAGCACTTAATATTGTGAATTGCAAACAGTAAGCACTTCTTGAATATTAGGATCTCCTTAAAAATTCTATTGCTTTATGCTTGCTGTGTTTTAAATTTAAATGTATTCACACTTTTTAGAAACTTTGCCTGCCTAGATTATAAAGTCAAGGACTGGATTCCTTTACCCTGTACTGTAATATGCCACTTCCCCAGAGCAGTGAATAAATGAGTAATCTAATTTAGTCTATATTTAACAGTCATTGGATTCAGCAGCTTAACATGGCCACTGAAGCACATGGCAGTTTCTTTCTTTTATGTATACTCCTTGTTCCTGGAATACAGTTCATAATTCATAGTCTTTGAAAGTTGTAAGGACCTTCAGGTTTAATTAAGGTTTTGGCGCCATCAGTGCTACTACACAGAGTAAAGAAATGTCTGTTTCTGTTAGAAATTTTGGAAAGTAATAAAGTCCTATAAGATGAACAGAAGAATTCTTAAATTTTGTTGTTAGCTAACACTGTTAGTATTAGAGATTCGTAATTCATTGACTTTTGTTAATATATTAAGAATATGGAATCTTGAAATTCAAATGAAGAAGAGTTCATTACTCCCTCAGATGAAGTGTTTATATTACCGATGTTTCTCACGGTCATATTTTAGCAAATTGAGGCATAGATTAGAAAGAGTTACTTTATGTCACACATGATGAAAGAATTGATAGTTCTCACACCCTCCTGAAATTATCTTGTTGTGTTTTGAATACAGAGTGTTTGAAAAATGCTTCCATTCATTTTAAATTCTGCCGATCATTATTGCAAGAGGCAGGAAGCATATAATGCACACTTGACCAGGTAGGAGGTCAGTTATTCAATTTAAAGAAAATTTTGTGGACTATTGATGGAAACAGATGCATGACTGATCATAATATCTTAGCAATTTTTATATTAGAGACTATGTTAATGTATAAACAGACTCAAAAAGGCAGATAGTAAGTTAAAATCTTTCTTTGTTTGCATCATGGATTAATTTCTGTCAGCTTTTCTCTTATTTTATGCTGGTCATATAATTCAAAGCCACGTGAGGCAAACCTTTGACACTGGAAACAGCTTAATAAAAAATAAGATGCTAAGCCATGCTGAGGACAGCAGCAGAATCACAAATGATTTTAACTCCAACTAGAGGAAAGTATTACATTTTGTGCTTTCTGTAAACGCATTATTTTTCTCTATCTAATATATACTTAAGTTATATGTGGAAATATTATTTGTAGTTTATATGTGACCAGATTAGCACAAGTAACAGACCATTAAAATATCTGTGCTCAAATTAAACCTTGCACTTTGCATCTGATCTAGATCCTGGTCTAAATAATTATGAATGAAAAAAAAATACATTTTACTTTTATTTAAAAGTTATTATTTTTTTACATTTCCTGATTACCGATGAATAAAAATGTTTCAGTTCAGAAGTAAAATATATGAAGAGTTTGTTTCATTGCTATCACTTTTGGAGAATCTGTGTTATGAGATAAAAATATGTTTCTAAAATTTCTTTAAGTTTGCCAAAATAAGAATAATTTTAGCAACATCTACAGGTTAATTTCCTTAAAAGTACACTTATTGCATTAAAATATGATACATATATATATATATGTGTGTGTATAAAATTTCAGTGTCTGTATTTTCTCTTTTGTAAAAATTTCTACCTTATATTTGTGTAATTTGTGTAAAATATATTAATTTCTAAATGTTAAGAATATTTCCTAATTTTCCTTGTACATTTAACCTGGTATGATTCCATATATGTGGGCATAGAATAAACAACTTTAAATATTATATTAAATATAAAGAACTGTGGGATGATAAACATTGACTAAAAGCTACCCACAGTTTAAAATCAGAAAACAGTGCCATATGAATTGCCTACTATTTACTTTTTGATAACATTTTAATGTCATATGAAAATAATTTTTAAATTATTATTAATAAAGGTTTACATAGTACTTGTAACATGCTAGGCATTGCTCTTTAATAAAAGAGATATTTTTATCCCCATTGTGTAGATATATAAACTGAGGCACAGAAAATTTAAGTAAACTGTGTTCACATAGCTGGCAAAATGTCAGAGTCTGGATTTAAACACAAAGTTGTTACCAGTATCTAGTGTTTTAACTAATGCTCTACACAGAAAATTTAAAAAAAATCACAAAAGGGGAAAGAATGTAACATTTTTCATACTGTCATTCTTGAATGTTAATGATTTTACAGAAAATGCTATTTTTTTGATAAAATAATCTCTCCTGGAAAAGACCAATGTTGATTCAATTTGAAAACATTATTCATGAATTAATTATTGATTGGGTCACATTTAATTCAAAAGAACAGTAATGACTGTCACCAGAAATTATGTCCCTCACCCAATACAGTGGGCAGCTCCTCTTTCAAAGAAGGTATCTGAAGACTATAATGTTTCTATTTTTCAACTGAGCTTCTGTTATGCAATTCCATTCAAGCTCTAAATATTTTCAGACTCTGCTAATTCATTCTAAACTCCATGCTTTTATTTTATTTTTTTCCTTTTAATCAGTACTCTATACTTCCTCTTTCAATTTGGCACCTGTGGGTGAATGACTTTAGGAAAAGCTTAGTGACATGCCCCTTTGGGGTGAGATGGTTTTTAGCATGTGAAGGACAGAGAAAATGAACAGGAAAGAATACACTAGAAATACAAATAAGTGAAGCAGTCTAAAAATGCAGAATGAGACATTATTACACTGGGCATATGTGATTAAATGTCTTCAAAACAATGAGGTTCATCCATCAGCATCTTCATGCATTAGGAAATCATATCATTCTGGGAGAGAACTGAGATAGTCAGTCCAGTCCGACAAGGCCATCTCCTCATGGTTACACATCACAGTTAAGTGCACATGTAAGGAACGCACCTCCTTGATTTGCAATCTTTTTTCTACAGTGTGAAATCTTTGGATAGAAATGTGACAAGATAGGGTGAAGCACATCTTTCTGATATCCGAAAGGGTATCACTGTTATGTAACTCAGTGCCAGAAGGAATTTTGATATACATGAGTGCATTAATAAGTATTCAATATAATTATGATGGCACTCTTGAAACACGTTATAGGTGTATTTCAGTGATCCAACAAATAAAGTAAATATATCAATTAAATAAAAATTACATATTGATGTGAAAGAAATTAAACTTCCAAAATTAATAAATCTATAAATATTGCTTATTCTCTAAAGTATGTTATCACCACAGTATTACAGTGCAAACTATTCTATTATTTTTGTTATATTGGTTTCAACATAAAGAGTCAATAACGTCTCCTTTAAATAATAATAAAAATACATTTCTTTTTTTCTGTCTTTCTTCAATATCTATTTCTGTGATACTGACTGCTGTGCTTCTCATTTTCCAGTGGTTGTGTACTGCTTGCATGTTCAGTGTTTTAAAGAAGAAATGGGAATTGTTAAAATCTCTATCAACATTAACTTTGCAAATGTTTAGCAGGTTTAATAGGTCTGAATATGAAAAGTAAATAAAAACTGAGGCAGTTATCCAGATATATTTCAGCCAAAAGAATGACTTTACTTACAATATACAGCTATTTAAAACAAAATAGTATTGTTTGTATGTGAACTCCAAATAATCCCATAATTTTTCCCTCTGCATGAGTAGATACAGCCTTTACAGCTATCTGCTTTATAACTTCATAGTCAGAGCTTCTTAGGTCTGAAATCATTTATTGAAGGGGCTTTTGAAAAAGATTTACAAAACCATGTCTATTTTCAAAATTGGAACATGAAATTGCTTTGCCTGTGCAGATATGATGACCCAAATCTCTTTCTGCAAAATATCCTTTTAAAATATGGGATCATTTGATTTATTAACTGGTCTTCATACTAATTTTCCTTCTATTACTTTAAGCAGATTTACATATTTCAAAGCAGGAGATAAAAAGCATCTCAAGAAAAAGCCAAGAAGACATTGCTGTTTCAATATTCTAATAAACCATATTGAGCTTTTACATTCAAAAGCCTCACTGAGTAAAGATATTTATGAAAACTAAAGACTACCTTCAAATAGAATATTTTAATTGGTTAATAAATTGCATACATGCCTACAGACTAAATGCTGTGAAATGTTTTCACTAAGATGCTATGAAACAAGACTTAGCTTTCTTCCTCTGAGTTCCTGAAGTAATTCAGTATTCTGCATTTATTTGTCTGTGGAATGGGGTACTTTTGAATATTTATTTCATACTACTATTATGAGAATTACATTGGATAGACATGCAACATGTTCAGCTAAGTGTCTGGCAAATAGCATGAGCTCAATAAGTTCTAAAGCGAGAAGTTCTAAACAAAGGATTTAGTCCACGGCATAGATACACAAATAGAAGCAGACTATAGGTGTTCCCCTAACACAGGACCCAGCACAGAGTTTAGTTTTCTTTTTTTAAAGATAATCAATTTCATTAACGTAGACTTCTCTAAAATGTTTCCAGTTATTTCAATGCTAATATTCAGAAAATAAAAGTCAACATTTGGAGATGAGGGTAAGTAAAAAAGTAAGGAATATCAGAACACAGTAGCACACGAATAACAATCACATTTTGAGAATTTGTTGAGAGGCTGAGACTAAACAGAAGTACAATCGTGGGTGGATAGAAATGGAAAGAAATAGAAGTCTGACTGTGATAGTTTTTATCTATGTTGGGCCAAATTAGTGGTAATTTTTTTTTTTTTTAGGGAAAAAAAATCCTGCAATGGAAGGTAAACTAACAAGATGACCCTTAGAGTGTATTACATTTCATTGAGGCCATAAAGTTTCTCTCTATCATCAGCTGTTTTCCAAAGGAAAATAGTAGGTACAAAAGTGTCTATCACATCAAATACTTGATAATTTAAAAATTCTGTCATTTATTATTATTAGTATTTTCATCATCATCACCACCATTGCTATGCCTTCTACTCTTACTGTGCTGAGAAACAAGATCCGCAGTCACACTCAGAACAGTGGTTATGCTTTCTAGTTTTTAAAAAATGAGTTTAAAAAGTCAATTCTCTTCCTCTTTTGCCCTTGATTTTAACAGTATTTGCCAAAGTAAGTATGTTCATTGATTTTGGATTTGGCTACTCAAATAATGTGCCCAAGTTTTTCTCATAATCAATCTTGAGAATCTATTTCTACTACTTATGGATCATTCAAAATTTTATTTCCTATTTATATGTAGCTGCCTGAGAACACAAAGCTCCTTACCTGTGTGGTAAAACTTCCCTGAAAATCCAAGGTTGAAGGTAAAATTTGCAACCTGAGTGCGCAGTAAATTTTGAGTCTCTAGTAATGCCTGAAATAAACAAGAAATTGACATGATTTTAGAAAAATAAATATGAAGTTTTGGGATGCCTCTTTTGCAAATGTGTATGCATCAGTAAAACAAAACGATATGAACTTTCTTGCTTTTGATGGGTACTGTTATGCAGTATTCATATTTCAGGTATTATAATTATTATCATTATTTTTATTGAAGGTCAGCATATTATGAAACAGTCAAGTTCTAAGCACAGTATGCATTGCTCAGCAGCAACTGTCCAACTCCACACACTGAAATCATTTTTAATTTCTGTGTGAGACATTTCTTGGATTTTGGATTATTATACCTCCTTTATATGGTGAAATTTTTCAGAATTGTTGGATGTAGACAAGCCCGGTTTTCTTGGTGAGCAATAGGAGGAGGGCTTCTGTTTGAACTGCAATTTACTATTTTATTTAACTGGGCTACCTCCCTCATCACTTTTAAAGGCATAGTTATTAAATTGAAAGCTTGAGTTTGTACTTTACAAACTAAAGAGCAATGTATATTTTATAGGACATTGCTAGCAAACCTAGTTATGAAAAAGGAAAGAACATGTAAAAATAGATATCCCTTTTTGTTACTAATTTCATAACAGAAATTCTCTAAATGTGACAAACATTTCCCTAGTTTCTAGATTTGGAATTATACAATGTTAAAGTCTGGTTTGTGGACAGGATAATAGCAAACTGATAATAATGACACAGAATTAGTCATGTAAATTTGTTGCCAGTCTTTTTACCACTATTATTCCTATACCAACATGTATAGCATAATTCAGAACTCTTATATCCTGGTCTGGGTATTGATTCAGAATGCTTTTTCTATTTTTAATGAATTTTTAAAGAGGACATACTTTGTACTGATTAGAATCAGAAGCTAATTTCAAACAAGAGATATTAATAAGACTGATTTTTGATTACTCCTATCTCCTAAGGAGACTAAGGAGCCAGAGGTTTAGACAATTTTTTATGAGTCTTGGTAGCTAAGCATTTGCTTCAAAGACTTGAGAACCTATTTATTCCTTTACAGTGAGAGGAGTCTCTTGATTAAAAAAAGATAAATCACGAAGCAACTAAAATTTTGATAAAATATAGTAATTTGTTAGCCAAGACCACAATTAGACTGGGTGTCATTATGTTCAATCTTATTAATATTATCAACTAAGTAGACAAAGTTAAAAGCTTAATTCAGATCTACAAAATATTAAAATACATTTCTCAGAGAGATTAAGCTAAATATTAAAAGGAGTCGAGTTTGAAAGTCCATTGAACTAGTTGAGCATATTGGGAAATGCTCTGGAATACAGCCTTAAAATAAGAACATTATGTATTATTTCCCTTAGTGAGTTTTCTTTTCTGGCTTCTTTTTGGCTGTATTCCACGTGTAATTTCCGAGTCTCCTTATCGTGAGTTTTAAAAAGTGTATCCTGTCTGCTATTCTCCTCACCACTCCAATTTCATCCACTTAGCTTTCTTCCTCTGAGTTCTTGAAGTCATTCAGTATTCTGCATTTATTTGTCTGTGAAATGGGGTACTTTTGAATATTTATTTCATAATACTATTATGAGAATTACATTGGATAGACATGCAACATGTTCAGCTAAGTGTCTGGCAAATAGCATGAGCTCAATAGATAATATTATTGATCCCTGAGGCTATCATTCTCTCTCCATCAGTTAGGTTCCTGGTGCCTCCAACACACATTTCTGTTTCTCCTTAATCACCATGTACTCTGCTTAAACTTAACTATCCCCCGCCTCCTACATTTCACCATGCCATTTCTCTCTCTGTTCTTTTTGCCTACCAAGCCTCCCCAGCTCCCAATCCCATTTCCCAAATCCCACACATTCTTTATATCTCTGCACAAATCCCAACTTTTTGTATAAAGCCCCCTCTGGCATGTCAAAGTAGATTCCTAAATTATTTTCTTTAGACTTGCATCATTTTTGACTTTAATGCATCCATGCTGTATCTTATGTTTTCCTCTACTCTCTGCACCTGAAGGTCATACAAAATGATTCAAACTAAAAAAATGCCAGAAATAAATTTAAAGGAGAAAGGTGCTAAACCATACAAATTAAAAAAGAAAAGTAGAAAAAGGAAAGAATTCAAATATAGGAAAAACTAAATAAAAGCAACATTTAGTAACATGAGATACATACAAATGAGTAAGGTTTGATGTATTTAAAATACGATAAAATTCATACTGATACACAGCAATAAATTGAATTAACTTCATTTATTTTTGATTTTTGTCCTAACATTTTATTGAATGATAATATGATAAACATAGTTCTTGGGCCATACCACAAGATGATATCAAACAATACGGATAGGATCTAGCATTTCACCAGGATGTTTTATAATAAAGATTTTTATAGCCTTGTGTCATAGATCTCCAAAGCAAATTCAGAGAGGCAAAAGTAGGTGGATATTCTTCCACGATGGCTAATTAACCGTATGAAGAACTTGGCAGCCCTTTTCATTGTTGAAAAAAAAAAATAGAGTTGTCAAGTCACGGCCTCCTAACATTAATTAATTCCCTTCCTGGATTAACGAGGAGATAAAAATTATAAATGCTATAAGTAAAAACAAAACAAATTGAAATAAAAAGGAAATCTGAAGAAGTTTTCAAGGCTTCCTTATTTAGTAAAAGTAAATGTTCTTTGATTTTCAAACTTCGGAGAAGTTTTCATGTCTTTCAATGACAAAAGAAGAGAGAAACAAATAACAAAGAATATACACAAAATGATTCAAACAAAAAAAAATCAGAAATAAATTTAAAAGAGAAAAGTGCAGAGCCATACGAATTTAAGAAAAGTTGGAAAAAGAAAGAATTCAAATATAGGAAAAATGTATAATGTCAGAAGAAATATTAGGGCAAGGATAATATTTAACAAAAATTTAAGAATAAATTAAGTGCAAAGTTATCTTATTCTTTTAAAACCCCTTATTTTGGAAAAACTTATTAATGGGACAGAAATAAAATGTCTCAATTTGGGATAAAATAAAATAGTAAAGTCTAGAATATAGCAGGCAGCTGTAAATACACTTTTTTCCCCCTGAATATTTTGTGTGGAAACTAACTTTTGAATATACATAATAAAATGTAGCCAGGTTCACATGCCTGTAATCCCAGTACTTTAGTAGGCCGAGGCAGGTTGATTACTTGAGGTCAGGAGTTCAAGACAAGCTTGGCCAATATGGTGAAACCCTGTCTCTACTAATAAATACAAAAATTAGCTGGGTGTGATGGTTCATGCCTGTAATCACAGCTGCTGGGGAGGCTGAGACAGGAGAATTGCTTAAACTCTGGAGGAGGAGGATGCACTGAGCCAAGATTGCACCCTAGCATTCCAACCTGGGAGACAAGCGTGAATCTTCATCTCAAAAAACAAATAAATAATAAATAAAATAAAAATAAAATGCATTTAGGGTTTTGACAATAAACATTATTTGTTTGTAAGTCATAAGAAACAACATACATGGCTTTGAAATATTTCCTTTTACTGTTTACGAAGAACTCACTAAGTAACTTGATTGTATATTAAAGAGAATAAATGTATAACTTATTTATAAAAACCAATATTTCATGATTTTAATAAATATTACTTGCATTAATTCAATATTTTCCTAATAAATTCCTTACTATTTAAGCAAGCAAGTCCAGGCTAGGTGAGGTTGGCTCAGACCTATATTACTAGCACTTTGGGAGGCTGAGTTGGGAGGATTGCTTGAGCTCAGGAGTTGAAACCAGCCTGGGCAACATGGTGAAGCCCCTTCTCTACAAAAAAATATACAAATTAGCCTGGCCTCGTAGTGTGTGTAATGTGCCTGTAGTCTCAACCACCTGCAGGGCTGAAGTGAGAGGATTGCTTTTGCCTGGGAGGTTGAGGCTCCAGTGAGTCATGCTCATGTCACTCTACCCTGTCTGACAAAGTGAGAGTAAGAGAGGAAGGAAGGAAGAAAAGAAGGAAGGAAGGAAGGAGGAATGGAAGGTAGGAAGGGAGGGAGGGAGGGAGGGAGGGAGGGAAGGAGGGAGAGAGAAAGGAAGGAGAGAGAAAGGAAGGAGAGGGAAAGAGTCCAATTTTGCCCCATATAGCTACATACTATTTGAAAAAGGCAGCAATGGTATTCATAATTTACTGTGTGCACAATTTTCTAGAGAAAACTGCTAAAATTGTCAATTCAGAGGCCCACTGTAGGAGATACTACTGATTTTGTCTGCCATAGTGCCTAGAAATGTGCATTTCATCATATACTCCAGCTGGTTCTAATAAATGTCAAGTAATTATTTTTAAGTTGCTACATGAAATGAATTACCAACATGCTTGTAAAGTATCTACTCTCAGGTTTATCCCCTGGGTATTCTGAATTGGAAACAATGAAAATGAAAACTAAAAATCTGTGTTTAACAGTGATTTTAATGTCCTGCTTCAATTTGGACATCACTACCATTAGGACACTAGTGTTCTAATAATACTGAGTTAGTAATTATTTACATTAATTTCAAGGTGTTATGCATATTTCTTAAACCATTATCATAGTAGGTTGTTACTATCCAGCTAACCCTCTCCCTAAGTGTACCTAATAAGTCATGTGCATACTTGTATTTTGATATAGTCTTTGATGTGGCTTGGTTCTGTGTCACAACCCAAATCTCATGTCAGACTGTAATTTCCACATGTTGAAGGTACGGCCTGGTGGGAGGTAATTGGATGATGAGGGTGGTTTCTAATGGTTTAGCACCATCTCCCTAGTGCTGTCTCATGATAGAATTCTCACAAGATCTGGTTGTTTCAACATATGTGGCACTACCCACCAACACTCCCACTCTCTTTCTGTGAGTCAATTAAACTTCTTTTCTTTATAAATTACCCAGTCTCAGGTTTGTCTTTATAGCAGTGTGAGAATGGACTAGTACAGAAAATCAATATCAGGAGTGGGGCACTGCTATGATGACACCAGGAAATCTGGAAGCAACTTCTGAACTGGGTAACAGAGTTTGAAACAGTTTGGAGGGCTCTGAAGAAGACATGAAGATGTGGGAAAGATTGGAAATTCCTAGAGACTCTTTGAGTGGTTGTGACCAAAATACTGATAGTGATATGGACAACGAAGTCCAGACTAAGTTGGTTTTAGATGGAGGCTAGGAACTTGTTGCAAACTGGAGCAAAGGCCACTCTTGCCATGTTATAGCAAAGAGACAGGTGGCATTTTGCCTCTGCTCTAAAAATCTGTGAGACTTTGAACTTGAGAGAGATGATAAAGGTTGTCTGGTGGAATAAATTTCTAAGCAGTAAAAAGTGTTGAAGATATGGCCTGGCCCTTCCTAAAAGCCTAACTGATTTGCATAAAAAAGAGAAGGTCTGAAATGGGAACTTATATTTAAAAGGAAAGTAGAGCAAAAAGTTTGAAAAAATTAAAGCCTGACAATGTGGTAGAAAATAAAAACCCATTTTCTGGGGAGGAATTCTAGCCCAAGCCAGCTGCAGACATTTGCATAAGTCAGCAGGAGCCAAATGTTAATCACCAAGACAAGGGGAAAGTGTCTCCAGGGCACTTCAGAGACCTTCACAGCAGCCCTTCCCATCACAGGCCCAGAGGCCTCAGAGGAAATACAGTTTCTTGGGCCAGGTTCGTGGCCTATCTTCTCTGTGCAGCCTGTGGATATGGCACCCTGCATCCCAGCCATTACAGCTCCAGCCATAACTAAACAGAATCAAGGTAGAGCTCATGTGCTTTCAGAGGGCACAAGCTCCAAGCCTTGGTGACTTCCATGTGGTGTTGGGCCTGCAGGTGGGAAGAAGGTAAGAGCTGAAATTTGGGAACCTTCACCTAGATTTCAGAGGATGTATGGAAATGGCTGGATATTCAGGCAAAATATGCTGCAGGAGCAGAGCACTCATGGAGATCCTCTACCAGGGCAGTGCAGAGAGGAAATGTGGGGTTGGAACACTCATACAAAATCCCCACTGGGGCACTGCCTAGTGGAGCTGTGAGGATATGGCCACCATCCTGCAGACAACAGAACAATAAATCCACTGACCAGCTTGCATTGCGTGCCTGGAAAAGTGCAAACTCTCAATGCTAGTCTGTGAAAGCAGCACAGGGGCTATACCCTGCAAAGCCACAGGGCAGAGGTGCCCAAGTCCTTGGGAGTCCACCCATTGTATCAGTGTGTCCTGGATGTGAGATCTGAAGTCAAAGATTATTATTTTGAAGTTTTAAGAATTAATGACTGCCCTGCTAGGTTTCAGACTTGCATAGGGCCTGTAACCCCTTTGTTATGGTCAATTTCTCTCACTTGGAACAGGAGCATTTACCAAATACCTGTACCCACCTTGTATCTTGGAAGTAACTAACTTGTTTTTGGTTTTACAGGCTCATAGGCAGAAGGAACTTACTTTGTCTCAGACGAGACTTGGACTTGGACTTTGGGGTTAATGCTGAAATGAGTTAAGACTTGGGAAAGCATGACTGCCTTTTGAATTGTGAGAAGGAGATGAGATTTGGGAGGGGCCAGGGGCAGAATGATACAGTTTGGCTCTGTGTCCCCACCAAAATTTCATGTCAAATTGTAATCTCCATATGTTGAATGTGGGGCCTGGTTGGAGGGGATTGGATTATGGGGATGGTGTCTAATGGTTTAGTACTATCCCCCAAATGCTGTCTTATGAAGAGTTCTCACAAGATCTGGTTGTTTAAAAATGCGTGGCACTTTCCCCCTTGCAGTCTTTCTCTCTTTCTCCTCCCATGAAGTAAGATGTGCCTTGCCTTCCTTCAGGATAATTAAATTTCCTGAGGTCTTCCCAGCCACGTAGAATTGTGAGTGAATTAAACTTCTTTTCTTTAAATTATTCAGTATTGGTATGTCTTTATAACAGTGTGAGAACAGACTAATACAGTCTTATATTTTCAAAATTTCAAAACAGCTACCTCAGAGTGAGAGTGTTTATTTTATATGGTATTTTATCTTACTTAATAGCTCAATGAAAAAGTATCTTATTTATCCTAGATTCTGATATGGGAATCAAAAGATACAACTTATATTTATATTTTCCAGGTAGAAAATATTGCTTTATAGAAAGATTAAATATTCTACCCAGATAACACAAGAAGAAAGCCAAAATTGAACACGCCTGCCTTAACAACCTAACCTTAGTAATATCATATCCCAATACAGCAAGTTTGTGTGCCCACCTCAATAAAATGGAGTTGGGATTCCATTTTAACTTTTGCACAGACACTATTTGTCAATGTGCAAATGAAGATGAATGGGACTGACCCAGGATGAAAGTATGAAGCTTTTGAAGTTTGCGTTTGATAGCTCTACCTTTCTTCTTACTCATCTCTATCCTTACTTCTTTTTCTTTCTTTCTTTTTAAAAAATAAACTCTTACTAAACTTATACCAACATACGAACTCTTATATGTAATTTCATGTTATACAATTTGGCTTGGGTTGTGAAATGGATAAGTTAATTAATTAAAAATAAGTGAATGCTGAAAAGTTAATGAGACAGTACTGAGCAGGTATAGGGGTGTTTATGGTCAGAAAGGTTGAAGTGTATGGATCCTATTTCTGAAATCACACTCAATCTAAAAAAAAAAACCGAAACCTGATGAGCCAAAGAACACCTTGATGTTTCAGAGAAATTTATCCTTTCATCTTTCCTCTCATCACTTAAGTATTTCATTGCCCTTTTTCTTTCTGGTCTGTCTCCAGGAAGACAGGAGTCTAAAAGCCTACTCTCTTTTGGCAGTCTTCCCTCCTCTTGCAATCATTCATTCATTTATTCATTCAGACAATATTAATTGAACTGCTATGTTTAGGTACTCTTCTAGGTATTCAGGATAGAGTGGAGAATGGCAACAATAATAGCTAATATTACCGAGTGTTAGGTGAAGAGAAACACTCTATTTATTTAAATCTTCCAATAATCTCTTTATTAATCCTATTTTACAAGTGGAGAAAATAATGCTACATAAATTATGCTAGGTATGGAGTTAGATAGTACCTGATAAACGAAACTGGTAAGTTTTCTGTTTTTATGGAAACTACATTCTTTTTAGGCACTCAGATGACACATATAGCAAATTAATCAAATAATTGTTTAATTAGAAATTGTTACTAGTGTTGCAAAATTAATTTTGGTACCATGCTATTATTGAAATAAACACAAAGTATCTATGTTTCAACAGGGTAGACAGTGAGATCAATAAAGTCCACCCTGGGAACGTGGCAGGCCATTTTGTTGAGGCATGGAAAATAAGAGACCAGTTAGGCTTAAAACAGGACATGGGGAGTCTGCTACAAATGATGGGGCCAATGAGAACACATCGTAGGGTCACTAAAGACCTTGGCATCATTACTTTCAAAATTCAGTTACCCAGGATTGGAGGGTAAGTTTCGAAAACTAACTGCACACAAAATGTATATACAGGTAAGGGTAGTGGTCTCATAGCATAAGCAGTGTTTTTTGAATACTGGAAGGTTAAATGTTGATACTAATTAAACATACTGGTGAAGAGAAGGAAAAAAATTAAAAATCTGTTTGACCACATAAAATAATATTAAATCATGTCATGTATGTGAAGGGTTTGCATTTTCTGCCTGATTATCAAAGAACACAATGAAGGTTATATAAATCATTAAATTTGAAGTGCATTTATAGTGCTATAAATTTTATTTGATTGCAACAGCAAGACACTCCATGTGTCTTTGACTCCCTTTCTAGTAGAAGTGAGTGGATATGCCTTGTGCCCTAAATGTTGTTACTGGAGAGTGTCCTGGTCATCTCCTTTCCACAGAATTATAAGCCACTGATTTTATCCCATTCTGAAAGTGTGTAAGATGAGCTTCTGCTTCTGTTTTTTTGATTGGTTCTCTGGTTCTCTCCCTGAGATCAGAACATTTCCTTAAAAATAGTGAAATGCTGTTCAGGCCTTGTGAGTTCTAATCTCTCCTTCAACTGTATCCTACTTCAGATCATGTAGACCATCTCAAACTGTGTCTGTGCCCTGCACTCTGTTCCTCTGGCTCCTGTGTTTCTCATGCTTTACTGAACTGACTGGAATTTTGAATCAAATAAGTATATTTGAGTCAAATGTGATCTCGTTATACCCCTTCAAATGGTATCATTTCAGACACTGGCATTTTTGTTTATAAGGTAGTTCCTCTAAGCCTGGTATCTGATTATATTTTTAATATAGTATTCCTATAAGCTCTTGCTCTCAAGTCTCCAATGTAACCTACAATATTTTTTGACTTCTAAAAATATAAATATATATTTTAACTTCAGAGGTTATTGTTTGTGTGGCACTATTATTTACTTAAAAGCTTTTTATAAGATAATAACAAAAATGACTCATACTTTCTAAAGCCAAA
The DNA here is from genome assembly GCF_049354715.1 of Callithrix jacchus. Classification (NCBI taxonomy): domain Eukaryota; kingdom Metazoa; phylum Chordata; class Mammalia; order Primates; family Cebidae; genus Callithrix; species Callithrix jacchus. The sequence goes on along the minus strand of NC_133504.1, from coordinate 82,224,556 downwards.
GTATTTAAATAAATCATAGAGTAATAGTGAGGTAGAAGGTGAACTAGTTAGGATTTCTTTTAAAACAGCAGGAGGAATCTTTTAGTCATTTTAACCTCAATGACTTAAAAATGGCTTTAGGAGTAATATAAAACCAAATAGCCAAGAATAACATATATACATAACATACATAAACAAAATAATAAAATCAAAATCTTTTCTGGGTCCTAGTAGAGCCAAGAAGTTTATAACACATAATGTCCCCAAGAATTCTGAGAAACTATCTGAGAACGGAGTCCAAGTCCTCTTTGCATTAGCTTGGAACTTTAAACTGTAACCCGAATCCCTCTGCAAAATCCTGACTTTTGTGTTGGAAGGCAAGCTTGATGGAGATACCTTGTACTGCCTGTGGAAGCTCCAGATCAGGTACAGATTTGGTTATCACTGTCAGAAATGGCTTAAAGTCTGCAAAATGTGGATTCTTGACCTACCTTCTTCTTCAGAATTACACAGATAATTTTACTGTGTAAGAAGAGATAACCAGTGAAACAGAAATCTTTACCGCAGGTAAGTGGTAAACCAAACCATGATCCATTTGTCACTAGGTCTATAAAATTTAATGTCTGTGAAAAAAATAATTGTATTTTCAAAATGTTTAGGAAAGACACTCTATCATACCCCACTAGAGAGGTTCTCAACCGACATTAACATACTGAAGTCCTTTAATAGGAAAAATCTTGCGCTTAATGTATCTTATCTTTTACCTCAAATAATCACCCAGAAACACCCACCTCCACTCGTCCGAGTTTGTGCTTTGCTTATTTAGGAAAAAACATTAGGTAAATGGCTAATCATGGGAAGGTAGAGGTGTCTTTCGGGGTCATGATCTCCTCTATTGAATAGAGTTTCCTACTTATTATGCTATGCAAATGAAAAATGTAATAGCTGTGATTTTATATGAAATGGGATTCTGAATATGCAGACAGTCAAATAATCACATTAACTGTCTGCAAGTGATCTGTACAAAGGAGTGTTTTTCCATTATTCCTGGATTTGTTATCCTTAAAGAGACTCAGATAAAGACAAATTCCTTTATATTTTGGAATTCTAAAAACGTATTTAGGATTAACAAGCATAATTTTGATAAATAGTATAGTATATTTCTCGGAGCATCTTATTCTTGCTGAGAAATTGTGAAAAACAACTATTAGGTTAATAAAAACAAATTTTAAGTTGTTAATGAAATGTGGATTAACTCAAATTTGTATAATCAGTTTTATAAAGTTTTTGAAATTTTTCATACGATACATAGTTGAGTATTTTGTAAGCCCACAGATACATACATCTTTAAATGTGTACCTCAAAAACCACTTTCAAAGGCTGAATATCTAACCATGAGTCAGTTTATATACATTTGAGGTATTAAGACTTATTTATTTTTTAAGCTCAAATGTAGTAGAATATTCTCAGTACACTGACAGCAGGGTAAAGATATCTAATTTTAGATTTTGTTGTTAAAAAAACCATTATTATTTATATAAAACCATAATTCGTTAGAGAAACTAGAAGAAAAAATACACACTAAAATCCATAGAATAGCAAAATATTTTAAGATGGATTTTTCCTTTACTTGGAAGATAAATCTTTTTCTTTTGGATAGTAAGTCTCTCCCTCTGACAAAAACTTAAAATTTAAAAAATGAAAACTCCTGTGAGATCTTGTTGTCACCTCCTCAACTCAGCCCTTTAAGCCTAATTATGATGCACATATATAACAAAGCAGGTGACATAATCCAATAAACACCTACTGGTCTACCAACTTTGATTTTTTGTAGATGAAGGGAAAATAGTGAGACGACACTCATGAAGTAGAACAGCAAAACCAAAAATGCACGAATGGTAATATTTTCCAGTACAGCTCTCATTTCCCAACAGGAGCAGGCAACATTATAATTATTTTCTGTATGAATGGTATCCTTTGGAGTTCTGTGATTGACATTATCCACTTTTCACATTATTTCTTTGATAAAGACATTTTGGTGTAATTTCACTTTAAGTGAACTATGTTGCTGTGCTTATCCATTCAATAAATATGTAAGTAGCTAACATAGGTACTGAAGCTGTCCTAGATACTGGAGATTCGGTTTTGAATGAAACCAACAGTCCTTTGGTTAAGAGTTTATATTTCAGTGGGTGACACAAACAATAAGCAAATAAATTACTAATACATTGCAGGTGAATGTGTGGGACACCATTGCAATTTTCTGAGCAGAGATATAATGTTCATGATTTATACCTTAAATATTTGGCCACTGTATGAAGAATTGCCTGGACAAGAATGGAAGAGGAAAACATGTAGAGGAAAAAAAGCACCAATTGAGAAATGAGGGTCTTGGAGTTTGGAGTAAAGTGGGAAGAATATGGTCAGATTTGGGGTGTAGTTTGAAGATAAATGTTCTAGACCTCCAGATATCAAGTGATAGATTACATGCAGATTGTGAAAGAATTGAATGTAGCATGTGATGACTTCTAATTTGTTCACAGGCTTTATGTATCAGATAAACATTGTTTACAAAGTAACAGCTACCTTTGTTAGTCAGTAGTGAAGCATCTCTTCAAAATTCTAGTGTAGCATTTACTGAGTTGAATTCATTGACATAAAGCAGGTGTTTCTCATCTATGACATTTTTGACACCTCCAAATTTTAATGTATATGTTTTCATGAGAGCTCAAGAACCAGGGAATAAAAGCAATCTTGTTCCAATATTTTGAAGAAAAATGATAGAATGAGTAATCAAGGAAAATAACTATCCTCATTCTTTTAGAATTTAAGAAGCATAGTAGATACAGGTTCATTGTGGAGGAAATGCCATATTGAAACAAATTTCTAATTTTACAGAAGGAATCTAAAACAATGATGAATAAAAAGCATATTATTACCAGTACTTTTATTCCATTCACTGAATTACCAACATAAAACTCCTCCTTATTATTTTGCTAACTATACCTTATTTAATATTACAAAATGTTAGAAAGTATTCAAAATTTATGGATTCAGCATTCCTTGTAGTACTTGTATAAATGATGTATAGTAACTCTTTTAAATAAGCTCTTATGGAATCTCTTGGCCAAAAGATATTTTATAGACTATGAGGATGTTTTATTAACTGATTTTTTAGTTTAACATTGCAAATATCTCTTATCTTGGGCCAGAAGTGAGATAAAGTCTCTTTAAAAATCCTACATCCCACACTATTTTACAATAATCACTAGAATTACCTTAGGAATTTTTGAGTCATCTTTATTCTTCCTAATTGTGGCACACATCAAGCAAGACAGATATTTTTCTACAATATCTTTGTTAATTATTAACATATCTCACATTTACATAATACACTTTTTGGGGCAATTTCTGTGGTAACATTTCATGGCTAATAGGAAGCAATTTGCTTTTCTTTATTAAGTGCATTAAAACTTTATGCCCCAGACATCGTTGACAGTAAACATTTGATTCTGCTCAAATTTAATGCACTGAGGCATTTCGCTGTGCCATATTAGGTTTATTTATGTGCTGTGTTCTGCATTGTTAGCTGCTAATGAGACTTCAACTCTTATTGCTCTAAGGCCTGAACACTAACCTCATTTTAATGAGTTCATTATTTGCTGTCTTCTAAAAGGAAGACAACAAATTTTCCTTTTAATTAAAGGTCAAAACACCTCCGGTGAAGTAAAGAGAAGAGGTTATCAAACCCTAGGAAAAGATGAGAGATAGCTCCTTCAGATTTCTAAGCTTAGCAGACTGAGTATAGACTGGTGTAGGCCCTGGTTTCTCAAGACTATAGACAGTCGATCAATCTCTCGGGACCAGGGGTGCATCTAAATTTAAGACAAATGAGAACTCCACAACACGATAGCTAATGTGCCTAAGACTTTGTAAAAAATGAAAGTCAGCCAAAGTAATTAAAGAGGCTTTACTCCTAACCAAAAGGGCTGTGTAGATCAATACCACTGCAGGAGCCAGACTCCTCTTTTGCATGACGAATCAGTTATGGAGTGAAAAGAACAGATGCCATATTAACTGAGCCTAGAAAAACTATTCTCAAATATTTTATCACTGCAAGTAAAGCAAATAAATATTTTGAAGAACTATTTTCAATAACATAAAGGATATGTGAGTGCATCATGAGATATAGGAATACACACTGTATATTCAGAAAAAGCTGGCTGCTAAAATGTGACATTCCTGGGAATATCAGCTGTTATTCACATTTGCAGGCAAGGCATACCTCTAGTCACAAGAGAAAAGCAAAATCTCAATAATATCAAAACAGATAATTGGAACAACTTGTTACTTATCTAAAATTTAATACAAATAAAATTAAGAGACTTGAGGACACAATTAAATGGAGTCTTTATACGTAACAAATAATGTGCTTAGATTAAAAACCAAAACATTTTTATGGTGCTCTGATGACATACAAATTCCATATATGGATTATTTGAATCTTGTACTGTACTGCTTTCTAATTAAGATTTAAATTAAATTTTTAATAAAATATTTTTATTTATACATATGCCTTCAATAACTTTAGATTAATGTGTGAGATCTGGCATGTGCTGTTTTATGTTTCTAGTATTGCTTCTGGTTCAAAGTATATGATAAATACGTCTGTTTTTTTGATAAATTGTTTATTACAGAAAATTTAAAAAATAGTACATTTCTCATACACCAAATACTCATTGCATTATATGTTAGTATGGTGCAGTTGTCACAATTAATAAGCTAATATTGATACATTATTGTTAATTGAAGTTCATACTTCATTTTATTATATTTTTCAGTTTTTCCCTAATTTCTTTTTTCTGTTTCAGTATCCCATCAGGATAACACATTACATTTATTAATATTCTTTACATCTCCTTAAGACATTCTTGCTTGTGAGATTTATAGATATCTTAATTTTTTTAGAGATGTTTTGGGTTTATAGAAAAATTAAACAGAAATTACATAGTTCCATGACCCCCGTCTTCTCACTCCTGCCCCACCACCCAGACTCCTCTATTGATGCATTTATTACAATTTATGAATGAATGTTAACATATTACTCTTTTTTATTTTAGACAATATTTATTTAAAAAGATATTACAACATATTCTCAAAGAAACATTGATGAACTTAGTTGTTTCAGCACTACTCTCGCTATTTTAAAATACATTATATATATATTGCATTTTAAGTTCTGAGGTACATGTAAAGAACATGCAGGACTGTTGCACAGGTACATACATGGCAATGTGGTTTGCTGCCTTTATCCCCATCACCTATATCTGGCATTTCTCCCCATGTTATCCCTCCCCAACTCCCTACCCCCCACTGTCCCTCCCCTAGTCCCCACCCACAGACCTCAGTGTGTGATGCCCCCCTCCATGTGTCCATGTGTTCTCATTGTTCAACACCCGCCTATGAGTGAGAACATGCAATGTTTGCTTTTCTGTTCCTGTGTAAGTAAAATAGATGCTGGAGAGGATGTGGAGAAATAGGAATACTTTCACACTGCTGGGAGTGTAAATTAGTTCAACCATTGTGGAAGACAGTGTGGCGATTCTTCAAGGACCTAGAAATAGAAATTCCATTTGACCTAGCAATCCCATTACTGGGTACATATCCAGAGGATTATAAATTGTTCTATTATAAGGACACACACACACAAATGCTCATTCCAGCACAGTTTACAATAGGAAAGACCTGGAACCAACCCAAATGCCATCAATAATAGACTGGACAGGGAAAATGTGGCACATATACACCATGGAATACTGTGCAGCCATAAAAAGCGATGAGTTTGTGTCCTTTGTAAGAACACGGATGAACCTGGAAACACATTATTATTATTTTTTTTTTTTTTTTTGAGACGGAGTTTCGCTCTTGTTACCCAGGCTGGAGTGCAATGGCGCCATCTTGGCCCACCGCAACCTCCACCTCCTGGGTTCAGGCAATTCTCCTGCCTCAGCCTCCTGAGTAGCTGGGATTACAGGCACGTGCCACCATGCCTAGCTAATTTTTTGTACTTTTAGTAGAGATGGAGTTTCACCATGTTGACCAGGATGGTCTCGATCTGTTTACCTCATTATCCACTCACCTCGGCCTCCCAAAGTGCTGGGATTATAGGCTTGAGCCACCGGGCCCAGCCTGAAACACATTACTCTTAACTGAAGTTCAGAATTTACATTAAGTTTCACTGGATTGTATAGCTGATCCTTCACAGCGCAGGTTTGAACTATGTGGGTCTGCTTATAAGAGGATTTTTTAAAAAGATATAAAGTAGGCTTTCCATTTCCACGGGCTCCGCATTGGTCACAAAACTCAGATAGAAAATACAGTATTAACAGATTGTAATATCTGTAGATATTTTGTATAATCTACATTGAACATTTTACAATTTTCAAAATGCCATCATATGGTATTTTATTTAACTTTTACAATAATTCTATGCACATTCATTTCACAGATAAGGTTAACAATGAATTTAGAAAGTGGAGTTGCTTAACCAGTCCCTTACCTTCAAATCTATGATCCCAAATCTGTTCTTCACATTTTCTGAGAGAACTCATGTGCCTTGATATGAGTGACATCAACTACTCACTGACGCTCAGCTGAACTGTGAATATTTCATCTGATATTTTTATATTTTATTTAAAGAAAATAATCACTTCAGTTCCAGAATTAAGTGTTTCAAAAGAGGTAACTAAAACTCAAAAAATGAAATAGTATTTAACTAATTATATAGCTTCCTAATTTAATTTCATGGTGTACTATAGAGAGTAACTGCTTAGAATTTCAAATAAAGAGATGACACTCATATTGCAAAGGCTCCATATTTTATTAGTAATTTTAACTGAGGCATTAAAATATTTTTGCTTATTATTCTTATTTAGATGGTAGGATCTTAGAAGTTTTGGGAATATATAAGTTACATCTGAATGTGCACCACTGAAGTGGACAGTATTTGTATTTGTTGTGCATTTCTTCATGTATCTGTAGGAATTGGGGTTGGCAACAAACTTACTTGAGTGTTCCTTCACCTTGTAGTGTTAAAATTATTGTTTCTGTTTTAAGTAATACTGGTTATAGAGGTAGTGGTGTGTACCAAGTGGAGGAATCAGAAATACAAAGTAACTCTCTCGGCACTAAATTGCACTTTGGTACCAAGCTTCTCAATTGGACACATACTCTGTGGCCTCTACACATATTTTTGTTGGAGGATGTATGTGTTCCTTAAATCTGCTTTTGACAGAGAAAAACATGTAAAATACTTTTAAAAATGTTTTTTTAGTTTCTGTTTTAGAAACCAAGTGATGAAGGCAACTGTCCATCTAGGTGTTGTGTGAATCATGGAAACCTATACATTCATCAAGTATCTTCTGCTAAGCAGTGGTCTAAAAATGCTTGCATCCTTGTCCATAAATTTAACTCCTTAAAGATATTACTTTTCTAATTTTCAGTCATAAGCCCTCAACTCAGGATGCAAAAGAAGATTGGAAATTCTGTTTTTATTCATGATTTGTAAGTGGTCAAATACATTCCATATCTTCTCTAACACAATGTCTATTGGCAAAGCTTAAGGAAACTGCTAAAAGTATGATGTTCCATCTATTCAATTTTTCAAAGCCATATTTAACCTGAATATTTGGTCTAGCTGTTGATGACACACTGTTAAAACACATTTGTATAAGTCACCCCAAAAATGTCTGACTTTCTTGATATAACTCTACTTATTACAAATCCTTATTCTTGGCAGGGTGTGGTGGCTCATGGCTGTAATCTCAGCACTTTGGGAGGTCAAGGCAGGCAGACCACAAGGTCAGGAGATTGAGACCATTCTGGCCAACATAGTGAAACTCTATCTCTACTAAAAATACAAAAATTAGCTGGGTGTGGTGGGGCGCACCTGTAATCCCAGCTACTGAGGAGGCTGAGGCAGAACAGTTTGAACATGGGAGGAGAATATTGCAGTGAGCCAAGATACTGCCACTGCACTCCAGCCTGGGTAACAAGAGCAAAACTCCATCTCAAAAATATACATAAATTCTTGTTTCTATGTAATAAAACTTGTATTGCTGAAGTACTTAGTAATCACTTAGCAGTGATCTTAGCAAGAACAAAAATAATAAAGTAACTGTTCCTATGTTTAAAAGATGTAATTTTCTGTTGAGCAAGCAGAAGAAAATAAGGCTCTCTAAAAGGCAGCATAAAGGGGAGGACAAAATACAAGCAATGAGATGCAAATGCTTAAATAAACCAAATTAACGAAAAGAAGAGTATAGTATAATGTTGACCAAAAGGATTTTATTAAGTAATGAGATTTAAACAGATCTTTTAGTAAACTGCAATATTTGATTTAATGCCAAAAAAGAAAAAATCTGAGAAAGGTAAGAGTATGCATAGTTTTGCAAGTTGTATTTTTCCTTTACTCCTCTGTTTTGGAAAGAATTGGATTACGGTAAATGACATCTTACAATTTTACTATCTTGTTGTAAAGTGTACTTTGTTTTTATAAATCTTTGAAAGTAACATACTGTCCAATTTCCTGCATTATTTTGTGCATATGTCTGAACAGCTTCCACATATGTAGTGATTTTTTATTAGCTGATGTTTTCTTAAATACATTGATCAATGTGATTTAGAGGAAATTAGTGCCTCTGAGGCACTGGAATATGTTAAAGTTCATTTTAAATAACCAGGAAAATACTACATTGTTGTAGAGTACAGTTGCTCATCAAATAATATCTTTCACTACTTACAAATATGTAAATATGACAGAAGTTGTAATCAACTTTTAAAAAATGTATAAAACATGGTCACTATCCTCAAGGGCAGATCATATGAAGGAAACCATGTACCTGAGTAATTACAATGAAAAGCAGGGAACAATGTTATGATTATTTTATTAGCAAAATGCAATGAAAGTTCAAAATAAACTTCACTTATTACCTTGTACCAGATGACAGGCCAAGTACAAAATATAACTAGGTCAAAGGGTGCAATTTAAGGATGTATGGTAGAGAGTTTTGTAAGGTAAGTGGGTGAATTTACCTACTTCATGATGATATTTTGAGGATTTTGATGGTTTAGACTAATCTGGTAAGTGTGGACAGAAGTATTAGCTATTAGGTAGGGATTGGAAACGACAGGGAGCCCAGAAAATAAAAGAGATTACTAAAATAATATGTACTAGAAATCAACCTAAATGTCCATCAATGAGAGACTGGATAAAGATAATGTGGTACAAATAAATAATGGAACACTATGCAGCCATAAAAATAATGTTTGCAAAGACATGGATGGAGCTGGAGTCCATGATTAGCAAACTAACTTGGGAACAGAAAACCAAATGCTGCATGTTCTCACTTATAAGTGGGAACTAAATGATAAGAACACATGAACAGAACACATAGATGGGAGTAGCACATTCTAGGGCTTTTTAGAGGGTGAAGGAAGGGAGGCAGGAGAGGGTCAAGAAAACAACTAATGGGTACTAGGTTTAATACCTGGGTTATCAAATAATCTGTAAAACAAACCACCATGATGTAAGTTTACTTATGTAACAAACTTGCACTTGTACCCTGAAACTTAAAATAAAGATAAAAATAAAAAAGAAGAAGAACAACAAAAATACCTTGTTGGACTTTAAGAATGCAGATCATGTTTGTAATGAATAGGAAGGAGAGGACAAATGACAATTACTTGCAGAGGAAGAAAACACAAAACTTCTCAGCTTATGTGTATACAAGAGATAGAAATAATGTAGAGAAAGCTTTGAGCCTAAGTGCTAAGAAGATTGGGAGTTCACTAACAGCGATACTGAAGTTAAAGGAAAGAACTGATATAGATGGCTTCATCAATAAAAAGTTAATATTAAATATTTTAATTAAACTATAATGGCATGAAAATGAAATAAACATATGACATTCTTGCCTAAATACATGCCTATGTACTAAATAAAATCATTTATAGAAGGACAGAAAAAATCAGTTATTACTAAGGAAATTTAAGGAGATTATTTAAAGTTACGAGTAGGGACACTGAATTCCTGTTAATTTGAAACTTAATATAGAAGTGAATTAATGTTAATCTTATAACAAAAATCCATTTTCATTTGTAATGTTAATTGTTTTGATTATATCTTTAGCCTCACAACTATCAGCAAATACTTTGAAAATGCCTATTTTCTTTTTTTTTAATTGTGCTTTAAGTTCTGGGGTACATGTGCAGATCATGCTGGATTCTTACATAGGTATACACGTGCCATGGCAATTTGCTGCCTCCATCCCCCGTCACCTACATTAGGTATTTCTTCTAATGTTATTCCTCCCCAATCTCTCCACCCACTGCTATCCCTCCCCTAGCCCCCCACCCCTCAACAGGCCTGGGTGTGTGATGTTCCCCACCCTGTGTCCATGTGTTCTCATTGTTCAACACCCACTTATGAGTGAGAACACGTGGTGTTTGGTTTTCTGTTCTTATGTCAGTTTGCTGAGAATGCTGATTTCCAGCTTCCTCCATGTCCCTGCAAAGGACATGAACTCATCCATTTTTATGATTGCATAGTATTCCATGGTGTATATGTGCAACATTTTCTTTATCCAGTCTATCATTGATTGGCATTTGGGTTGGTTCCAAGTCTTTGATATTGTAAACAGTGCTAAAATGAACATATGTGTGCATGTGTCTCTATAACAGAAGGATTTATAATCTTTTGGGTATACACCCAGTAATGGGATTTCTGGGTCAAATGGTATTTCTATTTCCAGATCCTTGAGGAATTGCCACACTGTCTTCCACAACGGTTGAAGTAATTTACACTCCCACCAACAGTATAAAAGTGTTCCTATTTCTCCACATCCTCTCCAGCATCTGTTGTCTCCAGATTTTTTAATGATCGTCATTCTAATTGGTGTGAAATGGTATCTCAATGTGGTTTTGATTTACATTTCTCTAATGACCAGTGATGATGAGCTTTGTTTCACATTTATTGGTCTCAGAAATGTGTTCTTTTGCAGTGTCTGTTCATATACTTTGCCCACTTTTGGATGGGTTTTTTTTGTAAATTTGTTTAAGTTCTTTGTAGATTCTGGATGTTAGCCCTTTGTTAGATGGGTAGATTGCAAAAACTTTTTCCCGTTCTGTTGGTTGCTGATTCACTCTAATGATTGTTTCTTTTGCTATGCAGAAGCTCTTATATTTAATTAGATCCCATTTGTCTATTTTGGCTTTTGTTGCCATTGCTTTCGGTGTTTTAGTCATGAAGTCCTTGCCTATGCCTATCTCCTGAATGGTTTTGCCTAAGTTTCTTCTAGGGTTTGATGGTGTTGGGTATTATATGTGGAGTTAATTTTTGTGTAAAGTGTAAAGAAGGGGTCTAATTTCAGCTTTCCGCACATGGCTAGTCAATTTTCCCAACACCATTTATTAAACAGGGAATCCTTTCCCCATTGCTTGTTTTTGTCAGGTTTGTCAACGATCAGATGGTTGCAGATGTGTAGCATTACTTCCAAGACCTCTGCTTTGTTCCATTGTTTTATATCTCTGCTTTGGCACCAGTACCATGCTGTTTTGATTACTGTAGCCTTGTAGTATAGGTTGAAGTCAGGTATCGTGATGCTGCCAGCTTTTTTTTTTTTTTTGCTTAGGATTGTCTTGGCTATGCAGGCACCTTTCTTATACATAAACATTTACATTTATAAATAATGTACTTGTACTCCTACATTCATATATATATATATATATATATATATATATATATATATACTTAATGAAATATGTAAAATGCATTAAGCATTTCAAATGAGCACTATTTTGAATATTTTACTCTGTTTATTAGCAACATAACACCTTTGTGTGCTAACAAATTTTAAGATGCTTGAAGAGGTCAGATCTGATTAGATAATCTTGTTTGAAATTTGGAATGTGACTATACTAACAAAGTGTGTGCTAAGGTAGTGGAAGAGCTGTCAGCTGTGCCATTTTCTTGTTGTTCTTTTGGTACATATGTTTGTACACTTGTACTTGCATTACTAGTACCATATTTAATCATCAGTGTCTTTCCCAGGAGGGGTTTTCAAATTATTTGCTTCTTCTGTGGAGATTTATTAGTTACATTAGGCCATAGAGTATGTACATGCCTTTATATTGTTTCATAAATTATAATATGCAGTAATGGTCTGAGTGGAAGAAACTGGGAAAGTTGCTGCTATAAACCCTGTTCACTGAGATTTCCATGCCCTGACCTAGGATGCTGTGCATATGGTCTGATCTAGGAGGGTGATTGAGGTTCAAACCTAGTTAATCATCAGGACTCATCCCATCCCTGAAGAAAATTATTGTAAGTCAATATATTTCTTACTTTCAGATGATGTTTATTTAAGAGCTCAGGTTCTGTAGTCATAATGCATGGGTTCAAAAACTATGCCTGCCCTACTGTGTCTGCCCTGTCTGTGTCAGCCCTAGCTTAATCTTCCTTGGGCATGTACTAACAGATTCTTCCTTCTCTTCTAGGACATTAATTTTCAGTATGTTAAAGAATATAACTTAAACATTATAAAGTTATTATATTTTAAAAGTGACACAATCTCTTTTTCCTGGAAGAAAACTCTTCGTAAGACAGTCAGTATAATTTGCATTTTGGATGTAATGGGAGCTGGGTTCCTTAATTTCATGTAATTGTTTATTCTGAATAGCTCTTACTTGGCTAACAATGATTTTCTTGTTTTCACACAGAAAAATAGGGTTTTTGTTTGTTGAAGCTGTATGGATAGTTAATTCTGGCAGCTCCTTTGAGATTTTCACCAATCTCCCAAAGGCCAACTCTCACCATACCATTTAATAATGCTGCCTTCTCTAATCTCCCTCAGCACTCCTTACCTGTTCCAAATTTTATTTTCCATATGACTTAGCACCTTCTGATATACCATATAATTTAGTAATTTATATCTAAATTTTCTCCCAGTCACTTGAATGAGAGCAGAGAACCTTTCTCTCTTTGTACAGTGATGCATCCCATGGGCCTAAAACTACCTGGAACACAGAATACTCAATAAATGTGTATGGAATGAATGTTAGTAGTGTTTGGAACTGATGGGAATCGATTACAAGGAGCTAGGTGCTCAACGTTCATGTCCCCAGGGTAAAGAAATTTCCAGTGTGGCTGTGATTACTTTCAGTTGACTGAGATGGACAGAAATAATGGTCAAATATATAAATGTTTTCCTTAGTTACCAAATCATTGTATACAGCTGGGTATTGGAACCTTTGGGGTTAGATATTCAGATGATACAACAAGAATAAGACTGAAAGATGAAGAATAATTTGAGCTTGTAAAATTTTATCCCCTAGGGTTTAAAAATGTTAATGGCTTTCATTTTTCCTGTTAATTAATCAACAATGCATCACTAACTATTCATGATTAACTAACCAGAAAATGGCAAGCTGAATGGAGGAAATTATAAAATCTCCACAGATTTCCTAATCACTGGAAGAAAAATTCTTGAATAAATTAACTGCTTTTCTTGGAATAAATCACTTCAAGAAGTCTGAAACTTTATCTGATTTGTAAATAATATAGATAATTAAACTAGGAGCAGAAGTATAAATTTAAACACTAGAATGTGTGTTGAACTGGCTAATTCTCACAACTTTTCCTCTAGAAACTCCAAGAATCATTTCAATTATCATTCTTTCTCATTGTTACTAATTTTACCTAAGCTGGTAGAAAGCTATGCAGCTGTAAACTGTCCATTTAATGATATAACAGGATGAAGCCAGAACTGTCTGACTACTGTTAAAGGAAATGTGAATGTAGAATCATTAATGTGATTCTTACATTAATGTGAATGTAAGTGACACATTCTCAATGACAGGCTGATAATATGCTAATTTAAGAAATTAGCTAGATTCATCATAATCTATTGATTCATTTTCAATTGCTACAACTATTTTCTATTTTCACTTAGAACTATCAAACAGCAAAAGTGTTTTGGCATCTCTTTTATGGAAATAACTATTACCATTATAATGCTGACATGCTCACATTGAAATGCAATGTTAACTCAAATAAGCATCTGACTTAGATATACATGTGCAGTAATTTTGTGTTGCCTAATGCATTCCATTCAGACCACCAAATATAGTTACAGACTAAATTATATTAAACAATCCTGACATTTCTGTGGTAGGTTTATTAGAATTCTCCAAAATGATCTTCCCAATTATTCAGTTTTATTGCAATGACTCTGCATTTGTTTTTATTTACTATATGGTGCATTCAATTGTTACAATTTTTTAAAATTATACTTAAAGTTCTGAGGTACATGTACAGAACTTGCAGGATTGTTGCATAGGTACACACAAGCCATGGTGGTTTGCTGCCTCTATCCCCGTGTCACCTACATCAGGTATTTCTTCCAATGTTAGCCCTCCCTAACATCCCTGCCATGTTTTTTAAAATTTCTCTGTAACTTACTACACACAAAACTTTTTTTTTGGATGTATTAAATTTCAACTCAGTAAAGATTTAAAGTAGAAACTTGGGTTGTCCACTGCCTGGCTGAATGAGTTTTCTGAACCTTAGTTTTCTTATTCTTAAAATAGTGATGAAACACCTACCTTAAATAATTAATGTGGAATATAAATAAAATGACTCATAAAACTCATATGTCACATGCATATAGTATTTTTGTGCATGAAGAAACAAAAAACTAGAATGATCACAAGATTGTTGACATTTCCATAGGAAGCTTGTCTTAGAGATCAGAATCCAGGTTATCTGATTTCCCAGTTTACGTGATTTGGCTCTGTATCCCCCCTCATATGTCACCTTGAATTGTAATCACCATAATCTCCACATGTAAAGGGCAGGACAAGGTAATTGAATCATGAGTGCAGTTTCCTCCATGCTGTTCTCATTATAATGAGTGAGTTATCAGGAGGTCTGATGGTTTTATAAGCATTTGGTATTTTCCCTGCTTGCACTCATTCTCTTGCTGCCTCTGTGAAGAAATGTCTTCCACCATGACTGTAAGTTTCCTGACGCCTCCCTAGACATGCAGAACTATGAGTCAATTAAGGCGTTTTTCTTTATAAATTACCCAGACTCAACCATTTCCTCATAGCAGTGTCCAAAGAATTAGTACAGCAGTCTTCTGTCATGTATTGTTATGACTCATACTAATTCTCAGTTTTGTGTATAAGAAGACTTTTTCAAGATAAGAACACCTTTAAGTAATAGAAACATGTGAGAGGCTTTTTAAAAGGTGACGTTAGCTCTCCTCTGTTTCCTAGTTCTAGTTTCTGCATCAACCCAAGTCTCCCTCCTTGTACCTGTCAGAGAATGGTCAGCCCAAAATCAAATAAGCACATCTCATTTTTATTACAACAAATTCCTTAGGTTATTTAAAACATACCGATATTAAAAATTAAAATTTCATTTAGTATGTATTCCTCCATTAGTTTAAACTGAGAACTCAAGGGCTGGGCGTGGTGACTCATGCCTGTAATCCCAGCACTTTGGGAGGCTGAGCGGGTGGATCAAGAGATTGAGACCATCCTGGTCAACATGGTGAAACCCTGTCTCTACTAAAAATACAAAAAATTAGCTGGGCATGGTGACACGTGCCTGTAATCCCAGCTACTCAGGAAGCTGAGGCAGGAGAATTGCCTGAACCCAGGAGGTGGAGGTTGCAGTGAGCCGAGACTGCGCCATAGCACTCCAGCATGGGTAACAAGAGTGAAACTCCGTCTCAAAAATTAAAATAAAATAAAATAAAATAAAATAAAATAAAATAAATTGAGAACTCAAACTACTTGTCAATATGCTTCTTTTCATTCAGGCTAAATTAGAAAATGATTCTGAATAATTTCATTTTCATGTGTTCATAGGTGGCTTCATAGAGCAAAACAAAAAATTAAAAGTAATGTTTAGAAGAAATACCTTGCTTTTACTCCAATGATTTCTTTTTTTTTTATTTAATTTTTTATTGCATTTTAGGTTTTGGGGTACATGTGCAGAACATGCAAGACAGTTGCATAGGTACACACATGACAGTGTGTTTTGCTTCCTTTCTCCCCTTCACCCAAATTTGGCATTTCTCCCCAGGCTATCCCTCCCCAGCTCCCCCTGCCGCTGGCCCTCCCCTTTTCCCCCAATAGACCCCAGTGTTTAGTACTCCCCTCCCTGTGTCCATGTGTTCTCATTTTTCATCACCTGCCTATGAGTGAGAATATGTGGTATTTCATTTTCTGTTCTTGTGTCAGTTTGCTGAGAATGATGTTCCCCAGATTCATCTATGTTCTTACAAAAGACACAAACTCATCATTTCTGATTGCTGCATAATATTCCATGGCGTATATGTGCCACATTTTCCCAATCCAGTCTATTATGGGCATTTGGGTTGATTCCAGTTCTTTGCTATTGTAAACAGTGCTGCAATGAACATTAGTGTGCATATGTGTCCTTATAGTAGAATGATTTATATTCCTTTGGATATATGCCCAGTAATGGGATTGCTGGGTCAAATGGAATTTCTATTTCTAAGGCCTTGAGGAATTGCCACAGTGTCTTCCACAATGGTTGAACTAATTTACACTCCCACCAACAGTGTAAAAGTGTTCCTTTTTCTCCACATCCTCTCCAGCATCTGTTGTCTCCAGATTTTTTAATGATCGTCATTCTAACTGGCATAAGATGGTATCTCAATGTGGTTTTGATTTGCATATCTCTAATGACCAGTGATGATGAGCATTTTTTCATATGATTGTTGACCTCATATATGTCTTCTTTTGTAAAGTGTCTTTTCATATCCTTTGCCCATTTTTGAATGGGCTTGTTTGTTTTTTTCCTGTAAATCTGTTTGAGTTCTTTGTAAATTCTGGATATCAGCCCTTTGTCAGATGGGTAAACTGCAGAAATTTTTTCCCATTCTGTTGGTTGCCGATCCACTCTAGTGACTGTTTCTTTTGCTGTGCAGAAGCTGTGGAGTTTCATTAGGTCCCATTTGTCTATTTTGGCTTTTGTTACCAATGCTTTTGGTGTTTTGTTCATGAAGTCCTTGCCTACTCCTATGTCCTGGATGGTTTTGCCTAGATTTTCTTCTAGAGTTTTTATGGTGCCAGGTCTTATGTGTAAGTCTTTAATCCATCTGGAGTTAATTTTAGTGTAAGGTGTCAGGAAGGGGTCCAGTTTCTGCTTTCTGCACATGGCTAGCCAGTTTTCCCAACACCATTTATTAAACAGGGAATCCTTTCCCCATTGCTTGTTTTTGTCAGGTTTATCAAAGATCGTATGGTTGTAGATATGTTGTGTTGCCTCCGATGCCTCTGTTTTGTTCCATTGGTCTGTATCTCTGTTTTGGTACCAGTACCATGCTCTTTTGACTACTGTAGCCTTGGAGTATAGTTTGAAATCTGGTAGAGTGAAGCCCCCTGCTGTGTTCTTTTTGCTTAGAATTGACTTGGCTATGTGGGCTCTCTTTTGGTTCCATATGAAGTTCATGGTGGTTTTTTCCAGTTCTGTGAAGAAAGCCAATGGTAGCTTGATGGGGATAGTGTTGATTCTGTAAATTACTTTGGGCAGTATAGCCATTTTCACAATATTGATTCTTCCTAACCATAAACATGAAATGCTTCTTCATCTGTTTGTGTCCTCTTTTATTTCGTTGAGCAGTGGTTTGTAGTTTTCCTTGAAGAGGTCCCTTACGATTTTTGTGAGTTGTATTCCAAGGTATTTTATTCTTTTTGTAGCAATTGTGAATGCCAGTTGGTTCTTGATTTGGCTTTCTTTAAGTCTGTTATTGGTGTAGAGGAATGCTTGTGATTTTTGCACATTGATTTTATATCCTGAGACTTTGCTGAAGTTGCTTATCAGCTTCAGCAGTTTTTGGGCTGAGGCAATGGGGTCTTCTAGGTATACTATCATGTCGTCTGCAAATAGAGACAATTTGGCTTCCACCTTTCCTATTTGAATACCCTTTATTTCTTTTTCTTGCCTGATTGCTCTGGCTAGAACTTCCAGTACTATACTGAATAGGATTGGTGAAAGAGGGCATCCTTGTCTAGTGCCAGATTTCAAAGGGAATGCTTCCAGTTTTACTCATTCAGTATGATACTGGCTCTTGGTTTGTCGTAAATAGCTTTTATTACTTTGAGATACGTTCCATCGATGCCGAGTTTATTGAGGGTTTTAAGCATAAAAGGCTGTTGAATTTTGTCAAAGGCCTTCTCTGAGTCAATTGAGATAATCATGTGGTTTTTGTTTTTGGTTCTGTTTATGTGGTGAATTACGTTGATAGACTTGCGTATGCTGAACCAGCCTTGCATCCCCGGGATGAATCCTACTTGATCATGATGAATAAGTTTTTTGATTTGCTGTTGCATTCAGCTTGCCAATATTTTATTGAAGATTTTTGCATCTATGTTCATCATGGATATTGACCTGAAGTTTTCTTTTCTTGTTGGGTCTCTTCTGGGTTTTGGTATCAGGATGATGTTGGTCTCATAAAATGATTTGGGAATTATTCCCTCTTTTGGAATATTTGGAATAGTTTCAGAAGGAATGGTATTAGCTCCTCTTTCTGTGTCTGGTAGAATTCAGCTGTGAACCCATCTGAACCTGGGCTTTTTTTGTGTGGTAGGCTCTTAATTGCTGCCTCGACTTCTGACCTTGTTATTGGTCTATTCATAGTTTCAGCTTTCTCCTGGTTTAGGCTTGGGAGGACACAGGAGTCCAGGAATTTATCCATTTCTTCCAGGTTTACTAGTTTATGTACATAGAGTTTTTTGTAATATTCTCTGATGATGGTTTGAATTTCTGTGAAATCTGTGGTGATTTCCCCTTTATCATTTTTTATTGCATCGATTTATTTGTTCTCTCTTTTCTTTTTAATCAATCTGGCTAGTGGTCTGTCTATTTTGTTGATCTTTTCAAAAAACCAGCTCTTGGATTTATTGATTTTTTGAAGGGTTTTTCGTGTCTCTATCACCTTCAGTTCAGCTCTGATCTTAGTAATTTCTTGTCTTCTGCTGGGTTTTGAGTTTTTTTGATCTTGCTCCTTTAGCTCTTTCAATTTTGATGATAGGGTGTCAATTTTGGATCTCTCCATTCTCCTCATATGGGCACTTATTGCTATATGTTTTCCTCTAGAGACTGCTTTAAATGTGTCCCACTGATTCTGGCATGTTGTGTCTTCGTTCTTCTTGGTTTTGAAGAACTTCTTTATTTCTGCCTTCATTTCATTGTTTATCCAGTCAACATTAAGAGCCAGTTGTTCAGTTTCCATGAAGCTGTGCGGTTCTGAGTTCGTTTCTGAATTCTCAGTTCTAACTTCATTGTACTATGGTCTGAGAGACTGTTTGTTATGATTTCAGTTGTTTTGCATTTGCTGAGGAGTGCTTTACTTCCAATTGTGTGGTCAATTTTAGAGTAGGTGTGATGTGGTGCTGAGAAGAATGTATATTCTGTGGATTTGGGGTGGAGAGTTCTGTAAATGTCTATTAGGTTTGCTTGTTCCAGGTCTGAGTTCAAGCCCTGGATATCCTTGTTGATTTTCTGTCTGGTTGATCTGTCTAATATTGACAGTGGAGTGTTAAAGTCTCCCACTATTATTGTATGGGAGTCTAAGTCTCTTTGTAAGTCATTAAGAACTTGACTTATGTATCTGGGTGCTCCTGTATTGGGTCCATATATGTTTAGGATCATTAGCTTTTCTTGTTGTATCAATCCTTTTACCACTATGTAATGGTCTTCTTTGTCTCTTTTGATCTTTGTTGCTTTAAAGTCTATTTTATCAGAGATGAGAATTGCAACTCCTGCTTTTTGTTGCTCTCCATTTGCTTGGTAAATCTTCCTCCATCTCTTTATTTTGAGCCTCTGTGTAGGCTTACATGTGAGATGGGTTTCCTGGATACAGCACACTGATGGGTTTTGGTTTTTTATCCAATTTGCCAGCCTGTGTCTTTTGATTGGTGCATTTAGTCCATTTACATTTAGGGTTAATATTGTTATGTGTGAATTTGATGCTACCATTTTGATGCTAGCTGGCTGTTTTTCCCATTAGCTGATGTAGGTTCTTCATTATGTTGATGCTCTTTAGCATTTAGTGTGATTTTGGAATGGCTGGTACTGGTTGTTCCTTTCTATGTGTAGTGCCTCCTTCAGGAGCTCTTGTAAAGCAGGCCTAGTGGTGACAAAATCTCTGAGTACTTGCTTGTTCACAAAGGATTTTATTTTTCCTTCACTTATGAAGCTCAGTTTGGCTGGATATGAAATTCTGGGTTGCAAGTTCTTTTCTTTAAGGATGTTGAATATTGGCCCCCACTCTCTTCTGGCTTGTAGAATTTCTGATGAGAGATCTGCTGTGAGTCTGATAGGCTTACCTTTGTGGGTGACCCGACCTTTCTCTCTGGCTGCCCTTAGTATTTTTTTCCTTTATTTCAACCCTGGTGAATCTGACATTTATGTGCCTTGGGGTTGCTCTTCTTGCGGAATATCTTTATGGTGTTCTCTGTATTTCCTGCATTTGAGTGTTGGTGTGCCTTGCTAGGTGGGGGAAATTTTCCTGGATATTATCCTGAAGAGTATTTTCCAGCTTGGACTCATTCTCTTCGTCCCCTTCTGGTACACCTATCAAACGTAGGTTAGGTCTCTTCACATAGTCCCACATTTCCTGGAGACTTTGCTCATTCCTTTTTGTGCTTTTTTCTCTGATCTTGGTTTCTCGTTTTATTTCATTGAGTTGATCTTTGACTGCTGATATTCTTTCTTCTGCTTGGTCAATGCAGCTGTTGAAACTTGTGCATGCTTCACAAAGTTCTCGTAATGTGTTTTTCAGCTCCTTCAATTCATTCATATTCCTCTCTAAGTTATCCATTCTTGTTATCATTTCCTCGAATCTTTTTTTCAAATCTTTTTTCAAGGTTCTTAGTTTCTTTGCATTGATTTAAAACATGTTCTTTTGGCTCACAAAAGTTTCTCATTATCCATCTTCTGAAGTCTAATTTCGTCATTTTGTCACAGTCATTCTCCATCCAGCTTTGTTCCCTTGCTGGTGAGGAGTTTTGGTCCTTTGTAGGAGGCGAGGTGTTCTGGTTTCGGGTGTTTTCCTCCTTTTTGCACTGGTTTCTTCCCATCTTTGTGGATTTATCCACCTGTCGTCTGAGTAGTTGCTGACTTTTCGATTGGGTCTCTAAGTGGACACCCTGATTGTTGACGATGAAATATTTCTGTTACTTAGTTTTTCTTCTACCAGTCTAGCCCCTCCACTGTACGACTGCTGGGGTCCACTCCAGGCCCTGCTTGTCTTGGGTGCACCTATAGCAGCTGCGTAACAGTGAGGGATGCTACCAGTTTCTTTTTCTGCTATCTTTGTCCCAGAATGATGCCTGCCAAATGTCAGTCTTCTGGATATAGTGGGGTCAGGGAGCTGCTTGAGGAGACAGTCTGTACTTTATAAGAGTTCAAGTGCTGATCTGTGAGCTCTGTTGTTTATTCAGCACTGTTAGGCTGCTACGTTTAATTCTGCTGCAGCAGAACTCATAAAAAAAACCCTTTTTTTTCCTCAGGTGCTCTGTCTTGAGGGGTTGGGGCTTTCTTTATGAGTGTCCGTTGCACTTTTCTGCCCAGTTAGGAGGCAGTCTAGTCACTATTTGCCTGCTGAGACTCCGTCCAGCTGGTGTGAGGTCCGCCCTGTTGCTGCAGGCTCTACCCTGCTGCTGCGGTCTCCGCCTTGCTGCCACGGGCTACGCCCTGCAGTGGAGTCTCTCTGTTGTGGTGAGTTGCCTCGGCAATGGCAGGCTGCATCAGCAATGGGTGTGTGACCTCAGTAGGGGAGGATTGCCTCTGTAATGGCGTATGCTCCTCCCCCACTGAGCTGCACCATTCTGGATTCGGCTGTGCCCGCAGTGAAACTCTCCACCCGGATCGTTTGGAATCACCATTTTGTTTGTCCCACTGCGCTGGCCCAAACACTGGTTCCCTGAAATCTCCTGGCCTGGCTCACTGTCCAAGTCCCGTTCAATCAGATGGATTTGCCAATCTGCCCTCTCAAGTGTCAGATTGCCAGTTAAACAGGGCACCCGGACCAGTGTGCTTTGTGCGGAGTGCTGTGGAGCGCCGCTGAGCTGTAGCACCAGCCGCCGGCTGCAACAGCCAAACCCAGTGCGCTGGCGTCCCGCATCTCTTTTATACCTGGGAATTTCCCCGTTCTGTGGGCAACAAAGATCCGTCTGGATATACAGTCCTGACTCACCCTCCATGCATTCACCGAGAGCTTCAATCCTGGGTTGTTCTTGAGTCGGTCCTCTCCAATGATTTCTTAAATATCAATCGTACTGCCAGGTATTGTATTGAACAGGCACTTCTGGTACCTATGAGGCAGCTGCTTGACCTACCTATGTTGTATTTAGTTGCTCAAATGTTTGTACCATGAACAAAGTCATTTAGATATATTTTACTTCCTCATATTTTCCCCCTTATCCTACTTATGATGTGACTTGTTTGTTAATATGATTCATTTTCTAACTTGAGCTTTTGTTAATGTGGTTTATTTTTCACTACCACTGCAGATCTATTACAAAACTAGTCTTTCCACTAACTAATCCCTTTATAAATCCAAATCTTCCACAATATATTTCCAGATTTTTATTAGGAGAAAATTTATTTATTTCACATTATTTTCTTTCTACTTGTCATAGCATGTTTATATCAATGAGAAAGAATGAGAAAAAAATAAATAGAGTTATTTCCCCCAAGTTGCCAAAGGAAAAATATGTCTGTCAGATAGGTGATAATATTATCCATAATTCATAAACCCAGCTCTAAGAAGTGTGAAACATATCAGTGTTTTAATTGTTTGATGATGAATTATTTTTCAGTATGGCAGAACATAACCTACCACATTAATGTCTAAGTAATCAGAATACTTAAGCATAAATATTATGCCAAAATAAAACCATGTAAATTAATTTAGTTTTATATTGTAGTTGTTGTGAAACTTTTCCTAACTTCCTACAAGATAGCAAAGCCTTAGACAGAAGGAACTGAGTTTTATTTATCTTCATGTTTCTCACATAAACAAACATGCACAACACCTTATCTATAGTACAGACCCAGAAGATAATGCATTGAAGTGAATATTCCATTAACTTGCTCTAAACACTCAATATGACTCATTATAAAAGAATTATATTAGCGATGTTCTTTTATGCTCACTGCAACCATCAAAATCCTGATTCTAATAGACACGTAATTCCCCCTGGTTCTAGAGGTTTTGAACCTGCATCTTTTTGAAGAGGATTAAAGGATTTGTTGGAGATGACAGGCTATAGTTAAAATTATATGCAGTCTATGATACCTAGGCATATATAATATGCTATGGTAGTCATCTCTAGGTTTTCTTCACTGATGGTAACTTTTAAGTAGTGTGGCTAATGGAATCATTTGGCTTTGTGCTAAATTTCTATACTTAGAGGACCCAAGGCTTAATCACTTCCACTAGTGGTTCTTATCCCTTGCCTGCTTTCCTGTCATGCCCTCTCATTTCAGATTTCTTGCAACTGTCCACAAAACTTGGTGTTTGCTTTCCTAAATGTAAAAATGGATGCATCACACTTAACTTTCTTTTTGTCTATCCCCAAAGTGAGCATCCTGTATCTACACGCTCTTTTGGAGATCAGGCTTTTCTTGCATGCTGTGTACTATAATAGAGGTTTTTTTAAAACCAGTTTTAGTGGAAAGAATCAATTCCAGTTTAGAATCCAAGCTGAAAATAAATTCCCCAAAGTGCAGAGATGGGGAGGTCATGGCTCATACTGTGCAACCCCATTAACTATTCCCTGGGTAACATACTCTAGAGTAGAAAATACGTCACCCCTTTGACGAAGGCCTTAGGGAAACATTGTTTTTTAAAACAAAACAGATTCTGGGCAAGAATTAAAAGCAGTCTCATACCATAAGTGCTAGAATTCAGGCCTTTAAGCCTCATTGCTTCAGATACATCATCAAAGTGGCATTGCTGATATAGGAACTTTTGTGGTCTGACTATAGTTTTATAATTAGAGAGTTTTCTTTTTTCCCATGCCCCTAAACTTGATCAATAGAGTATTTTGTGGTTTTGCCTCTATTTCCCTAGGAAGTTGCCTCATGGAATGTTATGTTTTTCTTTTTCGGTGAAGGACTCTCGCTGGTAAGTCAATTTCCCGTAGGCCTTTGGTTTGAATTTGGCTTAACCTTTTCAGAGGAGTTACCTCATCCACCAAGCCTCATGATTAGGTGTGACTTGTGATACCCTCTATGGTGTAGCCTAAACTGTGGGTCAAGTTGAAAATGTGCCTTGTATATCTCATATCATAATCACACAAGATTGAGAAAGTAAACTTCATGAAAATGGGTCAATGTCTATTTTGTTTGCTGTTTATATCAGCAATACTGTGCACAGTTTCTGGTTTAAATTAACTACATCATGCATAGCTATTAATGAATGGGTGGATTTACATATCTATTTTTGATTTATTTGCTTTACTGGGATATTTAATTAGTTGTGCATTTTTGTGAATGCCTATAGGTTTGACTTCCATAGAAATTAGCAGATAATAAAAGTTATCCTCTATTGAGTATTTATTACGCACTATTCTAAGCATTATATACATGTTAACTAATTCAACCTGCACCATTTGGGTGCAGGTTAGGCTTATTTCATTCCACAGATATGAGATTGAAGTGTAGAGAGGTTAAGTATATTGCCCAAATATGAAGCAGTCTGGATTTAATCACAGGTAGTTTTGCTTCTGAGTCCTTGCAGGAGCTCTAGATTAGATTACTGGTCTGTTATGTACTAGTAGTGTGACCACTTAGATTTTCCTTCATCTCTCAATTCCATTATCTGTAAAACAAAACTAATATTTGTATTACTTCTTACTAATGAGAAATAATTGAAATGCTATGTAGTAAGAAGTTCTTATGATTAATTCCTCTTGCACAGAAAGTGCTCAATAAAACCAAGTGATAAATATTATGATACATTTAAAAGTTTATTATAATTCTCATTTGGATATTTATTCTTACTGGACACCTGGCTTTTCCAAATAAAGATTTGAAGCACAATAACTGTAAACAAATAATAGCATTATCAAAAGTCTCAGCTTATTCATGGAATGGCAAAACATTCTGAATAGTATTTCTTTCTTTTATTTTCTTGCTAAGAATTTTGAACTTACTCTCTAGGCCACAGGTAATCATGGAGGTTTTCCAGATAAAATTATTCTAAAACATGGAATTCAATAGGAAAGAAATTATTGTACTAAGGGCTTTAGGAGGCATATAATGCCTCACAATTCTGATGATGTATTTAGTAAACTTGTAATTGATATGTCTGGAATGCCCTTGGGAGGTGATCAATGAAGGACTATATATTTATCAATATGGGACCGATACTTATCAATAAATCCTCCTTTTGCCAATCTTAGCTTATGTATCAATGTTACTATCTTTAAAGAATATCTCATAAATCTGTCATTTAAGTATATACTTTTGATTCTTTTATCTAAAGTTATAAACACCTTTCATTCTATATTGTAATCTAATGCCATAGAATATACAAGCATGCATTTTGAAATATTACTTATCATTTAAAAGCTATATTTTATCAACTGAATTTGCTTTAACTCTGATGGCGACTAGATCATCTGACATTAAAAGGAACTGATTTGACTATTGTGCCCATTCAAAAGAATGATAAAATCAGGGTAAAGTTAAATGACATAAATTACAATGTTAGAAAGTAAAATATCTTCATTTATAATTTTAGCTGATTTTTCAGCAATTTAATCTTTCATTTTTCTTATTCTTTGCCTTTTGAGAAAATCTACATCTTAGAATTCTGCTAAGAAATCAAATATCTCTTTGAATAAACTAATAATGAGATATCACAAAGTTATGACAAATTTTAAGATGTCTTCAGACCCTGTAGGCAGTGAGGACTACTTAGACATAGACCCAAAAGGATTGTCAATAATTTTAAATAAACTAAAATAAAACAAAACAAATCTAAAACTACATGAGGCAAAACTTAATTATCTGTCTTTATTATTAGTGTAGCAGCAGTCCATAGTCCTTGGTAAGACACTAATTACTACACAAAATTTCTTATCCTCCTTCAAGAAAATTCTGCACTCAACTGTTGAAAACCTTTCTGTCCTTCAAGAATTACATCTCTCCTGAAGTCTTAATTGAAATCTTTCCACTACAATCTTTGATTGTCCTAGTTCATTTGAGCTGCTACTGCAGAAGACCATAGACTAAAGAGCTGATTAACAACAGAAATGTATTCCTCATAGTTTTGAAGGCTGAGAAGTATGAAGTCAAGACAATGACATATTTGATGTCTAGTGAAGGCACTCTTTCTAGTTCATAGATGGCATATTCTTTTTGTGCCCTGACATGGTGGAAAGGATGAATGAGCTGCCCTGGGCATCTCTGTAAGTGCACTACTTCCATTCATGAGGGCTTCATCCTTATGACCTACTCACCATCTCCCCAAAGACCTCACCTTCTAATATCATCACCTTGGGTGTTAGAGTTTTAACATATGAATTTTAGTGACACAAACATTCAGACAATAGCACTGATTTCCTTCCTAGTCATTTTTGCTTTTCTGGCTAATAACTCATTTTCCTTTTTACCGTTAATAGCACCTTGGTTTTCCTGCATTGCATGAGGTCTTTGTGGAGTGCTTATGGCTTGCTCTGTCTTGACCAAGGTGTCAGCACACACTCAAACTAGGCTAGCCAGTCTCTTTCCCATGAATGTAATTATTCAGTGGACTGACCCAAACACAGAATGTTAGTATTGATAGGCCCACAGCCTAATGCTGTAGAGAACACAGCCATTAGTTTCTCACCTAGACTATCAGAGCTTGTCCTGCCCCCTGTTCTGTGGGTGTTTTCCTGCTTTTTATAAAAATATGTAAGCTGTCTTATGCCTTCCAATAAACTGATTTGACTTAAGATACCATAGTAAAATTCTGTGTGATTGCTAAAGAACAATGACCCCCTATATTAGTTTATTAAAATATAATATACTATATATATTTAGTATGTTAAATATACTAATATAGGGAGTCATTTAGTATATTATACTTTAATATACTGAAAATACTTTAGTGTATATATGCTAATGAATATATATACGCTAAAATATAATATATTTTAGCGCATATATATACAATATATTTTAGTGCATATATATACAAATATATTATATTTTAGTGTATATATATATGCAGAATCCTTCAGGACTAGAACCAAGTAGTATATTTTATTTTACAGCATCCCTAAACATAGCACTCAGCATGTATTTTTTGCTTAAGAAATAATTGTATAAATGGTGCCTTGTTTTCAAAAATGACTTGCAGCTTTCAATTTACTTTATAAAATGAACATAATTTGTTTTCATATTCACTGTATGCATTTTCCTAAGGCAGGTATTATAATCATGCCTAACATCAGCATGGTAAATATGTAAGAGCCCAGGCAGTGTGAGTTATGAACACTACTCCATTGCTTATGAGCTCTGCCTGCTGGGGCATCTTATTCAATGTCTCTATAGTTTATCTCCTCCTCTATTAAATAATAAATAAAACAGTTCTTTCTTAAAGTTGTGACACTAATATATGAAGATGTAAAAGGAGTAATATAAAATGGATACTACAGTGGTTGAACTAATTTACACTCCCACCAACAGTGTAAAACTGTTCCCACAACCTCACCAGCATCTGTTGTTTCCTGACTTTTTAATACTCATCATTTTAACTGGCTTGAGATGGTACCTCATTGTTGTATTGATTTGCATTTCTCTAATGACCAGTGATGATGAGTTTTTTTTCATGTGTTTGTTGGCCACATAAATGCCTTCTTTTGAGAAGTGTCAGTTCATATCCTTTGCCCACTTTGAATGGGGTTGTTTGTTTTATTCTTGTAAATTTGTTTAAGTTTCTTGCAGATTCTAGATATTAGCCCTTTGTCTGATGGGTAGATTGAAAAAATTTTCTCTCATTCTGTAGGTTGCCTGTTCACTCTGATGATAGTTTCTTTTGCTGTGCAGCAGCTCTTTATTTTAATTAGATTTCATTTGTCAATTTTAGCTTTTGTTGCTATTGCTTTTGGTGTTTTAGTTAAAGTCTTTGTCCATGCCTATGTCCTGAATGGTATTGCCTAAGTTTTGTTCTAAGGTTTTTATGGTTTTAGGTTCTACATTTAAGTTTTTAAAACATTGTGGAAGACAGTGTGGTGATTCCTCAAGGATGTAGAAAAAGAAATATCATTTGACCCAGCAATCCCATTACTAGGTATATACCCAAAGGAATATAAATGATTCTACTATAAAGAAACATGCATTCATATATTACTGCAACACTACTTATAATACAAAGACTTGGAACCAACCCAAATGCCCATCAATGATAGACTGGATAAAGAAAATGTGACACATACATGGAAAAATATGTAGCCATAAAAAAGGATGAGTTCATGTCCTTTGCAGGGACATAGATGAAACTGGAAACCATCATTCTCAGCAAACTAACACAGAAACAGAAAACCAAACACCACGTTATCACTCTTAAGTGGGAGTTGAACAATGAGAACACATGAACACATGAAGGGGAACATCACACACTGGGGCCTATCAGGGGCTCGGGTGGCAAAGGGAGGGAAAGCATTAGGACAAATACCTAATGCCTGTGGGCCTTAAAACCTAGATGATGGGTTGATGGGTGCAGCAAACCACCATGGCACATGAATAGCTATGTAACAAACCTGCACATTCTGCACATGTATCCCAAAACTTAAAGTGAAAAAAAGAAGTCTCAATGTTTAAAATGAAACAAGGGCTGGGTGCGGTGGCTCAAGCCTGTAATCCCGGCACTTTGGGAGGTCGAGGTGGGAGGATCACCAGGTCAAGAGATCGAGACCATCCTGGCCAACATGGTGAAACCCCGTCTCTACTAAAAATACGAAAGTTAGCTGGGTGTGGTGGTGTGCGCCTGTAGTCCCAGATACTCGGGAGGCTGAGGCAGGAGAATTGCTTGAACCCAGGAGGCGGAGGTTGCAGTGAGCCGAGATTGTGCCACTGTACGCCAGTCTGGCGCCTGGCGACAGAGCGAGATTCTGTCTCAAAATAAACAAATAAAATAAAACAAAATTTAAGATTGCCTTTGGCTACCACTGACCATAGGAATTCATAGCTTATAATGATAACAGTGATCTTATTACATACCTTGTTTCTCCAAGAAATGCATGAAATCAAAGCTGGTGAATGATTACGAGATCATCTCTCGATTATGTTCTTAAACCTAGTGTTTATTATTCTCCAGATTTTATGGTGCCTTTACCTAATTTTATGATGTATTCACCTTTGCCTGGAAATCTTGAAGTCACTTTCACAATAATTTTTAAAAATAAATTTAAAGACTGTATTTTTAAAAAATGTGTACTAGTACATATCAAATGTTAATCATAATTAGTTGTCATTTTAAAATAAGGATAATGAGGCACGCAGTGTTTAAATAGATGTTGCCCCTTCTAATAGTCAAAAAGAGGCTAAGTGGGGAAGAGAGCTTGGAGTCTGTGTATCTCTAGACCACTGGACATTCCATTCAAGCAAGACTCTGTTCTTTCCTTACTCATTGACATGTGGCTCCTTTATTTCTTGAAATTAAACAAATTTTGAGCCCTTTTCCTATCTCTGTGAATCTAATATCCTAAGCTTTTATTTATTTTAATCAAACAGAAAAAAACCACCAATGATTAAAAATATAAACAGCAGAAAACAATTTGTACCAACTTAATTCTATAATCAATTAAAACAAAAATAATTAATCAGAAGCTTTTTAAGCTTGATTACACTTAATTATTAACACTTATTTTGGCTTCAAAATTTGTATCATGATTTATTAAAACAATAAATATACAAGAATTTTCAGTGGAGATCTAGGAAAGGTACAGACTTCCAAACAACATAATTCAGTTTTCAACCCTGTGAGAGATAAAGGGATTTGCAGACTGCTTTTGCAGCTGGCACATGGTAATACTTTATTTCCCAAGTCTTAAGCTTTGGGTGCACTATGTACAATGAAAGCAATAGGAAGCTTTCTGAGCTGTGGCTGATAAAAAAAACATATCTACTTGTCATTCTGTAAGTAAAGCTGGCCCTGAGCATGGGGTTGGTGTAAATATATCTTCATCTTGCTGCTCGTCACACCAACCATCCCTTCTCAATCAGCTCCAAATCACAGTACAATTTGAACATATAATAGAAAGTTATTCTACTATAACAGATGTATTAGTTCAGTGAGTTGTATAAGAAATGTATGGTGTTTGTTTAGTGCTAAATATTTCATCCTTTTTAGGGATAATTGGGCAAAAGTTCCCAGGGGTTTTTCTAAGTTTTTTATAGGAGAAAAAGTAAAAAATAGTTTAGCCTATTTTGCAGCAAAAGTAAGTTTTTTACAGCTTAATTTTCAGGTGGTCAAACAGGAGTTTAGTTGGATTTACACGACTATTTTTCAATATTTCCATGATTGGAGAATTTTTCATCTAATTTGAACAAGGACTGGATTCTTTATTTTTAAATTGCTTGCATTAAATTTAATTACTAAAATTGGATTTCCTAAACATATTAATTTGTTATTGATTATATAAATATTTATGGGAAACCTGTTATGTGTTTGTCACTACACTGCCTACAAAGAGAAATAATTAATAACTCCTTCGATTCATTGTTTTCTAAATATTTTTTGAGTGCTCACTTTTTTTTAGGCCCTTTTGCTACAATAGAGAAAATAGCCACAAATGGCCTTTCTTTCATGCTTACATGAGATGAGGAGACAGTCTATAGACCTAATAAACACATTACATAGTATCATACAGATTAATAAGGTAAGGTTGCTGGACGGGCTGAGAGGGTGTTTGCAGTTTTAATAGGCTGGTCATGGCAGGTGTTTCTAAGCTAGTTGGATCTGACCAGAGTTTTGAAGACGAGGAGATAATGAGCCATAGATATATATGGCAGAAGAGGCAAGCAACACCAATATCTTGGGAAGAAAGCAAGTCTGAGGTGGTAGAGGAAGAGCTAGGTGGCCCATATGGTTGGGGAGAAGAGAGTGGGAGGTTGAACAGTGGGAGATAAGTCCTTATTTTTATTGAGTTCATAGGCCAGTAGGGAAAGGCAAGAATACTAAAACGTGAAGTACAGGGTTTACTATACTCAAACTAATCTTATGTATGAATGGGGCTTCTGAATGAGACTGGGGGCATGCCAAAGGGGGTGACCAAGATATAAGTGAGATCTGAAGTTTGAGTACAAGTTAGCTGAATGAGATAATGGAGGCAATCCAGAAAGAAGAAAATAGAAATAGGTATATGGCTGAGGCAGGTGGATTACTTGGGGTCAGGAGTTCAAGGCCAGCCTGGCCAGCAAGGTGAAATTCTGTCTCTCCTAAAAATACAAAAATTAGCCAGGTGTGGTGGTGCTCATCTGTAATCTCAGTTACTCGGGAGGCTGAGGCAGGAGACTCATTGAAAGCCCAGAGGCCAGAGGTTGAAGTGAGTCGAGATGGTGCCATTGTACTCCAGCCTGGGTGACAGAGTGAAACTCTATCTCTAAAAAAAAAAAGAAAACCAAGAAAGAAACAGGTATATGGAGTATATGGTAAGCCTGGAAATACAACATGAAACATACATTCAGGAAATGGCAAGAAGTCCTGTATGACAGAAGAAGAGCTGATTAACAACAAAAGACAAAAGTAAAGATAGGTTTTGTGTAACAAACTAAAGGATTTAAATTTTATCCTCAAAGTAATAGGACACCATTGAATATCTTTAATCAGGGGAATGATGATAATCAAATGAATAGCATTCATTGTAGATGAATAGAAGCAAAATCAACCTATAGGCAGTTGGAATCTTATAACTATAACAATAATTTAAAAACCTGGACTTGGTAAAAAAGGAATAGTAATAAATATGGAAGTTATCAACATAGTTTAATGCAGAGGTATTAGATACAGATTTAATGTAGGGGAGAAGTCAAAAAGAAGTTGTAAATTTAAATCCCAAAGTTTCTTCTAAACCTGTAAAGGCATAGGAATGATATTCACAGGCAGAGGAAGAACAAATATGTGGGAAGATGATGGTATCTTTTTGAGACAGACTGAATTTGAAGTACTGGAAGGATATTCAAGTACAGGTACCCAAAAGTTGTATATATAAATTGTACATAAGGAGAGGATTCTGGTGTTGTCATGTGTCTGGTGAAGTTGAATCCATGGATTTGGATAAAGTTTACAGAGAGAGTGTATAGAATCAGTAGAGCAGCAAGTCAACTACAGCACTGGAACACTTATGGTTATGGCATGAATGAAGAAAGACAGGCAGAAAAAGACTACTAAGAAACAGCTGGAAAATTGAGAAACAATAATAACAACAGTAATAATAATAGGTGTGATCAAGACTTACAATTGTGAGAGTTATAAAAATAACTAGGTTTTACTGAATATTTGCTATATGTACTTTATATTGGTTAAAGCATTCAGTCTTACAGCTTAATTCCTATATAAAATGAACTATGATAATTCTCCATTTTATATCCCAGGAAATGGAGATACAGTAGTTTAATGGAGTTAAATTAAACTTGATGAAACAGACACTGCTATTAGCACTACATGGAAATAATTTAACACTCACTACCACACTATCACCTCCTTTAACATACATGATAATTGAGGCACAGACATGAAACCAGTTCACATGCAGCTGTAGTATGGTTAAAACTTCCAAATGCTTAACCCTTATATTGCTGTTCAGTGAAATGGTGACAAAACATGTGCTTTTACTTTCACAATGTAAACATGACTGGGAAATAACAAGAACCATTTCAATGGAGTGATGGTGGCAAGAACACAGACTATACTCTATTGAAAAGTCAAGTGAGAAGCAAATGTAGACAGCACCTTCAAGAGTAAACAGACAAAAACTGATGAAACAGAAGGTAATGATACATGTGGGTTAAGGGAGTTTTCTGTTTAGTTGCTTTTTTTTGTTAGTTTGTTTAAGAGGAAAGTAGGATGAGTTGAAAATTTCAACAGAAAGTGGGAATGATGAGACAAGAAAGAGAGAGAAGGACTGATGGAATAAGGTCCCAGAAAAGGTTGGGAGAAATGGGATATAAAGCATAGGGAATCATTTACCACACAAAAACAAACCAAAATAGAAGACCTCATTAGCTGATAGCTGCTTAGATGCTGAAGACAACAGAAAGACTTTATGGAATATGTTGAGTAGGTCCAAGCATTTCCCCTCGCTTCTCTGAGAGATAAATGTAACTGTGGCAAAGACCATCTGGCACAACTCCGATCTGGGCTCTGTTTGCATTGCCCCAGTAAGGATCTGAGACCTGAGTAAAAGCTGGCTCTGTTCCTGAGTTGTCCTTGGAATTCAAGTGGTTCACAAGATGCTAGAATAAAATTTACTTTTAAATCTACCACAGGATGGACATTAAATTTCTTTATTTCCTTTTCAACTAAATTAGAAACCCTGAGAATTACCTAAACGTCAGTGGGTCTCTCTGAGGTTTCTAATCCAGAAGAGAATTTCTGAGCTGATCACCAGAATAGTCTTAGAAATACAAGCAAACTGACACAAGAACAGAAAATGAAACACCGCATATTCTCACTCATAGGTGGGTGATGAAAAATGAGAACACATGGTCACAGAAAGGGGAGTACTAAACACTGGGGTCTATTGGGGGGAAAAGGGGAGGGCCAGTGGGAGGGGGAGGTGGGGAGGGATAGCCTGGAGAGAAATGCCAAATGCGGGTGAAGGG
This sequence comes from Callithrix jacchus, assembly GCF_049354715.1. Classification (NCBI taxonomy): domain Eukaryota; kingdom Metazoa; phylum Chordata; class Mammalia; order Primates; family Cebidae; genus Callithrix; species Callithrix jacchus. The sequence goes on along the minus strand of NC_133504.1, from coordinate 82,190,655 downwards.
GAGAAGAAAAGCAAAGCACACTGCCATGTGTGTACCTACGCAACTGTCTTGCATGCTCTGCTCATGTACCCCAAAACCTATAATCCAATAAAAAATTAAAAAAAAAAAAAAGAAATACAATACACTCTGATAGATATTTTTTTTCAAGGAATAAGTTTGAAAAAATTAAAATTTTGCCTTTTCATGAATTTTCTAAACTATAGAATTTTTATTAGACATGTATCAAATGTATTTGTTAGAGGGATAACAAAAATGATTATATTATAAATATGCCATTTATGTTTCCATCATTTTTATAGTTATCAATGACTTCTTTCATAGCCCTTTATGTTTTGATAACTTTGTGGTTCCTTAATGAGTATATTCATTTATATCTAAGTCTATGTTCATAAATGAACATTTTTAGAGACTCTTCTTTTACCGAGATCATACTTATTCAAAAATCCTTTCAGATGTCAACTACAATTTTAATTGATCATCTTGACTACAGGTTTTTGCATTTACCTCTATAAATTTACTTTTTATACTTTTTTGGAAATGGCTACTGGCAGTTATGTTATAAGTGTCTTTTAAATACACAGGTCACAGCCATATAGGATTCACAAAAAGCTTACTTTATTATATGGGAAAAACAAAATATCACGCACACATATCAACACCATAGACTTCCATTAACAATGCTTCAAGCAATCACATACACTTGTACTCACACGTATGGGTATTTGATGGTATACTGTTTTCTGAGGCTGATAGGATTTGCCTATGAGCTCTTGCATAAACTTAAAACAAAGTATCATGTTTTGAGATGAAGTCACAGCAATTTTCTTGATCTTTCAGTGTGTTACTAAATAATTTACTATAGCAACCTTGCAATAAGGATTTCTAGGGGACAGGGAATCTGCTAACAAAGGTGACTGAATTAAGCACTCACCTGCAACCAAATACCAATGCTGCATAAAAAGACCATTAATATGTAGGACAGTATTCTTAATATTATGTACTGTAGTATATTGAGAATTATTCAACTGAAAATAAGCAAGAGAGATATTTGAACTTGGGGAAGACAGGCAACTGAATTGTCATTTTCAGAATTATTAATTAAAATATTTGTATTGAAATCAAACTAGTATTAGCTCTTTAAGATATACTTCTATTGTATGTTTGGCCTACCTTTTTTTCACCCTGCAATAGGACACTTTTTACTTTTGAAATCTAAAGCAATATAATTTGGTGTTTTTTTATTTAATGAATTAGGTTTTTTAAACTGAATATAATATTCCATATTCTTATTACTTACAATACATACATATTAAAAAATACAAACATGTTAAGAATACATACATGGCTCTTGGCGACTTTGAAATCTTCAATGGTTGTAAGAATATGGACTTTAGGCCGGGCGCGGTGGCTCAAGCCTGTAATCCCAGCACTTTGGGAGGCCGAGGCGGGTGGATCACGAGGTCAAGAGATCGAGACCATCCTGGTCAAAATGGTGAAACCCCGTCTCTACCAAAGATACAAAAAATCAGCTGGGCATGGTGGCCCGTGCCTGTAATCCCAGCTACTCAGGAGGCTGAGGCAGGAGAATTGCCTGAACCCAGGAGGCGGAGGTTGCGGTGAGCCGAGATCGCGCCATTGCACTCCAGCCTGGGTAACAAGAGCGAAACTCCGTCTCAAAAAAAAAAAAAAAAAAAAAAAAGAATATAGACTTTAAATGTCAGATAATATGAAAGACAATTATCATAATATTCTTCATTCTTTCAAACACAATTCAGTTTTCTTCTAAACTACTCCTAAAAATGAAACTGCTAGGCACTTTAGTCATTTACTAACAAAAAATAAATTATTGCTTAAATTTTTTTTCAACAAATCTATAACCATTTGATTAAATCCAATGTTGAATTTAGCACAAGTTCAGAATTAAACCTGGCAAAAATAGTAGTTCAAAAAACCTATGTTGATCTTTTCACATTGATAATAATTTAATTTTTGTATGCAATATAATTGTAATGCCTTCATTTTTCCACAATTCCCACAATACTGAACAACTGACAAATAGATACGTAAGGGAAAATGATAGAAACATTCATACTATATACATGCAGTTTGCCTTCAGAAGCTTAGTTCTCAGGAATAATATGCTTATCTTATACTGCTATATGACTTGCTTGTCTCTTGAATGGTTTCTATTCATCTCTATGTTACATGTCTACTGATAGACCAAACAATTACCTTAACTGTGCTTCATAGCTGTCATGCCATTCCGGTACTTATCTCTATTTCTACAGTCTGAGAAAAGTCTTATCACTTATCTCTTCAGATACTCCATTCAAGTCTATTTCTTAACCTTTCATTATACTTCATGCACCATCAAACTTTCTACTTTTACAATGGAGTTTCAGACTAACATTAAGGCATCACTATTTTTTTCTGCAATCTCCATGACTAACTTCCCAAAATAGATTGATAGCTTTATGTACTGACATTTCTTGTAAGCCCTACTGTTGTCAACTTAGACATCTTATTTTCTAAGTGAAGAATTTAATTTATTATAGAAATAGCAGTTTCAGGTAATAAAAAAAAATAAAAATCTATTGTAAGTTTTGTTCATCCAGGAATAATAAGTAATGTAGTATCTATTTAAATATTAAGTTTTTGTCTCTGTGAAAAAATATAGAACATACTTTATTTTATATTCCAATATACCTTCCTGAAGATAAAATAACTCAATTTCACATGGAATCCAACTAAAAAGAACAACGATAAAAACATATTTATTATATAATAGTTACATTGCAAGTTCATGAGGCAGCGATGATTTTTCATGTCCATAAATAAAGCAAACTTTGTTAATTTAACAAAAATATTATACTAAATTATTTTTAAATGTTACAAATAAGATACATAAATGGCAACATGAAGGAAGGAAAAATGTGTATGTGTGACAGGAGTAAAATGAATGAAGAAAGAGGGGATTCAGTGCTTACTCAGAATGAGTCCTGGGTCTTAAAGCTGACCAGTTACTTCACAAAACGAAACAATAACAAAAAATTACAAACCAACAAACAGGCAACAATCATTCCAAAAATCAATGATACCATTATAAAACAAATGATAATTTATTGATTTTACAACCTAGATATCATGCCTATTAAAGCTCAGTATTTCTGAGACCATTTTTTACAACCAGCAAAACATCTTGTTTTTATATTTACCACTGATATATGGGAGCTTTAGGTTATAAATGGCTGGGTTATCTGATGGGAAATTGAACCAGCATCTTAAATTTTCACTGCTTGATGTTATGGCTCAATGTCATTCTAAATCAAATGTTTTATTACTTGAGGGTTACAAAGTAAAACTATCATCCCAACACCATAGCTTAAGTGACCTCACTTGTTCTCTTTTCTTACTGGAATTTATTCACCCAAATTAAGTAAAATAAACAGTTAATACTGGAGTGTGTTTTTACTCTATTAATTTTAATATAAAGGTTTGATTTAAATATCTTTTCAATTCCCCAATTAATTTTGTCAATCATATTTGGTAATTTGGAGGCACCTCAGAAAATGGAAAATAGAACCACCATATGATCCAGCAATCCCAATGCTGGGTATATATCCAAAAGAAAGGAAATCAGTACATCGAAGAAATATCTGTACTCCCATATTTATCGCAGCATTATTCACAATAGCCAAGATATGGAAGCAACCTAATTGTTCATCAGTAGATAAGTAGATAAGGAAAATGTGGAACATAAGTGTAAAACGTATGCACGATGGAGTACTATTTAGACGTAAAATTAAATGAAATTCTATCATTTGCAACAAAAGGGATGACACTGAAGGACACCGTGATACATGAAATAAGCCAGGAACAGAAGGGCCAACTTCGCATGTTCTCATTTATTTATGGGAGCTAAAAATGGAAATGATTTAACTCATGAAGACAAAGAGTAGAATTATGTTTACCAGGTGTTAGGAAGGGGTACTGGGGTGATAGAGGGAAAATGGCGATGCTTAACATATGAAGATATGGTCAGAGAGAATGAATAAAATCTAGTATTAAATAACACAACAGTGGGACTAGAATAAATAATAATTTGTTGTACATATTAATAACCAAACAAATATAAGTGGAATGTTTATAATACAAATAAATGATTTACAAATGCTTGAGATGATGAGGTGATGGATATTCCATTTACCCTAATGTGATTGTTATATATTGTATGCCTGTATCCAAAATATTTCATGTACCCCATAAATATATATATACCTAATATGTACCCACAGAAATTAAAATTAGAAAACTTATAACACTGTTAATCTTTCTCCTGATCTTCCCCATAAGGATCTAGAGTCTTTACCATGGCAAATGTGCACCGAAGAAAAGGAAATAATCATATGTTTTAGGGACTATGGAGACTGGCTTTGAGCTGACATTAATTCCAGGAGACACAAAATGCTTCTGTGGTCCACTAGTCAGAGTAGGGGGTTATGGAAGTCAAGTGATCAGTTTAGTATTAACTCAAGTCCATTTCACAGCAGGCCAAGTAGGTGCCTGAACTCATCCTGTGTTTATTTCCACAGTTCTGAATGCACAACTAGAATAGATACACTCAGAAACTGACGGAATACCTACACTGGGGCCATGACCTGGAAAATAAGGGCTATTACGACATAAAAGGCCAGTGGAAGCCACTGGAACTGCCTCTGCCTAGGAAAGCAGTATACCAAAAGCAGTTCCGCGCCACTGGAGGGATTGCGGAGTTCTAGACAGTGTCACTATCAAGAACTTCAAATATGCAGGGGTGATAATTCTCATCACATCTTCATTTAAAAGTCTGTGCAAAAGACAGAAGGATCTTGGAGAATGGCAGTGGATTACACTAAGCCTAAACAGTTGGTGACTCAAGTTGCAGCTGCTGTATCAGATGTGGTTTTATTGCTTGAGAAATAGCACAACCTCTGATACTTGTTACACAGCTATTAATCAGGCAAATGGCTTTTCCTCTATTCTTATCAATAAAGTCTGCTAAAAGCAGTTTGTGTTTGTCTGGTAAGACCAGCAATATGTTTGCACTGTCCTGAGTCTCTTGACTATATCATCTCTCCAGCCCTATGTCTTAAATATGTTTGCAGGAACCCTGATCACACTTCCCTTCTATAACTTATCACACTAAGACTTAATAAACTTATGGATAAGACATTTTCACATAACAGGGTAAGAGTAAATCCAACAAAAGAAGCCTTCTACCTCAGTGAAATGTTTAGGAGGCTAATGGTATTGGTCATGTTGAGATATCTTTTCTAAGGTGAAGGATAAATTGTTGCATCAATGTATTCCTCATTGATGGGTGTTACTCTGGCACATTTAATGACTTGAAAGTTGACTAGTTTTGAGATTTTTTTTTCTTTTTTGAGACAGAGTCTCAGTTTGTCACCAAGCACCAGGCTGGAGTGCAGTGGCATGATCTTGGCTCACGGCAACTTCTGCCTCTCGGGTTCAAGCAATTCTCCTGCTTCAGCCTCCCGAGTGGCTGGGACTACAGGTGCACACCACCATGCCCAGCTAATTTTTGTATATTTTAGTAGAGACGGGGTTTCACCATGTTGGCCAGGATGGTCTCGATCTCTTGACCTCACGATCCAGCAGCTTCAGCCTCCCAAAGTGCTGGGATTACAGATGTGAGCCACTGCACCCAGCTGAGATTTTTTTTTAAGTAGTGTCCAGAACAGAAGAAGGGTCTGCAACAAGTCTAGGTTCCTATGCAAGCTGCTTTGTTACCTGGGTTACATGATTTATCAGATCATTGGTGCTTGGAGTATCAATGGCAGGTAGAGATGCTGCTTGGAGTTTTTGGCAGGCCCCTGTAAGTGATCACAGCACAGTCCCTTAGAATGTTGGAGCAAAGCCTTGTCATCCTCCATGGATAACTACTCTCCTTTTGGAAAACATCTTTTGGCCTACTGGACCTAAGTAGGTCTGAACACTTAATCATTTGTCACAAAGTTACAATGCAACCTGAGCATTGGCTAGTTGATCATAGAGCTCCTAAAAGTAATATAGATGGAAGACTACTAAATTTTTACTTGCTGTGTGTGAACAGATAAGTTCTGGGTTAAGTGAGCAGTCTAACCTGGATCCTAAAAACTGAGTCGAGTCCCCACAATACATTTGAACTGGGTGTTATCTGACTTAGCAAGTCACAAAGTTGGGTGAGCCCAGCAGCACTCCACTGGTCCCAAGCTGGTCCTAAAGGCACGACAAGATATTTGAAGTGGCCCAAATGTCCATGTCCTCATACTAATTACACAGCTTTTATGTGTAACTGGTGTGAGGACCATGGGCATTTCTTCCCCAACCTGCACCTATGGCCTCATGGAGAAATATCTCTGATCATCAAATAGAAAGAAGACTCATGCCTGGTTTACAGATGGTTCTGCACAAAATGCAGGCAAGACCCGATAAAATTCAGGTGCAGCACTATAGGCTGTTTTTGGTATGTCTTCAAAAGATAGTGGTGAAGAAAAATGTTTCCAATTGGCAGAATTTCAGACAGTGCACCTGGTTGTTCACTTTGCTTAGAAGGAGAAGTGGCCAACTATGCAGTAATATACTAATTCCTGGTCTGTGGCCAATGGTGTTTGGTTGGATGGTCAGGGATCTAGAGGAAAAACAATTGAAAAATTGGCAACAAAGACATTTTGGGAAGAAGTACGTGGGTAATTCTCTCTGAGAGGTCAAAATGTATGAACATATTTGTATTCCATGTGAATGTTCACTAAAGGGTGACATCAAGAGGAGGATTTTTATAATCAAGTAGTTAGTACGAACTGTTACATGAATACCAGCTGTTTCCCAATCTACTGCTGTCACTGTCCGATTAGCTCATAAACAAAGTGGCCATGATGGCAGGATGTTAGCCATGGGCTCAGCAATTTGGCCTCCAATTTCTGAAGGCTTACCTGGTTAGGGCCACAATCTGATGCACAATCTGCCAGAAGCAGAGACCAACATTACGTTCCTAACATGGTATCATTCCCTAAGGTAATCAATCTGCTGCTTAGTGATATGTTGATTACATTGGACCATTTCTAGCATGGAAGGAGCAGCATTTTATTCTTACTGAAAGAGACATTCTGGATATGGTTTTGCCTTCCCTCCATGCAATGCTTCTGCCAAAACTACCATTCGCTAACTTTTAGAATGCCTTATTCACAGTCATGTTAATCCATCAATTACTGCTTCCAATTAAGGTACTTACTTCATAGCAAATAAAGAGCAATCACAGGATTTTCATGGAATTCATTGGTCTTACCATGTTTTGCATTAACTTGAAGCAGCTGGTTTGATAGATTAGTGGAAATGTATTTTGAAAATTCAGTTACAGGGCCAAGTAGGTGGCAATTCTTTGCAGCTAGGGCAAGGTTCTTCAGAAGGCTGTATATGATATGAATCATTGTCCAGTATATGGTACTGCTTATCCCATAGACAGAATTCATGGGTTCAGAAATCCAGAAGAGGAAGTGGGAATGACATCTCTCAGTATTACTCCTAATGGCTCAGTAGCAAAATGTTTGCTCTGTTGCTATAATCGTATGTGTCATTGATATGAAAGTTTTAGTTCCAAATGGAGGAATACTTCCACCAGAAGACCCATTCCGCTGAGTTAGCAATGAAAACTGCCACTTGGCCACTTTGGCTTTCTCATGCCTCTAGTTTAACAGGAAAAGAAAGGAGTTATTGTGTTGGCTTTGGTAATTGATTCTGACTAATAGGGGGAAATTGGATAGTACTCCACAATGGAGGGAGGAAATGAAGATTATGTCTGGAGTACAGGAGATACCTTAGAACATCTCTTAGTATTACTATGCCCTGTGATTATCAATGGAAAGGTATAACAACTCAATCCGGGCAAGACTGCTAATGACTCAGACCCCTCAGGAATGAAGGTTTGGATCACCCACCAGGTAAAGACGTATGACCCACTGAAGTGCTTGCTGAAGGCAAAAAATATATAGCATGGGTAGTAGGAGAGGGTAGTGATAAATACCAGCTATGACCACGTAACCTGTTATAGAAAAAGAACCATAATTGTCATGAATCTTTATCCTATTTTTATGTGTGTGTGTGTGTATTCAAATTAGGAGAGAGTTTTCCTCCAACAAAATCTAAAAATTTGTAGTGCTGTTAAGATAAATTGTATTCATATCCTTTGCCCACTTTTGAATGGGCTTGTTTGTTTTTTTCCTGTAAATCTGTTTGAGTTCTTTGTGAATTCTGGATATCAGTCCTTTGTCAGATGGGTAAACTGCAAAAATTTTTTCCCATTCTGTTGGTTGCCGATCCACTCTAGTGACTGTTTCTTTTGCCGTGCAGAAGCTGTGGAGTTTAACTAGGTCCCATTTACGAAAGAAGATATATATGAGGCCAACAATCATATGAAAAAATGCTCATCGTCACTGGTCATCAGAGAGATGCAAATCAAAACCACATTGAGATACCATCTCACACCAGTTAGAATGGCGATCATTAAAAAATCTGGAGACAACAGATGCTGGAGAGGATGTGGAGAAAAAGGAACACTTTTACACTGTTGGTGGGAGTGTAAATTAGTTCAACCATTGTGGAAGACGGTGTGGCAATTCCTCAAGGCCTTAGAAATAGAAATTCCATTTGACCCAGCAATCCCATTACTGGGTATATATCCAAAAGACTATAAATCGTTCTACTATAAGGACACATGTACACGAATGTTCATTGCAGCACTGTTTATAATAGCAAAGACCCGGAATCAACCCAAATGCCCACTGATAATAGATTGGATTGGAAAAATGTGGCACATATACACCATGGAATATTATGCAGCAATCAGAAATGATGAGTTTGTGTCGTTTGTAGGGACATGGATGAATCTGGAGAACATCATTCTCAGCAAACTGACACAAGAACAGAAAATGAAACACCACATATTCTCACTCATAGGCGGGTGATGAAAAATAAGAACACATGGACACAGAAAGGGGAGTACTAAACACTAGGGTCTATTGGGGGGAAAAGGGGAGGGCCAGTGGGAGGGGGAGGTGGGGAGGGATAGCCTGGGGAGAAATGCCAAACGTGGGTGAAGGGGAAAAGGAAAGCAAAGCACACTGCCATGTGTGTACCTACGCAACTGTCTTGCATGCTCTGCTCATGTACCCCAAAACCTAAAATCCAATAAAAAATTAAAAAAAAAAGATAAATTGTATTGTTCACTTAGTTATTTTATTTTTACTTACAAAATTGTTTCCACTGCAACTAAGTCATTCAAACAGAATGGACATTTAAAAGTTGTCAAATATTTTCTAATTACTATTAGGAAAGAACACATTGTTGACTTTTCAGCACTTCAGCATACTATTACAAAACTCACAGATGGATTGCTAAGGATTCTCTTTAATGATACTTTCTGGTTCTGTAGAATTCAAGTAACTTCTCCGAATATTTTATTCAATATATATATTTTCCTTTTTTTAATCCACGAAGCACATTACCCAAATAAAAAAGCCACATTACAGATATTGTTTCTTCACAAAACATTGCTATATACAATACTATTTTATTCAGATCACTGCTTTATGCCATTCCTTGTTTCACTAAACATACTTGGATTTCAAGTACTATCTCCTGCCACCTGGCAGGAGATTCTTAGACACCTTGAAGGTCACTTTGAGAAACATCAGATATGAATTTGCTTTTCCTTTGCTGTAGAATTCACTATCTTGAAAACCATTTTATTTTTAAAGGAATGTGTATTAAAACCTTTCGTTGATAAGAGATCAATCCAATGTAACAATGTGCTAGGTATATTATAAAATGTTTTGGTTATTTAGGACTAAAAAGGCAATTGTTAATTAAAAAAATAATCCAGAACAGTGAATCTCACTTCGGAGTACAGGTTATCCATAATCGGATCATATGCTGCCCAGTGCCCAACCACATAGCCTGCCCCTGATTGTTTGCATGCCAAGGACAGTAAAGAAAGAATAACTGGCTATACCAATCAGAGACTCTTTTGTATAAAGAATTGGAGAAGACAAATTAAAGACATATTTTTAATAAAGGTATGTTGTTACAATTTATTAATATGGCATATATATATTAATATGGATCTATGTGGTTGAATCACAACAAACATATCCCTCAAAATCTGGTTATTTTTTGCAAGTCAAAATGCTGTTGAAGCATGCATGTATCACTAAACACTACTGTAGCCAAAATATATTAAATACATATTTATAAATGGAATGAAGCTAGTAATAATTTATACTCAAAAGTACAAGTGAGGGCCATTGAAAGCAAAAAGCAAATTCATTCTGAATGTACTAATTTACAAATGTCCTTAACCCAAATTACAAACTAGTCCTTGACTACTGTAATATACAGCAGACAGATTTCTTAGTGATTAGAGTTAAAATTCTCAGTACAAATCTGAAATATTTTAATTTTAGTTTTGTTTACAAAATATCTTTTTCCACATAAACAATACAGGGCTAATTTAAGAATTCTGAATAATATGCATTTTAATATTGATAACATGTTTTCTTTGCAAACAATCTTAGCTGTATTATATTGACTTTAAATGATTTGTTCACCAATAGAGTAAAAATGATAGAACTCAATTAAATTATACAGAGCATTTCTATAACAATTATATTCAAATAGGTGAAATTTATCAGGGATTGCTGGGTAGACTGTAGACCCTCCATTGTCAAGTACCTTGGGCAAAGCTTTACATGACCATCAGGAACCTTAATTAAGCAGCATATGTGTACACATATATTATTTCATGTTTTTCTAATATTTTAAAATTTGTAATATTTATAAAGCAATTCATGGGGCTAAGTGCTTATAACATTATCATTAGAATTATTATATATGCTTAGTAAATATATATCAATATCAATATAATACAAAATACAAGTTACCAGAACATGAAAATTTCAGTCTTCCAAAACTTGTCTTTCATTTCAGAAAAGATGTGTCAAAGCTACATTTATTGAAAAATATAATTTTCTTGGGAAGAATGTAAATGCTAACTTTTGTAGGTAATAATTTTCTCAGAGACAATATTCCTTACACTACTTCTTTGTAACTCTCTTGTCATCTATATTTCTCCATTTTGAAAAATCTAAATATTCATTTAACCAGCCTAATTCTTGTTCTCACTCACCATTTCTTCTGGATCCGACATTACCTGGATTTTATTTAACTAATATAATATCTGGCTTTTATTTATTTAACTATGTTTAAATACATATCATAAACTTTTTTTGGCAAATAGATAAATCTGATCATATTGCCTATTTTGTTCAATGGGCTTCTTTAGTGTCTACTCAAAACAAAATATACTATAATGAAAAAAATGTTTTAACTCCATAAAGATATAAATTCCCCTAAACAGGCAGTATAGATTTAAGTGAAGTTAAAGCAGCTGATCTGATATATTCTTTTTTCTTCGTCCAGGACATCCCCAAAATAAAGAAAATATGCAGGTGACCCAGTCTAATTTTTTTTATCATCTGGATGTTTGGGCAAATCAACTGACTTGCCAAAAGGAAGAAACCTGATCTCTAAAATACCCTGAGAATACTGCCCTGACATCATATTATTATTATAAATAGAAATCAGCAGATAGGAGGCCTAGTCTCCTGGAGAATGTCATGTTAACTGATGAAGTCCTCGGGGTGTAAAATGTAAAAGTTTTAAAATTTAAATTCATCCCACTGTTAGTGCCCTGGTTTCATGTTCCCTGAAAAATCTATATTGCAATTTAATTACCATTGTGATGGAATAAAGGAGTGGGACCCCTAAAGGGAGATTAGGCTATAAGTTCTCTGCCTTCATCAAAGGAATAATGCTAATATTGGTGTAGTGAGTTGCTGATGAAAAGATAAAGTTGGGCTCCCTTCCTAGTCTGTCTCACAAACTCACCTGTTCTGTTGCCTTCAGCTATGGGATGATGCAGCACAAAGGTCCTCACCTCCAGAATCATGAGCCAAACAAACTTCTTTATATTACAAATTACCCAGTCTGCATTACTGTATTATAGCAACACAAATCAGACTAAGAAAATTGATACCAAAGAGTGGAGGTATGCTATAACAACCTGAAAACTTAGATGCACTGTTGGAATTGGGTAATGGATAGAGGCTAGAAGAATTTGAAGAAGTAAGTTAGAAAAAAGCCTAGATTGCCACTAATGCAGCATTAAGGACAATTCTGGTGATGGCTCAGGAGAAGATCCTAGAACTAGAAAGAGCCTAAAACTTCGTAGATATTATCTAAGTGATCATAATCAGAATGTTGTTAGAAATGTGGACTGTAAAGTCCAATCTATGGAAGTCTCAGATGGAACCAAAGAACAAACTATTGAAAACTGGAGTAAAAGACATCCTTGTTATATAGTTGCAAAGAATTTGGGTTAATTGTATCCAAGCCCCAGGGCAATATAAAAGACAGGCATTAAGAGTGATGAACTAGGGTATCTGGTGGAATAAATGTCTAAGCAAAATACTGAAGAAGCTACATGGCTACTTTAAATCACATACATTTATTTCTAGACATTCATTTAGGCAAGGATTTCATGACCAAGGACCCAAAAGCAAATTCAATAAAAATAGTGATACATAGCTGGGCCTTAATTAAACCAAAGAACTTTTGCATAGCAAAAGGAAGTCAGGAGATTAAACAGACAACCCACAGAGCGGGAGAAAATCTTCACAATCTTTACATCTGACAAGCGACTGATATTTAGAATTTACAATGAACCCAAAGAAATTAGCAAGAAAATAAAACAGAAAATCCCATCAAAAGTGGGCTAAGGACATGAATAGACAATTCTCAAAAGAAGATATAGAAATGGCCCACATCATATGAAAAAATGCTCATCATCACTAATCATCAGGGAAATACAAATCAAAGCCACAATGCAATACCACCTTACTCCTGCAAGTATGTCCATAATCAAAAAGTCGAAAACCAGTAGATGTTGATGTGGATATGGTGAACAGGAAACACTTTTAAATAACTGGTGGGAATGTAAACTAGTACAGCCACTCTGGAAAACAATATGATGATTTTCTAAAGAACTAAAAGTAAAACTATCATCCATTTGATCCAGCAATTTTACTACTGGGTATTTACCCAGAGGAAAAGAAAGAAGTCATTATAAAATTATATATACATATGTATGTGTATATATATATATATGATGAAATACTTCTCAGCCATAAAAATGAATGAATGAATGGCATTGCAGCAATGTGGATGAAACAGGAGACTGTTATTCTAAGTTAAGTAACTCAGGAATGGCAAGCCAAATGTAACGGTTTGGCCATGTCCCCATCCAAACCTCATCTTGAATTGTAACTCTGACATTTCCCACATGTCATGGGAGGAACCCACTGAGAAGTGATTGAATTATGAGGGTGGGTCTTTCCTGCACTGTTCTCATGAACGTGAATGAGTTTCACAAGATCTGATGGTTTTAAAAATGGGAATTTCCAAGTTGTTTTTCTTGCTGCCATCCAAGTAAGACGTGACTTGCTTTTTCTTGCCTGTGCCATGATTTTGGGGCCCCCTCAGTCCCATGGACCTGTAAGTTCATTCAACCTCTTTTTCTCTCCAGTCTTGGGTATGTCTTTATCAGCAGCATGAAAACAGACTAATACATTGAACATTGTATGCTTTCACTCGTAAGTAGGACCTAAGCTATGAGGATTCAAAGGCATAAAAATGACACAATGGACTTTGGGGACTCTGGAGAAACAGTGGGAAGGGAGTGAGGGATAAAGGACTACAAATTGGGTGCAGTGTATACTGCTCAGGTGATAGTTGCACCAAAATCTCACAAATCACTACTAACAAACTTACTCATGTAACCAAAACCACCTGTTTTCCAATAACCTAGGGAAATAAAAAAAAATTAAAAAAAATCACATACAGTAAGATGCAAGTGGAAAACAAAGAATTAAGGATGGAATTTATAATTAAAAGAGATGTAGAATGTAAAAATTTGGAAAATTTGCAGCCTCGCCATGAAAAGATTTAAAAAGTGTGTTAAGGAGAGCAAATAAATGTGTAGCTATCCACCATTTGCTAAAGAGATTAGTATGGACACAAAGGGTGAATAGCACTACAGGCATTACAGAGAACTTTGATGCTGCTACTTTCATGATAGGCCCATGCTATAGGAGGGCAGAATGGTTTTGGAGATGGGCCCAGGGCACCTTATACAAGCTCCTTTCCCAGATCTGCCATAGACATCTGTACTCTGCATTCTAGTCCAATGCTTCTTGACTAGCCCAGCCATGGTTCAAGTGGCCCAAGATGTGGCTTAGCTTGCCACTCTGGAAGGTACTAGTTGGCAGTGTCCATTTGGTGCTATTTCTGCAAGCTCACATCATGCAAGAGTTGTAAGGCCATGATGATCTCCACTTCCATCACTACTTAGGAGCCCAGGCAGACCTCATCATAAAGGGAGAGCCACTTCACACAGCCCCCACTAGGAAAATGCCTACCAAAAACACAGGAGTGAAGCCACTCCAGGGAATCCCTACTTGAGCAATGCCTAGTGAAGCCATGAAGGTGGGGTCAGTTTGAAAATCTCTTAACTGTAGAGCTACTATCATGCAGCTTCATTTTGTAAAAGCTGCAGACAGGAAACTCCAGAACATGAGAGCTGCTGAGTGGACTGATCCCTGCAAAGCCAAAGGAGTGGGACTGCCTGAGGCCTTGGGGGATGTGGGGCATGGAGTCCAAGGTGACTGTTCTCCAAATTCTACCTGAATGTCTTTTTTCCCTGTTGAGTTTTGACAAACTTGGCAGTAGTTACCCATCTTTTCTTTATTTCTTTCTTTTCAAATGGGAGTGTCTGTCCTATACCTGTCCTACTATTGTATTTTGGAAGTAAATAACTTCTTTCGATTTTACAGGCTTAACAGCTGAAGGGAATTTGCCTCAGAATGAATCATGCCTTGAGTCTCACACATTTCTGATTCAGAGGAGACTCTTCACTTTTCAATTTTGAATGGGTGCTAGAAAAATTAAGGTCTTGGGGCTACTGGAATAGAATAAATGAATTTTGTATGTGAGAATGATGAGTTTTGAGAGGCCAGGGATAGAATGCTATTGTTTGAATGTCCCCTTCAAAACTCATGTTGAAATATAATTGCCATTGTAATGAAATTAAAAGGTGGAACTGTTAAGAAATAATTAGGCCATGAGAGCTTTTCTCTTATGAATGGATTAATGCTGGTATCATGGCTGTGAGTTAGAAATCTTGGGAGTGATACAAGGATGAAGGTTGGTCCAATTTTTTTCTCTGTCTTGGGAATTCACTTGCTCTTCTGCCTTCTGCCATAGGTGACATGTACCTTAGCAGATGCTGGTTCCATGTACCTAGACTTCCTACAGCCACAAGCCAAATAAATTTGTTTATTATAAATTACCTACTCTTGTTACTCTGTTATAGCAACACAAAACAAAGAAAATTAGGGACCCCGCAAGTCTCCCTTAGGGACCTCACTCTATTGGACCAGTGTGACACATCCAACATTGGAGGAAGGGAATTAGGAAACAGCCTCAACTGCCTAGAACATTCTTTGCTTCATATGACCTGACTGCTTGCATCCTTGAAATTATTTAGTGAAGGGCGTACTGAGTAGAATATCAGTGAGTGAGATTTATGTTACTCTGATTTGACAATCTGATCCTGTTTGATAGCTTAGTATCTTACCCAGAGAATGTCTGACTTCAATGAGGTAAGGATGTATTTCTTTTTAATATTTTGCCTATGAACATGAGGAAACAAAATGTACACTGAATTAAAAACTTAAAATTGAGAATATTATTGATATTTCCTGATATAATTTAACTGTAAAGGAAAATTTAAGTTTATTAGTAGGTTTCCAACTCTGTCATTTGTTCTTCATAATGGCGATAGTCAGAGGAGACCTATTCTATGTACATTCCACCAGCATATTACCATGTGAAGAGCATGTCTTACATTTCTAGAGTTTATACATTTTGTAGTAGATATTTATTTACATTAAATGAAATGTAAGTTAATATACAGAGACATAATTTAAAGTGATGAGTGAATTTAAAATTTCTTGAATTTCCAACGTAGTAATCTTGGGTTGAAATACAAAGATGTGCTTATCCAAGGAACATATTTATACAGTATGATTTTATTGATAAGAATTATGTAAATTCTGCAAACATCTTTATAGATGAAATCATTTTCTTACATAATGTCTGTGACGCTTGTTCCAATTATGGTGTCACTTGGGTACCTCCAATAATACTTGTGTAGCATCAAATTAGTATTATACTCTTAATAGTTATGATTGTCAATGTATATTATTGAATATTATTTAGAGCCCCTTTGCTCCACAATTTCTTTGCTCTAGTTCCAGAATAATGAAGCTATATTTGTCTTTCAACTCCTTGGGTTGCCAGTTTTTCATTTGATTGCATGTAGGTTACTTAAGTTAATTTTCTATAGTATAAGAAACATGTTGTGTAATTTACTTTATTGAAGCAAACTGATTTGGGTCAGTAAAAAGCTCTCAAGAAATGTATTATAAGAAGGAATAATAATTATTTCTTTCTATAGAAAAAAAGGTCATGGAGAAAAGATTACATTATAGTTAAGTATATTTGAATTATAAATTTCTGCATGTTTTTTTCTCCAAAACACCAACCTATATTCACATTCACTAAAACGTTTTCTCAGTCTTATTTTTTTAAAATATATATGCACACACTTTGTGATTTCTGTGAAACTCAGACTATGCACATGTTTATATGAACGTGTGTAATTTAATTTTCAAAGAAATCACAATAAAAGGAGAAAGCAGTAATGCTGACTCTCACCACCTCTCTAATTTATTCTCAAGTTCCCTTGTCCAGCAGCATAAAACTCCAGATGTAGGAGACTTATTTTTTGGCTCAACATTTCCCATCTTTTTTTTTTATTTCTTCACATTGACTGAGAATATGTCTCATAGAGATAGGAAGGCACAGCATTGTGCATGTTATTGTATAGCATAAGAGCTTTCAAATAAAGGAGCTACTGAAGGGTTTCATGTAGGACTTTAGGCAGGATTTATCTGATTTGTATTTTAGTAGGTTTTTTGGTAGTTTTATGGAAGATGAACCTTGAGAAAATCAAAATAGAATCAAATAAAAGGCTACAACCTGCATTTGAAAAAAAGAAGAAGATGGCTTCTGTTCTCTCTGCTGACTTCTATAATTCCAGAGTCTAGTTGCTGTTTGACTCCCAGTTTGGATTAAAAGAAGGAAGATGGAAAACAGAAGTAACCTGGAAGGTGGTTGAAGTTGACACCTTATCTTTTGGAGTGTTTCTGGGTTCTTTGAAGGTTATCAGCACTGTGTATCCCGTGATATTCTCAGGCTGCATTTCTGCATGCTTGGTAGGTAAGTTATTTTGTGTCGCTACTTGACCGCTCCTCCTTAGTGAACTTCACAGGTGGGCAACAGCACACATATGTTGGAGTCTTTACATTCTCCCACACATTCCCCTTGAACAGGTCTTTATTATACCATTTGAGATGGAAGATGAAATTCTGCTCTTAGCCTCTCCACTAAAACAGTCTGTCAGCCCGTGTATTGATTTCTAGATTTCTGAGTGAGAGTATTGTATCTCAACACATATGGAGTGTATAGAACATATACCAAGCTCTCTGGGCTGTCTCTTTGAAGTGCAATCACTGTATGTTTGGGATGATAAAAAGAACAACTTCCATCCTACCTTCTCCTTAGAAGGAGACTAGGGATTCACAGGATTTATTTTTGAATAAATTTTCTCAAACTGCTCTCTTGGTCTTTTTTACACACTCATAAAAAGTGAGAAGTTTTAAATAACACGGATACAAACTTTGATTATTTCCTTTGGAAGCATTTTATATCCTGATTGATTTTATAATTTTATATCTATTTTATTTTGGTATATTGTTGGAAACTTAAACTTTAACATTATATTAAAGCACCATTTTTGAGCATTGAACTTTTTTGATAAGCACTGTTACAAAAATGTCACATATATCAACTAACTGACACCTCATAATGACCCTGAGTGAAAGAAATTATTAGCTCAATGATTCATATGAATTCATTTGTAGTAGAAAAGAATAGTGATACACATTCACTCTATTCTTTATTTAGGAGATAGGAGATATAATCAGTGATAAGTCATAATTAGATGTTGGAAGTGATGGAGAGGATCAGACATAACTGTTAGGATTCTTACCATGAATGTCTGGTTGGATAAATTTATCAAATAATAACAATAATAATAATAAACAAGAAAAACATTCTTGCCAAGGACAGAGTTCATGCATATACTTTAGACAGAAACTTCCAGGGGTTGGTGTCTAGCATTAAAATATGTATTCCAGGAAAGAAATATGGGAACATATATTGATTTGGGATACTTTAGCATACATGTGATAGTTGAAACTCTGTCTATTGATTAGCTTTCCTAATATGAAAATGTAGAATAAGAAATAACAATGGGCTGAGCTAGCCCTAGAAGCAACAAAATTCCTGGAGGAGAATACCAAATTAGAACAGAATACCTCTTCCTCTCTCTCTCTCTCTCTCTCTCTCTCTCCATATATATATATATATATATATATATATATATATATATATATATATATAATCTCAAAGAAAGAAAGGAGCTACAGCAAAACAAGAAGACTGTTGTACATTTGAATTTGTGAAAATAGCAAGTTGTGGGAGAGTGTCACTAGATGTATGGCTATGCCAATATAATAAAAATTGAAAAGACTAATTATGAATAGAAATTAGGAGGTACTTGGAGCACTTAGCAAGAACAGTTTTATTACAGAAATCTGATGGAAACCAGATTACATTGGGTGAGAACTGAATATTGCATTAGTTAAGATATTTACAGGAAACATGCCACATTAAAATTAGGATAACTAGAGGCAAGTTTAATAAATGGATGATTTACAAAAGTGATGGCAGGGAATAGAAAAACCACAAAGGATAATACAGTAGTTTAGAGCCTAGAGGCAGGGCTCCATAACCACTCCAAAACTGAGGTGACAAGGAGGGAGTGCTTACCAGAACTGAAAGAAAAAAAATTCTTTGTAGAAAGAATCACTTGAAAAATGAGAGTTTCAGTCAAGAAACTTATGGTGCAGCAATCCCACAATGATATATTTCATATATCATTATCACACTTTCAAATCTACCCTCATTTGAGCATCTGGCCCACGGGCTGCATGGACCTCAGCCTATCCATTGTCTTCTAATAACCCCCACATTATAAACTAAAAATGTTAGGCTTACCTTTTCCCTTTCTAATTAAGGGTAGATTACTGTTTAAAGTAATATCAATAAGGAGGAGAAGAAAAGATCAGCTGGAACTAGAAAGGGATGTCATGTCAAAGAAGGATTTTTCAGATGAATAAGCAGTGAGCGTGTTAATAGAGTGTGAAGAAGAATGCCTTAGAGAAGGAGAGTTTGAAAAATAAAGCAGCCAGAGCTGTTCACTTATGGAAGACTCATAGGAGAGAGAGATGGGATCATAGCACAGGAGAAGGCATTGGTCTTAAATAGGAAAGGGGACTCTTCTTCCTCTCCTCTTTTAGGAAAAAAAATCCATACATATTTAAATTTATTTGATGCCTGGAAAACATTATATTAGAAATATCATCTAGGTGGCCATTATTTTCCTTATAAAGTAGGAGACAAAACTGGCAAGACTAAAGGCTGTTGAGTAGGGGGTAAAGTGAAGTATGTATGCTATGATCTTTGAGAGGCATTTGCAAGTGGAAAGACAAGTAAATATATTTTAAATGCTCAACTGGGGTCAGATACCTTCTACCCACTTTCTCACTGCAGTGATTATCACGGAAAAGTGTATTATCTTATGTAAAACGACAGAGAACATAGATTTTAATATCGATTCATTTCAGAGTGTGGTGTAGAGGTGGCAGAAGGAGAAATAGAGATGTTGGTCTATTTTGTGCTGCTACAACAAAACCACTAAAACTAGGTGATTCATGAAAAGCAGAAATTTATTTCTCACAGTTCTGGATGCTGGGAAGTCCACAATAAAGTTGCAGAAAATTTGTGAGGGCCTTCTTTCTGCATCCTTACATAGTACGAGAAGTGAGCCCACTCTTGCAATCACTTTGTATAGCAGTATTAATCTATTCATAAGCATGGAGCTTTTAAGACTTAAACACCTTTCATGAGGCCTCACCTCCCAACACTTTTGCACTGGGGACTAACTTTCTAAGACATTTATTTTGGAAAGCACTTCAGTAACCTGAAGTTTCAGTAGCAGAAAGGACCATGGGCTAAAACTGCTTATAAGAAACATTTAAAAATAGACATATACTCAGGGAGGATGTGGGAAAGCTACATGGAAAAATGGCTTTGGTCAGAGGATGAGCCAGTGAAATCTATCTCTGAGGCTGAAAACTTTCAAGTAATTGCTCTGGGTGGCACGAGAGTGGAAATGAGGGCATTGAAATATTTTTGGACTGAGAATTGAGAGGTTAGGGCAGTGGTTCTTAAAGACAGTTAAACATTAAAATAGCCAGAATGTTTGCCAAAAATGCAAACATTTAAATCCACTTAAGATGTGCTGACTCAGTAAGTTTAGGCTGGGACTGGACAAAACTTTCTTGTCTTCTCACTAGCTCTGAGACTGAGCCAGGTTCTACTTAGAAGCTGATTTCTAATTTGACATCTAGGATAAAGTGGGGATTGGGAAGGAAAAAAAAGGAGCAAGCCTAACATGTTTAGTTTATGTTGTGGGAAGACAATGGAATAGGTTAAGGTCCATATAGCCAGTTGGCCACATGCTCAAATGAGGAACTAGAAACATCCCCAAATGCCCATGATGGTAAAGGAGTGCTGTTTGGAGATGCAATAAAGCAGGAGGATGTCAAACTTCCCTATTGGACCAGTAATATTTAGCTACAGAGAGAACTATAGAGAAAACAGTGTTCCTAAGAGATCTAGTTTTCAGTTAAGACAAGATAGGCTAAAAGCACTTTGCAGAAAGGCTGACAATGTATGCAAGATGGTGTATAATCTAATGAACACTGCAGAGAATTGAAGGAGAGAGTTTGTAGTTGAGAATGGGGCATAATTTTGTTATAAACTAGGAGAGAAACAGCATAAAGTATGCTTAGTATAATTTTTTTCTTTTAACACAAAGAAGTCAATATATTTTACCTTATTGTGTAATTTTGTTGTTATGACTGTTTTATGCTATACAATGAAGAGGAGCAATGAAAAAGGAGCATACCTGCATGAGAATTCATGAGCTAGAGTGTTGAAAACAAGAACACTGAATGCATATAAACGGGTAGAGAAAAAGAAGCAATAGGTTTGTGAAAATATATTAGGAGCTAGCAGCAAGCTAGAAGGTATCAGGGATGCTTTTCTAACATAAATTACAATAGAAAAACACACAAAAAGTTTGATTAGAAGTGGTATCTATTTGAATATATATTATAATTTTTATTCTGTTAATGCTGAACATCTAACGAATTCATAACAGTATTTGTAGAC
The DNA here is from genome assembly GCF_049354715.1 of Callithrix jacchus. Classification (NCBI taxonomy): domain Eukaryota; kingdom Metazoa; phylum Chordata; class Mammalia; order Primates; family Cebidae; genus Callithrix; species Callithrix jacchus. Next base: position 82,169,022 of record NC_133504.1, on the reverse strand, counting down.
TGTTGTCTTAGAAGAAAGAAATAAGAGAAACTGCCAGTTTGAACTTAATTCTGACCACACAAAAATGCTTTTTGTAATGTCATCTTGACAGGAACTGTAAGTCACAGCAACTGGGTCATCTTGAATTAGCTAACAGAGAAAGAAGAGAAGTCTCACAGGCAAAATTAGACTTTTGGGAAAAAATATAACAAAGCAGAAACTTTTTTTATTATCCCATGGTGAAAGACTCTAACTGAAATGCAACTCAAAAGGGATGAAAAATGTTAAAAATATAATACTGATCATATAAGTATGACTAATGGCAATAATGTGTGTGTGTGTGAGTGTGTGTGTGTGTGTGTGTGTGTGTGTGTTTTGGAGTCTCCTCGTGTAGCCAGGTTGCAGTGCAATGGTGCAATCTCCGCTCACTACAACCTCCGACTCCCTGGTTCAAGCGATTCTCCTACCACAGACTCCTGAGTACCCGGAATTACAGGCCTGTGCCACCATACCCAGATAATTTTTGTATTTTTAGTAGAGATGAGGTTTCACCCTGTTGGCCAGGCTGGTCTCCATCTCCTGACCTCATGATCCACCCGCCTCAGCCTCCCAAAGTGCTGGGATTACAAAATTTTAAAAGAGTGACAGGAAAAACAAATTCAGTGTGGTGGAGACCTTGCCAAAGATCTTAACATTTTAAACATGTATATGAAATAAAATGAAGAACATGTACTGTTGGTGAAGACAAAACTGTGTCATGTACCATCAAGAACAGTGTTGGACCTCAACTTTAATTTAGAAATGGTAGGTAACTCAGAAAAGAGTTACGAGAATGCTCAGAAATCTTAATATCACATCTTGTAAACAACTGTAGCCAATATAACTGGTTGAATTCATTATTTCTCTTGCAATGTCATCACCCCGTCTATATTAGCTCCTGCTTCTCTAATCCTCTTTGATAGTTCATAACTTTTCTGTCCATTTTCATTGTTAGAAGAGTTTATTTTTTCAGGAATTAAAATAAATATATTCCCTTTAAAAATGATTTGATTGCCATCTGAATTAATACACATCTTCATCTCCCCAGCCCAGATTTAACTTGGTAATGGGGACAGGGGAGTGATCTGCTCATTTGTTATTCCTCTACCTGTTGTTGCTGTTGCTGTTGTTGTTGTTGTTGTTGTTTTTAATGTCTCCTGCCCCAAGCATGCTGCTCTGGCTCCTACATTGTTTAGAGGATAGATGAGTGTGAAAAGAATAACGTCTGTCTTGACTAAAGGAGATCAATTGCTGAGATCAATTCACGGCTTGGGTGGAATTTTTGCAAGATGAATCTAGCTTGTGTCAAAGTGCAAACTCTTCCCAGTAATACCCTGTCTTCACTCATCCATAGAGTTCTGCCCGACCAACCTCATCCCCTAGGATTATTCCAAGTAAGAGTGAGGCACCAGCCTTCTTCTCTCCGAACTCCAGGGAACTCTATTCAGGTTCTCCCAAGAAGTCTTTCTCTCCACACACTCAGGTTCCGTGCTACTCTGGGACTCACCAAACTCCCTCCTGTAGTTTAAAGTGTGCAGGTTTAATGTAGAAATCACCTTTCTACGCAATAGAAGGGAGTGAGAAGAAGGTGTCCTAGGATTATATTCAAAAATAAATCTTCACTCTGGAGCTTCCTTTGATTTTTTTCTTCCTCTTTTCAAACTAGAATTAAGAAAGGATCTAAGAGCCTATCCATCATCCAACACCTATTCTCTTTGGGCTACATAAACATTTATCACCATGGTCTTCAACCACAAAGGAAAAGTCCCATAGAACATTCTGTTATGTTTGTTATTCTGAGTAATGCTTAATGTTTACAGTGGCTAGGGGTTACTAAAGACCAGAGACATCAGAAACATTTTTTTTCCTAACTACAGAAAGCAGAATCAAGACCATTGGAAATAAAAATGGGAGTCCTATTATAAAATTATGAGCTCCTCTTCTTTGGAAATGTTAAAATTGATTTTGAAACTAATTAAGACTTTACAGAATCAAATCACATTTAAGTACACATGATGTTCTTTAGAATCACAAGTTGCTGATGTAAACTACATAATCTGCTTCCTAGTTTTCAGGAAAATTCTAATTCTCTAAATAAAAATTAAAATGACCCCAAGAAACAATCTGAGAAATGGTGCTAGTCAGAAACAACCTTGACTGCATTTTTATTAGTTTTATTATCTCTCTTTAAATTTAGTTTTTCAGTGGAATCATGATTAACTTTTATGGAAGAACTAATATCCATTTTTGAATGTTTATTAGAATACTTTCTATGATAGATTAATTATATAAAATTACATTAAGAGGCTACCTTATGTAACAAGAATTATGTGAGAAACTTCACGGTAAAAGCTTATTCCCCATTCATTCAGAAACCAAAAATAAGAGGTAATAATGCCTGTCCCACATTTGAAAGAACTGAGCATTTTCTCTTCTTTGCACTGCCTGCCTCAAAAATTAGAGTTAAAATTGTATGAGATTATATAATTAAATAATAGGGTAATGCATTGTTTTCATTGTAATTTTCATGAAATTACCTCAGATGTATTACATATTAATATCACAGTCACATTTATTACTGCCTTCTGACCAAAGCTTATGTCCTTGCAAGAGCTTTTGGTAGGTAAAGCTTGTTGCTGATGTTATGGAAGTTTGAGCTTTGGTCAAAAATAAAGAAATTCATCAGTTGGAAGATGACTAAGGATGTCCTTTGAGTTTCCCAAAGGAATTTGTTTTCTTCACCAACTTTCAGGACTTGTTCCTCCATAAATACTGCTAATTTTATAAACAAACATGTTAATTCCTTTAAATTTCTATATCTTTATTAGTGAAGTATTACTAGTATATCTTTCTCTGATGTCTATTAATATTTTATCTTTTATTTTTGTCTGAATACTTTGTCAATTTATCCATAGGATGCTAAAGGGGCTTTAATCTTGATGATCTGTAAATTAGGTTTATTTTGAATGCAAAAATGATCTTTAAAAAAATTTTTTTTTGAAACAGGGTCTCACTCTGTTGCCCAGGCTGGAGTGCAGGGGCATGATCATGGCTCATTGCAACCTTGACCTCCCACATTCAAGCATTCAGCCTCCCGAGTAGCTGGGACGCAAGGCTAATTTTTGTGGAAGCAGGTCTTTGCCATATTGCCCAAGGTGGTCTCTGATTCTAGGGCTCAAGTGATTTGACTACTTCCACCTCTCAAAGTGCTGAGATTACAGGCCTCAGCCACTCTGCCTGGTCCTGCTAATAATTTTTAAGTAGTTAAAAGTGTCTTCAATTTTTATAAAACTAATTTCTTCATCATATTGATTAATATGCTTTATTTTACATTCTTTTAATATTCACCTTTTTCATCTATCATTTATTTGATAAATTGTGTGGAGTAGGAGTGCTCATTTGATTTTTTCCCCCAAAACCAATTTTATTTACTTAACAATGCAGAATTTACCCATCAATTAGGATTACGACATTTATTATTCATTAAGTGAATAGTCAGTGACAATGGTATAGAAAAACTGCACGACATAAATCATTAGTGGCAAGTTTGTTGTTCAGTCTTTTTGAAAAGTATTTGAACAATTTTTATCAAGCATTTAAAAATTTTATTTCTTCTGTAATAAAAAACACACTTCTTAAAAGCCAGTTTCAAATTAACATAAATTATGAAAAGACTATTCTCAATATGTTAGCTGCAGAATTACTTAAAAATTTTGACAGCTTTATACAACTTAAAGACTCAATATTAAAAGAAATTAATGATATTTTGACACTAGCTATGTTTATCATATTTCGATCCTAAAATCAACGTTTAAAATGATGTGCTGTGTTGATGTCTGGTGAAATGGGAAGGGCCTCCAATACCCCAGCCACCGGTTTCTCTCCTCACTTTGCTTTAGAGGATAAGGTCTCTAGCCAAAAATCCTCCTTCTTATGGGGACCACACTTGGATCCTGCTTATTCTCGAGTAGCAGGTTTCCATTTCCTGCGGGCTCACAGAAATATTCAACCAAGTTAATTCTCTGAAGACCCCAAGGGAAACACACAGATTCTGCCTGAGAGACGTCCACTGTTTGTTTACTCTGTCCCAAGTGCAGCTCCCATCTGCCCTGCAAGCAGAGGCAGTGTCCTCCTTTCTCCTCCACTGACTGTGAGTATTATCTGACCGGGACATTGCCGTTGATCTCATCTGTCAGTGTCAGGAATTGTGTGTTTGACTATCTTCACAACCGTAGGGCAAGAATTCCTCCCTCACCAATGGGGGAATAAGAGGTGATTAAAATAGAAATAAAATATTATAATAATTAATGCATATGTACAACTCTTTAAATCATATTTGAAGTGCCTTTTATAATATTAAGTATAAATATGTAGGAATCAAAAATCCTATTGCTTTAAAAATATATATTTATCTTAATCTGGGAGAAAGTATACTAAAAATATTCATTTTGGTGATGTGGAAGCCATAAAAATATGATGTTCTAATGTTTTACAGGAAGTGTCATTGGTTGATGATTCCAGCATCCCCTCTCCTTGATCTACCACTACCTTTATACCAAATGTTTCCCCAGCCTTCTCCAACGTGATTACTGACCATGGCAGGGGTGCCAATTTAAGATCATTTCTTTAAGACACATGACTATTTCAATGGTGTCTTATTTGAGGGATTTATCATCAGCCTCGTCTAAACTTTCTTAGAATTGTATTTCAATCTGAAACTCCTCTTATCTATCCTCTTTTCTTCCTTCTCTCTTTTACAGAAGTCAGAACAGCATCACAACCTGAAAGCTCATTCCACTCTCTCAATCTTCTCCCCTAATCAATTTCTTGCATGTCTAATACCAACTTTATACCTGTTCATAAATATACCCAAATGAACAAAATGTTTATATTCAAGTACAGAACATAGTAAAACTATAACCCATAATTTTCTCATTTCATTTTCTTGCAATTTTAATTTGTTTAGCATACATTGAATGTCATCCTATTAAGTGATAGGACTACAACATTTAAGGACTAGTATGTTTCTGGTAGAAACAAGATTGTGTATAATTTAAACAATAAGAATATACAAATAATAGTAATCAAATAATAATGCAAGAAATTGCATTAGATAGTATTTCATTATGTGATTCAAAATAACAGAAAAATAAGTGCTATAAATTGCAAAAAGATATATTTTATAGTTGAAGTTGTGGATAAAGTTTATGTGGTCATAGGATTGGAGCTCATTCTTTAAAATTAAGTGGCATAGAGAAACACTGAATGGCAGAGGTTTGCAGACAAGGAGAAGTAGAAATAATAGAAAAGGCAGCAGAATAAACGTGTTTTAAGAGTAATGAATAACAAATTGTGGAAATATAATTTGTAATCTCCCTTAACTTTAAATATTAAAATAAATGCTGTGTTATTTGAAACATGGTGGCATGTTTTTAGTTTTAAGAGAACATAATACAACATGTAATAAGTTGATTTTTATTCAATATGTGTACCTATATTACTATTAGTTGAGAAGTAAGAGCATCTCACTTAAGGTTATGTGCATTGTGAATGTTTAAACATAATGAATATTTCCATCACATATGAGATAGATGTGTCATGTTGATTTCTACTTCTTCCTTTGTCAACTACATACCAAGGATGTTAGTAAAAAATCTAATTCATTATATGAAAGTCAATTATAAAATTGTACTTGACAATGAAAAATGTCATTACCAGTAAAAATACAGAAAGAAAATGACAGCATAACTTGGATTTATCTTTTACCACATTATGCAGGACGAGATAATAAGCGGTACTCTAAGCTTTTGAGCAGTTTTCTTTGGAAATAAAAATCCAAATAAATAATGAGTAAGACTGCTTTCTTTGATGTTTATTAAAGCATAGTTGTTTTAATAGATAATGTAGTAACACAAAAATTATTTTCAATTTTTTTTAATTGCAAAAGGCTAACTTCTCAAAAGAGAAAGACATTTTTATCTGGTTAGAAAATGTTTTCTAAGTTGGTCTACTATATAATGTTTCTTAATACAGCATTGTCCTATAACAGATATTTACTCCAGTTTAGGAGAATCTTATTTTTCTGTTTATCTTATTATTATTATTATATAAATAATCACTGGTTGTCTTGGTTTACAGATATAAACTATTAGTTTTTTAATATGGTGATTTAATTCTTAATATAGATTTAATATAAATGATATATTTATATAATTTTAAAGATGGTAATTATATGTGTACATATCTGTATATGTTTAATCAAAATGTTATAAATAACAAGGAAAACTAAGAATAATAAAATAAATAATTTAATCTAGTCATTTCAGCAGACCAATAAAAATAAAAATCCTTATGTATTCTTTCTTCCTAGGTGATAATTATGTCAAAAGAGATTAATAAATTTGCCAGAGCTATATAATGGGCAGATGTCAAAACCAAAATTCCACTCTGAGTTTTTTGTTGCAAGTTTCAGCAACTTTTCTAAAGGTGGAGAATTATGAGAAATGCATACTTTAATGGGACATGAGTAATTTACTTCCAAAGTGCTTGACCTCAAAGGATGATCCTAAACATAAACATATTAAAATAAAATCATTATTCAATAGTATGAAAATTTTTCAAACATTACATTGATATTAAATAGGGAACACAATTATATAATATCCTTCAAACTCTTTTATTTTTATACTGATAATATTTTTATCTGAAAATAAAGTAGGTAAAATAGAAGGCACAAGTTAGTTAATGTATTTGGATAAAACATTAAAAATGTATAAAAGAAAATATCTGGAGGGGACTCAAGATGGCGCTGTGAGAACAACCCAGGATTGGAGCCCGCGTTGAATTCGCAAACGGTGAGTCAGTGCTGCATTTCCAGACTGATCTTTGTTGCCCACAGAACGGGGAAACTCCCAAGTATAAAAAGACACGGGACGCCAGACAGTAGGTCTGCCTGGCGAAGCCGGCAGCCGGGGCGGCGGCGGCCGGCCCTACCCAGCAATCCCCACAGGGCGCGCTTGTCCGGGTGCCTTGTTGAACCGGCAACCTGAGACTTGAGAGGGCTGGACTTGAGACTGAACGAGACTTGCACAGTAGCCCAGCCCAGGGGATTGCAGGGACAGATCGCTTGGGATACCCAGTGGGACGAACAAAACCGCGATTTCAAACTATCCCGGGCAGACGGTCCGAGACGCTCTGTGGGGGAGGGGCGTCCACCACTACGGAGGCAACCTGCCCCAACTGATATACACGCCCACTGCTGAGGCGGCCAGCCGTTGCCGAGGCAACCCGCCCCAACTGAGATACACGCCCACTGCTGACGCAGCCAGCCGTTGCCGAGGCAACCCGTCCCTACTGAGATACACGCCCACTGCTGACGCAGCCTGCCGTTGCTGAGGCAACACGCTACAATGAAGAGACTCCGCCGCAGGGCGTGGCGGAGACCACAGCAGAGCCGGCAGGAACAGCGCGAATCACACAACAGCAGGGCGGAGCCTCGGCAGCCAAACAGTGGCTAGTCTGCCTTTGAGCTGGGCAGGACACCTGATCGGACATCCAAAAATAAAGCCCAAACCCCTCAACACAGAGCATTTGAGAAAAAAAAAAGGGTTGTTTAATGAGCTGTGTTGCAGCAGAATCAAACATAGCAGCCTAACAGCCCTGAATGAACAACAGAGTGCACAGCTCAGCAATTAAACCCCTATAAAGTACAAACTGTCTCCTCAAGCAGCTCCCTGACCCCTCTATATCCAAAAGACTGTCATTAGGCAGGCATCATCCTGGGACAAAGAGAGCAGAAAAAGAAACTGGTAGCATCCCTCGCTGTGCCACGGCTACTAGAGGTGCACCCCAGACAAGCAGGGTCTGGAGCGGACCTCAACAGTCGTACAGCGAAGGGGCTAGACTGGTAGAAGGAAAACCAAGCAACAGAAATACTTCATCATCAACATTCTGGGTGTCCACTCAGAGACCCAAACGAAAAGTCAGCAACTACGCAGACGACCAGCGGACAAATCCACAAAGATGGGAGGAAACCAGCACAAAAAGGAGGAAAACACCCGAAACCAGAACACATCGCCTCCTAGAAAGGACCAAAACTCCTCACCAGCAAGGGAACAAAGCTGGACGGAGAATGACTGTGACGAAATGACGGAATTAGACTTCAGAAGATGGATAATGAGAAACTTTTGTGAGCTAAAAGATCATGTATTAAATCAATGCAAAGAAACTAAGAACCTTGAAAAAAGATTTGAAAAAAGAATCGAGGAAATGATAACAAGAATGGATACCTTAGAGAGGAATATGAATGAATTAAAGGAGCTGAAAAACACAATACGAGAACTTCGCGAAGCAAACGCAAGTTTCAATAGCCGAATTGACCAAGCAGAAGAAAGAATATCTGAAGTCGAAGACCAACTCAATGAAATAAAACGAGAAACCAAGATCAGAGAAAAAAGCGCAAAAAGGAATGAACAAAGTCTCCAAGAAATGTGGGACTATGTGAAAAGACCTAACCTACGTTTGATAGGTGTACCAGAAGGGGATGAAGAGAATGAATCCCAGCTGGAAAATACTCTTCAGGACATCATCCAGGAAAATTTCCCCCACCTAGCAAGACACGCCAACACTCAATTGCAGGAAATACAGAGAACACCACAAAGATATTCCGCAAGAAGAGCAACCCCAAGGCACATAATCGTCAGATTCAACAGGGTTGAAATAAAGGAGAGAATACTAAGGGCAGCCAGAGAGAAAGGTCGGGTCACCCACAAAGGGAAGCCCATCAGACTCACAGCAGATCTCTCGGCAGAAACACTACAAGCCAGAAGAGAGTGGGGGCCAATATTCAACATTCTTAAAGAAAAGAACTTTCAACCCAGAATTTCATATCCAGCCAAACTGAGCTTCAGAAGTGAAGGAAGAATAAAATCCTTTGCGAACAAGCAAGTACTCAGAGATTTTGTCACCACCAGGCCTGCTTTACAAGAGCTCCTAAAAGAGGCACTACATATAGAAAGGATCAATCAGTACCAGCCATTCCAAAATCACACTGAATGCTAAAGAGCTTCAACATAATGAAGAATTTACAACAACTAACAGGCAAAACAGCCACTTAGAATCAAAATGGCAGTATCAAATTCACACATAACAATATTAACCCTAAATGTAAATGGACTAAATGCACCAATCAAAAGACACAGACTGGCAAATTGGATAAAAATCCAAAACCCATCAGTGTGCTGTATCCAGGAAACCCATCTCACATGCAAGGATACACAAAGGCTCAAAATAAAGGGATGGAGGAAGATTTACCAAGCTAATGGAAAGCAAAAAAAAGCAGGAGTTGCAATTCTCATCTCTGATAAAATAGACTTTAAAGCAACAAAGATCAAAAGAGACAAAGAAGGCCATTACATAATGGTCAAAGGATCGATACAACAAGAAGAGCTAACGATCCTAAACATATATGGACCCAACACAGGAGCACCCAGATACATAAGGCAAGTTCTTAATGACTTACAGAAGGACTTAGACTCCCACACAATAATAGTGGGAGACTTTAACACTCCACTGTCAATACTAGACAGATCAACCAGACAGAAAATCAACAAGGATAGCCAGGGCTTGAACTCAGACCTGGAGCAAGCAAACCTGGTGGACATTTACAGAACTCTCCACCCCAAATCCACAGAATACACATTCTTCTCAGCACCACATCACACCTACTCTAAAATTGACCACATAATTGGAAGTAAAGCACTGCTCAACAAATGCAAAACAACTGAAATCATAACAAACAGCCTCTCAGACCATAGTGCAATCAAGTTAGAACTCAGAATTCAGAAACCGACCCAGAACCGCACAGCTTCATGGAAACTGAACAACTGGCTCTTGAATGTTGACTGGGTAAACAACGAAATGAAGGCAGAAATAAAGAAGTTCTTCGAAACCAATGAGAATGAAGACACAACGTGCCAGAACCTCTGGGACACATTTAAAGCAGTCTCTAGAGGAAAGTATATAGCAATAAGTGCCCATATGAGGAGAATGGAGAGATCCAAAATTGACACCCTATCGTCAAAATTGAAAGAGCTAGAGGAGCAAGATCAACAAAACTCAAAACCCAGCAGAAGACAAGAAATTACTAAGATCAGAGCTGAGCTGAAGGAGATTGAGACACGAAAAACCCTTCAAAAAATCAATAAATCCAAGAGCTGGTTTTTTGAAAAGATCAACAAAATAGACAGACCACTAGCCAGATTGATTAAAAATAAAAGAGAGAACAACCAAATAGATGCAATAAAAAATGATAAAGGGGAAATCACCACAGATTCCACAGAAATTCAAACCATCATCAGAGAATATTACAAACAACTCTATGCACATAAACTAGTAAACCTGGAAGAAATGGATAAATTCCTGGACTCCTGTGTCCTCCCAAGCCTAAACCAGGAGGAAGCTGAAACTATGAATAGACCAATAACAAGGTCTGAAGTTGAGGCAGCAATTAAGAGCCTACCTCACAAAAAAAGCCCAGGTCCAGATGGGTTCACAGCCGAATTCTACCAGACACACAAGGAGGAGCTGGTACCATTCCTTCTAAAACTATTTCAAACAATCCAAAAAGAGGGAATCCTTCCCAAATCATTTTATGAGACCAACATCATCCTGATACCAAAACCCGGCAGAGACCCAACGAGAAAAGAAAACTTCAGGCCAATATCCATGATGTACATAGATGCAAAAATCTTCAATAAAATATTGGCAAGCCGATTGCAACAGCAAATCAAAAAACTTATTCATCATGATCAAGTAGGATTCATCCCACGGATGCAAGGCTGGTTCAACATACGCAAGTCTATCAACGTAATTCACCACATAAACAGAACCAAAAACAAAAACCACATGATTATCTCAATTGACGCAGAGAAGGCATTTGACAAAATTCAACAGCCCTTTATGCTAAAAACCCTCAATAAACTCGGTATCGATGGAACGTATCTCAAAGTAATAAAAGCTATTTATGACAAACCAACAGCCAATATAATACTGAATGGGCAAAAACTGGAAGCATTCCCTTTGAAATCTGGTACTAGACAAGGATGCCCTCTCTCACCACTCCTATTCAATATAGTACTGGAAGTTCTAGCCAGAGCAATCAGGCAAGAAAAAGAAATAAATGGTATTCAAATAGGAAAGGTGGAAGCCAAATTGTCTCTATTTGCAGACGACATGATAGTATACCTAGAAGACCCCATCGCCTCAGCCCAAAAACTCCTGAAACTGATAAACAACTTCAGCAAAGTCTCAGGATATAAAATCAATGTGCAAAAATCACAAGCATTCGTCTACACCAATAACAGACTTAAAGAAAGCCAAATAAAGAGCGAACTGCCATTCGCAATTGCTACAAAAAGAATAAAATACCTTGGAATACAACTCACAAGGAACGTAAGGGACCTCTTCAAGGAGAACTACAAACCACTGCTCAACGAAATCAGAGAGAACACAAACAGATGGAGAAACATTCCATGTTCATGGTTAGGAAGAATTAATATCGTGAAAATGGCTATACTGCCCAAAGTAATTTACAGAATCAACGCTATCCCCATCAAGCTACCATTGACTTTCTTCACAGAACTGGAAAAAACCACCATGAACTTCATATGGAACCAAAAGAGAGCCCGCATAGCCAAGTCAATTCTAAGCAAAAAGAACACAGCGGGGGGCATCACACTACCGGATTTCAAACTATACTACAAGGCTACAGTAATCAAAACAGCATGGTACTGGTACAAAAACAGAGATATAGACCAATGGAACAAAACAGAGGCACCGGAGGCAACACAACATACATACAACTATACAATCTTTGATAAACCTGACAAAAACAAGCAATGGGGCAAGGATTCCATGTTTAACAAATGGTGTTGGGAAAACTGGCTAGCCATGTGCAGAAAGCAGAAACTGGACCCCTTCCTGACACCTTACACTAAAATTAACTCCAGATGGATTAAAGACTTAATCATAAGACCTGGCACCATAAAAACCCTAGAAGGAAATCTAGGCAAAACTATCCAGGACATAGGAGTAGGCAAGGACTTCATGAACAAAACACCAAGAGCATTGGCAACAAAAGCCAAAATAGACAAATGGGACCTAATGAAACTCCACAGCTTCTGCACGGCAAAAGATACAGTCACTAGAGTGGATCGGCAACCAACAGAATGGGAAAACATTTTCGCAGTCTACCCATCTGACAAAGGGCTGATATCCAGAATTTACAAACAACTCAAGCAGATTTACAGGAAAAAAACAAACAAGCCCATTCAAAAGTGGGCAAAGGATATGAACAGATACTTTACGAAAGAAGACATATATGAGGCCAACAATCATATGAAAAAATGCTCATCGTCACTGGTCATCAGAGAGATGCAAATCAAAACCACATTGAGATACCATCTCACGCCAGTTAGAATGGCGATCATTAAAAAATCTGGAGACAACAGATGCTGGAGAGGATGTGGAGAAAAAGGAACACTTTTACACTGTTGGTGGGAGTGTAAATTAGTTCAACCATTGTGGAAGACAGTGTGGCGATTCCTCAAGGCCTTCGAAATAGAAATTCCATTTGACCCAGCAATCCCATTACTGGGTATATATCCAAAAGACTATAAATCGTTCTACTATAAGGACACATGTACACGAATGTTCATTGCAGCACTGTTTACAATAGCAAAGACCTGGAATCAACCCAAATGCCCATTGATAATAGACTGGATTGGAAAAATGTGGCACATATACACCATGGAATATTATGCAGCAATCAGAAATGATGAGTTCGTGTCGTTTGTAGGGACGTGGATGAATCTGGAAAACATCATTCTCAGCAAACTGACACAAGAACAGAAAATGAAACACCGCATATTCTCACTCATAGGTGGGTGATGAAAAATGAGAACACATGGACACAGAAAGGGGAGTACTAAACACTGGGGTCTATTGGGGGGGAAAAGGGGAGGGCCAGTGGGAGGGGGAGGTGGGGAGGGATAGCCTGGGGAGAAATGCCAAATGTGGGTGAAGGGGAGAAGAAAAGCAAAGCACACTGCCATGTGTGTACCTACGCAACTGTCTTGCATGCTCTGCTCATGTACCCCAAAACTATAATCCAATAAAAAATTAAAAAAAAAAAAAAAAGAAAGAAAATATCTTTGTATATATTATTTTGCTTGATAAATTATACATTTTAAGACAGAGAAAGAAAAATGGGGGAAGGAAAGAGAACTAATATATATGTGCTACAAGAGATTTCATGAAAAGAGGAATAGGATTTTATAATTAAGATCAATGAGGTTGTGATTCCAAGACCATTTCTCCTTTGTAAGGATAGTAGTCATTAATGATTATTCCTGAAAGAAAACAAGATGGAGAAAAGAGAGTAATCTGCAGCATGGTGAACATTGGTAGAGACCAGTGACCCAAGGGAAAGAGTCAAAGCGAGACAAGTCAAGGTAAATGAGCAAAATGTACCACTAGGGAAGAGAGAGAGAGACTATAGATGGAGTTTTAACTGGACATACAATTGCTACTTTAAGTTAGCATATGTGAATTTAATGTTAAGTTAGACAGATGACTGCTAACTTATAGATCAAAAGTTGTGCATATAAAGTCAAAGTGAGCTAAGAAAGATATAATTGTATCTTTTGACACATCTGTCTATATACATCATACAAATTCTCAGAAGCCCAATTCTACAATTATTCTTACTACATTGTTATATGCATGTGTATGTAAATATGTATGTATCTACCTTTCTCTTCAGATCAAGGACTTTTCTTTATGTATCTTCAGAACACACATTTAGCATCCGGAATCTGGTACATGCTTAGTGATTTTTTAAATTAATGAATAAATAGTTGCCTTGAGTAACTCCCAATAAAGAGCTAAGGCTGAAGGCCAAAGCTAGGATCCTAGTAATTCTAGTCAGCATCAGTCACAGTCAGCATTATTGATTCAGGTATTCAACAACACAAGCCATTGATATTATGCCTCCCTCAGTAGCCTACACTTAAATTATAGAAGAAAAAAACTGTGAAGGAATATTTGAAGAGACCAGCAAGAGAAAAGGAAAATGATCTGGCAGAATAACAAACTGTGAGGTAACTTCATAGGTGAGTTTTATGTAAAACATATATTTTGACTGTGATTGCAGCTGAAGCAAAAATCAGAAAGACAAGATGAAAACAGAATTCAGAATATCATCTATTAAGAATACACTGTACATTTTGTGAGTTTAGAATCAAGCATAGTGCCTACATATAGCCGTTCAGTCAATATTTGTTTAGCAAATAAATGAGTTTTCAATTATCATTTTATGAGGACGTGAGAAACTATAAACAGGAGCTACTGCAATAAATTTGAGAAAGTCCCGTACCTTTCCTGCTTGCTCAAGTTTATTACTTTGCTATCCTTAGTTTTTTTTTTAAGGTCGTTATCAAATAGGAAAAGCATTATAATTCGATTTGTTCTTAACTTTAGTGACAACAGAAAGGAGAAAGCTGGGGAAAAGGACAATGGGAAAGGGATCCCTCGTCAAAGGAAGGGATGAGGACAGCCATCAAAGACAGTAGGAAGCCTAAATCCCTCTGGGCTTCTGCAGTGAAAGAAAGCCTAGGGAAAATAGCCTAAGTCTGAGAAAACAGCGAAGGTCTGAATACCCACTCACTGAATCTAATATTCAATAAATTTAAAGCCCTTGAGGCACCCTATCTCCAATATCAATATTGAAGGTTCATAAAATGACTTATTTATTTTCAAAGTAGTAAAAAAACTGAAATTAAACGTAGAAGTTTTTTGACATGTGTTTTTCCCTTTGAAAAATTAACTTATAAGAAATGTTGTGGGCTGATCATGGTTGATCATACTTGTAATCCCAGCACTTTGAGAGGCCAGGAGGGCAGATCCCTTGAGTCCAGGAGTTCAAGACTGTTTGCGCAACGTAGTAAAACCCAGTGTCTGCAAAAAATACCAGAATTAGTCAAGGATGGTGGCTCATGCCTGTGGTCCCAGCTGTTCTGGAGGCTGAGTGTGGTAGGAGGATCACTTGAGCCTGGGAGTTCAAGGCCACAGTGAGCTGTGATTGCCCCACTGCACTCCAGCCTGAGTGACAGAGCAAGATACTATCTCAAAAAGAAAAAATGAAACACTGTGTCTTCCTGATTGCTTTGGAAGTACAAGTATGATACCATAGCTAATAATATATTTTATACTAAAACAGTGAGCATCCCTACAGCACTGTTCATACCCATGAAATGCTTTTGCCTTTAGCAGAGTTAGGGCTGTTTGGGAAAGTAGCTAAAACAGACCTAGGCCAGAAAATTAACAAGATGAAATTAGAACATTTCGTTATACTAATAGTAAAACGAATAGCTTCCCACCAAAGTTAAAATAATTTGACAATCAATAATAGAATACAACGTCTTCTACAGGTTGATGTATATATATTTAAATATATTATATCAAAAAGTTAATAAAAACAAAACAATAATTGCCCACAGTTGGAGATTGCCAGTTTTCTAACATTCTGTTTTGAAAACTAGTAGGTAAAAAGAACTACATTTATTTCACCTTTCCTCTATGAGCTCTACCACTGAGTAACCAAATAGAAGTTTCTTTTCATAAAGGTATTCCAGCTATTGAATGAAGAAATAATTGCAATATCACTATTTTACAACCCTTAATGAATTAATGGATCTAGGCATTAATCATTGATCACTGCTAAAATCTCACAGAGAAAGACAGACAGACATTAACGATCTCCTCATGGAAGAAAACAAGATAATTCCTTTTATTGAAGGAGTCTTATTTAAATATTGAACCTGAATCTGATCTAATCTCTATATCCAACCCTCAATTTACAGAAAATACAGGACATGTTAAAGGACAGACTATTAGACAAGTTATTTAACAAAAGACATTTTGTCTCTTTTTATTACTTAAAAATAAATATTTTTAAAAGAGGTAATTATTTATTGAATGTCTCAGCCTTTCAGAGAAATTTTCCCAGTTTATTGATAGTAAACTCAAACAGGTTTTAAAAAAACTCAATATTAAATATGGATATGATGCAAATCAACTCAAGGTGATTTCTGGTTAGCTGTGTGCTGACAGGCTAGCTAATGATATTCTCTGAGAAGGATTACCTCTGAATGAAAGTGTAGGGCTGAAATATGAATGCAAAGAAAAAAGATTAAATGTCTTGTTTTGAAGTTAATTTGATCACAGAGCTTTGATATCTTTCTCCTTTTCATTCCAAGAATGATACTGATCATTATAACCAGAATTTGTTGTGTTCCATTTATTTCTTCCTGACATGTCACATTACATACCTGCGAGATGTCTGGGTTCCTGCCTACAGGTTTGAATTTTCTCAACATGCGTTAGGAAAGACTATATCCCTCAGATATTTGTGAAGGTAATTTGAAAACTAAAACCAGGGTGGTACTTTTTTCCTTATGAAGAAATGACTTCTTTTGGAAGGGCTTATCTGGTCATGAATGATTTTCAGTCACCAAATATTTAACAAATGCTCATCATATGCCAACTTCTAAGGTAAATAAGTGCTAAAGACGTAATAATTTACTTATTAAGCTTATTCAACAAATAGTTTTATAGTATGGTAGCCCCACCTTTACCTATGGTTTCATTTTCCACATTGTCATTTACCCAATTTCAACTGCTATCTGCAAATATAAATAAATGGAAAATTTCTGAAATAAACAATTCATGTTTTAAATTACATGTCATTCTGAAAAGTGTGATAAATATAATGCTTCTTTGCTTCATCTTGTCCCAAGATGCGAATTATCCCTTTGTCCAGTGTGTCTGCTGTAAACACTACCCGCTCTTTAGCCATCAATTTCATCTGCTTGTGAGATCCACCCATCAGCATCGTTATGGCTCAATGATCCAAGATCACGTGAAGCAGATGATTTTCCTTCTGACATGTCGTCAGAAGGATAAATTGTAGCCTACTGCTACATCACAAAAACCTATGTCATTCACCTTATCTTGCCTTATCACAAAGGTATTTTATCATCTCCCATAATCACAAAATGAAGGGTGGGTACAACACAATAAGAGACAGAGAAAGGCTACATTCACCTAACTTATATTGCAGCATATTATTATAATTGTTCTATTTTATTTTTAGTTATTTTTGTTAAAACCTTACTGTGTCTAATTGATAAATTTAACTTTATTACAGGCATGTATATATCTATGTATAGGAAAAAGTATAGTATATATAGCGTTCAGTACTATCCAATGTTGAAGGCATCCACAGGGAGGAATCCCCTGGTGATGAGGGGAGTCTACAGCACTCATTATATACTAGGCATCTTAAAATCTGGCAGATCTGCTATTCGAAGTCAGAGAAATTGTTTCCAGATTCTACATCAGAAGTTTCCAAGTTTTTTTTTATTCATGACACTGAGTACCTTGGTAATTGATTTCACGATGTTGCAAGACCAAAAGAAACATCCTAGTGTTTCATTATTATGTATTTAGGTCTCCAAACTTAGTAATATTAGTATATATTGTGCCTGACAGATGCCTTTGTGGTTTTTTTTCAAATATTTAGAAAATATTTTGGTAGTCTGGGAGTTTACTGAATGCCTCAGAGTGCTTAGGTACACTGTTTAAAAACGCAGATCAACTTATTTCCCACCACACGTGCTGCTTACATATGAAAAACTGTCTACTCTCAATCTAGGCCAGAAATATTCAACCCGTTTTAAAATTTATTTTAAGGACTCCAAGCAATATATACATCAAATATAGCTTTAAAAAGAAAATGAAATTATGATAAATATGTAAAATATTGGTTGTCAATCATCATCTTTACTGATGCATTAGAATGTGTCTCAAGAGTTGGCAGAAGTATTATAAAAAAACATTTTAATATGACCTAAAGTATCCAGGTTTGGGGGATGATGTGCATTTTAAGTTTTTACTAAAGCATGTTTCATTCCTGCATGCTTTTGAGAGTTGAGGGAATATGCTCTTATGTTTATCCAGCTCTCTGGCAATTGTGCATTAACATTTGTATAAATGACACACTCATGACTAGGCACTATACACTGTTCATTGTAAGACATAGTTTTGCAGAAAAAATGAAGTCAGGAACCATTGTTTAGAGTTACATGAAGGCATCATAGAGTGAGGAAGATAAGAACATGGGGTTTTAGATATGAGAGATGGAGTAGAGTCCTGAGTCAACCAAGGATTGATTGGTTGATTCAGAGGGCACAATAACTATTGTGACCATAGACAAGCTACCTGTTATCTCCTGGAGTCAGTGTCTCATCTGTAAAATGGGGCACGTAATACTCAAATTACAACTTGTCATTTTGATTTAAATAAGATGCCTAAAATGCTTACTTTCTGGCATGCATTATTAATAAAATAAATATTGAATAAATGAAATAAAGAAAGGATATAATATGAAAGTTGACTGTATGAAGTAACATAGTGTTTTAAGGAGGAAATTACTTACACTGGAGAGGTGAAAAATGTTATGACTGGCTTTTTTGAATGTAAACTGATTTGTTTTTTGAATTGTACTTTAGGTTCTGGGGTGCATGTGCAGATCATGCAGGATTTTTGCATAGGCACATACATGGCAAGGTGGTTTGCTGCCTCCATCCCCGTCACCTATATTTGTCATTTTCCCCCTTGTTATCCCTCCACAACCTCCCCACCTGCCACTGTCCCTTTCCTAGTCCTCACCAAGAGACCCCAGTGTGTGATGCTTCCCTCCCTGTGTCCATGTGTTCTCATTGTTCAGCTCCCACCTATGAGTGAGAACATGTGGTGTTTGATTTTCTCTTCTTGTGTCAGTTTGCTGAGAATGATGGTTTCCAGATACATTCATGTCCCTACAAAGGATACAAACTCATCATATTTTATGACTGCATAGTATTCCATGGTGTACATGTGTTACATTTTCCTTGTCCATTCTATTATCAATGGGCATTTGGGTTGGTTCCAGGTCTTTGCTATCTTAAACAGTGCCACAATGAACATACATGTGCATGTGTCTTTATAACAGAATAATTTATAATCCTTTAAAGTCCAGGTCCAGACAGGTTCACAGCCGAATTCTACCAGACATACAAGGGGAGCTGGTACCATGCCTAAAACCATTCCAAACAATACAAAAAGAGGAAATCCTTCCCAAATCATGTTATGAGACCAACATCATCCTCATACCAAGACCTGGAAGAGACTCAATAAAAAAAGAAAAATTCAGGTAATACCCATGATGCAAAAACCTTCAATAAAATACTGGCAAAGTGAATGCAACAGCACATCAAAAAGCTTATTCATCGCAATCAAGTAGGCTTAATCCCAAGGATGCAAGGCTGGTTCAACATACGCAAGTCTATAAATGTAATCCACCACATAAATAGAACCAAAGACAAAAATCACATGATTATCTCAATAGATGCAGAGAAGGCCTTTGACAAAATTCAACAGCCCTTTATGCTAAAAGCTTTCAATAAACTAGGTATGGATGGAATGTATCTCAAAATAATAAAAGCTATTCATGACAAACCCACAACGAATATCGTACTGAATGGGCAAAAACTGAAAGCCTTCGCTTTGAAATCTGGCACTAGACAAGGATGCCCTCTCTCACCTATTCAATATAGTATTGGAAGTTCTAGTCAGAGCAATCTGGCAAGAAAGAGAAATAAAGGGTATTCAACTGGGAAAGAAGGAAGTCAAATTGTCTCTATTTGCAGAAGACCTGATTGTATATTTAGAAGACCCCATCGTCTCAGCCCCAAATCTCCTTAAACTGATAAGCAACTTCAGCAAATTCTGGGGATATGATCGGGTTTTAAGGATAGCTTACAGCAGTGACTTTCAAATTTCTTTGCATGACCACCAAAACATGCATTTTAGAAGCTTTACTAAAATGTTGCATTTGTATAATTTTAACAAATTCCAAAGGAGCATTTTCTTTCTATATTTGATGTATCCTGCTTAAAACCTGCTAAATTATTTTTCACGTCTCACAGTTTGAAAGAAATTGATTTAAATCTTGGACAGACACTAAATTGAAGCTTTAATTTTAGAATCAAATTGTATCTAGGTAGGGACTGATCCTTCCTTCAAAAAGTATGGTGGGCTAGATATGCTACATCGACGGCCACTAGAACTAATAGGATCTGGAATAAACTATAATAACATTTATGTTTTACATCAATATGTTCACTAAAATTATGAGAAGACTAAAGATTCAGGGGCAACAAACATACACACAACCATGAGCTGCAACATAAGCTGAGGACAATAAGGAAGAAAGAAGTGAGGAAAAGGGTATGGTGCGTTGTGCCTTGCATTAGGGCACAAGCGCATGGTAGCGTTCTGAGGGAAATCACAGTAAATCCTAAAGACATGGCAAAGCAAGGAAGGTCAGCCAGAGATTCTGTGATTAAACTGAAACGCTTGCAAGGCTAAAAATATTCCAGTGATTTATAACTAGGGATTGAATAGTAGAATAAAATTCAAATTCACCCTGGTTAAATAGACTCACATATATATAAGTAGATGAAACTCAAAACCAAATGTACCAAACATGTTAGGAAATAAGACACCATGAGTAAAAGTCAGCAGAAAGGAAAAAGGAAAATAATAAAAATTAAAAAAAAAAAAGAATTTGGACCCCCAAGAACATCAGAGATTAGGGTTATTAGATAAATAATACTATATAATTATGTATAAGTGAATGAGACCAAAAAAGAAAAGGCCAGGCAAATTTGACAAATATGGCTAATAAAGACATGAAAAGATGTTTAAACTAATTAATAATCATTAAAATTCATATTTGACTAAAATAAATTTAATTTTACATACACTAGATAAGGGAGAATTAAGAAGTCTGGCAATGTTAAGTGTTGCCAAAAATATGAAGCAATTGGAACTTTTATTCTCTCCTGGTAGAAATGCAAGTTGGTAGAGTAATTTTATAAAACAATTTGATAGTAACAGAGTTGAACATGTGAATACAACTTGGAAATTCTACTCTTAGAAAAACTTGAATGAGGTCTAATAAGAGAAATCCACAAAAAATAAGACTTCAAGTTTTTACATCCTCTTGGGGTAGAGGGAAATAAACCTTCCATACAGAAGGGGAAACAGGAAGTTTATCTAGATGACAGAAAAAATTTTCCTCAGTCATGAAAAAATATAGAATCAAGCCAATCTTTTTACAGGTTTTAAGTTCAAAATCAAGCTGCCTATGTTGTGCAAAACAAAGAACAAAACCAAACAAAAACCTCACCTGCTAATTTAATAATTTTTGAGTAACCTTTTCATTGGTAGTCCTCCCATCCCTACTCATTAGAAGTAAATGTAGAGTGCTAGAGGAATTTACACTTCAATTGTGTCTTCTTCTAGTAGTTTCCAGAGAAATGACCTCTAAAAAGACTGGGCATGTTTTCTGGTAAAGATGTTTCATGCGTGGACTCTCTCTCACAAGGGTGATCTTCCCCTTGCTCCTGTTGAATGCCTGACCTCCCAGTAGTAGACTGATACTGAACAGCAGATCCCCTACCACCCCTAGAGACATCTTTTGTTCTGGAGAGGTCACTGAGTCTCTCTTACAGAAGGGACACCTGCACCTAATACGGGTTGCCTTCCCTTCGTACAGTACTTTTGTTTTATTTTATTTTAGTTTAGTTTAGTTTAAGGTGGGAATATAATAGCCAGTGAGGATGTGATGGGTCTTATCAAGTAGAAAGAAAAACTGATGTGAAAGAACAAAGGGAAAATTGCTACAATCAAGTTCATGAGGGACTAACTACACAGTGAGTTACTACTAATTCTTGAAATGGCAAAGGATTAGGGCTATGGATGGTTATACTGGATCTGGAGGTGTCCTGCTCAATTATGTTTACCAGAAGGTACACCCATCCACCAATTGCGAATGGTTTTTCTGCTAATAGCCCACACCTGTCCACTTTTTTGATGAGTCACCTATAATCTAGGCCAAACAGGAGCCTTATTGCCCTTATATATGCAGATATACCCTGACTCCCCAGGGCCATCCAGGCCAATGAGTGTGCAACTGATTTCAGAGTTCCTTTCAGGAAAGACTGAAGCTACTTCCTAGCTGAGATCCCTTTCTTCCTTGGCTTTTGACCTGCCCCATTCTGCCTCCCTATGGCCTATTTCCAAGCTCTTCCTCAATCAATCTCTTGAGAATTTCCTTCTCAGGTTCTGCCTCTAGAGAAGCAAAACTAAGCGAATCACTTGTCTAGATTCTTATTTTCCATAGGTTCTATTTAGCAAAAATCTCTTGAGTGCTTGTCTGTATTCACGGCAGTCTTTCAACCACTCAGTAAAAGACAGCCATACCTTTTATTTCAGTTGAGTCCTGATGTGGTATATTTTCCCCATGAGATAAACTGTTTGGGGTACATGCAATAGTGGAAAAAGAAATAATTCATTTTACTGATTTCAGGGTCGCCTCCTTTAATCATTAATCAAGGTCTCATAAACAGATCAGATTTTTATTTTTCCCTGTGTGATGTGTGTGTGTGTGTGTGTGTGTGTGTGTGTGTATCAGATAGATGATAAGATAGATAAATTTAGATGATAGATAATTTAAGAGTTATTTCTGTTAAGCCTGTGTTTTAGCTATTGGAAAATTGTTTATTTAGGAATTTGAAAAATGTGGTGATGAAGGAATGACAATAGTTTATTAGTGTATCTTCTATCTCTAAATTATGCACAATAATTCATTGCACTTGAGGAAAGTTCCACTGAGAGCAAATCAGAGAAAATTGGCATGAAATGACTTCTTTTTTATATATTTAAATATATTGCAGATTGCCTCAAAATTCATTGCAAGAACACTTTTGAGTTAAAAGCACATTCTAACAGCTTATGCCCTTAATGATGTTCATTCTTTACAATTGAACTTGAATATTTTCCAAGACTTCTAAATTTTGCAAAATACAATGAAGAAAATCCACTGGAAAAAATAATATGATTTTGTTTTAGATATAATAATAACATAGGTAAAACATTATCCAGAGCCAATTTTTATCTGTTTTTATCTTATAAAATATTTAATGTTTTAAAAATCTATTAACAAAATGAAAATATGTGTTATGTGTCAAACATTATGTTTAAACAGTAGATGTAGTTATTTTAACTGCATATAAATTAACGGAGTAATTCTGAGTTTTACATTATTGTTATTAATTACTTTTCAATGTTCAAAATTACACAGAAAGGTACACATTTACCAAAAGAATAACATGAGTTTTAGCATATTCCCTGCCAAGGTACATGAAACTATTCTAGCATTTATTAATGTAAATTAAGTAATGAAAATAACATATATATTTATCTTCTTATAACTTATTTTTCAAAAGATAAAGTACATCCATATTATTTTAATTCTGATCAATTTGTAATCTATTTTACAAGATGCATCTTTTATTTTATAGTAGTTTTAATGCTGTTACACAAAATAGTTTTTAATTTAATAATGAGGATGGTCTTTGAGCTAAAATAAGCCTGATTTGGGTGGTCAGTTGACATAAAGATTGCTCTTGCTAATTAGGTTTGATGACAGTTAAATTGAAGAAGTTAACTGAGCCAAACCTTACATCTCCATAGTTTTGATGGCTATATGTCTATATCTTTATTTCCCTATCATATTTGAATTATCAATCTATTAATTGATCTAGTACCTTCAATAAAAGCTTATCATAAAAATAATGCCTTGTCAAGTTGTAATAGCGTTAATAGTATTTGTTTTTTTAAACTTTTTAAAAAGTGTATGAGGTTAAACAAGATGCCATTACGCGAAACTTTTCCATGCAGAGTAGTTACTTAATAAGTATGGAAAAGCTACTTTGTGTTTGCTCCTGAAACTTGTGAAGAGAAAAACTTTATTGACTGGGAAACTCATCCTCTTATATAGCAGGAATTTATTTATTTTTATTTTATTTTATTTTTGCCTGAAGAAGCACCACACCTGAAACTGTTCAGCTAGTAGGTCTTTAAAGGTTTTTTGTTTTGTTTGTTTTAATGAGACATAGCCATGTGGACTTTTTAAGCCATCTATTTTGAAGCAGTTAAAAGAATTGAAGCATATTACTAAAAGAAAACTTCTATTCCAACATACTTGTTAGAAAAAAAGGTTTTTATGCATTTACAATTATAAAACAAATCATGGAGAGAAAATTGATACTGAACTTGTCTCTTTCTAATATGCCAAATTCATCCTTATAAAAATAAACTCATTGAAAAAAATCCTTATTCAGTCTCTTTAAGAGACTCATTTCAAATAAAACATTTTATATTTATTAATTCCTTTTCAAAGTTTGCAAATTATTGTATTTTTATTAAAAAATCATACTATTATTAATGCCAGCTCAGTCTAGAAGAATGTTTAAGGCTTCTAATTTTATAGAAAAAGAAAAGAGAAACACTTCAAAGTTTAAGGTACTGTTTTCTTCTAGAGTTATGTAAGAGTACAAATCAACAGATTTCCATGTGTAAGTCACCTTACAAATTCTTTTTTTATTTTTTTGAGGCAAAGTCTTACTCTGCAGCTCAGGCAGTAGTGCAGTGGGGTGATCTCAGCACACTACAACCTCTGCCTCCAGGGTTCAAGTGATTCTCCTGCCTCAGCCTCCAGAGTACCTGGGATTACAGATGCACAGCAGTGCACCCGGCTAATTTTTTTTGTATTTTTAGTAGAGACCGGGTTTCATCATGTTGGCCAGGCTGGTCTTGAACTCCTGATCTCAGGTAATCCACCCGCCTTGGCCTCCCAAAGTACTAGCATTACAGGAATGAGACACTATGCCCAGCCTACATTATGAATTTTAGTGTGTGCAGTAAATCTAGTGAAATAACTGTAAGAGCAAAACAACATAAATATTGTGGATGTTAAAGGAGGACTTTTTCATGGTTACTATGCTTTCTCTCCAGTGCATGACTCAGACGGCTCAATTATTTTTGTTGAAAGCAATAATTAGAACCACTTGACTTGTAAAGGACAGAATATGTTTCCTGATCCTCAAAGTCAATATATTCTATCAACAACATTTTGAAATTTTTGTTTTCCAACCCAGAGACGATACACCTTTAGCATGGTAAAATTTGGGTTGATGAGAAATAATGGGTCTTCCATAAACTGGAAAAAGTGATTATTTTAAAAAGTGGAAAAAGAGACCAGTAAGATGTCAGGATCTCAGGTGCCTTCTCAGGCAGATAACGTATAGAAAGAAGTACATAGGGAAATTGAGGATTCTAATATTGATTAGCTTAAAACTATGCCCTTGCTAGGAATGTCTTTGTGTACCCCTAGGGTGACACATAAACCAGTTGTCTGGTAGACTCCTATACTAGCATAATCATGTAGGGTGACCAAGCATCCCAGACCAAACATCTTTTTCAGGTAAAAAGTAATCAATTTAAATTGAACCAACATGTGATAATCTGTTTTCTCTAATATGTTTCAGCAACTGAAATTGCATGTGGAGTAACTGGAGAGTTAGATTTTAATAGGAATGGAGTTTTCCCCTGTGAGAGAAGGGCAACGAGTGAAGGTGTATAGCAGGGATTAAATCTATAGTGAATTAATTGGGAAATGAGAACATTTGGGTGATGAGGGCCAGTGAGGTAAAAATTGTTGGAGTTGGGATATTGGAGAAAGAATATGGGGTTATGGCATTCAAGTGGGAAATTTAAAATTTAGGTTATGTAAAACATATGTTTTGTGCTATCTTGGTTACATCCACACAAAATAATCAATTTGTACTTTTGCAGAGTCTTTATAGCCCATTAAGAGACCTCTGGTTCATTACCCTCATTTAATAGATGAAGACCTAGTAAGATTAATCAGAGAGTATTGCCTAAAATTCTATCAGAGGAAAAACCAAAACCAGACTTTTTTGATTATCATGAGTCCTTGGCTTTTTTTTTTTTTAATATTTCACCTGATACCTTTACTTTAATATCTTGCTTTCATGTTGTATATTCCTACCAATCCCTATAGAGTTTAAACTTTCTTTCCCAGAAGAACACAAATGGAGGGATTTCACAAAGGTTTATTCTTGTGTATGCAGAAATGTCCTTAATAGTCATATTTTGGGTCTGTTCTATCTCCATGCCCCGAAGAATTAGAATCCTCAAATATGTCAATATATTTTATTAAAACATTTCTGAAAGCATCATCTACAAATATTGCATAGTGACCTAATGCATATAAATAGGTAGGAATCTGTATAATCAATCCTAAATTATACCTGCTTCCTTGCAAAGTATTTCCTTGAAAATGAAGCTTTACACACACACACACACCACAACACAAGAAACACACACATGTCCACAACACACACGTTCCCCCCACACACACACCTGTTCAGAATGTAAGAGTCTTAGTTTTTAAAGAAATTAAATACTTCAGAGTTAGCCCAGAAATACTAATGGTATTTATGGGGAATTAATAGCTTCTAGCTATGCTCTAGAAGTGTGATTCTACATTTCAACGAAGTAAAATTTTGTTTTATGGGAAACCTTGTTTTCATCTTTAATAACAAATACAGTAAAATTATACTTTTTAGCATTCTTATCTTGGTTGGTTACTGTGTTAATGAATTGTAGCAGGTACAACTGGCAGGAGACAGGCTCAGTTTGTGAGGGTCATAAAGAATTCAGTCTTCATTTGCATGTTTCCCACAAAAAGAACAATTATTAGTCACTATTTTAAGTACATGAGACTGTACTGCATTAAATTCTCATGACTATAGAAATAAGTAGTTTATACATGGCTTGATGAAATACAATCTTCTTCAAACATAAAAACATTATGGGTTTGTAATGCAGAGAACTCTATTCCAAAAGAAAATCCCCAGATTAATCGGTGGAAATAGCTTCTTGGAGTGACATACTGTATTTTATTTAGATTGTAAGCATTTTAGTTATATTGTAAGAATTTCAAGTTAAACAGTTGTTCCAGATAGAATTATTTATAAACTGCGGGATTTTAGTGAACAAGGAATTGTTTACTACTTTCCCATATTCACTCTTTTTCCCATGCCAGTACATTATTGTTTATATTTCCTAGTTTTATTAAATTCTTACCTAGCTTTATTATTTTATTAGGTTTAAATGTATTCTCAACAGTAGTTCAAATTTCAGTGCCTTCATCTAGTTTATCTAAGTACATCTAAAGGGTACAGATCTGTAAATTTTATATAGTTTTTCATTTTATTTTTTATTGAGGTAAAGTATACATAAGACATGTACCACCTTTACTATTTTGAAGTATACATTTAAGTAGTAATAAATACATTTATGTTCTTTTCTTCCCCTCATTTCCTTATCCTCCCTATCCTTCCTAGTCTCTTTTGATCACCAATCTTTTCTCTATCTTCAAGAAATCCACTTTTAAATTTAGCACATATGAGTGAAAGCATAAAATACTTGTCTTTGTGTGCTTGTCTTAGTTCACTTAACATAATAGCCTTTAGTTCCATTCATATGGCTAAAAATGGGAGGATTTCAGTCTTTTTTATGGCCAAATAATATTTCATTGTGTGTATGTAGCACATTTTCTTTAAATATTCATCTGATGGTAAGAAGTTAGGTAGATACCATGTTGTGGCTATCGTGAACAATGCGATGAACATGGGAATGCAGATATCTTTTCAATATGTTGGTTTTGTTCCGTTTGGATATATACCCAGTAGTGGAAGTGCTGGACTATATGGAAATTTTATTTTTAGTTTTTTGAGGAGTCTCTACACTATTCTCCATAGTGTCTGTACTAATTTACATTCTCACAAATAGTATGAGGTTTCCCTTTTTTGTATTCTCATTAGAATCTTTTTAGTCCAAGCCATTTTAACTGGGATGAGATGATATATCATTGTAATTTTGATTTATATTTATCTGGTGATTAGTGATGTTGAGTACTTTTCATATACCTGTTGGCCATTTGTATGTGTTCTTTTAACAAATGTCTGTTCAGGGCTGAGCATGGTGGCTCACCCCTGTAATCCCAGTACTTTGGGAGGCCAAGGTAGGTGAATCACGAGGTCAGGAGATTTAGACCATCCTGGCCAACATGGTGAAACCTTTTCTCTACTAAAAATACCAAAATTAGCTGAGTGTGGTGGTGTATGCCTGTAATCCCAGCTACTCGAGAGGCTAAGGCAGGAGAATCGCTTGAGCACAGGAGGCGGAGGTTGCAGTGAGCAGAGATCAGGCACCACTATACTGTAGCCTGGTGACAGAGAGAGATTCAGTCTCAAAAATAAGATAAATAAGTAAATAAATAAAAATTCAAAAATAAAAAAAACCAAATGTCTGTTAAGATTTTTTGCTTATTTTTTAAAAATAGTATTTTATATTTAAACTGATCTTGAGCTTTCCAAATATTAATGAAGTGAAATCAATATTTATATAAATTCAAACAGAAACACTTTTCTTTCTTCAGGCTTTCTTTTAAAATCAGGAGTTCTGTTTTGGTTGTTTCACAAGACAGTAATGTAAATTTAAACACCATTTTACCCCCTAATACTTTTTTCACTTTCAGAAGATACATAATGGAAAGAGGTAGATGTAAATTTTTATCCTTATAATTTATCAGAAGAGAGTACTTTATTCACCTATTCATTCATGATATGGTTTGGCTGTATCCCCACCCAAATCTCATCTTGAATTGTAGCTCCCATAATTCCCATGAGTCATGAGAGGGACTTGGTGGGCAGTAACTGAGTCATGGGGCTGGGTCTTTTCCCTATTATTTTCCTGATAGTGAATAAATCTCACAAAGTCTGATGGTTTTATAAGGGCGGTTCCTTACACAAGCTCTCTTGCTTGTCCTTCTGTAAGATGTGACTTCGCTCCATATTTGCCTTCTTTCATGACTGTGAGGTCTCCCCTCCCATGTGGAATTGTGACTCAATGAAACCTCTTTCCTTTAAAAATTACCCAGTCATGGGTATGTCTTTATTAGCATCATGAGAACAGACTAATACAATTCATTCTTTCATTCAACACATATTCAGTGAATTCCAGAAACATTGTACAGTGTTAACACCATTCAACCCAGTTCGTCTGATTATTAAGTACTATCTAGAGGATTATATTTAAGAAAAAGCAATAGTCACTGTAAAATTTGTTGTGATTCCTGGTGCAGAAAAATTATCCAACAAATGTAAAACCACATTTAAAAAATAACAAATAATGTTTTATTTTAATGCAATAATATTTTATTGCATTCTTTAAACAAAAGGTACATGTTTAGAAGGAAATAAGACTTTCAATTCCATGCTAGAGCCCAGTGGGAAAATTAGGGTGGCCAGCATGTGCTGAACTATCAATAAATGGAAGCACTACAATATGTTATGGGAGACATAATGTATTGACTGAAAGTAAAACTGAATGAAACATGTTTCTCTCAGAGCCAGAGAGCAGCAAACACAGCTGAAACAGGCAATTTAAATAAAATTGTGTTGTCTTATTTACAAAGAAATCCAGATAGTAATCAGCGATGAACATTTTAACACTGGTAAATAATTAGTAATGAAATTTCAGGAAAACACACTTGATGTACTTAAATAGGATGGACTTTTTTTTAAATAAATGATTAAATAATTGTTCAAGGACTTTACATTTAAGTAATTTTCTGAAACCTATCAATTTCGAAACTTCTTCATCTAGTTTATTTAAGTTCACAGGAAGTATATATTCCTGTATATATATCCTTTTTCCTACCATACCCTTTCCTGTGCAATTTCAGTGACCTTTAAATTCTTTAGTCCTTGCACTCTGGGAATACTTTACTATATGCTTGTAAACCTCTGACATTTGAATGATAAACCCAGTCACATACAAAACGATGCTCAAAGATATGACAATTTTTCTAGGAATGTAAAAATCAGTTAGACTATTTACCAAAACATGCTATGAGAACTCCTGTCCTAAGATGCTCTTATGTTGTGCAGAAAAATAAAGCAGTCAACTGAGAGAGAGAAGGCACATGCATTAGGATGTATGTGGTCCCCTAAAAACGTCTCTGAACTTCTGACCTCCTTGATCAACATTCCACTGGCTCTCTACTTTCCCATAACTACACAGTTATGACAATCCTACTACCTTTTCTTAAACTAAGTGTAAAAAATATATCTAAAAATTTAAAGATTTTTTGTTTAGTTATTCCATACTATTACATATGTTTAGAAACCTAATGGGTCTGAATCACTTTGGCTCTTAGTAAAGAGTTTTGTATCTAAGTATGTTAAGAACTGAATTTCTCTAAATTATAATAGGTCACTGTGATGTACTTCAAAGGAAGAAAATATCACAAATTATTAAAGTTTTAAACTTTTATAATAGTAATAATATAATATTAATAATAATGTTATAAATGTAATAATAAATATTTACAATATTTAAAGCATAATTTACCTAAAATCATATAACATAGTATAAGAAAATAAGACATGGCAGGCTTATTTTCAATATTAGAATTATTGGATAACTAGACAAAGAAACAGAACTCCTATATCTATCATGAGGCAAGCAATCACTGGAGTGAGTTCTTGCATAACAGTTTAACTAAATAAGGAAGAACTATTAGAAAGAAAGTAGCTGACAAATTATTTTCTTTATGACTTGGTGTATTTACTTAGGGCAATAGTTTTCAAACTAGAATAAATCTTTGGATATTTACTCTAGTGTACTTATAGTTTCTAAGTTACACACACTCATACAGTATGAAATTTTGTGTTTTATATAAATAATAATCTTTATGCAAAGTACCATGCCTATTTTAAATCAAGAAGAAATATTATCACCAATGTTTTTATTTTATGTAGATTTAAGCACATATAAGATAACATATAGTTATTGGAAAAGTGAGATAAAGCCTAAAGATCAGAAATACTAATATTTCCTCCTGACATTTCAGTGGGGTGCCTGTAGCTTCTTTTGTATACCTTTCCAGAGTAATATCAATAGCAATCAATGATGTGCTATGAGTTTATGCTATAGACCTAACAATTACAGATCAAGAATTTCCTTATACGTTAGTATTATCATGAAATATTTGGTCCTTGTTTCCTGATGTGGTTCCTACTAATTGGCAGATTGTTTCATAAAACTAAGAAAATTCCAAACCCATCTTTTGACATGTAATTTGCTTATTTGAGGGATTCCCCACCCCCAGGCCATGGATCAGTACCAGTCTGCAGCCTGCTAGCAACCATGCCACATAGCAGAGGGTGAGCAGCATGGGAGCGAAGCTTCATCTGTGTTTACAGCTGCTCCTATCACTTTCATTATCATCTGAGCGTCACCTCCTGTTATATCAGTGGCAGTATTAGATTCTCATAGGAGCATGTGCCCTATTGTAAACTGTGCATGTGAAGAATCTAGGTTGTGTGCTCCTTATGAGAAGCTAATGCCTGATGATCTGCCACTGTCTCCCATCATCCCATCCCAACTAGACAGTATTGTCTAGTTACAGGAAAACAAGCTCAAGACTCCCATTAATTCTACATTATTGTGAGTTGTATAATTATTTCATTATATATTACAATGTAATAATAATAGAATAAAGTGCATAATAAATGTAATGTGCTTGAATCATCATCTCAAAACAATATTCCTACCCCCAGTCTATGGAAAAAATTGTCTTCCACGAAACTGGGCCCTGGTGCCAAAAAGGTTGGGAACCACTGGCTTATTCCATTGTTATATTGCTAAATATAAAGTTGGCGCACACCCTTGAATAAACAGGAAGTTGTATCTTTACACTTGTGTTACTGATGTATATAAATCATTTTATTGTTTATTCATTTGAAAGCAAACTAAAGTGAAAGCAATTTTAACCTGAGTTCAAGTTGTCATTGCTCATATAAGTTCTTGAGTTCAAAGAGATTTGGGGGCCTCTTTTAACTTATTACTGTGGCTCAGTG
This sequence comes from Callithrix jacchus, assembly GCF_049354715.1. Lineage (NCBI taxonomy): Eukaryota > Metazoa > Chordata > Mammalia > Primates > Cebidae > Callithrix > Callithrix jacchus. Next base: position 82,136,980 of record NC_133504.1, on the reverse strand, counting down.
CTGGTGATTTCGATGTTTAATTTGAGTCTGGATTTTAAATCAAATTTGTGCAAAGTAATACTTGACTCTATAGGTTAATTAGAAACAGTAGAGGGATGATAGATAAGTTGTAAGCTCGTACCACTTAAAGGCCAGCAGGTGATACAAATGAGCCAGAAAGCAAGTATAAGGAAGCTGAACTGTAATGAATCTCTGTGCAGCAGATAATCTCATATTCATTGCTCAAGTTTTTCACAGTATGGGCAACATTTAATTTAAGCAGCAATATCATTCATCACGTTAGATTAATGCTGTTAATTTTTGTACTGATCATTATGTAACTTCGTTGCTCTCTAAATTATGGATTTTGTGGTTATAACTGACTGAAAATCACACATATGAGATTACATAGTTTTATAGTTACAGATATTTTTGTAATATTTGAAATACTATTTAAATTATCACTGTCATGTTTTTTAAATGAAATGTGTAAAATGTTCAAATTTAAAAAATACTAACAAGGGCATGACTAATAATATAATTAAATTGCATCAAGATTATGTTATACTATTAGTCCAGGCACAGTGGCTCATGCCTGTAATTCCAGCACTTTGTGAGGCCAAGGCAGGTAGAGGGCTTGAGCTCAGGAGTTCAACACCAGCCTGGAAAACATGGTGAAACCTCATCTCTACAAAAGATATAAAAATGAGCCAGGCATGACGGCTCATGCCCGTCATCCCAGGTACTTGAGAGGCTGTTAGGAGGATCTACCTGAGCCTGGGATGTCCAGGGTGCAGTGAGCTATGATCATGCCACTGCACTTCAGTCTGGGCAATAGAGTGAGAGTCTGTATCAAAAAATTATCTTATTAATGTATAATATAAAGAGAAACACCTATAGGCCTCAAAACAACTTTTAATCATGAAAAAGTATTGATGATGTTGATAGAGGTAACTTAGTTTCAAACAACTGTTGATTGGAGGTTATTTCCAATTTAATTTAAGTTTGTCAGCCAGGAAACAACTGAAATGATTTGTAGTTTCATAAAGCACTGTGAAAGGCTATTTCATTGTCCATAGGAAATAAAGCTGAAATCAGATTCCCTCTATGAAGTGCGTGATAGAATGCCTCTTTCACAATGTACCATACAACTTTTATTAGAAACTGCTGTATCACCATAAAACCAAACTCTTCACTGCATTTTTAGTCATACTCAGAAAAAATATTTATTTTTACTACGATGTAAGCACTGTTTGTAGACTGTCAAGATCATGACTCTTCTCATTAATATGGTTTCCTTATTTCCGAAGACAAATTGATGTTCTTTGATAAAACTTAAATTATAGAAAACAAAATCCTTCATGTTTTTGGATAGTTATGGTCAGAGATTAATTTTGAAAACTATGTTGTAGTAAGTCCTATTAATAACAACAGCAACAACAAATTTTGGTAAGATAAAGGACCATAATTTTGGATGATTTTTTTCACTTCGTTATACTTTTTTCATTCTATTTCTCTTTCACACATGCTTGTGTACTGTAGTTACTTAAACAGGATGAATTTACATATGTAAGTAACTTGGCATTATATAATCCCAGAGGCTGATGTGTCTTTTGGTTATAAGCAATGTTTTTCTCTGGAGTAAATGGTCCTTGGTTAACAAATAAATCAGTGGAGGAACAATTGTACAGTAGTCTGCCTGTAGAAGTGTGTAGATTAGCAAGGACGATGAGACAGCTAAACAAAGAGGTTTTGAATTTTTTCTTGGTAACAGATGACTTCAAACTGGGGTTCTAAAATAAACATTAAGCAACTGGGAGGGTGAAAGAGAAACAGAGTCAGAGAGAGAGAAGAAGGAAAAAATGAGGGGAGAAAGAATATTTTGAGAAGGCAGAGGGGAAGGAGAATAGAGGTAGAATGAAGAAAAGAGAGGACAAGAGAGAGAAAAAAGATAACTTCCTAGCAATATAACAACTCATGAATGGCCTGTGGAAAAATGCCAGCCTGAAAGTGTTGTTGGCAGACATCAGAAAATGTTGGTTATATTTCTGGATTATTTCTAACATTTATAACTGAACCTTAGTTTATAGTACATATCGATTCAACAATAGTACTTGAATGAGTGATTTTATACACATATCTCGCTTTGTTACTTGTAGATAGAAATTCCACTTAGCTACATACGTGTGCACGTGCACGCATGCACACACACACACACACACACACACACACACCAAAAAAGGCAATGTTCAGATATGAGATTCCTATTTATCTACATAAAGAATGAAATTAATAGATTATATCATATCTCTTTTTGAATGCAGCTTAACTGTAGTATATGCAAGGCTCATAAGAAGTATGGAATATTAAAGATTACAACTAGTAGGCAAATGTAAACATGTATATATATATGTGTGTGTGTATATATATATATATATGCATGTGTACGTGTATATATGTTTTAAAATCCTGGAACACCACTTGGAAGTCAACATAGGAAATGCAAAATGGCTCTGAATCTATTTCATGTTCTGCTAATGAGAGATTACTAACATTAAAAAAAATCCAGAAAAATTCCAATTCATTTCTTTAAAATGAAATAAGTGCAGAGCTCACAAAAGCAATGTGTCTCCTCTGTAAACATAGAGAAATGATACTTTTACCTTTTCACAGCTATCCATCCACTGAGCTGTTAGTGTCACTGACGAATGTAACTTTTTAAAAATTTCTTGTGTAATGTTGATGATATTCAATCATGTTATTACCCTAAGTGTATATTCTTATACTTGCATTTGGATGGCAAAGCAGCTTCAATCATACAATTGCCAATGGAAATACAGTAGATCTGACAATTTTCGTAATGGCTTTATCACTACAGCAAGGGCTTTCGAGCTAATCATTATTTGACTGCTTTTTAAGTTTGGATGAGCTAAATATTCTAGAGTGATATTTTATCTTCTTTCTACGTGTTGTTTTCCAATATGTAAACAATTATGCTTGCTTTCTGCTAAATGTTACTGTTTGTACTGAATTTTTAGCATACAGTTTAACTTTTCTCCTTCCATTCTTTTTCTTTTTTAAATTTAAAGATGTTGAAATAAAGATGCGCTTTTCTATAGAACACAATACTTTGAACTGATTTGAGGTAAAGGGAACAGTTGAATGTAACATTTTCAGAACCAGTTTCAATTTCAAGGTCTCTTTCAATTTCCTTTATTTTCAGTATTAATGATACAAAGTGACATTGTTACTCCACAGGAGCTCCAAACTTTTATTATTTTTAAAAAGTGGAGCAGTAAGGAAAGCTTAGAATTCAATTATATAACCTTTGCAGGTACTAAAAATTAATTGTGATTTTTTATGTAAAAAATTTAAAGGTTTCATAGAGTCAGAACAGATGAATAGCTGAGACTGGAAAGAGTTCTGAAGCTGCACACGCACACACACGTGCTCAATGTTAGATTTGTTGAGGCCGGGAATCAAGCACTCATATCTTTCTATTAGCAAATAGCACTGAACAGAAAAGTAGTAGGCTATTCCTTAGTGTGATGATGAGTAACTGTCCAAAATATAACTTTATCCCCAGGAACAGAAAGCAAACAAAGCAATAAACTGAGTTCTGGTTGTAGCAATAAGGTGGTAATGTGAGAATTAATCATAACCAAAGCAACAGATTAGAAATTGGAAGGGACATTAAGTTAGGTAAGAAATGATCAATATAATTTAATGAAAGAAATAAAAGTTGCATTTTATCTCATTGCTTATAGAACCCCATCTCTATATTTGCAGACATCCAAAGTATCTCCTCTCCACATTGTGATTACCTTCATATAGAAAAGGGTTTCTATGGCATACATGTGAGGAAACTTGGACATAATATTCTACAAGGAGAATTACAAAGAAATACGTTTGGCCTTCTGCAGGCTTGAGAGCTGAGGATAAATATAGATGTGCTCTATGAACATATATTTAGGAAAAACTCAAAGCTGTGAGCAAAATTATTAACCCAAGGAGTTCTATTACTTTTACTTTAAAAACTCTTCTAGAGACATTTTTTTCATACAGACCATTTATCTTTTCACCTGCTTTTTCTAGTCTTTTACTAGACAATGTTATATCTTGGTTTCTTTTTTAAAAAGGGGGTACATTTACATGTTCCTCTATTCTTCACTAGCTCTAAAAGTAAGACAAGTCATTTCAAGGTTTTCTAAACTCTTTAATTAGTAGTAACTGGGGGAATGAAATTCCACAAAGACCCATGAGAAGAAGTTGCAATAGCCCTTATAACTTATATAATCGTGTTTCCGGTACTCAGTATTACTAGGTTAGCTCTCTATAAAGTTCAGTATAAGAACAAATTGACATGTCCTATCTTGATGGTCATCCCCACTAAACCTCTACAATCCTGTTATTTTTAAATATTGGTTCTCTTCTGTTTTCTCAGATACTTCCCCTTCCACTGTCCCCATATTTGCCACATAAAAACAAGCTTTCATTGTTTATATCCTATAGAGACTAATATGATGTAGTAATAAATAGTGGCTATTTGAGCACACAAATAATTCAAGGGGAATTAACTTATACTCTAGGGTAAATGCCATATGGTTATCAATCAATAAGTTCCTTCTTCATTCTACAAAAGTTGCTAGGTATTTTCTTCATTTGTGAAGCCTAAAAAATTTTACAGGTTTTAAGGTGAACAGTTCTCAGCAGAGAAATTCTGATGTCTCAATTTGGAAAAACTTTCTGAGAGAGCAATTAACTCTATTTACTGCAAATTACTATAACTTATTTTACATTGTCAAATGGCAAACATTTTCATTTTGAGAGATCAATGTAGTTGTCTTTAAGCATCATAACTCTAACTGTAATCAAGTAAACTATTACTGACTGTGAGAGATTTATAACCAAAATTAAATTTTTAAATAGCTATACATACCTGAACTAAAATTTGCATTAAATATTCAAGTAGGATAGAATTTCAATATTTGAAACACTCTACACTATAAAATTTATGTCATGAATGCAAAGGGTAATAGGGCACTAATTGCGATGGTCCATCTTAGGTATGTGTTAAATATTATTTGGGAGACTGTATAAATTTTGGCATTTATATAAATAATAGAAATGGTTCTTTTCTCTAGCAGCAGTATTTCAAATAAACCTTTACACACACACAAATACACACACAGAGATACACACAAATACACAAAGTTACTTTTTTTACAGTGTAGTCCCAACATGGCGTTTATAAATATTTAAATTATTAAAATAATTGTTAAAATTACACAAATGACATTACAGAAAAAAAAGAGCTAATTTTTTTCTTTCGATTAGTAATTTAGAATAAATTATAATTGGCTACATTGAAATACTATGTTGGAATACTTTTCTGTTATTGAAAATACGTGCACTAGCCTCAAAATTATGACTATTCAGCTTACATAAAAATTAATTATATGATAATTAATGGTAGCTAAATGTTGGAAAAAATAGCTTGTGTGATAAAACCTATGCAATCATTTATATATTTAATTTTATATATTACATGTTTATTGTGTGGTGGTTTATCCTAAAATATTAAATAGAATAGTTTGAAAATAATAAACTAAAACCAAAAGTGAGAAATAGAAAAGTAGTTTTTGTATTATCAACTTATTTACTGAGTTCAATTTCCCTTTGTAAAATTAATTGAGGGATAATTAAACATTACACATTAGCACTACAATACAGATAGAGAGGCAAATAGCAAGTTTTTTACAAAAGAAAAGTTAGATTATTCAGAGAAAAAAAAGCAGATACCTGCATAGATGTATAGGCTTAACATGCACAGGCATTCTTTAAAAAGCTAGTGCTTGCTCATTTTAATTTACTTGGTGTTTTGTTCATAGCAACATTTCTTTGAAAAGAACAATAGATATAGTGATGTGTGCTATGAATTTCATAAAGCACTATGGATATCAAATTTTTTTGCAAAATATTACTTAATATTTATTTGCAAAGAAATAAAATCACTGTTTTTTTTTCTCTAATACATTTAAGTTTGAAGTCAAAAGAAACATGCTTTACAAATTTTGCATGGTCTTTTCAATTACATGTCTTTGGAAATTCCAAGAAGGCTTGGGTCTAAAACGTTTATTTTCAAGTGAATGCAATGCTTTTTGCATATATTTTCTACAAATTCTATTTAATTCATTGTCTTTGATGAGAATTTCTATATAATTATTGCCAATGTACTTAACATTATATATTATGTTCAACAAATAATGATTAAAATATTTAAATAATATTAATGCCTTGACATTAGCAAATATTAAATAAATAGCTAGGAAAGTTTTTAATTTGGTGTATGGGCTTCAGTAACTGTTTTTGTTTTTGTAATTTAACGTTTAATAGATTAATCATTATTTTGGCCATTTAAAAGTAGGTTGTATGATTTGGTGCATTCCAAACTCATAACATGTATTTGCAATTGCATTGACTAGATCATGAAAATTATATTAAATATACCTCCTACACGTTTTTTAAAATAAACATTTGAAAGAAGTACTTCTGTTTTACATGGTAGTATCTTTCTGATAAGTAAATGTTTCTGCTGGTTTGTCATTTAGTACAAGGTCGTGAAATACCTAATAGTGACAACTTTCAGATTTTACCATGTGGACGTATATTAGGTAATTAGGTAAGTGAACTAGATATTGTGATCCCAATTTAAACAAAGTTTAAATTACTACACTTCATAAAATCTAAGATGCCATCAATTTAAAGATGTACCATGATTTCTGAGATACTAAAATGCGAAACTAAACGTTAATCTTAGAATTAATGAAATATGACAACTAAATTATTTGCAAAAATTCAAAAGAATAGTTTTTGTTAACTCTATGTTATCAAATAAATTAGTTAACTTTTATCAAGTATTAGGCATTTTCTTAGTGTTAGACATGCATTAAATCATTTAATCTTCGCAGCGACCTGCTAAATAATACTATTATTATTTTTCACTGTACCAATAAAGAAATAGAGGCATTTAAGAATAAGTACCTTGCACGTGATTTTACCTAATGGGTAGTAGAGTCAGGACTCAGTTTTTTCCTCAAAAAATAATGTTTTCAAATATTATTTTAAACTTTGAAAGGTAATGGTCTTTTTCACACCCAAATTAAATTTCCTTTAGTAAAATGTATGTCCAGAAAATATGCAACTTTCATGCCAGATTTTTTGGAAGTGGAATTATTAGTTTGGAACAGGGTATTTTCCCATTCTTCAACTTCTTTCTTAGGAAAATAACTGTTCTTCTCTTTTGTAAAGCAAAAGACCAGTCATCCCTAAAGAAGATGATTCTAGATCTTGCTTCCATTGTTAATTTTGAGAATACCTGCTGGCCTTTTTTTGTATTCAGAAAAGTGTAATCAGTCTTGTGTTATTTTGTGTCATTAAAATGTACTTACATAGAGATTTAATTTTGTTTTATTCTACTGCAGATTTTGTAAGGAAGCTTTCTAAATTGGAGAATTATTGTCATTCATTGGTTTTGAAAAAGTCATAGCTATTATCTCTTTGACTATTGCTTTTCTATTATGTTCATCTGAAGATCTAATTAAATTCATTAGTAAAAACAATATTGTCATACTAAAAAGAAAAAAAAGAATCTACTTCTATTCTTTTTCCAAGAGACACAACAATGTCCATAGGACACAGAGAGGCTGGGAGTAAAAAGTATACGTAAAATGACTTAGTAGACAAAATTACAAAAGTGTAAGTAAATACATTAAACAAAACAAAATCTTAGAAAAAAAGCATTTCATATATATATTTCAAGTCACTTCATAATAATGACAGAAGTTTTAACTCATCAGGAAGAAGTAGTAATTTTAAATTTCTAAGAACTCCCAAAAAGAGCCTTATAACAGATAAATTACAAACATGAAATATTAGTGAAAAAGCTGTGAAACTTATCGTAGTCAATGGAGATTTTGACATATGTTTCACAGATCAAGCAGATAAAAAACTTACAGATTAATAGACAAAAATATAAAAAAGATTCAAAGCATTTAAACAATACAATCAATAGTCTTGTGCAAAGATGATAACTAGATCTCCATAATAATGAGACAACTTGAAAATGGACCCTTTTCAAGCACATACATAGGAATAATCTCAAGGAAAATTAATGCCACAATACTCCATAATGCCAAATTCAATAAATTAGAAAAGATTGTATATGCAGATCATGATGACTTAGAAATAAGTTGCTAAAGGTTAACTAAAAGACTTTATACATCAAGAAAATTTAAGAATATACTTACATTAGATTTAAAGGTCAGAAACAAAATTATGATTAAAATTTAGATGTGGGGGGTTAAGCAAGATGGCAGAATAGGAGCAGCTCTGGTCCGCAGCACTCAGCAAAACCAACACAGAAGGTGGATCATTTCTGCATTTCCAACGGAATTACCCAGTTCATCTCATTGGGACTGGTTAGAGAGTGGGTTCAGGTCAACGAGGGCAAGCAGAAGCAGAGTGAGGTGTCGCCTCACCAGGGAGGTGCGAGGGGCCAGGGTCCACTCTCCCCTTGCCAAGGGAAGCAGTAAGGGACTGTGCTGAGAGGGATGGAGCACTCTGCCCCAGATTCTATACTTTTCCCATGGTTTTTGCAACCCACAGACCAGGAAATTCCCTTGTGTGCCTACACCATCAGGGCCCTGGGTTTCAAGCATAAAATTGGGCAGCCATTTGGGCAAACATCAAGTGAGCTGTAGGAGTACTTTTTCATACCCCAGCGGCACCCAGAACTTCAGTGAGACTGAACCATTCATTCATATATAAAAATTATGGAAGGAAGGAATGCACAAGGAAAAGAGCAAACATTGAAACAGAAAAGGAAGGTAAAATTGTGAGGATTAAGATTAATCCTCACATAGAGGATTAATCGAATAGATTAATCAAGAGAGAAAACAAAAATGAACAACATTCAAAAAGAAAATGTGACATAATGGGTAGAGAGTTTTAAAGTATAATAATGGAGCCGGGTGCGGTGGCTCAAGCCTGTAATTCTAGCACTTTGGGAGGCCGAGGCGGGTGGATCACGAGGTCAAGAGATCGAGACCATCCTGGTCAAAATGGTGAAACCTCGTCTCTACTAAATATACAAAAAATTAGCTGGGCATGGTGGCACGTGCCTGTAATCCCAGCTACTTGGGAGGCTGAGGCAGGAGAATTGCCTGAATCCAGGAGGCGGAGGTTGCAGTGAGCCGAGATCGCGCCATTGCACTCCAGCCTGGGTAACAAGAGGGAAACTCCGTCTCAAAAAAAAGTCTAATAATGGTCTATTATGAACAACTTAAAACTAGAATTTTTAAGCAAGGCAATCGAAATGTTTCTTGAAAATATAAACTACAAAGCAACCCATGAAGATATTAAGAGAGAGAATATACGATAAGCAAAACAAAAAAGAATGAATATTTAATGCATTTCAGATTACACAAACTTCTAGAGGCAAAACAATACACATTAAAAAATGCCCACAAATGTTGCATGATAATATTGACATATTTAATAATAATAAAAATTAAGTTGTATGAATCAAATATCATCATTAAAAGATGTAAAAATACATGAAAAATACCATTAGGAGAAGATATCTGCAAACATGTCATCAACAGTCATTAAGAAACAGAATATAAGAACTTTAAAAAATTAATATAAAAATCATTCTAAATTAATATGAGAAAAAGACATACAGAGTACACAAACTATATAAAAAAAGAATAGCTATTAAATGCAAGAATAGCCATGCATCCACATAATCAGTGCAAAAATTTTAATATTTGACAATACCATCATTGGAAGTAGTAAATACTACAAAGAAAATGAATTTAGTGAACTAGAGCTATAAGTATCAATGTCGATGAACCACAGGGGAAAAAGTAAAAGAAAAAGCAATTTGAAGAAAATATGTATGGTAGAAATATATTCATATAAATTCAAATTAAAAACTTCTAAAATACTAAACAATTTGTTGTTTAGGGACATCTTTTTATGTGATACAAGTGAAAGAAAAAGTTAAGACAATGATACACTTGAAATTCAGGATATTTGTTGTCTCTCCCGTGGTAGAAATAAGTGACATGATTGGAAAGGTGGTGGTATTATTCTCTATTCTAAACTAAATGGTTTGTGCCAAGCTGTTTTTATTATTGCCTTTTAAGTTAAAGACATTTGTCATACAAGTTCTTTAGAATGTAGGAAATGTTTCAGAATTACAAAAATAAAGATAAAACATCAGAAGACATTCGATTTATTTGGGGAAGAAAAAGTGATGGGTGGAAATCATCAATCCTAGCAATGCTCTGGAGCTAGGCTCAGAGTATACTTGAATAATGATGAGTTGAATAAAAATAAAAGATGGTGTCTATGACTACACTAACAGTTTAAACTCTTTTCCAAATGATAATAAAAATATATTCTAGCTCGCCTGGGATTTTGTAAACTAGATGCTATTTTCAATGATAATTTAATTTATTTTAAGGCACCATGTGTATTTCTAAAAGGAGCATGGAAATAGCAAGCTTTTGTTTTATTTGTTTTTCTCTTTAGTCATTCTTTAGATATGAAACTATTTTGTGGTATCTTTTGCTGATTATCATAATAGGAATACAGTGGCTTTAGCTGAAGAGACTCATTAGAATCTGAGCCAATTAATTGGCTAATTAATTATTATTTTACTCATCATAGAGAATGACAAATTATAGAACCAATCAGAAAATATCCCAGTGGATTTCCCCAGGGTTTTTAAAGCATTAAACACGAGATTTAAGGACTTCTATAAAAGGCTGTTTTGTTTTTTTTTTTACCTTGGTGAGAGTTTGCCAGCGTGGCCGCTTTCAAAATACTTCTTAACACTTTATTTTCCTCATGTAGACAGTTGCTACAACTTGTCTAGAAATGTCCATGGAATTCATGAACATTAATTATGTTCTTCCCTGGTGTTTCAAGAGATTGCTCTCAACTCCATAATTATCTAATACTGTTAAGTAACCAAAGTTAGCACTTATGCTGGTATTAGATCCATTACTATGTAGCTTGTTTTGAGTACTAATAAATTTAGGTAATGTCCAATTCTTAAATTAAAATTTAATTTGCATTAAAACAGTAAAAATATTCTGAGCAGAAAATCTTTACTTGGTCAGAGGCCTTGTTTTAAAATATACATTTTTAAAAAGTTTTGATAGCTGGTTGACACACAGGAAACAGACATAAATGAAGGCATGTGTAAAAAACACTTGTTTCTAACAAAAAATAGATGTTTGCAACACTGTCATCAAGAAAATAAACACATAAAACTAAATAAAATTGTTTCAATAGATCATAATGTTTAGGCAGAACTCTAAAAGTAAAGATTTATATTCCTCGTTGTCTTGACATTTAACCCCTATACAACACTCTAGGTTTTGGAATATTTGTGACACTGTATCAGTTGGTACATCTCATAGTGATGTTAGGAAGGGCTCATGTTGAAATTCTTATTCATCAAGGAGTCATACCTAGAAATGAAAAAAAAGGGGCCGGGCACGGTGGCTCAAGCCTGTAATCCCAGCACTTTGGGAGGCCGAGGCGGGTGGATCACGAGCTCAAGAGATCGAGACCATCCTGGTCAACATGGTGAAACCCCGTCTCTATTAATAATACAAAAAATTAACTGGGCATGGTGGCGCGTGCCTGTAATGCCAGCTACTCGGGAGGCTGAGGCAGGAGAATTGCCTGAACCCAGGAGGCGGAGGTTGCGGTGAGCTGAGATCACGCCATTGCACTCCAGCCTGGGTAACAAGAGCGAAACTCCGTCTCAAAAAAAAAAAAAAAGAAAAAAAAAAAGTTCAAAATGACAAATTCCAGATAAATATTGTAATTTCCCTGTTTCAGAAACACTGTTCTCTTTTGAGTCAGGCGTTCCTTTAATTTTCTTTATTTGAGGACTCCTTGTACCTTCTGAGCATTCACACTTTCTTCCTTATAACCAATGAAAGGCATATAAGAGACTACTATCTCAGCGCATGAAACATTCTTCCTTTATATGAAACTAACTTGTTGTTGGTTTAATCACCAAATATTGCAAATACTTTATTCAATCTGTTTTTCTTCTTCTTCGGTTTATTTCTATTTAGTGATTACCATTAGAATTGCAAGTGTTAAGCTCGATGATTTCTAAGTGTATACTGCCAATCTGACCCTGCCAGAAAATCTGCATTTATTCTTTCAGAAGCCAAATATGGATGCCATGTTAAATCATTAGGTCTTAACCCATTAAAATAAAAAGACCATAAATCAAACTCCTCATCCTTCCAGCACCTTTACCTCTGTCTGATTCCATACATTTTCATAAACACATCTAGGCTAAAAACAAGAGTGATGACACTATTTCCATTATTTGTTCTTCCATTGAGTACATGTTTAAGTTTTGTCAATTTTACTTCTGCATGAAATTTTCTGATCTTCCTTTTCTTTTCTTCTCTTTTTTTTTTTTTTTTTTGAGACGGAGTTTCGCTCTTGTTACCCAGGCTAGAGTGCAATGGCGCTATCTCGGCTCACGCAACCTCTGCCTCCTGGGTTCAGGCAATTCTCCTGCCTCAGCCTCCTGAGTAGCTGGGATTACAGGCATACGCCACCGTGCCAAGCTAATTTTTTGTATTTTTAGTAGAGACGTGGTCTCATCATGTTGACCAGGATGGTCTCGATCTCTTGACGTAGTGATCCACACGCCTCGGCCTCCCAAAGTGCTGGGATTACAGGCGTGAGCCACCGCGCCCGGCCTGATCTTCCTTTTCTATTCTGTTTGCCACCAAGCCAAACTGAGTCTATGTAGGCCAAACTCTGTCTTAGCTACTTTCCACTCCTTATCTCTTTCAATGCTCATCACAATATTCTGAATTGGGTTGCTTTACATTGGTGTTACAGATATATGGTTTGAGGGTTGAAGAGATTAGGTCATGATAAACTAATAGGTGTAGAAGTTAAGATTCAAATCCAAGCCCAAGCCATTGTCTTTTGAAAGAGTTTAGACTGACAAGACAGATAGTTCTGAGTTTGTCCCTTGTTCTGCCACTTATTAGCCATATATTAGACAACTATCTTAATATTGCTAAGCCTCATTTTATTCTTTCAAAGTGTAGAAAATATAACTTTTTTGTATTGTTGTGTGCTTGCAAATGATTAGCACATTTTTAGCATACATTAATATGCTAAATAAATACCTTATTTTAAGTTACAGTCATTAGTATGCTTGTATCTTTGTAACAGATTCTTTAATTCGTCTCCTCAAAACATCTCCCTGGTTTAAACAGTACATTTTCCTTCAATTCCAACTCTGATCATGTCACATTCTAGATTAAAAATCCTCAGTGATTCTAATGGTATCCTATTTCAACCGAATAAAGTCTAATATTCTATAACAGGATAGGGGCTTAATGTTCTGGTCACAAACAATACCTACAATTAGTCCCACTATTCCTCATTTACCTTATAATTCAGTTAACACAGGCAACTTACTATTCTAAAAAATGTCCTGATATTTTCAGCCAAGTCTTAGCTTACGCCGATCCACTGGCCTAGAATACAGTGCCCAGCTAACTTTGCTACTGTTCTGTTTAGGGATCACAGAGGACTCAAATGTCACATCTTCTGTTAAAATTTTCCTAGTTCCTAGAGGAGGAATGTCTGTCACCCTGTCTTTGTTCCCCTTGTGCACAATAATGTTGGCATGGCATGTATTGCATTTTGCCTTGTAAGGCAGATAATTGTGAATATGTTTTATGTATATGACTGAAATCAGGAACTGAATACTTTATATATTTTGTGAACTCTATAATAAAGACTGATATACAGAGAAACATGTATTTCTGGTATGTATTTTCTCAACTTTTTAATTCTTATTTTATAATGTACTTTTATACAATTTTGGCAATTTTTTAAGTGAGGAATGATCCTATTTGCTTCAATAAAGGAATCTTTAAAACAGAAGATTTTTCCTTTCATTGATGAAGTTAAATGTGTGGTGCTACTTGAAAGAATTCACGAGAAATGAAAACCTAGGTTACTTACACTGAGATTTTAAATCAAAGAAGAAAAATTATTATTAAATGTATCCTGTACAGTAACTGTCCTCTTGCAAGTAAGTTTGAGTCTGTCCAAGGTCACTAATGACTGCTAAAATACATGATAATAAACTTTTTTCAAATTAGCCAAATTCGACTTATTAAAACAATTTAACTGACAAAGTGATGCTCTTGTTTACATTGAAAATAAACCAGTCTTATTATAAGCCTTTGATACTGCCTGCTTTTCTCCTTGATCTTGAGGACTTTCAAATAGTACATTTAATTCTCACAGTTGGGCATCTAAGGATTTCACGATGTTCTAAATGTAATCCCTCTCTGACAAGGGAGATCTAAGGAGTTCTATCTCAGGATATCAAGACCATAGTTTCAGGGAAGTCTTGCTGATGGCTCCTCTCTCCTGCATAGGTTTCCTATGACTGAACTTCTAACTATCACATTCTCTGTCTTGTGCCCTATGTCAAACTTCACATTATGATGTAATTGTCCAATCTCACAGTTCCTCTAGGAATGAGCCACTGCTGTCTCTGTTGTTTTTCTAAAGATGATTGCTCCTCATAAAACTGAATCCAGAGACTTGGTGCCTTCGGTTCACTGCCGAGTATCTTTGATAAATGCTGACTCCCACCAGCTGGGGCCATTGCCCAGCTTTTATGCTACCCTATGCTGGGTCATGCAATCAGCAAGCGTAGCATAAAAGCTGGGCAATGGGCTGGCTAGAAACTGCCAATAACTTTCACATACTGCTTGTTTGACTGCCTTGTTGGGTCACGCACCCAATTCTTGCTACCTGGACTCTTAGCCTTGCTAAATCTATACCAGCATTAAATCTGGATTCCATCTACCACAGACCAGGCTTTGTGTTTCATCTCTAACTCTGAAAATGATTCATACCTCATTGAGTCTGAGGTATGAAATATTCTAAAAACAGATTTTTCTATTAGTTTACCAAATACAACAAGCTTGTTTATAATAATAAACTGTAGGAAACTAATACTTTCATTTACTAATACAGCTTCTCTACTAATATTCATAGCATAAATAATGTCTCATTTTCTAAAGACACAAATTTAGTAATCTTGAGGGTTTTTTCTTTCTCATCCAACCTTTATTCAAGTTTATTCAACTTTATTCAAAGTTTCTAAAAACAGATAATAGGGAAAGGACAGTCTCTTCAATAAATAGCATTAGGAAAACTGTGAATCTATATGCAGAAGAATAAAACTAGAGCCTTATCTCACACTGTAGATGAAAATCAACTTAAAGTGGTTTAAAGACTTAATTGTAGGATGTAAGCCCATAAAATGACTAAAATAAAACATAGAAGGAACCTCTATGACATTGGTCTGGGCAAGAGTGTTTAAAATATGACCCCAAAAGCACAGGGAACAAAAGTAAAAATAAACAAATGGAATTATATCAAACCGAAAAGCTTCTACATAGCAATGGAAGCAACAGAGTGAAGAGACAACATAGGAAATGGGAGAAACATTTGGAAAGTATACATCTGATAAAATGTAGCATCTAAAGTATACATCAAACTCAAGAAACTCAATAGTAAGAAAACAAATAACTCATCTAAATAATGAACAAAAGGCCTGAATAAACATTTCTCAAAAGAAAACATAAATGACCAATAGGCTTATAAAAATACTCAAAATCACTAATCATCAGGAAAATTCAAGTCAAAACCATAATGAGATATCACATCAAACCTGTTAGAATGGCTGTTATCTGCCCTTCGTTGTTCGTTGGAGCATTATTTACAATAGCCGAGATATAAAATCAGACTAAGTGTCTATCAGTGGATAAATGGATAAAGAAAATGCGATACATATACACAATGAAATATCATTCAGGCATTAAAAAGGAGAAAATCCTATAATTTGTGACAATATGAATGAGTTAGAGGACATTATGCTAAGTGAAATAAGCAAGGCACAGAAAGATAAATACGTAACCTCACTTCTTTGTGGAATCTATAAAATTTGAACTCAAAGAAGCAGAGAGTAAAATGGTAGTTCCCAGAGACTGAGAGTGAGGAGGTTGGAGAGATTTTGGGTGAAGTATGCAACAAATATTTCATTTTGATAGGAAGAAAAATTTGAAGAAATCTATGATTGTGGTGACTATAGTTAGTAACAATGTATCATATTCTTGAAGATTACTAAAAGAGATTTCAAGTGTTTTCACCAAAAAATGATAAGTATGTGCCTATGTCATTTTGCTGTATCTAAACATTTTATTATTTACACATGTTTCAAAAAATTATGTTGTGCATGAAAACTATATATTATTTTTGTCAATTAAAAAATAAAATAACTTAAAAATAATTCTGAGAGAGAATCATAAATAACAAAAGAGGCAATAAAGAGTGTTTTCTTCAAAAGCACAGTTCAATTAATATGTATACATAAATATATATTACTTAATATTAGGATATAATTCCATCTATATGTACACAAACAAATAAATACATATCCACACACATAACCTTTCTGATTCTCTCTTGATGTGTGACATTGCTTAAGCTTTTGTTATATTTCAATATTCTTGTATTCCCTTTGGGGTTATGTCACTTAAGAAGCCATCAGTGACCTTGGAATATTATTTTGAGTAGCGGTGAGTAACAATTTGTTTTTCTATTGAGAATAAGTTAAATAGTTGAATTTGAGTTGGTTATTTCATTTCGAGTTATAAGTAACTTTTTAATTCACATTGTTCTTTAGCCTGAAACTCAGAAATGGTATTTTTTTAGGGTTTGGAAATAGGAACCAATCACTCAGAGAAGCTTTTCAAGTAACTGTTCTCTTTTTAAGCCTATGATTTCAAAATTAAAATAAAACTACGGTTTATATTAATTAAAGAAAATAATAAATACTAAAAAATAAAGGAAAAATGAGAAAATTCTGAATAGAACTCAATTGTGGCCATTTAATCTCTTTTTAACAGTCTCAAAATGAAATATTTGGGTCACAGTCGAGCAGTGCTTCATAGTAACTTATTAAAAACAGAGTTCATCGGTTCAGATTTACTTTGAAGGGTTTTTAAAAGTGAACTTATTCTACTGCTTTCAATCATTTTGCTTTACAGTGGCCATCAGGTCTTAGGATGAAAAAAATACCCTGCTATTTTGAAGAAGTATTCAAATTTTATCTTTGGAAGATAAACACTTTAACAGAAGATCCAAAAATGTCAATAACATCTTAACACTCTTTGACGCCTTTATTATTCTTAGTTGTGTCCTCTAATTTTTGTTTATGTGTTTGCTAAAATTATTTACAGACAAAATTAATTTAGTTATACATAGGATGAGATAGTCACAAATAAGAGATCAGGTGAGAGTACTGCACCAAGATATTTTAAAAGTAATTATCTTCAGAATTGTCCACCTAATCTAATGCAGCTTATTTGCCTTTACCTTTATTTAGTAGCAATCACAGGATGAATTGGTTACTGGGTTAATTGACCAAAACTTAGAAGTGCTACCAGTAACACTGTGGTATTTCCCCAAATAAGGCAAAAAATAAATAATAGATATAATAATGAAAGCTTCCTGAGGCCAATCCAATACCACATTGGGTTAAAATGATTTGTTTTTGCTAATACCTATATTTGCAGATGTCTGCACATTTTATATGAGCAAATACTAGCTTGAGATCATAGAATGATCTTGTGCCATTTCTCCATTTTCTATTTACATCACAATTTTCAAACCCAAGTTTGTCAGGGTTTGGCAGGGTAAATAGTCCAGAAATAGAGTTATGTGTATATCTTAGTTTCACTGTTACAAACTGCAGCATATGCTAGAATAAGGGAGACTGTTCTAAGTGGTCTAGCTAGGATGGGCAAGATTTAAGAAGAGGCAAGGAGATTAAGTTCACAAACTCTCTGGGATATTTTAGCTCTTGTTCCATCTGAAGCTTCTGATGTGTGTCTGAAGAATGGTTAAAGCTTGGTTCAAGATTTTTCTAAATGGCTGTTTTATTTAGACTCTATTGTACCTTAACATTTTAGTGATTAGTAATATATTATATTGAGAATATTTTATCAGTACCACATAGTGAAATACAAATTGCAATGTTATTTATAAATATGCTTACCTTCACATCTTTGACATTCATCCTTGTTCCCTCTTTCCCAACAAATATATCATCAATGTCCACAAGGATGTACCTGTCCAAGGACAATGTCAGCCTCTTCCCTGACAAAAAGGAGATGGCATCTATGAAGATGAGCTTGTGTAGCCAAAAGTTTAAGTTGTTGCCAAAAAGTACTCGCTGAATTCCATCATGAAGACCCAGATCCTGAACCACCGTTGCAAAGAGTGTTTTGCTAGACAAAGATGAAAGGGACTTTTCTGTCTGTAATTCAGTTATAAGTACAGGCTGGTAGGTTGAATGATTATATTGGAAAATAGTCCAGTCTTCCCCAGGAAGAGGGCCTTTTTCAACCTTGGGGGCTTTGGTAATATGCAGCAAAGGAGATTGAGGGTTAACAACACAGTCCTTTAGAGCTAGATTATTGAAAAGATTTAACGGAAAGCCTTTTAATTGTGTACTTGGTAAGCTGTTCTCATTGGCTTTATGAAAACCAATTATACTAACACTGTATTCCACACAGTATTTTTCTAAAAGCTCTCGATTCCATGAGTCCATGCTGACATACTTCAGAATATTTTCATAAATAACTAAAGTATATTTCCCTTTGCCATTATCTGTAAGAGGAGGTATATCTCCCTTTCCAGGGGCAATAACCATGTGGTACTGAAATCGGCTGGACTCCAAAATAGCTATGATATCTTGACCGAGTTGAGAGTATTGGCTCTCCACAAAGAGAAGAACAGTTGGGTCTGTTTTGGATGTATCAATAGGTTTAACTGTTTTCAGCTCCATTGACCGATATGGTAGAATTTTGATGTCAGCACATTCTGCTTCTGCAGTGGTTTCAATAAGTGTCATTTCCTGTTTGTAGCCAGAGTAGAGAAAATAGGCAGAAATGACAATGCTCACCAAGCAAAAGGTAGCTAAGAGAACAATCAATGTTCGAAAACTTCTCCGAAGTTTCACAATAAGATTCATTTTCTAAAATAATGTTTTGGTAGCTTTTTCCCAATTTCGTTTCCTAAAGTGCCATAGTGAATAAAGTATGAGATGTTGCAAATATCACTTCCCCAAAGTTCATGTAACCATTGCAAATCATGTAAAATGTTTGAAGGGAGCACAACTGAATTAAAGCTGGAAGGCAATGGACGGGGAAGACATAAGTTGAGAAGATTTTAAATATGTCCAATACCAAGAATTGCTGCGGAATCCTCTAAGCATAATCTGAAAGAGAGGAGAAATGTAATAACTAAGACAAAAATATAAATATAAATATTTATTTGTATGTTAATGCTGATACCCAAGAAACATATATATATAGAAATGATAATTTTAGTGTATTAATATGCCAAAATATTAATGGTCTGATGTTTACAGTCTAGACTTAACTACCTATAGTAGATTTTTTGAAAATGTCCAGAATAGAGAAGCCAATTTTATTTTTCCTAAACATCCATGTGCATATAGGAACATATACTGAGATCATTTTCTAACTAATCACACCAAAAAAAGAAAATAAGTGAAAAAGTAAGCTTTAACAAAGAATGTCAGTTGCCGTAAAACTGTCCTACAGAACTGATAAACGTTATACACATATAAAATTAGGAAATCAGAATACAGAAACTAATTTTATTTTGGCTAAACATCCATAGGTATATAGAAACATATATTGATATCATTTCTACCTAATCACACCATATAAAGAATTTAAGTAAAAAAGTAAGCTTTAACAAAGAATATCACTTACCATAAAGCTATTCTACAGAACTGATAAACATTATATACATATAAAATTAGAAAATCAAGAAATCAGAACACAGGAAGATGAAGATATGTTTGGAACTTCTTAGAGACTGGTTTTAAATGCTAGTGACCAAAATGCTGATAGTGATATGGACAGTGAAATACAGGCTGAGGAGATCAAAGATGGAAATGAGGAACTTACTGGAGGCTGGTGAAAAAGTCATTTTTTGTTATGCTTTTAGCAACCACTTGGCTACATTGAGGCACTGCCCTATGGATCTGAGGAAGTTTGAGCTTAAATGTGATGATTTAGGGTATCTGGTGGAAGAAATTTCTAGGCAGCAAAGCATTCAGGAATTCACCTGGCTTCTTCTAACAAACTATACTGAGATACATGATGAAATAAGTGACCTAAAGTCAGAACAGATATTTAAAAGAGAAGCAGAACCATGAGGCAATTAAAACTCTTTTCTTTGTAAATTACCCAATTGCAGCTATTTCCTTATAGCCATTTGAGAATGAACTAACACAGCATTAAAAAAATCCCAGACTGCTTCATCACAAATGTACATAATTTTCCATTATTATTATATGTTTTTCTTTGTATAGATGATTCTGAGTTTTATGAATTGCTTTTTATACAAGTTTTCTTCATTCCCCTCCAAACTGAGTACTTAAATAATTTTTAATTTGTCAATTTGCCAAATTCTACGATAACTATCTTGGGTGAAAGCAGTTCATGTTATCAATGTGTAACATATACATTTGAGATGTGTATTATTGATACATTACATCATAGAGAATTAAATTAGCTGTTTATAATGAACAGTGTGGTCTACCATAGTGTGTATATTTTACAATTTCTGTATTTTTAATTTGGGGACCTGAGCAATTAATGGTTATTAATGATAACTGAAAACATTTTAGATTAAATGATTAAATATTGTAATGTTTTGTCACTACATTTTATTTTATATTTCTGTGTTTTAATATAGCTAACCTCATTAGTAATTTACATTTTAAAAATTGACATAAAGTTGAAATGCTTGTTTTTGTCAGAAAATAACTTTTGAACGTTTTCAAAAAATTTAAAGTTTACATCAAATACTTTAAATATTTTAATTATTCAGATTCCAAATATATAAATGGACTTATTTGTTCCTTGTGAAATGTATTGTACCGGTTTGAAAAGTCTCTTTAGTGATTTCACATTAACTTTAAAGACAAATGAATCCCACATGTTGGGGACTTATTAAACTCTATCTAAAATTTTTATTTGTTTTATTTATTTATTTATTTATTTTGAGATGGAGGCATGCACCACCACATCAGGTAAATTTTTGTATTTTAATCGAGATGGGGTTTCAGCATGTTGGCCAAGCTGGTCTCAAACTCCTAACCTCGGTGATCTACCAGCCTCAGCATCCCATAATGCTGAGATTATAGGAGTGAGCCACTGCACCCAGCCAAATGAAATTCTTTAAGATAATTGTCTGCTTTCCAAAAGTATTTGAAAAATCAGTTACCTTTAACAAAATTGGATTGCATTTTACTAAAAAGAAATGGAATATGGCAACAAAAAGGCTTTGGTTTGGTATGAAATACATAAATCAGTTATACTATGCCATTGCCTTTTATGTATGCTTTAAAACATTCATATATAAATTTTTAAATAAAATGAAATTAAAACATATATATATATATTTACATATGTAGTGTGTAGTGTGTGTGTGTCATAATATTGAAATTAAAAGATATTTGTAAATTGTCAAAGGAGATTATTAATCTTATATTGGTTCCTTGATTTCTCGAAGTTCACATTTTTAATCTAAAAAATCCATTTAAACAAACATATAAACAGATCCATCCCATTCACACCACTCCCCCAAATAACCCAATATGAGCAGATATCTACTTACATACTTTGGAGAACTGATTAGTATTTTAGAAATAAATGTAATCAGAAAACTTGGAGATAAATTAAGTGTATACTTTTTAAAATCTTTACTTCTTCTGACATTTTTGAATCTCAAAGGAGAACATGATGGTTTTGCATATTTGGAATATCTCATCCTAATGCAACAGTGGAAAAGACATTAAAAAAAAAATATGGGGCAAGAATCTGCCAACCCAAAGAATAAATAAAATTTAAATGTGACATTTATTTAACAGTAATATGTTCAAAGTTAGGAGAATGATGGACACATATTACCACCATGGAAGACATTTGTTTCAATGTAGGTGTTTTAACAAAAGGAGTTATCCTCCCCATTCAATTCTCCCAGTTTTCCTTCCCTAGCAAAACTGGCCAGTGGAGATGAGGAAGCCTGGACCATAAAACATGATACACCATATATGTTTACTTATGTCTCACACCTGAACTAAGAAATTGTATTATGACATTGTTTGAGATGCCAAAGAGTGTGTTAATTGTGTGTTATTACTTTGAATCTCCTACCTACTGCTGTGACCCTTAACATGGTGTGGGAAAAGGCATGCAGGAGTATGGATAGGGAGAACAACCAACATAAGAATCTTATGTTGTTACCATAAGTCAAATAAGACAATTGAGGTTATTTTTCAAAGGGCACAGAAAAAAATATTTCAGGATAATAACAAAGATGTTAAAATGCTTCCATAATGGTATAAAATATGGGGCATGTGTTTTTAAGTAGTCTAAGGTAATACACTAAAATGTTTATTTTACCTTAATTGCTGTCTTCTTCAGGAAGACCCTGGGACAAGTTAGCAACAAATAGAAATATCTGGGAGCTTTCTATTCCCCACTTTCCCCTTACATGGTGACACTGATCTTTCATTATAGAAAGAACAGAAAAATATGTGGATTACTGAGTAAATTGTATCTATGGAAAAACTGTTCTGTTAACCACCAAACCAAGTAAGTTAAATAGTCTTTGGTCCCAATTCTTCTAAATCTGACATTCCATGTTTGAATAAATCTATAGTTAAAAATTTGGAAAGAGAGGTCTACTTATTATTTGTCATGACAACCTGTCACAAAATGTGGGCTTCATGACCCCTGCACAGGCTTTGGTGAGATAAAGAGGAAGGCTTTTGTAGTGTTGCCTTTCTTGTTCTCACTTTTGTTTTCTTATCTTTACCTTTTATCCTTCCAAGTGTGGCTTATCACCTAGGTAGTAGTGGAGTAAATATCTCCTACAATCTTTTACTCTCTTTCAAGACTAGAAAATATTACATGCAGATATTAACATTTTTGTTTCATTTATCTGTTATAAGATTGCTTTTGACATTTTCACAATGTGTTTAGAGATTCTCTAGAATAGAGTTTGCAATGTTTGTTTGCACATAATCATTGCAAACTTCTAGTAATCTCTAGTAGCAGCAGAGAAGTGAGTTAGTAAACAAAGCAATTATAGGTACTACTGTAGTTATTGCTAATTTTTTGAAAGACAGATATACAGAAGTAAGGTATATACTAAATCCATTGTATATACATGTGGTTGTTTCTTTGTTGAAAGTGATTTGATGAACTGTACAGATCATTAAAGAGGTTCATGAAAATTCAGCTAAAATTGAAAACAACAGCAACAACATTTACCAGCATTTAATAAATGGCTACTACTTGCTGGCAACTACGCTATATTCTTTTTATTCATCATCCTGATGAATAAAAGGGTGTATTTTTAAAATGACAAAATTGAACTTTAGAATGTTTAAAAATAGACCTAAGATTAAACTACTAATAATTTATGATACTAGGATTCTACAATTGTATGGTTGAGACAAAACAAAAATTAAGTGAAGACAAGAACTTAGCAATCACCATAATTAAATAATTTAACTACATATTAGCACATTTTCTTTCAATTTTAAAAGTTCAGACATTCAAAGCCAAAAATGTCTACCAAAAATGAAGAACAACTGTAGAGGCGAATTGAATTGATTTAAAAGCAAGTGTGTTGTAAGTTGGAATGACTTAAGTATTTGCAACAATTTCACCAACCTTGACTTTTTGGGATACCTGTGGGAAAAACAGTTGATTATGTACCTTGTTTTCACATGCTTCATGAGTTTTTTTGTTTGCTTTTAGGAATCATAAAACATTGGCTCATATTTTATATTAATGAAAGAGAATTTTTAATTAAAGCTATTACACAGGGTGGGCATTGTGGCTCAAACTTGTTATTCCAGCACTTTGGGAGTCTGAGACTGAAGGATTGCTTGAGTCCAAGAGTTTGAGACTAGCCTAGACAACAAAGCAAGATCTTGTCTCAACACAAAATAATTAAAAAAAAAAATTAGCCAGCTGTGGTGGTGTGAACCTGTAGTGCCAGCCACTTCAGAGGCTGAGGCTAGGAGGATACCTTGAGCCCAGAAATTCAAGGTTGCAGTAAGCTATGATTGCACCACTGCACTCCAGCCTGGGTGACAGAGGGATACCTTATCTGAAGATAGGTAAAACCTCCAAAACACCTATTTTATATGTTTATATAATAGACCATTATATAAACATTTAACTTTTTGTTCATATACACTAATTGCACCAGTGCTTCTTTGGGGTGAATTCCAAAATTTGTAACCATCTGAAATGGTTTGGCTGTGTCCCCACCCAAATCTCATCTTAAACTGTAGTTCCCATAATTCCCATGTGTGGTTGGAGGGACCTTGTGGGAGATAATTGAATCATGGAGTTGTTCACCTCCATGCTGTTCTTGTGATAGTGAGTTCTCATGAGATCTGATGGTTTTATAAGGAGCTTACCCCCTTTGCTCAGCATTCATTCTTTCTCCCCACCCTATGAAGAGATACCTTCTACCATGATTGTGAGGTTCCTGAGGACTCCCCAGCCATGAGGAACTGTGAGTCAATTAAACCTCTTTTCTTTATAAATAATCCAGTATCAGGCGTTTCTTCATAGAAGCATGGGAATGGACTAATACACTAAATAAGTATCACAGAGAGTGAGGTACTGCTGTAAAGACCCTGAAAACGTGGAAGCAACTTTGGAACCAGGTAACGGGCAGAGGTTAGAACAGTTTGGAAGTCTCAGAAAAAGACAGGAAGACAAAAGAAAGTTTGGAACTTCCTAGAGATTTGTTGAATGGCTTTGACCAAAATGCTGATAGTGATATGAGCAATGAAGTCTAGGCTGAGGTGATCTCAAATGGTGTTGAGGAATGTGTTGGGAATTGGAATAAAGGTGATTCTTTCTATATTTTAGCAAAGAGACTGGGCCCTGCCCTAGAGAGATGAGGAACTTTGAACTTGAGAGAGAAGATTTAGGGTATCTGGTGTAAGAAATTTCTAAGTGGCAAAGCATTCAAGAGGAAGAAAAACATAAAGGTTTGCAAAATTTGCAGCCTGATAATGCAGTATAAAAGAAAACCCAATTTTCTGGGAGAAATTCAGACCAGCTGCAGAAATTTGCATAAGTAAGAAGGTATAGAATGTTAATCAACAAGACAATAGGAAAATGTCTTCAGGGCATGTCAGAGACCTTCCTGGCAGAACCCCTCACATCACAGGCCAGGAGGCCCAAGAGGAAAAAAAGTTCATGCACCAGGTCCAGGGCCCTCCTGCTGTGTGCAGGCCGGGATTTGGTGCCCTGTGCCTCAGCCACTCCAGCTGTGGATAAAAGGGGCCAACATACAGCTCTGACTATTGCTTCAGAGGATGCAACTCCCAAGCCTTGGTGACTTTCATGTGGTATTGGGCCTGTTGGTACACATAAATCAAGAATTGAGGTTTGGGAGCCCCACTGAGATTTCAGAGGATGTATGGAAATGTCTGGATGTTCAGGCAAAAGTTTGCTGCAGGGGCAAAGCCTTCATGGAGAACCTCTGTGAGGGCAGTGTGGAAGGGAAATGTGTGGTTGGAGCCCCCACCCTGCAACCATAGGCCCCACTGCAGCACTGCCTAGTGAGAAGAGGGCCAGTGTCCCCTAGACCACAGGGTGGTAAATCCTCCAACAGCTTGCATCGTGTACCTGAAAAGGCCACAGACAATACCAACTGTGAAAACAGATGGGAGGGGGTTGTACCCTGAGAAGCTACAGAGGTGGAGCTTCCCAAGGCTGTGGGAGCCCACCTCTTGCATAAACATGACCTGGATGTGAGACATGAAGTCAAAAGAGATCGTTTTGGAACCTTAAGTCTTAATGACTGCCCTATTGGATTTCAGACTTTTATGGGACCTGTAGCCCCCCTTTTGGGCCAAATTCTCCCATTTGGAATGGGAATATTTACCCAATGCCTGTATTCCCATTGTATCTAGGAAGTAACTAACTTGCTTTTGATTATACAGGCCCATAGGCAGAAGGGACTTGCCTTGTCTCATATGAGACTTTGGACTTGGACATTTGGGTTAATACTGGAATGAGTTAAGACTTTGGGGGACTGTTAGAAGGGCATAATTGTATTTTAAAATGTGAGGACATGAGATTTGGGAGGGGCAAGGGGCATACTAGTATGGTTTGGCTCTGTGTTCCCAACCAAATCTCATCTTGAATTGTAATTCTCATAATTCCCATGTATCATAGAAGGGACCTGGTGAAAAGTAATTGAATCATGGGGGTGATTACCCCCATGCTATTCTCATGATATTGAGTGAGTTCTCAGGAAATCTTACTGTTTTATAAGGTGCTTTTTCCCCTTTGCTTAGCACTCCTTCTCTCTCCTGCCACCCTGTAATAAGATGCCTTTTGACATGATTTAAGTCTCCTGAGGCCTCCACATCCATGTAGAACTGTAAGTCAATTAAACCTCTTTTCTTTACAAATTACCCAGTGTTGGATATTTCTTCATAGTAATATGAGAATGGATTAGTACCTCATCTTTCAAGAGAGATGCAGTATTTCCAAATTATAGGCCATCAACATGTAAGTGAAAATGAAGGAGACCAGAATAGAAATATTGTCATACTTTAGGTACAGCAGAGGTAAGTAGTGCTTTATGAAACTTTATGTTAGGGTATCTGTCTATGCAGTGTGTGTGTATTTGGATACCAATGTAAAAATACTACTTACTCTGGGTCATAGTCAAAAGTGTTTGAGGAGTGCTGCTCAGTAGGGCACAGCTAATTCAAATTATTTAATCTGGTTTTAAGAAAATTATAAATATCATAAATGTTTTAGCTAAAGATCAGTGCAGTCTCTTATGATTCCGAGTTGTTTCAGAAAATATTCAATATTGACTAAATAGTACTTGAGACTATGAAATGGTTGATATCACATGGTTAGTCGCATAGAATTCCTTTCAGCTTCCAGGTAAAAAAAAATTGTGATATTATTTTCAGTAGCAACTATTGTTATATAAATCATAACTTTTTCAAAATAGAGGTAAAAAGTAATGTGTAATTGTTATATTTAATCAAAATCAAAGTAGTATGCCCAGTTTATAATTTTCTGCAGAAATAATCTTTTCCATATCCATGAATAACCAGTTGATTATCACCTAACTTCCATACACTTCATATTTTTTTATTTCAGTGACATAATATAAATTTATTTTAGCCCCCAAAGTGTGCATTTTTGCCAGTACAAACTCCTAAAAGTGTCATTTTAAACATAATGATAACATTACTACCATAATATTATATTGTAACATAATATTATACTAGGTACATAGCTCTGAGCTATCAGCTACATTCATACTTCAAAAGATTATGAAGTCAACTCAGTAAATATAAGAGTAAATGTCAGGCGATTTCTTTTATCACCATTTCCTGCAGAGATATGTATACTGCCTACTTTCTTATTCTTGTTTTCTAAAGAAAATAAATGACATGATTTTTTAAAGTAAATAGTCAAACGTATTAAAATCAACTACAAATTTCTATGCATGCATCTTGTTTATTAGAAAAACATAGTGATTTTTCAAATAAGGAAACTTTTATATGAATATTTGTTCTGCTTTTCCATATAAGATTTAGACAGAGCAGTAGGAATGCTACCTGTGGCCAAGTCGAGAGGTCTGGTAATCAATCATTGCTTGGAACTTTGTATTTATATTTATAGCTAAGATTTCATCGCTGAATTTCACCCTAACACTACTGAAATAATAACCAGATCCCCAGAATGTATGGGTCAGAATTAAACAATTTTTAAATAAGTAGATCTGTCCTCAGGGTTTCTGACATTTAGACAATTTCCTCAGTACCTTAGGATGACTTTTGGATAAATCTTTGACTCTGTCTCATTTTGTATAGATTTGGAGGTAAAACTTACAATGGGACTTTTATAATCAAACTAAAGCCAGACAAACTATCTAAAATTCAAGGCTTTTACCTGACATCCATTCAGCAAACACATATATTAACTTTTATTAAAAGCCTATTTACCAGGTACCTCGGCAAATTCAAATATTTCTTTTATTATGTCAAAAACATCTAAATTATTTTGTTTTAATCTGTTCTCTATTTCTTCCCTTTCCTATTTCTTTTTCATCTCTAGAAATATTTTTCCTGTTTTTTCTTTTCTTATATGTTTCCTTGACAGTGGGTTTTAAAGTTACTGACTTAAGCGTATGTGAAAACGGTGGACATTAATCTGCTAATCTGTGTAACAATGTTGTGATTTCCTATCTTGATTTTTTTCCACTCCATATAAACAATTTATATGGAAGCTACAGAAGATGACTGAGGAAATATAATATCATGGTATGTTTTCCCATTTAGATATAATATTATTAAATATTTTCTTTCAAAAGTAATCTATAATAGAAAATCTATAATATTAGAATTACAGTGAACATTAACAAATTCTCATTTCTCTTTCTATATTTTTCTGTATAATGTGTTGTTTATAGTTTAAAATATAATTTTTATCTTATTTTTGCACTTACAATTAAGAGAGTTAAAATAAAAGAAAAATGTGATTAAGACATCTTTCAAATATATATCATTCTTTAATTTCTGTTTCCCCAACTTATAATATTTTTATGATTTCAATAACTTTATAAGCCAGGGGCCCCTCTCCCTAGCTCCACAATCTTCTATTTTAAGAAGAAACAGAAAGCAAATGTTGAACTGGCTCAAAATCAGGCAGGGAGCCAAGCTGACTCCTTCCCACTAATGTCTTCCAAACCTGAAAAATTCTCACTGTCCTTACCTGCCTCCTGATTCCATAGATAATGTGTATCTCTTCTAAAGTTAATCATCTTTTTAAAATTTTGCCTCCACCTATTTTCTAGAACTTCAACCTCTCTTTTATGGGGACTTTTAAAAAACTAGTATAATGCTCTCTGAGTAACTGACCACAAACAGCATCTAAATAGGTTTTGTTTGTAATTATAACCTTGTTTTGTTTTGTTTTTAGAGAAGGGGTTTCGAGCTTGTCCCCCAGGCTGAAGTGCAATGTCATGATCTCAGTTCATTGCAACCTCTGCCTCCTGGGTTCAAGCAATTCTCCTGCCTCAGCCTCCTGAGTAGCTGGGATTACAGATGCTCTCTTCCACACCTGGCTAATTGTGTGTGTGTGTTTTTAGCAGAGATGGGGTTTCACCATGTTGGCCAGGCTTATCTCAAACTCCTGACTTCAGGTGATCCCCCTGCCTCGACCTCCCAATGTGCTGAGATTACAGGTGTGAGCGACTATGCCCCACCAATTATAATCTTAGATATCTGTATGGTTTCAGTCCCTACCACTTCCTCACTATTCCTAATTTCTGGGTTCTGTGTTCACTTTAGTTTGAAATTCCAGGTATCATTTTGTTAAGAAGTTTAGTTCATGCCCATATTCATAACATTTTCTATCACATTCACCCCCACCCCCAACCTATGCAACTGCCCTAATTTTTCTCTTTAGCTTCAGAGTCAAGCTTTTTGAAAGGTTACTCTTATGAAATTTCTTATCTTGCTATTACTACACTTTATGTGTTGAACCATTTACAGTTTTAGAATGGCCCCAGTTATCTCTTTTATCTTTAAGTCTAATCAGTTATTATTCATTTTTAGAAAGATTCACCTTGGGTAACACTACCTCAAAAAAGTCACCCCTGGTATTACAGAAATTAGTTTAGCGAGTGTGTCTCCACTGTGCTCTCATAGTACAGCCCGTAACACAGACATTACAATTGAGTAATTATCCATGGATTTCCACCAAGGTAGGAGCTGTGACTTATTCAGAACTGTATCTTCTGTACTTTGTAAATTCCCTGCTATGTCATGCACAAAACAATTATGCAAAACAACACTAACGTACTTACATCCTGCATATATTCACCTTCTTTGTCTACCCCAAGGTACAACTCAAATACTCTCTTCTCCAGACATTTGTTGGAAAAGGTGGTAGAGGATGGAAGAAGTCTGAACTTCACTTTCTTCATTTTCCAAATGAGGGATATAAAATGGTTTATATTTTTATTTCCATGTATATACTCATAAGGGAAGATTTGGAAGAATATTGAACAAAATATTAATCATCTCTGTTTTGTGCTTTTCTAAATTATTTGAATTTTTGCAAGAATCATGTGCTATCTTTATAAAAACACAAAAATGTAGGGAAAATGTTTTAAATGGGTGAATTTCATAACTGTAAGTTTACTTCAAAATATAAAATACTATAATCCTATGAATAACAAGCCTTTCCTAGTCATGCTTGCCACTGGTAGTATTTCTTCTTCTAAATCTCTAAAGAACATGTTGTCCTTATCTTTTTTAATAATACCTTTGCTTTTTTACATAACTAATTTATGTGTCTTCCCCAGAAGACTGTAGGTACATTTTCAATAGCATAGTCTATATATAAAGCTTCTTTTTTCACAATAAGCTATTTAGTTTATTTTTCTTCAAGCATAATCCAATACTAAATTAGACATGGAGTAGATTAGTAATAATCTTGAGTAAGTCAGTTAAATTGATGTTCAATGTTATAAAATTTTAATAGTTTTTTTTTATTGGAGCAGTGATCTCAGAATCAAGCCTAAAGTTTTGAAAACTGGAAAATCAATTGCACCAAATTATCTCTAAGTTTACATACTATTAACCAGACCCATTTGTAGTCACAGGATATGTAGGTCTGAAGAAATCTGGATTGTATTAATATTGGTATATGTCCCTTCAGAATTTATGTTTTTATTTGTATTAATTTCATTTATTTATTTATTTGGTAAGCACATAAAATTTGATCTACCCTTTTTATCAACCTTAAGTATACCATGTAGTATTATCATTCCAGCATTAAAGTCCCAGCTTATTTTTAAATACAATGATAAAGATATTATTTCTATGTCAATCATTAATTTTCTTGTGTTATTTTTAGAAGACATTTTCTAATGAACTTTCTACTCCTCAATCATTTCTCTTGTATTTCAGAGAAGGGAATATGTATTTTTACTAACAACAAAACTTTGCTACAAAATTACCTGTACCAGTAATAACCTACTGTACAGCATTATGTTCTTTATTTAAAAAATATTAAAAATTATAATTATACCAACTTTTTATTTTTGAAAAAGCCAAAATAATAACAGAAGATAACATTATAAGACCTCTATATTGCCTAAAGTTGTAAAATGCCCAAAACTAAAATAGAAAAGGTTGTAATTAAATTACAAAAAGATAAAATAATAAAATGAAATAATTTATTCTCAGTCTGATCACCATTTTTATAACAGAGGCCAGAAAACAGATTTATTAATTATATTTTATATTTGCTTTTCTAGAATTAGGAAATAATATATTGGTATATCACGTTTATGTGAAAGGAGAAAATAAAAAATGTACTTTTTTAAAATGGATATTTCTGAGCACTCCTTTGGTCTCCTAACTTTTTCAACACTAGAGGGCAATATACTCTTGCTTTTATTGCAAAAATAGGCCAACAGCACCTGTTTTCCATTGACAGGTTACTAAGAGATAACTCCATGAATCCAGAGAGTATAGGTAACTGGTCTCTCAGGATGAGCATCATGTTGTTGACATCAAGGAAAGATCAGAGACTCAAGGTTAAAACACAAATTTTGCCACAATTACACACCAAATACATTTTGACCCATTTTCTTTATTACATTTGTAATAAACAGCCATTTTTATATTGCTGTATAGTTCCCTGCTTCTGAAGTTTAATTTCTGTTTTTTAATATACATCGTTTTGTTAGTATTGTGCACAAAAGAAGAAAAAGTAAAACATCAACTCTGTTTAATATGTTGCTAATTTTTGTGAATTTTTAAGATCTAAATATTTTTCTGAGAGTTACAATATCTATAATTCAAGTATATCTCAAACAAATCGACACATCTTGGTTTCAAATTACCATTTATCTAGTATAAATTTATTTTATTTTAGATATATACAATAATATGCATTTGTTTTGGCAAAATATATTTGCTTTTTCATTTTATATTTCTCTGTTATTCAAACATGCCTGTGCAATAATTTCACTTATGATTAATCATTTATATCTTAAGAATAAAAAAATCAACAAAAAATGAATAATACGAACAACTTATATACAAAAGACAAATGTGGCACAAAGATTTAGATTATCTCTCCATCTACTCTTCTTCTCAATTATGAGGTAGAAAGAAAAAAACATAAGAACTATATTTGAAATGACTTAAAATTGCAGTTACAATTTCCATTTAGGATGGCATTATGATTTATTTCCAAATGATGCTTTCTGGATGCCAACTTCTATGGCTTATAGTTATATCTTAGAGTTGTCACATTATATGCTTTCATTATAATTTATCATTTACATGAGAATTGGTAAAAATACATGTTCACATGCAGTTGCTTTGTAGATGATTTGAAAGATAATGGATCATTAGGAGGTTGTGCTTGCAATGAGGTTTACTCAAATTAATCATTCTGAGTAAAATGCACATGTATACATATATATATATATATAATCGACTTTATTTTTATTCATATTTTGAAATCTTTTCCAAAGTTGCTTTTCCTAAATAAATCATTCAAATTTGTTGAAGTTTTTTTTTTTCTTTGGTACTAACAAAGCTTGTTCAGTAACTATCACAGAATTTCTCATAAACAAGTACTAAATAACACAGTAGTATGAGTTGCAAACTATATAATTGGAATGCAAACATTGAGATGATTAAAGGTAATACAAAAATAGTCCTGACTTAGATTTAGTCACATTAGTCTACACATTACTCATAATTTAGTCACATTATGGTTAAGGGCACACACACACACAAATATCAGAAAAGTCCATTTTGAAAAGTGGCCATAAAGCAAATATTTCACAAGGCCATATCCCAGCAAGGCCCATATTGGGATCTGGGAGTTCTTTAAGTGCCACTGCTACTGTTTTTCTTAAAACATGGATTAGATGAGGACCACTAACCTAAAAGATATTTGTTCTGGACCCATGTATTCACTCATAGCTTCTGATTCAAAGTATGCTACAGGTATTTCAGATTAGCTGCTTTTAGTAGACATGCCCATGACTTAGCTATGAGGGAGTCTGGGAAACAATTATTTGATATCTGTACATGATGTGGAAACTCATATAATCATATATTTCTCAAATATAAAAAGTATGTTCAAGTTGCTATATATAAATAAAGTTGAAAACATAATAAATGTGAGTTAATCTAAATGAACTTGAGTATAGAAAATGATAATAATAAAACCTTAAGGAATTAAAGTCAAACCAAAGTCTAATTGAAATAAATAAGAACAATAATATAAATATACTAAGGGAACAAATGCTGTATTTTCTGAGATAATCATATCATCAATTGACTTCATATATTGGTAAGGTAAGTATGTATACTGTGATCTAGTGAAACCAATAAAGAATATAACTATCTATATTCTTCAACCTCAAAACTAGTATTGAACAAAAAATAAAATGAGAGAAAACTAGTCAATTAAACAATTGTAGTAGGAAACCTATAGCATGTAAGACTAATAGAAAACACAAAACAAGTAGGTCTGTTTAGGTTAGTAACTATGTTAAAACTAAATTAACTAAATTGTCTTTTAAAAATAAAAATTTGCATATTGACTAAAAAATCCAAGTATATGCTGATTACAACTGACATAAAATAATTATGAAAGTATGAAAAAAATACAGAAATCATTTTGTAAGGATGGAAAGTTCAGTTCACCAGGGAGACATTACAATTTAAACATGCATTCGTTCAGTATCATGGCCTTAACTTTACAAAGCAAAAATAGGCATAACTACAACAAAACACTTATAAATTCCCAATTACAGAGTAAGAATTCCTACCATTTTTGAAGAATAATTTTACCATAAAAGTGGATAGAATATTAGGAAGAATTACAAGACCTAAATAACATGACTAACAAATTTGGTCTAAAAGATATACTTTAAATATGATCCCCGAGACCTGTGAAATTCGTAGGAATTTGGGAATGCTTAGAAAAACAAATCATTCCAAGCACCAAAGGAAGTCTCAACACATTTTCAAGAGCTAAAAATTACATGGAGCATATGCACTATGACTATAATGTGATGTACTCAGCAACTAATAACAAAATAATATAAAAATTCTCCTTTATTTAAAATTTAGGAAACATAATTAAAAACAATTCTAAATAAGATATGAGTAAAATAAATTTAGAGTTTTAGAAGCATGTACCTGAAAAGTGTCTGAAAATTAATGAGCTAAAAATGTAAGCATTCAACTGGAAAGCTAGGAAAAAGCAATAAAGTAATAAAACGAGGGTAGAAGGAAAGAAATAACAAAGATGAGCAGAGCACAATTAGATAAAAAATGCAACAGAGAGAAAAATAAAGCAAGAAGCTTATTTTTTTAAACAGCTGATGAATTTGACAAACCTCTGCCGACATGAAGATAAAACAAGATAAAGCAAACATAACTGATGAAAATGAGAAAGAAAACTACATCTACTTCAGATATTAAAGGATGAAAGAAAATTATTAATGAATTTATAGCAAATATTTTAATCTTAAATGAATTTGTTTGCAAAGTTCTTATAAAATATTGTTTTATTAAAATTTAAGATTTAGAGAAGTCTCAAAATGAATAAAGCAAAATAGAATGTGAATAGTCAAAAATATATCCAAAAAAAACTTCCAGCCACTGATGTCACCAGAAGATCCCATCAAAGCT
Source organism: Callithrix jacchus (assembly GCF_049354715.1). NCBI lineage: Eukaryota > Metazoa > Chordata > Mammalia > Primates > Cebidae > Callithrix > Callithrix jacchus. Next base: position 82,101,993 of record NC_133504.1, on the reverse strand, counting down.
TCAAAGAATAACGTAATTCCAATCTAACATAATCTGTTTTCAGAGAAATGGTCAGAGTAATAGCTGTCAACCTGATTTTATGAGACTAACATAATCTTGATAGTAATAGCTAATAAGCGACAATACAAAAAAGCAAATCAAAAACAATGTAATTCATAAATATGAGGTAAGAATTATGAATAGAAGCCAAACCAGTTATTTATAAAAAGAATAAAACAGAATGACGAAGTTGGAAGCAGCCATTATGAGTTGAATTATTTTCCCCAAAATTAATAGGTTGATTTTCTAACCCCCAGTATCTCAGAATGTGACCTTATTTGGAAATAAGATTGTTGCAGTTGTAATTAGTTAAGCTGAGGTCCTGCTGTAGCAGGATAGGTCCCTAATCTAATATGACTGCTGTCCTCATAGAGGGAAGAAATGTGACAGACACGTGCACAGGGAGAATACCACAAGCCAAGGAACTACCAGAAGCCAGAAGAGAGGTCTGGAACAGATCCTTCCCTACCATCTTCAGAGGGAGCATGGCCCTGTTGTCACACTGATCTAGAACTTCTAGCCTCCAGAACTGTGAGGCAACATATTTCTGTTGTTTGAGACACTCAGGTTTTAGTGCTTTGTTATGGCAGCCCTAACAAACTAATACTGTATCTGTGGATTGCAAAGTTAGTTGAATTTTTAAAAATTAATCAAGGCTTCCAACACAATGTCAGGCACAGTTGTCTATCAGGAATTTCAGTCCCCCTTTGCTTGTTCCCACCTCATTCAAACCGTAAGCATGATCATTGTTATAGGTATTGGGCTCCTTATGTATTAACTCATCACACAGGACCTTCACAACTTCCATCATAATGCTATTTATCACCAGCCATATCAGTTACCAAAGACACTCAGCACTCCAAGGACTTTCCTTATCCACCTAGCTAATATTTTTTGTGATCCTATTCCCTACCCTCTCTATTTCTTGAAACCTTTCACTGTGCTTAGTATAAATCATGGTTAATCATCAGAAAAAGTATTTTCTTACATGGTGAAATGATTCTCCAAGAGTTTTCTTCATCTTCTTAGCTGTAACTGAAATCTGGCTCTCTTCTTAGGACCTTAGAGCTCTCTGGTGTATATTTTATCTCCCAGTTATTCAAGCACTGGGTAAGGAAATTGGCTAGATGTCCTTTTTATTTTTCATCATCACTTCTAGCCTATTTTTCTTTTCTACTCCCTAAAATCCTCCAACTTTTCATCCTATCATACCACCAACCTCTTGTCTTTAAAGCAATCATCAACTAGTGCCTGAGTTAAAGTCCTTTAATCCTAGAAAATCTTATCTTTTAGGAAACTCATGCTTTTGAAAAGTACTCACGCATAATTATTGGTAATACAGATATCCATATGGATTATCCTTCCAACACTATAGAAATTTTATGCACCCTCATAAATATTCTTTTATTTCTCCCTACCATTGTTGCCAAGTCTAATAGTCATATGTTAGGTCTTTTCATTGTATTTACTAATTATATAATTGAAAGCAATTAATAATATTTCATACACTGCGCTACCCAGTCACAATCTTTTATCTCTTTTGCTTACTTCACCTATTAACCAATCTACAACAATTTCAAACCTCTAAAATCTTTAAGTCATTTATTTGTCCTTTAACTTTACACACACTCTCTCCTGGCCTCACAATCTTCCTCACCCAGTTTAAATTCCATAATCAATTATTATATTAATTATATTTTATATCCTCTCAAATCATTTTACACTCTTATTTCATGATACACATTTTTTAAAAACAAAACTCACTAAATCCCACTGTCCATCAAATCTATGCTTGCAATTCTGATAATGGAAAGAGCATTACCCCACTTACTTAAATTCATGATCAATAACCTCAAATGGGCCTTTAATTCTGAGAGAAATCTTGCTATCTCTTTTTAGTTTATTAACTATCTTTTCTCCTAGATAACTGTTTGATAGTTTTCTCTATCTTCAAACTTCTAACATTTCCTTCCTTTTCATTACACTCATCTAATAATCTTGCTTCCTATTTCGTAGAGAACACAGTAGCAAGCAGAAAAGAATTTTCATAAGCACCCATTAAACACTTATTCACTATGTGAGAGTGTGTTCTCTTTGGGATGAGTTATCCATTCTAACCAAGGACAACCCTCCTCTTGTTCACCAGTTCTAATGTATTATCACTTACTCATTTAAGAAAATATTGCTTCAGTAGTACTTTCTCTCTCCCTTATAGTAATATTTTCCTTCTCGACTAAAATATTCATTCTAACCTACAAATATTCTATTATTTATCATGATTCGCTTACTTTGCAATCTATTACTATATTTTGTTTCTGCCCACAGCAAAACTCTTTGAAACGCTAAGTCCAATTTTATATAGGACCTACTCGAATCAGGCTTACCATCACCACTTCATTGTAATTTATTTTATAAATGTCACCAATAAGCTTCATGTTGTAAAATACAGTTATCAATTCTTGCTCCTCATCTCATCTTACTTTACTTGTAAGAGCATTTTATACCCCTGATCACCCCTCAACCACACAGAAACTATCTTTAATCAGCTTCCAAAAATCATCTATTTGTGTTTCTTTATAACTTAGTCACAGTTTATGCTTTTTCTTAATCCTTACCTTCTAAATGCAGAGTTCCCCAGGGCTTACTCCTTAGTCTTATACTCATTTCTGTTTACATTCACTTCCTTGGGCTCTCTTACGATGTCCTGGTTTTAAGTACTATTTATAAAGTTGACTGCAAAGTTTACATTTCCAGCTGAATATATTACCAGCTCCTATTTGTTTATCTAACCACATACATGATATTTTCACTGGAAAATCTAATGAGCATTTCCAACTTAAGTGAGACCCAACCTGATTGTCTGACATTTTCCTTAATCCTAAACTTACTCTTCCCACTGTTTCTCCATATAAGTAAATGATGCTTCATTTTTTAATTTGCTTAGGGACTCTCTTTCTCTCTATCTCTATTGGGACTTGTTATTGACTCCTCTCTTTCTTTCCAACCAGATATACCAGATAACCCATCCACTGGCTCTACCTATAAAATATATCTTAAGTCTAAACATATTTTAACAATTCCAATGCTATTACCTCTATACAAATTAGCACTATTTTTCCACTGGATTATTGAAATTTCTTTCTAATTGATATCTACCTCAGCCCTTGATCCATATCAGTTTTTTCCAATATATTGCCCAGGGTTCTCATTTTACAATGCAATGAAGGTTATGTCTTTCCTCTGATCAACTCCCCACTACCCAAAATCAGCCCTAATTTTACTCAGAGTAACAGCGAAATCCACAGAATGGTCCACACAGTTCTACCAAGTATACTACACATCTTCCTTACTGGACCTCTCTATATTCTCTGAACATGCTGTGTTCTTTACATATGTACTTTTAGGCTTCTGTACTTCCTGTTTCTTCTTGCCTTGAATATTTGCCCCAGATATAAACATCGTATGTGTCCTCATTTCTTTTAATCTTTTATTCAAATGTAATGGATATAGCTGCTTCCGGTTTCCTGGTCAAAATTGCAAGCTTCCTCTTTACACTTCCTAACCTCTGGGGCTGTGTGTGTAATATTAAAAATCTATTATGTCATATATGTAATATTTCATTTCTTCTTGTTTATCACTCCAATTAGAATGCAAACTCTTTAAAACTGGAATATTATTCTGTTTTGTAGCTTTTATTCCTAGTTCCTATATCTCTGTTTACAAAGGAGTAGTAAGAAATTGGATTGAAAATGTAGATAGGTACCAGAAAACAAAAAGGTCTTATTCAAATTCTAGAGAGTAAAAATTTTCTTAAAATTGAACAACTATTGAAATACTTCAATAAGAAGACTGACATGGTAAATGTTGCTATTTAGAAAGTTATCTTTTGAGGGACTAAGAGGATATATTAAAGCCAGGAGGTAGGAGACCAGTTAATAATTAGTTACAATAGTCTAGAGGAAGACCTAAAAATAAAAATATAGATTAAAAAGAGTACGCAAAGTATACTTGGAAACCAAAAGACTCACAGCCAGCAATGCAATATTAAAGGAGAATAACAAAGTTGGAGGTCTGACAGTAACAAACTTTTAAGATTCAAGATTTATTGTAAAGATATAAAAATCAAACAGTGTGATATTCATGAAAGAGTAGACCAGGATAATGAACCCAAAAATAAACTCATGAAAATATGGTCAACTAATTTTTTCTTTCTTTTTTTTTTAGGCAGGTTCCCCTCCTGTCACCCAGGCTGGATTGCAGCAAGATCACAGCATGGCTAATTGCAGCTTAGACTTCCTGGGATCAAGTAATCTTCTCATCACAGCCTTCTCTATAGCTGGGACCACAAGCATGTGCCATCACATCTGACTAATTTAAAAAAATATATTTTGTAGCAACAGTGGTCTCACTATGTTACCTAGGCTGGTCTTGAACTCCTGGGCTCAAGCAGTCCTTTCATATTTGCATATGAAAATGTTGAGATTGCAGGTATGAGCCGCTATGCCTAGGCATCAATTGATTTTTCGCAAAAGAACAAAGGCAATGCAAGGCAGAAAGAATAGTCTTCATTTTCCCTGCTTGTACAACCAAACATCTATATGCAAAAAAGTGATCTACACACAGACTTTATGACCTTTTAAATATTTAACTCAAATGAATTATAGACTATTTGTAGATGTAATGTACACTTATTTAAATGTAAATGTAAAATGCCTAACTATAAGACTATTAGAAGATCATATAGGAGAAACTCTAGATGACCTTGATTTTGGTGATGATTTTTATACTCAACATCGAGGAAACAATCCATAAAAGAAAGAATTGGTAAGTTGAACATGATTAAAGTAACAAACTTTTGTTCTGTGGCAGGCACTCTAAAGAGAAAGATGGCAAGGTACAAACTGGGAGAAAATATTTGCAATAGTCATATCTGATAAAAAACGGTTATCCAAAATATACAAAGAACTCTTAAAATTCAACAGTAGAAAAACAAATAACCAAATTCAAAAATAAGCAAAAGACCTAAAAGATACCTCCTTAATGCAAAAACACAAATGGCCAGTAAGCATATGAGAAGATCCTATACATCATATGACACTGAGGAGTTAAAACAATACCACCACCAAATGCTGGGGAGGACATAAGAACAACAGGAACTCTCATTAATTGCTGGTGGGAATGAAATGTGAAACAGCCACTTTGCAAGACAATTTGGCAGTTTCTTACAAAGCTAAACATAGTCATATTATTGAGCAATCATGATCCTTGGTATTTACCCAATGAGTTAAAAATTTACATTCACACAAAAACTTGCACACAGATGTTTTATTGCAGCTTTATTTATAGATGCCAAGGCTTGGGAGCTACAAAAATGTCCATCAGCAAGTGAATGAATTCACAAACTTTGGTACATCTGTACAATAAAATATCATTCAGCCCTAAAAATAAATGATCTATCGAGCTACAGAAATACATGGATGAACATAAAATGAATATTAGTAAGTAAAATACTCTAATCAGAAAAGGCTATATTCTATATGATTCCATTTATATGAAATTCTGAAAAGGGCAAAACTATGTAGAGAGTGAAAAAAATAGATGGTAGTAGCACAGGTTTGGGAGCAGAGAGAGAGGGATGAATAGATGGAGCACAGGAGATATTTAGGGTAGTGAAATTGTTCTATTTGATACTGTGAGAATTAATACATGATTAAAAAGTAATGACAATACAACGTTTGTCAAAATCCATCGGATATAAAACACCAAGTTTGTGCCCTGATGTAAACTATGGACTTGGGGTGATAATGACATGTCAATGCTGGTTTCTCGATTGTAGAAGATGGTGGTGGGGAAGGTTGTATATAGGGAAATAAGGAAAGTTTTTGTACTTTCTGCCCAATTTTTGTTTGAAACCTTAAACTACTCTGAAAGTTAAGTCTATTCAATAAAAGAGCAAGCCGTTTCACGACATTTATACACAACTTTCTAGCTTTTATAAATTTATATCCCTATGTGGGCTATTACACATGCACAGTAGGATACACTTAAGAAGCACAGTTTAAGAGCCACAGTAATGTATTTAAAAGGAATTCTGACCTTCACGTATATTTTCTTAATAACATTAAATAGTCTGATTCATAAGACAAAATTACAATGTCTGATTCTCTACTCTTTAATTTCCCTGCACCCTAAAGCAGGGAGGATTTCTGGAAACCCTCCCATCACAGTTCTTCCTTTCCGACAAATGCTTTACTCTTTTTTTTTCTTTTGAGACAGAGTCTGACTCCATCACCAGGCTGGAGTGCAGTGGCGCAACCTCGGCTCACTGAAACCTCCGCTACCCTGGTTCAAGCAATTCTCCTGCCTCAGCCACCCAAGTAGCTGGGACTGCAGGCACGCGCCACCATGCCCAACTAATTTTTTTTTTTTTTTGTATTTTTAGTAGAGACGGGGTTTCACCATGTTGGCCAGGATAGTCTCAATCTCTTGACCTCGTGATCGACCTGCCTCGGTCTCCCAAAGTGCTGAGATTACAGGAGTGAGATGCTTCACTCCTTTTTTGCCGTCCTGCTCCTCTCACCTCCTTTCTCTACGTTCCTATTCTAGTGAAAATTAACCTCACATTCAGAAAGCAAGATGCCCTTATCTTTAAGGGGAAGTCGAAAGGGTGGATGGTTATGCTGTTTGTTAAAGAGACAAAGTTATGAATAATATGTGAATTATTTTTGTCTTGTCGCATAAGAAATAGAATTGTTATGACTTGGTGATTGATTGAATGTAGAGAGGGAAAAAAATCACCCAAAGCTTTTAGGCTTTCACAGTCATTTGTTTAATATTGATTAAATGCTTTCTAATCACCGGATGCACTATCTATCCGACCAACACTGTCTCTACTCTTCAAAAGCAATGGAAGTTTATTCTTTGACATATTCTATGACATAAAAAGGTGATTGCAATAAGGCTTGATAAGTGTAATAGCAGGGAAGATGCAAAGTTATTTAGAAGTAGAGAAGTGTAAAGAGAAAATGAGTAAATTGTAATATATCATTTTTGAACAGTCTGTGAAAGATCTGAAGAAGAAATGTCCACTAGTTTGCTAAATAATAGAAATGGAATTTAAATTATTTGCAGGAAGCCTTAAGTTAAAGGACATAAAAAACTAATATTGAGTAAGAGCACTAAGGAAGAACAGTGTGCATGGTGAGATGAGAGATACTTGCCATGAAAATCTTAGGAAATAACACTAAATAAATTATGTTTGTTTTGGAAGAGGGTTGTAGAAGTTGTAGGCAAAGGATAAAGGTATCTGTGATCAAAACGGAATGATATTTATGAATCAAGAAATACAACACAAAATTCATCTTGAATTTGTCACTCAAGAAAATACTGGTGGTGATGTTAAAGCAATCCAGCGGTGCCGTGAAGTCAAGTAAAAGATTAAAGTGAGTTGAAAACAAAGTGGTTGTGAAGAAGCTGAGAATAGTTGCAAGAAAGAGAAGGAAAGTGAAAGAGTTAATAGGAATTAACTCTTGAAAAATATATACTTATTAGCAAGTGAGAACTCTTTAAGTGATTTGAGATTTCAGAGAGAGTGAAGATTCCCACGGACTGATGTCAGGAGATGGGTTAGAGAGGGGGATGTAAATTGTTTTAATCATTAAAAAATGATAGAATTTAGATTTTGAGGAGAAAAGAGAGATTTGAAAAAGAAAACACATTTTCCTAGTGAACACAGGGAAGGGAGCATCACACACTGGGGTCTGTTGGCAGGGGGGACCAGGGGAGGGACAGCAGGGGTTAGCGAGGTTGGGGAGGGATAATATGGGGAGAAATGCCAGATATAGATGACAGGGGGATGGACGCAGCAAACCACATTGCCATGTATGTACCTATGCAACAATCCTGCATGATCTGCACATGTACCCCGGATCCTAAAGTGCAATAAAATATATATTAAAAAAAAAAGAAAAAGAAAACACAAATCTAGGACAAGGAAGGGGAGTGACATGATCAATTTTGTCCTTAATATTACAGCAGCATATTCATTTTCTGTGCTTTTCTGTATACACTTAAGGTAAATCAACTTATAGCCAGCAGCAATAAAATAATTACCAACAACCGATAATTGCTTTGGTTTAGCTCAATAATCATTATTTAAAACAATTATTATATTTAGTATTGATTTGCACCCTTGCTAATTGTCTCAGTAGACAATCATGGGAGCAGTCATCCATGAAACATAAAACACTCATTTGACGCTTGTATTCTTACAGGCAAAAAACTATAAGACTTAGAGACAAGTGAATGAAACCAGAATGTAGAAATTTGCTACTTGACTTATGCATAAATAAAGAAGAAAGAGAAAAAAATTGCCTAATATCACAAAAGAAGTTATTAAAATATCAATGAAAGCAGTAATCAAATTTCCCATTGTTTTTAATGTAAATTTAGTGCTACTAATAGTATTGCAATTATATTCACAAGTTACATTACTATCCAGAGTCTCTTAGAAGCTATATTTGTAATATTTTAATTATTCTGCTTCTGAGTTTAGGTAAGCAGTCACTTCAGTCACTTCCATCACCATAAATGGAATCTGCCTGCATCAGATGTAACAAAAGATTACTCTCTCAAAATTCATGCCACTGACTTTCTTTCTTTTTTTTCTTTTTTTGAGATGGAGTTTTGCTCTTGTCACCCAAGTTGGAGTGCAATGGCATGGTTTCAGGTCACTGCAACCTCCACCTCCTGGGTTCAACTGATTATCTTGGAGTAGCTGAGATTACAGGTGACCACTGCTGTGCCTGAGTAACTTTTTTTAAAATTATACTTTAAGTTCTGGGGCACATGTGCCAAAAGTGCAGGTTTGTGACATATGTAGAGATGTGATATTTGCTGCACCCATCAACCCATCATCTACATTAGGTGTTTCTGCTAATGTTATCCCTCCCGTAATCCCCCACCCTCCCACAGGCCCCAGTGTGTGATGTTCTTCTCCCTGTGTCCACGTGTTCTAATTGTTCAACTCCCACTTATGAGTAAAAACATGTGGTGTTTCGTGTTCTGTTCCTGTGTTTGTTTGCTGAGAACAGTTTCCAGTTTCATCCATGTCCCTGCAAAGGACATGAACTAATCCTTTTTTTTATGGCTGTGTAGTATTCCATGGTGTATATGTGCCACATTTTCTTTATCCAGTCTATCATTGATGGCCATTTGGGTTGGTTCCATGTCTTAGCCATTGTAAATAGTGCTGTAATAAACTTACATGTGCATGTGTCTTTATACTAGAATGATTTATAATTTTTTGGATATATATACCCAGTAATGGGATTGCTGGGTCAAATGATACTTCTGGTTCTAGATCCTTGAGGAATCACCATACTGTTTTCCACAATAGTTGAACTAATTTACACGAATTTTTGTATTTTTAGTAGAGCCAGGGTTTCACCATGATGGCCAGGCTAGTCTTGAACTCCTGACTATGGGTCATCCACATGCTTCAGTTTTTCAAAGTGCTGCAATTACAGACATGAGGCACTGCACCCAGCCCCACCGACTTTCTTATCTAGAGACACTTATAGTGAAAATATTAATGCTGTCCAAAAATGTGAATCACTTTTGGGTGATATAATGAGACCCTATTATCTAGTTTATAGAGAGGTCTAGGAAGATGTTTTTCAGTATACTACCTTCCTATCAAGAAATTATCTGTGTGACAGTCTGTAATACTGACTTTGTTCTGCTGGTGATGCAAAATAAAATGTTTCTAAATTGTTACTTTGAATCTGGAATAGAAAAAGCTGTAAATTTTAATTATCAAATTTAGTATTCAAATAACTCAAGGGATGAATGAATGAAGAATTTAATGTCCGAAGAAGTAAAGTGACCAGTCCACTGTTACACAGCTAATATGAACACACATTTTTAAATTAATTCTAAATCTCCTCTTTCATTGCCACTGCTCTATATTGGTACCTTAAATATCATGAAGTAAAATGATCATCACTGTGCTCAAGACTTATAAAAGAATTTTATTGAAACAGGCAATGCTGATATTTTCTTTTGATTTTTTATTTTCTAACTATATAATTTATATACCTTATAGGTACAATTTTCACCTTTTGTTTACTACAGAGCATTCTTAATTTTACACAACACACAAAATAATGGGATTATCCTTTATCATAAGAGGCATATTCCACTCCATTTCACAGGTATATCTGCTATTTTAAATTCCCTTTTATTTTATGTTATTTTATCTTTTAGATACTAATAAATAAAACACCAGCTTGGATAACATGGATAGTAACATGTAACACGGATAGTAACGGGTAACTATATCCTGTATAGAATATTATTCTTCCACCAAAAACTAATTCAGGTTACACAATTCTCAGAAATTAGAAAAGCATAATAAAAACTCAAGAGAAGAGATTTGGAGTGATTTCACATATTCTGCTACTTGACAGAGACAACATTTCTTGAGATGTTCCTATTTTAATACTTGATGACTGACATCTAGAATTATCACAATAGTTACTTATGGATGCTTTAAAAGAATACTAGACACTGTACCAAAATAATTCACTTAGCAATGTTGTTCGGTAAAAAATACTGAGAAATTTAGAAATGTGAAATATTGTGTTGACATTCAAAATATATTTGGGAAAAAAAGAAAAAGTGGTCTTGTTTTACACGTGGAAACCATGAGATTAATTTAAAATTTATCAGCACATTTGTGGCAAAACTTAGAATATAGTTTATATCTTTTTGCTCTCAGCCTAGGTCAACATTAGTGATTAGTAATTTAAAGTAGTGTATTATGTTTTCCAAATTACTTTTGTGGAAGGAATTACTACTGCCTTGAGTACGAGATAGATGGTGGCCAGGAAGGTTTCTTGTGTTTTTATTGTGTCACTACAAGAGATGTGTATAAAGACTTCAGAATACTCTCTTCACCTACCTCCCTGCTCTGGCAGTTGAGTAGAAGACCAGCTAGGAAAGATTTGCAGCTGCTTTTATCCTATCCAGTTGTAGTTTCTGAATCTTTGTCTTTGTCCTCTTCGAATTCCGTGTTTCCACTTACTCCAACATGACAGAAAATCAAGGAAAACTATTTGGCCCTTTTTCTAACATTTTTTTTTCTTCTGGGATATAGTATGATTTCCTGAAAATTTTTGAATGTTAGTTAATTTTCAAGGTCATGATGAATCACATTAAAATATTGGTGAATGAAATTTGATCCTTGAAGTTAGATTCAGTTATTAATATTAAACTATATGATAAACAATACAGTAGAGACGGTAGAAAAAGGTGACTTAGATCATTATCTCCAAGTGAACAAAAGTGGAAACAGTCAATATTAATCACTCAGGGGTTACTTCAAATCAGTATAAAATGTCACATTGCAGGCTAAAGTCAGAGTACTGACACATGTAATTAAAACTTGATACTATTAATTTAAAATCTCTCATGTTTCCCACTTTGTACTAGGAATTTTGGGCTTATTGTCACATTTAGCTGTCTCAGCAAGTCTATGAATTACTATTACCCCATCCTAGATCATGACCTGAAGCAGGGAAGAGTTAGGTTTTTCAAGATTCTATCATGAGTCAGGGCAAAGCTAGGCTTGGAATCCTGATTTTGTGGAAACCAAGGTTAACACCCGCCTTCCAATATGTAACGATATAATCTCATCTTTAAACTAATTCACATTTGTTTACATGAAGGCTTCTACAAAACGTCATTATAATTAAGTCAATCTCTGCATTTCTTAAAATTTAGAAGTTTATGGAAAGCAAAAGTATTTTTCTTATTCATTCCTCTAATGTTGACATGTTTTCTCTCCTGGACTGGCTCAAAAGAATAGTACATTAAAAAATAAACTGTCACTTAATAAATGTATTATTTTATTTTTTTATAAAATTGTGCATCTTGTAAATAATTCTTTCATGAAGATTTGCTTTTTGACTCTAGGACATATCCTGAGTAATACATTTCCACTATGTAATTTTACCCAATTGTTATTTACTTGAATTACATTGACCAGTCTTCCAGCCAACTGCTAGAGCTGGGTGTTTGGTGGGCAAAGTGTTCACTCTAAAACCTTTGTCCATACTTCTCATAGTGACACAAGGTAAAACAACAGGAAACCTTGGCAGCCAGCCTTTATCTTATACTCAAGGCAAAAATTACTTCCACAAAAGTCTTCTGGACAAGGAGCGTAGCAGCCTGTGCTGGTAGTTTTGATTGAGTGGAATCTTAGTGATTTTTAGTATTGTTTTAACAGACACTGCATAGAAACGACTTCCATATCTTTAATAGCTTAGTCTGTTAGTGTCACATAATATAAAACAAATTCCTCTCTGATAAAAAAGTATTCAATATATAAAGGCAACTGTACTTTTCCCTTTTAGCCTTTTCACCTTTAAATATTACTGCTTTTTTCAGCTGTTACTCATATACCATAGTTGCCAGATGTCATCTCACATTTTACATTAATCAAACCCTTGATATATATTGATTATTGGTCAAGCACTCTCTAAGCATTCCTGCCATCAAAAAGCTTTTGGATAAATGGGAAGCCCTGATACACATACAGCAATTACATCATAAGGTAATAAGTGCCATGATGGACCTGTGCGGGCGTAGAGCAAAAATATCTGGTTCACCATGGGGGAAGAGGAGAGTCAAGGAAGGCTGCTATTAATATGAGGCATGGGGAAACAGAATGATGAACAGGCCAAATAATGTCAGACTTGTATTAAATAGGATTTCAGATAACTGTTTCCTTGATGTTGACACTATGGTTCTATTAATGTGTTGTAAGTTCGTATTAGAATTGTCTTAGTGTCATCAAACTTTTGTTTCTTGTTAAATTTGAGGTAATTTTATAATTGGAGAAATTAAAAATACAGAAAACAGTCATCTCTTGTTATAAGGATTGGTTCCTGGACCCCCAAACCTTCCAAGACCAAAATCCAGAGATACTGAAGCCTCTATATCAAATGGCATAGTATTTGCCTATAACCAACACAAATCCTCTGGTATAACTTTAGGTCATTTCTAGATTACTTATAATACCTAATACAATGTGAATAATATGTGCATAGTTGTTATACTGTATTATTAGAGAATAGTGTCAGGAAAAAATGCCTGCACATGTTTAGTACAGACACAATAATCTATTTTTTTAAAATAATTTTTCAATTGCACTTGAATTCACAGATGGACCCACAGATACTAAGACTTTCATTGATGTTCTGTATTTCATTATGTTAGGTCCATCATTACAACCAATTGAGAGATGTTGTAGAATATTGGTTCTTACCCCCACCAATTTGGGAGGATGAGATAGGGAGCCAGCTCCTCTGCCTCCTCAGTTTAATAATAGCATTGAGACCAGGCACAGTGGCTTTTGCCTATAATCCCAGTACTGTCTGAGGGTGAGATAGGAGGATCGCTGAGGCCAGGAATTTGAGGCCAGCCTGGGCAACATACGAATACCCCATCTTTACAAAAAAAAAATAATAATAAAATTAGCTCAGTGAAGTGATGTGCACCTATAGTCCCAGCTTCTTGAGAGCCTGATGCAGAAGGGCGCTAGAGCCAGGAGTTTGAGGTTGTAGTGGGCTACAATTGCTCCACTGCCTCCAGCCTGGGTGACAGACAGTGCAAAACTCTGTCTCTAAATAAAATTAATGAAGGAAATAAATAGCACTGAATTTCAGGCTATAAGAAAAAAATTTAAAAACCAATAATTTGAGATAATTTATGCACATAATACTTTTTAATACTTAGAACTATAAAGAATAGAAGCAAAGGTGAGAATTCTATTTTTAAAATGGATTAGTTTTTCTATTTTCCAGAGAAAGTAACACTAACAGTGTGGCCTGTCTTAAATTCTCCCAAACAACTTCACAGACCTGAGGAGGGTAATCAATAGAGAGTCAAAATTCAGTTTGTCACCTTGAGAATTACAAGAAATTGCTACTACTCATCATATTTTTCTGCAAGATAAAATAATAATAATGTTACTCAATTTGACATGTATGTTTCATATAGATTTTCTGAGTTTCTGCCTTATAAGAAAGGCATTTCCTGACCAGCCCTATCACTTTCACATACAGCTTTTAATGCACCACCTTGACTCATCCTTAGAGCACTCACAGCCCCTATGGTGGGGTGTTTATTCACTTACTGTCAGTTTTATACCATGATAATATAAACCTCCTGAGAGCTATTCTGTTCACTCTAGTAACTTGGATGGTGTCTGACACATATTAAAAATAATAGAAAATAATATTTATTATCATTATTGTTATGAACATTATTGAGCAAAAGTAAAAAATTTATTTTTCTGTCTAAGGTGAAAAATGTCTAGACAGAGTATTTTATGCGCTGAATTGAGTTCAACCTCAACTGATCAATTTTGGCATTATTTCTATGGTTATCTACAAAATGTCCTATTCCAAAGAAAATTTAAAAACTGAGATATCAGGAACCATAATACTTTAGATAAATTGGTAGTATATTTTATTGATTGTGTTTTATTTTACTTACAGTACACAAAATCTCAAATGAATTGACATAACTATTAGTGAAAGGTTGGTTGAGAAAGCAAATTTAAATTCTGATTCTAACTATTCACTTGCACTTTAATGAATAGAATTAGGACTGTTATATGCATTCACAGGAGCATATGTATCTCTGCATCTGTTACCTTTCCTTGTATTAATCTTTAGTGATGCTATATTTATTTCTGAGCTTTAAATGATTGTTATGTGGCATGAAAGACTATTCAGTATCTCAAGAAGAAGAGCTCTTTTGAGATGTCTGATGAAATATGACAAATTCTGTAGATCAGTAGTCTACAACTGAATTTCTGATCCAGGATGGAATCAAGTCAAAGCATCTGAATGTGCAAAATCACTTTCCCTTCTCTCTTTTTCTTCCACTAGCATGGCAGTTGGCCTTTGGGCTGCATATAAAAGTTAAAATATTTAAACTACTAGATATAAAAACAATCTAGGGGATTAAAATTTCTGTAGAATAATTATTTATATTTATTATTATTATTACTTTATTTTTTTTACCACTAAGGTGTATTTGCTATATGGAAAAGATGTGACTGATATTAAAAAGGGAGCATAGGAAAAGGGAGCAAGAATTCTACTTAAATAAACTTAGTAAATTAAATGGAAATTTATAGGTAAAAGAACAGTCCACATTTTAAGGTTGATATCACTATTTCTCTGAAATAAATGTCCCACCCTATTTTACTTGTCCTCTATTACTTACTGTGGTTTAACCTACTGTTTCTCTTCATTTTCCCCACTTTGTCTTCAAACCAGATCATTAGACTAATAATTGCTGCAATACTAAAAATGAGTGATTTGCTTTCCAATTATGCAAGGGAGCATGTAAGCTGAAGTGGCAAAATGAATAGAAAAAAAAAGGAAGGAAGGAAAAAGGGAGAAAGGAAGCAAATAGACAAGAGGAAGTTATGAAAGCAAGAAAGAAGGAAGGAAGAAAAGAGGGAGGGAGGGAGGGAAAGAGGAAGGAAGGAAGGAGGAAAAAATAAAATAAGAAGTGAAGAAGAGAGAAAATAATGAAGAAAAAGAATAGGAAAATATAGAGGAGGGAAGGGAAAAAAATAAGTAAAAGAAAGAGAAAACAAAAGTAGCAAGGGAAGAGTAATTAAGGAAGCATTTCTTCATTTACTTTGTACTTGAATATAACCACCCCGGCCAAGCTAACTTTCAGCTTCCACGTGGTTATAGTTTAAGATGCATGCCATCAAGAACTTTTAAAAAGGAGGCTAAATATTTGAAATAAATAACAACGTAAGTTCAATTGGTGGAATTTTCAAAATAGAGAAATTCCTCTAATTTGGGAACAAATGGAGCATGTGGGCCACGCATAAAATGCATGTGTTTATTAGCTTGCTAAAATTGCTTTCTTCATTGAACTCTTCAAATATTTAAAATGATAATTTCAAAACAAACTGGATTTAGTACAGAAGTCCCAATTGTATAATTCACTAGTCATCACTTTTGTTTCTCACCAGTCTTGCTTTTGTTTTCTGAATACAGTATCAATTTATATTCTCAAGCATTCAGACATAGTTTTATCCCTTTTTTTCTCATTTTTAAAAAAACTTTGAACTAATTAAACATACCTGTTCATTTAGTGTCAATGAAGCATATTATCTCTTTTAGAAGATACATCTAAAATAGCTTATGCATATAAATGACCTCAGAGGGTCATTTGAAAGCCATTATTTAGTCTGTCATATGTAGTTTCTTTTATTATAACCTATTTATGGCACAAATTTTCTGAATGCTGATGCATATAGACAGACTATAACAAGTCAAAGGAAGTAAATACATTAAGTTATGTCAGCAAATATGTTTACCTGTAGGAATGAAGAGCAATTTACTATTCACATTTCAAAACAAATATTTTTGCCTTGAAATGCCTGTAGTTATCAATGAGTTTGGAATTCATTTTCAGACTATTTTGGCTTTTGAGGAAATCTGTTTTCAATTCAATATTATTTCTAAAAGAAATTTTAGATTTGTCACCTCTAGAAAGTGATAGTTTTTCTTAGACAACTGAGATAAAGAAAGCTTGGAAACAGGACTGTGTCTATTAGAAATAACTGTATGTATGTGTACACATTCTGCATTGCAAATAACACCTCTAACTTCTTAAGCTTGCTGAAAATAACTTTTAAAAATAGTGCATTTAACACCCTGCATAACAGCATAGCTGAAAGTTTCCTGAAGTGTTAAAGCAAAGGCTGGCTGATGTTTTATCATGATGGTTGAAGGCAGTAACGTTGTGTCTGACACCTGACCCATTTCTCTCACTCCCTAAACTTCAAATAAATCAACAGAAAACATGATTTCTTTTTTTCCTAGTTATGTGGGGGTACATAATGAGAGTTTACCTTGTGTTTGTTGTCTATTTGTCTACCTTTAGAAGATATATGCTACAACATTATTTAGCACGCACACCTTTAATGTAAGTTTTACTAGGCCAGGTCCTTTAATAAAACCTTCACATTTCTTTGTTTTGGCATGTATCCATGTGTGGCATTTCTGATCTCGCTGCCTCTCGGTGATCATGGTTAGATGATGCATCTCATCTTTATTTCCTTTTCTGTCCTTGAATGTAAACTGTATTTTATAGACGTTTATGCTAGGCTTATTTGCATTTTTTTAATAGAGCAACTTTTAATAAAGAAGAAACCCTTGTTACTTTAACATTTAGCTCTATTTAGAAAATATATTTGTTTTTAGATATCCCACAGTTTGTACTGGAGAAAAAAGTAACACTTCAGGTTAGACTCTAAACATAATGCATTATCAATGAATTTTAGCCCAGAAAGAATTAGCCTTCTGGGTACACAGCTTCTCTGTCTTGGCTTCCAGCCAGAGCTGATATTCTAGCTTTATTTTGTGTTTCCCCAGCTGCTTTCTAAATCTGGGGAGGAAGCATCAGCCAGAATCTTCTAGTTTGAACACAGTATGCTAAATGCTGTCTCTTTTCCCTTAGTAGTTGCTTGTAAATGATGCACAGAAAGTTTGATCTTTGGATTTTATTTCCAAAGGCCCCTTTTCCACTCAAAAAGAAAGTACAAGGGGATCATACAAACATTTGACCTATTGGAGACAACTGTATTACTGCGTTAGAAACATTTATTTAATACCTTTAAGAACTAATGTTAGTATTGAGGTTGAATTAAATTTATTTTAAATCCAATGACAAAATGCTTTTTCTGGGAGAAGAAAGATAGTTATAAAAGTTTTAATCTCAAATAAAATATAAAAGATCATTATCTTCCTGAGGTAAACATAGTGACAGCATCTATTTCTATTTTGTTTATCAAATATAGAAATTCCAAATTGTGACAACATATTTATGTATAAAAATAGTTCCCAACTTCCCATATACTTCGGTTTGTTATTTAGAATAATATATTTAAAATAACACATTTCTTAGGGAATATGCCTATCTTGCAGAAAACAAAATACAATTTATGTATATTTGCATTTTTATTTATTATTTATATACATGTGCATTAATCAATGAAAAATAAATATTCAAATTTTCATGAGGTTTTACCTTCCTTTTATTTAAAAATAATGTCTAAGTTTTTAAATTGGAAGTATATATTTTATTTAAGGGTGATTTTTATGTTATAGTTAATAAGTCAAATGTATTACAATTTTTTAAAAGGATTTTTATGTATCAGTTTTAGTGCTGACCAGGTGCCATTTAGGTAGAGTTAAAAGGCCCATGCTACTTAGTATTCAATTTCTAAAAATCTTCCCGATTAGCTTATTATGAGCTGTCTATCAATGTAAACATTGTTTAATATTGATCATCATAATGTATCATCACAGGATTTCTTATTTTTAAAAATGTCAACAATAACAGTAGGCTTAACTTCCCATTTATATACTGAGACAAATGTAAATGGCAAGTATATTTTGCTTGTTAATCAGTTGCTTTTTTATGCACTCCAGTTGAAGACTTAGACTGTTCTAATCAGTGCTTTACACACACACACACACACACACACACACACACGACCAGCACAGAATCTATGTGACATTGAGATATAGCTAACTGGCATACTTTTAATAGAGTAGAGTAAATTGCTCTTTTGATATTAAAAAAAAAAACCTTTAAATCTTTGTAGAGAAAATTCATTGCCTTCTAGTTTTGGGGAAATTCAACCAACTACAATAACTTTTATCGTTATTAATTTTCCCTTCGGTCAGAAAACCCACAGGATTTTAACCATGAAGTAGGTGAGAAAGTGGATAACTAAAATCATTCTGAGAGTTAAAGAAACACATCAATATTCTGGTATGCAATTCATGTTAAAGTATTTAGGATATTGAGCCAATGAAAAATATTCTGATAGAAGGCACCATGAAAACAAGCAAAGGTGAGTTTGAAAGAGATATGATAAAGCATAAACTTAAAACTTTCTAAAGCTGTATGAGAACTCACAGTATAACATTATAATAAACAAAACATATCACTTAAAACACTAAGGAACTCTAAAGAACATAGGATTTTATTAATTGGGACAAACTGTAATAAAATAAGGTTTAAGTTTTCTTATTTAGCTTCCTCAAACAGAGATATTGAAAAGAATGAGTAAAACCATATTTAAATAACATTTCTTGTTTTCCAACTTATTCTGTGCTTGAGGAAATTGGAGGTATATCATAAGGCTTTCTTTCCTAGGAAACTATGCTTAGGGCATAAGACATACATTGTTCTAAGAATTTATTTTTCTTTTGTAATAGGATGTAGGATGAAAATATCTATATCTTTATAAGCAATTTATGACTGTATAATACAATTTCAAATGTCTGTGACAGCTGTTTCTCAAAAGCAGACCGTTAGAACAGAGCATGTCTATAAATCTGAGGTCCAAAGAAGAAGAGTTCCCATCATCGGTAATTTGAATGCCATGTTTTCAGTAACACTTCTTGGCGAAATATTTAGAACCCTACAGTTAACTTTGGATGTTAAGTTTGTGAAATTGGTGACTGTAATATGAAAAGGCTAAAATTGTTATCAAATACGATATTTTCTATGCAAATGTTCTGGCAACTGTTTAAATTTTATCAAGTTATATCTCTCTTTTTGGGCAGGACTGTATTTTCTGTTTACGTGCAAATATAACTTCTGTAAAGCAGGATGACAGGTAAGCACAGACATGCAAAAAAGGTAGATTGAATTTGGTTTTAAAAGATTATCTGCTTCTACATAAATCTTTCACAAATAAAACTTTATTGTGTTTGACTAGTTTACATAACTAAGCAACACATATTCATATACTGTACATGGCTCGGTTTCAGCAAATGAAGCAGTAACTTACCTAGAGAAGCATTTCAATATTTTGTCTTTTCCTAACTTGAATTTATCCCGAGTTAGAACATGAGATATCCAGTATTCAGGTTCACTTGGCTCCAGGTTAATTAGAAGGAGCTTTCAGTTCAGGCAATCTGCCTCAACAATATTCCAAGAGCACTCTCTAGCTCCAGTCTCAGTATCTGAACTCTTCCAGCAGAGTCCTTTTATTTATATACACATTGTCCTTTTCAAAACAAGCAGCCAGCTGGAATGATTCAAACCTCTGTTCAGCACACCGTTAAAATGCAGCTTCCTTCTTGGACACGAGAATTACACCAGGGAGCAGACCGAGTGTAGCAAAAAGGCTATGAGAACTATTTAATCACCGGAATACCAGCTGCTCCTGCTCTGCTGTTGCTAGTGCTGCTGTGCCTCTGTTTAGCTGTAGTCGGTCTTTCCCTCCCTCCCTCTCTCTCATATCTCCAGAACTATAAAGGCAGCTTTGCCGGATTATGATTGGCAGAAACAGCCAATTCCTTCAGCTAATCATTCTCAAGACTTTCAAGGACCTGGAGCTGTTGTGATGTCATCCAGTCAGTGGGATGTTACACATGAATACATTCCAACAGAAGCTAATTCAGCGATGGGCTGCATTCCTCTCACACCGCGGTGATTGATTAGATGCTCCTTGAAGATTTGCATAATCTTTCATTGTACAGTTGGACTATTTCCTATGAAATTTGAGGATAGAATTCCACTTTGCAGCTATGACACTGTGCCACGAGATTCTATTGGACAAAATGAGAAAAGTTCAAGACAGGATTTTCTGCTATAAATATGTGCCAGTTAAACACAAATTGCAAACTCAACAAAAGCCAGCAATGAGCAATAGGAAACTCAGACAAGTATTTGTAAGCTACAGACTCCTGAAGTTAGTAATAGCATTTTAGACCATAATAAATGTTAAAAGAAAAGAAAGAGTATGTGAGTGTGCATTGTTTTAGTAATTAAGGTAAATTACTGGATTATTATGGAAACGTTCTTTTCTATTCTCCACACTAACAAAAATTGTCTCCATGTCTCTTTTTTTTTTCCATTTTTCATTTGGCAATACAAGATGAAGATTACCTGTTATTTATTTTCTATTAACTCATGTAAACACATAAAGGTACTATCAAGTACTTTTGTATACTTTACATAAAGTTCTTTAAAATTCTTCATTAGAATATATGCAAGGTGAAAGTAAAGTGCTTTCAGGTATGTGTCTTCATTCCAGACGACATGATTCCTTGGGCTTTTCTTGCTTTGGTACATTCTTTAGCCTCTATCATTTAATTTAGTGGAATAAGATATGTTAATGACAATTTGGTCCAACACCCCTTATAGGTTACAGAAAAGAGCTCCAACTTTTTCTCAACTCCGAGTCTTCCTCAGGTATATTGGTGTCTTTGGTTGTAGGTAGTACTTCTACTTGAAATACTGGGGTGGTTTCAGTGATACCCTCTGTAGGACTGGAAAGTAAGGATAGGAGGGAATCCTTCAAAACTTAGAATTTATTGATGATGAGAAAGCTTAAAATTTATTAATGATGTGGTCTTTCAGAAGAATAATTTTAATTCACTAGGATTACTAGTGTTATTATACTGCACAAGGTTTTGAGGGTTAGCAGGCTGTAGACATGTGCTATACAGAGGATAGGGGGAAAACCCAGCAAGTTAAATAATATTTGCCATAATATTTCATAAACAATAAATATAATCTATTACAGCCTAGGTCATGCACCAGTTGTTTTTCAGGTGCATAGACTAAAATATATTTTAAAAAATTTATGTTTTAAAAATAATTAAAGAGTTCAGGTACTTCTTACCACCTTTTGAAACATTTGGAAGATCAAGTTGGGGCTGGGCATCGTGGCTCACACCTGTAATCTCAGCCCTTAGAAAGGCCAAGGCAGGTGGATCATGAAGACAAGAGATTGAGATCATCCTGGCCAACATGTTGAAACCCCATTTCTACTAAAAATACAAAAATTAACTGGGCGTGGTGATGTGTACCTGTAGTCTCAGCTACTCGGGAGGCTGAGGCAGGAGATTTGCTTGAACTTAGGAAGTGGAAATTGTAGCGAGCCAAGATAGCGCCACTGCACTCCAGCCTGACAACAGAGAAAGACTGTCTCAAAAAAAAAAGTCAGAATTTTCATAGTGATACACAACAAAATTCAAAATGGATAAACTGCAGTTAAATATTTCAACATTGTCATAATAAAATCATTATTACTAGAATATCATCATCACCAAACACTAACAGCTGATAAATAAAATAGTACAAATTGTAAAAACCAACTGAAGAGTCTCTATTGTGTATAGTTTGGCTTATTAATAGTGCCTTTTTCTTAATTCAAGTTGGGTGATTATTTTTAAGTCTTACCTTTAGAAAAATGATTTAAATGAAAAACGATTATAAAATACTCAAGGTCTTTATATTATTGTCATATTTCTATTTCACAAGTAAATCAAGAATACTTGATTTATCAGAGTATTTTCCATTATTGGATCTAAATGCCAACACAATGATCTGAAGATAAAACCCATCACATTAAAATATGGAGCAGGGTTTATATCCTCAGGACTGGTGATAAACTAGAGTTGATATTCATTGATTACAAGTGAAAAATGTTTATCAGTGTCTTTCCTAGCATTAAACTATAAACAATGCTTTTCGCTGAAGTGGTAAATACTTTCACAATGTAAAAGTGCTATATAAAATAGTAACAGAAGATATTCTTATTAAAGATAAAAGTGTTTTAAATATGTGTTAAACATAAACTTTGAGATTCAAAAAATCCAGAGATGAGTAACTAAAATTCAATGTAGGGAAAAATTACTCAATTTTCCTCCCTTGGTCTCATTGTTCATTCAGAAATATACTAAGTACTGAAGGCAGAGGGTTCCACCATGTATCTATGTATAAATGAATGGAAACCCACCAAAAAGTGCTTTGTTTTCTTTACCTGGGAAAATTGGAGAAATTCACAACACTCACACTAAAACAAAACAAAATAATCTTCAAGGTATTTTGAATATTTTTCTTATAATTTCCTTTGTATATTGTATTTTCAAATGATAAAAACAATCAGATTTGTGAATTTGTAATCTTTTATTACTTTCCAATCTGTCATGTTGGGGAGATGAAATAAATGACCTTGGGCATTTCTGGGAAGAAATGAAAAGAACTATTTGCTCAAAATGTTTTAATTTTTAAAATCATTTAACTGTGTTTCACAATTTACAGGGCTTGCACTTATGTCAAAACGTAGCATCAATTCAGTTTGTTGTTAACAAAACATGCAATACAAAGTGTTTACCCAATTGCTTATAGACTTTTAGAGAAGAAAGCGGATGCTTTTATGTTTCTTTAAACACTCCTTAAAGTATAATATATTTTTTCTTTATCTATTAAGGTGTAGGTCCAGACTTAAATTAAGACCAGTGGATCTTTTGAACATTGAATTAAACTTGTTGAACTAATAAACTTTTAGGGCTCCACATATTTTGATTCAATTGCTCTCTTGATTTAGCAAAAGTTAAAGTAGTATTTGCTCACTGCAAAACCTTTCTGTTCAACTAAATTTATCTTATAATTTACCTTTTAAATTTTCCTTGGAAGTTCAAAAAATGTGTGTGTGTTATACACATTATTTGGAAATTTTAAAAGTAAAAAACATTCTATAATATACACTGATATATATATAATGTAAAAATATAATACACTTTAAATTTAATTTATAAATACATTTATATACATTTTGTTCTTTATAATGCACATATATGTCTTTGTATATACTTAGTAGAAGAAACAAACATAAAAAATGTATATTTAAAAAGCAAGGTCATTTTTTGTTTGTATGTCAAATCTCTATTATAGTGAAAATGAGAGGATAATTATATCTATTAACAAAAATATTAGAAAACTTTTTAAAAATTTGATAAATGTAATACTTTCAAAAATATTTTTTTTCATTTTCTTTCTGATTAGCTTGGTTCTGCTGATAATTACTGATGGTAAGTTTTAAATGCTTGCCTCTAAAATAAATAAAAATTTGCACAGAAAATACTAAAAAAAGATTCCAAGTACTTCATAATTTCTACTTTTTGAAAAATTTTTCACACGCATGTATAGACTATAAATAGATGATGTTTACATCTTTTAATGTACATTTTCATTCTTTTCAAGTTTCATCTTTTCTGTTACTTTTAAAGCAAAATAATTTTGAATGAACACAACCAACTACATTTATAGTTCTCATAATTTTGATTGAATGCGTCTAATTTAACTTACAGTTTACACTACTAAAACTTACAAATACAAGATTATATTACCACGATATCACTTTCTGTCTATATCCTTTCCTTGCAATTTTATTTTTTAACATGAGCAACTATCCTGTTGTTTCAACACAAAAGGCTAAAACGCTTTTTTAAAATAAAAAGCATGAGTAAAAGAAACTTCAATGTTCAAAGTTTATGCCTTCAGGGAGCAGGGGAAGCCTCTAATTGGGTTGTGAGTGACTAACACAAAAACTTTCTATTAAGAGAAAAAAAATCTTCTGCTAGCAATTACTAGGATAAGAGTTTATATGAGAAAGATGGTGCATAAAGTCAGTTTTGCTTTATTTGTGTCATAATACATGATAAAAAACATCAGTGCCAAATAGCATTACTTGTATGGCAAGCACCCCAGTAACAGACTGAGATATTACCTTATTGCACATCTGTATCTATTGTCAGCACGTTATTAAAGGAGGGAAACAAATAGAAAGAGCAGGTTGGAAGAAGGTATCTTCTTGCCAGTATCACTGCAGTGCATTATTTTAGCAAGAGAGAAATCAGCATGTTAATGCTGCAAATAAATCCTTTGAAGATGCAAAACTTAAAGGCCAAGTGAGGGAACAAACAGACTAAACAGTCCAATTCCAGTTTGGCTGACAACTGCTTAAAGAAACATGATTTTTAATAAACAGTAGTTGTTGTTGAAACAACTATTCATCACCAGGATAGTGTTGTGTCACACACTAATAGTGTGCCACTATTTCATCACAAGAAATCGTGTTGTGTATTGAAATGGTAACACTCAAGTGAGAACCAGAGTGAGGTTGGGGAGGACAGTAAAAATTAAATTTATGATTTTTCCATGGTTGGATCTTTGCTATGAGAATTTTCAGTGAATTTCTTTTTTTGAAGGTACACAAAGGTGAGGACAGTTCATAAAGCACATTAATTAGCCCACAATTACAGTGAGAGTTTCTCATCAAAGAAGAATCTTTAAATACCTTATAGTTCTGGTAAGATTTATCTACAACAGGCAGCTTCACTCTGTTTCTTTCTTTGTTTCTCTTCTCTTTGGAATTTTTATTTGCCAAATTTTATTATGGTTCAATGATGATTTCCTTTTGAGTTATGCTTTACAAGTCAAGTCATTTTATGCTCTCTAATTTGAAGTCCTAAATGTTGAAAGTGATAAAGCTACTTGCAAACCTGAATCATAGCATTACAGTGATAAGTTTGATAAAACACCCTTTTTGTTGTATAGGTTATTTTGTTCATGTGTTAGCAAATTCCTTTTACCTTAAATATCCCAATATCATTTGTTTTCTGCCTGCTCCAGTCCTTCAGGGAAAGACATCTCATTTATGAACTATTTGGCTAATGCTCTGAATAGCTTGGGAAATCTTATTTTTTTACCAAGCCTTAGTAAATCAGTTTCTGTCCTGTTAGCTTCAATATCTCACTGTAAATTATCACCACTCTGGGGTAATTCACTGGATGCTGTCACTCTTTCTCCTATTTGGTTTCAGCCGTGTGTGTGTGTGTGTGTGTGTGTGTTGGGGGACCATGTTGAGATGGTAAGCTGTGTATGGTGGTATAAGAACATGAGATGTTCTAAAGCAAGTCAGCAATGGCTGAAAATAAGCTTGAGAGGAAATACTTGTGAATTCTAATGACCAGAGTCATGCTGTATTCCAAGACTATAAACCCAGTGTTGCCTTCTGTTACCAGCTAAGAGTTAGGTATACAGCATTGTATTGCTATGATTGCCAGATTTGCAGACATACACATAATACTAGCAATGAAGTCTTTACTCTTTGAAGGCAGAGATTATATCTCCTTTTTTTGGGGGGAGGGATATATCCGTAGTACTTGGAGGAGTACCATAGTGTAATTACTAACATTAAAGAAAATAAATTTATGAATGAATGAATGATTGCAACTCAAAGCTAGAAAATAGGGAGAGGAGTGCATCAACATTTCCCATACAAATATATTTTCAATGCAACTGTTGCACCAGTTCTGTATGCCACAAATAGAAGCAACAATTTATTTCAAAAGGAAAATGTAAAGCAATTTTCCCAATGGATAAGAAACATATGAAAAAATGCTCATCATCACTGGTCATTAGAGAAATGCAAATCAAACTACATTGAGATACCATCTCACGCCAGTTAGAATGGTGATCATTAAAATATCTGGAGACAACATACGCTATAGAGGATATGGAGAAATAGGAATGCTTTTACACTGTTGATGGGAGTGCAAATTAGTTCAACCATTATGGAAGACAGTGTGGTGATTCCTCAAGGACCTAGAAATAGAAAGGATTATATTATAAGGACAATTTGATTTGCATTTATTGAATCAGGTTCTATTTTAAGGACAAATGCATATGAATGTTGATTGCAGCACTGTTTACAATAGCAAAGAATTGGAACCAACCCAAATGCCCATCGATGATAGACTGGACAGGGAAAATGTGGCACATATACACCATGGAATACTATGCAGTCATAAAAAACCATGAGTTCGTGTCCTTTGTAGGGACATGGATGAATCTGGAAACCATCATTCTCAGCAAACTGACACAAGAACAGACAATCAAATACCGTATATTCTGACTCATATGCTGTTGTTGAACAATGAGAACACATGGACACAGGGAGGGGAAGAACACACACTGAGGTCTGTGGGGGGAACTAGAGGAGGGACAGCAGGTGGTGGGGAGTTGGGGAGGGATAACATGGGGAGAAATGCCAGATATAGGTGATGGGGAGGAAGGCAGCAAACCACATTGCCATGTATGTACCTATGCAACAGTCCTGCATGTTCCTCACATGTACTCCAAAATCTAAAAAGCAATAAAATATATATTAAAAAAAGAAAACCCAGATTCATTTTCCTTTTTAGAATCCATATCATTTAATCTTCCTAATATTATTCATGAATAAAAATATTTTAGTAAAACTTCTGTCATATTTATTGAAGAAATGAAATATTTTATGTGTTGCTATAATTTGATTTGCATTTATCTAATCAGGAGAATGGCACCGTAAATTCTAAATATTTCTTTGTGTAAAATGATTTGTTTATTTTCCATATTATAATAAGTATTTTATTTTAAGACTTTAATTGGTGTTCCCCCTTTCTGAATAGGAATTATCGTAAATGAAATGATTATGAAGTAAATGAAAGTGCAGTGCTCTGAAAACAGAGATATTTTACAAAAAAATTCAAATTATTGAATATAATAGAAAATAAAGAAATAAAATAAAATGAATTCTGATACTCTAAGCCTACTATATCATAAAACGATGATAAATTTGTTTTCCAGCTCAGATGTTTATATCTGTTAGAGGGTGAGAAAGATGGAAATGATTAAATTAAGAGGAAAGAAAAATCATGTGATGATCACAGGAGTGTATGAAAGAATATACTTATCACCATGCCAAAATCTTCAATATTTTACAATATTCCCATAGAGGGCAATATTGTATAAAAGATGGTGAACCAGGAATCTGCCAATTCATCTCTGTTGATATGCTTTAAAGAAAACTGCTGTTATCATAAATTTGGAGCTGTACTTCCCCTCCAACTCTGACTAATATCTAAACTGATGCACACAAAAACATAGCACAGAGTCTCATCAAAGGCAAAGAAAATTCATTTGGTATCCTACTTACTGATAGAGTTCTTGAGTGAATAGCCATAGTTTCACCTATAATTTGACTTAATCACAGCATCTCAGATCTCATATGGCAGATTGCATTCTATTATATAACATATATATATTTACATATAACACACAATATACATATATATACACAATATAATTTAGTTTATTTGAAATATTAATAAACTAGTGCCTTTTTCAGTGCCGGGAAAATAAAGGTAAACTACAGATAACAGATAAAGTGAGGCAAATTATGTAAAATAAAAATCTTATCAGTGATTCAAATCTAACACCAAGAATATAACCATAGGATAGGGCTGGGCCATGGAGAATGCAATTATACTTAGCTATGTATCTCAAATTTATTTGTATCATAAAATCATCATGCATTCATCTACCTTCCTTATTTAAATATACTCCTTTATCTTCCCCTTTTGTAACTCAAAAATAGATTGCTTCACTGTAAGCCCCTTCCTCTCAAAGAAGCATATTACAAATTGAAGCATTTGCTCTTAAATGACCTTCGTAATAACTGCTATTTGCATTTAGCATTTACTCAAGGAAAAGACATTGTGCATTGTGCAGTCTCATTAAAACATACTATTATGTTAAACATTCAATTGTCTACAGACTTTAATACACATAATGATACAGGATACATGGAATTATGAGGCATACTATAATGTTCTATCTGTCTGCTATACCACAGATGCAATTCTATCTTCAGAGAGATGAGTTTCCTCAGTTCTCTTGTTACAAGACATTCTATACCAGATCATTATGATTATATCCTATAATGATTATTTTAAGGCTAATATAAATAAATGAAAATTGATACAACTATAAGTCAGATTTGATCATAAGAAATATAAATCTAGCTTTTTTATTCAGGACATCCAATTTGTATCTGAATATTAAATCAAACTATAATGAACTGTTTAGTGTAAATTGAATTATGTGACTCTTTAAAATAACATTAATTACTTGTCAAGTACAACTTCTCAAGTCTAAATAATTAATATCCTTCACTCTGCTGAAGTAACTATGGTAATAAAGCAATTCTGGTTTCTTGAAATCCCTATTTCAGATTTCTAGATTACCTTGGAAGAAGGTATTTTTCCAGCATAAAGCCTTATTGGCCTATCCCTTCTGTGATCACTGTTAGGGTAATGAAGGAAAAAGGCTATTTGTTGAACCTGATGCTCTCAGTCACAGTTGATAGCAGAGGTTTATTCCAATGTGCCTGCTTTCCTAATACTTTCAGCGTTAACATTATGTTATCTTCAACTCATTTTTAAAATCTCCAGAGTTTTCAAAAGATGTCTTCAAAGATTGTTTTATTTGAATGTCACAATGATTCTATTAATAGTTAGTGTGGTATTATATTTACATTGCACAGGTTAGAACACTGAGACGTAAGTATTAAATCTGGGATCAGTAACAGGAGTCACTAACCCTTAGCCTTGTGCTCTTTACAGTATACCAAATAGTTGTCTGAATGAATGTCTCTGGAGAATGCCTCTTTTCATTACTCTGTAAGCAGAGTGGCCTTTCAGGTGGTCATTCAAAGCTCTCTCCTTTATAATGCCCTTGATAATATGCAGATAAAACAGAAGTCATGCTTTAAACTTTCTATATGACAAGTTACCAATAATTTGGTAACAATGAAATTGTGATATCTGCTTCATGAATATGTTTTATATGAATGCTTATCTATACCAAGATCTGTTCTGGAGAATAGTAGAGAAGGAACGGATTTAACTAGGCAGCACAGGGAATCATAGTCATTGACATATACTAAGGGGGAAATTAAAATAAGGAAAACTTGCGAGATTTTATTTTCTGTTCGTTTTCATTTAAATTATACAACTTCTTTTTCTGGTTTGAAGCAAAGAGGTGGACCAGAAAATTTCTCAGACTGGTGCTAAAATATCACAATCTACATCACTGGTTGTCAAATTTTTGTGACCCACAACACACAGATACTGAAACAGGAGCTTCAAAAAATAACTCTTACCTCTTACTTTAACTGTGAGCAGTACATTTGATTTCTTTTTTGTTCCATTCCATAAGCATTTCGAAATGCTGACCTAAATCTACTAATGTAAATGTATATAAAGGGCCATGAACTGCATTTTGAAAAATGAATCTAGATTCATTATGTATTTATACAGTACTGAATATAAAATAAATCAAGTCATTTTTATGGTATAGTAATTGAAAGTTTTCCCTATTTTTTCATTTAGTTGACTATTTTAATAATCTAAGCAGAACACCATTATTATTTCACAAAGTGACTATCAATAGAGAATGCTATTCTTTGGGAATCTAGAGGCAAAGATGCAGACCAGGTTATCATATATATATGGAAATAAATGGAGCTTTGAGGTATACAGTAATAGCACTGGCTCTTGATGTAGACAACCCCAGAAGAAGTAATATGTTAATTCCTCTTAGAATTTTAATTGTTTACAATTATAAATTTATATGTAAACATTTAGAAATTCTGAATGTCCAATTAAATCAGAAAAATGAGTCTTAATAAAATTATGCAGTGTAGCATTTAGTATTTTTTGATGATTAATGTGAAAAAAAATCATAGAATTGTTATTGCTACCTTAATGCTATCTCACTGCTACCTTATAAGTCTGGGAGAATGTTAGGGTGCTACTATTAAGCTCATTTAGTTGTGCACTGTTTATAGAGTGAGAAGTTCTAACCTAACTCGAAAATTCTAAAAAGGTTTTTCTTTTGTGAAATATGTAGCTACAATTTGAGGAAAATAGTCATTGCTTCAAAATATAGAAGAAATAAGAAAATGTCTAATTTTTCAGCCCTTTTTCATGTGCCTTTGTAGTTCCTCCTAATAAGAAGCTTATTACCATATTTGCCCATTCCTTTTATTTTGGTTGTGGTACATGACTTATTTTGACAGTAGAATGAGGGTGAAGTGACATTCTGCTGATTTCAGGTTTGCTCTCTTGTAATTCCTTCATCACTGTGAGAAGGACATGCCAGGGCACATGGACCAACACTGCCCAACTTAGATGTTCTGGCCAAGATTAGCCTAAAGCAGAGCCCATAAATGACCTATATGTGCATGAGCGAGACTAGTCAATACCAGCAGAAGACAACCAGATCAGCTGAACCAATCAGACTTGCTGATTTTCAGATAAAAACTTAGAAATGCATGTCTTAAAAATTTTAAAGACAAAAATCTAGTTAAGACATAAATTTTGGATATCTTATTACATGACATTACTTAATTGACATAAAGTTGCTTTCTCTGCAGCTGAAATTGTTGAAAAAGATCTTATTCTACCTAATATACAGCTATACGAATTGGAGAAATAAAAAATCATCATGTTTCCTTATCAATAGAAATTGTTATATGATTTTGAACTTTTTCTATCTATAGTAAATTATTTAAAATACTCTTTAAAATGTGAGTGAATTTCAAGATTTTTCTTTATTCTGTTTAGGTCTGCCTATTTCCATGGAGCAAACATATTGTATGATCCTTAAGAAATATGCTATTTTATTGTAAAAGTAAATATTGAGTTCAAAGCAGAAATGTCACTCATAACTCCACGGCAATGTTTGTCCATTTCTTTTTTATTTCCAGCAAAGATATAAAGTAAAAGGCACACTTTTTTAAGTAAGTGATTTCTTTGGTATGGTTATTTTTTATCAGATTTAAATGGTCCTAAATTTATGAAGGAAGACATTTTTGACTAGCATTATTTATGAAAGAGTTATTAGAGCACCATAATTTTATTGTAAAGCAGTGACAGTTAGCTAAGCAGATTCAACTATAATAAAATATACTAGCTAAAGGCACTTAACATAAGTTTTTAAGTTGATGTGATTTAGTCTGCTTGAAATGAGGACAAATTAATATTTCATTGATTCACACTTACAGAATCATTTTACTTTGCCAGGACTAAAATATAAAACAAAGAAACAAAAAACCCTCATGATTTGATTTCCATTTTCAAAAATATAATTATTGCTTTAATGTTTCCATTTTCTATTAAAATTAAGACATATTAATACTTCTAAGTAGGAAATATATAGACAAATGACTAGTAGCGTTGGCCCTCAATATCTGCGGATTTCTGACCCATAGATTCAACCAACTACAGATCCAAAAGACTTTTTAAAAGAGACTGGTTGGTTGGCTGTGCTGCACTGAACATGTACTGACATTTTTCTTGTCGTTATTTCTTAAACAGTACAGTGTAACAATTATTTACATAGTTCTTACACTGTATGAGTTGTTATATGTAATCTAGATATAATTTAAAGTTTACAGGAAGATGTACATCTGTTATATCCAAATATTTTGCCATATTATATAAAGGACTTGAGCATCCTGTGTATTTTGGCATCCACAGGGGGTTTTGAAGCCAGTATCCCATGGATACTAAAGGGCAACTGTGTATATCAAATTGTTTATCTTTTAAGTACTGAGAAATGAGAATAATAATTACTGAGAAGTGACAACAATAATAGTTTCACAACTAATGTCATCAAGTAACAGAAATGCCAATAATAACAGCAAGTACTATTTTTCAGACCCTCATAGGAGTGACTCAATGTGCTAAATGGTTTGAGTTTCCTTCATAATAATGCATTTAAGGCCAAGTTGGGATAGGTCTCAGGTGAACCTTATTAGAATGTGTAGACTATGTGTCTGTATGCATTTATAGTCTATAATTTGTTAAGAGTTAAGAATAATAGTAAGAGAAATGAAAGAGGAGAAAAAAAGGTGAGAATAGAGAAGAAATGAAGCCACAGCCTCATGTTAATGATTATAGCAAGTTTTGAGTTAGCATGGTGTCTTCTAAACCATTTTATTTTATTAAAATTAACACCCTTACTCCCCATTATAAAACCTGCCTCATAGGATACAAATGAAGGTATTGAAGCACAGAAGGGTTAAGTACTTTGTTTGCTCAAGGTAGCAGGCTGGCATATCAACCTGATTTGTCTGGCTTTGAAGTCCACAGTTTTAATCTCAGACCACACAAATGGGAAGATAAGCAGTACCCAATGTAGCTAAATGTCAAGACTGTTTGGTTCTTCCACTCCCTACTTTTCAAAGTGCTATTTAATCATCTAATCCTTATATTTTAGAATGTCTGAATTATGAAACACAGAACAATGTCACAGTGGAAAGTAAGGTAAAACAGTAAATTATTACTAAGATATCTTTAGAGAAAATTTGTTAAAAAGGAAGAAAAAATTCTGCCAGATGATCAGCAATAAATTGAACAAGTCAATAGCAAATTGCAATAACTGACAGACTCAAATGTTAGGATTTATCTAATCATAAAAGAAACCAGTAAGTAAAGTTATCTATACAACCTGGTTTGACATGGGCAGTTACATCTAATTCCCATTGTTCAGGCTTAGCCTTTTCCTGGATTTTTTATTTTATTTGAACTAAATATAGTTGTTAATATCTGCATATGCCAGGATGGGGTGGGTAGATTCTCACTTGCTACTCCCTGCCTTTGTCATACTCTCTTCTTCTATTGCATTAGGTACACATGCAAAGCACGGAGTTCTTACTTTAACATGTAGTTAAATATAAAAGACTACCAATAATAACACATCTCTTTTTTTCTTTTGTTAGATTTTTCTAGTCTGAACTCCAAACTCTCTTTCCAGCTCAGCATTCAGGACAGTTGCTGATATAATGAAAGTACTCGGATACTTGTAGTCAAGAACACACCTCATGCTGAGAGGGGGGCCATGGTGGTGCTGAAGGCTGCCAGATGCATGAAGCCACCAGAACGCATCAGTGGGATCAGTGGGAGGTAAAAGTTCTATTTTTGTGAATGTTAAATATGTGTGGGTAATAGAGAATAAGGAGCTGTATCATAGAGTTTAAATAGAGTTTACAAAAAGAAGTTCAAATATTTTTTCTGTAATTTGCAGTATAATGGCATGACATAATTAGCTGCTATTTATGCTACTACTTGAAAATACTTGTTATGTTGCAATGGTACTTCTTTGTAGCAATCCGATTTTTAAAAGTCCATGTTCAATTTTAAAAATGTATCCAATTTCCTTTTTCATAAAATGTTGATAAAATCACTATAGGCTATGTGACATTACTTCTTGTAAAGACAATCACTGAAAATCTGCTAAACAAGATCTGGGAACTAGTTAAAATGTTATAGCTAGTTTAATTAGAATGTACCCACATGATTTATCATACAGAGCTCCAGAACTTACGTATCATTTTGTGAAGTATGCGTTTTCAATGAAATAGTATGACTTCTTCTAAATTAACTTTTATTATTTCCAATTCTAAGATTTTTTTCTCTATGCATGAAAAATGAAATGAGAAGTTATTATAGGCCCTATAGAATAAAAGTAGCACAAGAAGATAAAAATCGTTTGAAACTCGTATATTCTGAAATTTAAATTTTAATATTTTAAATTTAAAAATCACAAAAATTAAATCTAATAATGGTTTGAAAGTTTTTTCTCCAGTTCTTGGAGTCCAAGCAAAGCTACTGGAAGTTAATCTGACCTTTAGCATCATTGTACATCTTATAAATAAAACTAAAGCTCAATATTAAAGATAAAAGTAATGGTTTTGCAATTAAAAGTGCAAATTTGGGTAAAGCAGATAATCATAAGAACAACATTTTTACTAAATTAAGTTATAAAGTGAAATTACTTACAGCGCATAAATAATTCATAATTGATTTCAAACAATGTCCATAATATAGCAGTATTGCTCTAGGAAACTTCTGCCTAGTAAGATAAAAGTTGCAAATGACTTTATTATCTATTCAGGGACTTCTCAAAGATCCATTTAATGAATAACAAAGTGGTCATCTTGTCAACAGGTAATTTCAATTGACTTCTTACTCTTTATGATTCTTTAAAATATTTGTCTCAAAGCCTTCACTCTGATGTTTCAACAATCCTAAACTATTCCATTGTAATGTCTACCCAGTGCAGATAAAGCCCTTGGCAATCCCCACATTGAAAGATTGTAAAAGTCTCATGAATATACAACCTTTACCTCTCATTTGAGGAAAGACTATGACTCTGTTAGAGTTGGTTCCCCTCACCCCAGCAGAAGACTTTTTGGAAACTGTCAGAGAACTCCTCTGCCCTCACAAGCCCAAGCACTAGCTGAGCAATGATTTGGGTACTTCTTGAGGGTATTATGCTACACTACCAGCTTACACAGGGTCACTCACTCTTTCTCCAAACCTGAGCTATAGTAGCAAGTTACCATAATGAGTACATACCAGTTGTGAGACTGTGCCCTGCTGGAACTACAGCCTTTGTATCTCCACATCACCGAATGTCCCCATAGACTTTCTCCAGCATCCATTCAGATTGTGGCAGCCACACAGGGCTGGTTGGACCCAGGGGAGCTGCAGGAGTTCCAATTGTCTAGCCCTCAGAGAATACTGCTGCAAAAGGGAGGGGAAGTACAGAACATCAAGGGACAAGAACATCCCTTGAGACAAAGGAAACAAGAGCATATATTTTGCTGTGCCTGAGAACTCCCAGCATTTGGGTTGAGAGGGACTGTGCCTCTTCCACTAGAGATGCAGACATTTTGCTTTGCTACAGGCATCCCACATGCTTAGATGCAGACATGGCGAGAGAAACTTCTCTTTCTTGCTCACTACTGTAGACACAGCTGTGGGTGCTCCAATAGAAGATTGGCATGGGTGTACAAGTGGATGGCCATTCTAGGACTGTTAGGGATGGCAGTGTCCCCACTGGCAGTGTGTACAACAGGCCTGGGTTTGCACAAAATGCAGATCCCCCTCTCCACTACCCAGAGTGGTAGTGTTGCTGCAGTAGAGAGCAGGAAAGCCAGAAATCTGTGTTTGGGCTGAAGGAGAATGTTCCACTGAAGTGAACTATGTTTCTGCCAATCCAGGCCATGGAGCTTGGCCAGCTTCTTCACCACCTGCAAAGCCCTTAGTGCATTTCATCATTACCTTTCCCACAACCTCCATCCGGGCTGGTGCATTTTTTTTTTTTTGCCATTGAGTGATCTAAGGGTGAGATTGGTAGACAAGCTCCACCCAGCTTTGTCCCCACCTCAGGGGCTGAGCATGGATCTGAGGGCACTGGGCATTCCACAGACCAAGTCACTGCCTGAGGCCACAGAGAGCTTCTTTTGGTAAATAAAAAGAAACATATACCCATTGGTCTTTGCCATGGCCAACTTTTATCCATAAACACTGGCCTGAAGGTTGAACTGCATACCCAATACAAAATTTGCCAACATGAGTGTACAGCAAAGGGGAATGAGATAAGCTTCCTGAGACCCCCACTATCCCAGCACCACAGGAGACCATAATCCTGCTCACATGCCTAATACATCACTACTATGACCAGCATTTGAGAGAGCTACCACAAAAATGTATAACTAAGTAACTCCTACAGAGGTTTTCGTCACTAATAGAACTTAGAACTAGAACCAAGTGATCATATACAACTTGCATTATATTCCCATCCTCAAAGGGCAAAGAAATCCCATCCAAGTGAAAGAAAATTCAAGAAAAAAAGGAAAACATGTTTTATTCAGAAGGGAAGAAACCAGAGAAAAAATTCTGATAATATGAAAAAAAGATAACAGTGTTACAACACCCTCAAGGGTGATCCATTAACTCCAGCAATAGATCCTAATCAAAATGAAATCTTTGAGATTCCTGATAACTAATTGAAAACATTGATTTTAAAGAAGGTCAATGAGCTCCAACAGAAAGGTAAAAACCGACACAAATAATTCAGAAGAATAACTTAGGATATGAATGAAAAATTTACTAAGGAGATAAATATTAATTTTGAAAATTCAGAACTTCTGGAAATAAAATATTCACTGAGGGACTTATAAAATACAGTTGAAGACTTTAACAATAGACTAGTCCAAGAAGAAGAAAGAATTTCAGACCTTAAAGACAGGTCATTTTATTAACCCAGTCTGTCAAAAATAAAGTAAAAGGGATTTTAAAAAATACAGTTTTTGAGATATATGGGATTATGTAAAATGTTTAAACCTATACATTATAGATATTCCAGAAGGAGAAAAGGAAAACAGTAAAAGTTTAGATAACTTATTTGAGGTAATATTTAAAGAAAACTTCCCAAGTCTTGTTAGAAATTAGAACATCTAGATGTAGAAGGTCAAAGAATTTCAGGAAGATACATTGCAAGATGAATTTCAACAATATATGTAGTCATTAGAATACTGATATGGTTTGGCTGTGTTCCCACCCAAATCTCACCTTGAATTCCCACATGTTGTGGGAGGAACTCAGTAGGAGGCAATTGAATCATGGGAGCAGGTCTTTCCCATGCTGTTCTTGTCATAGTGAATAAGCTTCATGAGATCTGATGATTTTATAAGGTAGAATTCTCTACATAAGTCCTCTCTCTTTGCCTGCCACCATCCATGGAAGACGTGACTTGCTCCTTCTTGCCATCCGCCATGATTGTGAGGCTTCCCCAGCCATGTGGAACTGTAAGTCCAAAACCTCTTTTTTTTCTATAAGTCACCCAGCCTCAGGGATGTCTTTATTAGCAGCATAAAAACAGACTAACACAAATATCTAAAACCAACATGAGTAAAATATTCCTAAAATTAGCAAGAGAGAAGCATCTAATCACCTGTAAAGAAAATATCATCAGACTAACTGTGCATTTTTTTCAGCAGAAATCTTATCAGCCAGAAGTTATTGAAGGCCAATTTTCAGACCTCTTAAAGAAAAAAAAAAAATGTCAGCCATGAATTTTGTATCCTGCTAAACTAAGCTTCATAAATGGAGAAATAAGTCTTTCAGACAAGCAAACACTAAGGAAATTTTACATCTCTATGTAAAACCTATGAGAAATGCTCAAAAAAGTTGTAAATGTGGAAACAAGAGCCATACTCACCATCATAAAGACATACAAAAGTAGAAAACTCACAACTCTTAAAAAAATTACATAATTGAGACTGTAAAGCAACAAGGAAAATATTAACATTATGATAGGAGTAAAACATCAATATTAACATTGAATATAAATTGACTAAATGGTCCACTTAAAAGATATTCATTGGCAATATAGATTTAAAAAACAGAATGTAATTACATGTTGCTGGCACAAAACTTACCTAACTAGTAAAGACAGTTACAGACTCAAGGTAAAGGGTTTGGAAAAAGATGTTTTACATAAACAAAAATCAAAAGTGAGAAGTAGTTATAGTTTTATATGTTAAAACAAGCTTTAAATTAATAACAGTAAAAAAGACAAAGAAGGTCATTGTATAAAATAAAGCTATCAATTCAACAAGATATAACAATTCCAAATATATATTCACTCAATACTAGAATAACAGATTAGTAAAACAAGCATTACTGGACCTTAGAAAAGAGGTAGACTTCAGTACAGTGGGATGAGAGACTTCAACATTTTTTGAAAACACTGGAGAGGTCATAGAAACAAAAAATTAGTAAAGAAACATTGGACTTCAGTAGAGCTCTACACCAATGAAACTAACAGATATTTACACAATATTCTGCCCAACAATCATAGAATATGCATTCTTCTCATCAACTCATGAATCATTTTCCAAAGTATACCATATATTAGGATACAAAACAAGTCCCAATAAATTTTTTTTTTAAATAAATAATTTCACCTGTTGTCTTGGATAACAGTGTAAAATAAAAAAATAAAAATAATAAAAAACTAGGAATAACACTATAAGGAAGCCTCAGAATACACAAATATATAGAAATTTAAAAAAAAGCAACTTTCTCTTGCTTGATTTTTGGGAGAATAACAAACAAGATAGAAACACTAAAAATAAGAGACAATAGAGACATATCATAATAAGACAGCTGGATATGGCAAAAGCAGTTTAAGAGGGAAATTTATAATACTAAATGCTTACATCAAAAAGATACAAAATTGTAAATTACCAAACTAACATTGCACACCAAGTAACTAGGAAAGCAGGAACATTTATTTATAATTAGTATAGCCTCTTGATGAATTGATGCCTTTATCACCATATAATGACCTTCTTTGTCTTTTGTGACAGCTTTTTTTCTATTATTATACTTTAAGTTCTGGGGTACATGTGCAGAACTTGCAGGAATTTTGCATAGGTACACACAAGCCATGATTGTTTGCTGCCTCCATCCCTCTGTAACCCATATTAGGCATTTTTCCCAATGTTGTCCCACCCCAACCCACCCTGCTATCTGTCCCCTAGCCTCCCCAGCCCCCAACAGAGCCCAGTGTGTGATCTTCCCCTCCCTGTGTCCCTGCATTCTCATTGGTCAACACTCACCTATGAGTAAGAACTTGTAGTGTTTGGTTTTCTGTTCTTGTATCAGTTAGTTGAGAATGATGGTTTCCAGATTCATCCATGACCCTGCAAAGGACATGAAATCATCCTTTTTTATGGCTGCATAGTATTCCATGGTGTATATGTGCTACATTTTCTTTATTCAGTCTATTATTGATGGCCATTTGGGTTGGATCCATGTTCTCGCTATTGTAAACAGTGCCACAATGAACATGAATTTGCAAGATGTGTATGTGTCTTTACAATAGTACAATCTATAACCCTTTGGGTATATAGCCAGTAATGGGATTTCTGGGTCAAACAGTATTTCTATTTCTAGATCCTTGAGGAATCACCACAGTGTCTTCCACAGTGATTGAATTAACTTACAATCCCACCAACAGTGTAAAGCTGCTCCTATTTCTCCACATCTTCTCCAGTATCTGTTGTCTCCAGATTTTTTAATGATTGCCATTCAAACTGGCATGAGAAGGTATCTCAATGTCATTTTAATTTGCATTTCTCTAATGAACAGCAGTTATGAGCATTTTTTTCATATGTTTGTTGGCCACATAAATGTCTTCCTTTAAAAATAAAACATATTGAGACACACAAATATAGAAACACAGCATACCAAAGCTTATGGAATGCAACGAAAGCAATTTTAAGAGAGAAATTTATGGTGATAAATGCCTATGTGAAGAAAATAAAGATTATAAATAAACAACCTAACTTTATATATTCAGAAACTTAAAAAGAAGAGCAAATTAAGCCCAAAGTTAGCAGAAGAAATAATAGAGTAGAACAGAAATAAATCAAATAAAAAGGAATCAGAAAATATCAATGAAACTAAGAGTTGGTTGTTTTAAACGACAAACAAAACTGCTAAATCTTTAGCCAGTCAACAAAATTGAAGAAACTAAAATAAATAAAATCAGAAATGAAAGAGGAGACATTAGAACTAACACAAAGGATTGTAAAAGACTACCATGAATAATTATATATCAACCAATTAGACAACACAGAAGAAATGAATAAATTCCCAGAAACATACAATCTACCAAGACTGAATCATGAAAAGTTAAAAAACCTGAGTAGACCAATAACAAGTGAATATTTTTTACTGACTAATAGGTCTCAACAGTAGGCTTAAAATATTCAATAAAACATGTTACAAACTGAAAGAAAAAGAAAGAAAAATCAGAACAAATTAAGCCTACAGCTGGTAGAAGAAAAGAAATAAAAATTAGAACAGAAAAAAGTAGAATTGAGACACAAAAATAAATAAACACACATACATTAAAAAAAAAACCCACAAGGAATCAAAAGCCCCATAAATTTGTTCTTTGAAAGGATTAACAAAACTGATAGACAGCAAGCTAGCTTAACCAAGACTAAAGGAGAGAAGATTCAAGCACCATCAAAAATGAAAAATGAGATATTATAACTGATATCCCAAAAATATTAAAGATCATCATAGACTGCTGAACAACTCTGCATTCAAAAACTAGAAAGCCTAAGGAAATGAGTAAACGCCTGGAAATATATAACCTCTCAATGTTGAACCAGGAAGAAAGAGAAATTTTGAACTGATTAATAGTAAGATTGAATCAGAAATTTTAAAATTCTATAACAAAAAAAGTGCAGGATCAGATGGATTCAGGCAGAATTTTGCCAGAAATACAAAGAACTAGCTCCAATCCTAATAAAACTTTTCCAAAAAATCAAGGAAGACAGAATTCTCCCTAACTCATTCTACAATGTCAATCATCACCCTGATACCAAAGTCAAAGAACACAACACAAAAAGAAAACTACAGGATGATATCCCTAATAAACATAGGCGCAAAAATAAAATAAAATACTAGTAAACCAAATTCAACATCACAATCAAGTGGGTTTTACTCCAGTGATGCAGGGCTTTTTCAACATAAACAAATCAATAAATATGATTCACCACCTAAATGAAATTAAATGCAAAATCCATATGATCATCTCAATAGATGCAGAAAAATAATCTGATCAAATTTAGCAATACAACATGTTAAAAATTCTCAACCAGCTAGGCATTGAACGAACATACCTCAAAATACTAAAAGCCATATGCAACAAACCCACAGCCAAAATTATACAGAATGGGAAAAAATTGAAAGCATTCCTCCTAAAAACTGGAACAAGATAAGTATGCCTACTCTCATGACTCCTATTCAACATAGTACTGTATGATGCAGCTGGAGCAATAAAGTGAGAAAAAGAAATAAAAGGTACCCAAATTTGAAAGGAGAAATTAAAATCATTTCTATAATCTAAATATGATATTTCATGATCTGATTGATATCTTAAAAACCCTACAATTGTAATTCCAGAACTTTGGGAGGCTGAAGCGGGTGGATCACTTGAGGTCAGGAGTTTGACACCAGGCTGGTCAACATGGTGAAAACTTGTCTGTACTAAAAGTCAAAAAAAAAAATTAGCTGAGTGTGGTGGCACGAGCCTGTAATCCCGGCTACCAGGAAGTCTGAGACAGGAGAATCATTTGAACCCGGGAGTTGGAGGTTGCAGTGAGCTGAGATTGCATCAGTGCACTCCAGCCTGGAAGACAGAATGAGACCCTGTCACAAGAAAACAAACAAACAAACAAACAAAACGCTACAAGTTCTTTTAAGATACTCTTAGACTTGATAAATGCCTTTAGTAAAGTTTCAGGATGCAAAGCAACAAATGAATGTTAGTAGTGTTTCTATATATTAATAATGAACAAGCTGAGAACCAATCTAAGTTAAAATAGCTACAAAAGAAAAAAAAATCCAGGAACACATTTGCCAAGGAAGTAAAATATCTCTATGAGGACTACTACAAAACACAGATGAAAGAAATTGTAGGAGACACAAACAGAGTTAAAAACATCCCATGCTCATAGAATTCATAAATCAATATCAATACAATGGCCATACTGCCCAAAGCAATCTACAGGTTTAGTAGAATTTCTATCAAATTACCAATGTGTTTGTTTCATAGAATTAGAGAAAAACAATTCTAAAATTCATATGGAACTAAAAAGAGCCCAAATACCCAAAGGAATCCTCTGCAAAAAAGATGAAACCTGGAGACATGACATTACCTGACTCAAAGTACATCACAAGGCTATTGTAATCACAACATCATGATACTGGTATAAAAAGACAAAGAAATCTATTCTGGAACAGAAATCTATTTTCTTCCAGAATAAAGATATTCTGTAATAGAAATCTATTTTGTTCCAGAATAGAGAATCCAGAAATAAAGCCATTTTCCTACAACAAACTGGTCTTTGCAAAGTTAACAAAAACATACACCGGAGAAGGAATCCCTTATTCAATTAACGATTCTGAGAAAATTGGATAGCCATATGCAAAAGAATGAAACTGAACCCTTATCCTTCACTATATATCAACTCAAGATGGATACAAGACTTAAATATAAGACCCAAATCTGTAAATTTCTAGAAGTAAACAACAACAACAACAAAAAACTCTACTAGACATTGACACAGGGAAAAGTTGATGGCCAAGAACTTAAAAGGAAATTAAAAAAAACAAAAAAACAAAATTGTCAATGGGACTTAAACTAAAAAGCTTTGCACAATAAATAAATAAACAGTGTGAACTGATAATTGCAGAATGGGAGAAAATATTTGCAAACTACACATCTAACTATAAACACACAGACAAACAGAGTGGTATAATAGACATAAAAGACTCCAAAGTGGTAGGGTAAAAATAAGTAAGTGATGAGAAATTACCTATTGGGTACACTGTTCACTATTTGGGTAATGAAGACACTGAAAACCATACTTAACCACTATGCAATATATTTAACAAAACTGCACTTGTATTCCCTAAACCTACACCAATCAAAATTTAAAAGATTAATAAAATAAAAAGAAATAATTTTCTGGTGGAATATAGTGACAATTTCATTTTGAGTGAATTTAAAAGAATAGAAGAGATATTTGAAACAATGAGGACAGATAATACATTTGACAAGATTTTCTGATAAAGAAAACAACAATAGAGTATTAAATAATAGAAGATTTTATTATTATAAGATTAG
This sequence comes from Callithrix jacchus, assembly GCF_049354715.1. NCBI lineage: Eukaryota > Metazoa > Chordata > Mammalia > Primates > Cebidae > Callithrix > Callithrix jacchus. Next base: position 82,058,646 of record NC_133504.1, on the reverse strand, counting down.
ACTAATAACAACATATTTGTAGTCCGGCAGAAAAGGTCCAGTGAAAAAGAGAAATCATGATAGAGAAGAGATATGGTGAACTAATGAAATAATGTCCTTGAGTAAGAGAGAAGGGAGAAATTTATTAATTAAATAACTTAGTTTTTGATAGCAGCACAGACAGTTATTCTAAAGTAATAGAAAGGAAGGGAGTATATATGGAGACAGTAGATAGTAAATAAGATGATGTGAGCTTATGTACGGTCTTTCTGAGGTCTTTGATTTTCTGGGTGAAGCAAGAGACAAGGTTGAAAGGAAAGATGAAGATCAACTATTTAACATTTGAAGAGATGAAAAAAATTAAAAAAAAAATCTGAGAGAAACGTGTAGTAAATAAGTGAAAAAAATGTAGGTATTAACCATGAATGTAAAGTATACTCTGAAAATTTTTACCTGCTACTTTCAGCTGCATTAAAGCAGATAAAAATTAAAGAAAAGTTGGCATTTTTTTTCAAAATTTTATAATTAAGAAGAGGACAAATATGGAATTTATATTTATCAGGGGTGATTACAATTATTGGACTTCCAATTAAGGTGGGGCATGAAGACTTGGGGGAGATGGGAGATAGTGAAACGTTTTCAACATCAATTCTTGGGTCGTAATGGATCAAAATATTGAAGTTGAGATGCTAGAATAAATGAGATTTATTGCTTTCTGCTTTGCTTTGTGTTTTTTAGTCAATTAAAATTTCTTTTCCCACATTGAGTGTTTTTCTAGCACCTTTCACTAGTAAAATAACTGGACGACTATTACTGTAATTATTCACATTTATATTACTTATAAGAAAGTCTTCATGCCATGTAGAAAGGACATTCCTGGTATTTTGGGAAAAGGAGGTGTTGGTCAAAGAATAAGATGTTCAAAACTGAGAATACTGAGGTGTGGTAGGTAGAGCAATGGTCCCCAAGGTTGTCCACATTTTAATTTTTAGAACTTGTGTATACCTTACATGGCAAAAGGGAATTCAAGTTACAGGTGGGAATAAATGGTAATCGGTTAAATTTGCAATTGTAAGATTATCCTGGATTATCTAGGTGACCCTGATGTAATCACATAGGTCCTTGTAAGTGAAAGAGGGAGACATAAAAGAGGGTCACAATGAATTGAGGGGAGAAGGACTTAATCTGTTCCTACTGGCTTTTAAGATTCATGAGGAAGGCCATAAGTGAAGGAAAGCAGGTAGCATCTAGCAGTTTGAAAGTGCAACAGATTCTTCCTTAGAGCTTCCAAAAGAAATGCAACCCCACTGACACCTCTATTTAGGTTCAGTGAATTCCACTTTTATATTTCAAAATTATAAGGCAATGCATATGAATTTTTTTAAGCCACTTAGTTTGTGGTAATTTGTTGTAACAGCAACAGGAAACTAATACAGGAAGAATTGCAAGAATTTGTGGGGACAAGGTTCAGGATGCATACATGAAAGTGAGAAGCTCAAATATGGGCAAAGGAAAAGTCCTTTGAGGAGAGGAATACAAAACCATCAGGCCAGGAGTGGGAGGATATTCGTATTTATGTTGTACAGTATATGGTTTGGCTGTGTCCCCGCCCAAATCTCATCTTGAATTGTAGTTGCCATAATCCCCATGTGTGGTGAGAGGGATCCGGTGGGAGGTAATTGGATAATGAAAGTGGTTTCTTTCATGCTGTTCTGACGATAGTAAGTTCTCATGTGATCTGATGTTTCTTTAAGGAGCTTCTCCCTTAGTTCAGCTCTCATTTTTCTCCTTCCTGCCATCATGTGAAGGACATGTTTGCTTCCACTTCCACCATGACTGCAAGTTTCTTGGGGCCTCTCCATCCATGCTGAACTGTAAGTCACTTAAACCTCTTTCCTTTAAAAATTGCTCAGTCTCTAGTATGTCTTTATTAGTAGCATGAGAACAAACTAATAGAAAAGGACTTTGAATCAGCATAGGATGGCTAGAGTTAGAGTGACTTTTAAGAAGTCCTCTGATACAGACCTATCTCTGTTCATCTGCCACTTCGTCTCTATGTGCAAACAAATGAGGTAACTCTTGCCAACATTCAATGTACTGATCTCCCTAGGCCATTCTTACAGTATCGCTGATAGCCTGGATTCTTTAAATTCCCTCAACAATAGAAATTTTAAGTACACGACCAGTATAACAGAAATGTGATTGAATGTGAAACTTTTTAAGTGCTGTATATTATTCTACCTTTTCTATTTTTTTTTAATCTTTTTACTAACATGTCTTGGTTTTAGGGACTAAATAGCTAAATTCTACCACTTGTTTGTGAATAAATCTATACTCGTATTTAGTATTGTTGGTTTGATACATAGTCTTGTCGCCCATACTGAAGTGCAGTGGAGCGATTATGGCTCATACAGCCTCAAACTGCTGGGCTCCAGTGATCTTCCCTTCTTAGACTCTGGAGTAGCTGGAACTCTAGGTGCAAGCCACCATGCATGGCTATTTTCTTTTTAAAAATTTTTTTGTAAATACACGATTTCAATGCGTTGCTGAAGCTGGTCACCTGGGCTCAAGTAATCGTCCAGCCTTAGCCTCTCAAAGCACTGAAATTATAAGCTTGAACCACTGTGCCCAGCCCTACTAAGTCTTAAGCCTCATTTTACAGTTTATAAAGGGGGACAGAGAACCTATGAAAATAAATATATAGTTACAGAATAATGAAGTCCTTCTGGCAACTTGTGATTGTGTAGATCATCCTTGAAATACGAAGTTCATAAACAGGATTCCAGAAAAGTCATCTGATAAGGCACAGTTGTAATACTCCTTCCACTTCTGCATTTCTGAAAGAAAGCTTGATACTGACTGAAGTGAAACATAAATTTTAGTATTTTTTACATATCTAGAATTAATGAAAATAGTTTGGTGTAAGCCCTCCATGTATTTGAAAATTTTTCAAGAATACTGCAGACATGTTATATAAATAAACTTTCAGGTGATTGATAGACGAATTTATTTTTATTGTTGCAAGATTGTTCAACCATATTGTATGTTATGTGTAAAAATTCAAAATATGGCTACAGGTATCATCATAATAACAAGCAACTCAATAATATCTGTTTTCAAAGCTAACTAGCATTAATAATGAAATTGTTTATTGTTTCCAAATTGCTTTGTGCTTTTCTTTGTGCATTTTAGTAAATTAAAATTTCTTTTATCATCTTGAGTATTTCTCTGGCCCCTCTCACATTAAAATACCTGGACAACTATTACTGTAATTTATTCACATTTCTATTAGGCATAAGAAAGTTATCCTGCCATGTACATAGGAAATTCCTGTTATTTGTGACTTTTAATTTTTAAAAATGTATTTTAAACTGACAAAAATTATATAAATTTATGGTCTACAACATGATGTTTTGAAATGTGTACACACTGTGAAATGGCTAAATTGAGCTAAGTAACATGTGTATTGCCTAACAAACATTTCTGGGGTCAAAAATGCTTCAAATCTTCTCTATTATAAATTTTCAAGAATATAATACATTATTATTAACTATAATCACTGTGCTGAATAATAGATCTCTTGAACTTTTTCCTTTATGCTAATTGAAATTGTGTATTCTTCTACCAGTATCTCCCCAGCTCCGCCACCTCAGTCTCTGGTAACCACCATTCTACTCTCTTCTTCTATGAAATCAGTATGTTTACACTTTACCTATAAGTAAGATAATGTGGTATTTGTTTTTCTGTACTTTGGCTTATTTCACCCAGAAGAGGATATCAAGTATTATTACACAACTAACATTTCAATTAATTTATTTAAAGATAAAGTTCTTTAGATCATACAGCAAAATTTTGAAAGAGTTCCAAATGGTGCTAAAGTAGCAGTGAAAGTTGAAACTAGATGCTCTAAATTCGATTTTAAAATGTTCAAGTTGGTAAACAGAAGATCCTCTCTTAATAAAATATGAGTATTCAGCATTTCAACTGAAGGAAGCCTGGTACATTTTCACTGAAATGATACCCATTCACTGATGTGAAGAAACAGCTGATATTTTGAGTCAAGGACATGAAATGAGATATGTAGGACACAAAAAAATGCCTTTGTAAAACTTTTTAATGCTTTTTAACTCGTTTTAAAATTTTATAACATTTTCAAAAGCTTGTGAGATTTAAATTTTAAAAGAACCAAGTAAAGGTGATTTGTCTATATTTGAGCTAGATCTTAAAAAGAGCAGCATAACATTTGGAACTTGATAAAGAGATATTCAGTGTAAATGAAGACCAAAAAAAAAAAAAGAAAAAAGTTACCAGGCCTGATGGTGGTTTATTCCTTTCTGCTATATCTTCTCTACTAAAATCTTAATGAATTTGTATTTCATAAAAGCAAAACACCCAATAAATTTCTCAGTTATCAATCAATTTTGAAGTAACATCTGCATTTAATTACATTATGTGCATATAAAAGACGATAATGAGTGCTGAAAACTCAATGCTGCCACTATTTCAAAAGAAAACTGTCAGGCCTAAACTGAAGGTTTCAAGAAGAAGGATTTCCCTAAATGTTGCTGTCTGAAGAGTACAATACCTGACAGAAAGAGATTTCTGGTAAATAATTTATATGCTCACAAATTTTTTTTAAAAATTCAATGTTAAATTTCAAATTAAAAGAAAATCTGTTAATTGGATTAACAGAGAAGAGAACCAATCAGTGAAAAGTTAATATTTGTCATTTTCATATTGAAGTAAAAAAAAAATAAGATAATGACCAAAAAAGTGACTTGTTAAAGAGGATGACTTGAAGGAATAGTGATAATTAAATATCTGATTACATGTTTTATCTGTTAGCATATGTTTCTTTTTTATGTGTGTTTGTTATAAGAAGCAGGTGGCGGCAATAATTGCCAGCACAAGCTAGAAGCCGAGTAGGCTGTGGGCTTTCCGGGATGAGGGCGCCTACATGAGGAAGCTCAGGTCCACGAAGTCTAGCCCCTTGTCACTCAAGAAATGTGTTCTCTTTTGGAATACTCTGCTCATGTCTCATCTCAGTGCCCAGCTATTTGGTGAAGTCACCAGGCCTACTGATTCCAAGGCTATGAAAGTAGTGAAACTGTTTAGTGAACCGCCCTTGGTCAAGAAAAAGGAGATTTATGACTGGTATCCAGATCACAACACTTAACACTGCACTCACAGGAACTCTCCGATTTCTTGGACTCTACAGAGATGAGCATCGAGATTTTAAGGATGAGCAAAAACGACTAAAGAAGCTTCATGGAAAGGGGAAACCAAAGAAAGGGAAAGGGAAAAGAGCAGCAAAATAGAAATAATGTTGGTCCCTTCAGAGGGAGAATTTCTTCCTTAGTGGCAGAGAGAAGAAAGTGCATTTATTGTCTTTCCACATATTGGAGGAATGTCATCTTCCTAAATGAAGGTTATTTGGAGGAGCACAATCATCTCTTTGTTGAAATCTAATCCAGTTAAATTGTGACTGTTTGTTGAACACATTCTGACTGTACAAAATTCTCTTGGCTTTGACCATGTATTATGAGGTTTACCTAATTCTTTAATGAAATAAATTTGTAAGTTATTGTTTAATGATTTGTTGGGAGTGGGGTAGAAAAATGGAGGGGAAACCTCATTAAGTGAGCATCCTATAGTGTCCTCATTTCTCTATTCTTGCTTACTCACTTATCCAGCCCTAAACTTCTTTCATCTCGGGCCCTTCAGCCACTGTCTCCAGCACCAAGCTTACAAATTTTCTGTGCCTCTTCACTTGCTTTTTTTTTGAGAAATCTATTAAGATAAATTTGTAGGGTAAATATCTTTTAAAAGACTTTCCTTACCCAGAAAGGAAGTATTAACTACCTGCTCTATATAAGATATTGGGGTCCTGGTAATACAAGGGGTTAGCAATAGAAATACTTCCTACCCCATGTAAGTTTCAGTCTTATAGGAGGGATTAATATTACATAATTACATACAAATGTATTACATGCTACAAAGTAAAAAGCCAGACTTCTATACTATAAGAGTGTGTATGGTTGGATGCAGAGAGAGATAGCCAGAAGCTCAAAACACATTAGGGAATTTAAAGAAAGTCTCCCTAAAGAAATGATATGTAAACTGAACATTGAAGGATAAATAAGAGGTATCCAGAAGAAAATGGTGTTTGAGGCAGAGAGTACAATTTGCAAAGCCCTAAGTTATGAAGAAATTGTCTGTTCAAAGAATACTGACTTCTTGATGGTTGGCCATAAGAAAATAGAGGCCAGATCATGACCAGCTGTGTAAATTCTGTGAGAAGCTTGAACTTAATAACCAGAGGTTATTTCTGTGAGAGATGACTGTTGTACAGATTTGAGTAGCTAAGCTGCTGGTTTTATTATATTCTAAGAATGAGTTTCCAAAGGCACTGTGTGGGCTTTCTGTGTTTTTGTTTTTCCAATAGTTGTTCTGGATCTTCAGCATGTCTAGTAAATTTTTTTTTTTAATATATGTGCTGCCGAAGTGAGCACAATTTTTAAGGCTTTTTATTATTGTAGTAAATATATGAAATTAATTATCTTAACCATTTTAAATGTGCAATACAATAGGGTCAACTATACGCATATTATTGCAGTAAGTACCTTTAACCCCTGTTTCTGCCTCTCAGGTAAAAGTGGGAGTATGTATAACAGCTACTCCAACCAGTTTTCTTTGTAACACCGAATGATTCCTGAACTAGAAAGAATCTCAGTACATATGCTTAAATGAATGACACTTTTTAAGATACCTAATCCAGATGGTATGGCTAGGGCCTATTTTATAACTTGTTAAAAAAAAAACTAAAATAAAATTGGGTGGTTTGTATCTTATAGAAGTGAATTCAAGCAGAAAGCTGAGAATTCATTCATTAAGAACCCTTTACTGAGCACCTGCCACGTGCTTGACACATAATGGTTGTAGAGGATACAGAGACAAATAGACTCAGTCCCTACGGTTGTGTGAAGGAGCATGTATGTGTTACAAAGTACTGGAAAGATCTCAGAAATTTGCTTAGACAAGTGCAGATGCACTGTTACTCTTGGTCAGTGTAGCTGAGCCAGGTGTAGGTGGATGATTCACTCAGGATGTTGCACAGAGAAACAGGCTCTCAGCCTGAACCCAGTGTAGCTAAGTAGATGTTTGAATTATGTGATCTCCAACTATTGGAAAAGATCTGAGTATAAGAAGACCTTAGGAGAATTAGTATGACATTTTAAAGAGAATAACTTCATTAAATACTAACAGCAGACCTGAGTTAGAAAACAAGAATCAATGTATTATTTTGCTGATGGAAGAGCTTCAATGAGATTTCAGACCTTGCTGCTGCAATGAGCCTTGACAATAGTTGACTGGGAGGTTTGTGGATAATGCAGCAGTAGATTAGTGTGCCACTGCTCCAGGCTGAAAATAGGAAATTAAAGATAAAATTTATTTGTACACAAGCTATACATACCTTCAAATCAACTGATAGAGCAACTCCTGTGACTCAAAATAGCCTGTAATATGCCGAGCACGGTGGCTCACACCTGTAATCCCAGGGCTTTGGGAGGAGCACCTGAGGTCAGGAGTTTGAGACCAGCCTGGCCAAAATGGTGAAACTCTGTCTCTACTAAAAATACAAAAATTTAGCAGGGCATGATGGCAGGTGCCTGTAATCCCAGCTACTCAGGAGGCTGAGGCAGGAGAATAGCTGGAACCCTTGAGGCAGAGGTTGCAGTGAGCAGAGATAGTGCCACTGCACTCCAGCCTGTAGGACAAGAGCAAAACTCCGTCTCAAAACAAAACAAAACAAAACCAGCCTATACCGAGCTATGATGGACCAGCTAGAAACTAATAACAGAAGATAAGGAAAAGTTAACTCTCGACAGCAGGGAAGGCAACAAATTTCAGGACACCAGTAATCAAAGGTTAAGATAAAGACTAAATGCAATCAGAAAAAAATCTTTAACTCCAAGTTTGGACTAGCCAGTTTATTTAATTGGATTTCACTCTTGTTTACTTGGATTTCTCTGGTCAAAACTGAAACTATTGGTGCTTTCTAATTTGGTTCATTGTGCATAGACCATGCCCTCAATTTCAGCATGGCATAGTAAAAAGACTGGGTTTTTATTTCAAAGTCATGAGTTTGTGATATAGTGTACTTAATGGGTATGTGGCCTTAAGCCACTTACCTTCTCGGAACCTATTTCTCCTTTATAAAATCATAATACTTTACAAGATTAAAGAAATATTAAGGTATTTTTGAAAAAGACTCTGCAAATTGTGAAAGGTTAAACAGTTTTACATACAGTGCATTGTGTGACTAGTTAGTGCTACTGTGTCTTACTAGCAGAATTTTTCAAGGCAGTATTGACACAAATCTGCTAAAAATATAAAGCTCCACACATTTAAAGGAGCATGATAGGTTCAGGAAGATGAGGCAGATAAGAGATAACATCTTATCATTTATGTAATTATGGGCTCCAGAAGTTTATTTTTCTAAGCACCATATATGTGTGTATTTCAAAATAAACATAAGGCATCATGCATTTAAACATATATAAATATAATGCTTGTATTCGTAAATCATCTTCCAAGAAAGAATAAATCAAAATTTGAAATTCAAAAAAAGAACCAGGTGGGAAGTTTTCTGTAAATGAAGAATAACAGAGATTAACAGAAAAAATTTATTTGAAATTATAACAAACCTTTTCTAGAAAGTAGAAATTAGATAGCAAATGGTTATATTCCTGTAAAATAACAATGGATAAAATATAATCAATTTGGTGAAGCTTGACATTAGCATGACTAGCATGTCACCTAGAATATTTATATTCCTAACAATATATCCAAAATTTATAGTTTTCAAAGACCTTATGCTTCTCTGGAACCTTAATAAAATCTTTTGACATTATGGGCATGACATGTTTATTTAATTGTGACACTTCCTATGAATATCTATCTTTAGGACAATGACTGATTCAACACTTTCTCCCCAGTATCATGCAGTATAATTGGTACCTTCCATAATCAATGATTAGTAAACATTTGTTGAATCAGATAGAAAATATTCAGTACTTTCTAGTTAATATGTTGAAATTCCAAGAACAGAGAAATTAAATTTCATGCTACTACCAAGAGTTCCTGGAATTCTATGTAGTTTTAATGAGTTATCAAAAGCAACATAATTGTATAATGTTTCTCACTCTTTGAATTACTACTAAAAAAGTAATATTCAGGTAGTTAAAAAGGTAGATGTAACAGTGAATTTAGTCTATTTGATTTTTATGCAAATGATCGAGTCTCATTGTATATTTCCTTCCAATACACTTTCATATTCACTAAGCATTCTTTCATTTAAGAAACAAGTGGACATATGTATACAACATGATAGTCTTTGGGGATACAAAGTAAGTAAGCTATGGTAGGCCATTATTAAGAAATTCTGAATAGAAAAGGAAACACTCACTGAAATAATAAAATACATAATATTTTAGGTCTAATGATAGAGGTATACACAATGTTCTCTGTGGCATCAAGAATGAGATCCTAGTAATAGCAACTAACACCTACCTAATATTAAATATGTTCCATGTGCTGTTCTAACTTTTTTACAATTATATTCTCATTTATGGCATACAGTTATTGGGTCAAGAATAGACATATGTGAAATAAATAAGAATCTCAGGACTCTTTCTTATAATGCCAGGAGAGAATAGAATCTCTTTCTTGGCAAATCTTGGTGTACATAGAGTATACCTATTTTGACACTGTAAAAGAAAAAGCCTGAGATGAAAGCCTGTCTGAAGCTAATACAGCTTAGGAAAACTGGAGTGAATTCACAGACCTGAAGCTAAGCTAACTGCGAATCTTGCTCTATTACTAGACTTTCAGCTACTTGAACAGATACATTTCCTCTTTAAGTGAGATTGAGCAAGGTTTTCTAAGACTTGTTACTTGGGCAGAAAAGGACGATTGGTTTAAATACTGTGATCTTTTCATATGATTTTCTAAGCCCTCCTAACCTTTATACATTTCTCCTTTCCCTATAAATTCCAACCCACCCACTATGATTGAACTCAACTCTAATAACCCATATTAAGCCTTTCAAGATCTCTCCAGTCAGAAGTAATTAATTACCTCTTTTGCTTCCATTGTATCTAGTGGCACCAATTTAATTGTCTTACATTTTAGTTAGCTGTTTTTCATAAGGATTTCCTTACTGGCTTTGTGATAAGAAAGATGAGGTTCAGATATCAATTTCTCCAATTATTAGTTGGAAGTTCATTAATCTTATTTGACTGAGAACTTCTTCATATCAGTAAATTAGTAATAATAAAAACTAAATTATAAGATTAAATAGAATGAAATTAGAGAACATATGTGTTATGGATTGAATTGTGTCTCCCACACAAAATGTATATTAAAATCCTAACTTCCAGTGGCTCAGAATGTGACTCTGTGTGGAAGTGGAGTCACTGAAGATGTAATTGTTTAAGAAGAGGTCATACTGAAGTAGAGTGGACCTCTAGGTAAATATGACTGGTGTCATTATGAGGTGACAGACATGAGAGGAAAGAAGAGACATGCAAGGGGAACACCGTGTGACAACAAAGGTAAAAATTGGAGTTACGCAGCTGCAAGTCAAAGCTCAGCAAAGATTGCCTGCAAAACCACCAGAAGATATGAAGAGACCGGTAAGGATTTCAAGGGAGTATGGCCTTTGGAATGTTACAGGAAAGGGGTCCCACACCAGACCTGAAGAGAAGGTTATTGGATTTCACGCAAGAAAGAATTCAGGGCAAGACCACAGTGCCAAAGAAAAGCAAGTTTACTAAGAAAGTAAAGTAGCGAATGTACAGCTACTCCATAGACAGAGTAGTGTGTGTCCGAGAGTAACAACACCCACTAACAACTTGAGTTTGAGCTTTCACACTTCAGAACTATGAGACAATAAACTTCTGTTATTTTTAGCCACCTCATCTGTGGTCCTTTGTTAAGATAGCCCTAAGAAACTAATAGAACATGCCACATACTGCTTAGTGTAGAGCAAAATGTTAAACAACAGTGAGTTTACCTGAAACTTAGTAGGTAGGCACTAATTACTAGCTAAATTTTAAAAGATTTTATTTTTTTAATTTAATTTTATCTTATTTATTTATTTTTTTGTTTATTATTTTGAGACAGAGGTTAGCTCTGTAGGCCAGGCTGGAGTGCAGTGGCATGATCTCCACTCACGGCAACCTCTGCCTCCTGGGTTCAAGTGATTCGCCTGCCTCAGCCTCCTGAGTAGCTGGGATGACAGGCACACACCACCATGCTTGGCTGATTTTTGTATTCTTAGTAGAGACAGGGTTTCACTGTGTTGGCCAGGCTGGTCTTGAAATCCTGACCTCGTGATCTGCCTGCCTCGGCCTCCCAGTGTGCTGGGATTACAAGCATGAGCCACTGAGCCAGCCAAAGATTAGTTACTTCAGTAACTAACACTCACACATACACACATGTGCATGCACATACATTTATATAGTATTTATATGTGCCCTGTATTTATATAAATATACACTAAATGTACCGTGTATGTTTTTGCAGTATGTATTTATTTTCTGATATATCTGTATAAGGGTTTTTCAATGTATATTAAGATCAATATTGTCCTTTCAGGTCAAGGCTGCATAAACTTTTTTTCCCACCTCTTTTCTTGCTGACGTGCTGGTACTCAGAGTCTACCAGTCCTCCCTAATAATAGCAATGACGTCTGTTTCTCTATGACTCTACACTTGGTTTTTCTTGCCACATGTAGCAGAAAGTTGGCTTCATTAAGGATTACCAGGATTTCTTTTATAAATGGGCCAGCAACTAACAAATTTAAAAAGGCAAATTAAAACTTTAAGTTAGGGGAGTCAATTTAAATATCACAGAACTCAGTGTTCTTCTAGCCTAATAGATTGTAATTATCTCTTTTTGTTAATTATTGGAAGTTTATGAATTGTGGAAGAACATTTTAAACTGTATTAAATCATACTGAAAGTGTGCTATACATTGGTCGGCATATAGTATAACTTATTTCGAATGGGCAGTATTCAATAAAATAGTTTTTAAAAGACTGATAATAGAATTATTTTCTTCCTTGAACTCAGTCCCAGATTCAGTCTGGACTTTACACCATTAGAGCTCATGAGTCTCAAGCCTTTGAACTGAAACTAAAACCATACCATTGTCTCTCTTGTGTCTCCAGCTTTCCAACTGCAGAACATGGGACTTCTGAGCCTTCATAACCACATAATCCAACTCCTTATAGTAAATATCTTTGTATATATGTATCATCTTGGTTCTGTTTTTCCGGGAAACCCAAACTTACACATACAATATGAATATTATTTATGAAATTTCCTTCTTGCCTCAGTTTCTTCAAAGGGAAAGCTTTTGATCTGAATTATTCAAGCATGTGAAGCTGCATCCACCCTTGAATGAAGGTATGTATTCTGGATACTAGGACATATGAATTCTGAGTACTCTGTAAATTCTGGCACCTGAAGTTATATAGATTGTATACACTGGAGTCCTAAATTGGTCACCAAACTACTTATATATGGGTGTCTCAAGCTGTAACCACTGATATATCAAACCACATATTGCATAGTAGCAACTGGATCCTTGAACACTGCATGCATAGTTTAAAGAGGCACATTTTGCCTGCTTTGAAGTATTGTCTGAAGCTACGTACACTGAAAACATGTGATCTGAAATCTTGCACCTTGAATACATTGCCATCTGAGGCTCTACGCTGAAATATTACTAGCCTTGTTTATTTTTGCTTTCTTTAAACACTAGCATCTAAAGCTATGTAGACAGGGCTTTCAATTTTTATTAATTTTTTTTCCCTTTCATCCAGAGGCATAATTTAAAGGCCCTATATATAGGCATACTTACATGTGTAGGTCAACAGTCTGAGTTTTATTTCATTACTGACTTTTAAACATCTGCAATTTTCCATGTCTTATTAGCTTAGTTGGGTAGTGTCTGATGTTAACCTAATCAACTTTGTGCATCCAATCTCGCTGAGAAAATGATTTCTGGACCTTCTTCCTTGTGTTTTCTCATTCCTTTCTCTCTTAATTGTATCTAATCGAACAAGTCATTTCATTAGTATATGCCCAGGTACTAAAAAGAGAATCTGGCAAAAATATGACTATGTATTCAGAAATTAACAGAACTACTGCTAAAAATCTGTAAAGAGTAATCAATTTCCTATTTCAGTTAGGTTCAGAAAACCTAAAATGAGAACTGGAGGATGTGCTATCAAAGGGCACAAAAACTAATGGTGTCCAAGTTATCTAAAATTTACTTGTCAGAAAAACAACTATAAAGAAGGGCATAATACCAGTTAGACTATTACAAGTATTACAGTGACTAAAAGCCAGTTTCTTAAGATCATTTAGGTGAGAGTTATAAATATTTTTGGGGACGAGTGAAGTAGCACATAGATAAGTGCCCTTTGACAGGTCTTTGAGGATCCTCTGAACCTGGATAAGTGGCATAAAAGTCAAAGCCCTTGGTCACAACCCACAGAAATTGCCTCCAGTCTAGAGTTTTACAAATTTAGCAAGTCTGGATAGGATGAACCTATACTAATTAATCTATTTGTCTATTACTTAATTAATTATCACTTTTGCTAATCTAGCAATCTTAGAAGGGGTATTACGTGTAGGACAGGAAAACAATGGCAAATGACCATTGAAATGCAAAATATTACACGATAGATATTGAATAACTTTAAAAATGAGACTATCAGTATAGTTTTCTTAAAATTCAAATTTCAGTGAAATCTCATATAGAACTTTAAAAAGAATCTTAAGTTAGTAACTTGTATATTTATATGACCATAGAGTTTTCTGCTCATTTGTATATTTAAAGGAAAACTACACAAGGTTTCCTAAGACATAGGGTTCTCTAGTCTTTCAAATGAAAACACAAGAAATACTAAATTTCTAAGTTTAGTACTATTTTTTAGAAACTGTATAACACACTAAAAAGAACTGTGTGTGAAGTTCTGCAAACACTCGCTACCCTACAAGAAAGAACTGACATTGAATCTGAAGAAATTATATTCACAGTTTCACAAATTATGTAAGAATAGTCCTTGGGGAAATACTAGATCTTTGTTGAATAATTCTGATAACTTGAATTTCAATCAGATATCAATTTCCTGCCAAAGAATTGTCTCTGTTATCTAATATAGTTACTCCCCTGGCAAAACCAATTAGATTTAAAAGGTCGAAATTTTGGCTGCCTCTGCTTTTATTTAATAAGTATTTAAATGAGTGGCTATCTACTAGAACTTATTTTGATAGGTACATAGACATTTTGTTCCTACAGCTATTAGAGTTAACTTTCATAAACATCAGCTTATTTCCTTATAGAGGTCATTTGAACTTCTGGATTATAGCACTGTTATATTGACGAACCAACCTCTGAAGAACTGCTCTTCAAATGTTTCCCAAATAGTGCGTGGGGGAAAAACAGTCAATCCAAAAACATCTTTATTAAGGAATTCTGTATTAAGAAATTACTCTTTTGTGGATTACATATTTCACCTCTCAAATAATTAACTTAACATAGTATCCTAAAAAGAATAATACCCTGGACTTTTTTATACCCCAGGATTTAAGATTGGAATTTATGATAAGAGATATTAAGTCATAGAAACAGTATTTTTAGATAGAAAAGAGTAGGTATGTGTAATAAAAATGTGTAAAGAACAAGCAAGCATGATGTCCACATAGAGGAAGTCACAGAGAAAATGAATCAAGATAACAGTATTATTGTGAGGCATGGAGATACAAGAAAGGCCTCATCAGCAAATACAATCTGTAAAGATTAAGAATCATAATTTTCTTCAACAGTAAAAGCACTGTCTCATTCCAGAAAACAGTGAATGACCTTGGTAAGCATGTAGTGTACATGTGAAAAAGAAGAAAATAGTGAAATGAGTTGTGACTTGAAGCTGTGAGGGTAGAAAAACAGGTGGATAAAACATTTGAGCACAACCTATTTTTATATAATATGATAAAAATGAAGAGTCATTACATATGCTTTGTGAAGACTGGCCTGAATAAATGAAGATTGTTCTAATACCTGAGCAGAAGTTAGATTAAACCAGAATCAGCTAATTTTTCAGTTTGGTTGGGAGAGGGCTATAGTTCATTTTTTTAATTGAAAAGTTTGGGAGAATTAATAGTTAATATTTTAGCATGCATTACTTCTGAGCTGAACTTCAGTAAAAAACAAAACAAAACAGAATAGTGGTGTCAAGAGGTTACAGCACCTCTAGAGTGTATTTAGGCTGCTATTTCTTCCAGTAACGTCCTCGGGTATATAGTTCACCCAATCAACACTCCCAATGTTGTCCGTAGAACTACAGACAAGTAATTTGGGAAACTATTAATAATGACCATGGAAGCAAGCAGGACTCATTTAAGAGGCAAAAACAAAAGGACTTTCCCTTTGTCCTTTCCAATTATGATTTGGGAATGGGGTAACTTGTTTATGCTTAGTATTAAGGGCTATATAGTATGAAGAAATCATAAAATTGCGAGTTTTGGTTTGCATTACTCTACTGTGGGTTCATTTAATCTGAGATCTTAAATATCTTACAGCCTTAAATCACTACAAACATTTGCGTTTTTATTATGCCAATTATTTCCAAAATGTATTGTTATACATGTCACTTACGTTTTTAAGCTAATATTACTGTAGGATAATCTCCTTGTTCCCCTCAAAATAGTCATGAAAGTGTACATGAAAATATTTTTAAAGAATAAATTTCTTTAAATTAAAAAAAAGAGGGGAGCCCCAAAACTGCCTAGGAACGCTTAGCCCTTGGGCCAGTGCAGGGTGGGAGAGCCAGGCCTCGGCGCATCTGGTAGTTGGTGGAGCAGGACAGCTCACAGCAAGCCCTTGAAGTCCAAGTTGATGGTGAAGTCCAGGTCCCGATTGTTCTTGGAGTTGGGCCGCATGCTGATGGTGCCGAAGATCTCCTCACCTGTCTTCACGGTCAGGTAATCCTCCATGTAGAACACCGTCCGCTTCCAGTGCATGTATGGGAACTCTGGGCTGGTGGAGAAGCCAGTCCTCTTGTGGCAACGTGTGAACTCAATGTTGAAGTAGGCCACCAGGGCGGGCACATAGTCATTCTGCTTCACTTGCAGGCAGAACGGGGAAGTGAAGGTCAGGACTTCTACCTTGACAGTGTAGATATCCACCTTCTTTATGAGGCAGGCGTTGGTGACCAGCTGTTTTGGATCCACCACGTCCACTAGGGGCTCCTTGATGGCCACATCTTTGATGCAAGACATGTTGAAGTCATACACATTCTCCCACCAGTGGATTTTGTAGTCTTTGTACTGCCGGTCCTCGATGGCCGTCACGTACAGCATAGCTTGGTCTGGGAAGATGAGGCCAATGGGAGCCAGCCACTTGTCTCAGGCATAGAGCACTGTGTTAAGCAGGGACTCGTAGAAGAAGCAGTAGCCCATCCAGTCGCTGATGATGTCCACCTTCTCCACCAGGAGCTCCACCTCCTCCACCTTCCCTTTGATGATGGTCACCAAGTGGTCTAACTTGTTGGCTCTGACGATCTTTACCACATAATCAGAGATACTGGAACACTCGATCCAGATGACCTTGTGGGCTCCGGACTTGGCGGCGAACATGCAGAGGATACCAGTGCCTGAGCCCACGTCCAGCACCACTTTGTCCTTTTTTTTTTTTTTGCTATAAAAATGTTTTATTAGGCCAAACTACTTACTATGAAAATGCTTTAAAATGCAGCAGGAGGAGATGTAAAGAATCAAAGAAGTGCATAGTGACAATGGCTATCAGAACACACTAAGGAATTCACACTGCTTCCCCCTTTACCTAGAAAAGGAAGCTTCTAGGCTACTTCCTCCTCCTCAGCATACTCCTCAAACTCCTCCTCCTCAGCTGTGGCATCTTGGTATTGCTGGTATTCTGACAGCAAGTCATTAAGGTTGCTCTCAGCCTTGGTGAACTCCATCTCATCCATGTCCTCGCTCGTGTACCAGTGCAGGAAGGCCTTGCACCTGAACATAGCTGTAAACTGTTTGGAGACGCATTTGAAGAGCTCTTGGATCGCTGTGTTGTTACCAATGAAGGTGGCCGACATTTTTAGCCCCCGGGGTGGGATGTCAAAGACGGTTGTTTTCACATTGTGAGGGAGCCATTCAGCAAAGTAGCTGCTGTTCTTATTCTGAATGTTGAATATTTGCTCATCCACCTCCCTCATGGACATTCGACCTCTGAAAATGGCAGCCATGGTTAGGTAGTGCCCATGATGGGGGTTACAGGTGACCATCATATTCTTAGCATTGAAGAGTTGCTGAGTGAGCTCGGCCACTGTCAGGGCCTGGTATTGCTGGTCAGAGGGGCGAAGCCAGGCATGAAGAAGTGCAGCCAGGGAAATGGAACCATGTTCACTGCCAGCTTCTGCAAGTCGGCATTCAGCTGGCCTGGGAAGCACAGGCACATGGTGACCCCACTCATGGTAGCAGACACCAGGTGATTCAGGTCACTGTAGGTGGGTGTGGTCAGTTTTAAGGTCCTGGAACAGATTTTATAGAGTGCTTCATTATCAATGCAGAATGTCTCATCTGAATTTTCTATGAGCCGGTGGACAGAGAGGGTGTCATTGTAGGGCTCTACCATGGTGTCTGACACCTTGGAAGAGGGAAGGACGCTGAATGTGTTTATGATCCTGTCTCGGTACTCCTCCGAAATTTTGCTCATGAGAAGGGTACATATCCCAGACCCAGACCCAGTCCCCCCACCCAGGGAGTGGATCAGCTGGAAATCGTGAAGGCAATCACAGCTCTCACCTTCTTTTCTCACAACATCTCACAGGCTTCAGGCCTGCAAGGCCATGTGGAGGAAGGAACAGGACACCCTAGCCCTGCAGGAACAGAGCCAACACCTGGACAGTGAGCGGGTGCAGGTGGCCTCCATGAACGCTGCATACTCAGCCTACCTCTAGAGCTATTTGTCCTGGCAGGCACAGATGGAGCAGCTCCAGGTGGCTTTTGGGAGCCACATGTCATTTGGGACTGGGGCACCCTTTGGGGCTCAAACGCTCTTTGGAGGCCAGGTGCCTCTGGGAGCCCCACCACCCTTTCCCACTGGGCTGGGATGCCTGCAGCCTCCAGCCCTGCATGGGTGGCAGGCTGGTACTCCCCCACTGCCCTTCCCACAGCCCCCAGCCTTCCCTACAGCCTCACCTGCATCCCCTCAGAGCCCGGGACTGCAACCCCTCATTATCCACCATGTGCAGATGGTACAGCTGGGGCTGAACAACCACATGTGGAACCAGAGAGGGTCCCAGGCACCTAAGGACAATATGCAGGAGGCAGAATAACTGCTGTCCTGACCACCTGGGGAACACACCTGGACGCAGGCATCAGCTTTGGGCAGGACCCCACAGACCACCCCAGTCTGTCCTGTCCCATGGGACAGGACATTGCCTGGGAAAGTTATCTGCCACTTTCAGGACATTGTCCAGGAGCCCTTCATTTAGGACAAAATGGACTCTCTGGCCTTTAGGGTGGCCTGAACTGGACATGGTGTTTACAATTCCAGTCTATTTCTGGTTGAGGGTTCTTGGTGATGGTGGTATTGCTACTGTCTTTTAATTATAATAAATATTTATTTAACGCTTCTGCAGCACCATTGTCTTCTGGGACACCCTCTGCTCTGCTATTTGTTATAAAACACGAGGCTCCCGCACCTACAAAAGGGAACCGGAAGCAGGAAGTGCACACCTCTTGGAGGGCATAAGCCAGAAGTTGTCCACATCTGCCCTCATCCCACTGGCCAGAATATATATATTATATATATATATATATATATATATATATATATATATATATATATATATATAATAGGAACACTTTTACACTGTTGGTGGGAGTGTAAATTAGTTCAACCATTGTGGAAGACGGTGTGGCGATTCCTCAAGGACCTAGAAATAGAAATTCCATTTGACCCAGCAATTCCATTACTGGGTACATATCCAAAGAATTATAAATCGTTCTACTATAAGGACACATGCACACAAATGTTCATTGCAGCACAGTTTACAATAGCAAATACCTGGAACCAACCCAAATGTCCATTGATGATAGACTGGACTGGGAAAATGTGACACATATACACCATGGAATACTATGCAGCCATCAAAAACAATGAGTTCGTGTCTTTTGTAGGGACATGGATGAACCCGAAACCATCATTCTCAGCAAACTGACACAAGAACAGAAAATCAAACACCACATGTTCTCACTCATAGGCGGGTGTTGAACAATGAGAACACATGGACACAGGGAGGGGAGCACTACACACTGGGGTTTGTTGGGGGGAAATAGGGGAGGGACAGTGGGGGGTGGGGAGTTGGGGAGAGATAGCATGGGGAGAAATGCCAGATACAGGCGAAGGGGAGGAAGGCAGTAAATCACACTGCCATGTGTGTACCTATGCAACAATCTTGCATGTTCTTCACATGTACCCCAAAACCTAAAATGCAATTAAAAAAAGAGGCAAAATCAATATAATTTGGTAAATGAGAGAAGATGAAGTAAATTAGTAAGCTCAGAGGATGAGAGTGTGGGGGTAAGATTTACGTTACTATAGACAATATTAAGGGAAGAGTTGTTTTTTATGTAAATGAGTTTATATTTACTGTATACTTCAAAGTACTTATTTGATATGTTTCTTAAGTACCTGTTTTGTTATTGCTATTGATTCAATATTCTGTTTTAATTTTTTGCTATGATTTCTAATGATAGTTGGAAGTAAAGTATTTTGCTTAGTGGAAAATGTGTGGGATTACAAAACAGTCAGAGACCCCAGGTTCAGTTACAGCTCCCAAATTAATCCTCTGAAACTTTAGCCAAGACGTTCTCCCTTTCTAGGCCTAAATTTGCCATTTATTGAAATTAGGTATAACATGTAGTGGTCATTGAAAATATTCAAATGAGTAATGGCACTTTTGAGCCTGATAAGATTATAAGCAGATTTGTGCTGTATAAGTTTATACTTGTGCTACCTTTCTACCAAAGTTCCCTTTCTTCAGTATCCTTCCAATTTTTGCTCATGTGAGCTTCTCAGTGAGGACCTCTCTGAGCAATTCTGCTGAAAATTCAGTTTCTGCTTCTCTGCACCTTCATCCTTCCTTGTGATTGTCATTTCTCCACACTTCTTACACATTATTTTATTCTCATACATACTTTATACCTTTGTACAACACAGAATATAACATGAATGATATATCTGGAGCACATCTACCATGCAGCTTGTCATGATTTGAATATTAGCCACAATGACAAATTGAACTCAGAATAAAACTACTTTTATAGAGTATATTGTTAAACCAGCAATATAAAAGGTATTCATGTGCAAGGGGATAACTCATTGACCTCTTTTCTCCTTCTAGTGACACAAATGGAATTCAGTTAATCTTGGCAGCATAAAAAGAATAAGAAATTTAAAAGTTAGAATAGCCCTGAACTGGGGCTTGGCTATACATAGAGATGATCCTGAAGGACTTCTCATAAAAAAACACATGAACTAATTTAGAAAAAAAAAAATGATGTAAGATATTTTGAGAAAGCAATAGTATCAGGCCTGCATATAACCTGACACCTATTAAAATTTGCATGGAATATTAAAAAGACAAAAACTTTCACAAACTCATAAAACTAAATGTAAGAGTTTTCAACCTTAGCACCGCTGACATTTGGGCTGGAAAATTCTTTGTGGTGAGGTGCCATCTGTTCATTCTAGGATGTTTGGCAGTATCCCTAGTCTTTACCCACTAGATGTCAGTAACACTCTCACCCTACCATTCTCTGCACACAAGTCACATCAACCAATAGTGTCTTCAGACAGTCCCAAATATCTCCTGGGAAGCAAAAATCACCCCTGGTTGAGAACCCTTGCCCCATAGCCATAAAAAGCAAATAGAGAGTTCGTTGTAACAAGCAGATGCAAGATGCAAGCTAAGTAAAAATCTACAAAGCATGAGAAAAGGAAGTAAATCTATAACCCTTGGATGAAAATACATATCTGAAATGTTAATAAGCATTATAGCTTTACATTTTTCTAGTTAATATAAATTAAATATAAAATTTACCTTTAGGAGAGAAAGAAGATACCAAGAAAGTAATAGTACCTAACATTATAATAAATTAATATCAAAAAATGTAATTAAAAGAAATAATACTCAGTGGGATGAGTAAGCTAACCTTAGAATTTAAAAAAGTTATTAACTTCAAAAGCCCTTGTACATGTAGGAATATGGTATAAATAAAACATTTTAAAAATATAAGAAGACATCAGCAAATATGGATGAAAAGGAAAATTTAACACATAGCACTCTGTATTTGATAGAAAAATATTACAACTTGGGGCTGAGGCAGGAGAATCACTTTAATCTGGGAGGCAGAGGTTGCAGTGAGTTGAAATTGCACCACTGCACTCCAGCCTGGGTGACAGTGTAAGACTCTGTCTCAAAAAAAAACTAAAAAAAAATAGGACAATTTGTTATTAATGGAAACCATAGAACAATGAAAGTTGAATTGATATTTTAAAAATCTTTTCTACAAATAAAGATTGCAAGATTTTTCACTACTTCAAATATTAATACAATTTACTAAAGTTGACTTAAAGTTGGAAAAAAAAGAAATCTAAAATAAATGTCTGTGCTCAATTATATGTAAACATTACAACTAAAAAGATCACAATCTTTAAAAACATGAAATAAACCTAAAAAGTAATAGCAAAGACAAAAATAATATCAAAAAACAGTGTATCAAAACAGAGAAGACACAAACGAGACTCCAACTCTCTTGAAGTTTCAGCAAGACAAAACACAATGCCGAAATGAAAAGTCTGCGGAGCGAATAATAGCGTGACTATTGTTTAACATAGTTCACTGCCTATGTATCACATGCTAGGTATTACATATAAATTTATTTAATCTTCAAAATCACCAGATGAAGTAAGGTGTCTCAATGCTGCCACATTACAGAAGACTGATATTTACTAAAATGGGTAAATGAAAAACAGCACATTTGGTCCTTGTTTGCATGAAGGAATGGATGGGTTCAGAGAGTAAGAATCAGAGATTTCTCTGAGATGTGCTGCATTTAAAGTGCATTTGCACTGCTTTCTCCTTTATCCTGGAGAACTTTTCTCTCAGATTTGTATATCACTCACATCCTTACTTTAGTCACCTCTTCATAGGGGCTGTACTGAACACCATATTAAAAACATCACCTCCTGCCACCCTCTTACATGATTTCATTTTTCTGTATGTATATACCGTGCTAAGCAATTGAGGCAGGGTCTATATCTGATCCATGTTTCATGCCCAGCACCTATTATAGTGTGTAAATATTACTGAGTAAATATTATTTACCTAATTAATTAATGAATAGAGAGAGGACGTGATAGAACATTCTAGAAGCAAATACTGGCAAAAATCAGGAAATCCAATCGTGGACGTCAGTGCTGCCTGTGATTCCACAATCACAGACATGATCCAGCCTTCTGATGTGAGTGGCTCAGGGCCATGCATTTGGTGATTTT
The DNA here is from genome assembly GCF_049354715.1 of Callithrix jacchus. Lineage (NCBI taxonomy): Eukaryota > Metazoa > Chordata > Mammalia > Primates > Cebidae > Callithrix > Callithrix jacchus. The sequence goes on along the minus strand of NC_133504.1, from coordinate 82,036,011 downwards.
ATCTGGGTAATTAGGGCCAAGAGGGGGTAAAGGGAGAAATCTGAGTTTTAGCAAAAATCATGCAACATTTAGCCAATCCCACAAAAGTAGGGATTTTAAATTGTGTGTACTGGTCAGTAAATTTTGATCTCAATGCTGTACTAACGGAAAATATTTTTTATGTGGTGTGGTAGAAGATGATTCTTCATATCTGCTGCTTCCAGAAAGCTGTAACATTCAACACTAAAAATAAATTATGTCCTTAGCAAAAAAAAAAATGTCTGACATCCATTTAAGGAAAAAAATGTTATTGTTTTAACTTATCTTAAATTATGTATTATTTTTTGCAGCATGGACACAATGGCTTTTTACTGATGTGGCTTAAATCCTGCAGTAGAAAACATCATTTGATTCTGAAGCTCACTGACTTTCTTGTTATTGTCTCTTATTAGTATATAGTTCACTGCTTTCCCTTTTGAGCATTCTGTGTGTTTTTTGCAGATGAATTCTATTTTAATTGTCTTGGACCAAATCAGCTCATACCTTAATGAAACCCAGAGGAATATTTAGTCATTGTTGCTGTATACAACAGTGATCTGGTTAACTTTGAATCAGGTTAAATGTTATTGAGCTCAAAGAGTAGAAATTTATTAAGTACTATACTATAATATAACATAACATAATATAAATGCCACCTGATACTAATACAATCACCTTAATGGGAATTTCATTCAGTAGTTTTAATTTTGAAATTTGCTCTTTTGCCCTTGTTATGTGGAATGACTGGTCTTTGCTCTTCTCATGGAAAATTTTCTTGCATGTGTTTCCTAGGTATTTATTTGAGTGCTTTATTTGTTTCCAGAACATATTTATTGTTGCTTCCTGATTTTTTGTGTCTTCTCCTTTCCTATATTTTGTTTTATGGACTTTATATTTAAAATACAATAAATCTTATCTATTATGTCTCCGGCATTTAACACATTGTTTTGTTAATATTATTGCTGAAAAATATTAAGCCACAATGTGATAAAAATGGCTGATGTAAGCATTAGAAATCCTTCAGTTAAAAATTATTTCTAATTTATATTTACTGCTATGATATGAAACTGCAAAATTATCTCAATGTCTGAATTTTACATTAAAAAAAGAGACTCACACAAGAAATTATATATCTTAAGCCAAACAGTCTCAGAGCATGGATTTGAATGTCATTTTATTTTTGATATGATTCTCTTATCCTACCAGTTGCTTTTTATTCTATAGCACCAGATCAAAACAAATCATTCATCACCACCATCAAATCACACCTGCATATATGTATATAATAATTAAGAATGAGCTACCCCTCATCTTTTAGCTGTAACTTTCAGTCAAGACTCGATAATGAGAAATGCTTGAAAATTTTCTCTTCTCACGTGGACTCCAATATAGCTAAATAATTTCTATGGTGAGATGAATATGTTTCAAATTCGTTCAACTCTTTTGGCTGGAATAAAATTGCTTCAGAATCTGTTAGCCAAAATAATCTTCCAGTAAAATAAACATAGTGAAGAATGAAAGGAAAAGACTTCATTATAATTGGAAGTGGTGACAAGAATTGAAAGACCTATATATATGATTTTCATTTTCTTCTTATGTTCATCCGTAGGAGTCAAAAGGAAGAACTTTAATAGGATTCTGTAAAATACTTTAAGTGTTCCTGAATGTTGTATTCCAAAGTTGTTCCTTGGGGAGCTAATGAACTTATTGCCCTCTGGGGCCTTCTTTACTCAAAATATTTGCTAGAGATTTTGGATATAGTTAGGTCCTTGAACTCAAAGTGACTTCTGAACACTCGTGATGTGACGATGACATAATATTTAACCTTACTGAGCTCCAGTTTCTTCATATATACAGACCTTAAAGTATTTTCATAATAATTAAGTCAGATAAATTATGAGAAATTCCAAGTACATAGTGAAAGTTTCCTACTGCAAAATGATATTCTTATTTTAATGAACATTCTGCATAATTCAGAGCAGTAATATACAATGTGGCCAATTAGCAGTTTTCACTAGACTGGCATGGAAATAATATTGTCAATAGATGCTTTAAATGAAGACTATACCATCACAGATTATATAAGAAATATTCCTACAGGAGGTGGGTACCAGCTTAGCTATTGCCTCATAAGATAGAATTTATCTTGAACTATGATTTTGTCAGAGTAGTACAAACTTCTGATCTGATTATTACCCTGAGAATTCCTCTCTCAGGGTGATGACAGATGTTATGCTCACAAAAATTTATGTGTAGTTTTTTCAGTTCACAAATTTCTAGTCAGTGTGGAAAGCCAGCTTAATATCACAATGTTATTTAGCAAACTTCAAATCACAATGAGGGCAGCTAGTTTTATAAACCGAACATTAATGATATCAAAATATGAGTGCCTCCATTACTGTCCTTTCAGAGGACCAGGATGCCCATCCCAATTATCAGGGAAACCTGCTCAAAGTTAAATCTGACATCTTGATCCAAGCATCTGACCCAAATCTCTCATATTAATTATAATCATCTGGGGAAACATATTTTCCTGCTTTGAAACTACCACATGACCATGAGTAGTAAACTAAAATAAATAACAGTAAAATAAATAACAGTTTTAAAAGAGATAAAAATGTTTTTGGGTTTTGAAAAATCTTATCAACAAAGCTTACAAGAAAATAATATTTTCCAAAGAAATAAAATATTAAAATACAGTGGGCATGTAACCGCAAGCAAAAGATAATGCATGTGAAAATGTGTAATATTTACCTAAAACTGGTAATTATTTAAAAAATGTATTTTGTCAGTAAATGGAAAAAGATTTTGATATTTCCAAATAGAAAATTAAGGCTACATATTTATCTCAACATTTTAAATGATTTAGTTAATGAGGAGATAGCATGATTACTTAAAGAGGAGTTAAAAGCAAAATTATAATATGGACATGTAAAGAAAATCCTGCAAGGGAATTCATAAAATTCACTGTTATCAGCTATTCTGTCAAAAATTATAAGTGATCATTTATATTTATATTTCAGATACAAATTTTAACTCTGATGTGATATAATTCCAGTATTTAGAGATTCACTTCTGCTGTATTATGTTGCATATGAAAAAATAAAGTAAGTCAATAGGACTAAACAGAAAAGTTGGACACAACACCTATATATTTTGTTTTCCACATATGGAGACGGCTCTAAACTTTGCAGCACGTTACATATATATGTTTAAAAAGTGAAATAGATCAGTTATACCTTAGTATTTTAGTTTTGGAATGACAGAACATGAATTTAATCTTTGAAGGCAAGGGACATGGGACCTAGGTGACACATTTTTTTTTTTTTTACATTACCATTAAGGGTAAGATAGCAGGCAGTAGGAAATGACACTGTAGCAGTGTAACGTTAAAGTACGTAAGCAGAGAGACCTATGCTAGTCATACCTTATACTACTAAAGAATATTTAAGGAAAGAAAGGAAAGGCACAGGAAATCTAAAAGAAAATATAAAGGAAAACACTTTCCTTCAGGAATTAACCATATGGTTGATCACTAATCAACCATAATATCCTAATGTAACTTGTGCTGTCTTTTTCCTCATATATGTGATGAAGGCCTACAATAATACAAAAAAAAAGTACTGTTTGTGAACACTCACTAAGAACCACACACTATTTATTATAATTCACTCATGCAATCACTCTTCAAAATAAACTTCTTCATTTTGCAGATGGTAAAATGAAAAGTGCAGTACTTTTTTTAAGGTCTCAGAGCTAGGAAGCATAGGGGACAGGCCTTGGAGCCCCGTGGCATGACTCAAAAGCCTATGCTTGGACACTACACAATGTAGACAGATTTTTTTTCTTCCTTTTCTTTCTTTCTTTTTTTTTTTTTAACTGTACTTTATGTTCTGGTGAACATATGCAGATCATGCAGGATTGTCGCATAGGTACTCACATGGCAATATGGTTTGCTGCCTCTATCCCACCATCACGTACATCTGGCATTTCTCCCCATGTTATCCTTCCCCCACCTCACCATTCCCTGCTGTCCCTCCCTTGGATCCCCCAACAGACCCCAGTGTGTGATGCTCCCCTCCCTGTGTCTCTGTGTTCTCATTGTTCAACACCCGCCTATGAGTGAGAACATGCAGTACGTGATTTTCTGTTCTTGTGTCAGTTTGCTGGGAATGATGGTTTCCAGATTCATCCATGTCCCTACGAAGGACATGAACTCATCATTTTTTATGGCTTCATAGTATTCCATGGTGTATATGTGCCACATTTTCCTTGTCCAGTCATCTATGGGGCATTTGGGTTGGTTGCAGGTCTTTGCTGTTGTAAACAGTGCCACTATGAACATACGTATTCATGTGTCTTTTTTTTTAATGGTAAAAACATATACATATATTTAGAATTAGCCAGCTGGACTGTTTAGATGATCCCAAATTTGTTTGCAACATCCAAAGCATTGTAATCAGGAGCCAGTGGAACATATGCCTTCTTCTCTCCATCAGGCCGAATCAGGGTGTTGACCTTGGCCACATCAATGTCATAGAGCTTCTTCACAGCCTGTTTGATCTGGTGCTTGCTGTCTTTAACATCCACAATGAACACAAGTGTGTTGTTGTCTTCTATCTTCTTCCTGGCAGACTCAGTGGTCAGTGGAAACTTGATGATCGCATAGTGGTCAAGTTTGTTTCTCCTGGGGGGCGCTCTTCCGAGGATATCTGGGCTGCCTCCGGAGTCGCAGTGCCTTGGGCCGCCGGAAGGTGGGTGACGTGCGGATCTTCTTTTTTTTGTGGCTGTGGACACCTTTCAACACTGCCTTCTTGGCCTTTAAAGCCTTCGCTTTGGCTTCGGCTTTAGGAGGGGAAGGAGCTTCCTTCTTCACTTTCAGCACCATCTTGTGAAAAATTGCGTGCGTTTTTATAACAGAAAGATTTATAATCCTTTGCATATATACCCAGTAATGGGATTGCTGGGTCAAATGGAATTTCTATTTCTAGGTCATTGAGGAAGTGCCACATTTAGACAGTTTCTTAGATTGCTTTCCCATCTGAGTGCCAATACTTCCATGATCCTGAAGACAAGTTACAATATACATTTTATACTGGTGATCTTTAGCTCGGAAACAAGAGATTAATGAGAAACTACAGAAATGTTATGATTTATTTTTACAAATGCTTTCCATGTGGTCACAATATGCATATATATCTTGGATATCAATGACCTCTGAAATGCTAGAACAAAGACTAGATTATTCATACACATTAATGAATACTCTTGCCCTAAGCATACCAAACTATATGAATTTGTGCTAATTTAATTCATATTAATTATGTATTTAATTTCACATCCATTCCTATGAATTCAAAGTGAAAACAATGAAGGCAATTCTGAAAACTATAAATCACATTTATAAGAAATCAGTTATCAGATGCCTGTTTAGAGCTCTGACACATTTCATAAAATGCTTTTTTAACATAGAGTTGAATTTTCCTTGTCTATAAAGTGTAATAGAGGAGGTTAACTCTTCTGTTTCCAATTCTTAAAAACAAAACGAAGTACATTTTACTCAGCTTCTAATTACCTTGTATGCCATTGGTCTGAAAGAATGTATTAACAAGACCATATTCATTATAGCCTAATATCTCACTGTCAACTCATTAGTGGCTAACAAACAAAATCTGAAAAATAAAAAACGGATTCACTGATAACTTCACCTTACCTATTGTTCGACACTAGTCTAAAAAAACTGAACAACTGGCTCTTGAATGTTGACTGGGTAAACAATGAAATGAAGGCAGAAATAAAGAAGTTCTTTGAAACCAATGAGAATGAAGACACAACATGCCAGAACCTCTGGGACACATTTAAAGCAGTCTCTAGAGGAAAGTATATAGCAATAAGTGCCCATATGAGGAGAATGGAGAGATCCAAAACTGACACCCTATCGTCAAAATTGAAAGAGCTAGAGGAGCAAGATCAAAAAAACTCAAAACCCAGCAGAAGTTAAGAAATAACTAAGATCAGAGCTGAACTGAAGGAGATTGAGACACGAAAAACCCTTCAAAAAATCAATAAATCCAAGAGCTTGTTTTTTGAAAAGATCAACAAAAGAGACAGACCACTAGCCAGATTGATTAAAAAGAAAAGAGAGAACAACCAAATAGATTCAATAAAAAATGATAAAGGGGAAATCACCACAGATTCCACAGAAATTCAAACCATCATCAGAGAATATTACAAACAACTCTATGTGCATAAACTAGTAAACCTGGAAGAAATGGATAAATTCCTGGACTCCTGTGTCCTCCCAAGCCTAAACCAGGAGGAAGCTGAAACTATGAATAGACCAATAACAAGGTCTGAAGTTGAGGCAGCAATTAAGAGCCTACCACACAAAAAAAGCCCAGGTCCAGACGGGTTCACAGCCGAATTCTACCTGACACACAAAGAGGAGCTGGTACCATTCCTTCTAAAACTATTTCAAACAATCCAAAAAGAGGGAATCCTTCCCAAATCATTTATGATACCATCATCATTCTGATACCAAAACCCGGCAGAGACCCAACAAGAAAAGAAAACTTCAGGCCAATATCCATGATGAACATAGATGCAAAAATCTTCAATAAAATATTGGCAAGCCGATTGCAACAGCAAATCAAAAAACTTATTCATCATGATCAAGTAGGATTCATCCCGGGGATGCAAGGCTGGTTCAACATAAGCAAGTCTATCAACGTAATTCACCACATAAACAGAACAAAAAACAAAAACCACATGATTATCTCAATTGACGCAGAGAAGGCATTTGACAAAATTCAACAGCCCTTTATGCTAAAAACCCTCAATAAACTCGGTATCGATGGAACGTATCTCAAAGTAATAAAAGCTATTTACGACAAACCAACAGCCAATATCATACTGAATGGGCAAAAACTGGAAGCATTCCCTTTGAAATCTGGCACTAGACAAGGATGCCCTCTTTCACCACTCCTGTTCAATATAGTACTGGAAATTCTAGCCAGAGCAATCAGGCAAGAAAAAGAAATAAAGGGTATTCAAATAGGAAAGGTGAAAGCCAAATTGTCTCTATTTGCAGACGACAGGATAGTATACCTAGAAGACCCCATCACCTCAGCCCAAAAACTCCTGAAACTGATAAGCAACTTCAGCAAAGTCTCAGGATATAAAATCAATGTGCAAAAATCACAGGCATTCCTCTACACCAATAACAGACTTAAAGAAAGCCAAATCAAGAATGAACTGCCATTCACAATTGCTACAAAAAGAATAAAATACCTTGGAATACAACTCACAAGGAATGTAAGGGACCTCTTCAAGGAGAACTACAAACCACTGCTCAACGAAATCAGAGAGGACACAAACAGATGGAGAAACATTTCATGTTCATGGTTAGGGAGAATTAATATCGTGAAAATGGCTATACTGCCCAAAGTAATTTACAGAATCAATGCTATCCCCATCAAGCTACCATTGACTTTCTTCACAGAACTGGAAAAAACCACCATGAACTTCATATGGAACCAAAAGAGAGCCCGCATAGCCAAGTCAATTCTAAGCAAAAAGAACACAGCGGGGGGCATCACACTACCGGATTTCAAACTATACTACAAGGCTACAGTAATCAAAACAGCATGGTACTGGTACCAAAACAGAGATATAGACCAATGGAACAAAACAGAGGCACCGGAGGCAACACAACATATCTACAACTATACAATCTTTGATAAACCTTACAAAAACAAGCAGGGGGGAAAGGATTCCCTGTTTAACAAACGGTGTTGGGAAAACTGGCTAGCCATGTGCAGAAAGCAGAAACTGGACACCTTCCTGACACCTTACACTAAAATTAACTCCAGATGGATTAAAGACTTAAACATAAGACCTGGCACCATAAAAACCCTAGAAGGAAATCTAGGCAAAACTATTCAGGACATAGGAGTAGGCAAGGACTTCATGAACAAAACACCAAAAGCATTGGCAACAAAAGCCAAAATAGACAAATGGGACCTAATGAAACTCCACAGCTTCTGCACGGCAAAAGAAACAGTCACTAGAGTGGATCAGCAACCAACAGAATGGGAAAAAATTTTTGCAGTTTACCCATCTGACAAAGGGCTGATATCCAGAATTTACAAAGAACTCAAACAGATTTACAGGAAAAAAACAAACAAGCCCATTCAAAAGTGGGCAAAGGATATGAACAGATACTTTATGAAAGAAGACATATATGAGGCCAACAATCATATGAAAAAATGCTCATCATCACTGGTCATCAGAGAGAGGCAAATCAAAACCACATTGAGATACCATCTCACAACAGTTAGAATGGCGATCATTAAAAAATCTGGAGACAACAGATGCTGGAGAGGATGTGGAGAAAAAGAAACACTTTTACACTATTGGTGGGAGTGTAAATTAGTTCAACCATTGTGGAAGACGGTGTGGCGATTCCTCAAGGCCTTAGAAATAGAAATTCCATTTGACCCAGCAATCCCATTACTGGGTATATATCCAAAAGACTATAAATCGTTCTACTATAAGGACACATGTACACGAATGTTCATTGCAGCACTGTTTACAATAGCAAAGACCTGGAGTCAACCCAAATGCCCATTGATAATAGACTGGATTGGAAAAATGCGGCACATATACACCATGGAATATAATGCAGCAATCAGAAATGATGAGTTTGTGTCGTTTGTAGGGACATGGATGAATCTGGAGAACATCATCCTCAGGAAACTGACACAAGATCAGAAAATGAAACACCGCATATTCTTATTCATAGGCGGGTGATGAAAAATGAGAACACATGGACACAGAAAGGGGAGTACTAAACAGTGGGGTCTATTGGGGGGAAAAGGGGAGGGCCAGTGGGAGGGGGAGGTGGGGAGGGATAGCCTGGGGAGAAATGCCAAATGTGGGTGAAGGGGAGAAGAAAAGCAAAGCACACTGCCATGTGTGTATCTACGCAACTGTCTTGCATGCTCTGCTCATGTACCCCAAAACCTAAAATCCAATAAAAATTAAAAAAAAAACCCTATATTTACATATTGCTTTCCCACCTTTATTCCCATATTTGCTTTAGTCTTAGAGCTATAATAAAATATATTGTGTATCAGTAAAAAAAAAAAATAATAATAATGTACTAAAAGTACAGTCAGAGTATTTCCTTATTTTATTCTCACGTCACTAGTTTCATTAAATAATACCCTGTGCCCAAGCAGCTATTTTAGCCATTGGTTATCCACAGAGCCTTTTGCTTCAGCCATTTTGATGGTGTTATATAAGTGAGTGTATTTGTGGACAATTAAGAGGAAAGTGAGTGAAACAGAGTGAAGAGTGGGTAGGTAGCACCTGTTTCCTTCCAGAACCTTAGCCAAGGCTGGAGCCTCAATTTGAAGAGCAAAGCATGTAATGAATAAGTATAGTTTGGACAGGGTGTTTTCTGGTGACAAGTTTTGCTATAGATGCCAAAAAAAGAATGGCATGAATTTAGAAGATACTATTTCATTCAATTTTGACATTGACATCAACATTGCTAAGTAACTTCCAGGTGAGCAGCAGATGGCAATATTATCCATGAGGTAATTTCAGGTTTTCACAGTAAGGAATTGTTGTGTTAGCACCTAAGATGAACAGGAAGAACATGGCAGATGCCTTTTGTTGGAGTAGGTGAGAATAACCAATTGATTGCTTTGTGATCTTATAAGTTATTCTTTTGGCACTTTCAGAAATAGATATGAGGAGATGTCATTAGAAAATGAAGATTTTAACGGTCTACATATGCCAGTGGGAAAAGTAAAATGCACTTTAGAAAATTGACACTAATGTGACTTCCTTTGATTTCACTGGGTGTTGAGGTCTGAGAACACTGAAGTTTCACTTATTTAAAATCACTTGATAGATATCTCAAGAGTCACATTTATAATTTGAGGTATGTAACCCAAGTAAACTGAGCATTGTTATCAGTTTGAATTGATAAATATAATATCTGAAAATTATCTTTTCATGATTGAGATAGTTATTACTAATTTTTTCTTTCATCTTGACATAATACCTAACTAAGCAATGACTGTCATGTTCTAGTTTCATCTCATCATTCTTGCTAAATATCTTGGTCATAGTGAGTTGTATTAGTATACCTGATATGCTATGCAAATGTATAGTGTATCATAAAAGGGAAAGAAAATATATCTTTTCACCATTCGTTCATTCATTTTTCAGGATAAATATACAGATAGCAATAGGTCACTTTGTCATTTGTACACACGTCGCATATATGTAGGTGCTGTAGAGATTAAGTTTGTGTCTAAATTTTTTATGTTTTAGACATCTGATTACTATTATATTGGATGTAATGCCTTTTAAATATGTGATACAAAACGTGATTGTAGGCAAATTGCTAAGACAATTTTTTAGCTTCCAAAATTCCTTACAAGATTCTAGTTTTTATAACTTTGAAACATTATGAGCTTAAATTATCTTAGTTTTGGCCTTCATGCTATAGACGTATAATGTAATCATGTAATTTTAGTTAAATTATGCTATTTTGGTTAAGTTATATAATTATAATCTTTTGAATTCTTCATAACTACCAAAATTCCTGATTGAGATTTTAGCTAAACTTATAGATAGTTGGACTCCTATTTAATTGTTGATTATATCTTTATTTTTATTATTTAATATTTGCTAATTATTGTCAAGATAATATTCTCTATATGTTATATATATATTCATATAATAATTAAAACCTACTTTCTTAAGTAACTGTCTATGATAGACTTTGTTCATATTCAATAATATGTAGTGAACACCTTTTCTAGAATCTAGGAACCAAATGTAAAACAAAAATGAACATAGCTCATGTCCTCTTAGAGCTTACAGCTGAGTAGGGATAGAAAGACATTAATTAAAATACCAAGTCTGAGAAATGTTAAAAGAAAGAAGCACAGGGCTATGAAAATATAAGGGGTTGGATCTAGTGATAAGTGAGGTAAAATATGTTTGAATAAAAATTAAGTAAAAATAGCTAACATTGAAAATCATTATAAGTAGAGAAAATGGCAGATGTAATGGGAGTAGGAGGATATAAAGTGTATATTATGAATAACAAAAGTCATAATGTGGTTTAAGCCTAAAGAGCAAAGAGGAACAAAGGACAAAGGCATAGAGTAAGGGCAAGTATAAATGGGGGCCACAGTGTAGTTGGGCCATGCTAGGTTTTTTATGCCTTTCCACAGACTTTGGACTTTCAGAGCAATGAAACACAATTCAGCACTTTTTTTTGGTCAGAAAATCTATACTTTTAGATGCAAGGAGAAATTCTGGGAAACAGTTATAACAGTCTAGTTAAGAGACAATGTTTTCTAACTTCAGTGACATGGTGAATATAAATTGATAGAATTGAAGGATGTTGAAATAATACAGTTAATGGATGTGGATAAGGAGTAAAGGAAATGCAGACCTTTTAATGTATAAGATGGTATGTTGATGACATTCACTGAAACATGTACTAAAAGAGAATGCATTTGATGGGAGCAGGATTGGGGTTGGATTTTGTACAGGTTAAATTTGAAGTTGTTATTTACATTTTAAATTTAATTAACAGATAAAATTGTGTGCTTTTATTGTGTTCAATATGATGTTTTACACATTGTCACTCTACAATGTATATAATATATATATATACACACACACACTAGATATATGTATATCTAGACTAATCCTAGATAATTCACATCTGCACTATCTCACATAGTTATTATTTTTTGGTGGGAAAATTTTAACAGCTATTCTCTTGGCACTAAAAAAAATACAAAGAAGTCTTTCTAAACATATAAAAAACATGCTCTGGTAAAAATAAGTGGGAGAGGTTTCAAATATGTGGTTGACTATACTGGTTTGAAACTACGAAAGACTATCCAGAAGGGAGACGTGGATTTTTATATAGATGAAAACCTCATTTACATATGAGTACTATTCAGGTAGATGATAACTAAAGCTGTGCTCAAAGTTGAGAACAATAGTTAAAAATATAAAATGAGAAGAAAATAAGCCTAGGGAAAATGTTTGAGGAATTCCTGCAATTATTTGTTATAATAGAGATGAAAATTAAAGTTCGGGGAGGATTTGTAAAGAAAAAAAGAAAAGACATTTTAGAAGAAATGGTAAATACTTTCAGATGTTGCTGAAATATCACATAAGATCAGGATTGAAAATATGTCAATTTAATATTAGGCATAGAGAAAATTTTGTGTCCTTTGTGAAAACTTTCTTTTATTCTTTTTCTAATTTTAAAAATTTTCTAGCCAATTTTCTACATAAGCCTAGTAGAGAAACAAATTCTGTAAGTCAAAAAAATATCATCCAGTAACATCATGATTTAAGCTAAGAGTTATAAAAGATTGTTCTGCTAAAACCTTTTGAAGTAAAAGTCAGTAACAAATCTTCTATTTCTGAAAGCCTTTTCTCTTCCAGTATAATGCAATTTAATATATGTATCTGTGGTTTGCTAAGATGTTAACATAAAAGGAGACTTCATCTCCTTGAGTTGGTCTATAGAGGAAGTTTCTCTTGTACACTCAAACCCATAAGCTTATTTATCATTCTAAGGTTTTGTCAAAAGGAGTGTGTGGTTTAGTGATGCAATTACATCCATGGATATCTGAGTTCTCTTTTCAGTTTTATGCCTAGCTTATGTTCAGTGACTTAGGGAGTCATTTACCTTCACTGGGATAGTTTTTGTATATTTATCCTATTTACAGATTATTCCAATAATAGAAAATTATGTTATACTAGTTATGTAATGACTGAATACAATTTCTATGACTCCAAAAGCAATTCCTGAGGATAAAGAACAATATTTGTCGGTTTTAGATGTATTAACTATTAGCTACACATAGAATAATTATATTTCTTTGTTTTTTTATTTTTAATTTTTGCAAGTACATTATTGTGTATCTTTATGGGGTACATGAGATGTTTTGATACAGGCATGCAATGTGTAACAATTTCATCATGGAAAGTGGAGAATATATCCCCTCAAGCGTTTACCCTTTGTGTTACAAACAATCCAATTATACATTTTTAATTATTTTAAAAATAACTGTAGTCACCCTGTTGTGCTATAAAATTCTAGGTATTCATTCTAACTACTGTTTGTACCTGTTAACCATCCTCATCTCCCTCACAATTCCCAAATACTCTTCCAGACTATAGTAATCATCCTTCTACTCTCTCTGTGTTCAATTGTTTTGATTTTTTAGATCCCACAAATAAATGAGAACATGTGATGCCTGTCTTTCTGTTCCTGGCTTATTTCACTTAAGATAATGCCCTCCAGGTCCATCCATGTTGTTGTAAATGACAGGATCTCCTTTTTTATAGCCAGATAGTACTCCATTTGTTGTATATAAATACCACATCTCTTTTATCCGTTTATCTGTTAGTGAACACTTTGGTTCCTTCCAAATCGTAGCTATTGTGAACAGTACTGCAATAAACATAAGAGTGGGGATAGCTGTTCGATATACTGATTTCCCTTTATGAGGCATATACCCAGCAGCGGGATTGCTGGATCATATGGTAGCTCTATTTTTAGTTTATGTGTGTGTGTGTGTGTGTATTTTATGAACTTGTAAATTGTTCTCCATTGTGATTGTGTGAATTTGCATTTCCACCAACAGGGTACAAGAGTTCTCTTTTCTCCAGATCTTCTCCACCTTTATTATTGCCTGTCTTTTGGATAGACATTTCCTAATATATTATAACTGCAGAATGATTTCTGCCCCTTTTTAAACTTCTACACATTCAACTCTTTCTAGATAAATTGATTCACATCAAATGTGATTACTATGAAAATTTCTAATTGCTGGCTTATGGAACTGATGCCAATCTCTATATAATATGGAATGTGAATATATATATATGTATATTTATACTCACAAATCCTTCATGACTAAGATGCCTAAGGGTTTTCAGTGAACAATATAGAAATCAAAGTAGGATAGTTGAAATGTTACTTGCAAAACATATAGATGAAGGTTTTTGAGCTTGGCAATATTTATGGACTGGCAGCTCCCAAATTTATTTTTGTTTGTTTTCTTTGAAGAGTGTGCATGAATGCTACTGCTCAGTTGAATGCCCCCAATAAATACCAGAAAGAATGTTCTTCAGAGCTATGTGACTGCATATTGAGTCATAAGAATGTAAATTTAATACAATTATTAATAATCACTGAGAAAAAATGCTGCAAATTGTTGCTATAATACGATAATTTTAGACTGTCTCATTTACCCAGGACATTGGAATAAGAATTCTATTGAGAAATGCTGGCATCCATCCACTACCAATACTTAGCATGAATGGTAAGTTAAGTGGTTGTTTTTCCAAGTTACTGGTATTCTGAGTTATTTGTTATCATGAATTGCAGAAAATATACAAAACATTTATTGTGAGGGGAGGCATGTTTAATTTCATGTAGCAGTAAAACTTTTAATTTGGAAGAAGCACACTTTTTTTTATCTTTACATGAAAGGCAAAGAGAAAGATTGCTTGTATTACAAAAATGCTAAGCTTTGGAAACTGATCCTACAACGCAAAATATTTTTATTTACCCTTCTCTCTTGTAGGAAAGTTTCACTGAAATGTAACTTGCAGTTGATGGTCCTTTAAATCGAGTGTTTTTAAAATGTTGGGCCAATTTTTTCTAGCCTTGATGGTTTCAGATGAGAACCCCACTGTTAATTGAATTGTTTTGCTCCTATAGGCAATGTGAAACTTCTCTGTACAGCTTTTAGTATTTTTTCCTTTGCTTTTTAAGTTTCGTTATGACGTCTTTTCCTGCATATCATTGTGTTTTTTTTTTGTATTTATTGGGTTTTCTCAGTTTCTAAAGTCTATAAGCTCATGTCTTTTTGGCAAGTTTGGGAAGTTTTCAAGCATTGTTTATTTAAATACTCTTTTAGATCCATTCCCTTTTTCTTTACCTTCTTGTACTTCAATTAGACAAAAGTTAGATCTTATTAATTGTCCTACGGATTCTTAAAGATCTGTTTATTTTCTATTTTTCCTTTTGGCTATTGTACTTTATTTGTTTTATAATTTTAATTTTTTTTCTTTTAATAATTAACATTTCAATGTTGAGATTTCCCATGTATTTGAAGACCATTTGTAATTATTTCTTGAGGTGTATTTATTATTATTTATTTTTTTTTTTGAGACAAGGTCTCATTCTTTTGCAGAGGCTGGAGTGCCATGGTGCAATCACAGTTCACTGCAGCCTTAACCTCCTGGGTCCAAGTGATCCTTTTTTTCCCTCAAGCTCCCAATTGGCTGGGACTATACACAGATACAACCATGCCCAGTTAATTTTTAATTTTTATTTTTTTTATTTTATTTTTTTTTAGCGTTGGAGGTCTCACTGTGTTGTTTAAGCTCATTGCATAATCCTCCTGCCTCAGCCTCCTAGAGTGTTGGGATTACAGGCATGGGTTCTCATGCCCGGCCTGAGGTATTTTATTATGACTGAGTTAAAATACTTGGCAAATAACTCTAACATCTGGTTGGTCTCAGTGTTGACATCAGTTCTCTTTTTCCATTCCAGTTGTGATTTTCCTGTTTTTTGGTATCATGGGTGACTTTTTTTATTGTGTCCTGAACATTGTGTCTATTATTTAAAGTGACCATGGATTCTACTTGAATCTTTTGTTTAGAAGGCAGTCATCTGCTTGGTTTTATTAAGCAGGTCTTGAACTACCTTTATAGGTTTTGGTTCCAATTACAATTTTCAGAGACTTAGTGGGGCTATTTTGGTCTGCTTTGTTGATTTGGTACTTCTGGGTTCCCTGCAGATTCCTGCTGCTGCTGCCTAAAGTTCTTTAACACAGGCCAGGGGAAAGGAACCCCTAATGCATGGGGAAGAAGAGGCTTTGTGAACTAGCCAACTTACTGTGGAGGGATCTCCCTTGCTCCTTCTTTTTAGTCATTCATAGACTCTTTTATATATATATAATTTAAATAATATATAATATATATTTAATTATATAATATATATAATTATATATAACAATTATATTATAATATATATATAATAAAAATATTATATATATTACTGCATTTTAGGTTCTGGGGTACATGTAAAGAACATGCAGGATTGTTTCATAGGTACATACATGGTAATGTGGTTTGCTGCCTCCATCCCCATCACCTATATCAGGCATTTCTCCCTATGTTATCCCTCCCCAACTCCCAACCCCCAACTGTCCTTCCCCTAGTCCCGACCCACAGACCTCAGTGTGTGATGCTTCCCTCCCTGTGTCCATGTGTTCTCATTGTTCAACACCCGCCTATGAGTGAGAACATGCAGTGTTTTATTTTCTGTTCTTGTGTCAGTTTGCTGAGAATGATGGTTTCCAGGTTCATCCATGTCCCTACAAAGGACATGAACTCATCGTTTTTTATGGCTGCATAGTATTCCATGGTGTATATGTGCCACATCTTCCCTGTCCAGTCTATCATCGATGGGCATTTGGGTTGGTTCCAAGTCTTTGCTATTGTAAAGAGTGTTGCAATGAACATACATGTATAAGTGTCCTTATAATAGAATGATTTATAATCCTTTGGATATATACCCAGTAATGGGATTGCTGGTCAAATGGAATTTCTATTTCTAGGCCTTTGAGGAATCGCCACACTGTCTTCCACAGTGGTTGAACTATTTTACACTCCCACCAACGGTGTAAAAGTGTTCCTACTTCTCCACATCCCCTCCAGCATCCGTTATCTCTAGATTTTTTAATGATCGCCATTCTAACTGGTGTGAGAGGGTATCTCAATGTAGTTTTGACAACCATAGACTCTTGATGGGGAAGAGGAATCTGTTGTCTGTTGGGGCCGGAGAGTACTTCACTGGTCAGGAGATTGTTGTGGTTATCTTTCCCTTTCCAACGTTGTGTAGCCGCTTATTTTTAGGTTCTGATTGATACTCCATGCCCATACCAGCAGGCTCATAGTTGTTGTCAGGAGGACCTCAATTTGACATGGGGAAAGAACTATCTGAGCAGTCTTCTCCAGCTTACTGGAAAGTTGGAAAATGATGCATCTGGAGTTTTTTCCGTTTTATGAATTCGTAGCTGCCCTATTGTTATGTCTGTCTTATAATCCTGGAGTCTCTAGTTAGCATACCTTCCTCTTTCCAAATTTTAATACTCTCCTTTGGTTGCCTATGTAATTATTTCCACAGATCATAGTTGTATTTAATGAAGAGAAACAGGAAGAGATGAGCTGGTGCCATCATGTTGAAATGGGTTCTTTGTAAATGTAATTTAAAAATAGCTTTTAACTTGAGAAACTTTTTTAGTAGCCAAAGACAAATCATTTTATTAAAATTGGCCTCTGAATTGCATTATGTGACAAATTGGCCAACCTAAAAAATTAATTCTCATTATCAACCAAACTTTAAAAAAATTTTAGCAACTGTTACATCTGAGGCTTCTCTTTTACTCAGAAGAGGTATACAAATGAGTTTGCTTTCCAGTTAGTTTGCTTATAACTCATGTCATTCCACAAATTATTCCCCATCAGTATTAGTTTCCTAGAGATGCCATAACAAAGTGCTAAAACAAAAGAAATTTATCGACTTATAGTTCTCAGTTCTAGATGTCTGAAATCACTGTGTCAGCTGAGTTGTTTCCTACTAGGGCCTATGAGGTAAGGGTCTTTTCTTTGTTTGGGTCTCTGTGTTGAAATGTTCTTGTTTTGGAAAGAAACACTTATATTGGATTGGGGACTACCTTGATGACCTCATTTTAAGTCAATTGTATCTGTGAAGATCCTATACCCAAGGCTGAATTCTGAGATTCTGGGGGTTATGGTTTTAATGTATGAGTTGCATGTTTCAACCATAACACCAGCTCACTTAATGTTAGCTCTGTTCTTTCAAATCATTCTAAAATATTGGTATTCTCCTTGACTCATCTCTTGATTTTTTATTCCACATGTGATACATCATTGAAACTGTATCCATTTGGGCTGAGCACTGTGGCTCATGCCTGTAATGCCAGCACTTTGGGAGGCCAAGACCAGTGGATGACTTGAGGTCAGGAGTTCGAGACCAGCCTGGTCAACATGGTGAAACCCTATCTTTACTAAGAATACAAAAATCAGCTGGCTGTGGTGACAGGTGGTTGTAATCCCAGCTACTCAGGAGGCTGCAACAGGAGAACACTTGAACCTGGGAAGCAGCAGAGGTTGCACAGTGAACCAAGATGGTACTACCGCTGTCCAGCCTGGGCAACAGAGTGAGAGAGTGAGACTCTATCTCAAACAAACAAACAAACAAACAAACAAAAAGCAAAACAAAACCACAAAACAAAATAAACTGTAACCATCTTCAAATTCATCCACTTCTATTATGTCAGCAGTTATAATTGTTTCAAGTCATTATTATGTCTGTCCTAAATTATTGCAGAAACTGTTTAACTTGTTTTCCTGCTTCTACCGTTAATGTCTTTAGTCTCAACATAGCAGCCAGAGTGACATTGTCGACATGTATGTGAGATCAGGCTATAAAAGCTCCCATTGGTTTTCATTACATTGACCTCCTACCTTTACATGATTTCTCTTTGATACCCTGGACTTCAAACTTTGCTACTCTTCTCCTTGAATCTTCTCCAGCCATCCAGAATTCTTACTATTCTCTACACTTTTCAGGGATGGTCTTGCTTCAGGGCCTTTTTACTTGCTGTTTCTTGACCCAGTGTATCCTTCACTTAGATATCTAAAAGACTGTCTCTCTTATTTACTTTGAGCCGTTACTCAAGTCACCTTCTCAGGGAGGCCTTTCATAGCACATTGTCTTAAATTTTACCCTGGCAAGGCATTTCATGACTTCATTTGCTTCTTTATTAACATAATATTTTTTAATCCATCACTTTTATTTCTCTTCCATCAGAATGAAAAATGTGTAAGATCATGAATTTTAGTCGCTTTTTTATATTACTACATCCTTGGTATATTAAAGAGTTTCTATCAGATAATGCTTGCTTGATAACTGTTTATTAAATAAATGAATATATGTGAAAAAAAATTGCAAGATACCACTTATTTAGTCCTGGAAATTGGGTAGAATGTGGAAATGGGAAAAGTACAGCTAGGGGTTCTAATTTTTGTTGACACAGATCAAAAAAGTATATATGTATACTTTATAAACAAATTGTTGATAAATTAGAATAAAAATATTCACTTATATATTTTAAAAATAATTAAAAGTTATTTGTAACTGTATTTTAATACAAGTAGTTATCTTTTATTACACTTAGTAACTCTTTTGGATGTACTTATCAACTCATGGCTTTTCTCACAGTTCGTTTCAAATTTACAACAATGAAATAACAATTTCTAAATGCTTAAATTGCACAAGTATGGCTAGTGAAAACCCCTTTAAATTGAATTATAATCCTTTCACTTATTCCTCCAACATTTTTGATAATCGAATATTCCCAACCTTTTATTTTTTTATACTCCCAAGGCCTGAAATTAGGCATCTTCAAAGGAGTCTTGGTTCCCTTCAGTGAAATATGTTAGTAGAAGCCATGTGATCATAGGTGAGTTGGTGATGGGTGAGTGTTTTGTCCCTGATGCTGCTAATAGAGTGCTTTTATGAGTGAAATATCTTAAGTATATTTCCTTTCTGGTTATGAGTTCACATTGATTTTCAAAGTTTAACATATCATATTGCCTGCCTTACTTTTTAAATAGTGTGTGGTTTCATTGATTACCAGTTTTCTCTGCATTAACATAGGCATACCAGATGTCAGGCTGAGTTCGCAACACAGACAACCCATGGCACAGGAAGAAATATGGGAGCCAGGAGTGGACTGGAAGACTGTAATATTAATGTAATTTAATAAGTTGTTCTTTTACAAACCTTTATCAAATACCAACCCTGCCCCCCTGCCAGTGACACCCACTGTTGTTTCTATTTTTTTTTGTGCCAGAGAAAAAATATTTTAGAATTTGTTACCTGTTTTCTTCACCAGAATCTACTCTCTGTGAGTAGATAATATTTTGTTCACTCTCATGTTCCCATTGCCTCAAAGAGTGCTTGGCATGTAATAATTTTCTAATTAATATATTGAATGAATTAATAAATTTGTTATTCCTTACAAAATCCATAGGTTAGATGATGCCATCAAAAGAAAATGTTTATAGGAAAAGAAAAGGAGCTGAAGCTGAAGAAAGTGGGAGTCATATTGTGTTTCAGGGCAAAGAGAATAATTCAAAATGGTGGCTAAGAGGAAGCCACTAGAGATAAAAGAAAGAGTCAAACAAACATGGGAGTGACAGAGGCCAGAAAGGAAAGTAATTTTACATTGAGATTTATGGTCAATGGTACCAAATGTTTCAGTGGTCATTGTGTTTACAAGACAACCTCAGTAAAATTTTGATGTTGATGTTGTCAGTCCACAAAACAAGAAGACCAAGACCAATGGAATAAAAGAGTTCAGAGATGTACACTTGTATATTTTGGAAATTTACAATTGTGTAGTAAATTTTGTTGTAAAACCTTGTTAATATAAGGAGAAAATAAAACTGTGTAGAAGTGGATTGCTGCTGGACTAAAAACCTAAGTATGAGAAAGATAACTAGAAAGGTAATAAAATTAAAAATAGAAGAAAAGGACCTTCAGGAGATAATGGTTTGTTTGAGTGATATTTGATTAGCACCAAGCATAAGATAAGAATTGATTATAGCAAAAGTGTAAACATCAAGAAAGTTAACAGAGAGAAGGCACATTCTGCAAAGATATTTATAACATTCAATATTCATATGAAACTAATATCTAGGATTTATGATAAAATCTTATAAATCAATGAGGAAAAGTAAATAATAAGTGATTAAAAATTGGGTAAAGGACTCATAAAAGAAGAAAAGCAAATGGCTAAGCAGTAAGTAAAAGTTATACTTAAATTTATTAACAATCACAGAAATGCCAATTAAAATAGCATAAAAATTACCAATACCATTAATTTACAAAACAAAAACAGAGTACTTAACTGACACATGAAATTACGTCACTAACATAGTATTTGTTCATCTTTACTAGGAGTCACAGTACTGCCAAAGATGTAGAGGTCCAGACTCAGTTTTGCAACTTCTTAAGATTACACAACCAAGAGAGATCCAAGATGGCTGATTACTAGCAGCTCAGGATTGTAGCTCCCAGTGAAAGCACAGAGAACGAGAGGACGCCACAGTTTCAGATGAATTTTGTTGCTCACGGACCAGGAGAAACCCAGCAGAGGAGCCCCACAGGTCACCAGCACGACTCTTGTGGCCAGTGCGGCAGTTTTGCCAGCACCCCGGCGCAGTGGTTCTTGGTGCAGAGTAAATGGGACTGGGTCCCCTTCTGGTCGACGTTTGGAACTACGGGAAGGCAGAGTTGCCTATTCAGCTGATTGAAAGAGGGACTCAAGAGGGAAGCCAGACCGGAGATTCCCAGGCAGAAAAGCACCATCAACCTTAATGCCGCTGTTTTAGCCAGCGCAGTGGGTTGCTCAGATTCCAGCACTGGGAATCAACAAGTTGGATGCCCACTCAGAGACCTAATTTGAAAGTCTGTAATTACAAAGATGACAGGTGGGTAAATTTACAATGATGGGATGAAACCAGCCTAAAAAGGCTGAGAATACCCAAGATCAGAATGCTTCTCCCTCTACAGGGGATCATAGTTCCTCATCAACAAGGGAACAAGGCCTGATGGAGAACAAGTGCATTCCATTAACAGAATTAGGCTTCAGAAGATGGATAATAAGAAACTTCTGTGAGTTAAAAGAATATGTTCTAGCCCAATGTAAACAAACTAAGAACCTTAAAAAAAGGTTTGACGAGAGCCTAACAAGAATAAACAATTTAGAGAGGAATATAAGTGAATTAATGAAATGGAATAATATAATACAAGAACTCCATGAAGTATGTGCAGGTTTAAACAGTTGAATTGATCAAGCAGAAGAAAGGATATCAGAGGTCGAAGACCAACTTAATGAAATGAGACGAGAAGACAAGATTAGAGACAAGAGTAAAAGGAATGAGCAAAGTCTCCAAGAAATATGGGACTATGTGTAAAGATCTAATTTATATTTGATAGGTGTACCTAAATGTCATGAAGAGAATGAATCCAAGCTGGAAAATATTCTTTAGGATATTATTCAGGAAAACTTTCCTAACCTAGTAATGCAGGACAATACTCAACTCCAGGTAATACAGAGAACACCACAGAGATATTCCTCAAGTAGAGCAACCTCAAGATGCATAATCATTAGATTCACCAGGGTTGAAATAAAGGAGAAAATTCTAAGGGCAGATAGAGAGAAAGGTCAGGTTACCCACAAAGGGAAGCCTATCAGACTCACAGCAGATCTCTCAGCAGAAACCCTACAAACTAGAAGAGAGTGGGGGGTCAATATTCAATATCCTCAAAGAACAGAATTTTCAACCCAGAATCTCATATCCAGCCAAACTAAGCTTCATAAATGAAGGAGAAATAATTTTTTTTGCAAACAAGCAAACACTCAGAGATTTCATCACCACCAGGCCTGCTTTACAAGAGCTTCTGAAAGAAACACTATACACAGAAAGGAACAACCAGTATCAGTCATCCCAAAAATTTACCAAAAGGTAAAGAGTATCTCCATAATAAAGAATCTATATCAACTAATGGGCAAAATAGCCAGCTAGCATCAAATGACAATACTAAACTCACAAATATCAATATTAATCCCAAATTTAAAACAATTAAATGCCCCAACCAAAGACACAGGCAAACTGAATAAAAAGTCAAAACCCATTGGTACACTGTATCCAAATCCATCTCATAAGCAAGGACACACAAAGACTCAAAACAAAGGTTTGGTTGAAGACTTATCAATTAAATGGAGAGAAAGAAAAACAAAAAACAAAAAACAGGAGTTGTAACTTTCGTCTTTGACAAAATAGACTTTAATAGTAACAAAGACTAAAAGAAATAAAGAAGGACATTACATAACGGTAAAAGGATCAATGCAACAACAGGAGTCAATGCACTCCTATATATGCACTCAATATAGGAGCACCCAGATACATAAGACAAGTTCTTAATGACTTATAAAGCGACTTGGACTCCCGCAAAATAATAGTGGGAGACTTTGACACCACATTGTTAATATTCAAAGGATCAATGAGATAGAAAATTAACAGGGACATCTATGATTTGAACTCAGACCTGGAATAAGTAAACTCAGTCAATATTTACAGAATTCTTCACCCCAGGTCCACAGAACATACATTTTTCTCTGTATCACATTACACCTATTTTGAAAGTGACCACATAATTGGAAGTAAATCACTCTTCAGCATTTGCATAGCATTTCACAGACTTAAATAAAATATTGGTTGGTTCTGTTTGTTATTTTCTTCCCTTAATCCTTCCTGTCTTTGCTGTTAAGCACAATTATCGGCATAAAAAAGGTTTTTAATACATATTGTTAGATTGCATTCCAGCCTGGGCAATAGAACAAGACTCCTGTTCTCTCTCAAAAAAAAAAAGGGGGGGAGGACTCAAGATGGCGCTGTGAGAACAACCCAGGATTGGAGCTCGCATTGAATCCGCAAACGGTGAGTCAGAGCTGCATTTACAGACTGATCTTTGTTGCCCACAGAACGGGGAAACTCCCAAGTATAAAAAGACACGGGACGCCAGGCAGTAGGTCTGCCTGGCGAAGCCGGCAGCCGGGGCGGCAGTGGCCGGCCCTACCCAGCAATCCCCACAGGGCGCGCATGTCTGGGACTTGAGACTTGAGAGGGCTGGACTTGAGACTGAATGAGACTTGGACAGTAGCCCAGCCCAGGGGATTGCAGGGACAGATCGTTTGGGATACCCAGTAGGACAAACAAAACCGCAATTTCAAACTATCCTGGGCAGACGGTCGGAGACGCTCTGTAAGGGAGGGGCGTCCACCACTACCAAGGCAACCTGCCCCAACTGAGATACACGCCCACTGCTGACGCAGCCAGCCGTTGCCGAGGCAACCAACTGAGATACACGCCCACTGCTGATGCAGCCAGCCGTTGCCGAGGCAACCCGTCCCTACTGAGATACACGCCCACTGCTGACGCAGCCTGCCGTTGCTGAGGCAACACGCTACAACGAAGAGACTCTGCCGCAGGGCGTGGCGGAGACCACAGCAGAGCTGGCAGGAACAGGGTGAATCACACAACAGCACGGCGGAGCCTCAGCAGCCAAACAGTGGCTAGTCTGCCTTCTAGCTGGGCAGGACACCTCATCGAACATCCAAAAATAAAGCCCAAAACCCTCAACACAGAGCATTTGAGAAAAAAAAAAAAAAGGGTTTTTTAATGAGCTCTGTTGCAGCAGAATCAAACATAGCAGCCTAACAGCCCTGAATGAACAACAGAGCGCACAGCTCAGCAATTAAGCCCGTATAAAGTACAAACTGTCTCCTCAAGCAGCTCCCTGACCCCTCTATATCCAAAAGACTGACATTAGGCAGGCATCATCCTTGGACAAAGAGAGCAGAAAAAGAAACTGGTAGCATCCCTCGCTGTGCCACAGCTGCTAGAGGTGCACCCCAGACAAGCAGGGTCTGGTGCGGACCTCAGCAGTCGTACAGCGAAGGGGCTAGACTGGTAGAAAAAAAACCAAGCAACAGAAATACTTCATCATCAACATTCCGGGTGTCCACTCAGAGACCCAATCAAAAAGTCAGCAACTACGCAAACGACCAGCAGACAAATCCACAAAGATGGGAAGAAACCAGCGCAAAAAGGAGGAAAACACCCGAAACCAGAACACCTCGCCTCCTAGAAAGGACCAAAACTCCTCACCAGCAAGGGAACAAAGCTGGACGGAGAATGACTGTGACAAAATGACGGAATTAGACTTCAGAAGATGGATAATGAGAAACTTTTGTGAGCAAAAAGATCATGTATTAAATCAATGCAAAGAAACTAAGAACCTTGAAAAAAGATTTGAAAAAAGACTCTAGGAAATGATAACAAGAATGGATAACTTGAGAGGAATATGAATGAATTAAAGGAGTTGAAAAACACAATACGAGAACTTCGCAAAGCAAACACAAGTTTCAATAGCCGAATTGACCAAGCAGAAGAAAGAATATCTGAAGTCGAAGACCAACTCAATGAAATAAAACGAGAAACCAAGATCAGAGAAAAAAGCGCAAAAAGGAATGAACAAAGTCTCCAAGAAATGTGGGACTATGTGAAAAGACCTAACCTACTTTTGATAGGTGTACCAGAACAAGACGAAGAGAATGAATCCAAGCTGGAAAATACTCTTCAGGACAACATCCAGGAAAATTTCCCCCACCTAGCAAGACAGGCCAACACTCAATTGCAGGAAATAAAGAGAACACCACAAAGATATTCCGCAAGAAGAGCAACCCCAAGGCACATAATCATCAGATTCAACAGGGTTGAAATAAAGGAGAGAATACTAAGGGCAGCCAGAGAGAAAGGTCGGGTCACCCACAAAGGGAAGCCCATCAGACTCACAGCAGATCTCTCGGCAGAAACACGACAAGCCAGAAGAGAGTGGGGGCCAGTATTCAGCATTCTTAAAGAAAAGAACTTTCAACCCAGAATTTCATATCCAGCCAAACTGAGCTTCAGAAGTGAAGGAAAAATAAAATCCTTTGCGAACAAGCAAGTACTCAGAGATTTTGTCACCACCAGGCCTGCTTTACAAGAGCTCCTAAAAGAGGCACTACACATAGAAAGGAACAACCAGTACCAGCCATTCCAAAATCACACTGAATGCTAAAGAGCTTCAACATAATGAAGAATCTACAACAACTAACAGGCAAAACAGCCACTTAGCATCAAAATGGCAGTATCAAATTCACACATAACAATATTAACCCTAAATGTAAATGGACTAAATGAACCAATCAAAAGACACAGACTGGCAAATTGGATATAAAGCCAAAACCCATCAGTGTGCTGTATCCAGGAAACCCATCTCACATTCAAGGATACACAAAGGCTCAAAATAAAGGGATGGAGGAAGATTTACCAAGCTAATGGAAAGCAAAAAAAAGCAGGAGTTGCAATTCTCATCTCTGATAAAATAGACTTTAAAGCAACAAAGATCAAAAGAGACAAAGAAGGACATTACATAATGGTAAAAGGATCAATACAACAAGAAGAGCTAACGATCCTAAACATGTATGGACCCAATGCAGGAGCACCCAGATACATAAGGCAAGTTCTTAAGGACTTACAAAAGGACTTAGACTCCCACACAATAATAGTAAGAGACTTTAACACTCCACTGTCAATACTAGACAGATCAACCAGACAGAAAATCAACAAGGATATCCAGGGCTTGAACTCAGACCTGGAGCAAGCAAACCTGATAGACATTTACAGAACTCTCCACCCCAAATCCACAGAATATACATTCTTCTCAGCACCACATCACACCTACTCTAAAATTGACCACATAATTGGAAGTAAAGCACTGCTCAACAAATGCAAAACAACTGAAATCATAACAAACAGCCTCTCAGACCATAGTGCAATCAAGTTAGAACTCAGAATTCAGAAACAGACCCAGAACCGCACAGCTTCATGGAAACTGAACAACTGGCTCTTGAATGTTGACTGGGTAAACAACGAAATGAAGGCAGAAATAAAGAAGTTCTTCGAAACCAATGAGAACGAAGACACAACGTGCCAGAACCTCTGGGACACATTTAAAGCAGTCTCTAGAGGAAAGTATATAGCAATAAGTGCCCATACGAGGAGAATGGAGAGATCCAAAATTGACACCCTATCGTCAAAATTGAAAGACCTAGAGGAGCAAGATCAAAAAAACTCAAAACCCAGCAGAAGACAAGAAATAACTAAGATTAGAGCTGAGCTGAAGGAGATTGAGACACGAAAAACCCTTCAAAAAATCAATAAATCCAAGAGCTGGTTTTTTGAAAAGATCAACAAAATAGACAGACCACTAGCCAGATTGATTAAAAAGAAAAGAGAGAACAATCAAATAGATGCAATAAAAAATGATAAAGGGGAAATCACCACAGATTCCACAGAAATTCAAACCATCATCAGAGAATATTCCAAACAACTCTATGCACATAAACTAGTAAACCTGGAAGAAATGGATAAATTCCTGGACTCCTGTGTCCTCCCAAGCCTAAACCAGGAGGAAGCTGAAACTATGAATAGACCAAAAACAAGGTCTGAAGTTGAGGCAGCAATTAAGAGCCTACCAAACAAAAAAGCCCAGGTCCAGACGGGTTCACAGCCGATTTCTACCAGACACACAAAGAGGAGCTGGTACCATTCCTTCTAAAACTATTTCAAACAATCCAAAAAGAGGGAATCCTTCCCAAATCATTTTATGAGACCAACATCATCCTGATACCAAAACCCGGCAGAGACCCAACGAGAAAAGAAAACTTCAGGCCAATATCCATGATGAACATAGATGCAAAAATCTTCAATAAAATATTGGCAAGCCAATTGCAACAGCAAATCAAAAAACTTATTCACCATGATCAAGTAGGATTCATCCCAGGGATGCAAGGCTGGTTCAACATACGCAAGTCTATCAACGTAATTCACCACATAAACAGAACCAAAAACAAAAACCACATGATTATCTCAATTGACGCAGAGAAGGCATTTGACAAAATTCAACAGCCCTTTATGCTAAAAATCCTCAATAAACTCGGTATCAATGGAATGTATCTCAAAGTAATAAAAGCTATTTATGACAAACCAACAGCCAATATCATACTGAATGGGCAAAAACTGGAAGCATTCCCTTTGAAATCTGGCACTAGACAAGGATGCCCTCTCTCACCACTCCTATTCAATATAGTACTGGAAGTTCTAGCCAGAGCAATCAGGCAAGATAAAGAAATAAAGGGTATTCAAATAGGAAAGGTGGAAGCCAAATTGTCTCTATTTGCAGACGACAGGATAGTATACCTAGAAGACCCCATCACCTCAGCCCAAAAACTCCTGAAACTGATAAGCAACTTCAGCAAAGTCTCAGGATATAAAATCAATGTGCAAAAATCACAAGCATTCGTCTACACCAATAACAGACTTAAAGAAAGCCAAATCAAGAGCGAACTGCCATTCACAATTGCTACAAAAAGAATAAAATACCTTGGAATACAACTCACAAGGAACGTAAGGGACCTCTTCAAGGAGAACTACAAACCACTGCTCAACGAAATCAGAGAGGACACAAACAGATGGAGAAACATTCCATGTTCATGGTTAGGAAGAATTAACATCGTGAAAATGGCTATACTGCCCAAAGTAATTTACAGAATCAATGGTATCCTCATCAAGCTACCATCGACTTTCTTCACAGAACTGGAAAAAACCACCATGAACTTCATATGGAACCAAAAGAGAGCCCGCATAGCCAAGTCAATTCTAAGCAAAAAGAACACAGCGGGGGGCATCACACTACCGGATTTCAAACTATACTACAAAGCTACAGTAATCAAAACAGCATGGTACTGGTACCAAAACAGAGATATAGACCAATGGAACAAAACAGAGGCACCGGAGGCAACACAACATACATACAACTATACAATCTTTGATAAACCCGACAAAAACAAGCAATGGGGAAAGGATTCCATGTTTAACAAATGGTGTTGGGAAAACTGGCTAGCCATGTGCAGAAAGCAGAAACTGGACCCCTTCCTGACACCTTACACTAAAATTAACTCCAGATGGATTAAAGACTTAAACATAAGACCTGGCACCATAAAAACCCTAGAAGGAAATCTACGCAAAACCATCCAGGACATAGGAGTAGGCAAGGACTTCATGAACAAAACACCAAAAGCATTGGCAACAAAAGCCAAAATAGACAAATGGGACCTAAAGAAACTCCACAGCTTCTGCACGGCAAAAGAAACAGTCACTAGAGTGGATCGGCAACCAACAGAATGGGAAAATATTTTCGCAGTCTACCCATCTGACAAAGGGCTGATATCCAGAATTTACAAAGAACTCAAACAGATTTACAGGAAAAAAACAAACAAGCCCATTCAAAAGTGGGCAAAGGATATGAACAGACACTTTACAAAAGAAGACATATATGAGGCCAACAATCGTATGAAAAAATGCTCATCGTCACTGGTCATCAGAGAGATGCAAATCAAAACCACATTGAGATACCATCTCACGCCAGTTAGAATGGCGATCATTAAAAAATCTGGAGACAACAGATGCTGGAGAGGATGTGGAGAAAAAGGAACACTTTTACACTGTTGGTGGGAGTGTAAATTAGTTCAACCATTGTGGAAGACAGTGTGGCGATTCCTCAAGGCCTCAGAAATAGAAATTCCATTTGACCCAGCAATCCCATTACTGGGTATATATCCAAAAGACTATAAATCGTTCTACTATAAGGACACATGTACACGAATGTTCATTGCAGCACTGTTTACAATAGCAAAGACCTGGAGTCAACCCAAATGCCCATTGATAATAGACTGGATTGGAAAAATGTGGCACATATACACCATGGAATGTTATGCAGCAATCAGAAATGATGAGTTCGTGTCGTCTGTAGGGACATGGATGAATCTGGAGAACATCATCCTCAGCAACCTGACACAAGATCAGAAAATGAAAAACCACATATTCTCACTCATAGGTGGGTGATGAAAAATGAGAACACATGGACACAGAAAGGGGAGTACTAAACACTGAGGTCTATTAGGGGGAAAAGGGGAGGGCCAGTGGGAGGGGGAGGTGGGGAGGGATAGCCTGGGGAGAAATGCCAAATGTGGGTGAAGGGGAGAAGAAAAGCAAAGCACACTGCCATGTGTGTACCTACGCAACTGTCTTGCATGCTCTGCTCATGTACCCCAAAACCTATAATCCAATAAAAAATTAAAAATAAACTAAAATAAAAAAGAAAAGAAAAGAAAAAGATTACATAACCATTTTTTTTCCAGTGACAGAATATTAAGACATTTGTACTCATATGTTATGAGAAAACTTTTTTCTAATTGTTTCTAGTAGTAGTTTTGTTTGGCTACTGTCTCCTATGTTTTGAATGTTTCATGTGAAATTTTTTATGATTTGTTTTGCTGGGAAAACCTTTTCACATTGTTTTTCTCTTGTCTTTTTATTTAGCCTGTAGACATTATTTTTCTATTTAATTTTATTGGTATACATATTGATTGTTTCCTATTTTAGTCTACTGAATTCTACTGTGAGAAATAATACTCATAAAATACCACTGTGAGAAAAGTACTCGTAAATATTACAATGAGAAAACTACTTCCATGGTTTTTCTTGGTAGATTAGATTGTCCTCTATCACTCTCAGGTCTTTTGCCGTCCAGTATTTCCTTTTTCTCATACTCTCCTTACCTACTTTTACTGTGTTTTCAGTCTTCTCCCTTTCTTTCTACTGCTTTGAGTAATGAGAATAGATACTATGTGGCTCTTAGTATTGTATTGAGGTCAGATACATTATTTTATCTCCCAGATTATGATACAATCATAGCAAGGTCACGTGAGCAGAATTGCAGTGAGCGTATAGGACAATTTGTATAGTTCTGCAGCTATTGATATTTCCTTTGCTGATGAGTTGCATTAAAGATTAAATACACATCTTATTCATCTTATTCTAATTTTTGATTTTGGGAACACTTCAGTATTAACTATATATTAAATAAAATTGTAGTTTGTCTAAAAGAAATAATAAAAATATTACTAGAAATTTCAATATCACTCTAAAATGTCTCCTCAGTCTAGAATAAAATGAATACCTGATGAATGCAGGATAACAGCAAGTCATACAAAATTATTCTATGCATATTTTAATCTAGTATTCTGACTTCTATCCTGGTCAATCAGTTTTATCAGAATTTCTGGCTATTAGTAAATACAGTAGTACAGTATATCTCTATGGCAGAATGTTTTTATAAGTGTTTATAATTAAGAAAATGGTTAATCAAATTGGGACATTGTTAATCAAAGACAGTCAATCAAGCACAGTTGATCAGATCTAATTAAACACAAGAATGGAGAGATATAAATATTAATGTCATCCTCTAAGCTCCTACAGGAGGCAAAAATGTTCCAAAAAGCAACATTCATTATTTAGGTGTCTAATCACTAATGATACTATTTTCTTATAATGGTTTTACTTTTATATGATTTTAAAATATTGCATTATGTAACTGTTGGGGCATGGTAATGAATAAAATGATACAATAATGAATAGGTCTCAGATTTCATTCCCTTTTTACTTATATTTCATTTTCTTAATGATTTTGGTCTTCATAAATTTAAGAAGAGATGGGTTATTTTCACTTAAACATTTTCTATGTTTATATTAAAAAGCTTTTATCCTAAACTTGACATTAATGGTCTTTTTCAGACTTTTCAGTTCATTTAAATAATACATTATTTTGCCAATGAAACTTTTACTACTTTGCCAATAACCAAAGTTCTAAAAATTACTTAAATCTGTGTTCCTAATTGCTTTGCTCCTGTGATTTTCTATGTTATCCTTGCTAATTCAAAGCAACTGTATTTTGTTTAGCACCACTGAACCCATCATCTGTGTGAAAATAGCTACAACTTCCAAAATTAGAGTCTGTGCCATACATTACAGAGTCAAACTACCTAACCTTTCACATTTGAGAAGAAATGTGAAAAGTTAGTGACATGCTGGACAGAAGAAACAGTGAGACCAGCAGGCCATTTCATCTATATTATTCTCTCAGTGCTTTTAAAAATAATTATGCCATTATGTGCTTTTTGCTTCTTTTATGTTATAATTGTCTTACATCTCAAATTATTAATTAAAAAGAACTTTAAGAATAAAGAATTGGTTGATTTCAAATAGGAATTTGAATCTGAAAAAAGTCTCATCCACAATTATATTAAGGTTAACTTAGAAGTTATTTTCTTTCATTTACATTGTCACAGGAGTGAGCATGTAGTAGAAGAAATACTATATATAAGGGTTCTAAAGCAATAAGGATGATTAATTTTATGAAGAAGTATACAATATACAACTGAAGTATTTTCCAAAGAAAATTTTTATTTCCAAAATTTATTTTCTGTAATTTGAAAACAAAATCATGAAGTATATTAGTTTCAAATTTCATAAAATAATATCATCAATTTCCACAATGACTCAAATTTTTCTTAATTTTAAGAAATATAAAATAAAAATCACTATTGATTAATGAACTAAAATGTGCTTTGTTATTCACTGGAATCAAATAATGTAATAATAACAAAAAATACAGATGTGTTTGAAATGTCCAAAGTCATAATTTTGTAGAGATAAATGTCATCTGATGGGCTAGTGTGATACAGAGAATTACAAAATATACAAATAAAATAAATGGATGGTAAGTGCTATGAGGAAAAACAAAACAAAAATGGAGGAAACTGCTATTTGAAATAGGATAGCAAAGAAAGTCTTTACCAAATCAAGTATCATTTGAGTAAACATCCGGAGAAGGTAAGTATCAAGCCACATAGATATGCTGGGTAGGAGAATTCCAGATAGAGGAAGAATGGGTCAGCTGGATACCTACTGTGCTTTCAGAACAGCAGGGAGATAGGTTAGGCTCAAGTGTCTATTAGTAGATGATTAAGTCAAAAAGGTGTTTATGGTGATGGTAATTAAAATAGTAATATTGTCTTCCCTTATAAACTATTCTAAAGTCTTTTATATTTACTCTGATTGAGATGAAACTTACTGAAAGGTTTTATGTCGCTAGTCATAATCAACAGAGTTATATCACTGCTGTCCAGAGCAGATTAAAGCATGGCCAGGGTAGAGACAGAAAAACTAGTTACTAAGTATTTACGAGTATCTATGAGAGATATACTGGTGGTTTGGGCCAGAGAAATAGAAGTGGAGGTGGCAAAGATTTGTAGGATTCTGGCTACATTTTGAAGAAAACACTAACAGGTATTCTGAAAATTGAAAATGAGGTGGAAATAAAAAGACGTTAAGAGCCACCCAAGCTTTTAGTTAGAGCAACGGAGAGGATGTGATTGCTTTTAGTGAAATGAAAAGATTATGGGAGGAAACAGTTTTGGTAGGGGGAGGAGGGCATTTAGTAACTGAAAGTTCAGTTTTAGAAATTTTAACTTTAAAATGCTTGCAAGACATCAAAGTAAAATTTCTGGGCAGGTGAATATAAATCTAGAGTTCAGAAGAGAATTCTAGAGTAGAGACATAAACCTGAAAGTCATTCAGATAAAATAAAATTTAAAATGACAAGACTGGATAATATCACCAAAGAATTGAATAAAGATGGAAAATAGAAAAGATTAAATGACTAATTGCTGAGATAGTCCAATGCTGGAAATCAGGTGAAGCCACTGAAAGAAACTGAGAAGGAAAAGGTAGATCGGAGAAAAAGAAAACTGGTATAATGTGGATTTGGAAGCCAAGTAGACAATGTTTCAAAGCTAAAGGAGTGTCAAATTTTGCTAATAGATCAAAGAGGAGGGGACTGAGAAATGATAGTTAAATTTGGCAGAGTGAAAACAATGAATTGTCTTTTCAGGGACTGGTGGGTCAAAGGTCATATCAGAATGATTTCTTGAAAATATACTAGAAACAGGAAAGATTGAGAAGATTGCGAGGGTTGGCTACAAAGAAATGACATGGAATGATACAGAAAACAGAGGAAGAAGTGGAATTAAAATTAAAATGACTCAAATTATTGTGAATCTCAGCATTTCCTGCTAGTAAATCAGATTTCCTAAACCCCAATTGGAATACAGCATATCAGAATAAAATTAATATGTGGAAACCATTATTTGATTTATTTATATTTTCCTTTATTGATAAGGATCTCAACTGTTAATAACTGAGGAATGTTTTATTGTATATTATTTTTCAATAGATTCTTGAGTATGTATTTTAAATTAGATCAGTAACTCCATACAATTAGCTCTTAAATAAAAGTACAGTCGCATTGACTCTATTTCTCTCAGGTCTTTTGTGGAAGAAACTGTAGCAGTCTGTACACATATGACAATATTTCCCTGGATTTCCTAAAACATGCTTTTCACTCATTCGCCATCGTCTTTACAAGCAAAGCATCTTTAAAGCTGTAGTTTACACTTGATATAAATATAGTAAGGAAAAAGCAATATAGAAAATAGAAATAGTGAGATGAGTTTCTTTACATCAAAGGGATGGCTTTTGGTTAGTCAAGTTTCATATGCATCAAATTATACATATTTCATAGTTTTGTTCAGACATGTAAAGAAGAGATGATGATTAAATGAAAACTACATTTATTTTCACTTCATATGCATCTCTTGCTTTGGCCATGAGAGTGTTATTGCAAATCAAAATAAAATCTAAACAAAGACCCACATCTTCATCGGTTTATATTTTATCATCCAAAAGAAGAGGTGAGAACAAGTGGTTTCATCAAACATTCTAGAGAATGAAAGTGAAAAATAAAAGGTTTCAGAAAAGCAGATTTTTAAAAAATTGATGGACAAAGTTATTTGTACTTATTAGGTATAACATGATGCTTTGTTTTATGTTTTGTGCTTTGAAATGTGTGTGTATATATATGTGTACACACGTGTATGTGTAACATGTATGTGTATATATAAAATATGTACATATTTCATATACATATGTGTGTATATAGAAGTATATATACATATGTTGTATATATAAGTATTTGTATATGTGGATTTAATATATACATATGTAATACTTTATAAAATACATAAAATGTGGAATCCAATATATATAGTGGTTTGAAATATATATATATACATATATATATATGTGTGTGTGTGTGTCTATATATATACATAGTGAAATGATTAAATCTAGCTCATTAACAAATGCATTACCTCCGTTGTGGTGAGAACATTTAACATCCATTCTCTGCAGTTTTCAACAATATTTCTTGGCAGGAAAAGGCACTTTCAGTTCTATATTTAGTTTTACTTCATGTTTCAGCACAAGATTGATTAAAGTTCTGATAAAATGTTATTTAAAACTGTTTACACACTCACCTCCAAACAAACTAAATTTTTAGCATTTCTGAGTACTGTGAAAATGGTCTCCTGCTGCTTTGCTTTGACAGCATAAATAGCCTCCAAATAATACATAATCTTTAGGAAAACATTATGAGTTTATCTAATATACTTGCATGTGAACAAATTTCTAAATGCGGTGTTACATTTTTCCTCAAATATTTGAGCAGTTGGCATAGTGTTAAAATATTATTAGTTCTGAATAAAGGTCGTATTAAGAACAATATAAATCCCTTAATATATGCGGAATTATGAATTCAGTGAAATTGACTGTCTTTGAATTTAATTCAAAATGCTTACCAAAAATTGTGTTGTTCACTGTGACATACATAAGAAAAGAAAAAAGAGAAAACTTTGCTCAAGGAGGTCAACATCTATGAGTGATAACTTACTAACAGCAAAGATACTTGATTATAAGAAATAAGAACATATTTCTCAGACTGAAAAGTTAAAGAGGACTTCAGAAAGGAGATGAAAATTTAGTTGCATGTTAGTACTTCAAAATAAAAGAACTGTTTTTTTATGCATGATTTCACTGGACATGCATGCTCCCTTCTCAACTCATACTAGTAGAGTTTCTTCTCAGTCCTTTCATTGAATGAACTTTGATAAAGGTCACAAAGAAGGAATGGATTAAAAATTTTAATCGTGACTTATGAACTCTCAACAATACACTTGTTTTAGTCTGTTCTCACAATGCTAGAAAGAAATATGTGAGACTGGGTAATTTATAAAGGAAAGAGGTTTATTTGACTCTCAGTTCCACATGACTGGGGAGGCCTCAGGAAACTTACCATCACGGCAAAAAGGGAAGCATTAATGTCTTACATGGTGGCAGAAGAGAGTGAGAGCATGTAAAGGGGGAAGAGCCCCTTATAAAACCATCAGATCTCATGGGAACTCACTATCATGAGAACAGCATGGGGAAAACTGCCCCCATCATCCAACTACCTCCCACCAGGTCCCTACCCCAACACTTGGGGATTACAATTTGAGATGAGATTTGAATGGGGACACATAGCCAAACTATATCAATACGGAACAAGTTGACCACCTTTTTCTTCTTAAAAACTTTTCTCTTGCCTGGGTACGGTGGCTTATACCTGTAATCCCAGCACTTTGAGAAGCCAAGGTTGGTGGATCACGAGGTCAGGAGTTCAAGATCAGCTTGGCCAACATAGTGAAATCCTGTCTCTACTAAAAATACAAAAATTAGCTGGGTGTGGTGGCATACACCTGTAGTCCCAGCTACTCAGGAGGCTGAGGCAGGAGAATCGCTTGAACCCTGAAGGTGGAGGTTGCAATGAGCCAAGACCATGCCATTGTACTTTAGCCTGAGTGACAGAGTGAGACTCCATCTCAAAAAAAAAAAAAAAAAAAAAAAAAAAACACAAAAAACTTCTCTCTTTACAAACAAGCTTATTGCTTCTGGCTTACAAATCTGTGCAACATGTTACTGTATGGAATACAGTGGGCAGTTATAACACAACAGTAAATATTTGTGTATCTAAACATATCTAATCATTAAAAAGGTACAGTGAGAATTTGGTATGAAACATTAAAAACTGGTACACCCGTATAGGGCAGATGCCATGAATAGAGTTTGCTTTGTGTGAGTCAGTGAGCGAGTGGCGAGTGAATCTGAAGGCCTAAGAAATTTTTGTATACTAATGTAGATGGTGTAAACACTGTAAATTCAGGCAACACAAAATTTATTGTAAAAATATTTACTTATGTAGTAATAAATTATCTTACTGTTACTTTTCTACTCTGTAAACATTTAATTTTTTAATTTTTTGACTTTTTTATAATAAAACTTAGCCTAATACATTTATACCTATAAAAATACGTTTTTTCTTTATATTGTTATTCTGTAAACATATTTCTAATAAAGTTTATTTTTACTTTTTTTTTACTTTATAACTTTTTTTCTAAAATGAAGACACAAACACACAGTTTTAGTGTTTGTGTACACAGCCTAGGTGTACACAGTGTCAAAGTCATTATCTCTGTCTTCCTCCACATCTTGTTCCACTGAAAACTCTTCTGAGGGAATAACACACATGGAGCTGTCATCTGCTAGGAAAACAACACCTTCTTCTGGAATACCTCCAGAGGACCTCCTTGCGGCTGTTTTAGATTTTTTATTTTTTTTATAAGTATAAGAATTACCCACAAAAATTACAACAAAAGTGTAGTGTATAGATACATAAGTGGTAAAATATTTTATTACCACTGTCAAGTATTAGGTACTGTACATAATTGTATACACTATGCTTTTATAGGGCTGGCTGCTCAGTAGGGTTGTTTACAAAAGCATCACCATGAATATGTGAGTAATGCAATACACTAGGACTTTATGATCACTCTGACATCACTAGGCAATAGTAATTTTTCAGCTCCATTATAATCTTATGGGGTCACCATTTTGTATGTCTGTCATTGACTGAAACAGTGTTATACAGAACATGTAACTCTCTCTCTCCATATATGTATATATAATATAAACACATTTTTATATGTATTTTATTTTTTTTAATTATTTGTTCCTGAAGAGGATTGGTCATTGGTATCCCTTATTTTTTTCCTTCAACTTTTTATATGCTCCAAGGTACATGTGGAGGATGTTCAGGTTTGTTACATAGGTAAACATGTGCCATGGTGGTTTGCTACACAGATCAACTTATCACCTAGGTATTAAATCCATCCTCCATTAGCTATTCTTCCTGATGCTCTCCCTCCCCTCACAACCCTCTGACAGGCCCCAGTGTGTGTTGTTCCCTCTGACATTTGTCCATGTGTTCTCTCATCATTGAGCTCCACCTTATAATTAAGAACACACAGTGTTTGGTTTTCTGAAGTTTACATAAAGCTTATACAATGTGTCAAGGAATGTTTCCTTCTTTCTTTTTCTTTCTATGGCTTCATTTCCTGAAGAGCCATTTTAGGTTTACCACAAAATTAATAGAAAGGTAGAGATATTTTGTATATAAGTCCTGCCTCCACACATGCATCACTTTCTTCATTATTAACATCCCCAACCATAGTGGTACATTTGTTAAAACTGGTAAGCTAGTTTAACATCATTACCAAAGTTATGTTTAATTGATGAACATTGACTCATCATAACACAAGTCCATAGTTTACATTAAAGTTCACTCTTGGTGCTGTGTATTTTATGGGTATGGACAAATGTATGATGACATGTGTTCATCATCAGAATATCATTCAGAGTATTTTTAATACCTTGAAAATCTTCTGCCCTTTGCCTATTTATTTTTCCCTTCCTAACTCCTGGCAATCACTGAACATTTTTACTGGCTCTGTGGTTTTGTCTTTTTCAGAATATGACATAGTTGAAATCATAGAGTATGTCTTTCAGATTGGCTTATTTCACTTAATTATATGCATGTAAGATTTTGCCATGTGTTTGCATGGCTTGTTAGCTCTTTTTTTTTTCATCAGAATCACAGCTGCAGCTAATTTATTTTTTTCTACTAAACAAATTCCATTTTCTAAATGTATCACAGTTTATTTATTCATTCACCTACTGAAGAACATCTTATTTGCTTCAAAGCTTTGGCAATTATGAATAAAACTGCTATCAATATCAGTGTGCAGATTTTTGTGTGGTCTAAGTTTTCAATTTCCTTGGATATATACTAAGGTGCATTACTGCTGGATCATATGGTAAGGACATGATTAGTTTTTTTAGAAACTGCCAAATTGTCTTCCAAAGTGTCAGCACTATTTTGCATTTTTGCCCACAATGAATGAAAGTTTCTGTTGTCCACATCCTCTCTAGCATTTGATGTAGATCCTCTCCAGTCTTTTGAATATTGACTATCTAAGAAGAGTGTAGTGGTATCTTGTTTTATTAGCATTTCCCTCATTATCTATTACATGAAGTATATTTTATATACTTATTTGCCCTCTGTAAATAGTTTTATCTGATTTTACAAATGTTAAAAATTTTTAAACTTTTTAATTTTATTGGTACATAATTGTACATATTTATTGAGTCGTGATATTTTGATACATGCATAGAATGTGTTATGATCAAATCTGGGTAATTGGGATATGTATTACCTCAAGCATTTACTATTCCTTCTGGGTATAAATCCAAAAGAAAATAAATCAGTATATTAAAGATATGTCTATGCTCCCACATTTTTTGCAGCACCATTAACAATTGTCACAGTATAGAATTAACTAAAGTATCCATAATGGGATAAATGGATAAAGAAAAAATCGTACATATTTACAATGGAATGCTATTCAGCTATAAAAAAAGAATAAAATCCTGTCATTTGCAACATGAATGGAGCTGGAGAACGGTCTATTCAGTGAAATAAGCCAGGCACAGAATGACAAATATTAAATATTCTCCCTGACATGTGGGAGCTAAAACATTATTTTGAAGTGATTTGTATATCTGTATTTGAGTGGTGTCTACTAAGGTCTTTTGTTCGTTTTTTAGTTAGATTTTTAAAATTATTATTGAGTTTCTTAAGTCTCTTATATATTTTGGATAATAGTATTCTACCAGATGTATTCTTTAGATATATTTTCTTCTAGTCAGTAGCTTGTTTTCTCATTTTTTGACCGTTTTGAATGCTGTACATTTTTGAATGCTAGATAGTTATATTAATGTTTTATATTTTTCTTATTAAAAGAGATTTTGTTAGGCTTTTGTTTATCTATCTAATTTCGAATTTACTGGCATAGCTAATTTTTTAAATTCAAATAGAAATCTTTCTACTTACTTTTCTTTTGCTAGGAATTCTATTTCCCTAGATTTCATAATTTAGGCCTTAACTCAAATGTAATATCAAAGAAGGCTTCCTTGATCATGCTATACTACTATGTAACAGGCATTCGCTTTATATCTACATTGTTAATTTAACTCAGAATTATTGCGGTTGTTTATTTTATTTAAATTTTAGCTCCATGAATGCAGGAAAGTATTCTGTCTCATTTACCACTATATTCTCAATCCTTAGAACTAGTATATAGCACACCATATATTTTTTCTGAATAAATGAATAGTACTTATTATTGTTAGGAGATAATCTTCCATAGTTTTTTGACATGTCTGCATATTGTACAGTGAGGCATTAGCTCCTATTTTTTTCTGGATGTCTTTTCAAGGTTGTTTGCATAATGAACACCCTTTGAAGATGGATTAAATTCCATTTGTTTCCCTCTGGAGCAAAGGGAAACATGCTTACTACCTAGTATAATAAGATAATACCTATCTTCCATGCACAGGACAGAAATGTGTACTACCCATTAAACATTTTTACTTTCCATATGCTCACAGTTCCTTTCACCCACTGTGTGTGCACACATCCATCTGTTTTGTCCTTGTGGGATTTGGGAATAAAGAAAGTTGGCACAAATTTGCCCATATTAAGGATGCTTGCTGTGCTGTGTGTGAATAGTCCATTGTCTTTCACCCAGAAGTCTCATAGCTTCTCCAAGTACTCATGGAACTGTGGAAGGCTGACTTGTTTGCTTGCCATAGAGTTAAGTCTCTAATATTGACATTTCCTCACAATTAAATACTAGTTGGAAATGAAGGTATGTATTAGGTGAAGAATTCTTGACTATACATAGTCTCAAGGACTGATAGATCTTGCCCCAAATTACACAGCAAATAATTTAAGGTTTTAGTATTGGGGTCTATGTAGTCCATAAAATATCACTTCATACTAGAGTGAAAAACCCCAGTGTTTATGAAAAGATGTATTTTTTATCTTTCCTTTATATGCCTTCAAAATTTTCTGATAGTCCTTTAGTATATTTGTTTTTATATGATAACCGTTAATGATCAAAATATATGCTATTACATTTGGCTAAAGCCATTCAAAACTTTATTGGACAAAAAAAATATGTTTAATTTCTTATGATAAAATGGTACTAAAATATAATCACTTTTTAAGTTACTTGCCAAGAGCTGATTTATATTTTGGTTGTATTCAAAATGTCTATTTCGATTTGTTTACAAGTTTCATGAAGCCTTATTTCCTGATAAGCCTGAATAAAATATTTGTTCCCAATAGTACATTTTGAAATGTTTTTTAGAGTTGGTATTAAACTCCAGTTGTATGTTTTTTACATTTAGAAAATAAATCAGCTAAAGTCTATTATAGCACAGTTATCCTATTTGTTACACTAGCTTTGTAGCTACCAAAATTTTCTTGAATTATTGCCTCAAAATTTAACCAAGGTCTTCCACCCTAACTATCCATGGCTGAAATCATCCTTAATAATTTTCTCTGACTTGATACATAAACAGTAATATATTGACTTTATAATCCATGTGAATATGCCTCATAAATTCGGTTTACTCAGCTTTAAAATTGTTTTGTGGACATAAAACTCACTTAACTCATCAATTATGTTGTTGCAGCCACTGTCATTTGACTTTTTAGAATATAAATAACCTGCTACATGTAAGCTGCTGACTGTTGTTTTATAAATTTAATCAGCAGAGGGATTATTGCCGATATATGCAATTGTGAAATAAGAGAATAAGTATTTACATGTTTTATAGGTTGTCATTCTGGAATGTTAATATCTTTATAAAAAGATTCCATAAAATGCACAAATATTTTCTGTGGCTTAAATTACTATGTATGATATAGTACAATGACTTTTATCCCAAATAATTTATGTTTTTTAAACGGGTGCCAATCTTCAGTCAGAGGGCAAAGAGGTCACATAATATAAAGTTGTTTTTAAAGAAATATGTGCTCTTCATTAAAAATCACTATTTAACCAGTTATTTTGCTATTTAAATATATGTAGGTATAATAATACTTACTATTAAAATATTAAGAGCTTCCAATAGACAGTTCAAAAAAGGTAACATTTAGACAGTTATTTTTGGAAAAAAAGAAATGCTTGTCTAATTTCTCTTTATTATTTTTGTATTGTAGTATGAAAAACACTTTCATAATGTACACAATTTCCACTAGTTGACTGATGGGCTTGGTCCATCAGTTGGGTTGGTTCCACAACTTTGCAATTGTGAATTGTTCTGCTAAACATGCATATGCAAGTATCTTTTTCAAATAAAGACTTCTTTTCCTCTGGGTAGATACCCAGTAGTGGGATTGCTGGCTCAAATGATAGTTCTACTTTTAATTCTTTAAGGAATCTCCATACTGTTTCCCACAATGGCTCTATTAGTTTATATTTCCACCAGCAGTGTAGAAGTTTTTCCTGTTCACCACATCCACACTGATATGT
Source organism: Callithrix jacchus (assembly GCF_049354715.1). Classification (NCBI taxonomy): domain Eukaryota; kingdom Metazoa; phylum Chordata; class Mammalia; order Primates; family Cebidae; genus Callithrix; species Callithrix jacchus. The sequence goes on along the minus strand of NC_133504.1, from coordinate 81,993,601 downwards.
ATTGATTTTTTATTATGGTCATTTTTTGTGGGAGTCAGGTGACATGGCCTTATGGTTTTGATTTGCATTTCCCTGATCATTAGTGATGTTGAGCATTTTTTCATATGTTTGTTGGCCATTTCTATATCTTACTTTGAGGATTACCTGTTCATGTCCTTAGCCCATTTTTTGATGGGATTGTTTGTTTTTTTTATTACTGATCTGTTTGAGTTTGTAGTAGATTCTGGATATTATTTCTTTGTTGGATGTGTAAATTGTGAAGATTTGCTCCTACTCTGTGGACTGTCTGTTTACTTTGCTCACTTTATTGGGATAAGCAGCAAAGGAGAAAGGACCTACAGAATGCCTGTTTAAATTGGTTATGAGTAATATATAAACTGGGAATAACAAACTGCAGCAAACTTCAAGGAGGCTTCTGGGGAGGCAAACTTCTCCATGCCTCATGTTCTGGTGCAGGGTGACCTACGCTCTGTTACCATAAATATTGTGCTCAAGGACATAAAACCCCCTCATAGCACTAAGATGTAACCAGACTTGTAGGCTCCTTGTATGGTCCACATTCCACCAGCTGCACATGGATAAAAGGCTAAAGATAACCATGTGTTCTTGTTTTGTGAAACTCTCAAACTGCCACTGTTATTAGTCTTTAGAATGACACACCAGTTCCAGCTCACTGATTCACTTCACCGTCACATCACCCTTTCCCCAACATCAGTCCGCCCCTACCCTATAGATCAAAGTGATTGTAACCAGTAAATAGTGTGGAGGATCACAGTTCAGAGCCTTCTTGTCTCCTTCAGTAATATGTGATGGCCCCCTGGTCCCACTTTCTCTCTTAATCTGTTTTTTTTTTTTTTCTCATTCCTTTGTGGCTATGGAACTAAGGGTACCCACAGATGTGATGGTTCCCTACACTGTTCCTTTTGCTCTGCAAAAGCTCTTTAGTTAATTTAGGTCACAGCTATTTATTTTTGTTTTTATTGCATTTGCTTTTGGGTTTTCAGTCATGAAATCCTTGCAAAATTAATGTCTAGATGGATTGTTCCAAAGTAATCTTCTAGAATTTTTATAGCATCGGGTCTTATGTTTAAGTCTTTAATCCATCTTGAATTTATTTTTGTATGAGGTGAAAGATGAGGATCCAGTTTCATTCTTCTACATGTGGCTAGCCAAGTATCCCAGCACACCATTTGTTGAAAAGGGTTTCCTTTCCCCACTTTATGTTTTTGTTCATTTTGTCAAAGATCAATTGGCTATAAATATTTGGTTTATTTCTGGGTTCTCAATTATGTTTCATTCATCTATGTGCCTATTTTTGTACCAGTTCCATGCTGTTTTGGTGACTATGGCCTTATATTTTTTTTTTTTTGAAATCAGGTAGTGTGACGTCTCCAGAATTGTCCTTTTTGGTAGCACTGCTTTTGCTGTATAGGTTCCTTTTTTGGTTCCATATGAATTTTAGAATTTTGTGAAGAATAATGATGGTATTTTGATGGGGATTGCATTGAATTTGCCAATTACTTTTGGCAATCTGGTCATTTTCACAATATTGATTCTACCCATCCATGAGCATGAGATGCGTTTCCATTTATTCATGTTGTCTGTGATTTTTTTCAGCAGTGTTTTGTAGTTTTCCTTGCACAGATCACTTGACTCTTTGATTAGGTATATGCCTAAGTATTTTATTTTATTTTTATTTTTGCAGCTATTGTAAAAGGGGTTGAGTTATTGATTTGATTCTACACTTGGTTGCTGTTGGTGTATAGAAGAGATACTGATTTGTGCATATTAATCTTGTATCCAGAAACTTTGCTGAATTCTTTTACCAATTCTAGGAACTTTCTGGCATAGTCCCTAGGGTTTTCAGGATAAACGATTATATCATCAGCAAACAAGGACAGTTTGACTTCTTCTTTACCACTTTGGAAGCCCCTTATTTATTTGTCTTGCCTGATTGCTCTGGCTAGGACTTCCAGTATTATGTTGAAGAGGAGTGGTGAGAATGGGAATCCCTGTCTTTTTCCAGTTCTCAAAAGAAATGCTTTCAACTTTCCCTCATTCAGTATTTTGTTGGCTGTGGGTTTGTCACAGATGGCTTTTATTACATTAAGTCATGTCCTTTGTATGCCAATTTTGCTGAGAATTTTAATCATAAGGGGATGTGGATTTGTCTAATGCTTTTTCTGCATCTATTGAAATGATCATGTGCTTTTTGTTTTTGATTCTGTTTATGTGGAGTATCATATTTATTGACTTGTATATGTTAAACCATTCCTGCATCCCTGGTATGAAACCCACTTGATCATGGGGGATTATCTTTTTGATATGTTGCTGGATTCAGTTAGCCAGTATTTTGTTAAGGATTTTAGCATCTATGTTCATCAAGGATATCAATCTGTAGTTTTTTTGTTTGTTTTGTTTGTTTATTATGTTCTTTCCTGGTTTTGGTATTAGGGTGATGCTGGCTTCATAGAATGAATTAGGGATGTTTCCTTCTTTCTCTATCATTTGGAATAGTGTTAAAAGGATTGGTACCAATTCTTCATTGAATGTCTGGTAGAATTCTGTGAATTCATCTGGTCCTAGTCTTTTTTGTGTTGGTAATTTTTAAATTACCATTTCAATCTCACTGCTTATTATTGTTTCATTCAGGGTATCTAGTTCTTTCTGATTTAAGCTAGGAGGGTTGTATATTTCCAGGAATTTAATTCATCTCTTCTAAGTTGTCTAGTTTATATGCATAAAGGCATTCATAGTAGCTTTGAATAATCTTTTGTATTTCAGTGATTTCAGTTGTAATAATTCCTGTTTCATTTCTTAGTGAGGTTATTTGAATTTTCTCTCTTCATTTCTTGGCTAATCTTGCCAATGGTCTATCAATTTTATTTATCTTTTCAAAGAACCAGGTTTTTGTTTCATTTATCTCTTGAAGTTTTTTTGCTTTAATTTTATTTACTTGTGCTCTGATTTTGATTATTTCCTTTCATCTGCTGGTTTTGGGTTTGGTTTATTCCTGTTTCTCTAGTTCCTTGAGGTGTGACCCTAGAGTGCCAGTTTGTGCTCTTTCAGTCTTTTTGTTGTAGGCATTTAGGGCTACAAATTTTTCTCTTAGCACCACCTTTGCTGTGTCCCAGAAGTTTTGATATGTTGTGTCTATTGTCATTCAGTTTGAAAACTTTTTAACTTCCACTTTGATTTTATTTTTGACCCAATACTCATTCAGGAGCAGGTTATTTAATTTCCATGTATTTACATGGTTTTGAAGGTTCCTTTTGGAGTTGATTTCCAGTTTTAATTCACTATGGTCTGAGAGAGTGCTTAATATAATTTCACTTTTCTTAAATGTTTTAAGGTTCATTTTATGCCCTATCCTATAATCTGTCTTGGAGAAAGTTTCATGCACTGTTGAACGGAATGTGTATTCCGCAGATATTGGACAAATTTTTCTGTATGCATCTGTTAAGGCCATTTGTTCCAAGGTATAATTTAAATCCATTGTGTCTTTGTTGATTTCTGTCTTGATGACCTGTCTACTGCTGTCAGTGGAGTGTTGAAGTCCCCTGCTATTATTGTGCTGCTGTCTGTCTCATTTCCTAGGTCTATCAGTAATTGCTTTAAAAATTTGGGAGCTCCAGTGCTAGGTGAATATATGTTTAGGATTATGATATTTTCTTGTTGGACAAGGCCTTTACCATTATATAATGTCCCTTTTTGTCTCTTTTAACTACTGTTGCTTTAAAGTTTGTTCTGTCTGATTTAAGAAAAACGACTCTTGCTCAGTTTTGGTGACCATTTGTATGAAATGCCTTTTTCCATCCCTTTACTTTATGTGAGTCCTCACGTGCTAGATCAGCTCCTGAAGGCAGAAGATAGTTGGTTGGTGAATTGTTATCCATTCTGTGGTTCTGTATCTTTTAAGTGGACCATTTAGGCCATTTACATTCAATGTTATTTTTGAAATGTGAGCTACTGTTGCACTTGTTGTGCTCTTTGTTACCTGTGTAATTTGGTTCTTTTGTTTTTTACTTTTCAACTTGCATTTTTGTTTTATAAGTCCTGTGTAACTTATGCCTTAAAGAGGTTCTGTTTTTATGTGTTTCCAGGATTTGTTTCAAGATTTAGAGCTCCTTTTAGCAGTTCTTGTAGTGCTGGCTTGGTAATGGCGAATTATTTTAGCATTTATTTGTCTGAAAAATGCTATATCTTTCCTTCATATGTAATGCTTAGTTTCACTGGATACAAAATTTTTGGCTGACAATTGTTTAGTTTGAGGAGGCTGAAGATAGGGGCTCAATCCTTCTAGCTTGTAGGGTTTCTTCTGAGAAATCTGTTTTTAACCAGATAGGTTTCCTTTATAGGTTGTCTGATGCTTCTGTCTCATAGCTCTGAAGATTCTTTCCTTTGTCATAACTTTGAATAAACTGATGACAATGTGCCTAAGTGAAGATACTTTTGTGGTGAATTTCCCAGGTGTTCTTTGTGCTTCTTGTATTTGGATTTCTAGGTCTCTAGCAAGGCCAGGCATGTTTTCCTTGATTATTACCCCAAATATGTTTTCCAAGCTTTTTGAATTCTCCTCTTCCTCAGTAACACTAATTATTGTTAGGTTTGATCATTTAACATAATCCTAGACCTCTTGGAGGCTTTGTTCATATTTTCTTTTTCTTTTTTCTTTGTCTTTGTTGGATTGGGTTAATTTGAAGAACTTGTCTTCTTGCTCTGAATTTATTTCTCCTACTTGTTCAATTCTATTGCTGAGACTTTCCAGATAATTTCATGTTTCTAAATGTGTGTCCAAAATTTCCTGAATTTTTAGTTTATTTTTTAAAAATAATTTTCTTGAATATTTCTCCCTTCACTTCTTGTATCATATTTTGGATTTCCTTGCACTGAGCTTCATTTTTCTCTGGTCTCTCTCTGATTAGCTAATAACTAACTATCTGAATTCCTTTTCAGGTAAATCAGGGGTTTCTCCTTGGTTTGACTCCATTGCTGGTGAACTAGTGTGATTTTTTTTTTCCAGATGTTGAAGAGCCTTGTTTTGTCATATTACCAGGGTTGTTTTTCTGGTTCCTTCTCATTTGGGTAGCCTCCATCAGAGGGAAGGTCTAGTACTGAAACTTGTTTAGATTCTTTTGTCCCATGGGGTGTTATCCTGATGTAGTATTCTCCCACTTTTTCTATGGATGGGGCTTCCTGTAAGCCAAACAACAGTGATGGTTGTCTCTCTTCTGGGTCTAGTGACCCAATTAGTTGACCTGACCCAGCTCTGGGCTGGTACTGGGGGTTGTCTGCACAGAGTCCTATGGTGTGAACTGTCTATGGGTCTTTCGGACATGGATACCAGTGCCTGTCCTTGTAGATGTGGTAGGGGGTGGGTGCAATGGACTCTGTTATGGTTCTTAGCTTTGGTGGTTTAATGCTCTATTTTTGTGCTGGTTGGCCTCTTGCCAAAAGATGACACTTTCCAGAGATCATCAGCTGTGGTATTATGGGAAAGAAACGGCAGTGGGCAGGGGCGCTAGAACTCCGAAAATTACATGGCCTTTGTCTTCCACTATCAGAATGGGTGGGTTAGGACCATCAGGTGGGGGTGGGGCTAGGCGTGTCTGAACTTGGAATCTCCTTGGGCAGGTTTTGCTGTGAATGCCATGGGAGTGAGGGTGAGATTCCCAGGTCACTGGAGTTGTGTACCTAGCAGGATTATGGATGCCTTCTGCTGAGTCAAGCAGGTTGTCAGGGAAGAAGGGAAAGCTGGTGGTCACAGGCGTTATCCAGCTACAACACAAACTGAAGAGCTGATCTCACTCCCACCCTGCTCCTGTCAACAGCTTCCAGAACTTTTCCAGGCAGAGAGTGATATGGGCTTGAAAACCTGCCCCAGGCTAATTACCTCCCAGTTACAGAAAAAAAGGGCTTGGTTCTTCCCCACACTGTGGACCCACACACCAGATTTGTACCCTCCCCTGAGTTCTGGCCTAGAGACTTCTCACTCCATTCAAATTGTTACAAAGTTCAACTAGAGATTTTCTTCTCCCTGTTGAGTTGTACCTCCTGGTCCTTTTCCATTGGATCCCTCTGGTGCCAGGCAGTAATGGCCTGCTAGGGGACCCTGCGAACGCCCAGGGCCTTTCTGATGCTTCCTCAGTTACTCACATCTGTAATCCCAGCACTTTGGGAGGCCAATGTAGGAGGATCACTTAAACCCAGGAGTTAGAGACCAGCTTGGACAACAAAGGGAGACCCTGTTTCTACAGAAAAATAACTGAATGTGGTGCCATGTGCCTGTACTTTCCAATACTTGAGAGGCTGAGGCAGGAGGATTGTTTGAGTCCAGGAGGTAATGGCTGGATGATTGTCATGACTGTGCCACTGCACTCCACCCTGGTTGACAGTGAGACACTGTCTCAAAATAAATGAATAAATAAATAAATAAATTTACCAATTAAAAATTTAGCAAAGCACATAGAAATGCAACACAAGGAACAAACAAGATTTTTTTAAAATGACACTTCAGACCAAATATCTGGTAAATTTTATATTAAATTACTTAACTGTTTCTGTATGTTTTGTGCTGCTTCACATTCCAGATATATACTATAGTTTATTACCATAATTCTAAGTTTTAATGATCATTATATATATATATATATATATAGTATTTTCTGTATTCATCTAAGCTTAATATTCTTTAGAAAAGTGACCTAAACAATACATTGTCTAAGCTGAAGTTGCAAGAAAGCTTTCAATTTTATAAATATATTAGGCTTCAAGTGATAAAAACTTAATATAAACCCAAAGTTCATACTCAAGTTAGAGATACCTGTATATTTGCAAATGCAGTATTAATTTTTTTCCTTTTAAGTTATGTGCAATATTTGTTTATTATTTACTGCTTGAAAAAAAAGTGAACAGGTTTTTACTTTGTGTATGCCTAAATAAAATTATCTTTTGAAGATTGTTAGCACATTACTACCATCTTAATACAGCAAAAGTAACATTAAATATTATAAAATGTAAAAAAATATATATAACCTGACTTCTTAAATGTATGATCTATTTTGGTACAAGCCAATGAGAGAGAAGCTTATTCGAAATAAAGATAGAAATATAGTCAAGACGTAGGTGTCTGTCTGTGGTTTGCTGACTTCTTTACCAAAATATATACCACAAAGCTCAGCACTGCAAATGCCAAATTAAATATTAACAAAGTAAACCCTGAACTAATACAGGTGATAGCTGGATTTCAAGCTGGAAGCTGTTTCAGATGTATATTTAGACATTCAGGGTTTTTTTCCCCCCAAATATGCTTTGATGCTGCAAAAATCACTTTTACTAGAGGTACTGACAGAAACATTATTATGACAGAAGCTTCCAATTTTCCAGGCAACATATTGTTCTCAAAATAATTTTTGTTTTATTTACAGACATTATATCATAGAGATATAAGAGTCTAAATGAGCAAAGTAAAGATTCTTGATTGTTTCTCTTGTTCTTAGCTTTCAGAATCTATACCTCTCACTCAGATCATTAAAAAAAGATACAATTTCTGCATTTTTAGCTGTTATGATAAGAAGTATAGGCCAATTTTTAGGAAATGAAAATGCCCTTTCTTTGTTTTCTTTTTTTGGTTTGTTTTTTACCTAGAGCTGCCACATTCATAGGTATTGTGACATAAAGGAAGAGGTTTATGTTAAATTCCTCTTCCACTAGTACACTGAAAGACTCAGACATAATTATGGAAGATGAGCTATATCGTAGGTTTTATTTCTTTCAATATCTCTGTTACTAAATTTATTTTTATTGATGGCTGAAATACCCCAAAGGTGAAAGAACAGGATGCTTTCTTTATTTTTTTTTCCTACTTCCCTCCCTCTCTCTGTTCCTTACTGCTTTCCTTTCTTCCACCTTTCTTACCTCCCTTTTCTCTTCACTCTCTCCCTCTTTCTCTCCTTCTATCTTTTTTTCTTTCCTTCTTTTCTACCCTTTCCTTTTTATGCCATGAGCAATTGGTGTATTTTGGGGATACTGAGGTATTTGTAATTGGATCAAAGTAACTGGTTTTCAAAAGAAGGCAGAGTCAAAATAATTTGTGGATGATTTTACAAAATAAGTAGCTATCCTTTTCAACCCAATTCTCATATATCATTATTTGGGTAGGAGAAAAATGCATACTTTAAATAAATTCCTAGGTGATTTTACTATTATCCCCTACATGCTCTGCATCTCCAGTTGTGAAGCATAATTTTAGATTATCACAGTGATACTCTGCATATGTGATGAACATATCTGCTTGTAACTATATATAAATTTGAAGGATTTCAAAACATCCTAAGACATAATTACAACTAAATATCCGAAGATTTGAAGACTAGATAGAAATGTGGAACAACCTCTTTCTAACTGAATAATCACTTTTGAATATTTTCTTTGTTTAACAAATATGATTTCAATTCTGTGAGTTTCTATGTGCTGGCTTGTGTTCCTGTGACACAAATCATGCCTCGAATGTTTACTGGTAAACCTGAGCAAGTTATAGTCTTTGTATTACCAATTTTCGAGTAATACTTAGCTAAGTTTTTATGTTGATCTTTTAAAAAAATATAAAATCCTGATATTTATATTTTTCAAAATAAATTAAGAAATTCATACTATGTCTTGTCTATCAGTATCTTGTGAGATTATTTAGTGGGAAATAATATTACAAAGTCAGACTACCACTATATCAACTAATATCATATTTTATTACTTAAAAACTGGGAACATATTACAACTATTGTGACCTCACAATGCCTTGTCTGAATCATTGAATACTCTTTAACCTAACCACTTTACTGTGGCATAAATCCATTGTTAGGTATTAACAAAGGTATACGGGGAACACATAACTAGGACATATAGAAGTTAACAATTCAGAGAAGCCTTGTAAAGTTCAGAAAAACTATGAAGTCTAAAAAACAAAAATAGCAGTATCTAGAATATAATATATCTCTGGTATCTACTGGAAAATAACTGCACAAATTGCACTTATGAAGAAAGACAGAAATTTAAGATAAAAAAACCCTATGGAAAATTGAGTCAGGATATCTGTAAATCCAATTGAAGATAGTCATTATTACTGATAGTATTATTATTATGCTTTTGAGCTACCCAAGGAAGGTCAAGTTTGCACAGCAAGTTGAAGATCACACCTGTACAACCATCATGAAGATTTTTCCTTGTTTCTTGACTAAAAGGAAAATGCCCCAAAATGACACAATTAATCAGTATAATTTTAATTTTTATCTTCAAAGAACTGGTTATCTAAAATGCTTTTATTATAGTTCACTTTACACTATTAAACAGGAATATGGAGCTTCTTGATTGAACAAACAGATGATAGTGCAATAGTGTGATCGAATTGCTAAACAGACTGTCTGACTAGAGTTGTATAGCTGATGTAATTGATTGAGGGCAGAACTGTCAGAAGTTAAAATAATTTGAAAGGTGATGACTGCCATGCTTACAACACGACAATGCATACATTTCCCAATGTTTGGCAATGATTATTTATAGCATAAACATTTTTAGACAGTCCATGATGTGATGGCCAAAATAGTTAACTCTTCACACACATTAAAGAAAATATGGCATTTAAAATGAGATTATGACAATCAGGTTTCTCCTCTACACTGCTCAGATCTCATGGATATTATTATTTTCAGTTTTAAGAGAATAAAAATAGAATGTGAGTTGAGATGCTTATTAATTAAAATGAAGTGATTTAAGGAAACATAGAATCAACATATGAAACATGGTCATGTTTTGATCTGAATCAGAGGAGAAAACTCTTTAATTTCCTTTAAAGAGTTCTTGAATTGTTCTATGGAAGAAAAATGAGAGTGATCTTGTAGAACCTCCAAAGATAAAATTTATTTCAATAAGATAAAAATAAGTAGATATAAAAGAATTAATGTTTGTTAATTTTCTCTAACAAAGCTGTCAAAAGTTGAATAATTTCCTAAGGTAATATGGATGTATAGGCTACAATATTTATAGCAGGTATGGTCTATAAATAATTATGTAGACAGTTGAACAATGTGACATTTAAATATCCTTATAATTCCTGATTTCTTGACTTACGATGATGCCATTAATTTATTAATTTTTCATTTACTAAATATTTGGGTTTTGTTTGTTAGGTGAGAATTGTTTATCTCTTTTACAATCTAATTCACTTAGATTATTTTTCTATTAGAAAATTTATTCTGGTTCTCTGTATTTGGTTACACCCTCTTTTCTATTATTATAATACTTTTTTTATTTTCATGTTTTACCCTAGATTTAATTAGTTAGGGTCATGAAAGTCAGGATTTATCATGAGAAAGGAATATGTAGGTTCCTTTCTAAACCCTTGAGCCACTTTTCAGACAACTGATTTGCTGAGCTGAGGGGAGTGTCATGCTATTATCAAAATAAACTTCATATTTTACCATAGCCATAACATAATCTACAAACATAATATTAAAACAAAGAATACATCCTCCCTATTATACATGCCATTTGGTTTATCATGTACCAGTCTTATGAAAATGAAAATCCTGGCTGGAAGCTGTGGCTCACACTTGTAATCTGAGAACTTTGCAAGGCCGAGGTGGTGGTAGGATTGCCTGAGGCCAGAATTCAGAGACCAGCCTGGATTAAATTAAAAAAAAAAATAAAAATTTCCTGCAGTCCCAGCTACTTGGGGAGGCTGAAGCAGGAGAATAGCTTGAACCTAGGAGTTCCAGGCTGCAGTAAGCCCTGACTGTGCCACTGCACTGTAGCCTGGGTGTAGCTAAACACATTAAAAATATTTGAAATGTTAATCTTATATAGATGCTTCTTCCACCATTAACAATAATTGTTTGACTAATATCAAGTCAAAAAAATAGTGTAAGAAATAAACGTTATTTGCTGGATGCGGTGGCAATTGCCTGTAATCTCAGCACACTGGGAGGCTGAGGCGGGTAGGTTGCTTGAGCCCAGACGTTTGAGACAATCCTGGACAACATGATGAAACCCCATCTCTACAAAAGTACAAACATTAGCTGGGTGTGGTGTTGTGCACCTGTGGTCCCAGCTTCTTGGGAGACAGAGGTGGGAGGATCACTTGAGCTTGGGAGATCAAGGCTGAAATGAGCCACGATTGCACCACTGCACTCCAGCCTGGGTAACAGAGCCAGACCCTGTCTCTAAACAAACAAACAAATGAATAAAAGTTATTTCTGTTATTGACATTTGTTGGTGGTTTTTAAACGATTTTAAATTCCAACACAATGACTATGTTTGTCTTCTGCCATCAGCTAACGTGTAAATATGAATTACAAAAAGCAATCTGTGCTGAATCTAATCTATGATGTATCAGTAAAATATCTGCAGTTTTCTTCTAGATGGTAGTAATTAAGTAGGATTACTTAATTACTTAAGTAGGACACTGATGAAGTAAAGTTTCCAGCATCATGCCTAATTTTTTTCCTAAGACAGTCTCTTTCTTTCACCCTGGCTGAAGTGCAGTGGTACAATCCCGGCTATGGTTATTGCAGCCTCGATCTCCCACCCTCAATCTATCTTCCTGCTTATCCTCCCAAGTAGCTAGGACTACAGGCACATGCCACCACGCCTGCCTCATATTTGTATTTCCTGTAGAGACAAGATCTCACTATGTTGCCCAGGCTGGTCTAAAACTCCTCTGCTCAAAGGACCCTCCACTCTCGGCCTCTCAAAGGGTTGGGATAACGGGCGTGAATCACATGACCAGCCATGCCTATCATATTAATAAATGATAGATATCCAATATAATGAAAAAAACCCGCTGAATCGTTAATTGATTTATATTCTAAATGAAACTGGAATTCGTGGAATGAATGATAAATACAATGTATATTAGTATTTGAAAACATTGTCATGAATTTTTGCCTAATTCTTAAATAATAATTTTATATGTATTAAATATAAAATTGTGTATACAACCCAAAGCAAATTATGGAAATATACAATAACCCAAAGCAAATTACAGAAGTATATGATTTTGTAAATAAACCCATAATTGTATTATTTATTTGTATATATGTAAATAATTATCATAAACCACATTAAATTTTAGAGTTAAAATAATGTAAGGGCTATCACTAATTTTCGTGGTTAAATGACACCCTTGTGGCAAGGAATTTTGCTCTACTTGGAGTCAAATAAAAATAAACAACAAGTTTTCCTTTTTTAAAATGTCTTTGTTATCATAACTATTATTTAGCTTTAACATTTGGCCAGAAAAAAATACAACCTACAGTGCATAATGAAGGCCATTATTAATGAAAAAGTAAAACAGTAGTAATCTGCAAGAAAAGGGAAAATAGAAAGAGGTGAAGATGCTTATAAAGGCATCCAAACTGGTAAACAGGACATCAAACTCAATGTTTGCTGATGATATAATTCTATACCTAGAAAACCCTAAAGACTCATCCAAAAAGTTCCTCCATTTGATAAATAAATTCAGTCAAGTTTCAGGATACAAAATCAATGTACACAAATCAGTAGCGCTGCTATACATCAAGTAGCACTGCTATACATCAACAATGACCAACTGAGAATCAAATCAAGAATTCATCCTCTTGTACAACAGCTGTGTAAAAATAAAATAGTTAGGAATATCCCAAACCAGGGAAGTGAAAGACCTCTACAAGAAAAACTACAAAACACTGCTGAAAGAAATCATAGACGACAAACAATTGGAAACACATTCCAGGTTCATGGATGTGTAGAATCAGTATTGTGAAAATGACCATAATCCCAAAAGCAAAAGCAATCTATAAATCCAATTCAATTCTCATCAAAATACCATCATTATCCAACACATAACTAGAAGAAAAGAATCCTAAAATTCATATGGAACCAAAAAAGAGCCCACATAGCCGAAGCAAGTAAAATAACAAATCTGGAGGCATCACATTATCTGACTTCAAACTATACCACAAGGGTATAGTTACCCTAACAGCGTAATACTGGCATAAAAATGGGCATTAGACCAATAGAACAGAATAGAGAAACTAGAAACAAAGCCAAATATTTACAGTGAACTGATGTTTGATGAAGCAAATAACAACATAAAGTGAAGAAAGGACACCTTATTCAACAAATGGTGCTGGGAAAATTTGCAAGCCATAAATAGAAGAATAAAGTTAGATCCTTATCTCTCACTTCATACAAAAATCAAGTCAAGATGGATTGAAGACTTAAGTCTAAGACCTGAAACTATAAAAAATCTAGAAGATAACATTTGAAAAACTCTTCAAGATATTGCCTTTGGCAAAGAGCTCATGAACAAGAATCCAAAAACAAAGGCAACAAAATTAAATAGATGGGACCTAATTAAACTTAAAAGCTCCTGCACAGCAAAAGAAATAATCCAGAGAGTAAACAGATTACCCACAGAATTGGAGAAAATCTTCAAAGCTATGCATTTAACAAGGGACTAATAACCAGAATCTACAAGGAAGTCAAATAAACCAGCAAGAAAAAACAAATAATCCCATTAAAAAAATGGGCAAATGACATGAATAGACAATTCTCAAAGGAAGATATACAAATGGCCAAGAAATGTCTGAAAAAATGCTCAACATCATTAATCATCAGGGAAATGCAAATTAAAACACATTGAGATATCTGTCCCCTTACTCCTACAACAATGGCCATAATTATTTAAAAAAATCAAAAAATAACAGATGTTGGCAGGGATATGGTGAAAAGGGAACACTTTTACTCTGCTGGTCGGAATGTAAACTAGTACAATCACTATGAAAGACATTATGAAGATTCCTTAAATAACTAAAAGTAGACTTAACATTTGATCCAGCAATTCCAATACTAGGTATCTATCCAGAGGAAAAGAAGTCATTATATGAGAAAAAAAAAAAAAAAACACTTGCATATGCAAGTTTATATTAGCAGAAGTCACAACTGCAAAAATATGGAACCAGCCTAAATGTCCATTAACCAATAATTGGATAAACAAAATTATATATATATATATAATTATATATGTAATATATGATATATATATAATTTTTGAATATATAATTATATATTATATATATCATACATATAATATATATAGTCAAAAATATAATTATATATATCATATATATTACATATATATGATATATATCTCAGCCAAAAAAAAATATATCTCAGCCAAAAAATGAACAAAATAAAGGCCTTCAAAGCAACTGGGATGGATTTGAAGACCATATTTCTAAGTGAAGTTACTCAGGAATGGAAAACCAAGCACTGTTATGTTCTCACTTTTAAGTAAGAGCTATGAGGATGCAAAAGCAGAAGAATAATAAGAATAACATAATGGTCTTTGGGGACTCAGGGGAAGGGTGGAAGGTATGTGTGGAATAAAAGACTACACACTGAATACAGTGTACACTGCTCTGGTAATGGGTGCACCAAAAGCTCAGAAATCACCACTAAACTAAAAAACTTTTTCATGCAACCAAACACCACCTGTTCTCCCAAAACAATTTAAATATATACATTTTTAAATCTTTAAGAATACCATGAAATCTTCTTTGTGCTTTTCCTTTTCTTTTTCTCCCTTCCGCCCCGTTGCCCCCTGCCACCAGTTACTCTCTTTCCTGAAGAAAACATTTTCTAGGGTGGAGCAGAGCAAGCAAGACTCTAAAGTGGAAGTGGGTGGAAGCCTCAGCCACCCAGGACCTAGTCCATAGTAAATTCTGTGTATTTGTTAAATACAACAAATAAATTTTAAAAAAATACATTAGTTCATAGATCCTTGAATACAATTATTGCAGTTTCATATTTGGCTTAAAGGTGTCTGAGGGATATTCACATAGAAATATTGATTTAGGCAACCAGATTTAGTCCCAGTAATTCTGGAGAAAACTGAACTGAAATAATCACTTGCGATCATCAGCACATAGTTCAGTTAATCTGCAATTACTAAGGGAAAAATACAGTGCAATTATCTGAGGGCTAGAATAGAGCCCTGAGAAGCAATGATGATGATGCTATCGAAGGATAAATCGAGTTCTGTACAGGTATTTCAAGATGAGTATTAGCTAAGGTCAGTCTTGATGTGCAATTCAACTGTAGTTTATACCCAGGAAATTATTTTTGGAGAAACTCAGAGGCTTGGAAAGTTTTTTACTTCCCCCCAACTTTTAGAATTCAAATTTATTCAAAAGTTTGACATATACAATTCCATAACTACTATTTCATCTTCAATCTACAGAATGGTAGCTTTAAGCAATTTTAAAGCTTGAACTCCTTCTGAATTTCTCAAAGTATTTCTGCACTGTTTTGCAAGCAGGCCTCCTCTTCAAGGGGCATTTTTACTTTTATAAGATCTGTGATACCATCCTCTCCCAGGATACACTAAGGAATATTTTATTTATTCCATAGAGGACCTTACTTAGGGTAGAAACTGATGCAATTTCCTAAGATTCTTCAAAATACTTTCTGTTAAATCAGCTACAGATTGGCTAATGCCCCAAGTGATAAAGGCAACAAAGTTTGTGAGTTAGTAAAAGGACATTTAAACATTGAAAATTAGAAACAAACCTTTTCCGGGATGACAATATCATGACGCTGGAGACATGTAGCAGGGCTTGGAAGGAGATAAAGTGATGACATTTACCAAATGTTAAAAAAAAGTCATTTCTTTTTATTTTTGTAAAATTACTGAGAAATTTTTAATAGCTGGATGATCTATTCTAGCTGTGCCGATCCTCCATAATAACTAACGGAGTTAGCAGAGTGAATCTCAGCAGTGTTGAAAAGACATTTGTGGGGACTGCAGCGAGTGAGTCCTCTTACAAAATCATGACGTTAAAGGATTCTGAATAGAAAACCCTCCACCTCCACTTATTGTAAGCCTGTTGGAAAACATAAAAATCAAGAAATCAGCTATCAAGTGAAGACAAAAAAAATTGCTAGAGTCATATAACAGAAATGAATTAAAGTTTCTTAGTGTTAATTATACCTATTAATACAACTGTGCTGTAAAACTTTCTATTCCTTATGTTAGATATCCTCGAGAGTGCAGGGAAAAGGAGCTATGTCTGGTAAAAATTATTTTTAAAAATTTTACTGAAAATGGTGTTTCATTAATATGAATCAATAATACAATTTGACTGCTGAAAAGGCTAATGCAATCTCAAGCTTCATTAATTAAACCAGAGCATCAAATCACAGGAAACAGTCTGACTGTACTTGAGTTTACTAAATGCTACTTTAAAAATGTATGTACTTCAAGGATTTGCACTTTGGGAGAGTAAAAACTATGCTAAACTACGTAAGAAAATAGTAGATTTGAAATCATACAATAAGCAAAGCATTTTCTCCTAGTGATTTACTGTTGAGATATTTTGCCTAGCATTGCCTGAAATGCTTTTTCCCAAGATCTTCCCAGGATGGCCCTTTCTAATCATTCAGGTTTCAGCTGTAATCTCATCTGTAGATGAATGCTGTGGTTATTCTCTATACCTAATGCTTCTCTCTCTCAAGGCAACATCTTCTCATTATCTTGTTTATTTATTTTCACAGTAATAAACATTATTTTATGTTTATATATCTGCATATACTTCATCCAGAGAATTTACTTCATGGGAGTAGAAAATGTCTCTATACTGATTATTTCTGTATTTCCAGCCAAGCTATACCTGACACATAGAAAAACATTGATGTATATGAATTAAGCATGTTTTAATCTATTGAGAATATTTGGGCTACAGAATTTTAAAGTAAAATGCAATAGCTTCATTAAATTGTATGTATTGCTTTAAAATTCAGTGATAAATAGTAGTTCGAATTTGAAAAAGGGCATATTTCAGTTCAATGTAAGAAGCAACTTCCATACAACTGAAATAACATTCAATGAGTAAAGTTGCCTTATTCAGAAAGAAGTGTGCAAAAAAATTTACGTAGAAACTGCATGCTCACCAGTTAGTTTGTTAATTAAACCGTAACAGTTTAAGAATAGAGGGCCTTTAAGAGCCCTCTAAACTCTTAGACCTTATTGTGATATGACCTACAATTTGTTATACATTTTTTTCAAGAAGAAATTATTAAAATGTTATTCAGTAGCATTTGCCTCCCCCTATGATTCCTACTAACTGTATATCTGCATTTTATATATTAGGTTGCTCTAAAATATTTTGAGGAAAAAGAAACCAGTATTTTTTACATAATTAGGTGTATAAACATTACAATCAACCTAACCAATCTAGAACCAATTCTAGAACCAACTGCAATATTACCAAAAATTTTTAACCAAAATTCTGTGGCAGATATGGCTGTTCTCCCTGATAGTATTCTTAATTTTTTACTTTTAAAATTTAGAACTATATATAGCTGTTATTTAGAAATTAAGCTAATTTTTTTTATCAATTTATGTTTCTTATTGCTATTGCCTTATGAGGAATATGTACAAATGTTACACCTGCTCTATAAAATGTAAACAATTATGAGGTATTCTGTCTATTTTTAAATATTTTATTTGGATTTCCAAGTGTACTTTTATTTATCAGAATTATTTCTATTGTAATAACAGAAAATTATCTACAACTATTTTAAGCTTTGAGAAAAGATAACTTATTGGTTCATGTACCTAAAAATCACTGAGAAGGACTTAGTTGTATAATAGCTGAATTCAGGGGCTCACTCTTTCTCTCCCCATTGTCCAATTTGTGATTCTCTATGGTTGGCTTCAATCTAATGCAGACTCTTTTCCTGGAAATTATGGAATTATGTTCCACAAGCATAACCATTACACTAAAAGTGAATTCACTGAATTTAGCAGTTCTGGCAATTCCTGATCATTGTCTTTCATTGGCCCACCATTTGGTTGAATGCATTTTTCTGGGAAGATTCAAGCCCGAGGCATTCTCTGATCATCTCCAAACTAATATAATGGACTGACAATTCGAGGGGGGAAAATTGCTCACAAAAAGAAAAAAAATAGTCTACTACTAGAAGAAGGGTAGAATCTTTATGATAGGTAAAAAACAGTCGTTTATTACAGGTCCTCTTTTTCTTGCATTTGGGAAATTGGTGAATCATTCTGAGGTTACCTTACTCAAGGCTTCACAACCTTGGTTTTGAAATTCTCTTCTCCATCATTCGCATTTTAATTCTTCATTTTAAATTAGTTCCTTATTTTACTGTTTCCTGATATAATCTCCCTTTCCTTATGTATTGGTTCTATTTTATTGTCCATTTGTGGTTAATCATGTGTTTCTTGATGCACAGTAAACGTAACCACACAGCCATATAAAACTGAGGGATAATTTTCTGTTACTTTTCTATTACCTTTCAGGGAAACAAACATTTTATTGACTGTTAAAGGCAAGGGCTGAATTTTAAGGTCATTAGGTCATTATTTTAGATTAAAATTTAAAATAATTCTCAGATTTTTTTTCTTATATTGTCTAGAAATCATCACTCAGTTCATTTTGTAAGTGTTCATTGTACAAATACTTTATATTAGAGTTGTTCCTGTGTAAAATATTTTGTGTTAACAGAAAACAATTTCTCTTGAGAAGATAGAGGTGGATTTAAT